>NW_027286069.1:37043350-38503350 GCF_022747635.1 Hetaerina americana | reverse complement strand
AAATACCGATGCCCTTCTTTCTTTCACTATCTCTCGCGCCCCTCCTTCAGTTTCGCAAAACTTCGGCGTAAGAATAAGAGACGGGGGGTGGGAGTGGGAGGAGGGGAGACACACCAACCCGACACGAACCTATCCGCACTTTCTTTGGCGCGGCCAATAAACGAACCCCATTCTACCCTCCCACGCTCTCCCACTTCCCCACACATCCTCCCCACCCCATCTGGAGACCTTCATGCTCCACTCAACCCAACCTTCTCTCGCCCCACCGCAAACCACCCTGTTTTACCACCCGACATCATTGCCCCCTTCCATTAACCCTCCGACCCCTCCCATCCCGTTCCGCACCTTTCTCCTCCACGCAGAGTGCGAATTTTTCCATTGCCCCTTATTGATCCCGCCCCCTTCATACGCTCAACCCTCCTCCCTCTTTGACGCCACCCTCCTCGCTCAGCCGCCGAAACGACTCGGCCACCAGATTGAACATTCGCCCGCCCACATCTCCCTCCTTTTCCTCCTCTCTAGTTCCTTCACCTTTCTCTCTCTCACCCTCTTTCTGTCCCCTTTTATCTCCGGCCCCGTATCCATCGCAATCCCACAAAAAACTCTCCTTCTTACCCTTTCTTCTCCTCATTCAGTGACTCTTCCTTTACAATTGCTCCTCTCAGCGTCCGCTGAATCTTTCTCTATCCCTTGTTGGATGTAACATGGGTGTTGTTTTGTGGTTCAATTTAAGCTCTGATCCTGTTTTGATACTTTTCATTGAAAAATATATGGCGAGAGAAGAGCACCAACAGGATATAAATTTTCTAGCGTTTTCTTTGTTATTTAGATCAGCATTGTAGTAACCAAAGCATTTTTTTATTTTATATAGCATTTGTTTAATTTTAATTACGAGTGTGAAAATGGTAATTGTTTAATATACACATAAATAGACATACTTGATCGTGATTGGGCTTAAAGTGAATCTTAGTGTCCTATTCTTGTGAAATCATATGAACAACTAATAATATCGCGAATTAGTTTTTGTCGGCCTTGATTTTTTAACTGTTTCCCTAATTGTTTGGTTCTTTCCGTATGACGGTGCTCGGCCAACTTGCCTAAGATTATCAACCCTCTTTCATCCACATCCAACCGTGACCAATGTGATAACCCTTAACGTGTGTTCCTTATTTTCTCATAATATCCTTCATCGTAGAGATACATATCGGCATGTAAGCCATCTTGAGCTCTGTAAAACATTTTCATTGCTATTATCAGTCTTACGGTGATCAAGCGAGATTCGGGTAAAGAGGTATAATGTTATCGGATATTGCCCAATTAAAAACCTAATTTTATGCGTGGATACCAAAGTTGTGGGTACGAACTTATGTGGTAGGTATTGAATTACAAGGCTTTGAGCAGCGCACAGGTGTTATCCTCAGGGTTAAATTGCAAGGCTTTGAGGAGTGCAAAGGTAATATCCCCAGGGTGGCACTGAAAATGTCCACCTGAAGCAAGTCGAAATCACCATCGCACATACAAAGCATACGGACGAATGAGATTATGCAGGGAAATATTCAAAACGTTTGGAAAATTCTCTTACCCTATGACTTTTTAGGAGAAAATAAAATATTTTATTTCTATATTAACTTCACTAACGATTTAAATGCCACTAAAATCAGTTAAGTAAATTCTGCCACAGATTGCGGGTCGGGAAAAGAGTATGAGAGAAATGAGCTCTTTACCTTACGTTTAGCAGAAAAATAAGTCATAACTACTATTGATGTTTCAGAGATTCTAGTAAATCAAGGTTGCTCAATTGCAACAATAAATTACACAAAACCGCAAGGAGCAACAATAATTAATTCGAGCATTCATTAAATAAGCATATGGGGCAAATAGAAGGAAGTATGCCGTAGAGAGTAGTCAATGGTTAAAGTAACCTTCATTTCACAATTAGTACGCCAAACCGTCAGTAATATTGAAAATATTGCCTTTTTAGCATTTTGATTTCCAAATGTTTTTTTCCACAGTCATCTCAGATTGCAGGCATATTTAATAAACCCTTCAACACATCATATTTGTGGGAAAGAATATGCCATCCTCTTTTGGGATTTCTCTAATTAATTATGCATTCGGGTGTAACTTTCGAAGAAATTATCTTAAAAAATCATTATAAAAGGAACGTGCCAGAACGTTGATGTAGGACATAAAGGCATCGCTTAATGAGGCCGGAGGGAATGCTGATCTTTTTCTCTGTGGCTCCTTTGGTTTCATAAATGAATAAGTCTGGTGTGCAGATATGTTCAAGCGTTAGGTTTACTTTCAGCCTGATGATAATCGACCCCTAGAATTAAAGCAGGGCTGTGGTTAGGTTTCAGTTGCTCTTACGCTGGGGTTGACGTAAAGGGCATTCCTGTTGAGGTGCCACTTTACGGATAGTTTGGCCTAAAGGTTTATGATAATACAGCGAATAAAGCCGTGTTAATAAAGGACGAAGACTTGAAAATCGGATCATCTCGGGAAAAAGGGCACACAAGAGTATACAAGCAGAAATTGAAAGAAACGGGTTGAACTGGGGCAAAAGGAAAGTCACTTGGACAGTTCATACTTAAAGGAGAGAAGTAAGGGAGTGAGGTATGCCAACGTAGGTACCGATCAAAAAATAATTGTTTTTATACTCCAAATAATTTTAACTCCCATGAGCAATTGTGATTATTTCTTAATTTCATTTCCATTGATATTAGGAAAGGAGAAAAACGCTGTTTGAATGGTTTTACTTACAATTCTTTAGTAATACGCCAGCGGATATTTCAATTTTTCAAAAGGTCCACTGCTTATTATCCCCTGGGTATCGCATTTCTCCCTTGCATATAGCCTCACGCCTGAAAGAGGCCAGCCACGTTTGCCGTTATCATTATATTGAATTTATCTGTGTGGAGTCATGAAATGTTATTTTTTTACGTTTAAATTTTTTCCTTCGTTGGTAGGGTTAGGAAAAATTATTTTAATTTTATCAAATTAATCTACTTTAAAGTAATATGCTAGATGCTGAGTTTTATAATTTCCTAATTTTAATTTCCTAGTTTACCTAGTACCACTCCATTTGTTTACCATACGATAATAAATAAGAGATTTCATAATTCAGCTATCAAGTTAATTTTTCAAGATGTAATTCTTAAAAAAATATTAAATTCTGGGACTGGAAGTGGTCGTCGCCTTTGCTGAGAGACTCTCGCATTGAAACATGCGGACAAACAGGCTCCAACCAATCCATGCCCATTTGGGCAATGGGCTCGCTACAATTAGTCCTCTAACATGTCCAGCGGGCATTAACAAGCGGTTACATTGTTGCGTCGGATTAGTGCTTCCTGAAAGAATTCGCACGTCATACTCTTACCTACCCTTTTGTTACCACGCCCCTATCCCTCCTCCCTTCCACCACATCATGATTACTTCCCCAGCCAGTCCTTTTAGCCCTACTACGACGGCCGCCCCTCCTTGCGTCCGTAGACGCGGCCCAAACCACACCCCACCGCCCCTCTACCCCATCGCTATCGGTACAACCCGTCCCTCAGAATCCCGGCTTATCATTTTCTTGTGCTTTTCCATCTCGCTCGCCAACCCTCTCTCTCACTCTTTCTCTCTCTCCTCCCTTCCCGTCCTTCTCTTTCTGGCCTTCTGTCTCTCCGTCCGCTTCTCTCTTCCTGCCCTCCCCCTTTTAACCCAAATCCCCCCACTCCCTCTCCACATCCGGCCAACTCCCAGCCCTCGCCTCTCCTCCTGCCTTAATACTCCCCCTCATCCATTCCTCTCCATCCATCCTGCCCCCCTTATCCACAGTCACCACCGCCTCCCACTCTATCCATTGTTGTGGTCCTGTTCCCATCCCAAGGACTTCCCCCCCCGCTCTTTAGGACCTTCCTCCTCCCCGCACTCCGCCCCTGTGTCCACTCTTTCTCTCCTTTCCTTAGCCTCCTCGAAACCACTACCGTCTCTCCTCACAAACCTCCTCCACCTTTTGACGTTCTCATTTTCCCACTGGAACCCTTGGAAATGGTCGCGCACCCTCTCGAAGAACTCGTGCCTTTCATTCAATCTCTCCCTCATCTCAATCTTTGCTCACTCCCTCATCTTCTCTCCCACTCTTACCATTCTCACATCCCTTCCTCCCTTTCCCTTTCTTCTCGCCTCAGCATCTCAAAACAATGTAGAGAGCTATTTTCCAGCCCCCTGTGACTGAGGCTATCTACTCTTCTTTGCCACAAATTATCTACCCGCCTAAATCCCCATATCCCTCTTCTCCAAATTTCTCCCGAGTTGGCGGGTTCGATTCCCACCTAGGTGGATTTTCCTTCCTCTAGGTCTTGGTTGAATGTAATAGTCTATAATGTTAAGTTTGTAATGTAAGGTTTAGGTGGAAGAAGGGACTATAAGTCTCAACCTCGCCTAATTCAGTCAAAAAACAAAAAAAATAATAATTTTTCCATTACTCCTTTTATTCTATTCTTCTTTAGGTATTAATTTAGCGCGGTATTTAGATTCTTATGGACTACGATGACCAGTGCCACTGTTGATAATGAACTTCGGCGTCTGCGTATTACCGTGAAAGCCACCAGAGCTTTTCGAATAGATTTCCGAAAAAAGGAAATAATAGATAACTCGAAGTGTAAAAAGATCGCTAGAGAAAACGTGCGGTACTATAGAGTCTCAGCTTTACGTCTTTAAATTGGTGAATTAAAAGGTACATTGACTTAAAGTTGAAGGATTTTGGGTGATTGCTTTTAAATCCCCAATGCGATGGTCCCCTATTTTGATAGAGAATTCCACGTGGGAGGAACAGCTTTTGCATTTGCATTTTCAAAAATTATTTCGTTAAACACTAAAATCAATCGCCTAATGCAACTTGAGATTTGGATTTCTCCTTTAATGCCAGAAATAAAATTGAATGCTGGTAGTCTGTCACATACGCACATCCAAGGTCTTTTTGAAGGAAGGCGCTTTCCATTAAGTGAAAGCAATTATTTTTTATTTAGACTTTTATATTTCATGGAATGAAATTTTACGATTCTAACTCTATTTTTCAAAGTTAAACATGTACGTTACAGAATCGATGAGAAGCGCAAAGACACAATACTTTTCAGTTTCAGACCACGCAAAAAAATATTAAAGGGAGTCCGAGTGTGTAACTTCATCGTTAGCTAGTTTTTCAGTTAACCACTGAGTTAACTCCAAAGTCTGTAATACATTGTTCTCTCTCTAAAGATTTGTATTTGCATTATGCACTATATTATGACGTAATCAATTAAATTTATCAACTTCAATATTCAGGTGTCACTTCTATTTTTATTTTTACTGCATATAACAGAGTGGATTAAATTTGTAATATGGGTTAAGTAATATTAGTTACACCTATTGCCCCGTATAGCTCAAGGTAAGACATGAATCTCCATTCTCTGGTAATTGGAAAATATATTTTCCATTATCCTATGGGCATGGGAAAGCTGTTTACGGGGCCCTTGGGAAATATGGTTTCAACAGAATAGAGAGATTATTGTGTTTTTTTACCCCGTAGCAACGTTTTCCGCTGCCTCGTAATGAACTCCTTTAATTATTTGTACATTGAGCCTCGTTTCTAATTATATTTTATGCTTTGTGGATAAACCACTATTATACACTTGCCCATATAAAGTTTTGTTTCAGATTTATACTACCTTATTTTTCTCACGTTATGAATAGGGTAGGGATACCTATTATTTTTTCTCGACTTCCTTCACCTCTTATCTTCTTGCCTCACTTCCTTTCTGTCCATTCTCAGACCACCATGCCCGCTTCCAGTTTCGTGTCTTTAGCGTTCCCCATATGGCAAGCCCCTTAAATCAACCTTTGCCCTCTCCTTCCCTCGGAAGGACACGCCCTCTTCCCTCCCCGCCCTCCCTTTCCCCCTTCATCCCTCCGCCGACATCCCGCTGCCACTCCACGCTCCCTCCTTCCTACCAATCCTAATCCATGCCACGACACATCGCTACCCTCCCTTCTCATCCTTTGTCTTCCTCTTCCCATCCTCCCGCACACCCTCATTCCACTTGGCTTCAGAGGCTTTCTTTACGGCCCTTAGACATCTCTTCCCCTTGTCTCACGACCATACGCGTACACCGCCTCATTCCCCTTCCTCCCCGTCCACTTGATCCAATCCTCTCTAACTCCCCCACAATCGTCCCTCCAGATCCCCGTCCTTCACCCCCCCCCCTCTCTTCTCTCCTGCCTCCATCTCCTTTATCGTCTCTTCCCCACCCTCCACATATATATCCCCTTACTTGAAGCGTAAATATTTGTTGTTAAATCTGTTAGTTATGCAATGGGTCGTGAGGTTGTGTTCTTGTTATCTCAGCCGTATATATACATTTATGCCTCCTCTACGCTCCGCCGCGTACTTCCGTCATTCGACCTGTCCCCCATCCCAATCCTAATTCAGGAGGATGCCCGTTTCACGAAATGCTGCCCGTGTCGTCATGAATTGCATTATTATTTCCTTGGTTGTTTGCCCGCAGAGCTTGGAATATTCCTGTGCCAATTTAACCTTCCGCTATCGTCTTTCTTTGCCACCACCTATTGCCTTCGCTCCGCCCATGCGACATGCCCTCGCGAACGTAAAATATATCCGACTTTCATGGTCTATCTCATGTAATTCTATGTTAGCTAAGTATTTTTTCCTTTGCGCTGCTGTTATTTTCGCCCACATCTTCTTGCGTCCTGAATTTTCCGAAGATTCCATATAGGACTAAACCGAGGGGTATCCATCGCTTTATTCTAGCGACACAACTAACTCGTATTTACGTATTTTACGACTGTTTAACTTCTACTGCTATATTGGATAAAAAATTAACAGTTTCTCATAAAATAAAACTTAGTCATTTGATAAATATTTCTATGCGTTGCAGCATCATCAAGCACTGATGTCACCACAGGCATAACATTGAAACTTTTATCTTATTCACATTTAATCCCATTGTAAAACTGCTTAATTTGCCACAAGTTCAGTTGTTCTCCCACATCCGTATCTGGCCATAATCTACTCAACTTCATTTTTCTACTTTTCTGACAAAATTTTCAGCTCATTATAAGGTAATTTCTCTGGCTGATATCTTATTCTTCCGGCTGAATTCCCTCTGCCATACGTCTCATACAGTTTATGTTACAATGTAATTTTAGTGAAGAACTAGATGGCAAAAATTCAAAGTTATCGGTCGATCCTTTTTGATGAAGTAATTGGACGGTTGTGTAACTGTTCTCTACTCGGTCACGGTGCACTTCGGGAAAGAGAAGAGCCAGGGGGCCTGTGCAAGTCAAAGGAAATGGGGTGGGATGATTCCCCTTGTACTTGGAAGGGATACTAAGGAAAAAAGATTTTTATTTTTCGTGATCGCATCAGATCACTGCAAACGACCCACGAGCTGAGTTGTCATAATTAGAAATCGGGGTAGGAAATTTCTTTGGGAGGAGGGGTAGAGAGGCAGTATAGAAAAGCCAATGAAATAACATTAGGCGTGACAAAGGATTACCCGATCGTCACCAAGATCACGGTCGCACGCAGCTTCACTCCTGAGACTTTCACTACCGAGAAAGCCTGCTCTGAAGTTTGCTAAACCCTTCATCCTGGGCAACGGCACTTTTTCCTCCCCGTGCGTTGCAAGCCGCGCGGCCCTTTATTGCTCCCGCCACCGGTGACCTCTCTTGGAAATAGACGCTAACTGCAAAGATGCTTCAAATCATATTCTGCATAGGAATATTTGTAAATGAGGTCAAACAGTCACATTAGTGTCGCGAAGGCATTTCCTGCGATGATACTTAATGTAATCCATTGGCAAAAATATATTCCAATCGCAGTGCGTCATAGTAGTAGCTCTGAAGGTTCAGTGTAAAGCCATCCGCCGGGATGTACCGAATTGTTATTTAAGTGAAGTCTGGGGGCAGCTCAACACGAGTGATGCTATTTTCCGGAAACTATTATTTTTTTGGAAACTGCGGGTGGCGCGGACTCACACATTTTAAATGAGTGAATTCCAAGCGCTCCAGAGGTGCTAAGCACAAGGTGAGCTCTGTCCTCGCCCATCAAAACCAATCTTCCTATTGATTCATGTGAAGGCAATGACCTTCTGTATAGTTATCCTAGCTGTAGTAAGTGATCTTTACTGAATCATTTTGTATTTTTTTTTGTTTGCATGCCTTCATATTCTTAAAATTATGCCCCGTTCTTTCTAGTTACTCATTACCCAAAGTTTTCGAGTTACCCTTTGATGCAAAGTGTTCTGTGGCCATTGGCGACAAAGATCCTGAATCTCGGCTCTCATCACAACTCCCTAGTTGACCAACCTAATCATGATTCAGGGTTACACCATATTGCTTTGTTATCAAATATGAATGAGAGGGTGCGATATCAAATATGAATGAACGGGTCTTTAATTCACTGAGAATGACCTTCTCGCCCACCTTTCTTTCTCCCTTGCTCTGGAGACATCTGGATGGACATAATTTTGTTCAAAATAGAATATGTTGTATAGCTATTAATGTCTAACTCCTGAGCCATTTGTTTTACCTTACACGGCAGAGTTTTATTATTTACATGCATGTCAAGTGAAAGACAAGAGAATTCAGAGAAGTTTACAAGGTGGATATCTTGGGTTTAAGGCAAAAGAGAGTCGTAAAAGGATATTCGCAAAAGAAACTTTCGTTATTTAGTTTTTCCATACTTAAAGTTCCGTGCTCATATTCTTTTCCTGTGGTCTCTTTCGGCGCAATACCCTTCTTAAGAGCAATATTAGTTTAGTTTTTTTTTCCATTGATGTCTTATATCAATCAAATGATGACTTATGTTGCCTATCTGTATTCCGATTGTCTATGATTTTTCGTGCGTTGTGCTATCAATTCGTTAAAAGCGGTCCACGTGCGTCAGGCATGAAGATCAAAATAGCAGGAACAACGGGCTTATCAAATTAAAATTCAACGAAAATTTTAATCGCTCGTAGAGAAGCCAGAGTTATTCCCATTTTCGTACCTATTGAAAAGAGGATTGTTTTATTTCTCCCAACTTAAGTGAGGATGACTGAATAAAGCGTATGGTCGAGGGCTTCGTTCTCAAGGGAGTATGAACCACTTGTTATTTCGGAAGAAATCCCTTCTCGAGGACGCTTTTGAGTAAAAATCCACGAAAGAATGGCTTCTGATATCCTGAGTTCTCCCCTTTATTTGTTTACGCACGCGGGTTTTTGGACGGCGATGTTTTCTTCTCCCGCACCCCCACGCCCCGTACCTTCAGTACAAGCACAGCATCCTGCGTTTTACTAATTGGAAAGTCGGAAATAGTCTTCGACGAATGACAATGAATGATGGCTGTGTTTTCCTCAGAGCCTGGCCTCCAATTCGCATCTGCAGAGCGTATCAATTTTTTTGCAGAGAGAGAGAGTGAATACCACAAGCCATTGTTTCGATACTTGAGTTCACCACTCAAACCGCTGCGGGTTTCAACATGGATGATGGTTTATTTCGCCCCCGATCCTTATGAGGCATTGTCATCGAGGATGACTGGAAGGAGTGCTCGCTTCAGAAAATCCTTTTGCCGGGGTTATCCAATTTAAAATCTATCCCCCCCCTCCCTCTTGCTCCCCTCCCCCATTCTCCCCCTGTTATCTCCCTGAATCCGAATTCGGAGCACAAAGCGTGGAAATTATTCTAACGGGCTCGGTCGCAAGATTGGATCCAGTTTTGATGCGTACGAATTGTGAAATATTCAAATTCCCACGCAGCCTGATTTTGGAATACGAGAAAGACGGACAAAATCGTGTCATAAAATCATTTTACTTGGCGTTGTTAATTCCTGGGTGTGACGGAATGAATTTCAAATATTCCTTTTAAAGATCCATCAGCCGTTATATTCGCATATTTCTGGTAGGATAACAGAGATCTTACCCGAGTGACGTTGAGAGATTAAATGTGGGATCAGTGGTTTTGATTCACTTGTTTACGATTTTGCCAAAATCTATTGAACTCTTTATGCATTTATTATCCTAATTAGTTTAATTATACAGTTATTTGATACATTCCGTATCATAATATTCACTCAGAGATTTAAGCTAGCCACTTATGTGATAACTACGTGTCTGTGTATAAATATGTTCGTGTTAAAACGGTCAAAATCTTGTGATGGTATCTTCACATCTTGGTAGCTTAGATGAAGGTATTCTAAAGTCTGCATTTCAATTCTTTTTATTTCAGAACATGCTTGCAAGGACTTCCGGTGTACCCTAAAGGAGTTCTGCATTGACAACGATCTCGTATGTGATGACGTCAATCATTGCTCCGATGGGTCAGACGAAGAAGCGAGTAACAGCTGTACACGTGAGTCTCTGATCTTATGCTATGCAAACCTAACTGCATTACGTTTATGCCGCATGCTCGCTAAACTCCAGTCAAAATCAGTAAAAATCACTCCTTAATTATTTTACTTGAGGACAAAATAAGATTTTTGATGATACTAGAAATGTTGGAGAAGAAAATTAGAGCAGCATTATGCTACCGCAAATAATTACGAATTAATGACGAGATAAATCATCGATCATAAAATATTTGAATGCGCTAAGTTTTGAAATAATGTGTAGAAAAGACTAGAATCATTAAATGGATGGGTCCATCACTGAGCACTTTTCTTTTCCTATTATTAAATGCTTATAAAGGTTTTCCAATATGTCAAGATCGAATATTATCTCCCATCATCGTCTATTTTCCTCATTAAAGGAATATTATTCTCTTTCTGCATTATGCAATATATACTGTATACATATTTTAATTACTAAGAGAAGGAAATCATTGTTCCTGCCTGTATCCAAATCCTTCTGATAGTAAATTTCTTATAGCCTCATTATTCCAGCTAGTATCATCTAAGAGAAATTCGGGCCATGCTTGAGGACTTTTTGAGTAATCGTTCCAATGGGAAAAAAGTTATTTATTTTCAAATTCAAAAAGTAAAAGCCGTACGTAAGCACTGGATACAGGTCGGTGTGTACAAAGGGAATGAGGTTATGTCCTTCACACGAATCCAGTGCTCCGAAAAGTTATGGAATTAATGGTTGAGTGCAACTGGAGTCCCCGTGGTCCCATACAACCCCGCGTGCTGTTCACTATCATTTACACGTTCCCCATACTTCGAGAGCTCTTTCTTTTAAAAAGCGTCTCTCTTTCTTCTGCTTCAATAAAAGGCAACGACTCCGGCAGTATCCTGGGGATGAGCGTGCCCGTGTTTGCTGCTGTGGCCGTCGGAACTCTGCTGGCGCTGTGCGCCGCTGTTGCCGCCGTGGTGCTTTGCGTGTGCAGACGCCAGAGGGCAGTGCCCTCCGGGGCTGCCTCGTCCTCAACAGCTTCTGCGAACGCCCAGTCACAACAGCAGCAGCTTTTGTCATCCGCCAATTCCACCTCGGCCTATCCGCGTAAGTGCCGGCGACACGCAAACTGTAATAATGCCAAAAAGCAAGAAAGGCAGACTCCCAAAGGGCAATTCTGGGTAATGCCACAGTGAAAGAATTGGCAATTCAAGAAATAGTGGGAACGGTGTATTTTTTTAATTGACAATACATCCCTATATAAAAAAGAAAGTAAATTGGGAACTTATCTAAATTCTCGTTGTGATGATTACAGGGGAGCAGACTCGAGCAATAAAGGTTTTCTGTAACTCCAATTTTATATTCCTACATTAATTTAAACTTAAAAAGTTGTTGACTCTCCCGTATACTCCTACTGATGTCCTTAGTACCCTCCTATGAAATTTATAAACGTATTTATTATATGCCTAAGTAGTATAGTAATCAAGGCCGAAATTTAATGAAACATACCTTGTCACTATATTTGTGGTTTAAATACTTCGTCGTCACGACAGTCCCAAATCTCTATATAATTTCTTCTCTAGAGATTCTGTTGACAACGAAGTAATCAATGAATAATCAAACCTATCCTTTCGGTTTTATATTTGTTGTCAATATGGATTATTTTGTGTGTTGAATATGAGCAACAAGTACAAACACGTATGAACAAGTTAAAACAAGTATATGCAACCTCTATGAGGATGCTTAATTAGATTTTCCTATTTGATAAAACTTTGTATGGTGTTTATTTGTCCCCAAAGGTTTCAGGCATAAATCCTATCAATCAAACATAAAAATTATTATTTAAATTATCAACTAGATATATTGTCGTCATTTTTATAGCATACCTAAATTCGTACGACTGATGTAAGTACGTACTGTGGCATTAACGTTATTAAATATGTTTCCATGAAATTAGGTACTCTGTTTTGTCATATTGGAGGAGAAATCAAACCAATTATCCGGCTCTTTGCATTTAATATGGTAATTGTGTCATGTTTATCAATTAATTACCAATACATCTGAAAATATTCCTTGGCAGATTGGATGTGGGAATGTGTCTTAAAGTTAAAAAGACAATTTCATTTATTATTGTAAGTACGCTTTCCGGAAGGAAAGGACCTTCGGTGAAATATTCGAAGCTAAATAAGAAATGCTTACTCTCGAAGCATAATTTGTTTCCTTATCAAAAAATTCAAAGATATAAATTGATCCACTTGGAATGAGCCACGGAGAAGGAATTCAGCGCAACCTGTTGTTCTTTTGTTTTCCCTCGCCCTGCGCCATGCAGTCCACCAGATCCGTGGGTGGAACGGGAGCGGGACGGGGACGATGGGCGGAGTGGGGATGGGAGGATTGGCGGGGGGCGGGACGACTATTGTGGGGGCAGGCGGCGGGACGACACAGGTCCCGTTTCCGGGCGCCACACGAGTGTTCCCGCCGGGAAACCTGCTTCTCCCTGCGGGCCGGGTCATCGGGTACTGCAGCGGCTTCCGGGCCCACCTCTGCTGCCTGGCAAAGTGAGGAGTTCGGGTTCGGACAGGTGAGTGCACTAAGAGCGGTAGCTCTACCCAGTCTTCCTGTGAGTGAATTGGAGTTCCCTCATCCCTTCAAACGATGTGAATGGAAAACTCCGACCACAATTGTGCATTTTATATTTTTTATTGCCTTAATTAGTTGGAATTAATTTCCGTCAAATGAAGGCTTCACTGTTCTCTTCCGATCCTCCTCCTGCATCTCTTACCCAAATTATATTCCCGTTCCTCAGACTGTAGCAATTGTAGGGTTATCGATAGCGGAAGAAACAAACGTAATGATTGCTTCATCGGAAAATGTGCACAAAAATACGCATCATAATCCTCGGGCAAATATGTTTCTAAATGCTTTTAGCTTCGAATATTCTAGGAGCATGAGAAACGAATACAATATTAATAACTGATGTAACTCTACTGACTTTCGGAAAATGTAAATCCACCTTTACATGATAGTGACCCTGAGATAAGCTTCTTTGTCAGCCTTCCACGATATCTCATAACTTTCGGCAAAGAAAGTCAGTGCATGTTTTTCCTTTCGGTCAGTATTTTTTCTTGCTCTTCTATAATAACCTTAGATATGATATGAGATTTAAAGATTTATCGTATCTCGTGAGTTTCGGTCACGATTAATAATTCTCCATATCCAATTCATCTAACACAGAATAAATCTCACCTTTATTGAAATAGCATGTTCACCGCAAGGTCTCGGTGTAAACTGGTCATTCAAGTTCCATTGAGAATTCAAAATCAAAACTTAAATGTTCTCATGCTTCAGAGTCAGGAATTTGGAACGGTGGCCACGTCATTGGCTGTAATTAATGTAGGCAGACCTTCGATTGAGGTTAGGGAAAAAAATGTAGGCAAACGAAGCCTGAATAAACAACTGGGGAAGTAAGTTTTTTGCTGAGAAGAGCGAAGGCAAACTCCTCGAGTTCCACGAAAAGTTTTATTTGCTATGTTAGTAGTTAAACGTATTCAGGTAAAATATGTTGATACCAGATGCTTTCGGCCTGCGGCAAAGCTATTAGAACAAATAAATGCTCTCTTTTAGCGCTGAAATTTTGCTTTGCTTCACTCTACTTATAAAAAAATTCACTGAGATTACTTAAAACTTGATATATCAATACTGGGGTTCATTATACGGTACTTCCAAAATCTGAGTCTGAGAAGATGACTCACAAAATTCCATTTCTTTAAATAATAATACACCACCATTGAAACGGGAAATACACCCTCTTCCACGATAATGCATCCAATTAATTTTTCACTTCTATGGATGGGATGACTCCCCACATGTCAGCAGACGTTTTAACAAAGTTTTCTGCACACACTCTCCGTGGCCTTTTGGTGTTTGACGCTGACGCGTGCAGGACGCGACACTCATCAGTTTGTCGAGCCTAAGCATCCCGAGGTTTCACGGAAAGAGAAGTGCATGGCTAGGGCTTCAATCGTTTCATCAAATGTTTTGCTTTGCAAATTAGAATTGGTAGTGCAGCCATACAAACCACGATATTTCGTGGAATGTATCATTTATAAAAATTGTTACACATGACTACATGACAAAGTAGCAATATTGTTGAGTGTCGAAAATTTTCATGTGATTAATACTGCCTGTGAGCATTCAATGAATATTTAAAAATACAAAAGAAGGAGACTAAATACGTCACAAAATGGAACCCCAAGAAAACAATGTCATTTTGAAGAATAGGGACGAATCGTAATGGGTTTCGGCTTCTGTCAAGTCTGCTAGTTCTTTCTCGGCCTCCCTTTAGTATTTTGGGAATAGAAAATAGCATATTTTAAAGGAGAATCTCATCTGGTGAAAGGTTTCTCCCCATGATTCATTCTCTGTACGGAGGTTTATCAGTTTATTGAGTCAAATATGCCAACATTTATTATTTTCTTTGAATATTAGGAATTGTCAGGGCCTTTGTTCGGAAACTTATAAAATTCGAATATGATTCCTCAGCACTGTTTACTAAAGCTTCCACGAATTTTTATGGCTATAGAAATAATAGACGAATGTTTCAGAAATATGAAATATGCATAAACATTTCCACTGTATGGGTGAAATTGTTTGGGTAAATTAACATTGCGTCTAGACAAACGTCAAAGTTACTCTTTGGGCCTCGTACCGCCAATTTCGACACACCGGCCTGACTTAAAATATTCAATCCACTCAATGATCGATCGTGATGTACGTTACTAGTTCTTTGACTATCAGGTTTAATGGTGCGAATCAAACCATCTCTCTCATCTCTCCGCCCCCCTCTTCCCCCGCTTTCCTCTCTCTTTCCCTCACTCCATCATAAAAAAATGCAGAGCTGCCTCCGAGCGCCCATTGTAAAAGAAGCGCGATTGTAAAAGCAGCGCGATTGTAAAAGAAGCGCCCTTGTGATGGGCGAGTAGCGATTCGCGACCGTCGATTTATAAAATTCTCTGTCAGCGCAGACCGAACGTTGCAATTCCGTCTATTTGCGCAGAAATCATGATGAGCTTTGAGAATATTGTGCATCCGAATGCGTTCCTGATAAAATCGTTCGAAACGAAATGTCAGGATCGTGAAGGGGCATAACTCAGTAAACACGAGCTTCCAGCGGGTTGAGCGCAAATCAACGATGCCCCTGTCCGATTCGTCGTACCATCGATGCGTAACCAAGTCCAGCGGATGCATTAGGCACTTCTGGTACCGCGGCGTTGGCGCAGTCGAAAGGTGTCGGGATGTGGAACAAGGGAGTGGTATGAAATGACCATGAAACGAGAGGGTTCTTCGCGCAAGCGAGCAGTAGAAACTACGTTTTTCTAGAGCCCCTTTTTGGTTACGTAATTTGGGTTCAAATTAAGCATTAGTTCGAATCGTTCCAACTGAAGCAGGAAATTGCCTGGGAAGTAAATGATGGAACTCTTCCGACCTTCGGACTCTTGATGGTTAAGCAACTGGGTGAATTTTGGATTTCCATCAGTATTCTGTAGTCTCGATACTTGTAACATAACTATTGGCCAACGAGGTGTGTACAGGGTTCGTCCGGAAAATAAGTGTACTGAGCTCAGGAAAAAAAATTTATTACACTTTTACATATCTTAAGCTAATATTCCTCAAAATAGGACCCTTGTGAGTCGATACACTTGTTCCAGCGGCGTTCCCATTCCTGGAACGCTCCCGCGAAGGCATCATCGGGAACCTCTCGAAGACACGTCGTCACGGCCTCTTTGACGGCGTCCAAAGTCCCGTATCGCGTTCCTTTCAAACTCCTCTTTATCTTCGGGAACAGAAAGAAGTCCGGTGGTGCCAAGTCCGGGCTGTAGGGCGGGTGCGGCAGCGTTGCCACGCCGTGCTTGGCCAAGAAGTCCGACACGACAAGCGCGGTGTGAGACGGCGCATTGTCGTGATGCAGCCGCCAGATGTTTTTGATCGCTGGCCGGACGCGGGCGACTCGTGCACTATTGTTTTTGGCACATTACACTGCTCTGCTATCATCCGAACACTAAGACGACGATCAGAGTTCAGTACATCGCGAACTTTTCGCACATTTTCGTCGGTGAGTGTCGTTGATGGGCGTCCAGGCCGTGGTTCGTCGTCGACCTCTTCTCTGCCCTCCACGAACATCTTGTGCCACCGAAAGATCATGTTTCTGGACATGGCTGACTCCCCGTAAGCCTGGTTAATCATACCGACAGTTTCGGTAGACGATTTCCCAAGCTTTACCGCAAATTTGATGGAATAACGCTGCTCCAAAAACTTCGGCATCGCGTTCCGTGACGTGGGTCGAGCGTGGAGGTTCGCGTTAACTGAGCTCCTCACTACACCACAGCTCAGAGCCGACTGCCTTTTTCAGTGTCGCTTGCCAACATACCCCCCTCCAATCGCAGCCCGTCAGAGCGGTGCTGGGCGCTCCTGGAGCGGCGGGAAAAAATCAGTACACTTATTTTCCGGACGAACCCTGTATGTACCGATTGCGTGTTTCCAATCCCATTGTCTCTCATTACGAGAGTAAAACTTCGAGTCTTAAATCAAATTATAGCAAAATGAATAGATAAAAGCATCTATTCAAACCCTTTAGTTATCGAGCCCATGTCGATAGAAGCTTGAAAGATGAGACATTAGATCTCAGTGCCAAAAATATTGGTTCCTAATCTTACCTTTCAGGTATGATCTTAGATTGTAATTAAAATTTTCAAAAGTGCATGAGTTTCAGTAATTTTACGAAGAATATTTTGCTAGAGAATTCATAACTTTCTATTTAAATGAAAATAAAAGTGAATTTTATTTTATCCTGATCGGAAACAGAATCACTTTCTAAAGAAATTCTTTCAAGACCCACACCCGGAAAGTTTTGATTTGAAATCATTTTGTGATCATTTTGAGTTTTAATCCTTTTATAGCGTAGAAATCCTTTAATGATCACATAGTGTTATAAAACCGCCACATTGAATTATTTTATATAAAATATCCACAAACTTGTAAGATAGCACCAATACCACGATGTAAATCATAGAATTAGTGTCACAATTCTGTCGATCTCTACCATCATATTGTGTGTACTACGACCTGCGCTATTCAAGGATGAGTACTGCTTGTTTTAAATTAAACCATTGGAGTAAAACTAAATGTCAGAATTCCAAGTGCGTGCATCAAATTCATTTTATTCTGGCTTTGAAAGCACTGACTTAGGGATGGGAGAGGTTAAAATATAAAATTGTTTTTCGATTACACGAATTAGAGTGGCCTTGTCTCCGGTCAGTAAAGTGTCCTTGTTAATATCTCTGCTCTTAGCTGGATAAATCTTTCTACGGATTAATTTCCCGATGGAAGTTGGTCGACGATTGGCCGGGAATAAAGTCCCCCCTCCCCAAACACTGCCTTGTTTTAATACACGACCTTCAGTTCCATGTGCGCAGGTGGGCAAGGGTGTCTTCGGGGAGGTGAGTGTCGTGGCGACCTGCCGCAGGCTGATGACGGTCCCGTGGGAATTTAAGTGGGGCCTTAGAAGTTGGCGCACGTGTGATCTATGCACCTTTAGTTCGGGTGAACAGCGGAAGGTCACAGTCAAGGAGAGCTGCAGCCCCGCTGTACACTGTCTGCAGCTTCATGCAGGCGTACGTCATAGGCCGCCGGTTCACTCAGATTTAGTTGGGATCGTGCAGTGCGGGTACGAAAAACTGCAAAGGCGTGTAAAACGAGTAAAGGGCCATGACCACGTCACAGGAAGTGCCATTGGTTAACATATCGGAATACGAGACACCAAGCATAGGAGTGGCTTATGACAATACCCAATACGTGCATGCAAAAGTGCTGCATACTTCTATAATAATAATATTTAGGCCATCGGACGGCAACTGACGGGGTAATTATACGAATCGGACTAATAGGGATTGTATTAAAAAAGTTCTTTAAGCTTTGGAAGAAGTGGGTTCCTAAATTTAATGCTTCCAATATCCACCATATTTCTCTGTTGGCTCGGTATTCGAGTGAGGTAGCTCGGCTAGTGACCACAGCGAACAGTTCAATTTTAGTACCCTCGGCTTTACCAAGCATTGTGACTACCGATGGTTAGGATTTTGTTTGGTTTCTTCCTGACAGACCACATGCGGCACACGGATAGAAACTGGCTCCCAACCCTTAGTGTGCGAAACTCGGCGTGGGCTTAGTACGACGTGAACTATACCCTCACCTATCAAAACAAGCTTATGGTAGATTAATTTGGTGATTATGATCCTATTCATCTTATTGTATCTTCGCAGTGGAATTTTAAAATATAAGCTGGGATAAAAATAATTGATGTAACTGTAGGAGTAATCCCACATTCGCTGTTTTCAATACTTTCCTTCCGTCGTTTAATCTATTGCCTTCAAATGAACCTCGCCCCAATTCAGCCAGCAGACTTTTCCATCCTGTGATGCATTTTGTAGGTCAGCAATTATATTTCATAAGGTAATTACAATAACAAATTTAAAATCGGCTTTCGATCCTGGAACAGCTCAAGGCAGTATGTTTCGTGTTCCTTACGGGCTGCAGAGGATACGTGACCTACATGAGTGCCTGCAGCGGATAAACTAATTTCTTTCCTGTTTTCAGTGTTCGAAAATGAATCTATGTTCAATCAGGTGACTAGGTGATTTGTTCTTGAAAACATGAGCAGTCATTGGAATAGTTAAATCAAAAAGTGATAATCATTAGTGCGTGACTAAAAGGCAATATACAATGTATGATGGTCCAATATAGGAATGTAGTGTAAGAGGAAAGAATACATGAGCTACAAGAATATGTTCAGAATAATCAATCATACCACTCTCCGTGCGTCGCTCATGTCGAACCTCGTATCTCATACAATAACATCTGCCTTTCAAGTGGAATCACAACCTTTAGCTAGTAAGTGAAATCCACCCTGTTTCAAGATGAACCAATTCCAGCAAAATTCAAAAATAGCAGCTCAATTTGGAAAATTGGCTCGAATATCCGAACATCGACCGAAAATGAAATAACGATTTACCTACCTTAAAAGAACACTGTTTCTATTACTTATAAAACCTCTATTTCTACCGTATTAATTAATAAATTCTAACTCAAGTGTCCTGCGGTGCGTGTCTGATTAAAAGCCAAAAACCATATTTTATTACAGAAAAAATTCTAAAGTGTTCATGGCATCCCTGTTGGTCGCCTCCAAAGTTCTCATGGTTTTAAACTTTCACTGTATATTTCCAAATAGTTAATGGGAAAAAAGTTTATTAAGCTTGGATTTAATAGCATTTATCCTGAGCGCCGAATAATATTCGTCCTTAGCAGCTTAGAAATAATCATGTCCTGAACCAACCACTCAGCACTTACGTATCGACGCATAGGTACTATATTGAGAGCAGAGTTTATTAACGGCGGAACGTGGCGAGAATAAAATAGGAGAAAATGAAATCGGAGCCACAATAATCACAGAAAATCAATGCACTTGTTAATAGATAATTGAAGGTAACTAAGCTCAAACAATTAGAGGTATTGGGTGTCGGAAGAACTAATAACAGTGTGCGAGCTGAAGATAACCGAAGGTGCTGCAGGAGGCATGCGATTGACGAAAGAGAAGAAAGGGAATGTTTTCACCGGTTTAATTGCAATTATAATTCATATAGATATTTAACTTGAATCGAAATAAATCGAGAACAGATTAACTGTTAGAGTTGAGTAGAATACTATGACAAATTAATCTTATGATTCATATCCAGTGTTGATGATGAGATGAAAATAAAAAACGTCTCTAAAAAGTGAAATGTCGAGCTTTGCGTTTTCAATCCAGTTGCTTTGGATGGGATCAAGGGTGGGATTTGCTCACAAGAATTTTTTTCTGAATGAACAAAGAATGGATAAGAGCTTTACCTGGATTGAGGATGGAGGAAAAGGAATGTACTATATGCATAACTTGGACCCTTCGGATTTCAGCCCATCCATGAAATTATTCGTCCTCCATCCTTTTAAGCCTATCACCCGTTTCGAAGTGTGTGTTTGAGATCCTTTCAAAATGGTCCCATAAAAATGGTGTGGAATTCAAGATCTTCCGCCATTGTGCGTATAAATTATGACTCATTCATTAGTGTTTCAATCAAAATGTTTGCTCAAACACAACCCTCCTTTCTCGCATATAATCCCAATCTGTCACACTATGATGGCAGTTTTTTCCTCACATCCGTCTTTATTTTACCAACGAAATAGTTCCCAAGCGTAAAAAGGGGCAAGAGGGAATATAACAGGTTCGATTAATAACAACCTCGCTTAATTCGTATCAAAAATTTTGTTATGATAACACCACTGAACAAAAATTCATAATGTCCCGGGCGGAATACGAACCCCGGGCTACATTGGTGGAAGTCGAGATCCCTAAAGTCCTGGGAATATCCACCAGGAGTATTTACTCGGATCGACGCCCAATTCCTCAGTTGTACTTCATACTGGGAATTAAAAGGTCCAATTGAAGGATCACATTGGAATCACTCCGCCGGCTTAGCCAGTCAATGCTATCAATCCATCAATCAACGGGCAATTCAGCTATTGATGCATCTTGACCAAGAAATCATGAATTTTACTCAATCGCTAACCCCAATCATACCTGTAGTTTAGTAGCTTGGCTAAATATATTGTGTGTATATATAATATATATATATATATATATAATATATATATATATATATTTATATTTATATATGAGAGTGAGAGTGTGTGTGTGTGTGTGTGTGTGAGTGAGTGGGTCGCGGTAGTCCAGGGGCAGAGCATTGGAAGCCTCTCTGGGCACCAGCAGCTGCACCAAACCTTTTGTGTACCAGATCTTCCTGGGAAACCATAACCGGCCATATCTATGTATAAATAAATTCCAGCACTAATGTGAAGAAAAATTTACTCAACATTGGACAAGAATCATCAATTAAGCTTAATCTAGCTATCTAATTAATATTCTAGCTTTATGTACTTAGAGGTACTAGTGCATGCTAATGTTCTACCAATTATTATTCCAACGAATGATTTACTCTTGAGTATTAATTTTTTGTAAATATATCATTCATTTCACTTATTGAAATTTGTATCTGCTAACTGTCTGAATGGTAATGAAATGTGTTCAATATTCCTATTTCTAGAAATAGGTATTCAATGAAAAACATTTTATTTATTACCTTTTTACCCATTAAATTCCTTAAATTTGGGAATAGAATCCATTTGGTGTATCATACACCATTTAAAATTTTCTTGTTTTTCTCATGTTCATTTTTAAACATCATCCATATAAAATATAATGTTGTTTCTTCATTTGATTTACATGACTTCTTATTTATTTCTTCTATTTTTCATTTGTTTTTATGTTATCTTCCAAATGAAAATATAGTAAATTCCTTTGAGAGGTGTTATTCATGACACTTTATATATATATATATATATATATATATATATATATATATATATATATATATATATATATATATATATATATATATATATAAACTGTATATATATAGTGAGAAATTTAAATTTTATTTGAAATTACCTCTCTAATTTCAGTGACATCTCCTCCAGCCAGAAGGACGAATGGTTCGTTTAGGTAAGAGAAAATTAATACCTCTTACAAAAATAGTTAGTACAAATAAGGAAGACAATAAGTCTTATTGAAAATACTCTTTCACTTTTTTCTTGTCTAATATACATGCTGCAATCACATCACTATTTATACTCATTTTAAACTAAAAATAGCCTGACATTAATGAAAACTCAACTTGTAGTGATAAAATTCATTCTAAGAACTGCAACTCAAATAGCCCCTTTGATGTTCACACCCATCTTTGGTGTTCATGTAGAAATTTCTAAACACTAACCGTAATAGACAGATGACCAAACGTGCATTAAAATGTTTTGTGCAGTAGAAGAGATTAGCTGATTCGTAATAGATCTAGTTTGGCTACAGAAATGAATTAACTTCAGCATACCTTATGATAAACTAACAGTTTCAGATGCTCATTGAGTCACAAATTTTACTCCTGTTAAACTCCATTAGTAGCATTAAAAATTGCTTAGTTTTCCATGAAGCCTATTCATTTCATTCACAGCCAGAATATACGGAGGGATATAATTTTGATGGGAATGAATCATTGGATTCATTCCCATCAATCGGATCATTGGATTTTGCTTCTAACAATGGGTCCTCCTGTTTAATAGTTCCCTTTTATTTAATACTCGTATATTATCCTCATTTGTGCATCTAAATAAGGAAACTGGACTAATTCCACTTGTCCTTATTTTCAGAGGTAGGCCTGGTATTGTGCCTCGCAGGGAGTAAGTTTGGATGGTTTAGGTGTACCCCCTACCAACCAACATGGCAACCAAGACATCAAGCCTCGGAATGGTTGCTTAAAATGAATTGATGCACCAGCAACAAAAATATAGCCGCAAGCCAGATTCCAACGTGGATATTATATGAGCTGTTGAAGTATCACTAAGGTATAAGTAAAAAAATTGTTAAGAAAAAAGTCTGTGCGCATCCCCCCACTCTACTCTGTATATCTGATAATATAGCACTCAGGACAATGAAGATGGGATCACATGGCATTCCAGCAGTTGCTGTGCACTTGATGCTGCTGGATGTTGGTACCAATTAGGAGAGATGAAAACCCACCCAAAAAAATAAAAAGAGTCGTGTTGTCAAAAAGTGCCTGTTTGGTTATGGTTTTTACTTCAATCTTTTGTGTGGAATACTTAGCTTTTCTGTTTAACCTTGCATTACATACATACATACATATTACAGCCCCTCAACAATCCAAATAAATTTCAAATACAGTGTGTGTGTGCATGTGTGCGTGAATTGTCAAGATTTTAATGCATTTTTATTCCTAAAAAAAAAAGTACTTGTGACAGCATCAGTCAGCGACAAGCGCAGTGTGATCTCTGTTTTTAATTTGTGGTCTCCTTGGTGTCGTGAAAGAAGCAGTGTAGTGCAATATCTTGCTTTTTGTGACAGAAAAATACCTTTTTGGCTGTAAAAGTTATATTGAGAAAATAAACGATAGGAAAAGAAATAGTGTGAATACCAAATCTCGGGACATGTATATCAAAATCATTGATGAGGGAATTGCTGGCTTCACTTGTCAGAGTGAAAAAGGGTAATTGATGAAACTTACACTGGATCCAAAGCTTTGTTGGGAGTGAAGTGTAATTCCTAAGAGAAGTAGTAGTAGCTAATGAAAATGTTGTTTGTTTTAGTCTTTGGATTTCTAGCCCAAATTTCCTACTACAAACATGAATGCTTTAAATAATTTTGGATAGGAAAAACGTCATCAGCCACATACTGCCTGCCACCTAGTGAGAATATCAAGATCTAGAGGGAAGGGAGGTAATTATACTATTAAGGTACTGTATTGTAAAATTTCAAGCCGAGTAAAAGCGGCGTGTCAATGTGTGTTCTTCTGAAAATATAGCCTTTTATTAATAGAGACTTTATTTTTGACACTATAAGGACTCTAATAGTGTTTCATTTTTGCTGTGTTTGTTGTAAATATGTAAGAGGTCTAGCAATAGCTATTGATTTTAACTGGGGATAGTTTGTGTGAATATTGAATATAAAAATTTAGTCTTTTCATGATGTTTGGGAAATAATTGGCATTGATGGGATGAAAATAAATTTAAAACATAGCCTTTATATGAAAAAGATTCAAATAATCTGTTGTTTCAATGCGTGCTTTTGAAACTTGGAGTTGTTTCATGGTGATATGTGTAAGCAATTCTTTGTATACTGGTGATTGGCATTACCGCTGTCCATCTCACTACATTTGCCGCTCCTAAAATGTCTGTCTGTTATCTTGCATTTTTCTGAACTATTGCTATCATAATTTGCATGCTTGACTATTTGTGGAGGCGAAAATTTCTAAATGCATAAAAGTGGGGATTCTATTGCTTTCTAATCATTTCTTATGTGGTCTCCAATAGCTATATCCTTGGATGTCAAATGTAAGTGATTTCCAGAATCAGTTATCACATCAAGGTATCATGAGAACTTGATGGAAGGGGATTGTCAATGAAAGAATGGCAATGTGGGAGTTGAAATTATGGATCATATCCTCCAAGATACTCATATCTCTCCAAATGCGTTTTTCATTTTTATCTGGAAAAATGATGAACTTGATCATATCATATTTCCTAGAATTTACCTCCTTTTACAGTTGTTAAAAATGTTGTCCATTATGCATTTGAAAATTATGCTCTTTGGGAATGAGCTAAGTGCATTTAATCGAGCCAGATTTTTAGAAAATCTGTACTCATTATCAAATGGCCAAATATGGGTAAAAATGTGACAGTATGAAAGTTTCTTCCTTCACATTTAACATTTTCATTCATAAACCCCATTTCTTTGCATATCAACGTGTTATCCAAAGATAAACCAGGTCATGAAATGCAACTGTATGTGATCATCTGCTGGTCTTTATTTGAAGTAATGCATTGAATGTATTTTGTGCTTATTTGTGAAGAACTTTTATGAAATGTGTTTTTCTTTTTTGCTTAGATATAAGCTTAATTGAAGTTGATGCTCTCAATTGTGTCATTTTATCCACGAAATGTAAAAAAACTGTAGCAGTGTTTGATGGATTACTAATAAGTTAAATTAAGTCGCTTTTTGTGTGCAAGGTAACTAATTCTGGAACAAACTTGTATTGTGATGAAACACTGCATCATAATGTGTATCTCAAAACAATTATGCATGGTATTCATTTAAAATGTTGTGTGCTAAAAATTGCACTTAGGTACAAGAAAGGAACATATTCAAGGATATTCTTTTCATATCACTTATGCATATCACATACTGATACACACATATGACTGCATCAGAATATCATTGGTGGAGCAGATGACATCTCACAACACTGATGAGCACCATCTTTCGCCCCTCAGCTCAAAAAAATCGATCAAAAACAAAATGTCAGTGAGTGTATGTTATGGAAAATTAAAAAATCATTCTTTAAAAAACCAAAGGGTTTTTATTCAAAATGTTCTCAAGTCCTTTTTAACCTTCCGCGCGTACCGGATCCGTGCTCTGGCAGTGCAGCTTTGTGACCAATAGATGGCAGCTAGGGCACGCTTTCCCCAAAAGTGAACGGTACGAGCCAAGAAGTCAGGTTCAAATACGTACGATTTTGAAAAGATTTTCAGAGCGTTAGCAGTCAGTGCAATTGATTTCGGGTTTTAACATTGAAGTCAATATAAAAGCATTATCTGATGATAACTCATCCTTTTTCAGCAAGCATTAAGGAAGATTATCGGGCGTTCTGGTAAATGTTGTATATACTTCACGGCCGAAACTCGAAAGCCGGCTCTTTCACCATTCCTTACCGCCGATTCCCCCACCCCCGCCTCCCTCGACGCCGGGATGACGCTGCCGTATTGGTCCCTCGCGTGGAGGCGGAGGAAAGCTCGCCGGTCTACTGCGACCGAGTGAGCTGGCGCGTCGTCTGCTACGCTCACTCTTTCAGAGCCGGTTCGTGTATCCCTGCGCGCATGGGCGGCAATCCCGTCACGAGCGGAGCGCGTCCCTTTGAAAGTGTCTTCAGTCGTCCGTGCGTGTTCCGCCCGGTATCCACTCTCCTTCTCTCGCACCCGTCCGGCGGGCATCGTGTTCAACGCGTGTCGTGTGCGGAAAGATCGCGTCTGCACGGGGGTGGCGCAGATGTCGTTGTAGAGAAACGGACCCTGGAGGTCTTAATTTTTTTTTATCTGGAGTCTTTAGCATTCGCCGTGTTCACGGCGAAAGCACTGCCACTCACAGTTCCTTGCAGACTTAGTGGCGAAAGGTGAATTCATTAACAAAAATTGGGCAATCATCGGGTGTTCGCTTCACCTCTGCACGATATCTCAGGTGGGGGATAGGGTTGATTTGCCCTCCAATTTGATCCGAGTCTCCGGTCGCCAGCCGGTGCCGAAAACTCCCGGCAGCTGAGGCTCCGCAGGAACCAGAGCATGATGTAGCTATTCCGCGTTTTTCTCTTGCACTCGAGGGATCAACTAATTAACCATTTAGGGTCTCTCAGAAAACCTTCCCTTCTAGATTTTGAGAAATTAAAAACTATATCGAGAGGAGAGTTGGCAGAGAGTTTTTTTAACGGAAAGGGCTTGGAGACAAACAGGGCTGAGGTCGAGGATTCCTTTAATTGACTCAGGTGCAGCGTTGTGGTGGGTCTGGAGTCAAAGATTTTTCACAAATACTGTTGACAGTACTAAGCATCCCCGCCTGCAAGTAACTGGATGCTTGACTAAGGATCAGGCACCGAATTCGTTTCCCCACTCTCTAGCTCAAGCGCCGGCTGTATAATTTTGTTTCTTGGCCTCCGGCAGACGGAGCTTTGCCCTCCCTTGAACGGCTTCCCCCTTCGCGCTTGCGTACACTCCTCCCCCGCGAAAATAAAAACGTGTGTGTGTCTCAAGTCTTCGGCGGGAAATTGGCGGAGGTGTGCCTTTCTTTGACGGGAGGGGGTACCCACCTATTTTTCGGAGAGCATTAAACGAAGTGGGAGAGGAGCGGATGGGAACGGCCATGGGTTCCGCGAGGACCCAGCTTCGCATCCCGGTCCTCCTGATGGCGCTCGTTCTGCTGGGCTTCGGGCCGCCGGGGGCGGTCTGCCCCTACGCCGAGGGACGGGTACGGCCTTCGCGGGGCGGTGGCGGAACGGTTCACGAACCTCATTCAACAGGTGAGCGGCCTCGAAATACGATTGCCCACCCCTTCATCCACCCACCTCCTCTTTCATCTTTTTATATCTCTCTCTCTCTCTCTCTCAATCTCCACCTCCCACTTTCTTCCTTTCTCTTGCTCCTCCCTCCTTGTATTTATTCTCTTTTTCTTATTCCACCTCCTCCACCACACAACACGAAAATCCCCTGGTTCCTCTCCGTCCCACGCGAGCTAACTACGCCCAAATGTTCTTCTTCTTTTTCCAAACGTGCGCTCCCCAAGCCACCTCTTTCCCAATTATTTCTTCTATTTTGTGGAGATGGCAATGCTGGGCGGGGTGATGAGAGATAGGGAAAAGGGGAGGATAGATCTTTACGGCGGCGACCGCCGCCTGCCTTCTAGTGCACCGCCTCGTTGCCGCGTGGGCTGGTACTGAGTCTCTTGAAATTTATATTTTAAAAGATGATTTTTTTTTCTGGTGTGGGTTAACACGAAGGAATCCTCTCTCCCTACTTTCCTCTAACTCTTCCTATAACTCAGGTTTTTCCTTTATTCGGCTCTCTTTTGTCTCATAAGTGAACAGTGGCGCCTATTTTTTAATCCTCCAAGACAGACACCTAATTATAATTGCGAAGACGGTCGATATATTAAACTTAGAATAGGACAAATCTTTCCTCACCGTGTCTGAAAATAATGATTGTTTCATGGTCTATTCTATTGAGCGGCTCTAATTCTGTATAAGAACTACGTGTGAGGAGGAGAGTGATCCGCGTTCGTTGTGATCTCTTGCATCCCGGAATGTATTTGTGCTGCCAATAGAGAAAAAGTCTATCTAGTAGTAGTTACGATTTGCGACTTCTCGTTCTACTTTTGTTTTGTGTTCCTTTGACATGTGGGAAACCTAAGAGTTAGATCTTTCAGCTGGTTCTGCGGTCCTATGATCCACCAGCGGGGTTCATCACGCGAGAGTGCGAATTTGGTCGCTAATGAAGTTCCGATTACCTTAATTTGTTCATTTCTTCCCCCTTTTACCTCTTTCTCTCCCTAAAAAATGATTCTTTCTTCCAATCGCACGTGGGCGTTGTTGCCCATGATTCTATGCCGTGTTCTTTACTTTTGAGTGGGGACAACTCGCCCCATTCCACTTCGATTCTCTGGAGATCGAGACCAGCCAGCCCCACCTGTGACACCGATCGTCAGTGGGCCTCCTTTGCTCGTTCCTCGTTTTCCCTGTCTCAAGCCTCCTTCATTCTTTACCTCCTTTTGTTTTTCCATGTCAGGTGGGCTATACCAGAATGGAAACTATAGGATTCTCTTTTTTATGAGGGGGCCGATGGGAGGCATGAGAACGCTGGGGTTTCAGGCAGGGAGTCAAGTGATAGGACGATGGGGGCTTCGGGTAGGGGGAGAAAAGGGTCTCTCCTACTCCTTTGCGTTCGAGAAAATGACTCGCAAAAAGTCCGTGATGAGCGCAACGCGTTGGGTGAGGGGGCACATTGCCACCTGTTATTTCTTATGGTAGTTATCAAAACTCAGCTAAACCCAAAATCTATCGTAACTGGAATAAATTTTCTCATGTAGTTGATATTTCCTCCAATGTCGAATCATTTGGTTGCACTATCTTCGATATCTAATAAATAAATATTTACTGTGTATGCCCCAGTTTTATCCTTTGTAACGAAAGATCTCTTGGAGGCAGCTGTCACTGTGATAATGTACGTATGGTATTTGGCCGGGGATACTTCCGAATGTAACTCCACCTTGTGAAATTGTAGAGTTTCACAAGGTGAGGTTACATCGTTGCTCCTTTCGTCTTCTTCATTCTTATAGAGACTGAGGAGAGCAAGAATTATATTTTTCTATTCCAAGTAATGCTATTACGTTGAAGAGTTAATTTTATTGGATTATTCTAGCGATTTAATCGGAAAGGACGAATATGATTTTTGAATTTTTCTCCTTATTAAGTCCCTGGAGTAATATTTAATTTTGGGTCAACTTCACTGGAATATTTTCTGCTACTTAACTCAATAAATTGACCCCAGCGCTATTTTTATTAAATTCTCCGAAAATTTAACAAAAGTTGAGTGAAGAGTTGAGTAAGTGCTGCTATTTTTTTCAAACTTTGTTAATGATCTGTTACAAAAAAGAAACAAGACGTGAAGACATCGAATCATTTGGGATAGAGAATTGTTCTCGGAATGATGACTTAATGCTATTCTCAATTCATATTCGTCATTATGCAGAATGGCCACTCCAGAAATCGGGAAATCAGGAAGAACTTTAATTCCAGTTCTTCAAACGTTCGGGTTCAATCGGGAATATGGCCAAGTCTCTGGAAGAAGTCGGGAGTTTTGTATAATTCGAGAATTCCCCAAGATAATGTTTGTTTTAATTGTGAGACTAGTCTGCGCTTGCTTTTGACCATCGTGCGTGCAAAATTTAGCAAAATCCACCTCCATGGTAGGACCTACTTGTAGCTAACAGGTACCAGCATAACGATGAGAGGCGATTAGCTAAAAGTGCCCAATTAAATTCAAAACACTCGGGAGAAAAATCAATACGATACATGATCGTCGGGAAAGGCAAGTTAAAGTCGGAAATTTGAGTAAATCAGTGGTCACCCTGTTAGGAAATGGCAGCTAATGAAGCCTAGTTAGAATTTTCCTAAGAATTGGGAAAGAGTGGAGATAGTCTGTCGTGGCCCATTCTTAACGAAAGGCGTCAAGAGATCCCACCTTTTCCCCTCTTTTCAAGAGTCCCACCCAACGGGCTGAGCACCTACTGAACCTGAAACGCCCTCCACCCGAAGCCCGAGTTAGCCTCGAATTACCACTGAAAAATCACCCGACACAAAAACTCGAACCTCGGGTTGTGAAGCCAATAAAATATTCAACCGCATCAGCCCGATTGCATAGACTTATTTTTCACGCACCAAATTCGAAGGAGGTCTTACAAATCAACGAGTGAATAAGCGAATATGTAATTTTGAACACAAACTGTCAAAAAAACTATATTCTGAGTAAATCGATGGCCTTGTGTATAATTTTCGTTTTCTTTCGAAATTAGATGGTTTTTAGATCAGATTTTCAGATTGATGATATTTGAGAAGTGAATAGGTATGGAAGAAAACGTTTAATAAAAGCCTTAAATAAAAAAGTATTTAATTAATGAGTAAATTCAGTCAAGCGTTTAAATCAGAATGGCAAAGACTCAGTTGTGGGGCTCGAACCTACAACTTTACGTCAGGACACAAACGCATTGCCAACCCGTTCGGGGTATATAATGAGGAGAATTAGGTGAATAGGTGAGATAATAATTTGATTGGAGATATTAGAAGGAATCGTGGATCATTTATTTTAGTGGTAGGATGTAACCGGCTGACATAGAATGGAGAAAGAGAGGAAGGAAGTGAGTAGCAATTCTGGATGCACGGCAAAGTGCACTTCTTTGGTTTAAGTTTTGTATACATTGATATTAAAAATGCAATGTAATACTTTTCAGATATCATCTATCCCTATCGCTACACGGCATAGTACAACAATGCTGATGGTCGACTACCGGCCACCCATGCCGTAGTGTCTTAACCTGTTTCATTATTGGAGAAAAAATAGCGACGAAAGATTAACTAGCTAACATTCTGCCATATTTGCATCAAGAACTATAGAATTCGAATGACTCAACCACGAAGAAATTTGAGTCGAGAAGGAGAACCCACAAAGTTTCCGAAAAATTCGAACGCGAGCTACCTCAAAGCCGCCATAGCGTTCCGCACGATTCGCGGATGAGAGGGAAAAAATTGCCAGCGTATGGTATGCCTACCTACTAAACGCTGGGGAATCCGACATCAACTCTACAATTATTACTTTCAGAAATTTTCCCGCCCGTCTTAAAAGAAATTACTCTCCTGCCTTGCCAGCCTCCCTCGTCGCCTAAAGGTTTTGAGGGTTTTTCCTTCTCTAGATATTTTTGCGTCCAAAGGGGTAGCATTAAAGATACCAGTGTAAAAGTAAAGTGAGAAGAAATGAGAGAAGGGGAAATGGACTCCTATTGAAGCAATAGTTTTAGTTAACAGGTCTCCGACGATCCTCATTTACCCTTAAAATCAATCGCACACGTAAACATTTTGAAAAACGCGGTAACATGCTGCCAAATTTTAATCCTGTCGCGTGTTTTATGAATGAAATCAGACACTGGGGCAGAATTTGATTTGTATCAAGGTTTTCTGTAAATACGGCGGAATAAAATAATTGGGATAGTATGGTCGGCACACTGATAAATGCACCATTCATCGTTGATACTCGATGGTGAATATTTCGGCCACCCCTACCCAACACTCCTACCCACCCCCTCGAGCATCCCTAACCCTTTCTTTTAGGCTGTACTGCCCCAGCCCTTCTGTCTTATACCACCCCCCTCTATATCCCTCTATATTCCCTCCGCCTGCAACTAGCTCCAATGGTTGAATGGCACGTTCCATCCCTGGCAAAGCTCACGCAGACGACGCGGGCGGTAGAATTGGGTGTCAGTGAATGCTGAAAGAGGGGCGGTGTGGAGGGAGGAGGCGGTGGTATGGAGGGAAATCGGTTCGCGACGGCCCCAGCCAGGGGATGGGGGGCTTTAGACTCAGGGAGAGGTGGGGGAAAGTGATTCACCGCAGACGTGAGTGTGAGAGAAAGAGAGAACGGCCCCTCTGTCTCCGGGCCTACCTAATCCCCTCCAGCGTCACATGCACATCACCGGGCAGTCGCTTTTTGATCCTGCCCCATTGCGCAGTTGGAGGGGCATGAGAACACTAAATGTTGGCAGGAACGTTAAATTAGGCGTTGAAAACATTCAGAATAAGGAGTTGTTCGTGTTCCACGTGACGTATTCAGAGAATGAAGAGACCTGAAGAGCAGTTAAGTTTTGGCAAAATGGAGAAATATCCCATGGCACGCAATCTAAAATCATTCTTTTCGCAAGCTTCAGCTTTAATGGGATTTTAAATTGAGTTTCAAGTGTAAACGTTTCCAGAGAGGGAAGGCTTTCGGCGTTCTGACAACACTTAGTAAGGGTCCTCAAATACGCAGAAATATTGAGTCACGCAAATACTATTGTTGAAAGGAATGGATCGTGAATTTTCTCGAGTCGTCGCTTGCTGTTAGATGGGCGAAGGGGGGGAGAGTAGTAAAAAAATCGTCTCACGTGATTCACGAGCATTACTTCCCGTTCGTCGTGATTTAAAGACGGTAGTAGAAAGACTAGATTTATGCTATTTGGATAAAATATTGAATATTTTTATTTAATTGCCGAATTGGTTTAATAAATTCTAATAAATTTTCGAGAATGCATTGGCTCTTTCGGATATTCCAGTGTCTTCTGCCAGTTTAGTTAAATTTACCTTTGAGCTTCGCTTCTATTTGAGTTCCACTACTGTTTACAACCCCCGAATATTGATAAAAATTTATTTTAAAGAACGAATGATAATGGATTTCAAACTGATTTACGCATAACTTTCCCGCGAAGGCCTGGAATGGTGATGTTGGGAGTATAAGAATCATTTCTTTTCCTCCCCCAAATGTTATGGGTTAAATAGAAGAAGGGACCATTTGTCTCAATTTCGCCCAAGTAAAGACCTCTATCTATCTATCTAAATGTTGTCCATTCCTTTAAACTATTTCTTGATCTTGCTACAATGTTAACCACGAATGACCAATATATTTCATTTAGAGCCGATTTACTACCAGTATGTTCTCCCAGGGGCCATACAAGTACTGCTTATCTACTCTATCAGGCTCAGGCTCTACTCCCAATTTCTCATCCTTCATCCATTCAAAGAGTACACCATCCACTCACTTGAGCTGTAGTTTTTGCCCTTAAGATGTTCTACAATCGGAGGCGTCTAAGATTCAACGGGCTCTGCCATATCTTTTACGGAAAACAAGCCCATTATGCCACTTTCCTCAACCACCCACCGAGAAAAGCAAAATTAAAAAAAGAAAGACCCCCCCCACCTTCAGGGTTTTCTCCTCCAAAAAGTCAACCGTGGCAGTTCTCCATCCCCGGGAGCCAGCGCAGTGTCTCGGCGGGTGAGAAGAGGGGGGATGGGGAAGGGAGGAAAGGAAGAAAGGGTGAAAGAGGGAATGTGCTCGACGAAGCTCCTTTGTGTTTGTGTGCGTGTCAGTGCTCGCGCACGCCTCAGTCTCGTTCTCATTAACCCCGCGAGTCCGCTGCTCCTTTATTTCCGCGTGGAGGTGGAAGAAGTGCGGGTGAGGGGTTGAAAGAAAGAGAGGAATGATCGCCCCCTTCCTCCGCCGCAAGTTGCACGCTCCAGTTTCTCTCCCAAGCGAGAAAAAGTGCTCCGCCTTCCTCGCCGCCACCCCCTTCAACACAGCCCGACGATCCCCCGCCCGCCTACGTCCCTGTCTCCCATTCCCACTCTCGGCACCCATCCGTCTGCCTCTCCTCTCTCGTCCCCCTCTTAACCTTTCTTTCCCTCCTGCTACCTTCCTAACCCGCTCACGTCCCCGTCAAGATGCGATACAGAGGGCGCGAAAACCCCCCTCTCCCGAAACTCGGAACCACTCATCACCTCCACCCACTCGTCATCCCCACCTTCCCTGGTCCTCAAACCCTGCCGTCTTTCTCCCCTTAACGAGTACTCCTTGTATTCACTTCTGTATTCTGCGATTTATTCTCTTAGTGCACGAAAACATTGACGACGAATGCCTCCTACTGCAATGATTTTCCAGGTTTGCGATTGTACCTCGTTATATGGGAACACTCCCAGCCCAGCCTCATAGCTTTAACAGTGTTGTTGTTTCGTGCCCCCGTTTCCCCCCATTAACCACATCCCAAAGGTTTTGTAACTAGGAATAATCAAACCAGGAGGAATGGAAGATGACCAGCGTCGATATGGATATCATTTGCATATTCCGTGGAATTTAATTTACCCTATTGTGTATTTTTGCGTCTGGTTTGTATCTTCATTCTGGTGAAGAAATAAACCGGCACGTTCTGCATACTCCAGTGAAGAAACTAACTGGCTTCATGAGTTAAAGAGAGGAAGTTATTTTTCAGAAAGAAGATTGGAAGCATTTCTTCATCCTGTGGGATTCGGTGTTCCTTGGTTTGAAACTGTGTGTTTTTTCTGATAAATAGACTGGCCTGTGTTAAGTCTTTCTGCCTTTCCTAAAACATATCCAAAATTTGTTTCCCTGGTATAAAATACACGTTTTTTTCATGCTTTTCAAAATTAATATGATCATTAATAATAATTATGATCTTCGTTCTGTAATACTTCTAAATTTTGCTGTTATTCCCCCAATCCTTCTTACTTTTACGTATCGCCTTTAGATGTCTCACTTTCATTAAATATTCCCGTTTATTATACCTGTACTTAAATACTTAAGATATATAGTGTAATGGTTGGATTAGGTTACATCATGAGTGGGCGCTAAGCTATGCCCCCGAAGTTTACTGGTGAAGTCGCGGTGCGTTTAATAAAGTCATTAGTACACTCTAAAAGAGAGAGCTACGAGAGGCGATGTAATTTAGAGGGCGACGTATGTGTATCTGTCTTATTCTCCCTCATGATGTTTTCAACTCAAGAAATGTCTTTACTCCTCGTCCAGATCCAAGCCCCTTCCCTCTGGGTCCCTCCATACCCCGCCTATTCCTCCACATCGCCCCTCCAGCGCTCCCCACCACCTTCAACTTTCCTACCCCCTTTCTCCCCTTCCCGCTTCTCCGTACCCCATCTTACAACCCCCTCCGACGGAATCGTAGGTCAGGGTTGAGGCTGAGATGGATTCGGTTCCCGCCGGCGCCAAATCTTCTTGACAGCCACCTGGGTGAGGCAGTAAGGGGAAGGAGTCGGTGACCTCCGGCCCCACGTTCCGGGCACGCCCTTGTGAGACGTTCCCTGAATAGAGGACGCGAAGGTCTCTCTTGAAGTATCCGAGAGAGATCTTTGCGTCCCTTTGATTTCCCTTTATTATTAATGCTTCCCTGAATTGACGAGGGTGAGCCATGCGCATTGCTTTAGAATTTACTTTTGATCGCCGGAATATGTTGGTTAGCATTGGAACGGTATTATCACATTTTTAAAAACTACATAATATTTTAAAATCAAACTTGAAAATATGATAATATTTTCAAGTTGGATTTTTTTTGAAGTCCTGATCAAAGGTTTTTGTAAGATGAACGGTGGAAAACGCTGTCTTTGAGCATGGTATATGTCATTGAATGGCGGCTGGATGATATTTTTGACTCCGCGTAACGAATTATCTCAGTTCTAAATATTCCTATAGAGTAGATGTCACTGTTTCTGTTTTTTTTTCTATCGATGAATTATGATTTTTGCATTTTTAGCATGTTTAAAACGGCTTCATCATTTGATATCCACAAAGCTTGAGTTGATATTAGTTCATTATTTGCATATAGACACACTTCACTTGCAAATGTTATAATTAAATATGTTCGACGAGCTTACTTTTATGGACTTAAAAATATTATTTCATTTTGGCGGACAAATTATTAATGCTCTCATTCCGATGGCAATATATAAAACTGCTGCTATGAAGTTAAATCAGTCATATTTGCAGTTATATTAAAGATTTAACGCACCATTCCCGAATTTAGAAAATGAACGCCTTCCACGGTGAGTTCAATGAATAATGTTTAGGATATGTTGTGGCTAAATTTCATTTTACTCTTAGGTAGGTTTCACCTTGGGATTCTGTCGTTATTACATATAATATTTATCTCAAAACTAGAATTTGTGACTGTAATACTAAGTGGCATATGAGTCAGATACCCTTTCAGGGTGAACACTCCACATTTTCATTGCTTTTGCGATAACTGGAACTAACCATAACGGTAAATTTGAGTTCCAATTCCTCTTATATTTCTTCGGAAACTTGTCTATGAAGGTAACCTTGATTTTCCTTTACATTAAATCGAAAGTACGTAACAGTAGTCTCGAATGAGTTTTATAATTTAAAGGGCCATGGTGAAAAAAAAAACATTATATTGGACCAAAGAAAGATACGTGTGTACTCGAATCATGCTTACTACGGATGCTTCAGGTTTGAAACTAATTTCCAGATGACGTTAATGTTTGAATAAATATAGATTCGCAGTGCGAGACCGAGTGCAGTAGAGAGATATAGTGCACGTATATAGTACACGTATTAACTGAATGACTTTTCCCCTATGGGGTGGAAAAGCTTCGTTGGTGACGCTCCGGATGTGCTTCAAAATGTTATTATGGGATTCCTAACACAATTCAGAGCACGCCTGACTCCGTGAAATTCCATTGAACTTCCCCATGGCCTGCCGGCTAAGACTTTCCTCGTCATCAATAAAAACCCTCCTGCCTTTCGCCAAAACATTTTGGTCATTCGCTGGAGCACTGGAAGTGAATTATGAAATCATTTCCCCATCATCATGATCAACAAAAAATAATCTCCTGCAGTAAGTTGTGCCATTTCGATCTGTGAACTATCGCCGCCTTCAATTTCCTCCCGCCTTGAGACACTGCAGCACATTCGATTCTCGACCTCCTTTGCGCGGCGCCGTATGTAGTGGGGAGGGGGAATAATGCATGGACTTCGTTCGGAAGGAAGGGGAGGGGGGATTGGAGGCACGGGAAGGAGAGTGAAGGGGGGAGAAAAAAAATAGGAATCGAGAGGGTTCCGTTGCGGTAGGTAAAGAGTGCTTGTTTATCGTCTTGGGGCATTTTTTTTCCTCTCCGGGGCTGGGCGGAAATCTTCCAGCAAACAGCCGTAAATAAGTTTCGTGAAGAGCCGCAGTAAGGGATCTCTCTTTTTCTCTCTCTTCGTTTCACCTCCTCTCCCATTCTCTTTCACCTCCTCCCACTTCCTCCACTTGGCTTCCTTCTTTTCTCCTTCCTTCCTCTCCTCTATTTACGTCCATTCTGTCCCCGTGGTGGTAAAGGGTGAGCTCATCGGGGCAAAAGGTCTCGCTCTCCTTCGGCTCTAATGGGTCGGAGCTTCCCGATGTTGGCGAGCAAAGTAAAGCCCGCCCTTCCGAGGTTACTCCGCATTTGGATTGAACCATAAATATGTCCCGCTTTCCCGAGCAAAGAGAAGTACATATACAGAAACGGGGATGGACGAAATTTGTGTCGTGTCGAATCACACTCTCCAATGAAAATTGATTTGATCACCGAAAAATGCCTCATTAAATCTATTGCTTCGATGACCAGGTACGAATTTCCTTCTTACTTCGGGAGTTGGTGTGTAGTACATGTTTTTCCGTTCTTATTCGGGGAGAAGTGGCAGTGGTATTAAGGAACAGATCGGGAAGCTGAGTTTGTCGATTCTCCGCATAAAAATACAATTAGCTACAGATAGAGAGTCAATATTTACTTTGTAAACGCATGAGTGTTCACGCATTGCAAAAATTTTCGTTTTTTTCAATGAATCTTGTGAGAGAAAAGAAAGTATGAAATAGTTTTTCATAGTGTAGCCTCGGTAATTGGATAATCCACTTCAATTTACTCTTTGGCTGAGGAATCAATATAATAGTTAACTTATAAAAGGAAATGCAGTCTGCGAGGCTCCAGGAGGAATTCGTGAGCCCATTCCCTTAATTTCCTAATGGCTCTCTCTAATGCAATTTATAGCCCAGGTGTTCGTGTTTTTTAGGAAAACTTGAAATTACGTCTCCACACCTTAATACCTTTTAAATTTACGAAATATATTTTTGGTAAAAATTATATAGATTTAATATTCTTTGCCCGCGATAAACTTTACTGTCAAAGGAAACAGTATTCTCGGTTGAATATGTCCGACGAAGGTACAACGAACTGGTGGCAAAGTTGGCGTGACGATGATGATAAAGTGAAGGAAAGATTAAGTTTCTTAAAATTTTGATCGTATCAGACTAGTTTTTATTTCATGAGGCATTGCTTTGAGCTACAGTCCCACATTTTCGGATGCTGAATCTGCTCCACAAGTTTCCTTTCCCTGCGTCTAGATCTATAAGGAGGCGTTCGGCTTCAGGTTGTCCCATCGAGGCCATAATGTTTTATAACACCACCGCGGTCACGAAGTGCTTTGTTCTCGATGCTTAACGATAACGCGGCCGCTCTGAGAAAGATGATTATCCACGGAGAAATGGTAAATTATGTGCCTATACCATCCGCACTCAAGTCCCCCACATCATCTATCTCAGCATCTTGGATTGACCGGAATAGTGCAGGGGCGTGCTGGCTCCGCCTCTCGCACTGCAGGCTATGTTCTATGTTACCGTTCACACACCCCTGGCACGAATGGGAGCGTTGCTACGTGCTCCTGGGGAAAGGCGGCTCTTTTCATCGGTGTAAAATTTTCATTTTTTATGACTTTCTCATGGGAAAAATTACTCTTGGAAGGTATTTCTAAAGTTACCTTCATCAGGTGTAGCCCTCTGAATGGCTTAATCGAAATACTATTATGTATTGGGTTCCCTGCTTGTCTCTTGTAGGGATATCGACCGGGTCACCGATCAATCGATATGAACTTCATGAAATGTGCGCCTTACCCTGTGGCTGGAGAGATTGAAAATATAAGACTTAGTTGGCCCGATGGATATCATGATTGACGAATATTTGTATGTGTGTTCAAAGAGGATAAGCAAATCAAGTAGCGTAGTGGTAGTGTCTTGTGTCTTGTGTCACCGGACTGTTTATTTGTGTACTAATATCAGAATTAGGGACTGATTACCTATGTCAGCAGCGAAAAACTAAATAAGCCGTCATTTTCCCGAATGAAATACAGCTGATTTTTAAAAATCATTCCCGTCTGCGATGATGAAAACCGAGGAGTAACAACCTTCCCCTCTCCCGCATCCATTTTCATGGAGACACGTGCAATACATATTTTCTGTCAGTTCCCTGTGATAGCCCACAAAAGTCAATTCGGGTACACAAGAGATTCCCGACTCTCCACCCACAACCAACCACCCCTTCACCTCCCGCGATATTTTTCTCAAGAACCGGCGAAGTTTGAAGGCAGGGAAAAGAGAAATGTGGGTGGGGATTTGGATTAGGGGAGGTGAAGTTTGGATGAAGGCGGTGAAGGAGATGTGAATGGGGGAGTTTCGAGTGTGAGGCGCTGGGCGCGACGGGGTGTTTCATAGGCGGAGAGGGTTGCGATACCACCTGAGATCCTTCTAAGGGAGATTAAAAAGGGAGGGAATAATAGGCGTGCTCGTGGGTGCGAAGCTCAGTGCGCCTCGACCGGGGTGAGACGGAGTCGTGATTGGCCACGGCGGAGGAAGAATGGATCCGGGCGGCGGTGCATCGAAATGGTTTTTTCGGGGCATTGTTGCGGGGGAGGCGCGATGAAAGAAAAATCGTGCCGATACGCACTTAGAATTGTGCTTTCTCACGTCGAAATGAAGTGGTCCTGTTCATAAATAGAAAACTCTGGGAGCGGTATGGGGGAGTTTCCGGAGAGGAGGAGGGAATTGAACGTATTATGAGCTGTTGTCGGCGATGCCGAGCGTGAGATGGGCGCCGTTTATTTGACGTCTGCGGCAGGAGTGCCCGCCCCCTCGCGATGGGGTACGAGTCCCTTTTGAGCAGCCAGGCCGGCGGCGGCGGCGCATTTCACGGGCACAAAAGGATGAATTGGTAGGGCCACAACTGACGCGCGTCTACCAAATCGCGTGCTTTCTCAATACGTGGCATTGTTCAGGGAAATATTCAGCGACGTGGTCCACACCTTAAGGCATTCTAGTGGTAATATTGTAGAAGCAGTAACTCTAAGCTCATGAGAATATCTCAGTGTAAACGAAGTGCGTAAAACTAAGGCTGGAGTTGGAAAAAATATTATTTTAGGCTAATAACCCTTAGCTGAACCTTGGCAGCAGCAGATAATAGACGATAGTGCTGATGTAAGTGGGGTGCTAATGTAAATGAAAACGATAAGAATAAAGTGGAAAGATAAAGAAATATAAGCTTGGATTTATTATTGCCTGCTAGCTCTGGGAGTCATAAGCGAACGTCTGAGTCATGGGCGTCATAAACTACGTTTTCGCCGTTCGATACTCCGTAGAGACTCCCAAAGCCAAGAGAAAATCATTGATAAGGTCCTTATTAAATTCTGATAAAACAATACCATGGGAAACACTAAAATAATTGATGAACATGCATGGAATACATGCGCGATGCGATACGTCATGAATTGCAAAATTTGGCAATGGAAGGAATATCAAATTGAAATAACTGGAATGGGATATCTCGACCCTGCGGAATATGCATCCAGTGATAGACCTTGGAAGTAAACATGAAGGATTGGATTGGTAGGTAGTTATAAATACTGATGATTTTCGTGTATCAAATCAATTTTTGAATGATGATGGTGGGGAATATTTTTTGTTTAGCACATCCCTTGTACATTCTTGTTAACGCTGCACATTTTGTAATGATTCAACTACGCTGAGTAGCATGCTTGTTTCAGTATATCACCTCTTGATGAATTCAATGGTTTCAAGTTCTACTTTGTGGAAATTCGTGATCACTGAATAAGTAAATTTAGTATTTTTTCACACTTAAAAATTTATTTTTCGTAATTTTCACAATTTCAAAATTTTTGCAATTTAATGTGAAAAATTGAAAAGTTAACTAATGCAGTGATGTTACTTCTTAATATGCAAGATGCCAACTATTTCCTGGAATTACTGTGTTTTATAAATATGTGAAACTTGTATTCTACAACCTCTTTACACAAGTGCCTCTACGTCCAACCGTTCGTTGATCTGAATATATATATATACGAATACCGTTATTTTAGAATTGTGATACTAAGGAAATTTTATCGGATAATATTCAGTTATCAACGCCAGCTAACTCAGAAATACCATGAGAATTTTATGGGATTTTCTTTGTTTTTCGCTCTTACCTTGGTATCCATATTTGTTCGAGAGAAATAAATAGAATGCATACAAAAACGAAACATGTAATTTCGTTGAGCACTAGTCTGAAATATGAGGGATCGCGTTTTCTTTGCTATTTCTCCTCTCCGCTACACATAAATTCTGCGGTCGACCCGGTTTCCGTTGGCGACGGCTTCTCTTGAGTTCCGAGAACAGGAATTCTTACGGGGGAAAGGAGGATGGTTGTCATTACCAGCGGGATCTTACGGAAAATAACCTGAAATTTGAAGCTCGCACAAGAGGAATCAAATCGATTTCGATGAAAAGGTCTAATCGTGACCGCGTTCCAAATGCAATTTTCAAGATTTGGGACCAATCCTCTCGGGCACGTCGAAACTTTGGACACGTCCAATTCCCCCGGATACGATGGACGTACCGTTGTGTTGCCAATAGATATTGTTGCCGTCGTCATTCGATGATCGCAAAAAAACTTCGTCTTCAAAGACATTTTTGCTTTGTATGTCTTGTTTGTGGTGACGGCCGAATATAATGTAATATAATATAATAATTTTCGAACGTCTTGGTTTCAATGAAAAATAAATCGCCACGTAAAAAATTAATTTCTCCTGAGTACTTCACAAATATTTTCACATGGAAAGAAATTCGGGCTGCTCGTTGGAATGGAGTTTATTATTCCTCATAATTTAAATCAAATTGGATAAAATTTAATAATACTTTCACTTCAGCTTTATTTAATGCATAGTTCTGCATCATTTTAATTATTTTATTCTATACGCACGCACACACACATACATATGTATATGCGTGTGTGTGTGTATATGTATGTATGTTATTTAAGACTAATACTAAAAATTACTCTCTCTTATCAAGAAGTCTTCCAATTTGAAAATTAGGCCATAATGTTATATGTTTGTTTAAAACAGCGGCTCAAATCCATGATGCTGGGGCGGTTTTTTTTTAAATTTACGATCTATATATTTGGAATTCATAAGTTGACAAGCAATGCATAATTGAAATCTTGTATTTCATCTAAATGAATGCATTAATATTTAGGATTTTCGAGCAACATGAGGAACAGCAGATGGTCGGGGATATTATGTTTTGAAATTGCTCGAAAGAGAGTATCATCTATTCCTCGATAAGGTGTACTTTCCGAGAATTTGAAATGTATTAGCCGCATCACATACTTATTTCTCTCAATTGGTCGTGGCAGCGCGCACCATGAAACTTACCGGGAAACGGACATTCAAATTCCTCCAGGAAGTTCTTGAGTATATGTGGGTGGATGCTTGCACGCGCCTACGCGCTTTCGATCTCTTATTCTCGGCACGCGCACGAAATAAGATGCGAAGGGACGAAAAGACAGAGAGAGAAATGGGAAGAGGGAGAAGGGAAGTAATATGTCAGGTGGAACGTCCCGAGAAGATACGGCACAAATTGCATTCGCTTCGCATTAAGGAATACCTCTTCAAGAACTGTACAAGTACGTTGAATCACAATCACCTATGATAGAATGTGGAGAGAAACGCAGACCGAAAGGAAGATGAACTCGCTGCACATTCACGTTTCGCATTGCCCTCCCCCCCCCCATATTAAGTTTAGAAGAGTCGCTATCGAGTCCACCTTCCATCAGTGACCACGCCTATGCTATGGTGCACTCGACCCATAATGGAATAATGAAGACATTTGGTCTCGTGATCCCCGGCGTAAAATGTGAATTTCCGCCCGATTGCCCGGGATTAGCATTCGTGCCGTGATGAAATAGTCATCGGTATCCGTATAAATAACTGCAGCATGCTTGCTCCTCTGTACTAGAGAGAATGATCGATCTGGAGTAATGAAGGTGATGCCGATATTAGCATATAATTGTAATTATTTTTCCTTCGCCTGTGCTTATCCTTCCCTCTATTAACAATCTCAAAACTCAATTACAGGCGTGAAGGGCAAAGTCAGCAAAGATACATTTTTTCCTTATGGGGTCCCTTTCGTTCGTCTTCTATCCTGAAAGTTTTGATGTATGCACCACCCTGACCAGGGGGCAAATCACTTCTGTCTTATCTCTACTCCGCTATGTCTCATTTCTTTTCTTTCTGCGAGACATGGGTTCGAGCCCGCCTCTCCTTTCCCGTCTCCTCCCACGGTTAGGTGGTAGAAGAGACTCCATAGTCTCAATCACGCCCCAAAGTAAGACGACTATCTATCTATCTCCCTTCCCGAGTAATCCCTGTAACTTATATATGAATGAACCCGTACTTACATAAAATTACAAAGTTGTGAGCAGTACTGGAGACAAGATGGACGACCTAACAGTGCGAAACTTGTCGGTGATCCTGTTTTTTGTCCATTCTCCTATCTTCCTCAAAGTCACGCTGTGCTTTGAGGAACTTGGGGTGGGTCGTCCATAACAGGGACCGGAAAATATTACATTACTCAGAAATAAAGTTTTCCATCAATCGTGTTTGCCGACAAGTCCATTGAGGTAGAGTCACTGACGATGAGTCTTCTTTAACAAGACATGGAAAGGATACAATCACTCACGGATAAATTTGTCTATAAATCTTCTTCGGCGATGATCCATTCTAGTGATGGCTCTTGACAAGGGCAGTCCCATCGCGATTCCATCTACAATACCTCAGCGTGTATTTTTTTATTTTTAGAGATTTAGTGCTATGTGAAAGGCCATTAAAGTGTTGGAAAAGTGAACCGATTGTTACGTTTTGATCTTCCGATGAAATAGCCAACAAAAAGCTCGTATTCGGGCATATTATTGGTCAGACTACTGGAAACTTTTATTTCAAATAATGCAATAAGACCTTTCATTACGTCTCATCTCCGTGGTGGATGCGTTTGTCAGGCGGTCAGTCACGTATCGCTGTTATCTTGGTGCAACCTGATTAGTTAGCCACACTGCATCCACGGGAATACTGCGAGGACGATGCAGAATGGTGCATTGAGGAGGAATAGGAGAGGCGTGCGCTGAGAGATGGCCTGAACGCAAGCAATATCTGTTGAATTTTTTCACTCCCACTCCCGTTCTATTAAGCACACTATTGGCCCCAGTAGGTTGACTATCACGCAACGGTTCATCCTCGCCTCAAAGAGAAGCAAAGAGAAAATGTGTAGGTGTTTAATGAGAAGAAAGTGAAAATATGAAATTGCAGCCCAACAGGCCAAACGAATATGGATAGAATCATTGTTCTGTGTGGTTTCCCGAAATATAGAAGATGCATATAGTTTGACTCAGCCTCGGATACGTTATAGTTCTACATAATGGAGCTAACATAAAGTAAGTACAAAGTATTTGTTACGATATTGCAATTTTTTAGGGGAGGAAGCTGGCGAGGAAATCGCCACGTTTTGCCTGCAATGGTTACCGATAGCCCGAAGTAACATAAGTTCTCCTTCGAGATATAAATTAGGAGTAGTCTTGAAATTATTCATTTTATTATGAAAAAAGGAACGATGGTGCCATTTTTTAATTGGACTTCGGAAAATTCAAGTGAAGAGCAACTGTGTGAACCGCCCTACCAATTTTTTCCATTTTCTGGGTGAAAATGCGCCCCATGAGGTACGAAACCTCAGCTTTTCAACCAAATATACTGTTAACCGAGCGAAACAAAGCTTTCAAGGATTTAAGGGTTCGCAAAGAATTACTGCACTGAAGAGATAAGTCACTATGGCAGTCACTCTGTACTTCGTACTTCGTGTAGCAGTAATAGGAGTACCGATATATGACACCATTTTGTAGGTGGGATTCTGAGGAATAAAGAAATTACGGGCAAAGAAAATCCGCGCATCGAAGATTATTTATGGTGTCACTATGCATACCATGTGGCTCAATGGTGAAACGGGAGAACAGGAATATTACCTTTGAAAGTGCTCTTTATACGCCCGAATAGGGTTCGGAAATATCACTGATTAATTCGCCGCTGTGAGTGAAATTCGAACTTGCGCCTCGGAGGTCAAGATTATTGAGCGTTGATCTTTCATATTGTAATGTTACCCATGTCGATATTGTCTGCACATTATGTGATTTTTCAGTAAGGGATGCCTCATTGAGGGTATGATCCTTATCCTTCCCCCTCTGGATCCACCCTTGACCTGGGCACTACGAAAAGGGATGCTGAGGCATGACGGGGACTGCATAATAATACTCTTTAGCAAAAATGGTCAGTCTGGAATCGATAAACGACGATCGACGAGGACGTGTACTTGACCAGACAATCGAGAGCCTTCATATGCGTAGAAGTTAAAATTTCCCTTAATATTTCGTTTGTCTTGGTAGAGTTTTTTATGCAAATGGTGTATCATGAATCGCTTGGTATTTATTTCGAGTTTTTTTCAATTTCCACAGGAAAAATATTTTTGCTACAAATTCATGAATTTTATCTATCCAACTCCCTATTATCTTTGGAGCATTAGCTCGACATATTTAACCAGACACTTCAAACGACATGATTGGATTAAAAAATTAAAACGATTGAAGTTTGAGTATCGAAAAAGAAACTTTTTTGATGAAAAATTAATAAAATATTCGGCACAGGCCCATCAAAGGGTTTGGTAGTTCAGTGAAAAGAATGCTGGGCTAATGAGCACAGCATCATGTTAGTTTCTGGGTGACGCCTCTGGACAAACTCGGCTTTATTCTCACAGGGAAAGGAATTGGCCTCCATGTCCTAATGTATGGGCTTCACGCGCCGTGTAGCTTAGAATAAGGTGAGGTAGACCGTCGTCTATCAAGCAAACATTTAGGCTGGTTGCTGTGGTAATCCTTTCGTTATAAAACGCCGTTTTCGGCTAAGGGCTTACTATATCAGAGTCTTCAATGGATGGGTTGGCAGTACCTATGCCTGCCTTCCTCGACGCAAGTGAAATGCTCTCGGCGCCCTAGTTTCTACTTTGATACCCTTGGTTGTGTGATCTTCATGGTGAAGTCTATCCCTGCCCCCCCCCCCCAAGCAATCTATTTCTATGATGCTTTCCGAAAATTTTTGTCTAAATTCCATCGCCCACACACGGGACGTAAAACTATGTGATGCCTCTTTCGTCGAAAAAATCTAATTTTGCTGCCTATTTTCTTCACGTCCCATTTTTTCCATTATTCCCGCGCCAGAATTGCTGACAATCATTCCATAAGCGGTGAAAATGATCATCTGCTTCGCGTCACCATGGTCCGGGATTGGGAAAAACCCGTAATCTCGCCCACGTGAAATTACCGCATAACATGTCTCATAACCCAGTGATAGCAACATCTATCAGTTTCCCTTGGTTTGCCAAAATGCTGCGGCTGTATAGCATGCGCAAATAGTTCCTTCTTCCTTTCTGTAGCCTCGCATTATTATTCAAAGCCTCCAAGAAAATCTAATTTCACGCCCCGAACCTACAGCATTACCGCTCCTCCCCAGACCCCGCCCCTCTTCTATCACCAAAGTTGCAAATGGACTCTCGGCAGCGGACCGCTTCCATGGGAACGGTGCCGACACACCGTGGAGAAGAGAGGGAGCGCGCGTGGTTAAATTGGCGAAACAGAAAATTTCCGCTTCCCAGCGGAGCGGATTTTGGAGGGCGGAGACCGATTCCTCGCGGGGGGGGGTTTGGAGTGGGAAGGGGGTGTGTGGGGAGGAGAGGGGCGAGGAGCACGACGAAAACCTCGCGTTGCGGTCGGGAAAGAAATGCGCAGGGCGACACCACCCCATCTCCCGCTCTCCCTATCGCCCCCAACCACCCCATCCATATAAGTTCCAATCGGTCGGGGAAATAATTTTTTTTAACCCTTCGGATGCGCCACTGCGATCGATAGTTGTGGGAAGAGGTGCGTGTAGGGCATCGTAAAGGGGATCCGTACCCTCAACCCTTTTCCCTTCCCCCCTCCGACCTTGAAGAAAATTGCCCCGACGGGTAATCGATAGACGGGAACACAATACCTAGTGCCCTTATGTTCTGCCTCCGCGTCCTAGCGCAATTTGCATGAGAAAGACGTGACACTTTGCAAACCTTTCAGGATAACGTTGACACTAGATCCCTGACGCGATACAGAATGTAGTGAGTTAAAAAACTGATCTGAGAAGAAAAATATTCCGCTCTCACTTTTTAATTTCGGTTTAGCACTGTATATTTACATGAGCGTGGTTGAAATGATGTTGGCGTCTGTAGCTTGTCAGTCGGACGTTTCGTCCAAAAAGAACTGGAAAGGAAAGGATTCTCGAAATATTGGTATGAGGTGATCCTGGAGGGTATTCTCGGAATATGCACGTGGTAGTTCGCATGAAAAAGTCGATTTTCATTCACAAAAATATCGAGTCGTATCCTCAGATTAAAGGTTTTATATCTCCTTGTTACGCAGTAAAAACCTCAAGGATGGTTTTGATAGGTGGCAATAAAGGCCCCGAGTTACGTCTAAGAAGTGAAATACACATTTACGGGTTAGACAGGCTGGTCCTTTACCAATGCCACAATTCAGGAATTCTTTTAAAAGTAGGTAGGTGAGGTAGTAATGTGTGAAAAGTTGTTTTTAAACCAAAGGGAAATTGCATGGGTCAAAATACGGCACAGCGTAGAAACGAAACAGAGGAATATCTAAAGGCTAGCGCAGCGATTAGGCATTTTAAACTGCAACATTTCCGACATTTGTACACCGATCGTGTTCATTTAGCGGGAATTGTAGCGCACCCAAGTATCGACCAAGCGCGAATAAATTTGCGAAACCCAGCGAATGAAAGAGCCGCAGGAATCGCAGTGCGGTTCCTTGGTGAGATCGAGCGGGACCCGGCGACGGGGCGTCTAAAGTGTGTATACATATATACGCCGCCGGACTTATATCTATCCTTCTCTCTTCAGCCTCGCGAACAAAAAACCCACGACCACGAGTCATTTCCTCAGACCCTCAGCCACTTCTTTCTCCAGCAAATGAGTTTCAAGCCCCGGCACAAGCCCTTTCCCTTCGGCCTCCGATGTATACATCCGTGAGGATTGCGCCCGATTTCTAAGACGTAAAATGGCAATTTGGAAAAAAAAGAATGAAAGAGAGGGAGTTTGACTTTCCTCGTCGGATGAAAAAAATGGAGAGAGAGGAAGGAGTTCAAACTCGGGGAGAGCTATTCCTCGTGATCATCGTCTGGGAGCGGCGTAAAAAAGGACGGCGAATGGGCGCCCGTCTTCCAAAGGGGAGCCGTTTGCACCGCTCCGGACACACTTCCATTGTACGGCACTTGCTAATATGATCGTAATGCCATACATAAATCACGCGGAAAAAATTTAAGCTCACGAAAGGAGAGAGGACGTGGAAAAAAGCAATGTACTGGAGGAAAGCGATCGGTTCTGGATACATCGCAAGGGAACGCAGGAGGAAAGAGGGAGCCGGGAGTTGGAGGGAGGGAGTAAAAAATCGTAAGGTGTGGAAACAAATGGGAAAGGGTGTTCCCTTTTCTTTCCTTCCCATGGTTGAATGAGGATAGCGGGAGAAGGGGGCTGGGAGAAAGGAAAAGGGAGAGGAGTGTTCCCGTCTATGGGGTCCGTTTGGATTGTGGGTATGTCCCATGGGGGGAGGGAGAGCGGAGCGAGGACGGGGTGGGTGTTGGGGAGACTCACGTCGCTCTTCTGAGAGTTTTTGAGTCCCCGGGGGGCGGGGGAGGGAGTTAGGGCGGTACGTACTTGCGTACAAGGTGTAGAAAGGAGAAATGGTGGGCGGGGGAGGGATGGGGGCGTTTCGGTGGTTTCAAGAGTCGAAGGGCGTGGAGGGAACGAGAATGATGGCTCTTCCACACCGCGGGGGAGCTATTTTGGCGGGAGAAAATCTCCTCTTCCCAAGGCGCGTCCTTCCTACCCTCGGCCCCCTTCACCCTCGCATCACACCTCCTCCGCTCCCCTCCCTCCTTCCTTTCCTCTTCTCATTCTCTCCCCCTCCTCCTCCCCACACAAACCTAGCTACCTGGCCATTTTTCTTACCCCACTGCGCCGACAGGTGCCTCCACTTCCGCGGTGACGCGCCACTCATTCCAAATGAGACGTTGCGTCTTTCGTCGCCGCCGACTCAACCCTCACCTCCCTCCCTCTCCCCATTTATTCCCTCCTTTCTCCCCTTTTATTCTTTCTCGCATCCCACTCTTCCCGCTTCCTCCCCCATTCCCTCTCCACCTTAACATCATCCCCGTGTTCCTCGCTCTGAGGGTGGTAAAACAGTGTCGGAGTACGGAAATAGGGCGCTCTCACCGAACACAAATGCAGAGGGGAGAAAAGAAACGTCACTAACAATAAGGACGGCTTTCCTATTCTTCTGCGGCTTAATTCCACTGCTCTCGTTGTGGAGTCTTTTTGAGTCTTTTACAACAACTAGCGCTATTAGACGAAACATTTAGTTTCGTCTAGCAGCTTGTGAAAAGACTTCAATGGATACATTGGTATATTCTCACTGCCACTCAACACCGCTTTCGTTATTGGTTTCATTACTATTGAAATGATTCCATTAGATGGTAAAGTAGAAGGTACAGACCAGTATGACAGGTTCATCTTAGGGTGGGGTGATTTATTAAGTTCCGGTATCATAACATGAGAAGCAATGCATTTTATCGGTTAAGTTATTGGAATTTTAGAAGAAAGTACTATTTAATCCTAGATTAGAATCGCTGAATTACTAAGCAAATTGTCAGAACGAATGGATCACGCGTAATGTATAATGTCTGTAATTTGTGGTCAACTTATACGTGCATATTGGACCACGTCTAGAAAATTACAAGAACATAAGCCCCACGAATACGTAGATTTAGGGAAGTCTCCTTCAGTAAACAGGTAGGATACCGACAACCTAAAGCTTTCCATGCTTTCATTTCTGTAAGTTTTCTCTCAATCCCTTGCGGGAGATGGCGTGGAAAATTGCATCATCTATTAAAGCCTTATAGCCTTCACTCTTTTTTCTAGAAATCCGCACTTTCACCCTGCCTATAAATTTGTTTCTTCTCAACGTGAGGGATCGTAATGGTCTTATCTGTCTAAGAAACCACTAAGTCAAATAGGAGAATCCTTAGTATGCCAATTAACTCCCCGAAGGATTCCATCAAGTGGTAATTCTGGGATTTACACGGTATACAAAAGACAATAATAAGTAGTTACTCAGTTGACACCATTTGCATACTTACGTCGAATAAGACTTATATTGATCCCGTAAACATTATTTTCCATTAAAGTCACGTAGCAGCTTAGCCTAAGAATGTATACTGTAGTGGTCTGATGGAGATTTTCATGCGATCGCTAGTCATTTTGGTACTGATTTGGTCGTATTCGGAATAATAAGAAAGGATGAAATTCTGCAAACATTCGTTATGACAGAAAAAAATGCAAATTAACGATATCTATCCAGATTAGAACCAGATGTGATGGAAGAGACTTGTTAATCTGCGATTTTCTTTGAAATAGACAAATTAATGGAATCCAGGTACCCTCTAAGATGACCTCTTGATTTATGATTATTAAATCCTTTTTTTTTCTAATGAAGCCCTGTAAAGCATTATTTATTATACAGTCAGATTTGTTTAATATTATAGTTTCATCATTTTCAATTACAGAATTCTATGATCGCTGATCCACCCCCACCCTCATTTCCATCGTTCTTATTATTTCGGGCATATATTTTTTAATTCGTTATCCGTTAATTATTTATTTTGATAATTTCTCTTTCCTTGTTATCTGTCTAATTTAATTGGCTTGATGCGAAATAAATAAATAAATTCATCTTAAATTCTCTAGTCTGGAGTGAACTTGCTCTTCCGAATATTTGGTGAAGCTGGTAAGAGGCACGTTTCGTGAATCAGTTTTTCGTCACATATATCAATGTGTTTATTGGTGGTGTTCCATATTAATGATAACTATCTTTGATCGGTATGTTGACCTTAGTCATCGAGCGTTTGTAGGATATCTGAAAGCGTTTTAGGAGGAAAGAACTTCCTTGGTGGTTATTCTAAACGTCATACCAAATAATCAAAGTTCCATTACCATCAGTTCGTGGTATGGCTAATATCTTACGAGTTAATACAATAAATAAACCACCCAAATGTCTCTCGAATTCATCTTGAACTTGTGATATATTCTCCTGAGAAAAATAACTTCTGCAGCATATTTTCTGTTATTTTCGATTCAGACACGACTCCATGGGCATTTTTAAGAACTTTGAATAATGTTCTGTACATCCAATATTTATATTTTACCATTATCTTTTGATTTTATAACAGTCATCACATCTAATATATCACGTTGATTTTAGTGGCATCATATTTGTTCTCCCCGCGTCTGCCCATATTATCCGCTCAAGTGGAACTCAATATATAAGCATCCTGATATTTCACAGCGTTTATCCTCTTCATGTGTATGCTCAGGTATTCTACTGCCTCTGCAATGTATCGTACGAGTAGTTCATTACAACCAGCGATATGATTTCTGTATCCTCTTAATTTTTTTGGAGGGGGAAGAAGTGAATAGTAGGTTAAGAGAGCGCACGGTATGGAAAAATGACCATTACCGGGAGGGTATGCAAAAATACAAAAAAAATATCAATCGGCACAGAAATGAACGTCAGGCCAGCTGAATAGTGACTGTAATAAGGTTTTTGCAACATTTTTTTCTAATTTTTCTCCCTATTCTTCCCTAGCTGCAGGATGTTATAGTCACTATTTGCTCAGTGGCTTATTTCGAATTTGCAATCCTAACTTAATTACTTTGGCACAGAGTCTTAAAGTGACTCTTATTCTACCTCTCTTCGTCTTATCTTCGTTTTATTCTACCTTTCTTCGTCTCCGACTTATTCTACCTCTCTTCGTGAAGATGATGTAATTTACTCGGACGTGATTTTTATCACGCATTAATCCAAGGGAATAACTCTCAGTATTTTTTTATTATTATGTATGAACTTATAAAATAATGGATAACACTTCTAAGAATATATCGGCAGAAATAAAGGGGTCATTTGCTTTTTTTATATAATAATGAAGAATGATTTACAGTTCAAGATTTATTGGACAGACCCCTTGCCGGAAGGCCCGTTGAAATAGATTCCCTGACTTCTGTAGGTATTTTACTTTGAAGCAATACTTAATTTTTTCCGTATATAAGATTTTCATTCTATGGGCAAGTTATTTGAATCACTGGTCCCGGGAATTAAAATTTAAATCTCCTATCCCGATGTTCATTTTCCATGCAATGAGCCGTTAAGCCATGTGGAAAAATGCCTTGTGCCTCTACCAAGTTGAGTTTAGCCGGTGAAAGAATTTTTCGATGGAGAGTTTGAAAGAGCGGGAGATAGATGTTAAATCTGACGGTTAATTAAGCCGTTGGATGATTATATAACTTTGTCTTTCTCCAGCGGTTAAAAGTTGTTGATTGATTGCCTTCCAGATTGCTTTCTCGACCGTAGTTAAATATCAATCGGGATGTTTATAAAAGAGTGCCTCTCATGATTGATTGTTTTGTTTGTAAATCTAACTAACGTTTTGTCCCGGAGATGAATCGCTTCGAAGGTAAACAGTTAAGTCGGCATAGAGAGATAATACAAGGGCGGAGAGCTAGGCTTCGATGTTTGTATGTTGCCGCACCGCAAGAGCATCGAAGTGGCTGATGTGGAGGAAGAGAAGGAACGGCTTGGAACCCCCTTCACCTATATTTGGATTGAAATGGATTCTGTGGTGTGTTGGTACACGATGCCTGGGTGTCTGCATTTACATATTATAATTGCCATCGCAAGGATGCCAATTGTAAAGGAAAGACTAATGATATGGGCACATGAATTTTTAATAGAGCAAATAAAATACTATAATTAATTCATGACAGTCAATGAACATTTGTCTAAGGTATGAATACAATGTTTAGCACTAAAATAAAATGAAATTTAGGAGAATTACTTTTAATTTGGGGAAAGTTTATTTTCATATTTTCTCTACTAACTTTTGATGAAGCTTTAATATTTGAGTTTGAGGTTCCTGTTGAGTTTTTAATTTTTCCTCCTTAAGGTCGATTACTCTCGTGTAATCTTTTATGGGGTTTTGGCGATAAAGTTAGGTGAGAAAAATAATATCTCTAGGCATGGGGTCTATCCGTAGTAATACAGTCTTGAAAGAAATAACTTTCTCACGGATTTGTGTTACACAATTGCCCGTCTCCTATTGATCACACATAAGTGCGTACTTTGAAGTATCCGCAGGGATAGACGGATTATTCAAGTGCCTCGGACCGCACACAATGTTATAGACGTTCAGAATTAGTGAATCAAGATCCCATCATACTACTAGAACATACATTCAAATAGCATATGGCATATTACGGTACCATGTTAGTAATGCAATGACAGATCCATTCACATGCAGCCAAAGGGCTGGCCTAGATGCACAATGCAATCGCACACTCTCGGAGCTATAAATCCATCGTCACGCTATCCAGTGCTCGCTAGGGTGGCTATTGTAGCCGGGACTATGATTTTTAAACAGGTCTCCTGGAGCGCATGATCGATTGCATGCTTCATTAACAGTCGTTGCGGACGATTTGAACGGTACACCATGCGAAAAGGAAGAACGGGAGAATCATAAAGGATAAATGCTAGTTATGCAATCGAGAATCTCACGCGTCCTTGAAAGGGCTTATGCAGGTTGTTATGGATTAATTCCCACATCGAAATATCGTGAGTATTCCTCTGAGGTATGTTTTCCGTTGGTTTTTATTTTCTGGGAAGTGATCAACTTCAACAGGAAGAGAAGTGGAAGTAAGAGTTTCTAGAACTTTATTGTACAAGTATTATTATGCACTTGCTTGTGAGTGAAATCATGAAGTCAAATTGGTATTTCCGATTTGAACCCAGAGGCATAACTTGAAGTTAGGTTCTCTGATCCGTCAAATCAAATACATTGCCGTTCTTCCCCCTGATTTTAGGAATATATACAGATGAATTAATAATAATTCACCAATAGTAATCAATAATATTTCCTCTCGGATACCCGGTGATGGTAACATAGACAATTTTCCAATACTCGCCGAAAATTATTCTCACCATCCTATTAGTTACATCAGAATAAATCGGTTGCGCATTTTTGGCTAAGCGTTCTTATGTTTTTCATCGCCAAACGGCAATCACAATTTGTCTTAAGTCAATGCTGTTTTGAATTTCTCATGAGTTCTACCTCATGATCTGAGAAGTTACTCTTTGGTGACTTTCGTGGTAAATGCCAAGTGAGTAAGTCTCGAAAGTTAAACGTAAATTTAGTCAATGTCAGCACGTGTAAATTAATAAATGAGAGACAACGCAAAGCAGAGTTTTTCTGTATAGCAGTGGCCCACCCATAAGCTTATATGTCTAAATTCAAATCCGTTTGGGTTTGGGTCCCTGTACGAGATGAACACGGCCATCTATCTGCTGAATAGCATGGAAAATGTGAGTATTCCTACTCAGGGGCTTGCGAATCGCTACTAACGTGAAATAATCGGGATATAATGGAAGGGTTTCACTTTAATTAACAAAATATTATATATTGAGATATTGAGCACAAAAATGCATTTCAATAATTCGTTGCGCGTCGCACTTACTCTTCAACGTTTTCTTAGAAAAGCATACATCATATCGTGGCTATTGTTCCGCTGTATCATGAGTAAAGTTACAAATCTATATTTTAAAGTGAGGACGCTAATTCATAGTTAAAAATAATAATAAAACGCTATAATGGGTGGAATGAAAATTCATTGGAATAATTCCGCGTATTTAGATAGTTCTGAAGGGGGTTTTCCACCACGTGAAATCGGGGGTGATGTAAAAGTCAGAAAATGCTCGTTATGCAAATTCAAGTGTCTCCACCATTTGTTGAAAACTTCATGAAACATGAAACATCATTTCTCAGCTCAAACCCAAGACACCGCTCCCTCCGCACACATGCGTTTATGCATTTCCCTTTGGATTAGGGATGTGATACGTCCGCCGGGTATCAGATCTCGCCATCTCCCCTAACTCCTTCAAAATGGAAAGAACAATGATTACGGGGAGTGCCCTTACCGAGGTTAAGGGAAAAGGGCCGCTGGTGGTTTCGAAGTATTATGGCGAAAACTTGAGCTGAGAAGCATGGAATGTTGAAAGCGTTACATTTTTTCCGTTATTGCCTCACCTTTCGCGCCGCGTATTCTGGTTGTTGGCCTGGTATCGAATCGAGCGAGAAGGTTCGCATAAACGAGCCCAAAGGTGAGAAAGAGCGGGAGTCAGGCGCCGCATTCCTCGATATCAACGGTTGGGAGCCGAGTAAATGGCCAGTTAATGTAATCGGCACATTTTCGACGGGGTGATGCTCGTGTTGCATTTGGGCAATCTTGAGTTTGGTAGTTTCGGGATTTAGAATGAAAGATAAGACGCCGAAGAATTAAGCGACCGAGCATGAAAGAAGTGATTATTATCTGCGCCCGCTCGAGGGATCGGTGAGATTTTTGCGTTTGGGCCACTGTTGTATCTGCCATCAATCTGCGAACCTGTGGATATGCCCCAGCCTCATTGCCTCGAAACGGGAATTGGAGGGAAACAAATCACCGCCAGCGGGTTTGATCGGGCCATTCCGCTCTCCTTTCATTGTTTACGGCGGAATTGTGTCAGCCGTTGAGGATAGTTTGAGCCTTATACTGAAGTACTAATTTTTAAGATGGAAAATGTTGGGAGTCATGGATTTTGATGTATTGTGTCCTTATTATAAAGTAAAAATGCTTCTTAAGTAGCAATCACACGTTAAGTACCTGTCTCATTGGTTCCGTTTCATTTGTCCAAGAACGTGAGTAAAGGAAGCTGCCCCCCCCTGACTTTGCATGTTACTTCGGAAATTATATTTCGAGAAAAACAGCATCGATTCACTTGTTGACATTTACTTTGTTGAAATTGATTTGGCCTGATGGCCACATGTACTCGTATATTTAAGCGCCGCCAGCGTTTGATACATTTCCAGATTAGCACGACAAGGGTTTAAATTGAAAACATTCTAGTACGAATGTAAGCCAAACATTTGCTCGGGGATAGGTAAACAAATTGTTTTTTCACACAAGAGTATTGCGATGAAATGGAAGAAACTTTAAAGAATTTAAAATTAATCTGGACAATATTGGTACCTTATTTAACTATTTTTCTTTTTAAATTGTTGATAAGGGAAGTAACAATATGTACAATTCAGTTCGTGAGGAATCAAAACCATCAAAGTTTACAATCCAGAAAATAATTTGCTAATTATTCGTTAATTCTGCATTCGTTAATTCCTTTTTGGCAAGCAATATTTTTAGCACATTAAACGTTGTCATAATTCTTTCTGTAATTTAATTTCGTGTAATTTTTAAGGGTAAAGCATGACCTTAATCATCTAATGAAGATTTCAGAGGTTACTGGAAAATCGAAGACAAAAATCACTTTGTTTAAAAGCATCTAATAAAGTTCGTTTCTAAAATTGAAGAATTTATTACAACCCTTGCTATGATGATTCTCATTATCCCATGCTTCGACTAAAAAACGAATTGTTTTTCGCAAACTCCTTACGCTTGTTATCCTTCTCAAAGATGACAGTCCCATTTTCCGGAAGCTTCTATTCTTAAATATAGTCCTAGGTTTCTGTCACTGTCACTCTGGTACCAGCTTCGCCCAAACCTTGAGAAATGTCTCATGTTATATCATGCGTATTTTTAATAATAAAAAGTTAAACATATAACAATAAAGTATTGAATTGATGGCAGATCTATTGAGGTAAATGACATTGGATATGATCATACCATGCTACGCCAATCGGAAGTCGCAAAAGAGTGAGAAGGGAAGAGGATCTAAAATTTTCCACTTTAGCCATTTATTTTCTTTCATCCTGTTTTGAGAATTACCTGCATCCCGGGTCTCCCTGACTGGTATAGTACACCTAATTTCACTTCGCATCACTGATTACGATTATCCCAGTGAGGAGCAAACCAGTAGTAGAGATGGAATGGAAAATTAAACATTCCCTACTCATCGTCATTAGATTCGACGGTCCAACGTTTATCTGCGTTCACCTCTTTCGCCTCTCGGATCGATCGTTCCTCATTTTTTCGCGTATTCCAGTATCTAGTGCAAAATTTATTGCAAATTGTGTGTATCAACTATTTTCTTCATTATCGGCTAGAATACCCCTTCATGTATGGGAAGTTTTTTCCTCTGGCTTATTTAAGTACTCTCTAACAACATATTAATTGGCAATTACCCCATCCAGTTGTTTCCCTAAGTTATTTTTCTGACATATGATTATTTCACTCAAAATTTGAATGTTTAAGCCATACGAGTAACATTCCCGCGGAATACAGAGCATAGGTCAATAGTCGGGGAATGATGGAGGCGATCGCTAGCATCTACCTCCAGATACTCGTCATTTGAAGCAAATCGGCCTAATAAGCTGTGGGTCCTCATGCTTCTAGCTTACAGTTTTATGTTTCAAATAACATTTTATGACTGAATAAATCGAAAATCGAATTAATTTATCTAAAAATGCAGAGTCAGTTCTACGATATGCCAGAATGGGAAAACGGGAATCTTCTACCCTTCCCTATTTCTTGGAGATCTTTGTAATTATCTCCCACTATTTCTACTCACGCCTTGACATCGCAGTTTTTCCTGATTTAGCTCCCTTTCTTTGCTGTTAAAATACATGTCTACCCACGGAGCGTTTTAGACAGCGAAATGTAAAAGGCGAATGCATCATAGCCCGGCCTTCGGTTTGATGGCGATTATATGGTGTTAAGCCCCCATGAAGATGACTTTTCAGAGGGTGAGGATTATATATAAGCATCCTGAGGGCAAGAACCGCCGCCTCATCTCCCGAACACGCCAGCAGGAGAAGAGGGATGCCGCCGCGTGCGTGCGTGCGTGTCTGCCATGCGTGCGAACGTGAGCAGAGAGAGGGGAAGTGGCTTATCTTTGGCCCGAGCATTTGACCTCAGGAGAACTTCGCGGAGGAGTGGGTGGGTGGATGAATGCACGCGTCGCTTGTGGGGCAGGAAATTGGCATCGCGGCCTCGGCCAAGGATGTCTCTGTCCCTCTTTCACTGCCAAGATCCCCGCCGCGCGGGCCTTGAAATGGGATTCCGGTCACCGCGACGTCGCCCGCCGATTTTTAAGACCTCTCTTGACGCGGCGAGGCAGTATGGGACCAGGATTTGTCTTCGCTTGACCGTGACGTGCTGCCTCAATTACTGTCGTGCATTTTGTCGCACGAATGCGTTCAAACATCGAGCCATATGCCACGGGGGTTGGGAGAAGAGCTATTTGACAGAGAATTCCTTACATATCACCGAGCTTGGCTACACGAAAATAACTATGGGAAACCTCCACGGTTATGGTCTTTATACTCTACTTCATCTTAATAATCAATGCCTAGGCTTTTTGAGGCAGTATGAGCATTCGCTTTTTATTCTTCACTCAATTTTGGAAAACGTAAAATTAAATATTAACTAATATCTTTAATTTCATTTGGCGTCAGGAACATGCTTCATAGAGTAATTAAAAGTATACTATTATATTTTTGAAAATAAAATGGGAATGTTAGCATAGGAAATAAAAAATGCCTCGAATTGCTATTTTACTTTTAATAAAATTTTAGGCTGGGGTACACTAGCTTTGCTTTTATTGTAGTTGTCACATAAGCTGGTAGGATGATACATGCTGAATATTCCTGTTCTTCTCGTTTTGGATATTATAGCATTAACTGGGAGAGATTCTACAATGCTTCAGGAAAATTCATGCTCAGACAAAAATCGTTGTTTGATATTGTTTCATTTTCATTTGTATCTGAAATTTATATTTCTTGTCATTTTCCCATACGAATGAAAATACAGATCTATTTTGGTGTTCGAGTATTTTGTAAATTGTTACCTACTCGCGCGAGATCGACGCGAGAGGTGTCTTCTGTTAAACCCTGAGTGTATTAAATGGAATCAAACGAAGATCCCGCCTTAATAATAATTTCCGGCCCGACTGCTTTAAAATGTGTCTGCCCTTATCTTACTGTCGGCGAATCACGGTTTCGAAATCATCGACTCAGAGAAGGAAGTTGAAACCACCAATTCTTTGTGAGCGGCGAATTCCCTACATCTGAGGTTGCTGTAGAGAAGGTGTAAGTACTGGAGGGTTGGACGGTGACAATTCACGAAATCTTCTTGAATCACAGCCCTTCGTGATGATCTATTTCCACCGTTCAACTTCAACTTAAAAATATGGAATTTAAACGCCGCGCCGTTATAAAAATTTATTTCGGATACATCGAGTAATATTGACGACAAATTTCTCTCGGCAAAATCTTTTGTCCGAGAGGTTCGCCAAAAATGGGCATCAGAGTAACAAAATAACTCGTGGTAATAATTTAAAATTGACCACGTTTAAAAGATAATTATTATGTTTGAAAAGCGCTCAACCCTTTTAAATATCCAAACTCGGAATTATTTGCCATTTACCGGCAAATTGCGGAATTTCATCATAATGGAATTATACGGCAATTGAAAATACAAAGCTAGTCACAAAAGTGTTGCCAATAAGTTTTTCTCCTGAAGTTGGAAATTAATTTATTTAACACTTACAATGATTCTAAAAAAGCTTTAACAAAAATACAATGCAATGAAGACAACTAAAAGCAACAAAAATAATGAGGTGTGGCAAAAGTCGCCATCTTTTACTTGCGGTTTACTGACACGGCATTCCAAAAAAATTTAACCACTCCACAGATGTCAGTTCGTCAAATGAAAAGTCTCTATCAAAGGTTATTATTATTTTTATTGCTGAAGAACCGTTGGAATGTAAAATGTGATTAGCTGTTGCTCTTTTATAAAAATACTGTTAGTGTTATTGTTGCATGATTGTAGTTAAGTGCATAAACGGTACTCAACGTTACGACATTTTTATGGCATGTCGGCAGCCGCGTAATGCCCCATGAACCTCAAACTAATAAGTTACTGGCAAATTGGGTTATATCCTGGATGCTGTTATTAACCTAGGACTAAAATAAAAAATATGTATTCAAAGCAATAAAATGACAGCGCTTCTAGAATATTTTTGAAAGATTACAAATCCAAATCGGAATACGCCTTGATGGAATCTCAGCAGTGAGATATTATCAATTTCAAAACTTACCCTCCGTTGAATTTTCTTGCAGAAACGAATATTTGAGTCACGATACTTTTGTAGTTAATGAAAAATGAGTTACACGTAATCATTTACGACACATATGCTGTAGTTGAATTATTAGTGGTGAGCTGATAACTTAACTTGAAGTCCCAAAATCCTGCGCTGCTCAAAAAAGATCCGTCTCCGAGGCAATGGCGCCATAACCGGCAAGTGAAAATAGAAATTTCCATGACAGTTGAGCCGTCCATCCCCGCAGCGTCCTCTGCGCCATATCCTTTTCCTCTAACATACCCTTTTTTATTTGCTTTAAATCAGTTGTGTGGAATAACACATGCATCAACTGCCTTACTAGAGGAGGGAATACTGTATAATCAAATAAAAAATCTCTTTTTTAGGTTGTTTATCTAGTTAACCGTCTCGCAGTTTAAATCCTATCCATACACGACCGTTCAGAAGGTATCATGTATGCACTATCAAAAAAACTCGTCCCTCCTGGGTGAGATGATACCAAACGTAATCTTATTCCAGCTAAAGCCCAGTGTAATCGGATACTTTTTTGGGCGTAATGTGATCCTAATCTGTCCAAAAAATAGTAAACTAGTATCGATTTCACTGTGAGACCGTTAACTAAATTATGAACATAACATAGAGATTTTTTATTATATTATATTCTTTCCTCAGCAGTCTTGTAAGCTCGTGTAAGCTTTTGGTTAGTTAATAAATATAACTCGGAACTTTTGGGAAAACCTTATGAATTCTTTTCGGCATTTTTGTGAAGCGGAGAGGATTTTAATATATATTATTTCATTTTCCATAGGTTACCGAAATATTGAAATATTTTGCCTCGACATGATATGCACGATATTTTGCTGCCGTCCAATTGCATAACTTTTGGCTCTGTAGTATGTTAGAAACAGTGGAATCGATCGTTCAAGATTGGTATCGTAATTGATCAGAAATATTATATATAGGAGGATATTTATTGCTTTATAAAAGATAAATTTAGTTATGAGAACATAAAATTTGCCACAATGTGAGACAACTATTGGACTGCCTCATACAAAGGCTCCGGACAAGTCCATATTTTGATCCGCTGTTTTTCATAATTTCACTCAGGTTTACTTATTATTTTTAATCATCCAAACTCATTCGTAATGACTACTGATATAGCGAGATATTTGCTATTTTGAGGAAACGGATATCAATCGGTCGGAGATCTTTCATTGTATGAACACCACGTCACGTTTCAACTTTCTCTGTGGTAGAGAACCTTTTATAGTAAACAAAATGAACGAACAGAGGCTTAGCCGTCATACTAAGAACTAGCAGTGAGATGTTGACAGTATTTCCCTTGTAAAACGTTTCCCACTCCACGACTTCTCTTCCCTTCTTAAGAGCGACCTTCCGTGATTCTGGCAAAGTCAGATTCCAACCATTTCAAAGATACAGTCTATAATCACAGTGATTTTGGCGATGAATGCATAACTTATACATTTTAGATGTAAAATAAAATATACAATGATACACATATATGTAAAACACCATGAACTCAAAAATCAACCCGGAGGTGTGCTGACAGGTAGAGTTCACTCAGTGCTAAGCCAGACGGCAAGTTCACACATCAGGGGTGCCAGTCGCTCTTCCTGTGCCGATTATGGTTTCCCAGGAAAATGTGGTACCCGAAAAATCGCATAGCTTGAGTGAAACTGAGGGTGCCCAAAGAAACTTGCCTGGCAATCGAACCTGGGCCCTGTGGTCACTAGTCCAAAGGTATATCCCTGGACTGCCGCGACTTTGTAATACTTTTAGGTTATAGTATTCTAATATCTATTAGTTTTATCAATTCTGGATAGGAGAACATTTGTACGCCCGTGTATGTGTTTTAGAGAGAAAAATAGGGAGGCACAATATTTGTAATGGATTGTAAGTATCTCTGGTCTCTCGTCTCGTCTCTGGTCACTTACATCTCTTGACGAGTTTGACGATGATATTCTGAGTAAAACACCTACTACATAGTTTCACGGTACTCTCTGCTGTCCTCAGAGGAGATGCGGTGATGTGCATACGTCATATCTAAAGCCAAGAGCGGGACGGACTCGAGACGCCCGCTCTCTCTCATCTACCATGTTATGCGCTTATATTTGAACCGCGGCACCACATCCACTGCATATTTGACCAAGGGCGCGAGGAGGCTAATTCTCAGGGCGGGTGCCCGTGGCCGGAGTGACAACACTCATGAAAGAGGTTACGGAACACCTACCGCCTCACCTTCCCCTTCACTCGTCTTTTAGCGAGGAGGCGACCCCCTCCCCCACACCACCCTCTCACTCTCAGACTTTCCTGCCTCTCGAAGTTACTCTCTCTCACCTGATACTCTCCTGCTCCACCAGCTCCTCCCCTCCCGCGCAACCACACCTTTTCTCCCCCGCGGCTCATCGCAGTCAATTTATCCGCGCCGGCTCTTCCACTTTCCCCTTCTTTTTCACCCAACGTACCCCCCTCCCGTTGTTCCCTACCCACACAACGCTCCCCCATCCCCACCACACACATTTTTACCAGCCATCTGGGCTCGCCGATAATTGAACCTCGATCGAGTTGGCCGCGAGCCAGCGCGGGAGCTCGCGGGCTTCTTCGCGTCCTCTTGCTCCCGCTTCCGATTTTCCTCCCCACCTTCCCATCCTCCAACCACACTCCATACGATGGCCCTTGAGCCAGCCGTCTGCCCTCTTTCTCTCTCGTTCCGTCCCGGCCGTGGCCCGGTCCCCCCCGTGGCATCCGCCGGGGAACCGTGTGATGGGTGCCGCCACCGCCGCGGGAAGAAGACGGCGGGAGGGCCCTCGGGGAATAGAGGGTCTTGGGCAAGGGAGACCGCGGAGTGAGAGGTAGAACGCCACGGACTGGAGAAGTAAGGATAGAACGGAGAGAATGGTTACAATTTACAAGGGTGGGGCAGATGGGAAAAATGCATATTGAAATAATTGTCGTCCTTTCCGGGTATGCAAATACGCCCCTCCCGGGGCCTGAATGCCCTTGTAAGCTAGTACCTCATCCACAATGATATTGTATCATCGTCGTGACGTAAATAACTATGAACGAATCCAAGCGACGAGTCAAATGATTTCTGTGCATGTCGAATTACGATGTGATCATTATTAGTAGTTTTTAGGGGGAGGCGGCCTACATTAATGTACGAGGGTCATCCGGAAAGTAGTACCCGTTCGTGAAATAAAGACACAAAAGTAAATATTAACAAACATAAAAAATTTTATTTGAAAGAGGATACTTTAAACTACTTCTCAACATAATCTCCAAGCAAATTAAGGCATTTGTCATAACGTGTGACAAGTTTCTGTATTCCTGCTGCATAGTCCTTCGCCGCCAGCTCATTGAGATACGCGAGGGACCCATCTTGCACAAATTTTTGCATAATGCAGATGGTGTTTAACAATTTCATGAACAATTGTTCGAGAAACATTGGGAAAATGCTCACAGATGTCATCAATTGTGACGCGCCGATCGTTCCTCACGAATTCGTCAACTGAGCTCACCAGTTGGTCTGTAATGACAGACGGTCTCCCCGAACGCTCATCATCGTGTGTGTTCCCCCTCCCCATGTTGAAGTTGCGACACCACCGCCGAACAGACGACTCGTCCATTACATTGTCTCCATACACCTCCTTTAATTGGCGATGAATATCACATGGGCGAACGTTTCTTGCATTGAGGAATTTAATCACTGCCCTCACTTCACAACTGGCGGCGTTCTCAATTTTTTTAAACATTGTAAACAATCACAGAAACAACACAGGCAATGCTAGCGTCACGCAACTTGGCTCAGAGAAGGCAGACAAGCCACTGAAGCTATCTGACCTCGTCCAGCGGCTACTCGCGTCGTCAGCCTTTCATGCGGCACGAACGGGTACTACTTTCCGGATGACCCTCGTAATTTGCGTCATTAGGGATAATTGGGTGAATCGGTGGAGTTGGATATTCTGGGAATAGAATGAGTGAGACCCGTCGCCGAAATGAGGCCATTATTAAAGAAAAGTGCAAAAGGGTCTACAGTTTGTCCCATTCAGGCAGCGTACTCCATTTAAAGTACTATCCATACGGCACACCAAAAGTATGGTTCGGGGTATCACCAAAAATCCTAGCCACCTCTGAGATTCGATCACTGATCTGAACATTATCCAATATCATCTGAAAGTGCAAAATTAGTTTCTAAATTTCGCAATAATTCTATTTTTCTTAGTCAAAAATAGTCCCAAAAAGTATAAAAAATTACACATCATTTGCCTGCAAAACAATATTTTACATAAAATCAATCAATTCCTTGATCATCTTTTCTAAAAATTACATTACGTTGGAGGATTACATTTTTCACTTGAAAGCGAGAGTGTGGTCTTAGTGTGAGTAGTGCTGCTTAATCACGAACACGATAGGTGAAAGATATTTTCACAAGTAAGTTTAATTTAAAAATAAGTTTCATAAAGTAAATAAATGGGATATTAAACGTAAGATAAAACGAGTAGCTATTCGTTTTCACCGAGAAGCTTCGCTGATACCCCGACGCTCTAAATCGGGTCAGTCATGCATCTCTTCAAATAGTAGTTCTTCGCAACGTATATATAAATATTTTTCATTGTTAAGTTTGTTCGGTAGTCAGTAAGCACTGTCATATTCAAAGAAAGAGACCATTTAGGACGTGAGCTTGCTCCAGAGAGTTTCGTTAAAAGAGAGATTTTCAATGAATGAGTACATCTGTACTCACCATCTATTACCTGAAACAGCTACTTGCGATTTCGGTGGGGCGCGAGTCGTTGCTAGGTCCTGTGCAATTTTATCTTTCACTGTCTGCGCGCGAGTTCCAACTTCTTTAAGCTTTCTTTCGACATCATTTTTATGTCCAAATTCTTTAACTTGTTGGCAAAGAATCTATAGTTACTGTTGATCACTCATAACAGGTTTGTAGTTAAGTTTTCAATTCGTAGATACTTGCATAAGACTATTTCACACACAACGTGTAGTCACTCCAATCCTTTCAATCGACATGGTCTTGCTTAAAAACGCCTTTTTCTGAACTCTCCTGAGTATATGTGGTAAAGGCAAGAGAGTATCATATCCCGTTCAGTCGTTGGCGCAGAGAAAAAAATGTGTCAATTTTCAAAATGACTACGGAATATATTGCCCAAAAAGTTATTAGGAAATATTATGTAATTTCTCAAATTTCTTTCATCACCTCAAAAGACTATAATGGGTCCTAACTACTCAAAAAAGTTGCGATTTTTAAATTTTTTTTAGAGAGATTCTATTGAACCAATTGATGAATACTCTAAAAGATATCTCAAAATATCTCTTTATAATTGAAAAGTCCAAAGACCTTTTTGCACTCTCTGCATTTATGATTGATTGACTCTCCGTACATCACATTTACTTGCTTTGTTGATGATCGATTCCCGTGAATGAATAATTATTATCTGGAGTAACTGTCAATGCCGTAATATTAACCCTTTCGTATTGAAAGAGTTCAAACTAAATCATGAAATAAACCAAGCTCTTTTGGTAATACATCCCAGTGAGTATTACATATGTCCTTCCTCACCATATTCACCTGAAGATAGCGGCGTGGAAACCTGGATCGTGTGTCTATTGATATTCATATATTGTAATTAGTTGTTTTTACTTTCGTTCCGTCATTATTAGTTCTAATCCTTTTCATATTCATAATGCTATTTATCTCCCTCGTTAATGCTCGACCTGCCATCAATGCTCTAATGTGCTAACTTTGATACAGCTACCCCGACGAAACAAATGATATGTTGAAACAGGTCGTAGGGCATTGTTCCGATATTAACTTCTATGCCGTTGATGTACTAATTCACCATCTTAATGATATAAATTAATATTTAATAAATACAATCAGCTCTATGTTTCCTGATCGTTGGTTCACCCTAATTTGGTGTGAACCTTGGGTGGGAAGTTTTATTTTCTAATCGCTAGCCCGCGGGCCACGTAAGAATCATTCGTTTTCACGCGGCAAATGACTAAGCTCAGGGGGCGTTCCCATTGATGCGCGAGGGAGCCTGATCATTAGACCATCCGGATGAAATAACACTGTCCAGGAACGATATATTTAAGCATTCTTTTTATCGTCGCACAATTCGTGACCAGATGTAGTAGATGGTTTTAAAACACTATATAGTAGTTTTAACGGTAGTAATATTTTATCCCGTAATTTACTTTGCTGCTTCCATGAAAACCGTCAGATCCTCTCCGCAACACTATCTATTAATAGGCTGTTCATAGTGTATGGCAATTATGTGAGTGGTATGCCGTCGAAGTTTATCAGAAATCTTGCTTTTTACCCGCCAGCAGGGCCACCACGAGGTTTTCAAGTGTACTGGTATGAAAAGCCTTCGCTCTCCCCAATGCAAGGGTTATAATAGGAATCGCTGTACTAGGTGAGCTTCTCCAGCGCTACCGGGACTAATTCCAAATTTTGGTGCATTTAATCTTTTCTTAATTTTCTCCATTGGCAGTCTCATAATTTTGATAGGGTCGGTCGAATGCCTACGTAGTTGTCTCCCTCGTTGCCTGGCCATGGTGACCAAATGACGAGGTCGCGAGATTTAGGTAGAACTCAAAGAGGAGACCTTACTGCGTGGACGGAGTATTTTGGAGTGGTTTCGCCCTTCGGTAAATCACGATTGATTTTGACGGAATGGGCAGTTTCTCTTCAATATACACAGGAAGTATAATTTTGTCAAATCAGTAGCGTCGACCATATGTTCCTTTTTTCGTTGATTGAATTCAGGACGCTCAGGATGGTAACCCGGAACCGAACTCGAATCCTCCAGTCCAGCCCAGCTGGATATCTCACTAGAATATCAGCTGTTGAATTATAATGAAGCTATAAGTATTTGGACTCAATAAAATAACCATTTTAGCTTTAGGTCGTGTCATTTAACTCTCTGATTAATGTTTACATGAGCCACTGTTGGTGTAACTTGTTTATCCGTCTAGGAAAGTCTATGGAAAACTACATTATTAGACGCTTATTTCACCTGCATAGAAACTTCATTCGCAAGATATTTTTTCTATTGAAGGATAAAATTACATCAGTAGTTGGAATCGACTGTTTTTCTGTTTCCTTAGCCCAAATTCTGTTTCCAGGGTATCATGTTCCCAGAATACGAAACCGGTGACTTTAATCCAGATAAGAAAGTTTGTTGACATCTTGCCTTCACCCAGATTTCTCGGAATTCTTTTTATGTTTCAGGGGGTAGAGATTTTCTTATTTTCTGGTGATCGGAAAGTTTATATCCTTTGCCGGGCGCTATATTTTATCAGCGGAGATTTACTCAACCGAAACCAAACGATGAATTCCCTTGTGGTTGGGTGCCTAAAGTTGTCCTCGCATTTTATTGGCTGCAATCTTCAACAGAAATTTTATCTGAGGATAGTCTGTCCTTGAATCGGAGACGTAAAACAATCATCTTGTTTCTAATTCCTACCCCAGACCGTGGTAGTGATTAAGTGTTTAAATATTTTTAAGGTTCTAGATTGTTGGTATAACCTAAGAAATCCTATTACATTTCTGCGTAAGATGTCTAAGATCTAAATAGCGATGAGATTTTTATTCCCCTAGAAATTATTTGACTATGTAGTTAGCCGAGGTCTTTCGGGTTGAAAGATAATTACATAAATTCCTCACCAGATCAAAAGCATGTTTGCAAACATTATCGATGCTAGCAATGTTATTTCTTGAAGGATATTTAGCCCTTTGTTTTGTATACTCTGCTGTAGGTGTATTCATTTTGTTTCGGCGGTCTGCCCAGAGATCAAGTCTCAAGCTACCTTAACCTTTAGTTTTGACAATGTTAAAAATAAAGAAGTTAATGACAATTATCGAAGTTTGATTCTTTTTGGCTTAGGATTCTTTGGTAGGCTGTGTGTCATAACAGTTGCCGAAAGGTTTTCGGTATTCCACCGAATTGGTTGTCTTCAGATGACGATAGTTTTGTCATCGTTCCAAGGGACATTTTCAGGTTGAAGTGGTTTTGTTGAAATCTGGCCATTTAATTCTTTTGTTATCGGTAACTATCTGGTATATAGTAGTATATAACCATAAGACTAATACGTCGTTGTGATCTAAGTTTCTTTATTAGTATGTTATGATTTTGTTGTCACCCTTTTGAAAATGTGAGAAACGTATTTTTCCGATTTACCAAATATTTTTCTCGGTATTTAGTGATGCAATGTCGTTATACGAGGGTCATCCGGAAAGTAGTACCCGTTCGTGAAATAAAGACACAAAAGTAAATATTAACAAACATAAAAAATTTTATTTGAAAGAGGATACTTTAAACTACTTCTCAACATAATCTCCAAGCAAATTAAGGCATTTGTCATAACATGTGACAAGTTTCTGTATTCCTGCTGCATAGTCCTTCGCCGCCAGCTCATTGAGATACGCGAGGGACCCATCTTGCACAAATTTTTGCATAATGCAGATGGTGTTTAACAATTTCATGAACAATTGTTCGAGAAACATTGGGAAAATGCTCACAGATGTCATCAATTGTGACGCGCCGATCGTTCCTCACGAATTCGTCAACTGAGCTCACCAGTTGGTCTGTAATGACAGACGGTCTCTCCGAACGCTCATCGTCGTGTGTGTTCCCCCTCCCCATGTTGAAGTTGCGACACCACCGCCGAACAGACGACTCGTCCATTACATTGTCTCCATACACCTCCTTTAATTGGCGATGAATATCACATGGGCGAACGTTTCTTGCATTGAGGAATTTAATCACTGCCCTCACTTCACAACTGGCGGCGTTCTCAATTTTTTTAAACATTGTAAACAATCACAGAAACAACACAGGCAATGCTAGCGTCACGCAACTTGGCTCAGAGAAGGCAGACAAGCCACTGAAGCTATCTGACCTCGTCCAGCGGCTACTCGCGTCGTCAGCACTTCATGCGGCACGAACGGGTACTACTTTCCGGATGACCCTCGTACATTAATAAAAACCCAACTTATTATCATCTTCGGTTACTAACCATTCTGGGAGATGTGAGGAAGGAGAGGGCAGTTTATTGTATTCTATATTAAAGATAATTATCAAATGAAGGGTTCAATGAAAGGTGAAACAATATTAAGATAGGTGATAGTGGAGTTTCATTGATGTTGCATTTTAGTAGGTGCTCGTTATAATGAATTTTGAGGTCGTCATGGGTTTCTGGAATTATATATTTGTTTAAAAGCGCTTGTTTAGCTTTTAAAGCTTGGGTCAGCGTCTACCGGTATGGATAGTGAATGAAAATAAACTGAGGGGAATGAACCACGACAAAAGTTTTCGAGATAAATATTCAAAATTAGTTGCGCATGATTTTGGTGATGTGAAATTGTTGCACAAATGAAAACATTTACATTCGATTTCAGCGTTACGACATGTTTCTACACGCATGACTGTCTCGTTCACGTCCAAGCGACTGGCTATTATTGCAGTCTTCGCGTTGTTCACTATTCACTCGTTGACCTAGTGAAACACTACGCATCCCCGTATTGAACGAACGAAATCGTTGGACCGACAGATGGTGCTGTGACGAAAATGCGGCGCTATTCCTGCACTCGGTTCCCGCCTTATTTCCTTATTTCCTACTCCTTCTTCTCGCTCTTCCTCCTCCTCACTCTCCCTTCGCCCTCATGTATGTATAAATCTCGCGGCCGCGCCTTATACGGTCGAAACGAGCGTGTGGCCGATCGTCGGGAGTATATTTTTTTTCCTCCCTTCTCCCAGGGCCTCCATATACGGAGCAAAAATTGACCTCGTAAAAAAATCGTATATATTAAAGCGCCGCCCTATACAAACGCACTCGCAGTGAAAACTGTTTCATAACTCTTCCTCCTCCGGACTTCCCCTATCTCCCACCCTCAGGTGACCGTGGTAAAAAGCCGAAAAAGTGGGCGGGGGGAGGGGGGGTGGGGAGCGAAACGGGAAGACAAAAACGAAGCGGAGGACGAAAAAATGACTTCACTTTTCCTCCCCATGGCTCTCTCACGATCCCATTTATGGCGATCGACCCTTTGGATGCGGGGAGGGGCGATAGATAAGCCATTCGATATGTTTGTCTTGTGTTTTCCTTTGTGTTCCATCCTCCGGGGGAACCTGAAGGGAGAGAGAGGGCAATTCGAAGAGCCCCCTCCGGACCGCGAGGGAAGCGGATAAAGGAGACATTAGTAGTAAATGAATGGCATGGTTTATTAGGGATCGAGCCGATTCCTATGAAAGTCTGGGTCACCCTTCCACGATTGGGGATTTCCTCTTCCAATTTGACGATGCGAACCACGCCGCCGATTGCCTGCTTTATCCTCACGTATCCAAGATGTTTTGGAGGAAAATCGGTGCGGTTAATCTTTTAGCTATGGAGCAGCGCTCTGATTTTGAAGTTCGGGTCGTTTCCGCTATGTTCACGGGGAAATGCCAGAATTAATGCGCACGGCAGAACTTTTAACTTGGAATGCGGGTATGCAACGGCCATGTGTGTTTAGCACGACTTTTTCTTCTGCATATCAACTTCGCTCACATGATTCTCACTGAGAAATAGTATAATTTGCGTTTAAATTTGAAATGAACCAAATGCCGAGCGTTTCGTACCACGAAGGAAGAAGAAGAGCATTTGTGAACACCTCAAAATAAGAATACCTAAGTCACTCATTGGGATAATTTGAAGTTTTTTAGCCTAGTTATGTAAAAATATTAATGTAGGAATTTTATTAATGCTCGTGGCGAAATGCTGATGCATAATTATGCCCATAATAATAGGAATAATGATGTTAGCTTGATGCTTTGACAGGTGCACTCCTGCATTCCTCTCAGAGTTAGAGAAATAAGCTTGCATTCTGATATGTTGCAGCTATCATATTCAGTGGTAATCGAGTTTCCACCTGTTTTGTATGGGGCTTGGTTTCGTTTGCAAAACATTTCAAGCTCCCCACGAATGCGCCGTCGAGCGAACTTTATGAATAATTAAACCAAGAGTCGGTTAACGTCGACGCCAGATTTTTCTACATCCAACGCACCCTAATTCTGTTTACTCACATATCATAAACCGATTAAAATGCATTGGTGTTTATCATACCATCCAGTTGGTCAATTAAATTAATTAAATCAGACAAATACTATCAAATAATAAAAAACAGCGATATTGTTTCTACTACCTAAAAGTTAGTGTGAATAATATAATACAGGATATAAAGCATATTATTATTCAACGTCCAACACGAGGGGTGAAGAGATTTCAAAGAAAAAAGTGAGTGAGCAGCAAATGTGCTTCCGAGAACTGGATCTGATTAAAACGGAAACGATTGCTCCGTGCTCTCATGGGTAACTAGGGCCGATAAAACATTTTACAATTATAATTAATTGAAAATAAGTATTTAATCGATGGCACCTAAATGTTCCAATTGCTTACCAAGGGAATGAATGTTCTCTTAATTGAATGCTCAATCACTATTTGAGGATTCTAGCGTCGCGTCGAATGTATTTACTAGGTATCTCCAAACCCTGAACCCCGTTCGTGTCTTGCCGTTATTTTATCTCTAGGGCCCGTCATTGTTCGGTCTAGAGTAGTCTCCCCAAATGTGGGTTAAGAACCATCATGTGAAAAATACTATAAATATGAATCCCTCACTGGTACCCAAGACTCACGATGGGAGGAGTTTGTGTCATAATATTTTCGCTTTCGAGTGCAGCGGATTTGTTGGCCATTTTTTTTTCTTCCTGGTACTCCATTTTTCACTGTTTGAATCTTTTAATCCCGAAGTACAACGATTACTTCTATCGCGGTGCTCCCGTTTTAATTTTACACGCACAAACAAATTCCTATTATTTTCTGGGCTAATTTTTTAATGTAATCTACTGCTGCCCACTGAAAACAAGAAGTAAGTACGTTCTTCGCCCCTGGAAAAAGACGCCGATAAATTCGGTTGTCTTCCAAGAGTCCAATAATACATGAGACCTCAAGGAGTTCAAAAAGCCTAATGAGCATTTAAGTAATGAAAAAAATCTAAGTCAGCCGGATAGTCTGATGAATGACTCACCCGTATGTTAGGCAATAGATCGTGTGTTCTTGTTGTTCTGAACGTGGGTGTACTCTCTCTCACGGAGATAGATATCAACGGATGGTCACTTTCCTATGAAACTTGATGAGAAGCCGAATGTGACTTACTGGGATGTAAGGTTGCGAGCGGGTTACCAGGTGCGTCTGAGGGAGTAGAAAAACTCAATAAAATAATAAATCAACCCGCGTAGCCAAATTTTTATTAACCGAAGACACGAGAGAAATTGCATTGCATGAGCATACCTATGCGAGGGGGAGGAAGGAGAGAGGTAATGATCTACGGTGGTGCGTAGCCTCCTCTTGTCCATTTGCCCTACCGTCGCTTCCTCCCTTCCATCCGTTCAGGAGACTTTGAGCCTTTTCCCGCAATTGTTTTGCGTGCTGGAACTCGTGGAGGAGGGCTCGCTCGTTTTGGGAAGTAAACGCTCTTCGCCGGCGATCCCCGGCTCCGAAAAAGAGGGGCAACCGTCGCCCAGCTGATGGATGACCCTTGGGGGCGGAAAAAAAACGGGCGCGTGGAACAATTTCCTTTCGGGCCTTGCCATCATTCCGTGCGGCGAGAAAGGTCTCCCTTCCCACCCACCCACCCTCCCAGGCTCCCCGCATTCACATCACCACTCCCTTCCCCGATTTCCTCTCGCGATAGGATTCGGTGCAACGGTGATGGAGCAAGTGTAGCGCGCACGCATGGTATGAGAGTGCCTCGCCATTCTAATTTCAGTCCCGTGCAAAATATTCACGCGTCACCGCGGGTGCATCTTACTCAATTTGGATTTCATCCTGCTCCTCTCCCCCCAAATGAAAAGTCCCCGCCCGAACAGCTGAAAACTTCGCATAAGCAGTGAAAAATGGATATTAAATGCGAATTAGATTTCCATATAAAACGAGTTTTCCTTTTACAAGGCAGTGGGAGTCCTGGTTTGCTCGGTGGTCTGCACATTTTTCATGCGGGACATGTCAGTCCTATCCGTTTTTTTCTGTGGCAGTCTTCGAATTTAATGCCCGAAATTCCGTAACCTCTCCCACGATTATTTTTCCGAGAAAAGCAGATAACCCAGCGAGTTAACACCCTCCATAAAGCAATAAATTTCCGACAGCGCCGTTTCGCGGAGTACATTACGGCATGTTGATATTTTCACTATTGAGGACACTATTTGGGCTACTGCCTATAGTGATGGAATAACTCATCTTAAAAATAATCATGGAATATTTGTATGATGGAAATCTTTAAAAAAAATTATTTAAAAACCTAACATTTTGGATTAAAATCATGCTTTTCAACAGATAACCACGATAAAGTAAAAATAATGTGGTGTTTTTCACGCATAATAATCCCTTTTAAAATTGGCCTAGCGTGATCAATCATTGGTCCAAAAGAAAAATGTGATCGCTGGGAATAGATTAGCAGCGGAATATTTCTATTCCGTAAGTTATGAAGGAAAAAGGATATGATAAGGTGGGGTTTTTTGTATTGTGCTGATTCAACGAATACGCCGGTTAGTATCACGACCATGGCAAAATAAAAAAACTATTCCTAAATCATTAATCTCGGGGAATAAGGGCAGTAGAATTTAACTTAACACCTATATAATCATCTGTAGGAATCGAACCCTTTGCCATGGGCCTTGTTCATTCTAAATTAACGTCAACTATTCACTGAATAAATAAACTTGGTATCTTTTACCCAGAAAAACTTTATCATAATACGACACACAGGCGACCCTACCTGATGATCTCACATATGCCTCGAAACCGGTAGTATCACGGTAAATTTTTTTGTGTGAAAAGATACCAAGTTTATTTATTCAGTGATAATGAATTTTCACATAGTGAAGCCACAACGAATCGAATTCAAATATAAACTATTGATAATTTTTCCTCATTTTTAATTCATCTACCGGTGTTTACATAAAAAATACTTGAGCATTGGCATTTTTACGCTAATGGGAAATATTTGCCCTATCAAAGTGCGAGTATAAAGCATTTGCCTTCGGTTATATCCGAAGTGATCTGTAGCATTCAATATCATGGCCGAGAAGTACCTGTATGTAATTATATTTCTCAGCATCCTTCTTTCCAGAATTAACTGTTTAGAGATTTTCACTGGTTTAAAATCATCCTTTGACAGTTGAATGATAATAACTTTTCGGACACAATAATTGCTGCTTTTGGAAAATACTAATTTTAAAATTCTCTGGATTTAATTTCTCGTTTCAACGCTTTTAGTGCGCGATTATAGATTCAAATTGCCAAAAATCATCCAGGACATGGTGAATGTTTCGGTTTCTTACATCGTTTTGGTTTCATAGCTGTTCTAGGAACAATTAAATAAATAAGCAATCTACGGGACATATTATAGAACGACGGCATTCTGAATAATCTTATTTGAAATTGAAATAATACTGTTTTTATTTGAACTCATCGTTCATTAGTTTTCATAATTTAGCCATTGATATCCTTCCGTATCATTTGGCCTCCATGCATCGCAAATGAGTGGCTGTTAGTCTAGTCCTCTAATAATTGGCAGTATGGCGGTCCAAATCGTGGGAAAAGCGTCAGATTTCCGATGGGATTATCCGGATGGTAACATACTGACAAGGAAAGTTACCCGCAGACTATTGCATTTTTAAGCCCCAAAACTTTCTGGAAAACCGCGGCTGGTGCAAAGAAAGGTATTAGATCCCCCGTGGTGCGAATGCGTGAATTATTCTCGTTGTAAACACCAAAAGGAGCGGGATCAATCTTCGCCGGTCGAACTATCCTTTGGGCTGAAAACCTTCGTTTGCTCGTGTATGGTGGGCAAAAGCTCAGCATTTTTATGACTCATTTTCGATCTATTATCTTTTCGGTCGATTATCTTTCGATTTTGTCCCACAATACTTTTTTCACGCGATGGGGAGGTCGCGCTCTCCGCCCTTCCCTCCCCCCCCCCCCCCCACTGCAGCTCAACTCCCAACGTCCGATTAAATCCTTTCGGGAAAGTAGAATTCGCGAGAGAGAAAGAGAAGCTTCAGGTCCCATTTTCAGACGGTTTCGAGCCTCCGCTGTCCCATGCCCACTCGTCCCCGCGAGCGTCACGCCATTTCCCGTCGAATCGAATGGTCCACAGATAGAGGGGCGTGATAAGTTCGGGGCGGCGCATCGGTCGGTTGCATTGATGTCCTCCCGGGCGACGTCCACAAATTTGGAAATTTCTCTCACTTCCCATTCATCCGATACCTTTATCCCTTTCCTCCTCCCGCCAACACCTCCCGCGTCCCTCGCGAAAACGCATTTTTTTTCGCGCTTCCCGTCATTCTCCCGTCGTTATCATCCGCCGCGTGACGTAATGCGATCGCTTCACTCGCTCTCGAGGTCAACCGGTTATTTTTATTTCTTTTTTTTATTTCTAACCTTCCCGACTTTTATATTTATTTTTCGTAAAGTCAGCGTCATTCATTTGTTTTGAGCGAGCGGGAGGCGCGAGGTCGTAGGCACCGACCGCCGCCCGTATTTGGATTTTTCGAGGGGCATTTCGAGAGTGGTTGGCGAGCGCGGTGACGTCACGAGTTGAGTAGAGGCAATTAAAGGAGATGCCGCAGCGATTGAGTTGGGAAAGCTAAGATCTCGCGTTAACCAGGCGAGGAAGACGTTAGTTTTTTTTCACGTGGCTGGGAACCGAAAGCACTAAACTTGGCCGCCTCCCCGGAGTTTATATCTCGAGGCCCATTTGTGGTTGAATCCTCCGCCGTTCTTGACGCATATTGGCTTTTGTAAGCAAGATCATGTGTTTGGACCACCTGGGTTTTGCTCTGCACGCTGGAAACGTTATCCAGGATGGATTCCTCTTTGAGCGTTAATTATAAATTGTCGAAGCAGAATTTGCTGTAGTATTAAAAATCACGCATTCCCCATTTGTCATGGGCATCGAGACATTGGAATAAGTGGAATATTTCATAATTTTATGAAAAGTTAACGAATGGCTTCTAGAGCTTCCAGTAGAGGGTAATAAGCATTCACGAGTTAATTTTACCTTTTGAGTGTCAGTATTTTCTATATAAATACGATGAACACCTGAGATAGGATTGTCTGCATTAAAAATGTACTTGATATTCACGAAACATACTCTTGAGAACGTCTCTGGAATATTCAAGTCTCGGGATATTTTTAATCCAATAATTACTTCATATTACTCCCAAACGAAAACGAAAATCTTACAGATTTGAAGTATGCTAAAAAATTGCTATTTCCCATTCGACATGTTTGATTTTGTTATCTTTCTTTTCAGGTGAGAGTTACTGATGAAATCGGCAACGTCCCGCCACGGTGAATGGTAATACTGTAAGTTGACGGACGCATTGCAGTCGCTTTCATTCCGGCTGGTGGGTATTTTCTCGGACAAAGATCTCATGCAACAATGAATTTTTAATTTCCTATTTCCGCACCTTTCCCCCCCCCCCTCTCCCCCCCCCCCCGATATGGTTTTTCCATTAGAGGTGCACACATCCCCGGTCGCCGTTGAGGGCTCATGGGGTGTCCGATAGGGCGGCACCGAAGCTCCGGGGGCACCCCGAGAGCTTCCTTCCACGTTCGACAAGCTTGATTGATGATTGCGCTCTCGGACTCCGGTACGCTACTTAAAATATTGCCTCGAGAGGGCTCAAATATCCTCCTGGAAGATTAATTCTCCTTCTGATTTGCCCATTTTTTTCCACGCCATGGTAAACGTATCCTTTAAAAATTTTCACGTCCTTTTCCTCCGCAAAATAAATTGCTTTATCGAGATTGTTTGTGCGCGCGTTGTCTTTTTATTTTTTTCAAATGGGCGATCAAACCCACGGCTTAATTCCCCGACGCGACGGATGGGGTTTTCGACTCGAGCGAAAAAAATAAACCTCCGCGGAGGTTAAGCTCGCGCCTGCACGCTGTGGTTCTTTCGTGACGGCCTATAACGCGGCAGCAACGTTGTACCTTAGGGGAAGCGGAGTCGTTAGAGCATTAGTGTGAATAACTACAATCCAGGAGGAGGAAGTAAGAAGGAAGTGGAGTCTTATAATACGCCTGGTGGAAGAGGAGGATGATGTCGGACGGGGGTGTAACTCCTAGGCTGCTGCTACGAAGATTGGGGGTTCGATTCTCCGATTAGTGGGTATTGGTTCGCTCAGAGCATGGATGTCTTTCGTTCCTGTTTGATATGTTTAAAGGAATTGTTATAAATATGACTGAGGATTAAGTATTCATCTACATTAACATGATACTTTGGAGGTATACCGCAGAAGAATTTGGCAGGGGGAAATTAAGACCAAACAGTCATTATTCGCACCAGATCATAAACTTGGAGATAAATGTTCTAATGGAGTTCAATCATTAAGAGTAACTGGGATCACTTCTCACTTCTTTTTGTGTTTTACGGTATTAGTACTATTCTTTTCATGCCAAACAAACCTTCAGAATCGTTATGAAGAATAGCCATATTCCGAAGACGATATAGATGATAGCTAACGTGAACTTTGATCATTGTAGTAGAATTAGTTTTAGGGGGGCGACCGACAGCTAAGGTCATTCGCGCCATTAGGGATGGATGGGAAATGACGTGTGGAGAGAAACCCGGCGTCGGCATTAGCTTACTCTTTTCGAAAGGCGCCAAGGGGTCAGCAGTTTAACGTCCCATCCGACGGACGGCGTACTCACTCAAAGTGCCCTCTACAAAGCACCTCAAGTACGGATGGGGATACCACTGAAAAATATCTGCCGCCTCCGGGAATCGAACTCTCGGTGGGATGCCTGTACGTTAGCCACCACACCATCCCGATCCCCAGCTTTGGTCATTCTCGGATTAAATGACAGTTTAAACCTCCCCAGTTGGGCAGGCCTGGCTCAAATATTTTACTTATTTCAAAAATTCCTTTCAGAAATTACTTATCTCAAAAGGTCTTTAACACATTTATGATCCAATATCTACCCTACATATAATATAAGAGATTTATTTTCTGTGTTAAACTTTTGTCTTTAGTGGTACAAAGGGAAGTAAAAGGTTAGGCTCTGCTCGAAAGGAAGCATGTGTAATTGAAAAACCAGATGCACATTTTGGAGCATTATAACTGTTAGGAACACAAAGAAGTAGATCCATCACTCGCACAAGGAAGAAAAACTAACACGTAAACTAAATATAAAGGTCAATGCAACAATTTCAGAGTGTAAAAATCATTCGCCTTGACTGGGATACGAACCCAGATCCCTCAATATCCGGTCGAGTGCTTTAGCCACTTAAGCTACCGAGGTGTCCTCTTAAACTCTGAAATTTTGGGGCTTTTAAAGGAACAAGATGTTGTGACGAAATACCGTAGATAAAATGTCACAGGCATTCGTAGTCGTGCGCAAGGCGCCACAGTCCACGAGGTTAAAGCCAACTTTAAACACATATGGTGTTTTCACTTTGACAAATTCCAAAGAAACTGCGGGAGATGCCGCAACAGTAACTTTTAACGGAGTCATCCGCTAATGTGCATTTCAATGCAACAATTTCAGAGTGTAAAAATCATTCGCCTCTACTGGGATCCCAGTCAAGGCGAATGATTTTTACACTCTGAAATTGTTGCATTGAAATGCACATTAGCGGATGACTCCGTTAAAAGTTACTGTTGCGGCATCTCCCGCAGTTTCTTTGGAATTTGTTAAATATAAAGGATTTGCAAGAAGTGCTATTGGCGAACAAGAGAATTTTCCTTGATATACGATAGAAAAGAGATCTCTTATCACCCAATCTTCGTTTTAAGAGACGAATAAGTAAGAATTGAGAATTTCATTGTGAAATAGGAAGGAAATGGTGCATTTTTGTTTGCTGAAAAATAGGGCAAAATGGAGAATGTATGACGAAGTCCCTCAGTCCCTTAGGAGTGTACCGGGCGTTTTTTTCCAGAGGAGGTGGGGGGTTGGGAGCGTTTCTTTGATTATAAACTAATGTCGTCTCAACGCTAATCTCTTTTTTTCGAATGAATTATGTACTTCAAATGCATTCGCAGAGCATAAGGGAACTACTTATTTGAATATGTTTCCTTAGAGAAGCAGTCGTTAACTCTTTCTCTGTTCATCTGCAGCCTTTGAATACTTTCATTTTGATCTTCCTTTTGTTCCGTACAGTTTTTTTTCTCTATCAAGTTACGGCGACTAGACGCAGTGTTTTTTTCGGGCGTTAAAATTCCGCATCTCTTTCCCGTTTGTCGCACTAAATCCTCTCTGTGTCTTCTAAAACGGGCGTTGGCCGCCAAGATATTTAATCATCATCTAATGCCTGAGTCTTCGTTATGGTTTTTTTCATTGATTTCACTGATTAGGGAAGATTTTTGACAGCAGAACTCGATACGTCCGGAAGATGAATCAGATGGCATTAGCTCATCCAGTAACCGATAAATCCAATGGAGGTAATTTATTATTTTCAAATTGGTTTCCAACTGCGTAAGGGAATTGATTTCGCCGTTCTTATAACTTGCAGGTTGGTTTGTAAATATAAGGAGCGCGCTGATTCTGAAGTATTCGTGTCGCATGCAAACTAAGCTAAGGTGTTGAGGTAGTATTAATATTATAATCCATTGCCAAAAGAATTATGCCGTCCTTCTCTAATATGCGTTTCAACGGTTTGCCTGTCTTGCTAGCCCGATTTGCTAAAAAAACCTACATAATTTGGAATATTAATGTGTTCATTATCATCGCTGGGTCTGATAAGACATGCCATTTGAACTGGTACACTTTTATCCAGAAACATTTTGCTGTTGTGGTGATTTTCGATCCCAAGTCTGATATTCTGATTAAAATAGTGACCACCCATCCGCAGCTAAAGGGCTATCTATGGTTGCCGGTATCGGTTCCCCTTGAAAAGGATTTTTTCGCTGCAAGTTACCTTAATACCAACCCTGAGTTGGAAGCGAGCATATTGATAAATCTTCTCACTAAGTGCTAGGGTAGTTCAAACCATATTTATTTTCATTCCAGTAACATCATCCATTTCACTGTACCGTATTCGATGGATAAGCTTTCGGCCATAATTTATGTATTGAACTGTCGCATTCTAATTCAAAGGAGCACCCTGATTTTTGTTTTCGAGTAAACTCTGCCCTACTTACTCGTAATCTCCCATTTTTATTGGTTCCCAAAATCAAGACAATAACTTTTTTGATTGAGTGAGCGTGTAAAATTATTCTGGAATTAGGAGGAAGCGTAAAATAGCTCAAGAGTACTAGTTCCGTAACCAATGAAGACACAATTAAACGGAGTCAGGTAGGTAAGAATTGGAAAGGGGGGCTGAAGTTTAGAGTGATAGGATTTAAAACTTAAGGAGGCGATATTTAATTTAAAGTTATCATCATCGATGGATGTTAATTTTGACATGTTGTCACTTTTATCAACTAAAAACCATAGTAATTTAAAAATCAAAATATTAACTGTAGTTTCCAGCCCAATTTCCAGGTACAGGGCCTTCAATGCTGCCAAATAGACTCTCGGGGAACGTATTTTGCGCAATATTTTTAGAATATTACCAGACCCTCGTGTGCTATTGAAACTTAATCAGAGTGCAAGGCGTAGAAACCAATAGGTGAAATAAATTGAGGAAACTGCTATACCGACGCAAGTAAGAAGTACATGAAAGTGGGGTAAAATTACAAATTTGGTGAATCTATGACAAATGCATAGTTTTTTGAGGTTTCGTTGAAATATTCTCATGGACTGGCCTATCCCACTTTTAGTTTCGATAGTACTTGTGACTAGAGCACCAAAAAAGGTGACCATTATCTCTACTTTACTTCTGGTGGAACTCAAGGTTTCTCCTCCATTTCCCCTTCATCAATATCGACTGCCTTTCACATCACTCTCGTCAACGCACAGTCGTCATAAATTCGCGTAGATATGTATATATGCCAAGTTCATTTTGCTGATTAATTAACGAGTCACAGTTTCAAGAGGAGGTTTGCTTCATTCATTCTAGGCCTTACGACTCCGTTACTCCTTCCTTCCTCATTTTCCAACCACCTACTCTCCATCGTTCAGCCATCGAGCCTCGTTTCTCGCCAGTCCCGCGTATGTTGTAGCATTATCTTTCCGCGAACATGGCATTAATTATGCGCGCTGATCACGGGCGTTGTCGGAATACATTCTCGGTAGAGTGAGCGCAGCCCCTTCTTGTTTTCTAGGAGCCGTGCAATTCCCAAGAAATTCTACGCCCACCCGCCTTGCTCTCATTGACTCTACCGCCGTTGTTACGAGCTCTCCCGATTGCATGTAAAAATTGCTTAATGATCTATTGAAGAACGACCTCAAAATAGCTGCTGTCGTGTAGCTTCAACGCTACTTCTATTCATGTGCAAAATCGGTTTTTTCCCTCCTTCTAGAGTCGTGTACGTCGAGCAACCTTATACGCATTTGATCAAATGTTATTCCAAATTTTCAAAACGGAACACGAATTCCAAGAATTATTGGATTTCCCTTTAAGAAATTAAGATTCATTAAAGGGTTGGTAGAAAAATCTAATTAAACGGTTAAAGAGAGCCCTGTTGCCATTTGAGAATATAATTAAGCCTTATTTGTAATGCATGGCAAATGACTAACAGGAAACATTAGAGAAATTATTAACCACACGTTTAAACAAAGTTCGAAGGAAATGGGATGATTACAAGAAAAGCTATTGAGGGGGTAAATGTTGAAGGTTTTTTTAAGGCACCAAGGATGGGCTCTTCTTCAGACATAAGGGGGGTGGAATTAGGATTGTACAGGGTGTGGCAACATACTCTTTTGAAAAGCAAAACCCCTTAAAAAAAGGAAGTTATGTTTCCGCACCCTGTATGAAGGCACAGGGCATTTGATTGTCTTCCGACTCCAGAGGCGCGATTTGTCTAAGTTTTTGATTTGTATTTGACTCCTTTTTAAAAGTTGATTTAATCGTAATATTACACATTTAGGGTGCGTTCCAAAAGTATTGCTTTTATTTTTAACGCAATTTATTGAACATATTTGCACAAACACTTAAATTTCTTCAAAGTACTGTCCTTGGACCTCTACACATTTTTTCCAGCGACTCTGCCATGACCGGTACGCGCCCTGGAAGGCGTCTTCGGGGACCTCTCGTAAGGTCTTCGTCACGGCTGGTTGGATATCTTCTATGGACGAAAAACGGGTTCCTATCAGGGCTGCCTTAATCTGGGTGAACAAAAAGAAGTCTGCTGGGGTGACGTCAGGACTATAGGGGGGTGGGGCAGCGTTGGAAACTAGTGTTTCGTCAGGAACTCGCGGACTCGTAGCGCATTATGGCAAGGCGCGTTGTCGTGATGGCGTTGCCAGGTAGCGGAGATGCCTTTTCTCGTCCTGATGACCCTTTTTCAGAGTCTTTCCAGTACATCAACGTAGTAGGCAGCGTTAACTGTCTGTAACAAACTCCTAATGAACCACTCCTTTACTGTCGAAAAAGACAATGAGCATTGTTTTTACTTTTTATTTGCTTATTGGGCTTGGGGAATCTTGGGCTATCTTGCCTTTTTGGGCTTGGGGAACTGGTCGGTGTGCCACTCAGAGCTTTGGTGTTGTGTTTCTTGGTCGTATTTAAAAACCCAGGTTTCATCACCAGTGAAGACGCTGTCCAAATAATCAGGTTTATTTTCAATACGTTGGCAAAGTTCACTTGAAATTTCCGCTCGGTTGGTCTTTCGTGACATGGTCGGCGCGCAGAGGTTTACAATGACTAACATCGTGCCGCTTCCACAACTTGGAGAGCACTGAAATCGATTTTGCAGCAAAGCTTAGTGTTTCCTTCACCTACTTCAAGCAATAGGAGCAGCGCAGGAAATTTAATTGCATTAATTTTGGAACGCACCTTGTAGGGAGCTGGAATGATCGATATCTTTTTTCCTCAGTAGGAATAGTCAAAATAAAAATGGTATATATGGAGGAAGTAGACAAGAAATTTTAATTAGCACGTAGATTTTTTAAATTGATTATAACTAATTTCAATTATGTAAAACAAACAGGGTCGCCAGTTTAGGCATTACTCCATGAAAATTAATTTATGTTTAAAAAATGCCAAATTTATTCAATATCAAACAATATATTCAAGTAAAAGACAATTGTTTCTGACTGCCTTCCTTCTGGGGTGAATCTATGGTCGAGTTACGTGTGAGGTGGGAGTGACCCTCCTGACTCCTGACCACAATATTGAGAGCGGGGAGGGAAAGAACTTTAAGTGTTGAAGTTTTCTTAAAATCAAATGTATGCAGAATTTGGGTGTCTGATAATATTGAGTAACTTATTGGAATCAAATAAAAGAAATGTCATATCATGGAAGGAGTCTCGGGAGAGGCCTTGCCCTACGCTCCGCGATCCATCACTGAGTTATGAACTGTTAGCAATTGAAATAAGCACACGAAATGGATAATAAGAATAAAATGTATTAATTTTTAAGTAAAAATTGATTATTTCAATTATATTCACATGTAATTCTGAAGCTTGATGTTTCTGAATATATTTTCAATTGCTACTGCCCTGTACGTGGTTTCATTAATTTTTTGCTCATAAGCGAGGAAATATTGATTTACATTTTCTGCTCGGAATGTCAACCCCATTTCTTGTCGATCGGTTCAGTCGTTTAAGCATGTATTATGGAAATATTTGCAAATATACTTTTAGTTCAGTATTTGTTTTTCATTCAGTGAGCACACGTTAGAGTGCATCCATCTCTTTACATTGCGAAAAATAAATTTTTGAGCCGTTGCTTACCGTATCTGCCTACAGGAAATTTGAATATGACAGTTCTATCCACTTCGGAGGAAATGCGCATGAATTCAATGTTTTCTTATTGTAGTCGACATCTGCATTCCTAACCTTTAACCTTTGAAACATTTAATATTGAGTGAACACAGGGTGTTTGCCAGGGTCTAATTCTTCAGCTCATCGCACGATTGAAGAGGATCAAAAGACTGTGAGGTGACTGCAGAAAGTCACCGGCGAAGTGGGTTAATTTAAGTATCTCCCCAGGGAAAAGGGTATATGACTTTTGGTTTCCTCGGGAAGAATTACCTTGAACATTGCCAACTAAAGGTAGCAAATTAGTAATGCCAACTCATCCTCGCACTGAAGTAATTAACTGACTCTGCTCTTATCTTCTCTTGGCTCATTCTCGAGATTTTCTCTCCAACCTGTCAGCAATTTAATATTAACGCAATAATATTTCTTTGATCTCAATGTAAATGATTTACACGAACATGTGAATGATTAAGGGCAAGTTATTAAGTAATTGATTTGTAACATTCACCTAAGAATAAGTGCATTTGAATTTTATTTGTATTGTTGAAATTAATAAATTCAGTGTAATTGATTTCATCCTGGGCAAATTTTCGGGATTGAACTAATTCGACCTGGGAAAAAATTAAATTTAAGCCATCCGACACTTCGTTGATTCTCTAATTGAGGGCCTGAACTCTTTAATGAATTTTACATCGGTCACTATGGAAAATAATAAACGTGAATCTGCCTATCTTAATGATTGGTTGTCGTACAGGTTTTTGGATTGAACCATGGAATGGAAATGGCTTAGTGGTTCGAGTCACTGAGTCATGGCACACGTTTGATTTGAGTTTTATATGTTTAACAATCGTTGACCTGGAAGCAGGATGGACTGTTGTGATGAAGGTGTATGGAAGTTTTTCCGCGCGAGAGAAGTATTTTGTATGCCATCAACTTGAGGTTTGTATAAATAATTCTTGCATAAAAATCAATACTTTTTGCGTCATCCGAAAAATACATTTTGACTTGGAATTTAATGTATCACAACCCAGACCAAGTGTTGTACAGCTTACCGCTCACATTGACCACTCCCTCAAATTTTAGTTAATGTTTAATTTTCAAATTTCCCTCTTCTTGTCAGTAGTTTAAAAAAAATTCGCTGTGGAGATACTGCGTTTTTGCGCGATTTCAATTTTGCAACGTTTCATGAGTCTTTAGTGTTTCTAAGTTTTCAAAGTGTATGACGACTCGTTCTGTTAGTCCTTTTTCTGAGTACTGATTCGCGAACAACAAAAAAAATGCTTTTCTCTCAAATTCTCGAAATCTGCTAAATAAATTGACTTTTTTTGATATTGCATTAATATCCCTCTGTGAAATATAGATATGCTTTTAGTTTTCTTTTCCGTCTCCTCCTTAATCTGCTCCTAGTATGTCATCGCTACTGCCTCTTCGGTGAGTGTACATAACACTCTCTTAAGTGTGATACGGCCGACAACAATATGAAATTCTTCCGAAACGTTATCTTTACACGAAGTCGATTTTCCATGTGAGATAATACTTCATAGATCTGCGCTCACATCAGACATCCTTGCTCTTGGGGCGGATTTTAGTAAAGATGCCGGCAATTTGAGTAGATTCCCAACCGATGGGGAATTATTGGGACTTCACGCTGTATTGGTGAGTAAGTAAAATTAAGGGAGACTCCAGCACTGATAAATTTAAAGGCTTGGAGCTTTCCTCTTGCCACTCGCATTTCCATCGAAGGTTAAGCCCCAAAACAGCTTTGATTGAAATACCTCGTTGTAATCTGATACTCCAGAGGAACATTTAATATTTACCCGCAGTTACGTAATTAAAAGCTGGTTTCCTTACCCCACCTATCGAATTCCCTAAAGATGGTTCAAAGAGTGTGACGTTGATGTTAATAACACTAAATCTCTTCTTGTCTGCGTTGGATTGCTATTTGAATTTTGAAATTGCTTTCTTCTGCCTGTATCCCGATGGATGATAATTATGGTTTCGAAAAACCTTCCATAATCGAACTTAATGGCGGGCTTTAACTGAGATAACCTCTCCAGGACATTAGAACCCTATAATTATATTATTTAATTTCCATTTTTAGTGAATTTAATTTAAGAAATTAATTTCGGAATAAACTCGCAGCGTCCCCATGATCAATTACACTAACATTTTAACGCTGTAATATATTCCTAAAGGCTTCCAATAAAGCTGGAGATTCCTAGTTTTTCGCGGATTCATTTGTAGTTTCGATGCATTACTTCCAGGCAAACTAACATAACCTGTGTATTTCGTAATTGAAATGTAAGCCAAGCCCAAGCCAAAATTTATTTTAGTCTGTACGTACCGGTCGATAGATGCGCATCACTATAACACAGGTTCACATATAGTATCTTACCTGTGTTTCGTAAGAATAAGAATTAACAAATGCGAAAACCGATTAGTATCTGAAATTTGTATGTTGCCTTTAATTATTCTAGAACAGGGGTGCCTAATTTGCCCGTTTAAGGATCTACTCTCGAATTTTTCGTTACATGGCGACCGAATATACTTGTATGGAGATTTATACCATTTGTCTTCACAGTTGAGCGAATGAGGATGTGAAGGCGGCCTGCCTTGAAATTCCTTCGAGCATCAGAGGCAAATAGCCTCAGGAGATTTACTTAAAACAGGGCAATGATCGACGATTTGATCATTCCTGTCCCGGCGGCGGCCATTTAAATTTAACTTTCAATGAATTTTAAATAGCAGGAGATGTTTATGACCCATAACGATTTTGGCAATGAGTTCAAGAATAGTTGATACTAGCTATTTTGTTATATTTTCTGTCATCATTAATTGAATATGTTTTTCTAAGCGATGTGTGATGAATATTTTATTAAATAATCAATCTCTTTATTATCGTTTCCCTCCCCCCCGCCCCGATATCTTCTTTTAAATATGAGCAGGAGTGTGTAACAGATATAATAGAAGCATAGAACCGTGTTTTGCCTCATCGCAGGGAGACGATGGGATCTCGCAGAGTCACATTCAAAATCGATTCCGCGTGCACCCGCGTAGTACAGTCCCGACTCTGTACATACTTGTCTTGCTTGTAGACTGTTGAGTGAAATCTGGCACTCCAGATTTTTTTTAAGAAGAGCAATGTACTTAGAGGTTCTAGGCGAAGGAAAAATATCATCTCCTCCATCGGTTGGGGAATCCTTTCGATTCAAAAAGAACTACCTTTATTCATTCCATTTTGTCAATTTCGTTAGTTATAATTAAATCGTCCACTCATAAATTCCCTTTGATCTTCATGATTGCCCCGAGTAAAAATTGCCGAGGAAAAAATCGTAATTGCACTTTAGAGCGTGTTCAAATACCAGGATAACTGTGCTAGTGTTGAATGTACGTGCACTAAACTGTCAATTTACACGTATACTTGAAAATAGCTATTAGGACGATTCGAGAGGAACTGTTGAAATGTTGATTTCTCGTCGCACTTCTTCACTCCGTAATATTCTGCCATTCCAGCAGTAGAGGATGTTAGGAACGTGTAGTGAAAAAAAACAAAATGAGAGCGAGAATCGCTCGAGTAGAAGGGAGAGGCTGTAGTGGGCAATCCTCTCTCAGAGGCAGATGATATGAGAAACCCTCATGATGTATGTACGTATGCTCTTGCGTGGGTATCTATCCATCCACCCATGCCTCGAAACATCCCGCATATTACGTCTCCAGAAATCTGCTCTGCATGGAGCCGCAGTCGGGAGTGTAAGGAGGGGGAGGGGTGTGGGTTGTATAAGAGTATGGAAGGGGGCGTTGCTCACGGTGGCTGGCGGAAGGAAGGCTCGGAGGGGGGGTGTGGGGGTTGGGACGATCATGAGGAGGAAGGCGCCTCGCCCGCAGCTGTCTTTCTTACCTTTGAAGCGGGTCCTCGGGGGAGGAGGTGGGCGAATGGGGGTGGGGGAGAGATGCGGCGGTTTGGCGGCCGGTTTATCTCTTGCGCCTCCCATTCCATCTTCCATCCTCTCTCTCTCTTTCTCAATCTCTCATTGCCACCCTCGCTCGGTCCTTCCCTTCCGCTTTTGATTCATCTCTCCTTCCTTTCTCCCTCCCTTCAGCCTTCTGAAACTCATCCACCTTTCCTTCCTTCCTCTCTCACTCTCTCTCACTTTCCCTTCTCCCCTGCGCCACACTCCCTCGCCTCGAGGGAAAGGGATCGAGTGCAAAAGTAGTTGAGGAGGAGAGGTTTTGGGGGAACAATGGGCACGAGGAGTGGTGTGGAGGGGTGGGAAGGGATGAAGGGTGGGGGCACAGGAACGAGCGGAGGAGGAGGTATGGTGGATGGAACGGAGAGGACGGGGAGGTGGAAGATAAGACAAAATTGACGTAGGATCGGGACCGGAATGGTTGATTGAAGGACGTGTGTGCGAGTGGCAAATTAAATCAATGTTAAGGTCACGAGTTGGTGGGTGCACGATTTTATTTAATCTAAATAATGCCACGTTTTTATTGTGACCGAGCTGCCCAAAAATTCTTAATGTCCCGCTTTAACATGAACTCGTAAAATAATGGAATTAGTTAAACGAAAAAAATGCTCCAACTTAGTTTGTTTTTTTGTCTTGAAAAATGTATCGCTATATTCTTCCATTTTGTCAATTGATATATAATATATGATGACTACATGGCAATATGTTTAGCATGGTTGTATTTATTTGTAAATTTTATTTCAGCTATGATTTAATCCATTTTAAAGTTCTTAAGAGAAAGATTTCTCAAGCCCTCCCCTATAATGTGTGATGTGAACGTGAACAACTTCTACTTTAGGAAATACCGCTAGTCGATTGATGAATATACGGAATGACATTTTTTTCGATAATAGTATATAGGTTTTTATAATAGGCAATCCGCATTCTGAGGTCATATCATGAATCATGTGAAACAAAGGTAACAGGTTCATTGCAGACATTTGTGAATTTTTACTTTTAAATATTCGCACACAAAACTTTTTGTGTACGTACAAAAATATCCTTCAGTTCTTAAATGCTTGATAAAATGAGGTATTTATGATGGAAGAAGACTATTCGCTTTTCCACGTAGAATTTTTTTTATTACGACCAAGGTTTCGTTGCAGAGCAACATCTTCAAGTCTGAAGATATTACGCTGCAACGAAACCTAGGTCGTAATAAAAAAAATTCTCTATGGAAAAGCAAAGTGTCATCTTTCATCATTAAGAATTTCCACCATGGTACGGCTGAAACTGTTTCAAATGAGGTCTTCATGGATTATTCCATATCCTATTTGCCAATTAAAGGTAGAAGTGAGAGTTAGCATTTTTGTGGTACTTATTTTTTGTGAAATTAGATTTATGATCATGCATAACTTCTCTCAAAAAGCTCTTTTAATTACTGCTATCCGAAACTTTTCGGAAGACATCTTAGTTGTTCGAATTTGGTCACAGATGATGGACGGTTACCGTTTAGTTCAAAATTTAATTTATTATTGATATCGCCGAGTGCATGAAGGCTGCGATTACCCTCTCGCAATTGCTAAGATTAAAATGAGCTTTTCCTTACCGTGACGAAGCTGTAATTTCAGATTTTCATCGGTTTTCTTTTTGTTGCAAGTATTCTCAAATGAAGTTCAGGGCTTCGTGTTGGAGGATCGTATATCCGCTTCACGTCATAAAGACGTTCCACTTTTGTATGTCGTGCATTAATCGTCGGCAGTGGCTTGGAAGGCCGATATGATTTTAACTGCCACATCATTTCCCTTAATGGAACTCGGAGGGTGGCATCTCCGAGACGGAGCATAAAGTAGCGCACTCCAAAATTTACGGACGAATTATTTACGCCCTCTCGTCCGTCATGTTCTTCTTCCCCTCAAACTCTCCCACGTTGTGAGAAGTGTACTTTCTTCGAATCTCAGCGCACGCAACTCAAATCTGTGTCGCAAAATAATCATGTCTTCGCATGACATGATAAATAATCATATATTTGCATGATTCGAAGGGGAGAGATTAATGCACAGGCCGTGGTGATTTGTCATGCGAACCCTTTTTGAGTTAAATTGGAGACGATGAAGAAACGGACGACTGCTTTCGACAATGTATCCGAGGGTTTTAACCAAATAGCGTATCCGTTTTAAGGAGTTTTGTTTGTCATTTAATGGCGAAACGTTGGAATATTTTCCAGGTGCTCCTTATTAGCATGTATAACATGATTCGCAAATATTGACAGGTGGCTAAGATAAAATGCGGACGGGTACAAATGATTGGCAATCACGGACATCCATCTTATAAGCTGGAGAGGAATATTCAAGCGTGCCCATCGTTCCGAGGCAAAGGGTATTAAAAACAACGATCGTGCTCTGGGAGGCAATATATTTCGCTCACTATGGTCAATTAAGAGGATAACAATCGTGCAATATATTAATTACACTGACCTAACCGGTTAATTACTCTGATTCTTTTATTTTGTCTTCAGCAAACTGTAGTTAATTGGTTGGCATGTCTAGAGAAAAGAAAATAGTTCGGGCAACTGAAGGGAGGAAATAAAACTTCTGTAATTATTCAGCCCATTTAGTCCTTCATTATAATGAGCCCGAAGTTAAAGGCCGGAATGATGTGTATGCATCAAGCGCACACAAGTCATGAACAGTGGGCAAATTTCTTCCATATTCTCGTCATGGGCCACGGTAGTTGTATCCCATTTCACCTTTAGCTCTTTAATACAAAAGATACCCCGGCAAAATTCCGTTAATCACATTTGGATAATTTATGAAAAAATTTGTCACCTGAAGATATTGGCTAGCAACGAAACCATGGTCGTGCCAAATAAATATTCATATGGAAGCTGCAAAATCCGTTATTCATTTATTATGAAAAGTCGATTATGTTAGCTCTGAGGGCTAATTTTTAATCGTATAGGTATAGAATATTTGAAAGATTATGATTTGGATATGGGCATTGCCATGCTAATTTGAGTCCTTTAAATTGATGAGAAATGTAAAAAAAAACTGAATGAAATTTCCTTTATTAGAATATATTTTCTTAATATCGGTGTTATATTTTACTTTCTTTGACTGAGGCTTGTCTTAATATTTCAATCGCATTTCCAAATTTTAGCGGGTGATTGACTTTTATAAGATCATGTTGGCTGAAACGAAGTCCCTTTTCCTACTCTATGTTGAGCTACATTTTGAAGTGACAGGTCTCCAATCCTATATCGCTGTATGGTAGACGGAATGCTAACATTCAAACTCATAAGGCGTTTGAGATTAACCTGTTCGTAAGAATTGACAGTCCACCTAAATGCCGTCGGCAAATACCACACCCTCGTTGTAAATTGATAGTGAGTTACGATTGATTTTATCTCCTGCCCTCCTATGCTGTCATATGGCTGCTATTCCCATTATCATAAAGCATAACAGCCCCCTATTATAATTCTCCTCCAACGGAAGTGCACTACCGACGAAGTGAATACTCTCTAAATCTATTTATGAACTCAACCCCATTGCTCCAGGAACATAGTTCGCAGAGAGATAGAGAGACTCCCGGGGCAATCTCGTTCGTTAACTTTAGTTCTCCGGGACGCTTCGTGAATAATTCAGAGATCACTTACATCACTTCTTCCGCGGGAATGTCGTATGAGAAACGAAGGGATACTGCCCTTTCGATGTGCACCTGTTTATATTTTATTCGAGAGACGTTGCTCCAAGTGATCCGATACTTTAGCCTGTTCAACTCACTTGAAATTCTCACTTAAAGTCCATTCACAGCTGTGTCCACGGGGATTTCTCGCGGTGAGTAGCCGTCACGGTGCCCTCGCTTCGTAACTGCGAATTCTGGATACGTTATTTTATGATTTTTCACTTGTGCGGGTTCCAGGAAGGCTCAGCCTGATATTTTTTTCTATCCCAGTCTAGAATTATTTCTCTGCCATTAAACCTTTTAACTCTGTAAAGAATTGGTTTCCTGGAAGTATAGGGATGCAATAAAAGATTCATTTGTGAAAAAATTCTTGGCGGAAATGTCAATAACTGTTGGAATTCATTTATTTTTTAAATTCTGTTTAGTTCCAGAACGATCTGTAATTTTTTTTCGTGTGATTTTTGCTTATCCAGTATAAATATATGATATGGAACTGCTTTTATAGTTTAACTTATTGACGTTTTATTCAGAATTCCTGCAAGTTATCAGTGAGTTTTTATCCTCTCACAGCCTTTATGTTTTTTTTTCAATCCACCTGTGTATTCTTTTCAATCTCACCTGTGTGAGTGTATTCTACCCTTAAAATTGAATCATTAATGCGGGTACAAAAACGAATATTTTGTCGTACAGAATCACGGATGTGATTCACTCAAATGTGATGAAAGAAAGATAAAAGATTTGTTTTTTATTATTTTCTGTTGAAGTAATTTATTTGGCTTTTTCTCAAAGTTGTCACTTTCTCATACTTACTTTAAATATTCCTGGGAGGCGACAATAAATTTGCTAGAAATGCAGTTTTTCGCATTTTGTCGAATTATCAAGTACCGGAGTTCACTCTTCACTATAGCCAACATATTTAGGGTTCTCGTCAGTTTAATATTGCTTTTTATTTTTGAAAGAGAGCATACCTCTCTTTGTTGATCGCATCTTCTTTCCTTGAAACATCGGCGCCTTATTCCAATATCAAATTAATCCATATACCCTCATGTAACTCTCTCTAAGCTATAAATATCGAGTATTCCCAGAGGGTCTGTGCAGTTGGTGAAAAAAGACTCGGAAGACGTAATAGAATCAGCAATCCAATGAGTGAAGGAGTGAATACAATGAATGGGAAGCGGTCAATGGATCTCTGTTTTTCTTCTTTCCGACTAGGTGCTTCCGCATTCCATTGAGCAAAACAAACAAACATATAAAAAATATTTCCAGCGTCATTTGAAATTTTAAAAATAATTGAATCTAACGTTATTCCGAATCAATTTTTCCTAAATTGAGTAAAAAGTATTCTCAAACCATTTTCCAACAAAGTCGTGCTGTTATTTCTGCCAGTTAAAAAATCTTGCCGAAGGTGGGGGAAGTTTTCTCCCTACCTAGGTATTTTTAGTGAAAATGATTGGTTTTCCTCGGAGACACACCCACAGAGGCACCCTTATATATGAATATGTAAGAGAATAAATACGAAAGCATGTACGGCTCCTCGCCTCTGCACTTAGCAAGCAAGTACTCTTCCACTCAGTATGGTAACGTAAGTCCTGAATACCGTGCTGTCCGCGTGGTGTACTTCGCGGCCGCTCGGGATGCATGTGAAGGCGAAGCCTTGGAGTGCATCTCCCCCTCCCTCGTTTTGCTTTGGCATCAAAATTAGCGCTCCTTCAGGGGAGGATATTTACGTATGTAACTAGTGTGTGTGTGTGTGTTTGTGTGTGCTACATGTACACGAAACACGTAGACTTGGGATTTTTATCGGTAGCAGTCTTCACAGAACCTTTCCCTGCACCTCCTCTCACACTGATTTCCTTATGTAATCTGGTTTCTCTCTTTGCCTGTCTCTCTGTCATTTCTGCTCAACTTATTTCTGCTCAACAAAATCTTTCTGCCATATTGCAATATTATATAAGCTGACACTGGTATCAATTTATAATTAGCGCTTAATTTCGTCAGGTATTCCACGAACGTATTCAGATTATCCTTATTCTTCACTCTTGTCCTGAAGATAATGACCGATTCGAGTATCGAAACGTCGGTCAGAATGGAGCCTCTCACTCGGTTTAAGTAATAAGGAATTTCTACGCTCAATACGACGGGAAAGTACCAGATCTTACTCAATTCTAAGTTCATTCAAATTCATCTATTTGGGTATTGTTGCGAAAATCCTTCCCAATTGTCTACTTCTTAAATATAATGAATCTTTTGTGGTTTTTCTCTCTGGTGAAAGCTTATTCTTACATCAATATCTTAATTGATTTTAGGTTGTAGCTAACCAGTGGAAGATTTCAATGATTCAATGGAATGATAAGAAAGATACCTGCGTATGTACGGTGCAGACAAAGAGACACAAATTTTTCCCAGGGTGACGCTCTATAAAAACGTATTTTTAAGCAGGTCTTACCGTTGCTATTCATTCTAATTGTTGCTGAAATAGTCGAACAGTATATATGGCGGCGGACAACAGATTTGGAGACAAAATTTAAGTAAGTACGAAAGAACACAAATGAGTTAATCCCTAATTGTGGTCGTATTAACGTGATAGACAGAGGAGGTTAATCCTACACTCTATTTTTTAGAATTAAGTATTTAGCAGTTGCGAAGTAGTTCATTCAAGTTGAAAGTTGGTAGTCTGGATATTGATTAAATTAAACGTCAGAGAGACTCCAGGATGAAAGAAACTGAGGAAACATCAGATAACTCCCAAAAGGAAAAACAACAGCGGCGCCATGGGTCGCCTTCGACTTACTGAACTCCCTCGACGAATGGTTTTTCGTGCTCGGCCTCGTAATTTACTGACAGAGGATGACACAAGGAATACCACGAGCGGGACTCAAACCCAGGGACTCGCATCTACGTGGGAGGCCGTTACACTGGTCGAAGGCCGGGAGGAAGGAGAGAGGGAACGCTGGGTTAGCTGACGAGCTGGTGGTTTTTTCTCGTGTTCCATCGACGATCCGTTATTTTTTGAGTCCCGCATTGCGTGTAAGAGCTCCGTCTGCAGGTTTCCCGAACCCAAGTCATGGAATCGCTCGCTTTGGCGTCCGCGCCCGAGGCGCAGTGCGAACTTGCGCGACCTTTGCCTCCGGCTGGCAGGCACTCTCAAACCAACCGGTCTAACACGGGGGACTTAAATGCATTTGGTGATGTGCATGCGTCGGAGAAGGTAATGGGGAACGTCAGTTAGAAACGTAAAAGAAGAGGGACAGAGAGGCAGGAAGAGAAGCTCATGGAAAGGGAGCAAAAAACAAACGTTATCCCGTTCGTCCAAAGCTGAGTTCAGAAGGCAACATGCTAAATCTCAAGACCTATATGCATACAATCCAAAGCCATAATAAAAATTTACGATATGGTGTAGCTACTTTCTTTCGCACTTTCCCGTCATGCTATTGTTCAAAGTAATGCTGCAATGTAGGTGGTTTCAATAGGTCATTGTTTGGGAAACGAAAGGGTTTTTTTATAAATATTAGGAAAGTTTATCTTCTGCCTTTAAGACATAACGGTCAGTATGAAACGCTGAGTTTTAGAGCATTAAATTTTCCTCTGGAAAATAGTTTTCGTCGAGCGCTATTGTGTTATTTTTTTAAGTTCTGTTTAAATTGTAGCTCTTGGTATTTGGAAGTTTCTCCGTTTTATTAGAATGTTTATTAAGAGTTTTTTCTATCCAGTGGTGTATTTAACAAGGGCTTCGCTTTCTATACTCTTTAAGTAGAATTGGAGGAAAAAATCATTTTTTGTTATTTCATATTTTACTTTGTCTTGTTAAATAATTATTATAATGATAGCTATTTTGTTAATAATTATGTAATGTTTTATGTTGAGGCCACCCCGTGAATTTTGAGAATTCAAAATTTTTAACTGTGGTAGATTGCGTTATTAACTCTTAATTTTATGGGAGCTTGCTGGTGTTAAAATTGATATGGTCGGAAAGATCAAAACTGTGGTTTTATCATTATCAATTTTTCCTAGGTGTATTGCAGCCCATTGTCGAATTTTATGAGCACGGTTGACCTCCATTGCATAATTTATTTAACCCCAGAAGTGTGCGTCCATAGTTGCTGAGGCGTGATTTGTTTATTTCATTGCGAATTGGAGCATAGCAAGTAAGAATCTTAAATCATAATTCATAATTGTCGCCGTATCTTGAATTTAACGATCCCTTTCTTACCATGTCATTTTACCCCAGAGAAAACTATAGTATCCTGGTCGGATCATTTTGCATGTTCAATGTGCTCTTACTTTCTGAGATTTTTAAGAACCATTGTTTATTTTAGACGGAAATATCGACATGAAGCACTATGTGTTTTATGATAATGCAGTACTGCTATGGAATGCTTTTTACTACTTGTTAGGCACTAGCTAGCGCATTTGCCAGCATATTGCAATTTTATATTTTTAATTTTAATGATTACAACTGTTACCTTAACTTTAACGCTATCAATTTGTTTGTTGCAATTACTCAAAGTTGCGAAGTGGCTAAAAGTACTAATGTAGATCAGCACAGTTGGTGGTTTCCGGCGATGCTTCATGGAATTGGCTGAACATTTTGGTTGAATAAGGTACACTTTGTTATTCCACAATGAAATTTAATAGCTTGCGGCCATGGTTTCGACGATCAACAACATCATCATTACCTGATGATGACGTTAATCGTAAGCTATTCAATTTCATTTTGGAATAACAAAGAGTACCTTTTTCAACAAAAAAATAAAGATAACTCATTGGCTTAACACCTACATTCATTTTTCATGCTACACTCTTTATTTTTTAGTTTATTACATGTAGAAGATTATATGACCATTTGTTAAGAGAAATTTGATTGCTATAATGGAATAGGAGTTAAGAGTCTACAATAGCATGGTGGGCATTAGTCATGCGGCGTGACTTCAATGGCAAGCATGAAGTTTTATAGGCATTATTGCAAGATAATACCACTACCCAGTTAGTTTTGTACTTCGATGTCATTTTTTCTAATGAATACGCACTAGTTATTTTTATGAATAATTTGGTGCCTCCCTTTGGGGTATATTTTTACGATCACCGGTGAATGCAGCATGGTTGGATCACAGTATCGAATATTTCTGGGTAAGGTTCCCTTTGTGTTAGGGTAGAGCTCTGTGACGTTTGTGCTATTTACGAAAGGGAAAATTCTAATCTAAGATGTGCCGTTTTTTAAGAAAGACTAAAGAAATGGTTACCTAGAGATTTCAACCAATCGCTGACTCGGTTTCTTTTCCGTGCTGCTCTTTCCACTGAGGTCGCATCCGAGTTTCTCCGATCGCTACTTTTCCCTGGAAATTCTACCACCCTTCTCCGCTGGTGTTAACTCAGCTCCGTATCCACTTTCGCCTTCCTTCTTTCTCCCATCACCCTCTTCCCTCTCGCTGTCATTAAGTCAATTAAAACGGTCACGCATTTATGGCATTTCAAAAATTATAATATCCTCATTTTGGCTCGTGCATCTTCATCTAAAATGTAATGGAACATTAAACATGGCATACGCATGTGTCGATCTCACGTGGTGAAACTTTGACGTTCCTGGTTTTATATAAGGAGAGTTCTATTACCTTTTATTGGTAGTAGTAGTAGTTTTGAGGGGAGGCGACCGACAGCTAAGGTCATTTGCGCCATAGGGGATGGACAGGAAAGGATGAAGGGTGGAGAGAAACCCGGCGTCGGCATTAGCCTACTCTTTACGAAAGGCGCCAAGGGGTCCGCAGTTTAACGTCCCATCCGACGGACGGCGTACTCACTCAAAGTGCCCTCCACAAAGCACCTCAAGTAGGGATCGAGATACCTCTGAAAAATATTCAACACCGCCGGGATTTGAACCCGCGCCCTCACGGTGGGAAGCCAGTACGTTAGCCCCCGCACCATCTCGATCCCCCCTTTTATTGGTTAGCGGACGAATAGCTGGAGAGTACAGCGAAGAAAGTATGAAGGAGCCATGCTAATTCGCTTCAGTTATCACCACATTCAGGATCCATCGTGTAAAACGAAACGATTTGAATCAATATACTTGCTGACGGCTGGTTTCTTGTGAGATTTTGGGATTTTTTATGTCAATATTAACATTAGTCACATTTTCTCAGTTTATAACGGCCAGAAAAATCTTAAAAGGCTGGACAAGTCCGTGTAATAAAATTTTAATGGAAAACATAAATGCTACAGGATATTCGTTGAATTGCATTGAAATTTTTAAGTTAAGATATTGCAGGACTCGAGAACTCTATTGTTTCAAATATTTCCTGTGATAATGGAAAAATCATTTCATCGTAAAAAATCATACACTACGAGTAATATTTCTATATCTTCACGTACCTACCTCCTCTCTTCGTTTAGGCCAATGTCTCCCTCACTTACCTAAACTTCTCCCCTCTGTCACAGTCTTCAATTGGCATGCTCTATGCCCTTAAACCCTGAAATGCCTTCTTCGAATTTTCCCCAGCTACCTTTGCTCTTTCCGTAACATTCCTGGAACTCCTTTTGTTTTCCTCCAAATCTCATAAGTCTCCTATCTTTACCTATGCCTTTGCCTCAGAAGGAAATCGATTTTCAGAGAAATAAAAACTATGCTATGTGTATATGTATATATATATATATATATATATATATATATATATATATATATATATATATATATATATATATACATATACACATAGCATACACATACACATACACATAGCATACACATGCATATACATATATATGTACGATATATACGGCATATATATGCTCCTTTTTTCAGTTTCCTCCCATAAAAAGATTTATTTACCTTACTCAAACGCTTTTTATCTTTGTGCTGTTTTGACGGGGCCTAAAACATGATTAATTTAGCTCCTCTTGGCCGCACTTGATATGATTCAGAAATCCAACCAATCTCGTGTAAGTTTCACTTTCACATACTGACAGAATTTTCTACGTGAAGTTGTTTGGCAAGCCATTAATACCATCACCCTTTTACCTATTCTATGGGGTAATTGCCTAAAGATATTTTTCGTTGGCCCAAGCATTATTCCATTTAGCAAGCACCGAATTAATTTGACCGCATGAATTTGAATGAATGCTCGCTCCACTGCATTTTCCATGGAAATCCCCTATGGTGGCGTCCCTCTCCATTCTTCCGTAGCAGGACATTGGGTATTTTCGCCTCTGCCATACGCGACCGTTTGTGTGATAGAAATTCCCCTCTAATGGCACGTACCCTTCCCGCTCTTCTTCCTTTTGTTTATTTCCCCACCCACAAGCAGATCCGATAAGGTCCGCGCTCAGATGCCCACTCACTTAGTTTCTCGGTCCGAAAAAGAAACAGCCACTCACCCGCAACTTGTCAAATTTCTATTTTAGCAGGTCACTCGTCTCTTGTCGTTTCCTTGTGAAATAATGTGCCTCCTGCTGATCTCCTTTTGTCTTAATCTTTCAATTTATTTAGATTTTCTCATTCAATTGCTGTTAATAATTTTTAACTCACTGGGTCATGCTCTTTTTACTGTACTATGGTCTGATTTCACCAAATTACCTCTCACGTCCTTATGAGAGTTCCCAAAAATATAAAGTAGCTCAGTGCTTTAGTGACCATTCTCAGTTGCGAATTCTCTGGAAATGTGGTTCATTTTTCCTCATTTAACACCACAAATGACCATAATTCCGACATATTCGTAATTTTTTAACATGCTTGCTTTTTTATAGTGATTAATTGTGGTCATTTCTCGTATGAGGAGGAGCTTTTTTGCTATTAAATTTTGCCAAGAGCGAATGACTTGCATCAAAGCATAAGATATTACTTCCTAGTGCTATATCATCAAATTATTGAGTATAACATTTAACGTAACAGGAAATAGCATTTATTTTAAAAGTTTACTATTTTCTCGATTTTTAAACCCCGCATCAATGGAGAGTTTGGCTGGGCATGGATGTTATAGGAGGAGGGAATGTAGCTCATTGGATACTTCTGGTTAATGGTTAACAATGATACCGGCTTTCAAGGATTTTTGTCAGCCTACGGGTGACGAACCCACCTCCAGTTTAGGAAGCTCGTCTGTCTATCGCTGCATGTACTATATTACTTCGATTCCTATTCCTACTACTAACCGCTTTCTTCCTGTCCTTCCTCGCTCCTCTTCCTTATCCCTCTTACGAATACATTGAATAAGGGAAACACCGAAGGTCCCGAGTCCAGTCTCATCATGGGTAGAGGACAGAGTGATGAGGGTGGGTGAGAGGGGACGGGGAGAAGTCTCCTTTGTCGGCACCGCCTTCAAAAGGCATGGATGGAAGGAAGTGGGGAGAAGGAGAAAGACGGAGAAGGACAAGCATAGTTCAGGGGTTAAGAGGGGAGAGATTTTGGCGGAGAGTGTGGGCGGAAGAGATGTGGTTTTCTTCGAAAGCCGGGCTGGGAGGTGAAGAAAGTTGCGAGGGAATTTCTGTTCTCTCGGAAACAAGGCCAAAGGGTTGCTTAAAAGGGATTGGAGAAGTGGGGTGGATGGTGGTAATTGAACTCAGTACTTCCGTAATTAGATTGAGAAAGGTGAGGAGAAGGGGAATGGAGAAGCGGAGGCTCCAGGCTTGAGGATAACGGGAGATAGATTGAGGTAACAAATGAGAGGAATCACGTGATATTTCTTTTTCGTGGTTGATCTGCAAGGATCATTTTAAATACAAAGTTAATCCAGGTGTCAGATGGGAATTACTTTGCAACCTTAGGTTGCATATATTTTATTTAGAAAATTTGTTTGGCGGTATTCCTTCATGGAGAGTGCTGACTAACTGAAGTGTTCCTTTCTTTCTATGCAACCTTAATATCAGCAAACCATCCGTTGGTGTGAAAAATGTCCAGCGAGTGGAAAATTTACGTGGCGATTTGTATCATTAGATAGGTAGAGGTAATCATCACGTTAGACTAACAGCATTGGTAGTATTACTGGTAGATTTAGGGGAGCCGACCGACACCTGAGGTCATTTGTGCCATTAGGGATAGTGGGAAAGGTGGAAGTGTGGAGAAAGAACCCGGCATTAGCCTACTCTAAACGAAAGGCGCCAAGGGGTTGGTAGTTAAACGTCCCATCCGATGGACGGTGTACTCACTTGAAGTGCTCTCCACAAAGCACCTCAAGTGCCAAGATCGGAATGCCAGTGAAAAAAATCTGCCGCCGAATCCGGGCCCTCTGGATGGGAAGCCAGTACGCTAGCCACTGCACCAACTCGATCCCCTGATCATTGGTGTACATCATGTTACTAGTCGTTTTGTATTCTCAGAATCATATTCGCTGTACTCTCGAAGTAGAAAAATAATCTTAAAAACAGTCACTGATTATTAGATGTCACAGATTGTCATCTTTTGGATAGTTGTGCCCCTTATTGATCACATTGAGTGTGAATATGTATGTATGTATGACCCTAGTTTTACTGAAAATAGGCACGTCTCTAGTTGTGCTTGCCATTTTTTTACCCATTATTATTTAAATCTTCTTTCTCATGTCAATTACCATCTTATAAATATTGCTAAATCATTATAAAAATTTTATAGAGTCAAAAAATGAATGAAATCATCAAACTTACAAATGTCACGAACGTGAGCCTAGGAAGTACGGAAGGGCTTCTACAGAGACTATTTGCCACAGATTAAGGTACGGATGGAAGCAAAGAATTGGCAGAGAGATGAATGTGGAGACCACAGTGAAGAGAAGATAAAAAGATGGTAGAGATACGGAAAGGTTGGTAGGGTTAACACTCACGACACCATTTTTTTCTTTCTCTTTTCCTACTTGTTATTTAGCTATTTTTTCTCGGCTTCAGATGAATATCGGATTGCACGAGTATAATAAAGAACGTCGGGTAAAAATTCAAAGCTTGTTTTCCCCTGATATATGTCTCTTTTCGGCCAGTTTCCCGAGACGAATGATTAAGGCTACAGATAGAAAAATGGCTAATGAGGATAATTAAAGGCTATTGAATTATTTGAAAAGCGTAGAGTGAAATAAATTGAAAATTTTCACCGGTGTAATTCAGTTAAAAGTATTAGAAAATGGAAGAATCCAGAAAGAATTACGAGGTTCGATGGGAAAGGTCGTAGAAGGAATCTGTTAGAAATTTTATGGACGTGGAATTACGAGGTATCAGATTCCGAATGAATGCCCTAACCAAGGCAGTGAATTCTTCAGAATTGGATGTCCATGTTAATAAATAAATAAATAAATATGAATGTATATACATATATATATATATATATATATATATATATATATATATATATATATATATATATATATGTATATATATATATATATATAATATACAAAACAGTAATCAACCCGAAGGTCGATTTGGAGGGTGATGGTAGAGTTCACCCAGTACTAATCCCGACGACGTGTGAAACTCACACTTCAGGATAGAGGGACCGGTTATGGTTTCCCAGGAAGCTCTGGTACCCGAAAAATCACATAGCTTGGGTTCAGCTGCAGTTGCCCAAAGGTACTTTCCCGGGAATAAAATCCGGGCCCTCCGGTCAGTAGTCCAACGCTCTACCCCTGGACTACCGCGACCCGCATATGCAGAAATATGTGTGTGTATATATATATATTTATATATATATATAGTAATGGAATTAACAAATTACGCAAGGACCATCAAATAATTGCATTTTTTATTAATTGAGTCACGTTTATCGTATTATATCTTTAAAGTGAAAACTTTGTATTTCTTACCTAGCCACACAAACATTCATTGAGTTTTCAAGGTTGAAAAATAACTGCAAGGATTGGAAAAATTGAGTGAAGAGATGCTCAAAATGGTATCAGTGCCAATGATGATGATAAAGAAGGAGGAATTGAAGATTTCTGTCGTAAATTATTTTTATGACTTTTTCAAATGTGAACCTTCCTTCTTTTTTCGGGATACGTGGAATTTAATGCTTGAAGTTTGAATTCAAACAGTCGACCAAAAACACAGAAAAAAACATGGAATAAGAATGAAATACAGAATTGTAAAATTGAGTAATTAGAAAAGGGTCTCTTAAAACGTTTCTAGATCACATATTATTAAATTCTTTCTTCTCTTAGAATAAGATGAGCTTGAAATACACTCCACATAAATTTGTTGTTGTATATAGATGCGTAAACTACATGAAGATTTTTTTCGAATTTTGAACAATAATTAAATGAATTTGGTGTCACTTTAATCAGGTAAGCATTCTTTTGTGTGAATTTCACCCGCCTTCGGGCTTAGTACCGTGTGAACTCTACCATCACCTACCAAATCGACCTTCGGGTTGATTACTGTGTTTATGGTTATATTTAATACATATTTCGGTGGTCCCAGCCACCGTCATCAGTATGAGAGGAATACATTGAGGAAAGTGGCTGAGACAAGTTAGGAGTATTTTTACCACTTGTGTCCGTCCCTTTTATGTGCATTTATTTATTTGTATCATTGTCACGTAAACGTTTTTAAATGCCACAATGTTGAAGCTTCTTTGAACATCATACATAATAGTGCTATATTTATATTCCGGGGGCTGCTACGGGCAATCTCAGTTTCACTCAAGTCGTGGATACCAGGTCTTCCTAGGAAACCGCAGGCGGCTCAAGGGTAGGACCCTGCCCTCCCCTTCCCTGAAATCGTGGATTGTATGCGCTATACATGCTTGGTATTAGTGTATCCTTACCTCTATCTAGTATCCGGGTTGATTGCTGTGAGGTTATACTTATGCCCATATCGTATTGAACGTCAAAATGTACCCTGGCTAAATGCCATATTTACGCGGTGAAAACTTAGCATAGTTAAATGTTGTGAGTGGTGAATTGAAATCCAGAAAGGGATCGAGAAAGGATTTTCTTCCCCCAGCCCCTTAAAAGTACCCTACGTGAACTCGTTGACGCCGTCTCCTTCACCGGCTAACGCACGTTTAGTTTGCTTCAAAATTCAAACCCATGACTCCTTCGCTAGTGAGCATACGGTGAATGTAATTTAAGGTAGGGCGAGGCAAACAGAAACTTGAAACGCGTGGATTCATATTTCGAAGGAACGGATGGACAAAAACGGCCGCGCTTTTATAGAAAATCTACCCTCTAAAAGTGATGAATATTTACCCGAAGAAAGTAGTATAAAGGGGTAGGAATGGTGCATTGTGTGAGAGAGGAGTGGATGGAATTACATGCGTTGGAGGAAGACAAAAGAAGGTGGGAGAAGGGTAGAGAGCGAGCGAAACGATAAAGAGAGCGTTTATAGAAAACAGAAGATGAGATCGCGCGAGAGGCGGACGGAGCTCGGATGAAGGATATTAACTGGAGCGGCGGGAGAGGGTGAAGGAGGAATGCGGGCGTGGAGTTTGGCGGAGGGCGAGTGCTGAGGAATGGTGGAAGACATGAGGGGAGTTTGAGATTTTTTTAATCTCAGCATCCGCGTAAAATAGGGGCAGCAATGACTTATTTCATCATCATAATTAGCACTTTTTTCATTTCTCATTCGTCTTCGTCTTTCATCGAACTGCCATAAATATGGGATGATTGCGGCACTGAAATCTTGTTTTACTTTTTAAGATGTGCTTTTAACTTATTCCTCCCAGTCTTTACTCTAAGATAGAGGAGTTGGCTTCGTCATTCTAATTGGTGCATTCCAAAACTATGAGATATGTGCGAGTGCGTATTTAACATTGTTATACACCATTTTTTCAAAGAATTGTAATAAAAGGTTCTCAATACAAAATATAGATATAATTAAACGGTCAGTTTAAAAAATATTAATAAAAATAAGCGATGTACCATCTACTTTATAAAATCAAACCTTCCTGGACGTTTCGATTTCCAAATAACTAGGCTAATTTGCAAAATTATTCCGGAAATTAGGTCGAAACTGTATTCGTAGTCGTCTTCACTTTCCTCCCCACATATGAAGGTGCATGTTTGCGATTGTGTGTGTGTAAAATAATTCAAATTATGTAATTCATGATAGCTAAAGGGTACATGCACTACGTTATCTTAGTGAAAAATATTTCTCTTCAAACAAGAGAAGAGCTTTTAGTGACAAGGACAATACCTAAGGTTAGATGAGACACACATTAGGTTGCTAGGATTAAAAACATAAAAATACCTCCCCCCCTAGCGCGGTCGGATACAGTTATTCTCATCCCTTATCTTTCATGGGAAAAAATACTCCTTAAATCTTTCTGCCCTACTCTTGATCTCTCTCTCTATCTTTATTGACATTTTATCTCCCACCGTAGTATGATGGGTTAAAAATAAAGTTTAGACACCATCGCTAAATACATCGAGAGCTTTGAAGTAGCAGCAGAATGGTGAACGGGAGAATTTGCAGTGATTCATAGTGGACCCATTTAAATTATTCGAAGATGTTTTGCACATTATGTGAGTCGTTTATAAAGAATTGAACATTATTTAGGCATTTTTTTCTTCAAAGATATCTTTTTTTTTTAATTGGTACCGTGATGAATGCAAAAAACTCGGTTATTTAAGTCCGAGGCACAAAAATAACTTCACGGCTGAATAACTCAAATGTCTTAAAAGTCAATCTACTCTATTTTTAACGATATTAATCAGCTGAAGAATGTAGTTGAAAACGGTATGGCCACGGCGTAGGAAGAGAGGCGTAGGTGACGGGAAGAAGATGATGAAGGAAGGAGTGTGAAAGGGGAAAAGGAAGGAAGAGGGCCGAGGGGGGGAAGTTATGGGAGGAAAGAGAAAGGAAGAGAGGAAAGGACTCCAGGGCGTTCAACGCTGAGGAGATTGGGATCCGTATAAACCGGTTCTGATGCTCCCCACCCCTATTTGCGCCGCCCTCTCTTTCCCCCCCCCCCGCCCCGTACGCCTCCCACCCCACCCTTCCGACATAACACTTCACCCCCTCCCTCTCTCTGTCTTTCCCGTTCCAATCCCTCCCCGCCTGCCCCTCGTGTAACCTCCTAAAGAGTCTGCCATCCACCCTCAACCCTTTCCTCGCCGCCTCCCCGCCCTGCCACCTTCCAATTTCACTGAACTTTGAGGAAGCTTAGCCCACCGTTGCGTGTTTTCTAGAGAAATAAGACTGAGGGTGAGACTTGGAGGAAACAGTATCTAGATACTCTTTTTCTCGTTTCAGTTGCTTCCGCCGTGCATTCTAGCCGGAGTTGATGCGAAATTGTGAACGTTTTTCGGGATTTAAGCGGTCTAAATAAAGATATTCCTCTCACTCATGCTCGATCCATTTGCCGGTTGCGGTTTTATTTTCGTTGAAAAAAAAGAGAAAAGAATCGACTTCGCGGTTTTTCCTTCGGTCTCTCTCAGACGCCGCCTCAAGTGTGCAAAAAATGACGTCCGGGACGGCGAACGATGTGTGTTGTGAATGACACTTAATTTTCTTCTTTCCTTGCATCACATGCAGCGCCGCTCGGATGTCACCCCCCCTCTTCCCCCGCTTCGTTCCCCGCATCCTCACCTCCACCCCATCTCATCGTCCGTCCTCATCCCTTTACATCCAGATCCTTGAGGTAGGAGAGCGATAATGAAGTGCGGTAGTGGAAAAGTCTGTGTTATTTGAGCGGGGAAGTCTTTTTGAAGAGTCTTCTCCGGGTGGATGACGTGCATTTGATGCACAAATGCCGTTGGAAGTTTTTTTCCCAATCGTTCCGAGGACGTCGAATACTTTTTTTTACCTTCTATCACTTGTTCCCATTTCTAATGGTTTTCCAGTCACATACATCGACGCAATTTATTTTCGTATAATTGAGTCGTCAGCTGCGTTCAGTACATCGGACGATGGCGATTATGCAGCGACGGAGTCCCCATTACCGTTGTCGCAAATGTATTAATTTGTAGGGAGGTGACTCATTTTAAAAGGAAGTTGGTCTAAACCCTCGGGGACTTGAAAAAGTCATGGCTGCTCTCTCGGAGTCCTTCGATTGGAAGAATTAAGGTCTATGAAACTGATATAATGCAAGTGTATGCCTCTTTATATCAATCCCGAGTCACCAGTATTGCTGCTACCTGACTAAACTAACATTTCTGGTCAATTTGCGACATTAAAATTCACCCTGAGCATCGATGCAATCGCTGTTTCTCGGGCATAGGTTATAGGTATATTATTAAATGGTTTTTATATCTTTCTTTGCCTCATGCACAATAATAGTTGACTTCTGCTTTCATTGGGGCAAACGTTTGGAGTTAAGTCTTTCAGATGCAGTTAATATGTTATGGTACTCTTTTAATTATCATTGGTAGTTCTCAGTGCCGAAACTTTCGTCTTTCACGTTGGACTAAGATTATAGTGAATCTCTAGAAAAGCAGCGCCTGTGGATTATTGAATGGATATGAAGTTGAAGACCGCTGACTTTCACATTACGTACGGCTTAGTGCTGCAGAATTTTTACTCATGAGTGACTACTTTAATCAACAACGAACAATACTCCAGTTGTTTTTCTTGTAAGCAGCGGTGAAAGAATTGAATTTAATCTGCTTCAAACAGCACTTGTCGCTTCCAGTTTTCTGTCCTAACAAAGGTATTTAACAAGAATCTGTTTTGCTTCAGTAATGGTGCGGAGGGAGAGTTTAGAGTATAAGAACTCTAAAACACATTTTTGGAATTTATAAGAACAATTGTAGTAATAGTCTTCGCCGTAGCCACTATGTAAAGGATATTTAATCAAGTGGTAAAGTTTATATTCACGTGCTGTTCTTTCAGACATTGGTAAAGGCTACAAGAAATTAAATTTATAAATAAAAAGTAACTAAAAGTATATGTACAACTAAATGTATTCTTGTACAGTATGTGAGATTAGAGGGGAGAATTTGTTAGTTTATCTCAGGAAATGAAATAAGTATTCGATAAACGCTAGAGGTGAATTCTAAGTATCACTTTAAATTAATGATGCTCAGACACCAATCATTTGCTTACTCCCAATTTGGGACTCCTTTGAGAGGTATAAATAATTAATCGCACAAGGAATTGTATCTGTAGCTACTTATCTGTTGATATATGCATATTTGCCTTTAAAATTAATATTATTTAATTTTTTTCTATGCTCTTAATGTTAAAATGACTGCACCTGTAATATTCTACGCATATCTCCGGTTGTGGCTCAATTTCTAAAGGTATCATTTAATTCTTTCGCATCCTATATTTCTCGTGACACGTCGCCAATCCCCGTTTCTTCATTTCTAATGCATCCCTAAGGCCTTGGTTTTGTTTATCTCAACTGATGATTTTCCACCCTTGAGTGAAATTACTATTATTAACCAAAAATTGATGCTTTCGAAAGAATTTCCCCATTATTCGCTGCTATCATATTATTATGTCTCTCTCATGCTTTTAACCTCCCTTTTAGAGTAATGACTGTGTCTCTCGCAGGCTTTAGTCGCCCAAAAACTCTGTTAGCCCTCCAGGTTATCTTTCTGGGGAGGGAACCGACGGGATCTCATATTAGGTGCAGATTATGCATAAAATCTTCATCACCCTCCTAAGTTTTAATGCAAAAGGATTGAAAAAAACATTCATTATTCTAGAGTCTAATGTGAGATCGCATTCAATCACACCAAGAATTTTTCTAGAAAATTGAATCAAGTCGCTCGTTCAGTTATCATGACTATATATATATATATATATATATATATATATATATATATATATATATATATATATTCGACCCACTATATATATTTATATACATATGTGTGTGGGTGGAGGGGGGGTCGCGGTAGTGCATGGGTAGAGCATTGGACTACTGACCGGAGGGCCCGGTTTCGATTCCCGGCCAAGCCTCTCTGGGCGCCTGCAGCTCCACCCAAGCTATGTTATTTTTCGGGTACCAGATCTTCCTGGGAAACCATAACCGGCACAGGGAAAGGAACTGGCCCCCCTACCCTGATGTGTGAATAACACACGCCGTCGGGCTTAGTACTGGGTGAACTCTACCATCACCTACCAAACCGACCTTTGACTTGATTCTGTGTTAATGGTTTATATATATATGTAATTTTAATCACTCTAAATTGCTTTTACAAGTACTTAAAAACTGAATGAAATGCCTACGGTTATCTCTTCCTGTATTCTCTAGTCTCAGAATCTTTCTTCTCATCATTATAATTAGCCATTACCTATTCTTCTTCTTACCCGATCTCCAAAATAATCTCTGAATCAATACTTCCATTCGTTCAAAGTTTTTCCTCGTTCAATTACGTTTGAGGTAGATTTTGGGAAATCCCTAGCGACTATTCTACCTATTATGTGAACTTCCTCATTTTTACCCCACAGTGTTTCATTCTTCGGATTTTTTACCTTCGACCTGCCTTATTAAAACCTATTCTCGTCGTTTCTCTACCCCACTTATGTTAAAGTCTCCCTTTGGTTGCGACTTAAACACCCCATGGCCTCCCAAGTTTTTCATTCTTTTGGTCTTCTTCGAACCTCATGTTACAACTACCTCTCTTCTAGGAATATATTAAAACACTATTGCTAGTCAACCTCTCTATCCAGTCTGCCTCATCCATTCTTCTCCATACCCAACCCCTGTTTTTCATCCAATAAAAAGTATTTTTTCCTGTGTGTTGATCGATTTCTTTTGCGGAGCAGCCATTTGAATGAATGCCTCCTTGTGCCCGGCGGTGAAAGAACTACTTCGGTCCCCTCCTTTCGGAGAAAAGGTTCACCCTATTGGAAAGGTATTATTTCTTGCAGTAGGATTTTCCACTCATTTTTTGAAAAGTGGAATTTTTCAATCTATACTTTACTTTTTTCCATCATAAAATCTGTGTTCGGTCAATTTCTTCATGAATGCTGTCGATCTTTGGCGATGATTGAAACGGTTGCGTTTTTATTTTGAGGTAAACGCCTATTTTGCCGTCAGGGAGAGTCTCGTGGCAGGTTTATCGGGTTGGATCATTGGGAAATTAAAGTATACTTTCCCCTGCTCGGTGCCTAGCACCCCGGATCAGGGAAATGTTTACCGTCTATTCCCCACCCCATGGTGTCGCAAGGACTCTGGGACGAACAAAAAGGGATCTTGGACGTTTATCTCAAAACGGCAGAGATTTCTCCCATCAACGACGAACTGGGTGCAAAAAGTTCGGCGGGAACATAAATGGGCGATCCGGCGTGCCTCTTCTCCCTGAGTTATATCCTTGCGCTCCGCAAAAAAAGTCGAGTAAAACGTTGAGAAACAACCAGTGCGAGAGGACGTCATAATGAAGAGAGAGAGAGAGAGCAGGGTGTTTGTGGGTGCCTTTCTCTTTCGAATGCGCGTCCCAGGGGAGCCGCGCCACACGAAGCGCTAGCCCCGAGGGGACGGGCAAGAATGGGAGTGTGGGAGACGAAGGGGGAAGGGGCGATGAGGTGCTTCTGGGAAGAGCGGTAGGCAAATTGGCCCACCCGCGTGATTCCACCGAGAACGGCGAGACCAGGAGGGTGTGGAGAGTGGCGAGGATGGAGGGATCCGTGCTTAGCGGGGACAGAGGGAGAGGACGAGGTGGGGAGGGGTTTGAGAGGAAGTGAATGGGCTATGGAAGAGTTCCTCGAGGAAAAAATGAAGAAAGACTCATTCGTCTTAATTTTTTTCATCTTTACGTAACATCAAAACACTCAAACTTGCGCGAGTTCTTCAGTAATCGCGAGGATGCCGTCGAGGGTACGCTGGATTTGTGGTGTGTACCGGGGGGAAGGTGAACACGATGGGCACTTGGGGTAATCCCCCTGGGAGACAAGCAATTACTGTTGATTAAAGGCTCTAAAGGAGTGGAAATAATAAAAGGGGATGGACGTCCCTTTCCAAGGATTGGTTTCGATGCAGTGCAGGAATGGGTGCATATGCGTTTAATTGGAAAACACGGATGCTGTCGCTCAAACGTTGCGGGAAATATGATGAGCAGTGCCGAGGATTGTCTGATTAATTCATGCGAAAGAAAAGTTAACACCATTTTAATTGGAAAACATGGACGTCGGCCGTAGAACTGAGCTTAAAAGCTACCAATATGTTAAGTAGAAATTATTGTTACTACGATCGAGCTGAAAACATGCGACTTGCCTCTTTAGTTTGTGATTATTACGACTCGTACTTTTCAATGGATTGTGAATTACGTGCTATATTTCAGTCAAGTGGTAAATAATAGTTGAAATCACTGATTCGTTTATAGAGGTCATTTAATTTCCCTGTGGAAATATAAGTTCGATCTTTCGTTTCATTTAATTCTTCAATGTAATGTATGTAACATTAATTATATTAAGTAATCCACCGGTTAAGGTAGGTTTTTGATGGACACGTCTTCCAAATAAATATTTTTTGACTCTTATAATTCATGTTAACCTCACAGAACCGAAAACTATTTTACATAAAATCCAAAGATAGGAAGCCAACAATTTTCAAAAAACGTACTACAGACTATTCTTTGCTCATATTACCAATACAATATTTGATTAATTATCTAGCTTGTTCGTTTAAATTTCTTATGTAATCTTATGGCAAAAAATGGAAGTTTTTTTAATTTATTGCATTAATTCCTGGCATATAGAGGTGAAATGGCAATTTTATGGGGGTTTCTTAATATGGCCAAGAGCTCCCCGGAACTGCATTGCTCTGTCTTCAGCTGTTTATTTGCTGAATATATACCCTTTATAAATAAATATGCACACATACACACATGTCTGAATGGATGCCTTCTATTTCATTCGGATAATGACCAACATATTTTTAGATAGACCTCAATTGCTCCCTCTCCATCCATAATATCAAGGTATTATATGTTGCAAATGCTAGGTTGGCATTATTTTCTTGATGTCTGTGTTACCGATTCATTATGTGATTATCCCTATTATAATATACCTTAAATGTATTGCCTTAATGATTTTTAGTAATTAAGTGTTGTGTAAATGGCTAAATTCGGAATTTATTCCAAAAATCAGTACAAGAATAAATTAAATAGCTCTTTAATTTTGATCTAAGGCACAGTATTTACATTTCGCTGCCCTGAATCCTTTGTTAGGGTTACCATAATTGATAGCCACATACTTTGCTTCGAAAAAGTAGGCATTCAAAAGTATTCCCTACCAGTTTTGAAATTTATGAGTTAAAGTTTCTTTCTACTCTCGACTTGTACTATTAAAAAATGAGGAAAAATTATTTTTCGAAATCTTTCGTACGTGGTTCAGAGAAAATTAAGCCCGTGAAATCAATTGCTTTTGTACAGTTATAGAGTTAATATCTAATCACATCCAGTTTAAAGTTGTGTTTCAGTGATGGTTGAGGTCCTCATGACTCAATGGACCGGTAAAATTAATAATTTGGTAATATATGTGGGTATTTAGGAGTTTCATGTGGGCTGTATATGTAGCTTTTCTCTTTAATAGTGCAATGGAGTTACGAACAACGCATAAACCCAGTGCTTAAGACGGAATATGGCCCATGGTAGTCGAAACATACGATGCTTTGAAAGTCGCATCATAAGAATAGAAGTATAAATATTCTTATTGTTTACTCAGACTGTGAGGACAGGCAACTGTCATGTAGATAGATGATGCTCTGCATCTGCATAAGAATATCTCGGCTCCTCTATTCACGCGACGCGCACGTCGCGTCGTCGGCCTCTTTGGCCCACTGATAGTTTCTGCGAGGAGAGGATAAATGGGAAGTACTAGAGGCAATAGGGGTGGCGGGTCGGCTTTCCGAGGCGGGCGGACGTTGGATAGGCGCACGGGGGCGGGGTTAACAGGAGAAGACCCCACGGAGAACCGGCTTTGATTGAGATCGCGCGCCCGCGCGTCGTTCAGGACACGGCGTCGGACTCCCTTCGTCTCTCCTACTACACAGAAACCCCTCCACCAACAACCACCTTCCCAAAGCGCCCCCCCCCCTTTCCTCTTTTTTCCATCAGGGCAAATTCCTCTTCTCCCACTGGGGGAGCAAGTCTCCAATCTTCGTAATGTCGTAGGGAAAGAAAATTCGTCGAGAGGGTTATGTCTTTCCATTCGGTTTCATCGTTGCCTGGAAAATGCGCGCTCGTACTCGTAGCAAACGGAAATCCGCATACAAAGATTTCTTGGCGTTCAGGTTCTGCTCGAAAGTTGGCATTATTTTATTACTCAATGGGTGTAATTTGGGTTTTGATGAAGGATGTAAATAATTTATTTAAATCATCATTTGGTTATAGTAGCGAAATTGCGGAATCATGCATGGATCAGTGGACAAAGATTGACTTAATTTAAACTCTTTAATACCAGAAGCTCTGTGTCTCAAATTTTTCTTAAGTGAAAAAACTTAAATATTAATTTCACTTGTTTTTTTTGTCAATGAGTTACTGAGTGATTTGGTCGTAGCAGCCTTCACGATATATCCTTCATTCTCTGAGTAAGCCAAACTATGAATTATGTTTTCCGTTGTGACATACAGCTGCAAGATTCATACAAATCTTAAAAATAGGTAACATTTTGTCGGGAAGTTATAATGTTTTCCTAAGCCTTAAAAGAAAATTAAGTATTTTTCTGCGGTGCAGTGAAATATTCAGGTTTCGGGGCCCTTGACGCGGTGAACTCCTTCGGAACGAAGACCACCCTTTCCTCACCATTCTTCCTTCCCTCAGAGAAGACCCTTCCCTCCCTCTGTCTACATCCCCACTGCTCCCCAAGTGGAAAAGAAGATTCTCTCGCCACCTCTCTTTGCCTACCCTCCAACCGGTGCCCCTCGCCCCCTATCGATTTAACTTAAGTGGCCCCCCGAGGCGCATCATCCTCCGCCTCTCATATCCGAGGAAGGTTTATTATAATACTTCCCTCGGTCAAATGGTAAAGCGCCGTTCGCGGGGAAAATTGTAAGGGTTTAAAGCGGCGGGGGAGGAACGCTGGGAGTGAATTGAAAGATATTTAATTCGCCAGCCTTGATGAACGGTTAAGGTCATGAAATTCAACTTGAAGCGGGGCAAGGGTGAAAATGTTCAATATACGTTACAGAGCGAATGAAATAACACAATGATTTGGCCATGATCTTCATTGCGATGAGCTCGAGAGGAGAGGAATGTTTTATGAATGGACTTGGGAGTTAAGTTAGATACGGATTGAGGCTCTGTTCGTGAGATGATTTGAGAATATCGTTTCTCTGCGGCAAGACTCAGTGAAGCCAGAATGGTAATTATAGCGGATTCAATGTTATAGCACTCCTGGTTCTTTCCAACCTTTCTTTCTTCTCTTCTTTTTTTCAAATTTCCAGCTGCTTGCAAATCATTCACAACGACAAATACGCCGCCGAAAAAAACCAATTAAAACCACCTCACTCTGACAAAACGTTCATGTCTTAGGGACTTTAAAACTCCCAGCATATGGGATGACTAGCGAGGACATTGACCACTGCCGTTTTGTACGTTGTTTTGGGAAGGAAGAAAGGCACAAGATATAATTAATTTATTGCAAAGACGCGCAGAATATGAAACTCTTCGAATGCAATCACTCTCATCAGTGATATGTGAGAGAGAAGATGAGGTTATGCGAGCATTTATTTTCAGGTTAACAATGAACCGCAACGGAAAAGGGAAGGATGTTGACCATTAAAATGTATATGTATGAATATTGATATAATTATCCCTGAATAAATAAACTAAACAGTAACATGTTGAAAAATTTAGAAGGAAGGAATGAAGAACGGCATGGGAATTGATATCATGGTCTCATTTGAGAAAATATTTGGTAGGAAATTGTGAACAAGAAAAATTAGCCCATTATTCGGTGAATAGGCTGTGGTTTCCCTATTGTTCGTCAGTTAATTGGGGATTTAGCTATTTTCCTGGCAGGGGGTTGATAATAATGGCAGAGGAAATCGTTGAGACGAGTGATCGGGAGGAGGACGTGGGAGGAGGATCGAGTCGGGGTGGAGTGGCCGGGGGGAGGGGGGTGGAGCGGGAAGGAAGGTAAGGGTAGAGAAATTGGATGGGGGAGTGGAGAGATAAGAGGGGGGGAGGTCGGAAGTACGAGAAGAGTGGCTTGGGTCCTCCCGCATTTCCCGGAGGATCACCGACGACATTCCACTCTAGTTTTGCGCCCACGGGCACGGCTACCTTCTATTTTTATTGTTACGGCCATCTTGCTCTCGTCCCCTTTTCATTGTCCTCCGTATTTTTGAGATACGTCGGGTGAATAAATAGTCTTACATAGTCTTTCTCTGTTGCATTTTTTTCCCTCGTATTTAACGTCTTGCTTCAGTGTGGTCGAGTGTTTATGTAACCACCCGCTTTTATTATTTTCCTTCAATTGAAGATAACGAAGAAAAATAAACACCTTCTTTTTAAATTACGTCTTGTCATAAAATATATTTTCACGTTTTCTAAGGAACTAACGATCATGATAAGTGATGAAGTTTTCTATGATATTGTTGACAAACTGTAACCCAGCTCTCAATAAAAGGGGAAATCGCATTAATCATTTAGAAGGAACCACAAAGTTTGTTATAGCCACCAACATGATCGTTTTGCAGATGTGCTTTCAAATTAAATTGTTAGATTTGTCAAATAATTTTTTTACATTCAAAAATTGAACTCTTCCTGAAACTCATAACTTGGCTTTTAACAATTCCATGCAACAGTGTTCGCTTTTGACATCTAGGTTTACACACGAAGAGAATGAGCGCCTCACTGAGTCTTTGAGTATTTTCTTTCTGCGTTCGCATCTCAGTAAATTAACTGAGAAAGATTAACTACAGGTCTGCGACATTTGTACCATAAAAAGCGGCATGTCGTTCAATTTTATGCTTCTAACCACACCCAAGTCCGAAGACATTGTAGAAGAAGAAAATTGTGTCAGTACTTCGTCCCGGCTTGAATAATTGGTCGACGTTTTAAGAGAGCGAGGTTTCAGGGTATACTTTTAAAATCTTAGCTTTCTTTCATTTATAGAGCAAACGAAATTTCTTTGAGTCCCCTCTACTTCCCCGCCCATTAAAATCCATCTTTAGTTAAATACATCTGGTTAGTTACCACTCGAGAACGATACGCTAATATTCTTCCATGTGTAGTTATGCTTGGTTCGATAAAACTGGATTATGACTCCCTGTGGAATCTCACCTCGCTCGTCGAGTAAAAAGTTAGAATAACACTCGTTCGAACCTGTTCGTATAGCATGTCAATCGGGATGGTAAATGTCGATGCGTCCGCGCAGTAAATTGTTCAGAATATGGACGGAGTCGACGCTCAGTCGTTTTCTTGAATCACGCGGAAATATCAATGGAAACCACGGGAGAAGAAAAGGGCGGAGGATCGTAAAAAAAACAAGGGAACCTCGAGAAAGGAGCTCGCGGGAGACCATATTGATTCTTAAGATTGATGATTTTTCCATCTTCGTTCTTTTTTTATTCCTTTCTGAGTTCATGCCTTCGAGATTTATATCGAACCCCGGAGTTTTGAGCCACGTAATGAGCGGTTCCCGGTCCGAGCGTTGGGAAATTTCCGACAGAAAAATTGGACTTGGCCGGACACACCTACTTAATTTCGTACCCTCTTTTTTCCCATATCCTCCACCGCTTCAAGCTCTTCTAACTCATCTCTTTTCCCCACATTTCCCATCTTTTCTTCTCATTCCATCTCTTCGTCTGGTGAAAGGGTGAACTCTGGAAACCGATCGCGCCTTAGCCGTTCCTCTTTCTGCTCGATAAGGTCCTGACCCTCGTGGAGGTCGGTTTTAACCAACGGTTGACTTATGCGTGAGCCCCGGAAATTATGTGTCAGATATTCTTTTCCCATGACTCGCGTCATTATCTTTACTTTTTCTGTGGCAACAGTCTCACCTAAAATAATTGCTTTCCTGTTTGCCTGTGCATCGAACGAAATAAAGCATCCGCGTATACATATTGTCACTATGAGGATATCTCAACATCCATCCTTGCTTTTTTTATTTCACTCCTACATTGAGTTTCCATGGGAGGCATGGTAGACTTACTTGGACTCAGCTGTCGGTGAGATTGCACTTTGTTGATACCTAGCGGTTTTGGATAGAACATCATCAATTTGTGCATGGTACTCATGTTCGTGAATGACAAAATGCGCAGAAACGTATGAACGCACGTTTTCATTAATGTAACTTTTAAAAGAGAGCTCAATTTAGTTGTTTTTTCCGCTAATAAATAACGTTGAAGTCCAATAATGTTAAGAAAAACAATTTTCTTCTAGGAGTGGGCTATAAAAAGGATAATTCAGATCTTTTGAGTGTTTTGAGTAAGTGGAGATCAAGATACTTTTTCCTCGATTCTCTCCATTGATTGTCATTAAACCTTACCTATTTTTTCAATCAAAATTTGTTTTGTTCACATGTATACTTTGGTTTGTCAATAAAATAATTTTTGTGTTCTTGTTTATTAGGATTTTCCATAAGCTTTATAAATATTGTGGAAATAATTTTCAATTTGTTATTATACGGTATGATGGTAATGCCTAACTATAAATTCCACGTTAAAAATTTCGGATTTTGATTCTAAAAGCGACCATATAGAATGATTTATTGCAGTAGCAATTTGTTTTCATAATTTTAAGCCCCTGAACTTGTTCATTAACCATTATAACGTAAACTTTATTGAGTAGTAATTGTATTTTGAATGATTAAGTTTAAAATAACACCGTGGGCGGTTGGTAAAAATTTTGAAGATGGCTTTTAAAAATACACAATACTCATCCGTGTTTTATATTGGCTCCCGGGAAAGAATACATTATGAAACAAGATCTCCCAGTCTCTCCTATGGAGCTATTTTTTCTCATTCGGACCAGTTCGTATTCATTCCATCATCCATTCATTTACTGAAAAATTTACTACGCCGTTTCACCACCATATTATTTTGGATTCTTAAAACTCCCAACGAATTCTTGGATCCGGGGGAGAAATAACTATCGGCGTGGAATAATTTTGCACGAAGTTGTTTTTTTAAGAATGGAGAGGGATTAAGTAGGCCGAATTACGAATAAATATCCGTCTATTCACCACGCCAAAGTTAGCACAGCGTCGTACGGAAAGGTCGGCGTAGCTGCCTCATTTTACGGAGCGTGGGTCGGGATCCCTAGAGGCAACATTCGGGAGAGAAATTTTGGAAAAATAATTCTCCCTCACTCTTTTTCTTCCTGTTGCTGAGATGAAAAGGTTAAAAGCGAGGTTGATGTGCATAAGTCTACGCAGGCGATAATTCAGTGGGAACAGAATCCACGCCTGTGTGGATACGGGCCTTTCGCTAGAATGAACCCATAAAGCTTAAGAATGGAAATGTGGTGCGGTTGTGTTGAATTCCTTTCTCGTTCCTTTTACTTTGGTCCTCAGTTTACATTTGAAAATATGAATTTAATGCGGAAACTCCGTCTTTGTCATTTTTCAACTGGTCTACCTTGACATAAGCATAAATTTCAGTTTAGCTTTGAGGTAATTTTCTAATGTTTCATTTGCCAACAGGAATATAAAGAATTCTCCTTGAATGCCACTCGCTGTCGCATAGTGTTACATTTTCATATTATGGGGTTATTTGTATTTAACTTAACATTTCAAATTTTTACTGTGGTCATAAATATCTGTGTGTTAACCACAATTGAGTACTTCGGTAAATATGGCCAACAAAGCCTATCAATTGCTTGTATTAACCCTGCAACGTATCCCGTCCTCTAATTTTTTTATGCGTAGTTCCATGGTTAGCTGGCAGTACTGAGTGAGGTTTTCGATTACTTGATTTTCGTTTAATCATTGGTCTGCTGTCATGTAATCACAAGCGTGGTAAATGCAATCTTCCTAATGCAAAATATTAACTATTTTGCCTCGACTTGTGTCATGTGCATTCATTCGTTCAACATATTTTAAATTCATGGCACAACAGCAATGAAACTTCTCCGCGGGACATCTTTCCAACGTGTTCTATATAACCTCTTCTTTTTTCCCTCCGCGACGCCACGGAAATATCTTTCCAACATAGTCAAGGTTACCTCATCTGTTCACTCTACCCGGGAAGATTTACCTTTTTCTACTTCCTGCCACACCTTTTCTCTCGGCCGTGACTCTGTTCGAATGTCCAGATATAGAGCTAAAAATCACTCATTGTTATTTCTCAATCGGTACACACCTTAAGTCCTTCAGTTATATTTCTCTAGCAGCAATTTTCCATTATTAATTACTCAGACGTTGCTGTCGCCTACGTCTCGCAGTCGTATAAAAACAAAACCCATAACAAAGTTTTTATTTGGAAATTGTTTACTTCCTCGGGGCTAAATGCGATCACTCACATGGAAATTTCATCATCGAAAACCCCCAAGTTACAGTAGATCGCACGCCCCGCACTCGAAACACCATTCTTATGAATGCCATCTTGTTTCGTGGCATCCGACCGTCATCATCATCACAGAAATCTAAAAGAAAAAAATTCTCGCCGTGTGGCTGTCAGCGTCGCGTCTCTCAGTCTTGTACCCATTTAAAGTCGGTCGAAACAAAAGGGAGACGAGGAAAAAACTTTCGCTCCGGGAGTTGTAAGATAGCGCGTCAATCTTCTTCCTCCAATCGCGTTGACCCTTCGGCTTCCTCGTCCCCCCGGTGCGCGCGAGTTATAGTGGCGCTCCGACCACATGCATCCCCCCCCCCCTCGCGGCTTGCTTCAACACCTGAATGCAGCTATAAATAATGCCATCCCTCTCCCTTTCCCCCTAGAGCCACCCCACGGGGTGCATCGTCATGTCTCTTCCCTCGTATCATCCCTGTGCACCGAATATTACGTAAGAGAAAGGCAGTCTTGGATCGCCGTCATGTTGAAGTGAACTTCCTTCTCAAGTTCAAGCGAGTGCCATTTTTTTAGGATTTACAGTTTTCGGGAGCTATTGAAACTGGAATTTTCCGATATTGCACTGAGCTAGCTTTTTTATTTAATTATTTCACATTGTTAATTACCCAATGCTTTTATTCTATCAAGTTAACATAATCGTTAACGACATCGGTGGGCTACATGCATGGTACCTATATTGTAAGGTACCTATTTGCTCATGATGAAGAGATTGTTGATTACGAAGTTTTTGTGCTACACGATCCCATTAGGTAGAGGGCTGTTAAACTGCATTACTCTAACTTCACTAGTTATCCGTGTTTTATGTAACTTGCTCTTATTCTGCGGTCATTGACATTAAGCATTAAAGCTTTTGATGAAAGTATTGTGTTCTACTGCCGAGGATTAGACTATGGGTAATACGTCTGGATCAGTCTTTGATTCCCGTTTCAAATCCTTCAGCTAGCGCGGAATTTTCACTGTAAATTACTTTCTGGTATTAGTATTACACTACTCGCAAGTATTACACCCACGTTTTTTTCGTCATTAACCTCTATTTCACTTTTTACTGATCTAAGGATTACAGTTCCACTTTTATCGATGCCCTCCAGTGCTATTGTATCAGCAGACGGCAAAATCCGTGGCTTTGAATGACGCCTAATAAGTAAACCACGAGGGAAGATGTATAATGAGTCGTGGCTATTACTCTTGTGGAACGTCATCCGAAAATGCCCAGTTACTAGAGAGGAGTACAGTTTTATTTTTTTCCCGTGATTCTAAGCTGATTTACAGCCATGAGCAGGCTAGTACAAAAATTTTGAGTTCATGTGGAATTAGTTGTGAGCAAATCCATTCGAAGCAACTGCATGCTTAAGAAGTTTATAACTAATCTCCCCTAAAAGTTTCTTTCCACGCAGCACGGCCAGAGATTTCCACTTCGCATCTCTGAGAGCGTTTTGCTCCACTGCACTCCGTTGTGTGGGGAGTTTTCCTTATTTCCCTTTGCTCACCATAGACTATATTCACATTTTCCTCGCGGTCGTCTGGAGCGGTGCAGGCAGGGGAAGAGGACGGCTAAGTCCACGGTAGGAGGGGTTGGGGGCTGCTGATCGATGCATACACCCTAGCCACGAACAACCCCGCCAGCGTGTACGGTTGTTACCGTTATGCGGCAATTACTGCCCAGCGGAGAGTGCGTCCGTCCGTCTCTACGCACTCGTGTACCCTCATGGGGAATTGTATTTCGCGTGGCGGAAGACGGCTCCTTGTCGTCGCTTTCCCTGCCCTCTTCATCCCTTCCGTGAGGCCGTGTCTAAATGTATGCCGGTGTTGCTTATACTCATGAGCGATCGATTTACGAGAGGTATTGCGAAGTTTGTATATTTCTGTCCATACTTCACTATTCGTTTGCGTTCCAACAGTTTATTCATTGTTTTCGTCGAATCACTTAAATTCCTACCAAGATGATTGTGATGTGTGATACCTGATGTTTCCAAGGAGAGAAACGAATGATGGAATCAGCCATACGCTTGTTTTCGAAAATCGTCAGTACTTGACGCTCCTTTCACTTGGCTTTCCACAAGATTATTGAATCTATCTGTTTTTATCCGTAAATGTGCCTATTAAATCAATACAGGCACTCTTCCTATTTAAAGGGTAGGTTTTTGACGGTCCCTAATTAATAAGGTCCATAATTAATTGAGGGAAATTGCTATTTCTTCCTTCATTTCTTCGTATTTCGTGCCTGCCTTAATGCTGTCTAAAAAACCCAATCTCATTTTTCCTACCTCCGGCCTTCCAAATGTTCTTCCTTCTATCACTGCCTTTACCACACTACTACCTTGGGGTATTTCCTACATTTATCTCTACTCGCCTATACTATTAAAAACCCAGCGTTTATCTTCCTTATCTGTCAACTTATTTTCTCCATTCTTCTTATTAGAGTTAGAAAACACTTTCGAATTACCTTAACATGAATAGTGGTGTCGAATAAACATCTCATAATGAAACAGTATTTTACAAGCATATCTAAAGACAGCTAACATTAAACTATTTTTAAAATGGCTCCAATCTGTCATTGTAAATTTAATTTCGTGAATTATACTGAATGCAGCGTGCTTGCCTACAATTACTTTTCACTGTTGATATTTAATTTACTTCTATTTAATCGGAATCGATCGCGAAATAAACAAGCTGTATATCTCTATTAATAACGCTTTTAAATGGTATAAGTACATTACCTTTAATTATTTGCATTACCTTTTGGTTTGCCTTTTAAATTTTGATGTACGGTAAATATCCTTTAAAAGTATGGATGCTTCCAATGACCTTTATTTTGATGCACTTAGGATTCTCTTGTAATGGCATATCTACCAAGAAAATTATACGAGTAAAATAAAATGAAATGATACTCTTTATGAATGAGCTTCCAATGTAGTAGCCACAATCGCTGACTCGATGCGCCCCTCGGGGAAACCCTTGTGGATACGGAATCTCATTGTGCAAACCAACGTCCTATCCCTCTTGCGACCCGACGGCTCTTTTTCGATGGACTTTACGAGAAATGCCCACTCTCCCGACTGCCTCAAGCCCTGTGCCTCCCCCTCCCCTCCCCTCGCATCTTCTCCCCTCCACACTCATCGGATTAGGCGCCCATCAAGAACGATCGAATACAGCAAACCGCGATGCACGGTCCATCGAGCCGGAAGGGGGTTCCTCAGATCTCACAGGAGAGATTGTGCAGACAGTAAGAGAGGAGGAGGGGGATGGGGTGGGAAGGGAATATTACCGACCGCTCTTGGGCAGCGGGAGTCGTCCTCGTCAGTCAATGGGACTGGCCGTATTCTCCACCAAAATCTTAAAAGAGAAGTGGCCCACTCCGGCCTTCCCTTCCTCCCCAAGAATCCCTTTCTCTCGTTTTCCCGTTTCCGATCCCCCTATTCCTCTTCCATCCATCCTCTTAGCGTGTTATCGACGCCCACCTCGTTCTCCCGTTCGTTAAAAAGATTTCCCGAACATCTGTCTCATCGAGAAACGAAGACGATCCTCGCCTCCGAAAAACGATCCAAGATTCGTATCACGCCCTCGTAAACGCTTTTTACTTCTCTCCCCCCCCCCCCCGCCCTTGCTTAAAGCCCCTCCCCCGCTTCCCCTTTCATGCTTTTTTTCCAGTTCCTTCCACATTTATCTCTCACTTTCTCATATTTTCTTCCTTCCGCTCCCCTTTCCCCCCACACGCAAACACACACCCACACATACTTCCCCTAACTTGTTTGTGTGTGCGTGAATAAAGGAATCATGGCACGGATGCGCCATAAATTGATCAATCAATCCGAAACCTCCCATCTCCTCCTTTCATAGCCCCTATCTCTCTCTCACTGTCCATCTTCCCCTCGCCAACCGACGGGCTTTTTATCATCGGCGTGAAGTTCCTCCGGGTCTGCTCCTAATACGTCCACCACACTCTTGTTCTGCTCCTCCTTCCGCATCTCCCCTTTTTCCTTCCTGTCTTTCCCGCTCAAGCTCCTCTTCCCCTCTCCTCCCAACCTCCGCCTCATCTCAGTCCTCCTCTCAAAAAGAAATAAACCCCCACCTCGTGTCTTTCTGCCTTCCGATCTTTCTCCGACGATGGGCAATCTCACGGTCAACTTCACGATACTTTGATAGCTGCTCCGGAGGAGTCGTGTAGATTACTTTGAGGCAATGTTGCACAACCGTCTGCTCTGTGGAGCATCAGCGCTCCGTTAAAATGCAAAGAAATCACCAGTGAAGTTAACTCCTGTTATGACTGAATATGTAAATGCTCCTTAAAATGGTGTGCCTACAGTTTGCATTAAGTTGCGCGAAATCAGGGGTAATCATGCCAATAGTCAGGGGTAATCATGCCACTACCCGCTAATCATGCCTATACCCGCTAATCATGCCGAGGGATTCTAGTTCTCACGGTTCTCCAAACGCGAAAAATGTTGTGCAATTGTGAATCACATTTTATACACTTAAATATTTTACTGGAATTGGACGCTTTAGAATGGGATGGTAGAATTAATATTACTTCATGGAATGTGAACAAGTGGATAGCTTTATGTAGAGATGCCCCAAAACCTCCGGGCCCCTGCTTAAGATACCTCGGAAGGTCTTAAAGAGCCACTTCCGAGAATATTTATGGGATAAACTATAAATGATGGGCACCTATATGTGGATTTATATTTGTTCTGGTGCCTCTTTAAAAATAAATTTGGGTGCTTTGCCGTCAACTTAAAGATTCATAAACTCTACTTCATGATCCCACGACCCATCGTCCTCACGTAAATATCCTCCTGCGCATTCTCATCGAACTTTCACGGAGTAGTGTAACTATGAACTGTTTTGAGTGTGTGTCCGTGAAATACTTCACTTACTCGGCAAAAGGGCATTGGTCCTATTTCACTCAATGGCCACTCTTCAGAAAAGAGCGCTAAGGCCGAGTAACGTGTCTCAATAGTACTGTCACGATTGGAAGACCCCTCTCGAAAATAATTCATTACCCACGAAAGGTCATGTGACTGTAGTTTAATTTCTGGATATAGTGTAATAAAGCTGCGAAAATGTCAGCTGACCGAAGTGAAAGGAGGGAAAACGCTATTGTGGACGGCGCCTGTGAGTTATAAATACTGTTTACCTTATATGGTGGCAGGATACGAGTATATTTCCCCCGCCTAGGTAATCCAGAGGTCGTGGACTCTTCGAACTCTACGTACTATGGTATATTTTTCCCCATCGCAGGGCTAAGTGATTCGTGTTCATCCATTTTCAATCAAAATGAAATCTCACAAAACTAGATTTCTCATTAGAAATGTAAAAGATCGATTATAATTCCAACTGATATTCATTTTCTCAGAACAATTTTATTTTCAACTTCCTGTATTTGCCTTATTACAATCAGGGGTAGAAAATAAGTTTGCGGCGGTAGTTACTAATCCAAGCTCGTAACATACAGTATGTGACTCCGAATTCTATTTGTGGAAATAACGCGATGTTTGCCGGCTCCTTTTATGTAGTGCCACGTGATGTACTCTCTAAGACATTATTCGGCTCGGGATGCTAAATTTTCCTAACTTTTCGACTAAAACACCACCATAGGTTTTTCTCTTCGCTGTGTGTTTTCCGCCCCATTTCGTGATTTCTTGTCGATGTAGAATGGGTGAAATGATCTCGAAAGTTCTACGTCAACCCAAATAATTAGCCCATATATTAATTGTACCACCATTTGGTTGGATGCCTGTTTTGGCGTTTTTCAAAATTATATTATATGGGAATCAGTGTTGGCAGAGACTCCTAGGCCGCCGTTGCGTGACTTTTCGCCACTTGCAAAGCATTTGGCTCCATTCACTCCCGTCTACGAGGCACTACCCATCGAATTATGTATAAGGACGCTTCCCTCCTGTGCCGCTGACTCGTCTAACAAACAGAGCGAAAAGGATGGAGGTTTCCCCCCAAAAATAATCTCAGACGAGGAGGGGCCGTGCAAAGTTTTTAATTTCGGAATGCCTCGACACGTCGCGAGCTCGCGTGCTCGTCGCCATCTGTCGGCGGAAGCCGTAATTTCGGTTCCCTCGGCCCCCCTTTCACGTCATCTCGAACAGATTTTCTGCCGGAGGTGGTGAAGACGAATGGCTTTCAAACCACGTGCCCGCGCCAAAAAAAGAGTAGAGTGCCCCGTTGATTCTTTTTCCCTTCTTCACCAGACACCCTTCTGTTTCGCGAAAGCTATTCCTGGAGGGGAAGGGAGACGCCTCTATATTATACCTCCCCCCGCCTACCCCCTCAACACAGCTTTCCCCGAACAGTCCGCCCTCTTGCCGATCGTAGAATCCCTTTGAGGAGAAAAGGTTGTCGTGTGTGCGTGCATGTAAGGCAAGCGATAACGCTAGGGGGAAAGAATTATTTTTTAATTTTAATTAGCCTTGTATATTGTCATTATTTCATCTAACCCTTATGTATATCTCGTCTTGGTAATAGCAGTTCATCTCGAATGCGTATAGATTTCTTTAACCTTTAAGTACCCTAATACATTTAGGTGAAGTTTAAATGCCATCTATTATTTGAAATATTTATTAGTGACTAACAGTTAATCAAAAAAAATATAGCCGGTCGAATTCCAACTCGACACTCGAAGCCCTGAATTTCATATTCAGGGCAGAGCCAGCCGTCGAAACGTTGGTCGCTGATTACCTTACCCGGCTGGAAACCCGAGAGAACTTCATCCAATCAAAACATAGTTAATTTTGCAAGTCTGGTGTGGAATCACCCCGCAGCCCAAAAACCTGGAGGTGGTTTGCAGGGTACTGCGTAGGAGTATGTGACTGTGTTTTCGTGTAGAGTTCCAGGAGGCCGCGGCGATGGTCCAGCACACGACAGGAGGGTGGCCACATGGGAGGGGAGCGTCCGTGCGAGGGTTGACCTCCGGTCGTGTCATAATTGATTTTCCAGCGTAAATGTTGGTATTTTTCTGAAATGATCTGATCTGTGAACATCTGAGGTCTCATTAATTAAATCTTTCCGGAAAAAACTTAGCCCTTAAGTGCTATGATATTCCTCATTTTGCGTGAATGAATGCTAGGAATAAAATTAAAAACAGCACACCCAAAAATATGACTAAATATTTCGGTGGTCCCAGCCACCTTCATGATAGTGTGATCATAATTCTTAAAGTTCACAACCTTGCCCCTGGTTTACCTATATAATAATCAGCTCCATGGATATACTGCTAGTTTTAATTCCAAATCTTCACGTGTAATTTGGTTCTGATTTAAAAAACCTTCCCCACGAGCCAAAGTACCATTGGGTCACTAATTTGAAGGCATTTATAATATTATATGTGTTAAGGTTTTACTAAGTTGAAAACAAATTTTATTCTAGTTATTTTAAAAGTTCAAAAAATGTCAGTTGGCAGAATAAAGCAGTTCTGCAGGTGACGTAAAGAGCGTTATGAAGTGTTTTACAATTGAAATACGCAGGATATACCCTAATTAAATGATTTTCATTCTTATTCACGTGTTATATTATTGCATTTCCAGAAAGAAGAATGATTGAGTTCAATTTTTGAAAACATATTTATATGATAATGAATAGTTTCGAAACAGAATTTTCCAATCACCTACCAAGTCGTAAGTCAGGAGGGTTGTGATCAATGATTATGCCTACTGGTGTGACTCATTCCGAGGGCAGGTTAAATTTGAATAAAACTTAGAATGATTCACTGCGTCAATGCCTTTGTGCTCGTCTTCGACTCTTCCGAAAACACATTGTACCATGGCCATATTTCTCCGCGATGGGTGCACAATCGCGCGGGCATAATTCTTCTTGCCAATGTATCGAGTGCCCCTTTTAATCCATTGATCCCACGTAGCCACCCTATTCATTTGCTTTCACCTACAGTTACATTACATACAAACACGCACACACACACACACCCACACGTACACGGTGGAAGTTATGTATTCAATCCAGCGGTGATTCATCTCGCCCCCCGGATTCGCCCTTCCCACTTTCCTCGCGCAAGCGGACGGCTCCAGTGACTCGCCACCCTCCAAGTGACTCGGGACAGCTTAAAACCCAATGCGAATTATCGGGATCACTTCGCCTTGAGGTTGCGGAAGCTAATCGCATCCCCCGCACCCGTTCCACCTTCGCGGTGTTGAAACGGAGAGTGGAGAGGAGTGGTAACCTCCGGATCTTCCTTTATCGCGTCCCCCCCCGCCCACCCACCCTTCACCCCTCGCTTTATCCCTCCCACCCCGGTCCCCTTTCGTGTTTTCCTTTGACAGCTGCTTCTGCTCATTAGCGCACGGTGGTAGAGCTCGAGATGAGGGAGAAGTCAGGGGTGTCTTCATGAGCGGGGAGGTCGACATGGAGTGTGTGTGTGTCGAGATCCAATTCCGCATCTCCTCCCGCCACACCCGAATCGCAGTCACTAAGTGAGTGACAGAGCATCCGGTTCTTAATGCCACTCTCTCTCTTTCCCGTTTTCCTTTCTTCGTTAGCTACTTTCAGCATTCGGAGTTGCGGGAAGGAAATAACGATATTTATATGGTTTCATATGGATAGAAATGCTCGTTTTGATGCCAGGCTTTATTAACTGGTTTGACCAGGATCAAATTGAAGTATTTCTATTTCTGTCGTTGACCAACTTAGGTCTTCGGCAACATGCCTAGCTGGGTACTTTTTGTAGCAGTGCCATGATTGCTTGGAAATTCTGCGATTTCATATGCCTTTACAAAGATCTTACTTTACTTAAATCTAAGCTCCGTTCTTGTGAAACTTTTCGTGCAGTTTTAGAATCGCATTCTGTAAATAAATAGTATAAAATTATTTAGTAATTAATCAGTCATTATGTGGCGGTTTATAGCCGTTACAGATCTTATTAAGTAGATCCCCTTTTGCTTAAACAGGTGTCTAGCTGCTTGGTCTTTTCATGATTTTCGTGTTTTTTTATGACCAAGTGCTGAACCTGATTTATTAGGAAGTACCTTCGGCACCTATACTTTCTAATCCCAGCTTTTTCGAGATAACATTCAAGAAATACAGCTATAAGACAGTATTGTTTGATAACATTCGAAAAGCCGCTTCAACAAGGACTTCCGAAATGTTCTGCCTCTAATTCCACAAACAACCTTTTAGAAAAGATATACATTTAGCAAGAAAAGCCGTAATTAGTTACGCAGTATTATTACTCGTCATATTTTCGGATTAGTACCGAAAAAATTGGCAATAATGGTACTGAGCTTCGGTCTCCTAAAGAGAAAATTACCGATCCTCGAGGTTGTGCACGCCTCATAAGTGTATCGATCAAGATCAGCCCATATAATTGGATTACTAAACCGCACTTTTTTCTTTGATACTGCATTTATTTAAACAATGAATATATTTAAAACACCGAATCTAGAGACATTGAAATTCGTCTCAGCCATGCCCACCCCGTGGAGAATGACGCAAGACTTAGTGGTGGGGGTCTACCTTACCTCCCTGATTGCGTGTGATGGCCGAAGGGTGACGAATCTTCTGGCAGCGGATTTTCTCTCGTCTCCTGCTGTTCTCGTGTAACTATCTATTAGGAAGTAATTCCTCCTGGACTTAAAGTTTTGATGGACAGCTTGTAAATTTCTCGGCGAAATGTTTGGCTCGTGGCACCTAGATCAAAATCGTGATCGATCGGTGTATCGCTACTAACGACGTAATTTCGACAAGGAAAGGTTCTGATGCATTTCATCATTTCAAAAGAAATGATGAAATGCATCTTTTGCATGATCAAATGCATCAAAGGAAAGGAAAACGTGCATGTTTAAGGAATTCTAAAAATATATCTAATAACTTAAGTAACTTGCGTTAGCTGATGTATGTATGTTGCATGACTTAGCTACTGCTTCTCGTTTTGGACGCTATAATCATCATGGAGGCACAGAGCATTTCATTCCCGCTTAAATTCTGCAACGTAATGTAGCAAATATAATGTCTGTAATCTGTGAGTTGTCTCGGCGGTTAAAAATCGTAATTTTCTAAATGGGTCGTAACAGAGACTTATGACAAAAAGAGGCTCTGAAATTAATAATAGTAGGTATTTCTTGAAACGTGTTTTAGCAATTCATGGAATACATTTGCGTCCGGGTGAACATAAATCAACGCTTTTTTTGAGTTTCAAATGTCCTCCCTGGACACCTATTGCAAAAAATGATGCCATTTAAAGCCCGTGGCGGTGCAGCGATATATGCTGTGGGCAAGAAACAAGAAATTAAACGGCATGGGTGCACGAGACAAGAAGCAAGGCATTCAATAATAAGTTGCATGCCCTGGTGGAGAGAAATCAAGACGTTCAAGTACGTGTAATAATAGTTGAGTTTCCATTATTCCCAGTCAATACATAAACTAGTTGCCATGAGACTCAATTATGACCTTTGGCGATATATTTTAGGGAAACGGATACCAACCGAAGACTAATACTGGTCGAAAACTCGTCGAAGAGTTCGCATTCCCGGTCATCAGCAAGCCGCTGGTTTGAATCCTATGTTGGCAAATGTATTGTTTTGATAGCGGCAATGAGATTTCTGAGTGTAGTATGATAGCTCGAGGTCGAGGTCGGACAAGATTCTGGGAAGAGAACGATACGTACGTTCGTTTCATGCACAGAGAAAATTCAAAATAGTTTTAAAAGCAATAATTAGATATTTGAAGGTTTCTCGGAAACGTGATCTTGGTGGACACGTTTCCTAGTTTTGAGAATAGGTCCAAGGGCACAGTTGGACACCAAATAGCTCTTTGAAAGAACCCTCTCCCACGAAAAGCAATGATAGTGCCCAGCAGGTGAAACAAGAAAATCCAATAGCATTCCGGGCTGGAGCGCAAAGAAATACGCGGAGCACTAAAACTTAGACCGATGACGATATTTTCGTTTGCCGAACAGCTCTTTTCCGTTTGCATCCCATTTTCAAAAGAGCAGAAATCACGTGCAAAAAATTAATTTTGAGGAGGGTTGGCGAGACGCGGTGGAGTGGAGGAGAGGAGACTCTTAAGAGTAGAAAAACCGCGGACTCGAGGTGAAGTCGATGGTTGGGGAAGTGAGGGGAGTGATGGTGGAAGGAGAGAACGGTTACGAAGGGGTGTGGGGGGAGACGGAAGGAAGACTCCTGGCGCGAGTGGTCCAAATCTCACGGGTGGGAGGGGGGGGAGGGTGCGGCGAAAGACCGCAAAACCGCAGGCCAAGATGCGGCAAAAGAGGGAGAATGTGGGCGGTCGGAAGAGAGAGGGAGGGTATAGGGGTGGACCGAGGGGAGGGACTCAATTTTAAGTCGTGGCCCGCGGTGTGGTAAGGGGGCGGGGGCGGAGACTGGCGCAGGAGAGAATGAAGGGGGGTAAAAGGGGGAGGAACGTGGAAGGAGGGTAAGGGGGAGAGTGGAGTGGGATGGAGGAGAGCCTTGAGTGGGGTGTGGCCGTAGGAAGAGGAAGTGGGAAGGGGCCATATGAGGATAAAAGGCGTGGGCCCCGATGTTCTTTTTATAGTTTGCGGTAGCGATGAATAAAAAGGGGTCGGAGAGAGTACGGTAAAATTCGGTCGTCAATGAGGGAGGAGGAGAAGAGAGCGAGCGGAAGGGGGGGGGGAAGAAGGATTGTATTGTCGGAGAGTGCATTGGAGGTGATGTCTATGGGCTAGGGTGAGAGGGAACTATGACGTGATTCCACAGAATTTCGAGATCGGGAAGATGAAATCTCGGCATCTCCCTTCCCGCCTTCCGTGTCCCGTGCCATGCCCATTTATGGAGATGGAAATTCCCCTCCGGGACGAATGTTTTTGTCTGGAGAGAGAGAGAGAGAGAGAGAGAGGTTCTGCTGAGGTAGAGTAGAAGGAGATATTTTGAAGTCCCTCTGGCCTCATTTTATTCCTCTCCTCTCCCCCACCTCCTCCTCATACCCGAATGAAGTCATTAGCTTTAATGATCAAGTCGTTCGCGCTCTTGTAGGCTGGCCTTTTACTGATGCCGCTATTTTGTTGGGAAGCTGTTCGGAAATCGTGTGAAACGGAATGGGTTTCTAAGGCACCAGAAGCACTATCTTTTTCGTAATTCTGGTCCTGCTTCTTGTGTGAGTGACCGCTGGAATCTCTGCTTTAGGGCACAGGTTGGAATTTTGCAGTGATTTTTGGAGAAAAAATGTAGTGATATATTCGCTGAAGTTTGTGGATGTATCAAAATTGCACAAGAAAAATAAATGTTCAGCAAATTAATAAATTCAGGCTGAATGATGTTTTGACTTACTCTAATGGGGAGCGGTATTAAATTAATTACTTTATGTCTTAGGAAAGACATTACTTCAGTGGGAAGCTCAGGAGAAGGGTAGTTCAGTGTATTTAATAGGCATCCGGAAGAGAGGGTTTCAAAAGAAAGGTTCATGAAACATTTTTGCGTGTCCTTACAATTGCCTAATTCCAGAAAGCTTTGCCGATATCCCACGCAATGCATGGTAATGTGACAGGGATTGTTACGACGCAGGTTATAGTGGAGATGCAAATTTTATTTTGGACTTTTCCCACTAATGTAATGAGTTGTCGGATATTTTCTGTTATTTCAAATGTGAAATGCTATGGGAACATATTTTGGGCATACATATAGTATTGCCTAATCTATCCGCCAACTTAAGGCTATTACAACTGCCTCAAGCTTAATACAATTTGGTTGTATTTCTGTATGTTTTGTTCCCGTCCCTTTTTTCCCGAATAAATAATTCTCTCCGGGATTTGTGAGACTTTTTGAGGCTTTTAAAATCGCAAAGGTTTATTTGTTTAGTCACTATGTCTTTTTTGACCCACCGAAGACATAAAGAAATGTTTTCTGAAGCAGCCTTGATGCAGTAAGAAAACCGCTCGATATTTTTCTTCTGGTGCTGATGACTATTTGTTGTTAAATGCCTTGCTGATTTCCTTTCATTCATAAATTTAGGCAATACGTTTGTTGAGGTCGGCTATGCTCCTTTTTGATAGTTTTAATATTCCTTGTCGATAATCAGGGATTAGGTACAATGTTTCTAATGATTCATCACTGCATGCTTTGTTAACAAAGGAGATGGCTTTCTGAGAAAAACATTTCGTATTATATTTCTCTTGGGGATCAGCGTATCGTAAACCCCAAGTTCCATTTTTTTTATTTTCCAGTTTCTGAGCAAAATAATGAACCTATCTAGCAAAATTTTCCTTTGGATGAATCCTGATGACGGCGGCGGATTAGCGAGAAATGAAGACATCATTCTGTACAATAACCACATTAAGAATTGCCCACGCGTGATCCACGTCGCACAGCACCGTGATGGGTGGGACCACAAAGGCTAAAGAAAATAATGAGTTCCCTCCAATTTTAAATCGCCAAAGAAAAAAACCGTCTCTAGGATGTTATGCAGTGAAATGCACTTACTTGTCGCCCAGTGAAACAAAATGAGAGACGGTAATTTCGGAGGCTATAGAGGGATAGATTGAAAAATTAATGATGCTGTCTATCAAAGTGAAATGAGCAAAGGTATTCAAAAAAATGCGGTAGGAATGGGGAAGTCGGTGTTGAAGGGATGAAGTGGGTAGAAACCATCAAACTTACGGCGGAGAAAGGTATTGCAAAATACGAGAGATGGTGGCAAACTGTTCATAACGATGACTCGGTAGCATTTAGATTGTATCCGTGAGGATGAGTTAAAGGACTGGAAGACATGTCATAAGAAGTGCGATCAAAGTGTTTCATTTTTTTTTCCAAGATGAAAGTCTGGTCTTCGATACTTTCTCTCTCTTTCGCTATTCCGGAATCTTCCGGATTCCACGTTATCCTGAGTTCATAAAAAATACATTGAATTCGGTGATTTTGAGCCATAAATCGATTAATCATTTCGTTCAGTTATCCCCAATTTGCATAATTGACACACTTTCCCCTAGAATGTGTTACAAAACTTGGAATAGAAATGCTATATCACAAAAAAAAGACCTTTAAAATGTTGAAATTTATGTCCCCGCAGGACGGGTCAGTAACGCTCCCGAACAAGTGTGACTCGGTGGATTGGTGTGAATGCCCAGTTCACCGCCTTTGTACAATGATGGTCGCAACTATTACTTCAAACGTGTTTTCTCAACTGCCGCTAGTTCTAGCGTACTTCATATCTTTGATTCCCGTTCCGGACGAAGCTAGCACTTTCGTTCATCCAGAGGTATTGCATAATGGTGCTCATGCTTTGACGCTAATTTTTAAATGGCGTGTGTACCATTGAACGCGAATTATTGCATGTAACCATTCCAGCACACGGGAAAATTGTAAACTTATTGAACGCGTTTGAATTCCATCGAATCCTTGAGACCAGGTCTGACCAGTCAAATTTGCATAACGTCCGCAGCCAAACCTTCCATGTACCACAGCGCCTTGTGGAATTGTATTCCCTTTCTCCACCTCCGACAGTATCGTCTCTTTAGGTTGTTGGCACTCTTAAATGTCCCATTGAGCCTCTGGCTGCCTGTATAGGTAATTAAGTAATGTTACTGGGACCAAATTTGAACAAATATCGAACTGACCTGGTTCTTATTGTTTCAGGGTTATTGGCTTTCAGTATACTTAAACATATTTAAAAAACTTCAGCTGTGGGTGAAAGACGGAAAGATATAAATAGCCGCAAGAAATAATTGCGACAGCAAATAATTAATGCACAAATAGTTAAGATATGAATGTAACTATATTGGCCTCAGTAGAAAAAAGCGACAGCTTGCCTACATTTGGTACGAATCTTAGACGTGATTATTTTGTTTTTAATGATTAAAATTAATTGTTGGTGATTAGTTATCTCCTATCCTTGTATCGAATGAACAATATGTGAATTGAAATACTGCGCTACTCCGTGCTATAATATGGCTCACTATGGGCTTACTTTCGACCACGCGAAGCTATTCATTTTAACGGTGGCGCCCTATGTACGCATCCAAATTCTGGCGGGAGGCTTCATTATGGTAATCAAGGAAATTAAAATTAAAAATCTAGAAAACCTTTTTTTTCGTTATAAAATGTAATGCACACCGACCTTTTTTTGGTCTTATTCGCACTGAACCGTTTATTTTTTGTGCAATTTTTATAAATTGGTAAATAATGCTCTTTTGGGTTCGGGCTATCCCTACAACGATTTACAGGTGTTGTTACTCTCTGATATGCATTAATAGATATTTTAGTTAATTACAATTGAATATTAATTCTCTAGAATTTACTATAGATCTCCGTTTTCCTTGGTTACTTTTCTGGGAACGCTCAAGTAATTTTTCCTTGGACATGGGATGCGTCAAAGTAAAACGTTTGATAAACCCCGAATTTAAGAGTTTCTTCAGACAAGAGAAGTTTGGAAGGATTGAAAATGGTCAGAAAGATGCGCCGAGGAATACAAAATGAGAGAGAGTTTAGAAGGGAGAATCGGGAAGCAGTTGCGAGAGAAAAAGTTTGAAGTGGGTGGGATGGGCATTTACCTTGAGTATCTCTGAGAGTGAAGTTTTGAGAAGGGAAGGAAGGATGGGAATCGGAGAAATATGAAGGCTCAAAGCCGCTCTCTGGTCAAGACCTCAATGCTATTTAAGGCGGAGACAGTGACGAATAGAATCGCGGCGAATAGGTGACGGGACGGAAAGAAGGCCCGTGCTCGCAGTCTGAGCGTTCGCAATCGTTCCCCGTCGCACGGAGTACCGGCCGCCTCGGTATTCTGTGCGTGCGAGAGTACACTGAGGCCAAAACTTATCGCCAGTCATTCTCTCGGCTCCGGAAGCAAACGAAGTTTTAAACGCGGGGAAATGAAAAAGGATTCACGCTGATCCTTTGATCCGGGCTAGCCCCTCGTATTCATCTTCGAATTCTTCCGAGTACCGACCTTCAGCTCATTTGCGTAAACATCTACATCCATCTACATCTACATAATACCGCGCAAGGGCGTGCGGAGGGGTTGTTAGGTCACCAGCCATGAATGCATAATCCCAATCATGCCACTTCTACACATATATCAGTTTGATCATGCACTGGATGAAAGTTTATCAAACGACAGAAGGTACTTACATGCAAGAATATTCAATGACAGGACACGTATATTAAAATCATGCGGGAGGAGTATTAAAAAGATAGGTCTATTCAGCCAAAACACTTCAGCATATCGACAAAATAAATACATACCAATGCTAATTACCTCCTCCGCGTTCCATCATATTTATTTTGATAATGGTACGAGGCAAAATAACATTTTAAATTTATCCGTTCCGTTATCTATCTCCCTCATTTTACGTATGAGATCTGATTAACCATAGTAATTCGGGGCCTGTGATATGTCCTTATCATCCTCAGATTAGTAATCTGTCTCAAATTTACGCAGTAAATTCAACCTGTATTTCAACCTAAGGTCAAACAGCCTGCCTAGACTAGGCTGCCATCCTAATTTTCCAATTGTGTCGTGACACTGCAGCCTAGTTTATACCAACTTTTCATAAACCTAGTCTAGTGACAGAGTGGTGTAGGATGCTGACAGTAATCAATGCATTGGTCCATGGTGTTTTCAAAGTTTATGATTACCATAAACCGTAGCTATCTAATTTCCATGGTAATTTTGCAACGAATCATCTACCTTTGATTAGGTGAGTAACGAAACGAGACGGGGAATTCGGAGGCCGATCGAAGACAACAGTCGGTGGGTGCAGTACCTCGGTGAAATCTACGTAAATGCTTCTCCCATGAACTTTGCAGACGGAACGTAAAATGCCAAGATGAACTATAACCGTAAAAGGATAGTATTTGATCAACTGACCTGAATGGCGGCGACCTAGTCTAAAGGAATTGAGCAACTGGTCTTTTGAGGCGTCATCTCTCACACTCATATTAACCCGATGCCAACGATCGAAAATAACTGGAAATTTACCGCTCTGAAAGCCGGTGGCGTAGCCTAGAGCCTTAAAGGCACATAAAATTGTTTCTTAATTTTTTCCGCGATGAGGGACTTATGTTGTCATCTGGCGGAGCGTAATATTCCTTCAAATTACGAGCAAATGAACCGGGGAATGGCGTTGACAGCAGCCGTTCTCTTTCACAACTCATGCTCAGAGCATCCCGTTTTATATTGCCTTTTTCACGATACGACCTGTGATAAACATTTTCGCCGCTCACATGGAAGTTACAAAGAGCCAGAAAGTTCATATTCACTCTTATATTATGCATACACGTTAATTTTTCTTGGATCCTTGCGTCAGTGCGAGTCGTTTGCGCAGTGACATCATGTTCTCTCCCATTTCAATTTCAAAGTATTTGTAGTTTAAATATGTTTCTCCTCGTTAGCACCCAAAAAGTTGATGATAATAATTGACGGAGGGTTCATATTTCAATTTACACCTTAAATTGCAAAAGAATTATCACAGTGAAATGATCAATTAACTGTGGCACGTCCTATTTGTGTGTCCATTGCGAAAGCCGAAGCCCATTCAGGTCACCAAAGGCGAGGACGATGACCATCTCGTAAAAAGGCAATTATCGCGTGTGCAGGTGTTAATTTTTTTGCTAATATCTTTTGCGAAGGACCGTGTCCAGAGGCTTTAGTGACTAATTGTCATGAGGTACTCTCTCCTTCCTTTCCGTGTTCTTTATTTTCTTTTCACGGGCCGGGCCTCCCAATTGCGGGATCATCACTCTCTCCCCGTGGGAAGGAAGTACTTTAGAGTGTATACAGTTAGCATTTCCTTCCCACCGACTTAGAGCCCCTTTTCAAACCCTGCAGGTCTGTGAGCAGGGAGGGAACAAGGGGAGAAAGTGGGAAGTACTGAAGCAAAGGATTCAAAAATAGAATAGACTGCGCTTCGTTTACGGTCATGGTACGTTTTTGATTCTTTATTGTTATATTTTCATGGTTTTAAATTAATTAAATAGAAATTTATTAATTTTCGCAAAGTTGCCTTGCATCAGTATAATATAATATTGATAATAAAAACTTCGTTGCAATTTTCCACAGTTAAAACTTTATTTCCGACCATGGTTTCGATACACTGTATCATCATCACCTGATGATGATACAGTGTATTGAAACCATGGTCGGAAATAAAGTTTTAACTGTGGAAAATTGCAACGAAGTTTTTATTATGTCTCGATTCCACAACATCACGCCTGACTCTTCACTTTTCGTATATAATATTGATTTTGTTGATAGTTGCAAACTTATGTAGCAAAGGAATATAGTTAAAACAATTGTTAACATAAATGGCAACAGTTTGAACAGGAGCTTAGGCTCTTGGGTTTGCTTTACAAACAATCATATTGTAATTATGTATTGGTAAAATAAGGAACCTTTGTGGTCAGGTGGCGAAATTAATGGTTTTTGTGCAGGTGGTGGCTATGATTTTAAGTGATGTCTGTTAGCATGAATGAAAGAATTCATCGGGGCAGTAATATAAATTTACAGGTCAGAAAGACTCAAAATAATCAAAGTTTGAAATAGTTTCAAAGATACGCTAAAAAAAGTATTTTGTGTTATGTTACTAGTTCATTTTGAAATTCCCGTTCCTAAATATATACTCATCCTAAGTTCGTCCATCATCAACTTAAGTGCTATTTTATTTTCCCCATCTTAACCTAATATTTATGTTTTTAAATAGCACAAATGAATTCTTTCAATAATTGCCATTAGTTAAGATATCCTATCCGTGGTTTCCAAGTGTCCATACTTTGAAGCATGTCGGTTAAAAACTTGTGAGAGCTTAAGTGGACTTCTCATAACTTTTGAAAATATATCTCCAGTCAGTAGTAACATATAATATTTTCTCCACGATGATATATTATATGAAATTAAAAACCATTCAGTTCTTGAGAATGCCTGCGATTAATCAAATGACCTTTATTGTTCGTTAAAATGTAGTTGTTTGCTGAAACCAGTAGTTGATTGCTCTGTTAAATATAAATTTTGGCATTCGAAACTACATATTCAATGTTTTCAACTCGAGAAACGGTTATCATATAGTTTAACTAGATATTTTGTGAAGTGAGTTTTACATTATCCTCATAAAATATATTCTTTTCGATGTTTTAAAACAATTAGTTAAGAATATGTGGGAAAGGAATAGTGGGAGTTACGAAGTGTATTTGTTTATTCTGGCTTTATTCTAATCCATTCGGGGGACCAAAAATTTTCTTAGTGGCTAGCTGCATTAACCCCTTTTTTTGCTGATTTCTGTTTCGTTAAGTGTGTATAATCAAGCGGAAGTTATGAACACCTTCCGTTTACTTATTTTTAATTCTCCTTGAACTTTTCCATTTTGCTTTCTTTTTTATTTTCCCAGGTTTTGAGTCCTAGTTATGACCACATGGTCACATTTACTATATGTTGGAAAACTGAAAGCAGCGTTCCCCAATTTCCTACTTAAATTATTTACTGTAATATTTGTATAAATAAAAACAGCATCTATTAATGCCTCGGATATTAGGATTCCTTTATTTTTTAGGATTCTATATTCACACGCAATTTACATTATGTACGTGCGCGCAAAGTTATACTCAATTTTCGATGCCAATAAAGCTCTTGAAGGGCATTGATAATTATGGATTTATCTGATGGATGAAGAATATTTGGAGTTAATTTTTGTTAGCTATTATGAAATATTCAGGTGTAAAAAAAATATAATTCCATTCACGTATTCGGCTGAGCTAAACTGTTGCGCAATTTTCAAAATTTACACCATATTGGTCGCGGAGTCGAATCTCTTTAAGGGCATGGTGGTGCTTTTTTTCAATCTAATAATCATTAATGGATATTTTAAAGAAGCCTTCGAAGTATAAACCGTAATTACTACCATTAATGCCTAATTTCGTATTACTTGGGGAGTTCGGCGTCATCTGGTTGCCTGAACTGTGATAATTCTTCTCCAAATTGCCGTCGGGTTGATGTTAATATATTTACGCCTGGTTAACAGGTGAATTCTTAGCGGTACCCAATGGCAGTAATGGCTGTGGCGGGAAACATAGTGCTCCTCGGGAACACTTCTTTTTATTTAATCGCTCCGAGAAGGAGGAGTTCGTGACCAACCGTGCGTCGCGACGCTCTCAGTCTCGTGGCGGATTAACCCCAACTGCTTCCAGCGCTCGAGAAAAAATCGAAAATCCTCCACCTGGAAACCTCCGCGGAAAATTTATTTCTCCCTCAAATTCTCCTCCCACTCCCTTCACCCCTTCGAATCCACCTTCCCGGGAAGAGGTCGGCCATTACACAATCATTTAAATTCCGCCGTGAGTCCCTCCTTCTCGGGTCCCACGGAAGGACGGCCTGCGTGCAGTCATTACGCACCCTTTTACTCTCCCCTGGACGTCGGGAACAAAGGGTGGGGATGGGAGGAGATGGAAGCGACGCAGGGGGGAGGGAGAGGTCCGAAGGCCTCCTCATCCCTGTATGCATCCCCATATCCCTCATGCGCCGTCTAGTGGGACGGAAAAAAAATGAACGGATGTGCGGGGGGATTTTTCGGTAACCCGTTGGGTGGCATTTACGGCCGAGGACGGGGGAAACTTCTTCCCCCGGCCCACCTCCCGGCTCACTTCATTCTTCCCATCTTCAGTTCACAGGGCGAAGCTCGACGGGGAGGGAGTTATAAGTGCACCGTGGGGAGCGTTTTTAACCGGGCGAGAAGAAAGAGGGAAAGGCTCGGGGGGGGATTCCTCGTTTTTTCATTGTTGTTGTTATTATTATTATTGCCGTCATTTTTTCGTGTGTGTGGGGCGAGTGAGGGAAAGATGGTGGGATGAGAGGGGGGTTAGAGGGAGGGTGGGTGGCGCCCGGCGATGGATGAGCAGACGAGGAGGTTTTGTGGGCGCGGTTGGGCTTCATGGTCCATGGACTCCCCCAAATGAGACAAATAAATCATAAGTATTCTCACTCTCCGTAGAGGTTTGCCGTTCAATTCATTTATTTACCCTCCTGGGTATTTAAGAAGCGGTGCGCGCAAACTGAAGTCGATGCATCAGAAGCTAAAACTGGTTGAGTCAGTCGAAACTTCTGCAAAATCGAGCAAAAGGAACACGTTGAATTGGTTTCCTCCATGGAAAACCAATGGGTGTACTTCATCCCAGTGTTAATCTTTCTTTGGATATGAAAGGGTAAATAGTTTAAGATTGCAAATTTTTTGTTGCTTTCTTTGAGACTGTTTTTATGCCACCAATTCCATCATATAATTTAGTTTTAAGTGAGGCATATTATGATGTTCACGTGATAATTAAAATAAGGATAAAACTGTCTTCATTTTAATAATAATGATTTGTATCAATGTAATTATTAGTGTTTTGAATTTTGATTACTCGTTTTTTCAATTTATTGATCAAAGTATGTCATTTTGCGTATGACCAATTAGCAAAATGTGTTAAAGAAAAATATTCATATTTTTTTCGGAAAATCCATTGGAAAGAGAATAAAATTTATTTTGCAGCACATTTAATTTCATTTTCCCAAATTTTCATGAAAGACAGTATCGTTTATTTCCATGACGGATCGTGAACATTTTTAAGGAGCCTAAATATCACTAGATTAAGAATACTCTTCAAATTGCATTTAACTCACGACTCATATATGGTTGCAGAGGGTCCAATTTTTTATTTGCATATAGTGATAGATCACTCCCAAAAGTTATCTTAATATACGTATTCACTGGCCAATTATTGGAAATATTTTATCTGATTCTTCATAATGCTTTTCCAACCAAACATAATTTCTGTTATTTGAAAATAGTTATAAGTGTATAAGATGGAGTTAATAGTTGCATTCTGTGGACATTTACATTAGATTCAGTCTGGTTTGAAGGTTTTGCCGTGAAAAATTTTTAATAAATCGATCCTGTAGTATTCGTCACCACTGTGTCAATGCTAACCGGGCAGCAATGCAGCTTCTTTGAAGCACCCATTTCCTCTAGCATTCTCGTTTTAATGGTATTTTTTTAGGTAACACATGATTACAATGAACTGAGTTCATTTCGAAACAGGTTCGCATCCAAACGGCTGGACATAAATGATTTGAAAACGCTAGAAACAATCTCGACGATTGATATGCGTCCGGCGGGTAATATTAGGCAATGGGTAGAAATTTGAGTGCATGAAATTCACTCGTTGTCTCGAGGAGAATATTTCATAAAAAGTCAATTATTTAAAAAGTTTTCAAATACACTACTTTGTCCTCTTTCGGGTTTGGGTGCAATTATCTCAGCCCAGAAGCACATGTGAACGTCTACATCCACACAGCATCCCGCACACTGCCACAAGGGCGGATGGTGGAGTGTATCAGAGTACCAATATGCCATGCACAACTATTACTTCATACATGCGTGTGAATATATATTTACTCACAAAAACACATATGTACAGGTATTAGAAAATTGATGTGTTTAAGTAAATAGTTCATTTTGTTTTTCAAATAAAAATATTCGGGCGTAATAGTGAGAATATTGGAAGAAGAATTACGTTAGCTAAAGAGACAGTTGCAGGAAGAGGAGGATTAATGATGGCTGCACTGAGTAAACATTTTGGAGATAAAATAAGTAAAAGACTTGATGGAGCTAAATGCCTTATGGATGTGAGACCGGCACTTACGGGAAAGAGGACGAGCGTAGATTGTGAAGGCTTTTAAGATTTTGGTGTGGTCGAGGATGGAGGAAGTAAGTTAGACTGAGAGGAAGATAAATGTTTTTAATGGAATAGGCGAACCGTGGGAGGAACTGCGGGAAATCAGAAATAGGCAGAGTTAGTGGATAGGGAAAATATTGAAAGGTAGAGGCGTCTTGAAGGCCATGATAGAGGAAAGAAACGTTTGGGTGAGCGGGGTGAAGGAAGGGATGGAGTAGGATTTATAAAAAGCATGAAAACAGGCAGAAGTTTCTAAGAAATAAAGAAAAAATAATGTAGATGAAAAAAGGAGGTTCTCACGATACTTATATGGTACATCTACATCTACATAATACCCCGCAAGCCGCCGCAAGGGCGTGTGGCGGGGGGTGTTAGGTCACCAACCGTAAAAAAGAAAAATACCACATGCAAAAAAAAACAACACGGAAAATAACACCCACAGCAGCGCACACACTCATGCAAAAATCCCTTCATCCAATACTCATGCAAACACATAAACCGCAAAACAACTAAAAAACTGCACCCCATGATGCAGCACGAAAGACATCCTACAACACGGAAGCCAGGACACAACAAGCAAGAAATTGAAACATCACTACCACATGAAAATGCACCACGAAACACTCTACCCCCAAAGAGTCTCTAAATGGCAGGGAATGCGACCCAACGTTGCAGGTAGCAGGAATTTGCCCCCGCGGAGAGGGACGAGGGATTGAAAGGGAGACTTAAAAACAGATGAACGGAACACGAATGAGGTCATTCGGAAAGAATGGGTTATTATAGCAAAACACATAAGGTTAGTGGAAGAGCATGTATTTAAATACAACTAATTATTTTTTAGACGCTGAGGGTGGCAAGTGGAATTTTTGCTATCCATAACCCTGCAGTTGCTATCCCGTATTGTCCGTGGGAAGAAGGAGTCCTTGAGTCGGCTAGTTCTGGCATCTATTTCCCGAATTTTATATGCATGATCCAAGCGACTAATGTATGTAGGAGTACGAATAATTTGCGAGACCTCGGTGCTGAAACATGCGGATCTAAATTTATTTAATAATTTCAATCTTGCATTGAATCGTCTCTCAGCCAATGATTCCCACCCCAAATCCATGAGCATTTCGGTGACGCTTTGCGTTTTATCGTAGGAATTTTTTACAAAACGGGCTGCCCGGCGTTGAACCTTCTCAATTTCCCGAATGAGACCTTTTTCACTCGGATCCCACACGCTGCATGCGTATTCTAAATGAGGCCTTACAAGAGCGTGGTAACAACGTTCCTTGACCTTCGAGTCACTTTTGCCGACAATGCGTCTAATGAATCCCAATTTTTTATATGCTTGACCGCAGACTTTACGTATGTGAGTCCCCCAAGTTAAGTCTTTGGTGAATGTGACACCTAGGTATTTTACCGTATCAACTACTGCTAGGTCACCTCCAGCTAATTTGTAAGCAAATCCCGTTGATCTTTTAAAGAAATTTACCACTGAACATTTATTATAATTTAGAGTCAATCCCCAGTTAGAACACCATTTAGTAATGCAATCTAAATCCTGCTCTAGAATAAAACGATCCTCATCCTCAGATATCTCCCGATAGATCACCGTGTCATCCGCGAACATCCTAATTTTACTTTTCACTTCGCGGTTCAAATCGTTAACAAATATCAAGAAAAGCAACGGCCCGATCACACTTCCCTGAGGTACCCCCGACGTGACTCGAACGCTGTCGGAACTAGCGCCATCAAGGACTACCCTCTGTTCCCGCTCTGAAAGAAAATCTTTAACCCAACTTATGGCGCCCTTGTTTATACCCGCGACCTTTAATTTATGAATGAGTTTACCGTGTGGGACCTTATCAAATGACTTTTGAAAATCTAAGAATATGGCATCCACTTGCCTACCTCTCTCACCCGATAAAAGTAAATCATGTGTAAATAATCCTAATTGGGTCTCGCAGGAGCGGGTTTTCCTGAATCCGTGTTGATTGTCACTTAAAAAGTTAATATTGTCAAGGTGTCTCATTATTGAACTGACAAATTATGTGCTCTAAGATTTTGCAACAGATAGAAGTGAGAGATATGGTCTGTAATTACTGGGATCCTCCCTGTCACCACCTTTAAAAATAGGCGTTATTTGCGCGGTTTTCCAAATCTTAGGTACTTTGCACTCTGTGAGGGATTTGTTCAATATAAATTCAAGGTACGGGGCAATGTTTTTATGTATGTAATGAATGCAATGTATGGTAAATAGTCTTTGAGGATCATTCCTATGAACATTTTATCCTTAATTAGTTACAATGCCTATGAAATTCGGGTGCTTGGGTTCGATTTATGCATAAATTGTATCGTGCGAGAAAAATCATCCCGTTTATTTTTACTCTTCAGTTCGGAAACACCCACCTAAAATATCACACCCTCGACCTTCGATAGTACCAAGAGCAAGAGTTCCACTCATAAACAGTGTAACCCATCTGGGTCGGAAGAATATGTATATCTGCATTTGAATCTACTTTATATGGCATGATTTTAGTAAAAATGCATTTTATATGTGACTGTAAAACCTAAATGTGAATATAATTGAATTATTAAGCATGAGGTAGGCAATGCATTGTACTGTCGCTGCTGCAAGTAGTGTTAAACGTGACCAAGAAAATCATAGCACACATCTATATGCACTCGTTTAATGGCCTAAAAATTATTATAAATATTTTAGCAACAAATTTGAATTGAAATTCGACTCATGACTGCACGCTGAGATTTTCTTGATGTAAGCCGTCGAAGTAGTGTCTTGGACAACATTGGGTAGCACGAGTAGAAGGCTGCTATCCGCCTTAAATACCCGCCTAAAAAACTGAATTAATGGGCTATGAACATTTAAAATGAAGTAATCGCTTATCGCCATGTACATTCACCTAAAGATCTCTCCTAAGGGTCGATAATAGCTACTAACTAAATGATGAGCATCGCGGAACGCACATGTGCTCGCGTGTAAAAATGTCGAGTTGTGTGAAAAAAATGCGCTTCTGCTCGCGTTCAACGTTTTATTATTCATTTTTTAACGAGGATTTCTCGGAAATTTTTTCCGGGCCTCGGGATTGGCTTTTTACTCTTTTTAATTCTTGGCTCGACTTTAAGGTGGTTCGGGTGGATATCGACGGGAAACCAAAAGACCCTCGATTGAGTGCCTTAATGGGTGCCCGCCACTGTAATTCCTGTTATCTGTCTTATATGTATTTTTTGGAGGGGATTTTCTTTAAAAGTTGTGTGCAGTAAATGGCACGACTAAAGAGATTAATAATAGGGGTTTCGGCCGAAGCCTCCGGTTCGGGGCGTAGTAATTCCTAGATTTGGTGAATGGAAGGCGGTCTCGTTTCGATTTTTCGTGGAATTTGTTGGCTGATGTTCCGACCACCGGCGAAGGTTCTGCACTTTCAGAAGTGGTCGATCCTCCTTCTGTTATCGCCAAAAAAATGCTACCAAGAATTGTAATTGCAAGGGCTATCTAGATATCTTGAATTTTTAATTTTCCAAATACGTATGAACCATTAATTTCGATCTCGGAGTAGTAATCAGGTAGAAAGCGCATGAGCTAGTCCAGTAGGATGATGGATGATGTATTTAGATGTGTACCTCTCCTTGCCGCCTATCAAGCATTACGAGAGTTCGAATACTCCACCGGGAGTGGTTATGTTTCCAGGTGTTGGGCTTTTTCAGTGGATGAATTAACAGCGCGAGATGGCCTTTCCCCAATTTTTCTATTATTTCGAGAGCGCATAAGCTGTGCCCAACCCTCATCTACATCATCTACATCTATATAATACCCCGCAAGCCGCCGCAAGGGCGTGTGGCGGGGGGTGTTAGGTCACCAACCGTAAAAAAGAAAAATACCACATGCAAAAAAACAACACGGAAAATTACCCCTCTGAGATGGATTGAGTAGGTTTATATACCTAAAATGAAAAAAAATGTATTCTTATGTAATATCAATAGTTTCATAAATTATATGAATTGTGTGACACAAGAATTCATAATATACAAGTATTGTATTTTAGGAATGAGTTTTATGCATACAATGCGTGTATTAAATCATTTAGCAACGTGTACGAGGAGCCCTTTAAGTCACCTCAAAGTTGTGTGGTATGAGGCGATTCCACATAAAGTATGCGACATCAATGATTAAGATATTCTCAAAAGTTATTAACCAATTACTATGGAAAGTTTTCATATAATGGGAGTAATGATTACTGCAGCTACACACTCGGCGGTTTTTAAGTATAAAATATCTCTCTATACATGCAAGATGAACTTCCAGTAGCAAAAGGAACAATAACATAAGGATTAGAGAAAACAATGAATACATTCTAGGATACTTAGAATTTACAAAATAATTTTCCCCCTAAGGTAGGCGCGTTCAGATATTCAGATCATTATTCTTCGTGAGAAAAATAACATTTTAAATCTATTGTTTCTATGCTAGATCTCTCTAATCCTATTTTCAAAATGTCTCCAACCGTATGGAGCTAATGATACATTTTCAACATAATCACTTAAGGGCCTGCTTTTAATTTATGCGAGATATTTTATCTGTAATTTAACATCCGATTCGTAAGTGATTTCCCATGTAGTTCCTCTTATAATCTCTGACGCCACTAAGCTAATCATAGCAGCTTGTTCCATAGCAACTCCTCTTCGCTGCACCCGATCTAATGCAGCGAAAATCAATGAAAGATTTCAATCTATCTTCTTTAGCGTAACGCGTGGGAAACGGTAATCGACGAGTATTAAAAGACTTTCAATTTATTTAAGGATTTATATCGTTGCAATTAGGCAATTGTCTTGGTGGCAACGTTCAAGTCTGGTCAACTGTCACTCTTATAATGGACATACATACACAAGAACAGATAGGAGACAAAATGACACCTAAAGATTACCAACCGCACCTTTACCATCACCCATTGAAGAAATACATAAAGTATCCTGGGCAGGAAATCTAACATCAAAATACTTTATCTAGGAATCTAAATCTGACCCGATATGTGTAAAAATATTATGTTCTACCAGATTTTACTTTTTCATGTAAAAATCGAACATTCACATCGGTTATTTGGAATTTTATTTGATATCCTTTGTTTCGAACGAGGCCATGAATGAGTATTTCCATCGAAAAATGTTATCCTAATAAATAGATCAATTATTTATTATAAATTTTTGGTCCATAGGAACATATTCGACAACCTAATAAAAAGGGAATGGGAAACATCTGCTCGAAACCTATAAATACGATATGATCGTATATGCTCTCGTTTTTGGTCCCGTATATGATCTCTAAAAATCTTGATTAGTGATTGCCGTATTTGGATGAAAAATTCACGCCTACGGATGCTGCAAAATGCATGTACCAATCGGATAAAAGGCAAAAGTTCTACACCGAGAAAGATGCTAAAAATGGATAAATAGCATTATGACGATGCTGGTGCTACTGTCTACTACTTGATTCATTTGGACATAAAACGCTCATCGACATGTCCATCTTCGGGGCCATTAAGCGTCGTAGGTGTCTCTTTTAATGATTCACCATACCTGTATTTAATGCAACACACTCTCGTCTGGCTATCGGTCATCCGCTGTCAAAAATGGCGATCGTCCAACATGGGAGAAGGTCGTTTTCAGCCGTGACGGGCAGTCGGAATTATTCGCTTCGACGCGAGAAGAATTGCTAATTTTTCTCCCACAAAAGGCAATCGATGGTCTAAGAAAAGCTTCTGGTGGTCCACTCAGACCACCCCTCCTATTGACCATAGCTTCGGTTGTCTTTCAATAAGACCTCATTTATTGTGCACGTACCATTTCCTGCCCTTTTCTTGGACTCAAAGGCCACCATCTGGTTTTTAAAGGATGCTTATGAATCAATCCATCTTATTTAGCGAGTAGTATGGAATGTTTGAATTACATACCGATCAAACACTCGGCATAAACTATTTTATACCATGTGCTGCTAGCATGGCATAGCGAAGGTCGAGGGTTTTCATCTAGAATGAGACGTGAATGCTCTGTTACAATATTCTGTTTTTGATGCAACATAACCTAGCCTTCTGAGAACCCTATATGGAATTACAGTTGTTACTTCTTGTTTAGTGACAGGCGAAGTTTGATGTTTCAATGACAGGGAATTAAATGAATGAATCAGGGAATGAAAATCCTGCGATTCGTTTCGGAATTTCGCTATCCTACTTTGTTTTCCTTGTTTTTTATAATATTTTCTTATTGACTGTTTCGAAATAGCTACTTTTTATCATTGTTTGCCAATGCAGTCAATATAATTTCGATGTAGCCTCTCGTGATTTTCGATGAGATCGCGAAGATAGCCCGCATTTAAATAACCTAGTTAATGTCACAGTTCATCAGGACACTCACTTATAATTCGAGAAAATAAATTTCACGTATTGCATGTGACGGACATCCGCAGTGTGCCAGTTCAGTTGCTGGCTAGCAAAAGAATATTTTCCAATCATAGTTTAAGTAGGTCATTTCGCCATCTGTTGTCGTTTTAAAATGTTTGACTTCAATAATTTTTTTAGGTAGTCGGCAGTTTAATTCAGGTTTTAGATGGACAGCGACTGAACAGCAATACATTTCTTGTCCTCTTATAACAATTCAAAAATATGATTTCTGTTATTTCATTATTTAAATTTGTTAGAGAAATTTCAACGCCAGTGTTCGATGAAAGTGCTGCTGTATAAGATTATTTCCCTCTTTTAAGTTTAAAATACATAATTTTTTTCGCCTAAACTGCCATGTGCCTTCTTGATAAATATTTTGATTAAACTATTTACCAGTAATTTAAAATTTTTCTTTCATTATTTTTCTTTTAATTGCCCAGCGTACAAAACTAGTCAGTTATGTGTTTAAAAATTAGAATCGGCATTGTGTTTCCAGTGTGTATATTTTTATAACTAAATAAATCATGGTGATGATGTGAGAAATTCTAATTTAACACTTTATATATATATAAAACCACGTACTATAAACTTAATTTTGGAAAGAGTTTTCATACCTTTACAATCTGTAATTAACGAGTACATGTTTGTTTCATTTCAGGTAATTGCCACTTTGAAGGGCGATCTTAACGAATGGTTAAATGTAAGCCGAAGAAATGAACGCTTCGTAAGTAATACATATTTACTTGTTGTAATCTTAATTCTGCACTAGTTCCAAACAAAACTTTGTTTTAGACAAACAGTAAACTCTTCTATAAAATTGCAGTCTAGATTACAATTTTCTGTGCTTCCAAACCTAACCCCCTTGGTTGGCTACGAGTGCGGTGTACCGATTCAATTAATTATGGAAGCGTTCAAACAGTCCAAAGGCACCAACCCTGGATCCATCATCCATTTAAGTCCAAACAGAACTACAAATTGGCACATGGATTTTCAGCGCAAACCACGGCTTATAAAAAGCTGGACAGTAACCTATCGTTTTATATTTTTTCCATAAAATTTGGCTGGGACGACGGAAAGGGCTAGACGCTTATGTATTCACGTAAAAAGTAAAATCACTTTCAGTTTTTAAGAATCGAGTTCACGTACATTTATCTGCTGAATCAGTGTATCTTCATGAGTTCCTAAGTGCACGTGCATGTGCCGTCGTAATTACCTTCCTCTCGTTCCACCACGACATCTGCTAAGGCAAAACGTACGCTGATATCTTTCCCCATGCAGATGTGCATAAAACCTAAAAAAATCAGATTTATCACTCACTCAGGTCATAATGAGATTATTAGTGTTTGGACTCTACCGATTTTATCCTTTTAATACTTAAATACTTAAGACCTCTATTGACGCCATTGATATGTAGTCTTCCTGGGACACGTGACGTTTAGCACCGAATTTGAAGAGCCTGAGTGATGCATGACGGTTCGTGCCGTCGATGAGCAGGCTGGTTAGGCATAAGAGGAAAGTTTAGATTCCCAGGAGGGCGTAAAATAGTATGCGAAATATCCCAGTACATTTCTGAGTACACAACTTTTAATGGTGGTGTGTGAAAAGTAATCTTTAAGTAAAACTTTCTTCGTTGCATCGAGCTCAAGTTAAAATGTTGATAGGTAATTGCTATGAAAAAGTATTTTAATCGAAATAGTAAAACAAAATGAAGACATGGAGTTATTTGAAACAAAATCAAAAAAATATTTATGTCTGCCATTCAATCCTCCTGACTTAAAAGCTTCGAAATTTATGAATAATTAACGATTTCCTACAAAAGACAAAATAAAAGTTATTTAGATTTTCTTAGGAGCCTCGTGCTTTGGCATTAATTATCCGTTATATTGAGGCGATTCTCAAGTGTGATTTTCTCTAAATCCCGTCTGTGACGTGTCGAAGATTTTTGTACGGGTTTAGAATGTTAACATTGATGAACTTGTGGTATTAAAATGTAAAACTTTATAAATTTATCGTTCCAATCCTGTAAAACTTATAATAATTTAAGCAAAGTATTTTAATTTCTCAGTGAAAACTCTTATCTTGAGAGCAGGTGACTCTGGGCCAAACTGCAGTCACTAACTTGCTGCATTGAATAAAGTAGTAGGCTTACGTGAATTCCCACAATAGGGTTAAGGCATAGTGGCCGCATTCGCGTGTCGATGGCGCTCTAAAGTTCATTGCAGGGGATAAGCCGGTAGGAAGAAGATGATGGGAGGGAGAAGAGGTTCGAAAAGTGGGAGGGAAGTGGGGGTACGGGGGACATGAGAAGGTAGGCAAGTTGGTTTGCTGGTCGGCAGGAAGAGGTGGGCGGACAGGAACTCCGTATATACGCTCACAAGGGAGCGAGATGGGGGTCGAAGGCGGAGAGCGAGCCATGCGGCGATGCAGTGGATTTACGCTATCGTCTATGCTCTACGTTGTGAATGTTTCAAAGAGCGGAAGAACTTATGGAGAGGGAGAAATTAAGAATGTGTGTAACTTTAATCTACTTTCCAATGTAAGTTACCTTCTTGGTAAAAAAATAAATGTCCACATAAAATCCAATTCGTTTAACCAAAAATAAACCCTATAAAACAACATAAACCCCATGATTATGGCTTAAACCAGCACTTGGGTTTGGATCTCGCAGTTGGAACCAAAGGAAAAGAATAAAAGTGATTGATATCCTACGATAGTAAAAATTGTCTTATTGGTGACTTTATTGAAGGATTTGCAGGAAAGGTAAAAATGATTACTTGAATATGCAAAAGAGAAGGAAGAGGGCAAAGTATCTGCCGAAGGCTTGAGTATCAGAGAGATAATGGAAAATATATTAGTATAAAATGCGTTAAAGAGTCACTATAAGGCTGGACTTGGAAAAGAGATTTACTGTTTACTAGTTACCAAATGGATCAAACCATTCGCGCTGCTATTTTTTTATTCCTCGTTTCAAAATATCTATCAATTTGATATTAATTATGTATTAATGTACTTGAGAAGTCGCACTGGTCCAAGTAAATACCACGGGTCCATTCCTTCACACTTTCCACACACGCAAAATGACAAGTATTACATGGAATATATATATATATATATATATATATATAATATAATTGATGATATTATATTTATAATTATGGAATTTCATTGCATTGTAATGTGTGTGTGTGTGTGTTTATATATATATATATATATATATATATATATATATATATATATATATATATATATATATATATATATATATATATATATATATATATATATATATATCTGAAGACGACAGTCAAGCTGTCGAAACGTCAAATAACAAATTGTGAGTGTCCTTTCTTTGTGTCTCTATATTCTAAAAATCTACATCTGTGTTTTTATATATTTGTGCGTCGCCGAAGAGCGTTCCATTTCGAAGATATTTTATATATATATATATATATATATATATATATATATATACACATTCAAACACGAAATCCCGCCAAACGGCGAATAAATACTCATATATAAATATATATATATATATATATATATATATATATATATATATATATATATATATTTATTTATTTATATTATAAGGTATTCTGCCGGTTAAGGTAGGTTTTTGGATGGACACAACCACCAAATAAATATTTTGTGACTCCTACCAAAAAAAACCCAATCCAGCAACTGCATCTCTGAGTACTTCTTTCCTCCCATCATCCCGTCCAACATCCCTATCCTGTTCCTACCCTTTCCTCGTTTGCCTAACATTCTCCCTTCTATTACAGTCTTCAGCATCCCACTGCCGATTAATACGCCCTTCATCCATTTTTCCTGCCTGGATTTCTCTCAACAAACCCCTCTCTTCGCTCACCACACCAAGTACTTCCTCATTTGTTTTCTTCTCGGTCCATTTCACCTTCTCCATTCTTCTCCACACCCACATTTCAAAAGCCTCCAATCTTCGTTTATCTTCCTGCTTCAATGACCACGTTTCCGCGCCATACATAGCTACGCTCCATATCAAAGTTTTTACGAGTCTTTTCTTAACATCCTTACTCAGCCTCCCTCTAATCAACTCCCTCCTTCTTGTGAAAGCCTCTTTGCCTAGCGCACTTCTTCTCCTTACGTCCCTACTACTTTGACCGTGTTGGTCCAAAACACTTCCGAGATACGTAAACTGTTCCACCTGCTCTTTGCCCTACTATTTTAATGTATAGCTTAGCCTTTTTCTTTCTGGAAAATCGCATAACCTTTGCTTTATTAATATTGATGTTCATCCCATATCTGTCGCACTGAAATCTAATTCACTCAGCAATGCTTGCAACCCCTTGGCTGACTGACAAACTAAAGCTTGGTCATCAGCAGACCTAACTGATTTTACGAATTCCCCGCCCACTTTCATTCCTATCTCCAGTTCTTCCCATGCCTCTTTAATCATTTCCTCTGAGACTGGAGGGTTTTGAAATGTAGGTGTGGAGAAGAATGGAGAAGGTAAAATGGACAGAGAAGAAAACAAACGAGGAAGTACTTGGTATGGTGGGCGAAGAGAGGGGTTTGTTGGGAGAAATTCTATGGGGGCTGGAAAAGTGGATGAAGAGGGTATTGACCGGCAATGGGATGTTGGAGACCGTATTAGAGGGGAGAATGTTAGGCAAACGAGGAAAGGGAAGGAGCAGGATAGGGATGTTTGACGGGATGAAGGGAGGAAGAAAGTACTCAGAGATGAAAAGGGACCTGATGCAGAATAGGATACTGGATTTTGTATTTTGTTAATAGTCACAAAACATTTATTTAGTGGCTGTTTCCATCTAAAAACCTAATTACCTAATAATAATATATGTATGCCTATATATATATATATATATATATATATATATATATATATATATATATATATATATATATATATATATATATATATGTATATTTATATATATATATATATATATATACATATATATATATATATGTGCATATACACATATGTATATATATGCATATATATCCTCAGCCTAGTGCAATATAGCGTTTTGGAATTAATTGTTCTCGGAGTTTTTACAGAAACCATGAACGATGAACTGATTATTATTATACCTTCTATTCTCGCACCTACAGCAAAAAAGCGAAGTTATATTTTTCTCTTTATTTTGGTGAGAGGTAGGCAGACATCGTCTCCTGGGTAATGTTTTTCACAATATTTAAGTTCAAAATATTACTCGTATGCGTGACAGTACTTGTTAAAATCTCATTTACCCCGTGCGTAACATAATCACTTGGAGCATGCGCTGCGGGCTCTAATTTAGTGCGATTAGTTTCAAATTAACATTATTTTTAACTTTAATAGTAGGAAAATTTTTATAGAGTTATTTTTGTTCAGGTATGGAAAAAAAAGAGCCCCTTCCCCTTAGACCCCCTTGCCCTTAGAGCTCCTTGCGGAGTATTATGTAGATGTAGATGAAGTGTTTCCGATTTTCCTTCCCGTTCATGTTACACATATTACGAGTATTATTCGTATTTTGGCTCGAAGATGCTACCTGGAACGGGAGCGAAACTGTCGTTGGACAACGAAAGCAAACGCAGGGGAGAATCGCCACCTCAATCCCTCAAACATCCCGTATTTGGTTCTTTATTTTCAAAAGGGCATATTTTTGTTTGTAGATTTAAAGTTAAATTATCAGTGAAACGATTAAAAATAATTGTTTGAATTTAGACTCGTTTGTTAAATTTCGGTCGGAAATCACGAGAATATTAATAGAAAACTTCACCTTCGCTTCCATCACAGAATTCCTTTCAGTTGATATTGTCCGTACACGCGGTTTGAGTTTACCAATGTCTCCTAGTTACTGCGAGTAGACGCCGAAATTCTTGGCACTCACCCTGCCTAATTGGGTCTACATGACCCGATCTACGAGTATGTGCATCGAAGACGAAAGTATGTGCACATGGTCGCATCACCGCGGTGCACTGGGCCACCAGATTGGGGGGTTTATGTGATCGTTTCGACTCAGGGTGCGTGGGTAGGATTGGGATGGTGGGTGGCTGGGTGGTTGGTTGCTCAGCTGAGGGAGGTATGGTGAGGAGAGCGGAAGTGTTGCGGGGGAAAGTGGGCGGTGGGGGACGAGGCGAGGGTGCCTGCGGGTGGGAGGACGGGCGGCCTGGGGAACCGCGGGGTGGCTCGGGTCGTGGGCGTGAGGTGCGCCCTCCCTGTCCGTGGTGCGGAGGAGAGATGTGCGGTGCTCCTCTCTCGGGAGGGCGGGGAGGAAAGCGGAAGGAGAGAGATTTAATGCGTGGGAGGTGCGCCGACGACGGGGTCGGTCTAGTCGGTCCGTTCGCCCTCCCTCGGCGGGAGGAGGGCCTTCTCGCGGGAGTGTAAGAGGGCGAGGGGCCGCCGGTGGAAGAGCAAGGGTGAGAGGGAGATGGGACGGAGGAAACCGTGGTGGGAGAAGAGAGAAAGCCAAGGAAGAAGGGTTGAAAGGGCAGAATGGAGTGGGCGGAGTGGAGGGAAGGAGTACCCTTAGTAATTTATGTAGGGCGACCACCCCCCCCCCCTCCAAAAACCCTTACCCCCTTTCCCTTTCGACCCGCTCTTGCGTACATACACGCAAGCAGGTACATGATATAAATATATAGTCTGCAAAGTCCGAGACTACCTAACTTGTCCACCCCCTCCTTCCTTCCATTAACCCTTTCGCTCCATCTCTATTCGTTCCCTCCTTCTCCCTAGTGAGATAATCTCCATCTCCACAAAACTCATTCCAAGCGGTCACAAAGAAAAACCATCGGAATCCTGCAGAGGTCTTCCCCTACATTTTACCTCTTTCCAGACCATCACATCCTTGTTTTGACCGCGACGGGATTTAACTGTTGAAGGGAGGGAATATTTATGGATGCTTTTTCGTATGATTTTGTTTGTGTATGTGTGTGTGTGCATGCGTGCGCCCACGTGTGTTACGTCCTTTCCCTCGCTCGACCGCTTTCGTCCTCCGCCCCCAATCCTCCTCCTCTTCCTCCCGCCGTCTTACTCATCACCCTCCGTCTTTTTCTTCCCTTCATTCCTCCACCCCCCAGGTCCTTATATATCCCACTCATTATATTAAAACTTCGCTCTTCTCCTAGAAGAGGCCCGTTTTAAGGGTGCGATTGTACGTTTATGGATTAGGAAGTCGGTGGAAAATGGGCGCAGGTAGGGAAAACGCGTCCCGCCCGCTAAATTTATGAACACCTGGCGTTTAGATTATATCTCTAGCCTTTCCCCGTGGTGCACGAGCCAGATTTGGGTAATTCATTTAGGCTTCCATTGTATTCTCGGATATTATGCTAAAATATGTACTGCATCACTGTTTTCAACATGTTAATTCTCCTTATTATCATTATGCCTAGGTGGTGATGAATCGCGGTGAGCATGGACGAGCATGTAGGAAATGCTTGAAATGAAACAAAGAAATCCTTGAAAGGATTTGTGATTTGAACTTGGAAAATTCAGGAATACAGTCACACTTGTGTGCTTTTTTGAACTTGTTTAAGTGATCCTTCCGTTACTAATTTCAAGGAAGCCAAATGTGTGAAGTTGATTTGGTAGTCATAATTATAGTTGATTGCATACATTATTGGAAATTTTGTTTGATAAAGAAGTGTCTTACAAAAATTTGCTTTTTACCAAGTTATACACTATTCACGATCAACTTGTAGCTTTGTTCTTCGTAGTTGTTATATTCACATATTGCCAATTTTTAATGAAAATTATTGATTACGTGTATTTTTTGACATTTTTAAATGGAAAATCTTTAACTTTTATTAGAATTTAATTAATACGGGTCATTATGGTGCGTAAATGACAGTATTTGCTGAAATATTTGGTCGCTTCTCAATAGACTTACTTTCCAAAAATGGAAAATTGCATGTGAATCAATGGGAATGCTTTATAATTTATTTTCTGTTACACTCCTCTTTTCTTTTTTTCCTTTTACGTACCGTTTCACTATAGCGGGAGTTGAAAGACGAGAAAAAATATATCATTACCCTCTTAACCCATTTTCCGCTAGTTTCCCTGATTATTTCATTTTTCTTGATTTTATGATTAACTTTGGCTCACTCTGCGATTCACTTACAATTACGTTCGGCATTGCCAGGAGTAAGGATTACATTAACTGATATTCTTAACTTTCACCTAGGGTAAGTGTAGGGCATTCACCTAGTGCAAGATGACCGTTGAGAGGGCCAATCTAGGAAAAAACATTTTCATGAGTGAGACCTCTTAAAATTATAAGGGTTCCTTTTAGACTATTGCTAAAACTCATCGTTTAAAGGAAACCTCTCTATCTGGTGACCATTTGAAGATTTGATTATTTCAACATTTTAGTGTTTCCTTCGCTAAATGAATGAGCAAATAAACGAAATGTATTTCCTCCCCATTTGCAAGTTTTTTAACTTGCTTTAACTTCCAGCGAACTCGTAAGTAATTTTACGTACATAAATAAATATAGATATAAATATATATATATATATATATATAAATATATATATATATATATATATATATATATATATATTTATATTTATATATGTATGTATTTATATTTATTTATTTATGTATATATTATAGATATATAAACCATAAACACAGTAATCAACCCGAAGTTCTGTTTGGTAGGTGATGGTGGGGTTCACCCACTGCTATGCCAGACGGCGTGTGAAATTAACACATCAAGGTTGGGAGGCCAGTGCCTTTCCTTCCTTATGGTTTCCCAGGAAAATCTGGTACCCGAGAAATCACATAGTTTGGGTGGAGCTGCCTAGAGATGTTTGCCCTGGATTCGAACCCCGGGCCCTCCGGTCTGTAGTCCAACGTGCTACCCCTGGACTAACGCGACCCACATACATACACACACACATACATTTATTACATATATACATGTATGTATATATACACACACGCGAGGGTGGTCTGAAAAGTTTCCGACCTCAGATCAGACCGTATCCTTCTCTTCCTTTAGAAAGACCACCGATAATTCGAAAAGAAGTGAGTTTCTTTTCTGTGTTTTCGTTTGTTCTCTGGTGCTAACTTCATAGTAGTAGTTTTGAGGGGAGGCGACCGACAGCTGAGGTCATTTGCGCCATAGGGGATGGATAGGAAAGGATGAAGGGTGGAGAGAAACCCGGCGTCGGCATTAGCCTACTCTTTACGAAAGGCGCCAAGGGGTCCGCGGCTTAACGTCCCATCCGACGGACGGCGTACTCACTCAAAGTGCCCTCCACAAAGCACCTCAAGCAGGGATCGAGATACCTCTGAAAAATATTCAACACCGCCGGGATTTGAACCCGGGCCCTCTGGGTGGGAAGCCAGTACGCTAGCCCCCGCACCATCTCGATCCCGCTAACTTCATATACATTATATATGTGCATGTATATGTATATAAATATTATATATATAATATATTTTATATGTAATATATTTTATACATTTTTATATATATGTATAAAATCTAGTAAACAGTCATAACCTCAACCTGGCCGAGATGTTACATACAAGTGCGGAGCACAATCGAATAGTCGTTATTATCGAAAGTGTTCGCGCTGGGCTGGTTAAATTTCGAAAAAGTTCGATTCTTCTGGTACCCCAGATGAACTGTCTACGATATTTCGGCTAATTATAATCTTCGGAGAAGTCTGGGGAATATTTTGCTAACCCTGTAAGGAAATCTAATTCGAGGAAACGCGTGCTTGTCCGGATTTAAGCGCCGCACCCTATATGTATACACAAGTACTCACACACATATACATATATACATATATATATATATATATATATATATATATATATATATGTATACACGCACGCACACATACATTTATATATATATAAATCATACAAGCACACAATCCGCAATCTATGTTGATATGCATCTCCTTTCCGAAGGCACCACTGTCCTCCCTGGAGTACAATTCCAGAAGCTCGCGAGGCGCTAGCCTGACTGACACCATTGCGGTTACATTTGCTGTCATCGTTCTTTCCCAATGTGCAACTACGTTTCAAAACGGAAGGGGACTGACAATGGTAGTTTCCCATGGTCGCTCGAGAAAATAAATGTTGCGCAGCGTCGGCTGGACAACGCTGAAGGCTTAACGTCCCCTTGCGGCTCATGAAAGGTGAAGATGATCAATGAAACATAATCACCCTTCGTCACCTTCATGACAGTGAATACTTCCTTGCACATTCCGCTCAATCTTAAGCTCTCTTTTTCTTGCATAATACGTGAAGATTGATTGAAAGCTGTTAATGTTATGGTATGCCTTTTTCGAGTTTCATGCTTTGCCACTTGTGACTGCCTTACTTGGTTCTGCCTAAACTTGTAGCACTAGTTATTTCGCAAAATTATCGATTTTTCAAATTCATTACAAGATTCGCATCTTTTTTTTTTACTTTCGGTGCCTCGAAATGAATTTTCAAGGTAATAATTTTGTGAATCATTGTTATTCACTTAATATTTGTCGGCAGAATTAATTTCCGTAACTATTTTGAGTATTTTGATTCCACTTTTGTTTCAGTGAAATTATGGCTTAGATAAGTTGCGGTAAGAATAGTTTGAAAGTTCTCTTGGAATGTTATCCGGGTGAGTAATAGCTAATTACGTCGCTTCTCCCGTGAAATAAATGCTTGTAAATGATTTTTCACGAATCTAATTAGAAATACAATTACCAACGCTGCAAATGAGCTCCTTGTGAGTAAGGCGGAAATATCTAAGAAGCTATGGGTAACAGCTCAAATAAGAGGTCATATAGACGAAAAAATAAAATGCCAGAATCCAATAAATGGGAGTGAAGAAGACCTCTATAAACAGATACGGAAACAGTTCATACGAGAGTGCAAGAAGGCAAAGAAAGAATGGATAGAAAGCTTCTGCGAGGAAATGAATGACAACATGAAAAAGGGAAATAGCGGATGGCTTATGAACTAGTAAAGAGGTGAATTCGGGGAAAGAAAATCAAAATTGCAAAATATCCGCGCCGCTTATGGGAAAATGCTAAAAGATGATGACGGCTTTGGGAAAAGATGGTAAGAATATATTGAGTTCTCTATCAAGCTCCCAAACCACTAGAGGATGTCTTAATTAAAGGTGAAAGCATGATAGGTAAAGAGTATCAAAGAATAGGGTATCAAAGGAGTCAAGGTAAATGGAGAAGAAATCAACATGCCAAGGTTTGCAGGTGACATCGCAGTAGTGGCACAAACGAGAGAGGGCCTGTAAGCAGCTTTAAGTGCTATAGATCAATTATTGGGGGAATATAATATGAACATGAACACGGAGAAAACTAAAATCCTTGTTTGTGGAAGAGAGAAGCTGAATACAGATACCACCATTCACCCATTGAGGTACAAAGGATTGATTAGAATTTTAATCGAAGGAAAAATAGAAGAGAAGATTCCACGAGGAGGATCAGGAGACATGCACATAGGACAAATTAAGAAGGACGTAAAACAGAGAAGTAATCAGGGATTTAGGGAATTGACATTCAAATAGAGGGAATGTAGGGCTGCAGTAAACCAATCCTAAGATTAAAATACTGAGGATGATAAATTAAAAATACTTAAGTTTAGTAATTTCATCATTGCTCTTTAATAGGTGAGTAATGATATCTTCCCACTTGCAAATTGCAGTTTTTATCCGTAAGTTAACTTTTCATGAATACTTTCCGGTTATCCTCGTTAAGGTTTCCTCGGCGTACTGAGAGATTTTACGTTCCTCCCCAATAAATACATGCACCATTTTCTCCCGAAATATACGAGCTATAATGTGTACCATACACAAACTATACACGTAGAGCAAGGCTTGAGTACGCATTTGTTAAGTTTTACGTAACCAAATACTTTGTAGATTCTGTGATATGTAACATTAATTTCATCCCCGCGTGATCGATAATTGAGCGCTCAGTTTTGAGCAAAGGATTGTTGTTTTAAGGAACAGTGATATTTTATTTTTTAAGGTGAATAATAGTTGTATTCAAGTACAGAAACACCGTATGGCTCTCATGAGTCAGGTTCACTGTAAGTCGAAACATCATTAACACCACATCTTACAGGAAGCCCACTTCCCTCTCCACTCACCCAGGATAGACTCTCGATCACCGTCCACGCGTGCACGTGTCACGACGGGGGGGAGGGGGTTGTCCCCGTCGTGTCTTCGTGAAGCGGGCGGAGGGTGGGCGGGGAGGAGGGGGGAAGAAAGACACGAGCGGATGATCACCGTGGGCTGGGGAGGGGCGTTTGTAGCAATAGTATTGGTAGTATTCTTAGGCACCGCCTGGGGCCAGGTGGGGACAGGTGATTCATTTTAAAGATCGCCTAGTGAAATTGTTTGGATGGGGATAGGCGGAGGGAAAGGGAGTGTTCTGTAGAGTGGGTGCTTGCGTTTGTTGCTTTTCTCCTCCCTGACGAACGAGGACGTCTCCGGAGATGATTCCCCGCTCTCCTTCCTCCCTTTTCTCTCGAGAGTTCTTGCGTTCCGGGGAGGTCAGGACGCTGGAGACGCACGTGGAGAACAAGAGCCAAAGAGAATGAGAAACGTAAAAGAATCGGGGGCTGAGGGACGAGAGAGGAATGCGTGCGTTTTTTTCGTCGAGCAAGATATGCGGTCCTCGGTTTTCCCTTTTCTTCTCCTCAACTTCTCTCTAAATAAGAGAAATGAATGCTCTCACTCTCTCTCTCTCTCTTTTCCTCAAACCTTTCCCTCCCTCCGCCGCCCCTTCTAACGGCCGTCAAGAATCTCCTCTCACGTTCCTCTCGTTACCCTCCCCGACTCCCATCTCTTTTTGGTGCAGCCCAGCTATCTAAGATCCCATCTCTCTCTCCCTTCCTATTTTCTCGATCCGTCTCTCATTCCACACAACCACACGAATCTCCTTTCTCCGCCGTCCTCTGGTTTCCAGCCTTCCCTCTGGACATCTTCCTTCGTTCTACTCCCAGGAAGAAACGTTGAGCTGGGCAGAGCGCCACATAGTATGTAACTCCCGTGCGCTTTCCCACCAAGGAAGAGGTTTGCTTACTGTTCGTGTGCCCCGATGTCCTTAAACAATTTCTAAGACGTTGAGTATAGGCATGAAATGTATTCATCAGAAAAAGATACGATTTGAACCGCATTAAGTATATTTCGTTTGTATGCGTTTCTTGCACCATTAGGCAAGGGTTACCAATGCGATGATCGTTTCCTAGTTGCTCTCCACAGCTATTACTTGCCCTTATTTTCATATCTTCGCACTGCTTTTTTTACTTCTTCCAATTCCTACTTCTCGCAATTGATTATTGGTCTTTCTTGTAATTATTTTCCCTCTATGCTGGCTTCAATGACACCCGGCAGCAATCCAACGCTGCTGTTTGTATTCCAGAAATCCTACGAAGTTGCAATTTATAAAGATAAAATATCCGATTGGAGATGTGCTCAAAATCAGTCTCAGGAGTGATGGCGACCGATGATGGCTGCTGATGGATTGCCGCTGGCGAGATATATTTTATTTATGAATTGGCTAGTAGAAGATGAGAAATAATATCTCAAAAAGGTTCTAATAAAATTTTTAATAATGTGCTATTGAGTCACTTTTGGACGTTAGTGTCCTTTCTTCTTTCCAAATTGCGAGATTTTCATGTGTAAAAAATTTGATATCATCCTGATGAAGATTGCTACCCAGAGAATCAAAGATTTTCTTCGTTTATTCTAGAATTTCCTTCCAACATAATTAGCAGAATGGTCTTTGTTATGGGATCAGGCGTGGTGTGGTAGAAAATTTCCCGAAAGAAGTGAGTTACTCGCAAGCATGCTCTGTTTCATTTTATATTAAGTTGAATATTTCAATCTTATTTTTCTTATCTTGAGCTTTATTTTCTCACCACTGCAAATTCTCGCCTTCTTTTCCTGCACCTCAAACATACTATATACTTACTTATCCCTTCCGCTTTCCGACTCAGGCCACCTGTTCAAGACCTTTTAGCCTCCATGTATATTTTACCTCCATTAAACTCAGCTCCTTATGTTAATCATTGGTAATTTTTTTCAATCAATTGGGAGAAGGGTTATAGATGACTACGTGTTCAGTAGCATCATACCTTGATCCATGATCTCGTTTTCACGTTTTACTCTTATGACATCGGGCAGGAATGGTAGAATATATCGTCGGGCAAATTAAGTTTCTGGGTGCTCTTCCAGGGACTTTCCCGTATTAGGATCCTTGCGATGCTGTGAGAGACTACTACGACTCTCATGGACGGGACATGAAAAATTAAAATCTAAGATGAGATTATGTTGCGGCAGATACACATATACTTCCCGTTGTCGATAACGATAAGCTAAGGCAGTGGTTGCTGTAAATTTGATCCCAGAAAAGTTTATGAGACCGAAGAACAGATTTCACAGACGCATGTATTCATTGCATTATGGGCCGATCGAGGAGATGGACTTAAAACGTGCTTAACATGCAACAGATGTGAACTAATTTTCAATGACGTCCGTTGTCTAACTGTATATTTTTAGAATTCAAATAACTTTGCATCATCATTGTTCCTGGTCGGGATATGAATAAACTAAAAACAGATGAGGAAATCTTACATTGCACCTCCCCTTCCGAGATGCGGCCTTGTTAATTTTTCTGCCTCCTGCCAGTTGTTACTTTTCATTCTAAAGTTTATTTTTTAGAATTTCCTTTTGCTTCACGGTAGTTTTATAGCTGCCGAGATGCTATGAATGGTGCCCGGTCGTTTTATATCGTTTCTAATTTATATTGGGAGGTTATAACGGTGGGGGGGGAGGGGGATAGCAAGTATTGGCCTGATATTGCCCTTGCTGCTTCACAAACCGATAACATATTCTTTTATGCCTATTTCCTGGTAAACGTTTTCACTTTGAGGCTTCGTGTATTTCCTCTGTGGGTCTTTCCCTCCATTATTTCTTTTATGGTCACCTTCAAGGAGCAGTATAAGAATTAGCATGCGAAGAGAAGAAAGCAGCCCCGGAGGTTTAAAAATTTACGATCGAGCCATTGTGCCTCCGATATGTTGATAAGTTTTATCCCTTCTTCCCAGCAGCACAATCCGTATGCTTCTTCACTCTCGGACTCTTCGCGCACGACACCCCCATTAGTCATCCTCGATGGCTATCCTAATGTTTTGTATTTTCTTAGATGCTCATTAGAGGCACTCTTCATCCCTCCATTATCCCGATCTTCATTACCCATTTAGATAATACGGCAATTTCCTCCGTCGTTGCTTTGAATATTTTTTATACGATACTCGCCACGAAGGGGTGCGCCGCAAACGAGCGAGGCAATCAAGGGGGTTCTTTCCGGGTGCGAAGTCGTGCGCGTGCTAAAAATAGGGGGAACACCCCCCACCCCGAGTTGCACGGCCGCTGTCCCACGCGCCGCGGCGGGCGGGAACACGCCCTCGCCTCCACGCCCCCCCCCCTGGGTAGGGGGGATGTGTGTGGTGTGGAAGCCGCACCTTCCAAGACTCGTGCCGGGCACCCACGCCGTCCCTCCCCTTGGCTCGATTGAATGGATGAAGGGACGAGAGGGGATCGGCTCGTGAACCACGGTGGGCGGCGGAGAGAAAAGTTACTTTCTCTCTCTCTCTCTGCCTTTCTGTCTCTACGTCTCCCATCCATCCCGGTAGAGGAAGTTGCGTCTGAACCCGAGATTGAGGTGGCATCCATCCACAGCATCCCCCGTCTTTTTGTTAAGTGCAACTCGTATGGCTCTCCTCTCCCGTAAGTAGAGGCTCTTGAATGTTCAATAAAAAATGACCGTAATGAAAAACAAGTCCGTAATTTTTTCAGGTTTTTTTATTCTAGGCTCGATTATATGTGCATCCAAGTTTCTACCGCCTCAGTATCAAAGAAAATAGCTCCCACCGAGACCTCTGAATTTTCTCATGACTTTATCGGAAAAAAAATTTTAATAAAATCACCGGCAGTGGATTTATTTCGCGGACATGATTGTGGTTCCTCCAGACCATAGTCGCTAAATATGAGCGGCTAAATTTTTCTGAAATTGTTTTTAATGATTATCCTTCAACATTGTTGTCTTGTAAAATCTTGGTTCTTGTTCAATGCGGAAATTTTCGAGTTCCAATTTATAGGAATATTTCTCAAAAATGACAATACGCCCTTAAATTTTAAATATATTTTCAACTAGTCTTAGAATTATTATGTTATTAAGAGCTCCTAGGGTTGAGGTCGTATCGAACCATAAGTACAGAAAAACGTATACGTGAACACGTTCATTGCACCAAGATTTAACGGAGTAAGAATAACCTTGAAGGGAGTGTCTCGACCAGAGATTTCCAGCAGTCAGATCTACTAATGTACGTATGTTATATTGAAACCATCAATGTGTTCGCTATTTACTTCTTTGACGGCAGATGTTAATAAAGCTTCAATTATTCCTTTCGTGCGTAGAGAAACCACAAAATATTAGAGAAAGGGAGTCAGCATAGCTATTTTAAATGATGTACACGCTTAAAGATATTTGTCTAAAATATTAGGAATGTTTACGCTTGGAAAAATCAAAATAAATATTTAAAAGCACACATTTCTGGAAAACATCAAAAACAGAATAATTTCTTAGTTGATAAACTAAAATCCACCAAGCCAAAACATAATGCTCACATCTATTAGATAGTTGTAGCTGCAATTCGACAGTAATATTTTCGATGGATACTTTCACTCAATTTTTTCTCCTGCGTTATGCCTGCTGACTACACTTCAGAAAAGTCCACTTGCTTCCCGTATGCTAGCCATGACTAACCACCACAAGATCCAGAAGAGGTTGCATTTGATCCGAGGTCCAATTGCATTTGATTGTAAGTCCAATTGCAGCACCAATTTGGACCCAGTGTCCTGCAGATGGAAAACGGTCCGGTGTGGTCTGTAGTTCTCTCCCCGATAATGGCGGTGGTATTCTTATTCTCCTCTCGAGCTTTTCAATTGATAGCGGTAAGCCGGATGGTCGACGAGCTGAGGCTATGCATGCATACATACATATATTTTTTATCTGATTCATTGAGGAGGAGAAGGCTGGCGAAGTGGGCGGGGCCGTGCACACCCGTTCGCCGTTTGCGAGCATTTGGTCCAGCGACGGCCCGGAATGCTCTCGCGTTAGAGTGACTAAGCGAATCATGAGTCGTGATTTATGTCAGACGCAAAAAGGCTCGGAATTTCCCCGGATTATTTTTATTTTACCGCCCAATCTTCCTCTCGTCTTCCTCCTTCCGTGTCCTCCTCCCTCTCGCCTGCCCCCCTCCTCCGTCTCTCTCTCTCTCTCTGTGCTTTCTTTTTCTTTCTTTCTCTCTCTCTCTCTTTCTTCCTTCCCTCTTCTACTCCGCTTCCCACGTCCGAGATTCACGAGAACGAGATCAAGAGCGCCACACATCTCTCACGGACGGACATTAGTTCCCCTCAGTGCCCCGGTCCTCTTTCTACTCCCCCATCTCCCCTTGAATAATTTCTTTCCGTCCTTCCTGCCCTCGCGGTTATCAAAGGGCAGAGCGCACATTGTGAGAGGGAGTGAGCACGCTTCCAGGCTCCTCACGCGCTCGTACGCGTCCATCTTGACGAAACGTTGCGGGTAGGATTTGATCTCTCCGTCCCTCTATCCTGCGCCTATCTCACGGAAACCTTGTGAGGTGCGGTGACCGTGTAAGCAAATTTCGTTCCGGAGATAGAGACTGATGGAGAGAGACTGTTGAACGCGAGCCTCACGGCTTTCCGTATCGAGCTACGTTGTTACGGATTGATCATCATAAAACAATAATTTTCGATTGGTTTTTAATATTGGATTTGGAAAGGGCCTCTATCTATATTTCTTGAATACTATATATCTCATGTGTTTCTCGACACGGACGGGTTATTCTGTGCTCGTCTTGTGTATTATTTCTTACAGCGTACCGGTATTAATTTAAGCTGTAAGAGTCTTTTAGTGATCATACACGGGAACGTTTTAGCATTTTCCATCTAACTCCACAGCTGGAGAATGGAATTCTATTTCGACATTGATGGATAGAAAGGCTTTTCGAAGAGGTCGGAGGAGAATTAAGGCGTGAATAGTGATGCTTTAGTTTTTAATCCATAAGTGCGGTCGATAGGAGGGCCAGTACTTCATTTTTATATATTTGCACATACAAATTGATTGTCATTAGGTCATGAAAACGTAAAGGTTCCCGGTAGAATGTCCGGCCAATATAGCCCATTTGGTTGCTTGGAAAATATATCCGCACTTCGAATTTGCCTCGACTTTACTACGGGTCAGATATTTGCTATCAGCGTGCTGTTTTCTTTTCTGATTACACTTGTATCCACATTGAACTCAGCAGATTGAAACTTTAAAAGCTGTTTATACTGCTGTCGTCACTGCTAATATTTACTGCTGAAAGTGCGTTCATGAAGATAACTTGAATGATCACTGTTATTTGTAAACACCCTGATTGGCACATGTATTGGATTGGTTTCTTAAGAATTAGTAGTTAATTTAGATTACGAAGTAATTTTTGAGAAAAACTGAAGATGAGTAAAACTGTTGTCATAATACATGTTACTCAATCTAGTGCTGCAACTACTATTCTTTTTAGGTGTAAGGAGCTTGTATAATCTACAGTTCTTATACTTTCTCTTGTGCCTTTTTGAGTTATTCAACATTATGTTTTAATTGCAAAGTTTTATTTATAAGTTACTGGAAGCAACTTCAGCGCGGCGAAACAAAATGACACCCCAGTCGCTGACGAATGAAAGATGTCGAAAACCAATGGAAGGTATTAATTTTCACTGCATTAATTTACGTAAAAAGCTTAAATTTCATGTGAAATCCATTCTAGGCTGATATATGATTTCGTTGAGCGAAAAAAGGTTACGCCATAATCATATTTGGGATGTCGCTCTAAACCGCCTTTGGGGTGAACGTGTACGCAACACCCTTTTGCGGTCGCAGTCAACCGTTAATGGCTAACTCGACCTACTCAACCACTGACTTATTTTCCCTTCCGAAAACTTAAATTTTTATGAGACACTTTCTCTTTTATTCCACGTTAAAATGTTTTATAAAAAATGACTTTATATTACCCTTGTTTTTATGTTACAAAAATTGGAAAAGGTTCGGCCAAAGTAGGGGAATTAGGTCATGAGGGTCTTTATCAAGATCGTACGTAATTTTTTTTGGCTGCATACGACTGTGGAAACACGTGTGTCTTAATGTCAACTTTAATGACTGAAGTATTGATAATGAGTGCTAAAGAGTGAAACGCTTTCATGTTCCTACCAAAAATGGTATGGCGTGAGAAATTTGGTACGTTTTTATTGATACATAAAATAAATAAGGAAAGTCGGCTTGGTAACTGAATGTATATGGTGCATAATAAATTCCTGTTAATAGAACCATATATGTATATATATATATTCCATATTTATACACATGTGCATATATATATATATATATATATATATATATATATATATATATATATGTGTGTGTGTGTGTGTGTGTGTGTGTGTGTGTGTGTGTGTGTGTGTGTGTGTGTGTGTGTGTGTGTGTGGGTATGTATGAGCATATATATATATATATATATATATGCACATACATACCCACACACACATTCGTGATAAAATTACACCCATTAGCTACAGAACGAATTACTTAAATGAGCCTCATTTTCGCATTATTCGATTAATTCATTGTAATAATTCATTGCGCAGATTATGGATTATTTCGTTTCCTATTTTCTTTGGTTGTCATATTGTTTTACCCAACAGGCTGGCACAAGAGTAACTGAAAATTTTAGATATTCGATGTTTTAAGGCTTAACTTTGTGGAGATCCATTTTCACTGACGTAAAAATACCAATGTACTCGTATCATTCCACTAAATGCTTTATTCGGTACAACTAGTTCGACGCATCGGCGTCATCCTCAGGTACCAAGTTATGCGACATGTATGTGTAACTTTGTAACTGATGATGACGCCGATGCGTCGAAACTAGTTTTACCGAATAAAAAAACTTAGTTGAAAGATTCATTGGTATTTTTAATTCAGTTAAAAATTGAGATTATACGGTTTGGCCGTTAATTGTTGTCGTGAAAGGTTAATAATCAGAGTAAATAAATGAATTTGAGTAGCCGGAATGGTGCAGTCAAGTGTGCACTAACAAATGGATTTTTTAAAAGTAATATCCTCAATTATCAGCCTTAACTTATGACTTAGTGACGTCGGTGTGTGTAGTAGCATGCAGTGGCGTGGAATTCAGTATGAACAATAGGAAACAGAACTAATTTTCATGAATTTAAAGCTTCTGTATCCCACTCCCTATTACCAAAATGTATACTTTTCATTCCTATATGGAGGAAATGTCCAACTTTTAATTACCCTTTATTTAAGTGTCAATGAAATCCATATGTTTTTAAAAGCTCTAATACAGGTACTTTTTATTCTTCTCCAATTAATCTAAAGCAAATTCTGTCTCGCTCAATAGCTAAAAAAGAAAACACTCCCTCATGAAAAAGGCCGCGCTTCAGTTAGATATATGATGATAACGCAAGCACTCGGATCCTATTTTTTAAAGTCACGTTTCTCTTTCAGGGGGGAGAACATGTTACTCAAAGCTTGTGAAGGATTTCATTCAAACTAGCCTATATTTCTCTCTCTATCTCTCACTGAAAGGACCAATCGTGAGTTCTCCAGCCACCTGTTCAGAGGGCTCACGCGCTCCGTGCGTGCATCTCTGATGCAAAAGGAAGATAAATAAGAAACCTCCGTATCTGTTCTCTGCGTAACAACGATGGAGGTGAGGCATGTTTATTAGCGTTGAAAACCTCGACTTCGAGAATCGCCATGAGCAAATAGCTATCGCTATGAGCCCGGGCATCCTCTTTATTCCGTTACATTTGGCTACTTTTGGCGTTTTACCTTCTCAACTACCCCTTGAAGTGTTAGCTTCATATGGAACTAAATTGAAAACAGGAACTGAAACAGAAAAAAGTGGGTAGATGCTCGTGTAGCATATGAAACGGAGGTATGTCTAAAGATGGTATGAGTCATATTTGCTCGAAGAATCTGCCAACTTGAGGAGAGTAAGGATCGAAAATTCGGAGTGGAAGGCTCGTGTCTCAAAATCGGGGTTGCTGAAAACTGGGTTAATGGAAGAGCCGGGAAAAATCATCAAATGCGGTGGACATCTCGATCCGATGCAACGTAGTTCTCTCTTCCGATTATACGAGGGTCATCCGGAAAGTAGTACCCGTTCGTGCCGCATGAAGTGCTGACGACGCGAGTAGCCGCTGGACGAGGTCAGATAGCTTCAGTGGCTTGTCTGCCTTCTCTGAGCCAAGTTGCGTGACGCTAGCATTGCCTGTGTTGTTTCTGTGATTGTTTACAATGTTTAAAAAAATTGAGAACGCCGCCAGTTGTGAAGTGAGGGCAGTGATTAAATTCCTCAATGCAAGAAACGTTCGCCCATGTGATATTCATCGCCAATTAAAGGAGGTGTATGGAGACAATGTAATGGACGAGTCGTCTGTTCGGCGGTGGTGTCGCAACTTCAACATGGGGAGGGGGAACACACACGACGATGAGCGTTCGGGGAGACCGCCTGTCATTACAGACCAACTGGTGAGCTCAGTTGACGAATTCGTGAGGAACGATCGGCGCGTCACAATTGATGACATCTGTGAGCATTTTCCCAATGTTTCTCGAACAATTGTTCATGAAATTGTTAAACACCATCTGCATTATGCAAAAATTTGTGCAAGATGGGTCCCTCGCGTATCTCAATGAGCTGGCGGCGAAGGACTATGCAGCAGGAATACAGAAACTTGTCACACGTTATGACAAATGCCTTAATTTGCTTGGAGATTATGTTGAGAAGTAGTTTAAAGTATCCTCTTTCAAATAAATTTTTTTATGTTTGTTAATATTTACTTTTGTGTCTTTATTTCACGAACGGGTACTACTTTCCGGATGACCCTCGTACTAAAGACCAATTTTCATCCAGTAATGCAATTTTCTTGTGTCCAGTGAAAAATAAGTAATGGAAAGAATGAACCTTTTAAAATTATGACCACTTTAATTACTATGACACCGTATGTTTCAATCGTCAAGCTACGGAAGAGCTTATGCCATCGGAAAATCTAATCTCTTATGTTGAATAAACCTTTCTTTACTGTGCCTGCACCCTTCAGTTTACATTGATTGCACCTCCACTTGACCTTTTAACCACTCTCCAGTCTCTCTTCACTTCTTTCTCACTCAGTGGTTGTTACATTATTTTCAGAGGGCTCACTTTCTCCCTTGTATTTTTATCTTTAAACCCTCATCGCCAGAGTAGAACTCGAATTTCAGCCTCCCTTCCATTCATATAATTGGGGTCACCCCTTCGACCAGATCTTTTCTACCCTAGGGAACAAACCCATTCTTCCCCCCCCCCCCCCGCCCAATTACTTCTCACCACTCGTCCAAAGATGTTTCGATTCTTCGTCGGCGATGCGTCGCTGCCGGAACTGCTACAGTATTCCCCAAGATTATCGAAAAGTATGACACATGCATTCCTTTTCTTAACGTCCGAAGCAGTACGGATGAGCCTCCCTCATCAGATACCCTCTGCGTGTTCAGTTAAATAGTCGGTGCCTCTTGATATGATGTACGCCAATGAAGCAATCATAAGCACATGTTTACTCTTACGAAGAAAGTATCACCGAAATATTCTCCTTAGTGATTGTAATATTTATGTATTTAGATTCATTTGAAAATTTCATTTGCGGGTTTATAAAATAATTTACACAACCGTCATAATCCAAATCAAAGACAAAATTACTGAAATTCCAAAACAAGTTGGTCCTTCAAAACCAATGTGTTCCTCCGAATGTTTAAATAATTCTACCATTAAAATCTTCGAACACATGTTTAATTATCTAAGTGCAATATGATAATCGAGATTCCTAACTAAAAATCATAATAAATTTCGGTCAAAAGCAGTCGGAACGTAGGCATTCCTTCTCTCCGCCGCCGCCGCTATTCCATCTTCCGCGCTGGTCTTTATTTCAACATTTTAAAGCCTTCCATCCCTGTTACACGTCCCTTTAATAATCTTTTCCCTTCCTTCCCCGCTCTTTCGTTGCCTCTTCTCTCCCCGCATTCGCGCCTCCTTCCTCCTTTTTCATTTCATTCTTCTCCACTTGTCATGTCCCCCCGCTGGTACCAGTTGCTGCGTGTAATTGTGCCCTCCCAGTGGGGTGAGACATCAGGTGCCAAGGGTCGGAGACGTTAACCATGCTGTTGTTCTTCTCCCCGGCGGAGTCCTTCTTCCTTACACGCAATCGTTTCCTACGCATCTTATTGTCGGCATTCTCCATCCCTCTACCTGTTACTGCAGGTTTTACCGGCTGTATTTTCTGACATGCGCGGCGAGGAATGCAAATTGAGTGAACTTGCTTGTTTTGAATATTGTGCCCGTGTTGCTTGTAATAAGAGGATGCTTTACTCTTAAAAATTAATGGAGGCTCACCGTGGCCAGGAGGTGACCTTTTGAATTAATTATATGTTTATACTTATGAGGAAAATGTTTCTTCAGATGGAAAATAAACTCGCCCATATTAGGGGACTAAAACTCAAAATCTAGGAAACAAATCAGTCGTAGGCAGTTGGACTATGATGCTCTCTTCGGCAGCTGCTTTGGTTTCTATCGCACAAGTTCATTCAACTTTATTAGTCTGTATTCGAAGATACTCTCTACCCGACTCGGATATCGTGACACTTCACGTGCATTCATGCTCCGTCCGTCGGATGGGACGGTAAATGAGAGCATCTTTGGAGCCATTCGCCATAGCGTCAGCACCAAGCTCGAGCCCAATCCCCTTTTAAAATTTTATTTGATATTTTTACGCCAAGTTAGACGCGAAGTCGTATAAGAAGGAAAATAATGTCCACATAGCGTTGACTGCAGAACTTCGTGATGATGCGTACGTGAGATGATTTTATATATGGGCGTATTTTCCAGGGATTTTGTACTTCCTTCCAGATGCCCCGTCAGATGTCCCTACCAGACGGAAAAATGATGGCCCTTAATCTCGAAAATTGATTTAAGTAAAATAGTTTGGGTGGAATCGGTTATGAGTGGGACGTTTCAATATTTCCTCACTCCGAAGACTTGGAGTCGATTCGCAATAATGGAATCATTTGCACTGTCATACCGGCACACACAGGGAGGCCGGTAGAAGATAAGTACACTCTTCGTATTATCATATCCTGAAATATAAGCGCTTTGACACTGTTGATTGAAGGGCAGTGGAGAATCTTGAATTCCACTACTCAATATTTCAAAAATATTTCCATTTTTTTTAAATAGCCTCCCTTGTAGGGTAGATATCATTAGACAAGTCAAAAGACTAATCCAGTATTTTATTATACTATCTGCCGAAGCACGCTTACTTGTTCACGGGAAGATAATATTTTTCGGTTGAAGAATGAAAAGAAATGGATGGCGCATTGTGTTAGCTATGTCTCCATCGGCAGTGAAAGCCTCGGGACTACAGCTGCACGTAGTCGAGTGATGCAATGCCTTTTATTTATAGTATTCTTAGGAATATTATGGCAAATTGAACGTGAATTGTGCAAGTTTAATGAAATCTCTTCGAATGGGAAAATATTAACTGAAAGTAAGACTTTCGTCTAAATGAAGGAAGCTCGATCGATGCATGTGTTCTCACTTAGTCATCGTCGCTACGCCGTTCTCATCTTCCACTCTCTCCTTCCCTCCTCAGTAGCTATTTAAGTATTTTTAAATATATGATATCCTTTATGCCTTTCTATTCCTTTGTGTGCCTTTTTAGATTAAAAGTTAGCGCTTTTGTAAGTTTTCCCCAGTCGTTAATTTTTTTTGTAATTTTTTGACCTCTAATTTTTTTTAATCTCCATATTAAATGTAGGTAGATATGTACCTTTTATATCGCCAACATCATCATCATTGGCTTTTATTTCTTAGATTAGTTTGTGCAGGAAAGCATGTCTAGGCACGGTAATCTTCTCTGCTGATTTCCACCATAATTCACGTGCGTTAATCTCTTCCATCATTTGGAACTCGCTGTAATCTTTGACCTTCTTCCGTGATTTTTTTCTCCGAAACTAATATACATTACGGTCTTAAACTAAACCTTCGATATGATCATTTAGCGATCTTATTGCTCATGAACATATCTCTTTTCCCAATCCTTGGTTGCCTTCTTTATTAACCACTTGGTTCGTCCTTTTTTGTAATACTTCTGGATCACCTCGCTTATTAGAATTTTAAAATGCTACTTATATTTTTGTAAACACTCACGGTTGTCAGCTGTTGAGAGGTTAACGCATTATTTTTTGTGAAGTATTTATTTTTCGTTTTTTTATATTTGCATCATTATGTAACGTTTTTGTTAGGGAGTTCCTGAGCCGCCTTCTCTCCGTGACGATATCACGTGACGCTCCTGAAAATAAGCCACTTAAACCGATGTGGGCTTATGTTACTCGGTGTGCTAGTGACCTCATTAAATAGAAATTATTTGTTCAATGCGTTTCACAACAGGCTGAAACCATTGGCTAGTATTAAAAATGGCATCAACTCTAGTAAGGGAGAAATATTGAGAATATATAATGGAAGCTGTAGATTAGAACTTTTATCGAATTCTCTTAATTTGAGGTCTAAAAATAATTCCGATGAATAGGGAAAGAAATGATTTCCACTCGTCCCTACTGTAGTGTATGATTTTCTTTTAACGGATATTGTATTGATTCGAAAAGCAGCGAGGTGAGCATCATTACGTAAACATGTGTTCGAAACATTAGGTTGGCGTGCTTTTTCAATGGCGTTCCGGTCCCTTCTATCGAGATCAGTGGAAAGCATGTTTTCCCCCTTCACGTCTCCGACGGACTCTCACATAATATAATAGGACTGCAAAATGCCCATTCCTTCCTTCCGTAAGAAACTTAAGAAATTACGGTGGCCTACTAGCCGGTGACATTTTTTAACGAAATTACGGCAAGAATACAAATGGGCAATTTTTGAAGTTAAAATACAACTGACTGTATCTGCTGGGAATTGCACAGAATATTGAGAAACGGGGATGGTTCGCTCTACGCATAAATCGGACCGTCTTAGTGACTTCCTTAACGTTCTCAATGCTTACGTCAACCAATTAAAAATGCGCTCTTTCTATTGTTGTGATTACCTACGCAGGACACTCATAATTTCGTTTAATTGAAAATAATTTTAGAGATATATGTTTTTCTTCCTACTCGCTCTTGAGAGGAGACAAGTGATAACATTTTCACAAGATGATACGCCCCCAAACTGACGCCGTGTCCCAACATTCAAAGAACCTTCTACAAAATGATCTATTAGAAGAGCGTGCGGTGAAAATGAGATTGTTCCGCTCGAAGGGATCATGGGATAGTGTCTTCATATGGCCCCGTCGAAAGTAATCCCTCTTTCGTCTCCACTCCTCATTCTCCTTCAGTTTTAGGCCTCTCCGTGCGCGAACACTCCCCCCTTCCTCCATTTTCTTTCGTCTTCCCCAGACTTCCTTCCCCATTCCCTTTCCAAAGGCGTTCTCATCCAAGGCACACACCTCCTCCCCCCTTTCAACCTCCCCGTCCTCCCACCCTCCCCGTCGTCCCACCCTCCGTTCCCTTTCTTTCTCTCGCCGCTTCCTTTCTCCCGGCCACCCGCCCCTCCGTTCCCTGTAATTTTCCTGTTTATTACGTCGGCGCACGTGTCCCTCTCCGTGTTTGTTCGACTCGTGCCGCTCGCCCACGGAGCACCTCAGACGCGCCGATGCTACCTTTAAAAACTCCTCTCTCCCTTTCTCTCTCCTTCCATTCCTTCCACCCCTTACGTCCCCCCATCCCGGAATCCTCCCCACCGTCTCATTTTTCGCCTCTCGCCATCCGTCGCTGTTTCTCGTTGCCGCCCCGCTCTCCTTTTTCGAGCACTCTGGAGACTAGAGCCCTTCCCTGTTGTGTGCAACCTACCGATAGTGCCTTATACTAGCCACAGAGTGTATGCAGATGGACAACTTGCTCGGCCCCGCTCTACTCCCTCAAACCTCCGTCGCCCTCCTCCCCTCCCTCTTTCTCCGTTCGGTCTCGTGTGGGGAGATGGGGGTGGCATGTTGATATTGCTACCTATCAATGTAATGTGCTGCATGTCGATAGCGTATCGATATCGAGATGGAAATTCAGCAGTTGTCGGAGCAGCAGCATTGAATTTACGTTCGCATCAGCGTCAACATATATGCTGAAAGGTGTCGGCCAGAACTAAAATTTTTGCATGTATGACTGGTGTCCTAACACGTCCGCAGTGAGCGTCGGCCTGCGGGATATTGTGTATATGTCGCTGTAGATTACGGGCAATCCTGTCCCAGTCCCCTGTTAGTCAGTGCCCATCTCGATTCATCCTCCGCTACCCTTACTTGGGCCGTCTGATTCATATACGAGTCTCTGATAAGTAGCATTAGACAGTTGAATTCGGTGATTGTTTCGATTTCTTGCTATTTATGTTCGAAATACATTGATGTTTCAATTTACCCACGTACATCATCGCTTGTTGATGTAGGTATGTTGAGAATCTTTAGGGAAAATCAATCACTCTTAACTCATATCCCGTTCCTCAAGGATAAGCCTTATTCACTGGACAAATTATAATGCATTTTTAATGTGGGTACCGCTTAGTTGTTTGCACTTAAATTTAAGTGTTAATGTGCATTAAAAGTATATGGGAACCTTCGGTTTACCAACCTCTATACTCCATATCCATCTTCAATTTTTCAGGCCGCCGCTCGGTATGTCTTTGTTAACTCTCTTGAGCATCCCTTAAGAGGTGGGCTCCTTCGAGTGCCAATTTGATTAAGGTACTAAAGTGGTTTATATTACTATTGGTTATTGTTTTAGGTTAAGGCCTTTGCGCGATATGTTGCGGAATATTATTTTGAGCAATTGAAGTATTAGCTTATGCTTGAGTGTGTTCATCCTAGTGGTTTTGAATTATCCATATTAATGAGGTTCTGGGCAAAAGAATGAATACTGATTTAAATTCATGCTTAATAATAATTCAAACCCGTTATATATGTATTCTCCGACGAATGTACTATATTCCCGACCATTCGGTAGTAAAGTCAAACATGTCGTAGTATTAACTGTGTAATTATAATTAAAGTCCAATTCATAAAAAATAGAAGTCAATTTATCTTGAAAATTACCACCAAATTAATTTCTAATAGATGTTTACAAAAAATATAATCCTGTAATGACGCTCAAGCTTATTCCAAAGAAACTGCGGGAGATGCCGCAACAGTAACATTTAACGGAGTAATCCTCTAATTTCAGAGTTTAAGATGATGTCTCGATAGCTGAACTGGCTGAAGCACTCGACAGGATATTGAGGGATCTTGGTTCGAATCCCGGTCAAGGCGAATGATTTCTACACTCTGAAAATGTTGCATTGCGACACTCAAGCTTGTTTTGATCTCATTTAGGAATTTCATATGAGTGTGTCTAAACGGATATTCAACGCTGATAACGGAACTGGATGATTTTGTCTTTTTGATTGATAAGGATTATTTTTTTATTTTCAATGCAATTGGCTATGCAATGAAACCGTTAATGAAATCACAACCGGTCAGACATCAGTTTTCATAAATCCTTTGGATGTTCTTTGCTAAAAAAATCTTGGAAAGTTTTGCCAAATTTCTGCTAAATTCGGAAGGATAAAACGAGAACAATTCCATCCGTCCAAGGGTATGATGGTGAATAAGGCAACGATGATGAATAATTTTTAAATACGCTCGAATTATTCCGAATACATACACTATTCTTCTAGTACTATTGATATCGAGTGTATGTAACTACAATTGGATTACAATAGACATAACCACTCTTTGACCAGGCTAAAATCGATAAATTTCATGTCATAGCTATAACTCCTAAGGAGGCTAATGGTCATATATTTGGCCTCTTCCTTATTCATGGACACTAGATTTTTCAGAGATGTCTGGGAAAACACTTCCCGATGCACACTTCCATGGGAGTAAACAAATGACAACATCGGACATAATTAATGTTACCCAAATTCAAACCCGAATTCTCGGCTAGTTTGTTCGTCAATTCTTGCACTATTTTATTTCCAATGGCAGCAGTGCATACATTAGTTTCATTTTAATATAGCGCTTATTCTTTTCATCAACCAGCCCCAATCAAATTGCTTTATTTTAGAGATGCAGTAAAATTAATTTACGGCAAAGTTTCGTGAGTTTAATACCCAAAGTGTAGGAAATCGTTTTGTTAAGCGATTTCCTGCTCCGGCCATCGCCGGAAAAGCGCCGAAAAATGTAGAAACGATGGAGAAATCCAGTTGTCAAGAACGGCAAAATGATGTTCTAAAGATGAGCATATAAAAGTGGCATTAAAAAAATCCTGTCGCACGCATACACGTCTCATTCCCATTCCGACTTTCCATCGAAATAATTCAGTTCCAGAATAAAACGTTGCGGTTATCTCAACCGCCGACACGTCATGGCCAAGGAGGTTTTCCCCCAGTCACCTCTTCCGAATCCTCGGTGGATTCCATTGGAGTTAATATGAGTTATTTCTTTCGGCGGAAGGGTGGGTCGATTGGACGAGAGGGGTGCCGGAGGTGATAAGGGGGCTGTAGCGTCAGCTCCGCTGACCGTGGAGGCTGGGAGAATACGAGGGTGTGTGTTTGTGACGGGCGAAAGAGGGCGTGGCGGGCAGGTGGAGGAGGCGCGTAGGCACGGTCGAGGCGAAGGGTTAGAGGAGGAGGGTCCGCCGGCACTTTCGTCCGTCTGCGAAAACACCAGTAACGCACGCATTAATTAAATTCCGACGTAGGGAGTGGGGGAGAGGGATAACACAAGTCTTTTGAGCGCGTTGTGGTGAGGTCTGCAAATGGCTCGGGTCAAATGCTAATATGCCTTTAAGTGGACGGTTTTAGGGAAACAGCGACGTTAAAGGAAGTTATGGCAGCCTTTACAGAGCAGACATGTCTGCAACAGAAGAGAAATTTCATTCCGGGTTGCCCTCTCTACCATGTGTTAGACCGAGCGCAGATGATTTCATATTTACTTGCGGCATCGTTCTCTGGATTTCGCTCGGACAAGGGTGAGAATTGCGGCTTGGAAAGGCTGTCGGAGCGTTTGCGATTTAACCATGACAGAATTGTTTCCGAGTGGTTAGAAACAACGTCATGGAGCTTCTTGGATTTCGTTTAGCTAATGCAAAGCCAATTTATATGAATTCCGTTCGGAGATTCCTCTCAGTAGGCCGTAAAAATTAGTTCTCTGAAGGAAATCTTTCCGATTTTATTTTCCAGCAGAATGCATGTATTAATACTATGATCAGGCTTTAGATAATAGTATGATAAGGCTTTAGAATTATATCGGGTTGATTTTATACAATCTTGATGTGAAAAACAAAACTTCCAACCAGCCGTTCAATGAAAAGAATTTCATTCAAGCTGCCTTATAGCTTGGATGATAATATGAATGTATCGAGCACGCCAGTTGAAGTATTGGTAGATTTACGTATTAGCAAATATTAACGATTCTCTGGTGAAATCGAAAAATTCAAGGGACTTAAGGAGATGCCGCGACAGTAACTTAAACGGAGTCTTCCGCTAACCTGCATTAAAATGCATCCATTTCAAAGTGTAAAAATTACTCGCGGTGATCCCAGTCAATATTTTAATTGCAATTAATTGAAATTAAATTCAAAGAAACATTTATCGTGTGATTATGAAATCGGGAATTTTAATGCGAGGAATCTTGCTTAAAAAACTGTCGGAGATATCTAAATTGACCACTTTTGGTGGTAAAAAAACAGTTAAGCGGCACTGATTATTTATTTTTTTGGCGGTGCTTCAAACTCTCACCAAAGGAACTTCTTTTACAAACTACCAATAGCGTACACGCTGGCCAACACGATATTGGCAACGACCTTTTGTACCGCGTATGAAGTAAGAGAATATTGAATGCCGAAGGAAACATTTCAGAACCAACTTTTGGGAAGGTATGACTGATTCAAATCTACCTACTGATGTCACTCAGATCTAAGCGATCCACGTTATTTTTTTATTATTATGTTAGAAAGCCCGATTTGTTGATCGTCATTGTTGCTTTTTATTCCCATTGTTATTACCTACCTGTGTCCTTGGAGAGGAGACCGTTGTACGAGTACATGTATGCTTTATGTCCATGTGGTAGTGGAATTTCGCTTCTTACTTGTCGAATTCTAGCTTGCACGTTATTGGATAAATTTCTTACTGCATCCTAAGATGCAATTGTCTATTAGATGATAGTATACGTATGTAGTTGCAATTGATAGGATTTTTGCATGATGGTATACGCCACTGTGGGTTTAGGTTTTTATGGAATTGTTCATTTTGCATGTGGTTTTGTTTCCTTTTATAAGTGGTGACCTAACACCCCTTGCGGCGGCTTGCGGGGTATCATGTAGATGAAGATGTTGCTTTCAATGCTGAGCATGATGATGCTCTATATTGTATATTGAATAAGCATTTGATACTAATTTCTCCATTCGCCCGGAGCAAATTCTCCAGGGAAAAAAGAGTGCCAGAATATGTACACCACTTTAGTCTCTAACGTGTTCTATGAACTTTAAAATTGAAATCCAAGGTCGACAATTACCATTTTCTTACTTAACGGACAAATACAAGCAAGGCAAGGCATCTGCTTGAATTTTTCTAGTTTTTAGTATATTTAATCTCTTCAGGCGTAAGTTTATGGAATTGTTTCATGATGTATAATTTCGAAAATATTTAAGTTTTTTTAGGGTTGGAAAAGCATTTAAGAGTTTCCCTTAAATGAGCATGACTCCAAACTCTTCTACGATCAATGGAGAACATTCCTTGGTCGCTGAGTAACATTCATGATGAGATATAAAATCACTTGCCTTAACCAAAGTTTGAGAGGTACCGCTGCAAACAGAAACAAACGCTGTGAAGCCTCCACTACAATAACATTCTATTTACTGAAAATAGGAGTTATAACGTATACATATAGGCGTTTGTTGGTCGGAATAGGTGTGTCATACATTTGTAGAAATAACTGCTCATGATAGAAAGAATTTCCCACGCATTTAAAAATGAAACCCGCCATATTAACCTCGGCAATTTAAACTTGTAAATCGTCCTCTTGAAGGATGCCTCGAGCCTGGCGTTGTTGACTTTAAACACAGTCGTGTGCTGCGATGCGCTGGGCATCGTTCGTTGAATCCAGTTGAGGTTTGAGCGCCCGAAGGGGGGAGGGAGGTGGAGGGTACCCTCGAAGGGGTGACTTCGTGCCGCGTGCGACCTTGGCCATCCGCTACGAGTAATACGTTAAAACTGGCGACGGCGTTATATTCGGCGTCTGGAGGCTGAAGCTTCCGTATCCCTCTCACCGATCCCTCCACGGGGGAATTTCCCTCTTTTCCTTCCTCCGTTCCAGGAGACCGAGGAAAAAGAAAGAAAGGAACTCAAACCGGGAGGGGCGCGGAAAAGGACGAGAAAACTCACTCGTAAGATTCCACGTCTTCCTTCTTCACCTATCTCGCTTCCTCCATCTCACTCCCGCGGCCCTCCGCAACTCAAGAGCTAACTCATCTCCCCTTTGTCTCTTCGGGCAGAGCCATTCATTTGGGGACTGGAGGCGGTGAGTTGGGGGAAGGGAGGACGGATGGGGATAGGGAGGGAGGTGAGGTGGGGAGAGTGGGGTACGACAGGAGCTCAGACGGGCTGAAGGCAAGGCGTTCTTCCCGCCAACTTTTCGGCCGTGTCCCCTCTCTTTTCTGCGGAGCCATATCCTTTCCCCCGGCCGTCCCCGTAATCCTTCCTCTCTCCTTTTCTCTTACTCTCGCGCCCCCTCACCGCTCCCCATCCCAATAGGCAGTCCTTCGCGCTTCTTTCCGTTGAACTTCCCGAACCTCGTCCAACAGCCCGATGGTTTGGCCTCTCCCTCCCCCCTCACGCCCCCCTCCCTGCACTTGGCTAAGCCGCTTCCTTGGCCGCAAGCCTCGCCTCCAGAGGACTCGCACGAAAAAAGAAATAAGACACTTTACTACTCCCCGGAGTGTCAGCACTCGCTCACCCTCGCCAATCCTCGCCGTCAAAGGCGCGTATGGGATGGGTGGGGATTGGGTGGGTGGAGGATAGAGGTTGGCGGTTGTGACGGGTGTGTGAGGAAAACCCCTTTTTATTATATTGTCGTCGCTCTTTCTCCCTCGACGTCCTTTGCCTCCCGGGACATCGTCGACCTTGTCCCTCGCCTATGGTTTTGGCAGCCCGTTTGTCTCCGCATGACGATCGTGAGGGGAAGGGGACGAGGGTGGGTTGGCAGAGGGACACCCGGGAGGAGTGAGAGCATGGAAACAAAACGTGCAGAGAACTTTCTCAGCTATGGGCGAAGGTGGGTTGAGTCGAAGGAATCGAGGGGGATGCGTGATGGGGAAGGGAGATGCGCTAATTGCTAGATCAAGTCCTGTGGAGGGAGCGAGGAATGCTGTGTTGGGTGGTCTTTCGAAAGGCATTTTTGTGGGTTTGGATCACTTACGCTTTGAGCCGTTAATTGGTTATATTTCCTAGTGATGCAGTCCTTTGAATTTTATCATCCCGTCTGAAAATTTTGCTTTATTTCGATTTATTTTTTGCAGATGTTTAGTTTTGATTATCTCCTTTTTAAACAGAAGCCATCGTCTAGTAATGATATATAAATTTTCCTGTTGTAAGTTTAAAAAATTTATTCTTGAATTTATAGTTTGGGAACGTGCTAAATATTTGAACCGCTTACTTGCGTGGTGCTTTATACATCGCGAAAGAATACAGAATTTGCTTTGTTGTATATTAATACTTCTCCGTACAATTAGTAGGTCTGTTTTCGTGATAGTATTGTGGCAAACAATCATGATTTGTTCTCCATGGAAGAGAAGATGGATGTAATCCGATGTTATTTATTTATTTTATAGGATTTATTTTTTATGATATGAAAACTGGGCCACTGATGAATTCTGCGTTTGCGTTTACTCTCGTATGGGTGTATTTTTTTTATGAAGACTTGATTAAATCGCCTTTCGAATACGGATAGCGTATCGCATATCCATCGTTCGCCAGTTTGCCTTAAATTTGGTGCTGATAAGCTGATATTTTTAATCATAAGAACTTCTATGTAACTGATCGATAGGGGTATTTAATGAGGCAGAGGCACAGGAAATGTCAGACGATGATTGCAGTATTTCAGCATTACTGTGCAGGGCTCGACTAGCATCAAGTAAATGTATAAATTGTTAAGGATTCAATTTTTTTATCAATGCTATGGATTAAGAGATCATCCGAATCTTGTTATTGGTAGTTTTAAAAAGTGGTAATTTTAGAAGCAGGTTGTGGAATGTTTTAGAATCGTGAAATTTATTATTGTAGAGAAATATGACCCTGGCTAAAAACCTCACTTTTTCATTATTCGAATGCCTGAGCTTCTCAGGTTGTTTTTCTTAATTGTTTGGTGCGTTTTACTGATTGCATGCAATTTTTTGTTTACTTGATGTCAGAGCGTTGTGTTTCGTCCTCGCTAACAATTATGTAGTCATGTTGCATTGAGAACACAGCAGCATTATGACGCCAGGTCATACTCAAGTCGTATGTCCCATTTTTACTGATAGGACTGATTTTTTTCACAAATATGGTCGTCCTGACAAACTTATTCCGAATAACTGCGGTTAGAGATGCTTCCTCGGATTTTTAATGAAAATCACGATTGTCCTTCGTTAATCATAATCATTTCCAGACAAGGAAGATGAGGAGGATAGCCATTACCAAGCGGCAGAGCCGATATAGGATGGAAGAGAAATTCAGTAATTCCCCAATGTGGTCAACGATAGTAATTCAGTGGTAAAATAAACTGGAAATGTTGAACGTAAACGGAAATCAATTCAAATATAGCCCTTTGACATCAAATATGTTAATCCTAATTTGGTAAATTTAAGTTATTTATACGTGTCTATATTTCCTATGAAACGATACGCACGCGTTAGATCGGGAGAAATGTGTGATTCGTTGGTAATGGTGTTACTACACGGGAAAGATAACCACGGGAACGATGCGTATGTTTCCTGTGAATGCCGGAATCTATACCTCAGGATACGCAAGGATATTTCAATAGCCCTGGAGAAACCGCATTGATTAATCTCAGCGACTTGATCTCTAAGACTCATTTCCGGAAAAAAATCATGAAACCTTTACGGTACCTCAATGGCATGACGCCTGTCAACGCCATTTCCAGGCGCCATGGCTATTATTTCGCACAATAACAGGGAAGTGGATGGATTATCATTTCTTCTCCGCGGCACGAAGACAAACACAACCGCAGCCCATGGCCCTCAACGTGCCGACGTCTCAGCAGGCCCGTCCCTTTTTTTTGTGACGATGATGTCAAAAATCGTGCATCTTCTGAATGGGAAACACTCATGAGGATGTGCGGAAATGAAGTATGTGGGTACTCTTGTGAGTAGCACGTGAAGAAGAAAAGAGGGTCGAGTGGGATATTGTCATGACGATCTCGCGGTCACTCGCACCGATATGTTCCTGGGATGAAATAAAAATATCTTATGAGAGAAAATTTGTTGCATGGAACATTTCCTCGGCGGCCGAGGAGGCCGTAACCTTGGACTTTATTTTTCCTTTACTAGGCTGCGACGGGGGATGGACTGGTTCGGTGTATCCCAAGGAAGGATTGACGTAATGATGAGGTCGGGGGGCAATCGAGGTTTTATTTTTAGAAGGAAATGGTGGGTATACGATGCCGCGATAAACGAGATGTTTTTCTGCAGACAAATAAACGTAGATAAATGGATGAAGCACTGGTCGCTCTGAGACTGGATAGTATTGAATGATGTGAAGAAATGACTGTGTCATCATACGATTTTTTTTTCAGAATTCACAACAACTCTGAAACATATGTCAAAGTCATCCAGCTATTACATCGCTGAAATGCTTGAATTTAGTATATGCAAAAGCTTCTGCTCACCTTTTTTTCTTCAGCGTATATTCACGTTACTTTAAAGCTGAATTTGATTCATGCAATCAGCTGTAGAAAATGGATTGATTGGTAGATTTCTTTTTTTTTCATTTTTTTACTTAGGTTTTTTACACTAAAATGACAATGCTCGTAAAGAGGAGCCAACTCCTGTGTAATCCTGAAGGCTATAAATGCATACTAATCCTCTTCATAAAAGAGACATGAGAGAGGTAATTTCAACTCACGTTCGATTTTGCTTTGCCGGTTATTCATCATATAAGCAGAGAGTAGAAATTAAGCTGGAATTAAACATTCTTTCAAAAATATTGCTGAAGAGTATCGAGTATTCCTATCAGTATCTTCTGCAAATATCCAGATAGAAATCCATGTGGAGCGTTCTCTTTGGAAAAAGCCTCCATTTTTACGCAAACAGAAAATCTTCATGAATTTTTACGGTTCCACAACCTGATGGTGTAATCACTACTAAGGGATTCGTGTCACTTCGTAATTGTAAAGTACTCGAATGGTAATTTTAAATTTTAAAAGCCTTCGAAAGGCTCTTTTCATCAGTTAGTGATTGATTGATGAAACACGGAAGGCCAAAATTAAAATCTATTAGTGGCCACGCGCGAAATTATATTCCCGCCTCTTTTCCCTTCCCCCTTGCAAATCAAACGCGTTCGGCTCTTTACCAAAGCCAAGTCGCCAATCATCTCTGAGGTTCCTGTTCTCCCTTCCTCCTCGCCCGTCCACACGCTTTAATTAACCGCAACGGATCTTCCCTTCCTTCTCCGCACGCCGTAGAACCTTTCGTCACACTTGTTGCAGACGTATTTCAGCTGTTTGTTTTCTGCGATATGAGGAATGAGCAGGAGCAAGTTCCATTGGGAAGGAATTTGGACTGCCATGCATTAAAATCCCTCACTAGGCTCCCCGCTGGGCTCACATAGTTCCACATCTGCCCGTTTCCAACGTCGTGAGTGTTTCCTTAATTTTATGCATTCAATCGGCTGGTGTGTATTTAATTTATCTGAATTAAAAGAAAGTTGAGGCGGTGGATATGAACGGTTTTTTGAGTGCTGATCTCCGAAATATTTCCCCATTTGATCTCATTCGCTCAGGCGTTCAGCTTTAATAAATGCGACGATGGTGAATTCCTAACTGAGTGGTGAAACGACGTGCCCACGATTTAAAAAGATTTGTAGGAATATTCTCACGGCGTCATTCAAGGATATATCATTTCTGTCATAATGTACCCTCTACTTCATGTCTAAATTTTAAAATAATATACTTAAAATATATTTTGTAATCTCAGCGTTGTCCTTGAAGTTGTATGATAAGCATCTATTTGAATGGGTAAGTAGACACCACTGAAAAATGACGTTTGTTCTACTTTTTTGAAATGAATCCTGAATTGATAACGGTATCTCCGATCAATGTTAACGGTGTCTATGACCACCGAAAGCGTTAACGAACCCTTACATTAGATAAGGCTCTGATTTTAATAACGTCACAATTTAATATTCAGAATTTTTTTCCCGTCGAGTGATCTGAGCTGAAGGACTTTCCCGGCGCCCTGCCTTCTTTCCTTGCACCAAGTTTCTGCGTGTCTTCTGCCGGGAAACAAAGGCACTGGCGACATTTCAGAGGTTGGCAGCAATGTTTCGAGGAATTTCTCCAGAGCCAAGGGAGGACAGGGGTTGTTTAAAGAGTAGACAAAAGAAGTATATTGCCCACGCTTCTCATTTTGGCATTCCTTGCCACCTACCGACCATCCTCGCCAACCTCCCTTCGGCACCCTCCCCACACTCCCAAGTTCCCTTCCTCCCCCGAAAGGTGCGAACCCTTGTGGGAATCGCCGCTGCCCATCAGGGTCCTCTTGCTAGCCGACGGCTGTTAACTTCAACTTATGGGAGTCATGTTCTGCATTAAGACGTGAAAGCAATAAAAATCCGCTGTGGGCTGAACGTGTTCTGGAAGTCAGGAAGCCATTGACGCACGGAATGTTTTCGTTAATCCAGCACATGGCGCGGTCAGCAAATTTTAGAAGCGTGGATCAGCTGTTCATTTTTATGATTCGGACCTTATTGGCAGGGATTTATATAACTCATCTTGAATTTCATGTTTCGTGCTTTATGAAACTGTGAAAACCGTCAGGGGTCTCGAATTTCCACGGCTATTTGACTTTTGTCTAGTTTTCAGGATGACACCATTTTCTTATGCACTAAGGTTGTGCCATTACGTAAAAAATATTCACCAAGGTACTGAAGAAACTAGTGGAAGAGATCGAACTTCATTCAAAAACAGTTTTTTTAATACATCTATATCTACATAATACCCCGCAAGCCGCCGCAAGGGCGTGTGGCGGGGGGTGTTAGGTCACCAACTGTAAAAAGAAACAATACCACATGAAAAACAACAACATTGAAAATTACACCCACAGCAGCGCACACACTCACGCAAAAATCCCTTCATCGAATAAATAGATGGAAAGTTGAATGCCTGGAAGCTGGCTCGAATAACATCCTTCTACGAAGGCAACGATAGGAGGACAGGAGTTATTACAGACAAATTTCTTAAACATTGATATCCTGCAAAATCTTAGAGAATATCATTTTTACGTTTATAATGGCCCATCTCGGCAATAGAAATAAATTCGGCCGTCACAAGCTCGGGTTAGGAAAAGCAGATCTTGTGAAACACAATGAGTCATTTTATTTATGATATCCTGAAGCCGGGGGAAGGAAATGCCCAAATGGATGCTGTATTTTTAGATTTCAAGAAAGCCTTTGGCCAATTTCCTCTTAAGATATTGACAGAAAAACTTATGCATTATGATATTATGCGGGAGCGAGAAAGTGACTAACTGAATTCTTGCGTAGCCGTTAACAAATGGTAGTCGTAGACGGGTTGAGATCATCAGAGGCGACTTAACTTCAGAGGTGCCGCAGGGAAGTGTTATTGGGCTCATACTCTTCTTGTTCTGCATTAATGAACCTAAGCTCCCACTTAAGCAGCAACCTTTGATTATTTGGAGACAACAGTGGGATTAAAGATATATAAGGACACTCGCAGATTGCGTGCTATTCTTTAACGATTTAGATCAGATATCGGAATGGTCCGAAAAACGGGGATTAGAATTAAATGGCAGAAAATGTACTGCACCGAACTTTTGGAATAAAAGTAATGTTAAACAACGCCTAAATTATAAAATACACGGGATTGAGTTAACTATTTCAGAGTAGGCCCAATAATTTGTTGTTACATTGACATCAAACTTTTTATGTCTGTCACACGTCATAAGAATGTTTGGGCAGGTCTTAAAAAAGCCAGGTTTCATTCGGCGGGCTTAGGGAAAATGTGATGAAAAGTAAGAGAGAGGTGTTAACCCGCTTTAGGTAGGCCACATTTGGAATGCCCTGAAGGTATATGGGATCCATAGGAAAAAACGCGAATTAAGGAATTAGATGAGCTTGAGAGAAAACCCGCTAGGCATGTTAAAAATTTCAATGAGAAGAAATTGAGCGTCATTCGTACTCGTCTGCTGGAGATATTATATTGAAACCCTCTTGATTCTCGAAAGGAGAAGGCAAGAATTACTCAGGAAAAGGTACAGGATACCCGAGTTTCCTTGCGATGCCAGGGTTATTATCATGGCACCAATTAAATTCGTAGATTCGGCCACCGGGATAAAATAATAGAGACAGACACCGTCGGTGGCAGTTTAAAGGACTCTCTCTTTCCTCGCACGATACCCAATCATAACAGAATAGAGCCCAAGAGCTCGAACAAATTAGCTGCACTTAAATGCTAAAAGTTAATGAATTAGTTAAACTACAATTATTTCGAACAACAATATTCATGATTTTATTCTAATGTTTGGGATTAATTTTCACTTAGCCGTTTCAGCTATTTGTTTCATTGTTATGAAGTAACTTCAAGGTAAGCATACTGTATGCCTCACCACTAAAAATTAACCATTACATGATCTTTGACCAACTGGGCAGATGGTTATTCACACAAACATAGTTTTTATTTTATTGGACGCGCGCTCCTTAATATTGAAATCGCGTTTTACGATTCATAGCATACATTTTTATCTCTATTATTATTTAGCAATTGATCATTTATGAAGTTCCTGTGCTTGATTTTTTATATGAATGTGTTATGTTATGCAATATTTAGCATATATATATATATATATATATATATAAGTATATATATTTATTATTGCCCTATCTGATGCCGGTTTCCTCTATCCGTCTGTCCCAAGGTGCTCTGAGTTCCTTGAATATTTCACTTTGGTAGGGAAGAGGACTTTTCTTGATTCCAGCCCAAATTGGTTGCCACCTGAATTTCCCGCGCAGTGTATTTAGCGAATTTTAAAATTCAGCCCGAAATCACTTTTAGACTTATTATTCATATGTGCAGGGTGGTAAGAGAATTGCCGTCATATTGATATAATTAAATTTTGTTATTATGCACAAAATTTATTGTGCTCATTGTCATTCTTCGTCCATCTATTACGAGGAAAATAGTTAACAGAAGTAAATTGATAAAATTTTAATAAATAAAATTGATGTTTCCATAATTTATTTATTCGGGTATTCTCATGGCGAGCCAAGGTGTGCGGCGTTTCCGCCTTGGTTTTTTCCAGATTTTAAATGTTAAGGGATAAAATAACTGAATGAATCCAGCCAAAGGAAGCCCATTTCCTGTCGCCGCACCTTGCACGTGACAAAGGATTATCGGAAATTTGCGGGCATAGGGGAATGTCTCGGCGTAAGACTGGTTGAAATTTCAAAAGAGCTCTGTTTCAAACATATTTTATATAGCTGGAATGGATTGGATGGAGTTGAAACAGAATTTGCTGGCCATATGTCTGCGGATGAAACTAGAGATGAAAAAAAGCGTGTTTCGGTCTATTTGCGCAATCGTCGTGCCTGAAACCTAATCACCCGACTCGCCGCCGCCTTGCATAATCTCTTATAAGATTTATCCGTGGCGACAAGGCTAAATAAATGTTGCGCTCCGTAATATTCCTTTCCGACTCAGAAGTATTGCGCGGTTGTGCGTGTGTGTGTTGATCCATCAAATGATTTCCTGCTTCTCTTTGAAATTCCGCGACACAAAGGAGGGGAGCGACGACGGTAAAGCAGTCGGATTTGCGGACACGCGGTCTTACACCTGCAGCAAATTTATCCTCTGGTAGCGGAAAGGGGATTGGAGAAGACGAGCGTACGAAAAGAGGATCTTGTGGTCCGAGGGTTTTCCATCTTGATGGGTTAGGATTTGAATCTCCGCAGCGCGGTAATCTTCTCCTTAAGACTCACTCTGATCTCCATTCTAATTCCATTAAGGCTTTCGAACGTCCTTTCGACCATGAATTCTATATTTGGAACAAAACCTCTATAGGAATTGAGCTACTTTATGGGTTCGAAGTATCTCGGACGGCCAAGTTGTGGAAATTCGTTAAAATTCGAATTAACGTGGAAGAAGCTCCTGCGTACGCTCACCGTTCAGAAAATGTTGACAGCTTTAATTTATTCTCAGGAGCGATTATAAGGAAATGCAGAAATATGTTCATTCATACGAGTTGAAAAAATAATATTGCCATTGAAGTATGCAAATTTCCAAAATCGTGTAACCAACCTAGTGTTTATAGTAGTACTGATCGGATTGCCACTCACTAAAATTAAATTAATTCATTACATTAAATGCATTAATTCATAATACTTTATTGTATATCGAGACTGGAGAGGTTTGAATGGCATAAAAAATGCTATCAGCTTTTGAAACGTAAATATCCATTCATTTTTCAATGATTGTATAACTTATTTGAAAAATAATAAGTGCATTCTCAATTGACGAAGAATCAAATAAATACCTGTGGGTAACGCTCATTTTCTTTTGAGACCGGCGTGAAATAAGAACTGGCACACATATGAGTCCTAATAAAAAGTACCATAGATGAAACGAAGAAATATATTTATTCAAGAAGCTTTTGCTTGTAATAATTCCATTACCTTGACGCAGCTGTGGATACGCATACCTACGAAGCTGTAGCAAGTAAAATCGCTCCCCAGTTTGGTGGTGAAGAGTCACCTTTAGTCTGGTCAGTCAGCAAACGTTTGCCGACACACTTCAAATACTAGGGAGCAGTAAACGAACGGTTATTATGTATATACCGGTAAGCCTCAGGATCTTTTTGTGGCTCAATGTCTATGGAATTGGCGCCAATCAACAAGCGTCCCGGGGAGTGAGTATCCATCAGTGGAAGTTGCCTCAAGGAACTAGGTCGTTGAAGCTTCATTTCTATGCTGAGTCGATTCTTGAAGTGAGGTGACTGATTTAATATCGGTCTTCATTTGGCCACGCTGTATATGGACTTTCGGCGTTAATTCCCCGTACAGCATTGTGTGCCCTCTCATAGTACAAATATTCCGTTGTTTTTAATCATAGGAACGTGTATGTATGTGAAATATTTGGCAAACCTAACAAAAAGCATTATTTCCTTTCTGTCAATCTTTTATTTAGTTTACTCCCTTCAAACTGTGCGGAATTCTGCATATAACCTCACATTTGGAGGATGTTCAGCGATGGGGATAAATATTCTAGGTCATTATAACCAACATACTAGTTAATCAACATGACTGAATGATGCCGGGAAATATTAGTAGAATAAAGGTTTTGTCGGGATTGCGTATTCTCAGGATCTACGAAGAAAATCATGCATGGAAGTATCCCTTCATATGAGTGTACCTGATCATTGGAAAAAAATTGACATAAGCTTAGAAAGCAGCAATCCATCATTTTATTCGCAAGAACATCACAGTATAATCGAGTAGTCGAGGTAATAACTCAATGTGATGGTCGTTTAGTCATTTTTCGCCAATAATGCCCATATATTATCTCTAATTTTTAGAATACATTTATTATTCCTGCGGTAAATTTTGTTTTCTTGCTAACTTCGAAATATATTTCACTCAAGCGGCTGTTTTTGTTATTGGTTACATTGTATGCTCGGGAATTTTCTTCTTTTCTGATGGCTAATATACTGATCTTCTCATTCCATGCGCTATTGCAGGCCTACATGCTAACATGTTTATGTGGATTTTTAATCCGCAATCCGTGGGATCAAAATTGAAAGGCTCAAGCAAAACAATCTCCTTTAAGTTCTTCAATTACTTTACAACCAATCGCATTCTTCTCCTATGAACGAAATTAAGTTCTTAAAATTATGAAGTGTGCATTATTCATTCGCTAATTTACGGATTCAATCGAAGGGGAAGTCGACAAGTAAGAAGTACCATTCCATGAAACTAAGAATTAAAATGTTGTCATAAAAGATTAATAAACGACTAAAAGTTGCAAAAGTGTACCACTTACATCAAAGCCTTGTTTTCTGCTCCTTGCATTGAAAAAAATATCATTTTTGTCGATGAAACCGTTGGGTTTATATTACTGTAGTTATCCCATTGATGTCTATATTAAATGAATGTATTAAAGGAGCGAAAATCGCAAGTTTGAGTGAGTGATTTTCTCATCGCCTAAGAAAACCCGTGGTAAAATATTCAATAACCTGCCATTTTTTGGAAAATCTTGTGACGTAGATCAAATGCCCCGCTTCGATTCTCGTTAAGGATCACTGATTCTGGGAAAAGTAATTTGAAGGAAAATATGGAAATGAGGTTCTTGTTTCTCACCCGTCCGACTCTTCTCTTTAACATGCATCAAATTAATCTACATTTACTTCGGTTTCCTCATCATTTCTCTGGTAGGTATTGATTATCCGCTGTTTAAATTGCTCTTTAAATGCTACATTTGGTAATTTACGGTGGGTATGTTCCCTTTGAAAGATTGTGCTCAATTATATGCCTCCATTACTAGGAAATTAGGTTTGAACTGCTACGCAATGATATCGGCTGACGGCAGGTAGTTTAGCCATGGAAGTTTGCGAAAATACCTAGCACCCTAGTGGCATCTGGGTGTGGGTTCATTACACGATTTGAGAAAAGAGGCTGTGGTAGTGTTTTTGCCAAAATAAAGTTTATATAATTCATTTAGTGAATTAAACGTCACTTTTTAAAAGCAAAAATGTATTTAAATAACAGTATCAATGAAATTATTGATGAAAAAATCATCGATGATAAATATTATGGATGAAAAAATCAACAGACTTATCCCAAGCATTTCTCAGTGCTCTACATAGTATGAAAACGATCAATGCTATTCTTGCGAAAGCTGTCTGAAAATTATCAATCACTCATGACGCTGTATCATTCCATCCCAGATTAAGAGAGTGAACGTTAATAGCCCGAAAGCGATTACACGTGACAATTTAACATACAAGAAAAATCTTCGACCTTTATTTAAAGTGATAGTTACATGGGAATAATTTGAATGTGGTTTTATTCCGTGATAAAATATTTCGAAGGGAACGGGCCCTCCGCAATTCCTGAGCGTTGGAAAAATCCCAACACCCGCCGCCATCTTTGTGCGCTGATTTTTTCCATTGCCCTATCCACTTGGTGACTACTTGGGCGAAATAATCACACGGTCCCAGGTGGAGGTAGCCTTTTGGTATCATCACTGCAGGAGTTAATTTCCGTAGGCCTTTCCTGGATAGAGACGAGCGATAGTCATCATCGGCCCCGCAGGGCGATGAACCCGCGGGCACCAAAATGGGGGAGGGAGGAAGTCCGGAGTAGGCCTCCGCCGCGTCGGGGCCAGGAGTCGACACCGCGACCTTAGGAGTGGACTGCCTAGCGGCGCGGCGTGGACGACCCCTCCCCACATCCCACCTCCCCCCCTCCACTCCCTCTATTCCATTAGGCCATCCAATCCGTTTCCACGCGTCTCCCGGTCGTCTCCGCGTGTAACGCGAGTTCCCCGTCCCGTGATCCTCTCGCGGAATACCCGTGCCATAAAAGAGGGACCACCACCGCTTCCCCCCTCCCCCCGCCACGAGTCCCCACCTTCTCGCCGCCCCTCCCCCCATCCTAGCGCACACACACAAGCGAACACCTTACATGCCTCCCCGAAGTGCACGCAGCGAAGGTAGATGAGAGGGGGTGTGGTGGTGTAGGGGGCAGTAGGAAGAAACGGGGCCAGGCCACGGCTTTTCCCTCCCCATCCTGCTTCATGTAAACCATCACCATTTCTCTTCCTTTCTCCCTCTTTCTCCCTTGCTAGGCTACCCGACCGTACAAGACTGCCTCCTCCTCCCAACAACCTACAGCCTTAAGGTCCTTGCCCGTATAGTGGTACAGGTGTGCGCTCATTTCATCCTTCCTCCCTTGCTCTCTTCCATGTCCGCTCTCTCTCTCTCTCTCTCCTTCCCTCGCTCTTCAACGCCACCCCCTTCTTTCACAATCTCTCTTTTTCCTCTTTCTTCGCTCTTTCGGAGAACTCCTGCATTCTCTCTCTGCCTCTCCTCCTACCCTCTGTCGTCCTCTCCCCGCCTCGCTCTTGCTTATTCATTTGCCTTCTCTCCCTCTCCCTCCCTCCCTCCCACCCACTTCCTATGGATACTCCTCCCCCCTCACACCCTGCATGAAGAGCCCTCCGGATCTCCTTCCAGCGGATAGTACCGTGGTGTGGGGTTTATCCACTCTCACCTTTCCACCACCGGGTTCGTTCGTTCTCAGTCATTCCCTTCCTTCTCGCTCTTACATCACATTCTCGCTTCAACCCATTTATCTGTGCTCACTCTTCCCCTTCGTCTGTTTTTTTTAACGAATTAGTTTTCTTTTTACATGAATGAGAGAGGGTTTTCTCAAGAACTCGGCAAATTTAAAGTCTTTTTGGTTCATCACTTTTGTTTTTTTAATTTATTTGACATCAATCCAAAACGAACCGAGTTGGACCTTCACCCTGGATTACAAGCAACACAAATATAACAAAAAATAAAATACCCAGAATAAAATGAAAGGGACGAAAACATTAAGTTTAGAATATGGGACTAAAACTTTACACGGGAAACATTTCATTTGGACGAATCAACGGCAGGAATCATGGGATAGATTATGCAAGTTTAATCAGGTTGCACCGTAAGGTATATTGAACTAATTATAGGGGCAGTCTATTGATAGAGTATGTGAATGATCAAATGGGTGAGAAGATATCTATTACAGGAGACAGGTGAGGGAATTGATTTTTTGGAAAGCGTGAGGTAAAGGATTTATGTGTACGGGAAGACGGAAGTTGGGCTAATGGAACGGTAAAGTGCTATAATTATGATGTTAAATGTTATTTAGATGAATAGAATTACATCTTAAGTAAACCATATAAATGTTTCCATTCTCTTTACGATATAGGTATTTCATCATCTAAACAATTAGTAGATTTTGGGCAACACATAGAAAATGGAATGCCTACACATGGCCCTTTGGACTCAAAAACATAAAGCAGGGAAGTCAGGGCAAGTTCCACGACCGGAAAGAATCGGGGAAAGCCTTGTAGAGTCAGCAATTTTTTCTAGTAGCATGAAAAACTGTTTTTCCATGATGAGCTACTGTATTTTGCAGAAATTATGCTATGTAAGTGAAAATGCCCATGCTTTTAAAGGTTTATGAATATCACCTACGTTTATGAGTCACACATGACCATTCACGCGTAAAAATTGCCGTTTTTTCGAAATACCGTGATCCGTAATGGAAAAATATTTTAAATTCATTTGCAATGATAAAACATGTTCAAGTAGGTATCATTTTTCTTCATTAAAATTATAAATGTATTTTTTCTAAACGTTGTAGACGTTTTTTATGTTAATTAATGAAGTGGGTAAACGTTATTTATTATGATAATTATCCCTCGGAGGATCTGTTTAAATTCTAAAAATGATTCCTGCACCAGATCTATGGGTTAATTCTGCCCAAATCTTTCGGATTAACCTTTGAGTGAGACGTTAGGTGACAATACTATAAAAGAATATTAAAAGAAATTAATTATGTCACGTAAGAAAAACCCGGATTTTTCTACCCTTACGATGTATAATTGACATAAATCAAGTAAGAATGTATTCGAGAATACTACCTCGTGACCGCATTTGAAATTGAAGAATTTTCTGGAGAAATCAGGCAAAGTTTAAGAATATTAGTGGATTTCACTACTAACCTGAAAAGTCGATGAATGAACGCCAGGCAATTACGTTCCCCTCCTGATAATTTTGACACTCATTTACCAGGTCTGTTCCCTCGTTCATACTAATTTTCTTCCAAATCCTTCAGTACCGTTCCCATGGACGACGGTAGAAGGGCTGTTGCGTCCTGATGACCCGTAGATCTGTGCTGGCTAGGAGCAATGAGTTTCCGTAGGATTTTGAGAAAATCATGAGTGAGTAAAGTTAGATGAGTAGTATAGAGGAAAAATTGGATCATGGAAATGGTATCGAAAGTCGTAAAATAAACTTAAGGAACAGTTAACTGGAAAAGGACAAGGTAACAATGGATTACTGACGAGATGGCCAGTAAGGTAAATCAAAGACGTAAATGGTGAAATGTAAACCCAGATAGATTGAATTTTGAGGATATATATATATATATATATATATATATATATATATATATATATATATATATATATATATATATATATATATATATATATATATATATATATAATGACAATAGATGGGAAACTAATATGGCAAAAGAAGCGCGTTGGAGAATGCAGTGCGAATACAGGGAGAGTTTATGAAGGAAGGGTGCGCTGTAAAAATGGTGAAATATCTTTCCGAAAAATAGAGGAAGCATCCTTTCAAACAACAATCATAGAGGTCAGGAAAATTATTAATTGAACCAGAGAAGATTCAAGAATGATGGAAGGAATTCGAAGGGCACATTTAAAAGACATGATGCCAGCAGACTAAAATATAGAATGAGAATATGACGTAGATAAGGATAGCTTAGGTCCAGGCATACTTGATGGCGAGATAGAAAGGGTATTTAGGAAAATGAAATCAGTGCATATCTCAGACTGCTCAAGAGCGAGTGGCGGATGGGGAGCCGGGATGGGGCGTGTTAGGAAGGAGAGTAAGACAGGTGCCCATTATCATCTGTGCGTTTCAACGTATATGTGGAGGAAATGGTAAAAACGACGGGATTGGAAGGACTGGAGATGGAAATGAGTGTCGGTGTGGAATTTTTGAAGTATTCATTAATGAAACTGTTCCATCAAACCATTAATGAAACAACTCCATCCTTGCTATTCAAAAGCTAACGAGAAAGTAATCGGTAAAATGAAGGACGAGTGTGCTGGAAAGATTATGACGCATTTTATCGGATTACGAAGCAAATTATATTCCTACCGTGTGCAGGGAGGATGTGTGAGGAAACGTGCAAAAGGCGTAAAAAGAGCAACGCTCAGCAAGACGATCACATTCGAAGACTATGTTACCTGTTTACGTGAAAATTCTACGGCATTCAGATCGATGTTTCTGATTAGATCGAAGGAGCATAAGCTGGGCACCGTAAAAATAAATAAAATTGCATTGAGTTCCAATGACGATAAACGTTATGTTTGCGAAGACGGAATTAATACATTAGCTTGGGGGCATTATAAAATAAATGCGTTTTCCGATACGTGAGTTGCCAATTGTTAACATCGGTTGCAATGGGTGGATTTAATATATAAATAACGTTTTTCCGAGTCGTACTCAGTCACTATTCGCAATTGGTAAATGAAACATCGCGGGATTCGCGAAGCTTTTGAGCATAATCATGAGATTAATATTTTTGGTCTTGTTTCTCACCGAGCTGGGGTTGAGCATTTCCGGTATCATACCAGACAACAACCGCACGTATTGCATATCGAGTTATCTGCAACAATATGGCTACCTGAATGTGAGCGAGAATGGACTTGCCAACGTAAAACCGGCGGAAATAACAGAATCACTAAGAAGGTTTCAAGAATATTATAATATCAGCGATGCAGGTGGGCGGATGGATGAAGAGACTGTGGATTTTATGAAAAACCCCCGGTGTGGCGTAGCGGATGATTTTGCATTCTCAATAACCCCGTACAAGTGGCGTAAGAATGTTATCAATTGGCATTACATCTTCGTAAATGAAACCTACATTGCATTGGCAAAGAAAGCATTCGAGACATGGGCCGAGGTAACGAATGTTACATTCGAGCAAAATTCTAGAACACCCGATATCATTATCAGAAATGCTGCCCTTATTCATAAAAATGTTGGTCCGGGTTTCTGCGCCATGAGTTTTGATGGAAATGGCGGTCAATTAGCCCACGCAGATTATCCGAGGGCTAACGGCGAGCTAGTAGAAATTCACATTGATCAGGACGAGGATTGGTATTTAGGATTTGATAGGGCCGAACTAAAATACAGCCTTCTCGCAACACTTATCCACGAAATTGGTCATGCTTTGGGAATCGCGCACTCAAATTATAAAAATGCTATCATGTACGCAATATACAACGCATCCGATTATAGAATAGCCTTACACGAAGATGACATTCAAGCGATACAGTACATTTATGGCAGACCTGCAGAAAAGAAAGAAAACGAAGGAGGGGGGAGTGGTGGAGGCGAGGTGGAGGATGGGAATATGGGGCGAGAAAGAAATGACCCCCCTCCCATGTTGTGCGAATTAAAAAAAATAGATAAATATCTTATACTAAATCACTTGTTATACATATTTCACGGTCAGTATTTTTGGTTCATGGATATGGAAAATGCGGTCAATTCGGTTATATTTGGCCCCCAACGGATTACCGATTGGCTTCCCTTTCTTCCGGGTAAAAATATTACGGCAATTTATCAAAGACCGAGCGGGGAAATTGTAATTTTCATTAAGGAAATGATTTATATGATTCAATACCCGAGTATGCAATTGGTAGAGGGTTACCCTTTGGCTGCGTCATCCGTAGGACTGCCGCGTAATGCTAATATTCAAGCAGCTGTGAACACATATACAGGGATGACGTTAATATTTCACAGTAAAGATTTTATCATTGAAATGGATGAATGCCACTTTAGACCTAAAACTCAATATCGCTATCAAAAGATGTTTCCGCAAATACCATCAGACATCGATTCTGTGTTTAGATACACTAATGGAATCTTGTACTTTTTTCGCGACGATAACGTCTATGAGTACAGCGAGTTCAACAACACTCTAGTGAGAGCAGGTAAAAATAACCTAGGACTATTCGGAATAGCATGCCCCAAGAATTATTCACCAGTGTTAACAAAGATCGCGAAAGAGTTGAAGGTGCTCGCGACGCGTATGCATGACATGCTCGAAATATGAAGATAAAAGCACAAACTGAAGAGAGGAGTGTTCATTTTTCTATTCGCATCTCGCGCGTTGTTTTCGATCATGATCAAGTGGAAGCATCCTTTTACGTGTGTGGTGGCCGGCCCTTCGAGCAGCGGAAAAACAGAATTTGTCTTAAAGTTTCTCAGAAATTTAACGTCAATGGTGGATGGGAAGATAGATAAAATCATATGGTGCTGTAGCTACGGAAGTGTACCTAATGCAATCGAGACTTATAAGGTTCAGTTCTTATTCAGTCTTCCCGAAAGCTTTGCAAATCCTAAGAAGGTACCAACTCTGTACATCATAGATGACTTGATGCATGACTCCTTCAGTGACAACAGAGTAAGCGAACTTTTTACGAAAGATTCGCATCATTCAAATATCTCCGTAATTCTTATTAGCCAGAATGTTTTTTATCAGTCGCGTTTTTCACGTACCATTTCACTAAACGCAAAATACATTGTATGTTTTAGAAATCTCCGTGATCGGTCGCAATTTAGACATTTGGCCTGCCAGGTTTATCCTGAAAATCCCGCAGCGCTCACCGAGGTATATAGGGAGGCGACTTCGAAGCCATTCACTTACTTGTTACTTGACTTTGCTCAAGAAACGGACGACTGCTTGAGGTTCAGAACGAACATATTTCCCGACGAAATCGGTGAAATTTTCGTCCCACCAAATTTACTAAACCGCCTTCAAAGTTAACCCGAGATGAAGAAAATGAAATTAGCCAGATTAAAGCGAAATGTTAACATTTTAAAAAAGATAAAGAAGGCCTCGGCTACGAAGAGAAGATCCATCATTAAGACGGCAGGTTCGGATGTCATTAAATCTTTGAGCGAATGTTGTCGAAACGTATTAAACGGTAATTGTAAGATTAGTCCGAGGTTGAGAAAAAAATTGCTCAGATACAAAAAAGCGATCAGAGAGATAGGTTGCTATAGAGCACCCCTGAAAAGAAAACGCGTTTTACTTAGTCAACAAGGAGGATTTTTGTCAGCTCTTCTTGGTGCGATACTCCCACTAATCAGCGGCGGAATAGCTAGTTTGATAAAAAAATAATGAGTTTCAAAAAGTTCGTGTTAGTGGATCCCGCAGCCACCGCCACCACCACCACCACCACACATGAAAAGGGGCGGAATATTAAGAACGAAATGACAGAGTTGGATAAACAAATGCAAGGAATTCTTAAGCGGATTGATTTGAACGATTCGCAAAAATGGCATTATTACCGAAAAGTATTAGATTCATACTTAGACGCAGTAGCCGAAAGTAGCGAATATAATGTATTATCACACCCCGCCGTTGACCATCAACTCAAGTCAACACGCCGCAAAGGAGGAAAAATTACTAAGCCGTCCGAGCCTGATCATTATTTCATTTCTGGAGAAAACAATGAAATAGCTCTGGACGAAAAACTTAGAGAGATTTTAAATCGAAAGGACCTCCCCGACCGGCAAAAATGGATTTTATATAGAAGAATATTGAATTCGTATATAGAAAACGTATTAAAAAAAATAAGCAGTTCATTCCATCGTCAATATTTGATGATGATGGTCATTCCGACGAGGCGGTGCCAAGGAGTGGCATAATAAATTCTGGAAAGGAATTATTGCAAGCAGACGCTAAGTTTGGGAAATGGGAGGAAAACCAAGTGAAAGGAATAGGGAGGATGGAGAGCCTGCTGGACGACTTGGAGCAGCAAATGCGAGAAGGAGAAACAGCGGCGGCGGCGGGGAACGTGGCAATAAAGGAAGAGCAGGAGGGAAGAATGAGCGAGGAGGAGGAGGAGACAGTTTTACCAAGAAGAGGAAGACGAAAACGAACGAAAAGGCCACCATACACTCCACCGTCAAACGACGGCAAGAGGAAGGGAAAAGTCTCTCAAAAAGGAGGCAAGATTCGAGCTTGGACCTCTCATCCTTGAATAAAATTTACTACGACCCATCACATCCGGCCAGTTTTTCGACTAGGAACGCATTGTGGGAGGCTCTCGGAAGAAAATTTTCAAAGAATGCCATTCAAAAATGGCTGGATTCGCAGGAAACATATTCATTACACAAACCTATCAGAAAGAAGATTTCGCGAAATTATTACGATGCGTCTTACATTGATGAAACTTGGCAGTGTGACCTCAACGACATGAGAAGTTTGATGAAGTTTAACGAAGGCTATCGGTATCTCTTGACGATCATCGACTTATTTTCTAAATATGCTTGGGCCGTACCTTTGAGGAACAAGAAGGCTGAAGATGTCATCCAAGCTTTTCACGCTATTCTCAAGAAAAGACGGCCGTTGAAGGTGCAAAGCGACAAGGGAACCGAATTTGCCAACGAAAAATTCAAGTCATATCTCGGGAGAAGAGGAATAAAATTCTATACTACCAACCAACCTGGAGTCAAAGCAGCTGTTGTGGAGAGATTCAACAGGACGTTGAAAGATAGAATGTACAAATATTTTACAAAGTACAACACATACAATTACGTGAAAGTGCTCTCGAAACTGCTCCAAAGTTATAACAATCGAGTGCATTCTAGTATCGGAATTCCACCTTCGAAGGTTAATGTTTCAAATGCTTTTCAGGTTGCACAGAAGCTAGCCCAATCAAGACGTTTGAGAAACAGAATGGGCAAGAAAGCAGCATTTGAAGTGGGTGATCACGTTCGAATCAGCAAAGAAAGGACACCATTCGCAAAAGGATACACCCCCAATTACTCCACTGAAGTTTTCAGAATTAAGGCTATAGTACAAGGCTTGAAGGTGCCGACCTACCAACTGGAAGATTTAAACGGGGAAGATATAAAAGGAACATTTTACGGAGAGGAGTTGGTTCGAGTACGGTTGAGTGATAACACCGAATTTCAGATCGATAAAATACTCCAGCGTAGGGGTAAGGGAAAAAAGTTGGAGTTTTTCGTTAAATGGAGAGGTTATGGTAACGATTTTAATAGTTGGGTGCCGGCGTCTGCCGTGAAAAGATTGCAAGATGTTGGATAATTTTCACATAACGCTTCTCAGCGATAGTTCTGGTAATTTTTTTCCTGATAATACCATCGCACACTTTCGTACGAGGCTCCCTCATCGGATTTTACTGGAAAATAGAGAGTGGACCGTGGGGTTGGTGGAGATTTTGATACCGGAGGCATATGAAACACCCGTGGAAGATGTATCGGTGAGAGTCCTCCCGAATCACGTGCTGAAATTGGATCAACATTACGGCTCGCTGAAAGAATTGATTCATGCGATGCTAGATTCTGTGCCTGCAGACAGCCAAGCGGAATACAACGTCGAAATTGCTAAAACCATTGACGGTTTGACTTCTGATCCACCTATGACGACGACCATGGATGATATTACAGTTGGTAATAGCAAAGGTGATAAGGGTGCAAATGAGGAGGAGGAAGCAGACGTGGGAGTGGAGAAGAAAGCTACTTCGGATTGGCGTGGTTATACAGATAGGCATATGATAACAAAAGAACAATATAGCGTCCTTAAAAGAGTGGTAAACTGGTCTAATAAAAGATCCGCTCGTCATGCTGAAGATGTGAGCCATTCCGGGACCCTCTTCGTGTACACCGATTTGATAAAACGACAATATATTGGTGATAAGTTGGCGAGATGCATGAGAGTTATCAGTACAGGGAGCGGAAGACATCAAATATTTCAAAATCCATATTATTTACCCATCGAACGAAGGGAATTCGATAGCATTGAGATATTTCTCACAGATAAAATGGGTAAGCCATTTCCATTTATTGATGGTTTGGATCCGGCTGCGGTGATACTACACTTTAAATTGAAGTGATATCATTAATTTTCATTAGTGTGCATCAAGATGGCGAATGATACGAATCGCTATATAAGATATTACGTTTCGAGGAGTCAAAGAGGCGGCGATGTCGGATCCGTTTATCGTGCGAGCCATTTCAAACAGAGAGGAAAGGGGCTTGGGTCTTTTTTCAGCGGATTGTGGAGATACGTCAAACCATTTTTTAATTCCGGGTTGAGAGCAGTCGGCGAGGAAGCGGTGAAGGCCGGGGTAGGGGCACTTTCCGACGTCGGCTCGAAGTCGGGGAGGGAAATATTACGAACGCGTTTAGGAGAGGCAGGAAGCAGCCTTAAGAGGAGAGCCGAAGCAAAGTTGGAAAGAATGGCGGGCGCAGGCTTGCGTATTGCAAAGCGACCGCGCATTGCTTCAAATAATGTGAGGATACCTGCCGACGCTGTCATCAACATGAATGACATATCCTCACCTCCCACGACGAGAAAGAGAAGAAAAGTTGATAGGAAAACAAAGTTGAACCGCAAGAAAAAGACGCACCGCAAGAAAAAAAATGTCGTTACGAAGAAGAAGAAAAAGGGGAAAGGGAAGCAGCGTGGTGGTGGAAGGGACATTTTCTCATAAAACCGTGATTTAACGCAAAAGATAAACAGTCTTTCTAGAGCTTGGGTGTGGACTACATCATCAAACGAAATGGAGCAAGTCATTCCTTCGTGTTTGGACCTGTTCAAACAGCTTCCTATGCAAACCAGTATTCTCGGCCACAGGACGGTAGCGTACAAACCAATTACCGCAATCGATACATATTCGGCATTGAAATTTTCAATCAAAGGCAATGGAGATAGGTATCTCGATCTAAGCAGCATATGTCTCAATGTTAAACTAAGACTAGTTAAAACTGATGAAAAGTCTTACGCGAGTGTTGACCCAAATCAACCTGGGGTCGTGAACAACATCTTACATTCCATGTTCGAAAATTGCAACGTGTCCTTGAACGGGAAAAGGGTGACCACCTCGGAATACTATGGATACAGAAGTTACATTGAAAAGCTCCTGAACTATGGTGAAGACGCTGCTCGTACGCACATGATTTGCGATGGATGGGCACTCTATGAAGGCGACGATTTGGACAAAATTGAATTGCCGAACAGAGGTTTCGTAAAACGTCAGACTTGGTTGAAGGATAGTGCCTTGCTAGAATTAGAAGGGAAACTCCACGCGGATGTGCTGCATCAAGACAGATTGTTGATCAATAATGTAGACGTTGATATAGATTTATCATTCGCCAAGCCTGATTTCTTTTTGATGGAAAAAGAGGGGGGAGATTCCATTTTGAAAATTGAAGAAGCTACACTATATGCCACGCATTACGATCTAGATCCTTCCCTTCTCGTGGCTCACGCTACTGTTTTATCCAGTGGAATGCCGATAACGTTACCCTATAAGCGAGTCGAAATTAAAACATTTACTATCCCAGCAAATAGCAGCATGTTTAGCAATGATAACCTAATATTAGGACGAATTCCAAACACGCTAGTCGCCGTTCTGTTAGATAGCAATTCATTTCTCGGTAAAAGGAATAAAAATCCTTTCAACTTTCATCATTATAGCATGTATGCCTGCTCGGTCTATGTGGACGATCAAGAATACCCTTGCGGAGGGTACGAAACTGATTTTGATACCACTTCCAAAAAGTTTTGTACCGGAGCATACCGTCAGCTGTACCGAGCCCTGAGGCTTCATCATAGTGACGGTGGAAATCAAGTGACCAAGGAGATGTTCGAGCATGGGTATTTCATTATGGCGTGGAATCTCACTCGCGACGGTTCGGGGCACGAGACTCACATTTCCCCAACTCGTACGGGAAATTTACGCTTGCAAGCCAAATTCAACAACCCCATACAAAACGCCGTGACCGTCCTCGTTTATGCCGAGTATGATTCGGAGATTTTAATTAATAACAATAGGGAAGTAAGTTTACTTTTGTCATAAGGTTCACAACATGCAAACTCACGAGATTGACAGAGTTCTTAGGCAAAATCCGCTAACACGAGACTCATTTCGCGGAGTTTTCGCCTCTGACATTTTACCGAAATATAATGTTAAACCTGGCGTGTATATAATTAATTTTGACCCATCAAGCAAACCGGGGATTCATTGGGTTGCAGTGCACGTCATCGATTCGCAACATGCGGAATATTTCGATTCGTATGCGATTCAACCTTTCGTTCCCGATATATTAATCTTTCTTTCAAGATTTTCGTCCTTACGAACGAATACTACACGTCTTCAGAATTTCAAGTCTGATTTGTGTGGGGAGTACTGCTGCTTGTACACACTATTCAAATCCACCAAACGCTCTCTTTCGCAGTTCATTGGGGTTTTCTCACACCCTCACATAAATGATTGCAAAGTCGCTGTATTGTCTGCAAAGTTTTTCGGTAAAGTCAGATGCAAACGCAAGTGCCATCCAAAATCGCAAGTATGTTGCTCGTTAGCTGAGACTTCGGCTTGGCGGCAGAGACTGAGACATATGGTTGCACGAGCTAATAAAATAATCATTAACCCGTCTGCTGGCAAACGGAGAGCACCATGCCGTATTACGAGAAAAGGAATAAAAGGAAAAATAAAAGACATCCGGGAGTAGGCGATACGTTTCTAGACATATACGCGAAGGAAATTACTAAATTAATGAACACGTTGGAATATATAAACGATACCATTTCCATAAACAAGGAAACGCGACATCCGCAAGTACCCGATCAATTTCTAGACGAATTCGAGGGGGAAATTACTAGTATAATAACCAACTTGGATGATATTTACGATATCATTTCCGTAAAAAATCAACTATGCCTTCAAAGAAAATTGAAAAACATTCGAAACGTTACACAAAATAATATCCCAGACGAACACGTAACCGGATTGGTTAGAGATAATGAAAAAAGACCGGATGCAAAGAAGATAAGAAGTCCGGAAATAAGCATATAAAAAAATACGAAGCGCCAAACAAATTTTAAGTCAATCATCATGCAGTCGTCAGATAATCAGCAGCACCCGGAGCAGCAACAGTCTCCTCAGTCTCCTCATGAGCAGCAGCATCCACATCCACAGCAGTGCGAACAACTCATGCCGTCACCGGATCATCAACAACAACAGCAGCCGGTGCATCAGATACAGCCTCCTGCCGAGGAGCAGCAGAGTGCTTCTGACCCTCGCATCAAGCGAAAGATCAAGACAGGAGGAGGAGCGGAAGGGAAAGAAAATATACAGCCCAAGAGAGCGGTGAAGAAAAGTAAAACATACGAACATTGCAGTTTAGCTGCGTTCGACATTTTGGAGAGGGAAATAGAGGAAGCTATCCTTGGGGCATTACACGCAGATAAGCCCGACGCGGTACCTGTTTCACCACCACCACCTCCTCCTCCTCCTCAACCATCATCCACGACCTCTTGTGTCGATGAGAAACATCTATCTGCCATTAAACATTTATACTATTGTGGTGCCGTCCTAAGTGCAAGCAAGAAAATTCACATTGCGTGGCAGCTGAGGCAGAGTGACGGTGGGCGGGCTTACGTGAGATTGTTAAATATACCAGACGACTGTGACGAGTTGAGCGGGCTGGACTTATTCGATTGTGACCTTTGCGCCCTACGCAACTGTGAAAAGATCATTACTGGCTTCTTAAGCAGATCGAAGGGAAAGCCGAAAACAATCCGCCCACTTACGAATTTCTCCGTCGAGTTTGGCACGCATAACGGTGGTAAAGTTGTAGCGTTTGTTCGTAAATCGGGAGCTGCTCTCCTCGATCAACGGTGGGGTAAAACTGTTTTGCTAAACTTATCGGAATGGCTAGAGTTTTCAAAAATTCTAAATGTACTCATAGATGCTATCCTAGTTGCCAATCATTGGAGCCCGAAGCTGGACCAATTCTTCACGCCCATTCGGGATGCCGTAAGCACGGTGGGAGGGCAACACATGAGAATAACCTTTGGCATGAGGTCGACCGCCAGTCTAAACGTACCCTTCCCGTTCGACCCATGCCGAGCACAAGGATGAGTAAAGTCATTGTGGACTTCCAGGCAGGAGTTGATGGAAAGGTTTTGGTGATCAGAGAATTGGCTATGGAGGATCTGGAATCCGAGTGGCGAAGGTCGTGGCTTTTCCAGTTTCCACCCGGCATCCCAATTCCCGCGATGGAAACGAACCAGTGGCTCACTAGAAATTGGCACGGGTTAGATTATGATTCGGGCGATGTACCTTACGACGAATTGAACACTATTCTGAAAAAGGAAACCGAGCCATTTCAATATGTTTTTGCAAAAGGGTTGGAAAAATGTAAATTTTTGTCGGGAATCATTGATCGTCCAGTAATAGAACTGGCAAAGTATTTTAATGTCCCAAAATTGTGCACGCTCCCACCCACTTCAACAAAATGCGATTTTCACAAAACGGAGAAATTAGTATGTGCGGTGAAAAATTGTTCAAAATTAAAAGCTTGGATACATAATAATGTGCAGCATGATAAATTTAATTCATTTTTAAAATTTATTTAATTATTCTGCTTTGAATTCCAATTGTAATGTTATAGTGTTTGTTCTAATTGATCATATTCCTATTGTAATGTTATAGTGTTTGTTCTAATTGATCATATTCCTATTGTAATGTGTATTTTTTATTATTTATATATAGAATAAATTGGTTGTAAAAAAATTTGTTCTTTTTTCCTAATTCATTTTCCTTCACCTTCCATTGTATAATTATTTCTCTAATAATGCTACTACTATAATAGCAATGATAAAATTTTAGCATTCTTAAAAGTATGCATCTCAGAAGAGTTTCAGGCAAGTGCGGTTAGCAAGTTTCCTGCCTCCCCTTTCCGGTTTCCTTTTTTCCCCTCTCCCCGCGTGATACTCATCTCAAATGAACACTTGAGCATTGAGCTCACAGCCATGGATGCGAGCAGTCATATTATGGAGAGAGTCAACGACTCCATCAGAGCTTGCATTGTCGCGAAGGGCGAAATTAACATACTCTCCGACGAACACGTCGCACACCTGCCTCTCGCTTTTCTAGAAATGTACCGACCCAGCCAGGTGCATGTCTTGCTGTCGAGGCTGCCAAGAGGAGGCCATGGTACCGAGTTCGATTTGTGTTACGAACATTACAATAAAGGGCGGACACATATCGACGGACCACCACCATTGAAAAAGCACTGCCATGGATGCGAGAATAATATATAAGCATGCCACACTTTTAAAGTCGCAATTATACAGACTCCGCTAGTGCAAACTTATATAGAAATATTTATATATAATTAACTTTAATATAAATAAACCGACCTTTTCAGGTCGTCATTTTTTCATTCCAAACCCCGAAAGTCGGAAAGGGAGAGAGAGAGGGAGGGGAACGCAAGAAATCCCAAAAAACATGCACGAACAAGTTCGGCGGAAAGGGAAAGGGGAGGGGAGGGGATGGGAGGGGAAGGGATGGGCAGGGAAGGGGAGGGGGGAAACACACCGCTTTGTCGTTGCGCTTTTGTTTTTCTCAAAAATACCAATATAATAGCAATGATAATATTTTAGCATTCTTAAAAGCATGCATCTCAGAAGAATTTCAGACAACTGCGGTCACGCGGTTAGGGAGCCCCAACGCCGCCACCACCACCGCCGCCGCAAAGTACTTCCTCCTCCCAAGTCGCACGAAAACCACATCGGAATTCCAGCGCCGCTTTTCGTTGCGCTTTTGTTTTCAAACTCAATATAGGCGGCAGCACCGGCGCCGGATTTCCAAGATGGCCGCCGCGCGCAACTGGCCTCGGAACCCCATTTCCTACCTACTCGAATCATACCCTATTCGCCAGATTTAGCCCCCTCGGACTATTTTCTGTTCGCAAACTTGAAAAAAGTGGTTCGGTGGTCGAAGATTTTTCAACCGTGAAGAAGTGATGTCGGCAGTTAATGGCTATTTTGAGGAGCAAGACAGTTCTTATTCTAAAAAGGTTATCAACCTTATTGAGCATCGCTGGGAAAAGTGTATAGAGCAGAGAGGAGTTTATGTTGAAAAATACAAACATTTTTTTCCAAAATGTTTGTTTTTTCTTTGTTGGGTCGGGTACTTCTGAGATTACCCTCATAAATGAGCCCTCCAAAAGGCGAAAACATTCATTTGGAGACAGGTTTAAGAATTTAAATAGAAACACACTCATGCACATTGTATACATATATATATATATATATATATATATATATATATATATATATATATATATATATACATATATATATTTTTTTTTTATGAGTTTCTGTGTGTATGTGGATAATATAGAAACATTCGCACGAGCAGTATAATATTTGGACGGCACAATAAAACACAAATAAAATAGATAACACTTAAAAGGACACTCACATTGTAGATTTGTAGATTCTACTTTTAAGTGTTATCTATTTTATTTGTGTTCTATTGTGCCGTCAATATATATACATACACGCACCCACCGTGTATTCAAAAAGCTCCAGGACTGGACACGCTCAGATCAAAGAACAACAAAAATCGCTTCTATTTATTATCAGCCTTCTACATACAAGTAGTCTCCCCTGTTTCATATCTTTTGATTTTCATATATTTAACATCTTTAGGGTTTCTTCTGCTTCCTCTATCATCTAGCTCTTCACAACTACATGCTCTAGGTGTGCTATACCTACGTTAACTGAGGTTGGATTTTGGAATTGCTACTGATTGACATATCTTCTCGATTCCGAATACACTGCAGCATTTGTGTGTGGCAGGAGGTGTTTGCATATTTAAAAGTGGGGAAGAGATCTTTCGAGAGGTGAACTTCATTATAATATTGTTAGCGCTTACATTTCGTCTGTTATTGGATCTGGTTGTGCGAGGAAAAACGAAGCGTTGAATTTTCCTCTTGGCAGTGTTAATATCTTTGTCTGGCCAAGGAAACAAAGTAGGATTCGTATTAATGCCGCGTTATCGAATTAAAGTGCTTTTTTTATTTTGCAGACTTATGTAATCGCGAGTTATTTCTTTGTATATTTAGGAATCAACGGTGAAAGTCAAATATTGAATGTTATATTTTACGAGTAGCATATAGTTTGCTCCTAGTTTATAATCTGTATAAAATTCTCAATTATTCATTTTAAGTTAACAACACCGATATATTTTCTCGAAATAAATCGCTTTCCATAATGAGAAAGGAAAATAATCGATAATTGGATGTGAATTGGAATGATAATCGAGGGTAACTGATACCTACGTTTTTCCTTTGAGCGCCAGGCGGAAGCTCAAGTATCTTTTTTATGACCCCCTCCGTGGATGGCATTACGGTACCTTTTTTGCAAGACGCTACCGAATGACGGATGCCGAGGACTTGATAAAGGTTGGTTGGTGTTTCCCTCTTAATAGATGCCGACCATTTATCCTCTCGTTGCCGTCGATGGCCGTCATTTATTACTGGGGTTATTCACGCGAGTACTCAAATGAATCAAAATGAAAATGAATTGCAAATGATCAATCAAATTCCTCCTACGCCTAGCATTCCATTTCAGCGTATTCAAAAGCGCCTGGCGATTTCCCTCTCTGGATTTTTTTAGAACATTTACATCCCTTTAAAATCGGGCAGTCCAGCTAGTAGCAAGCGTTTAGGCTCTATACGGAGGCCACTAGTAATTATGTCTCCCGGGAAAGGGCTACCAATACAAATATGGGTTTTCGATATGGGTTTTCAGCATGTTTAGTACCACTTACATTCGGGCCGCCCAGCGCAATAAATTAAAAGAGTAAAAATTATTCGCATTTACAGGAATCCCGGTTAAGTCAAATGATTGTTACTCGTTGAAATTGTTGCATTGTAATGCGCACTAGCGGGTAACTCCGATAAAAGTTGATGTCGCGGGATCTCCCGCAGTTTCTTTGAATTATTCAGGCCGAAGTTAGGGTATAAAATCCCAAATTATCATCTCATTCTGTTAATATTGTTTCTTTAAATTTTACAAGATTGCTAAATAACTTAAACTTGGCCGCTTATAATATTCCCTCGCGGAAGACTCAACTTCTTATTCCAAATTTCATTTTCAGTTGGTCTTTGGTGAGCTCCTTAGTTGTAATCAGAAATGTCGTTATTTTAGTGAATAGATACCTTACGGTATAGCATATTATGTGCAAGCGTCCACTTTCCAGTTTTCCGTGTATATCTCGATGCTGATATTTGGAAGTAAACCTTTTTTTCATTACGTTCCGGGGAACGCTGGCAAAATTGTTGTCCACGCATTAACAACGAACGCGTTGAAGCCTAAGATGATGCAGATACTTTTTTACTTCTGTTAAATATCTTCATCATTAAAATCAATATAAATTGTACATAAACATACTAACTTTCCCATAATGCACAAATTCATTTTATACAGTTTAATGATATATGCCTTTGTTATAGATTCGTATTCGTTATTTGAAAACATTTCGAATTAGTGAAAATATTGGCGTTCTGCAAGGAAGCATGGTGGGTCTCCTCTTATTCCTCAGTGATTTACGAAGGCAATTCAACAAAGAAAGATTATTTCTTTCACAGAAGACCTTAAATCATCTTCCAAATTTTGATAATCCTTCATAACCGAGGGATGACTTGAATTCGGTTCAGAACTGAAATGAGAAATTTATGCTACGATTCTTATTTTCTATCCGATTCTTGAATCCAAGTACTAATCACATATGAGCAGGGGTTTTTCAAGATGGTGGCGCTGGAATCCACGCTATATTTGTAGGAGCCAGTTTTTGTGATCTGTCGGTAGCAATGTACTCTCGATTGAAGAAACTGCTAGAATATTGGAATATCTCACGGTTGACATTTGTAAATATGTTAACTTCTGTAACTGTCAATATGTTAATTTTCAATTCAGTGCGCAGCATCGCCTGAACACCGGTACCTACCTTAACGTTCTCCTGCTAATCCAGTCCCTTACCCGGATTCCTCTTTTTCGTTACTGGGATTGTAAACACATTGCATAGGTATTGGCAATTAACATTGCCCCAAATAAGAGAGCCGTTTCCTTGTCAGAAATATGAATGGAATATCGCAAGATGACCTCTAAAGGCTTTAAATTAAGCGTAAACACCGACGCCAACCGAAAACAGAGCAAAAGCGTCAGTTTATGCGTGAAAATCGAAAATCTTAAAGAGAGTTGGATTGTGTAAAACGGTCCATCCGAGACTTGGCACCAACAATACAAACAATATGGAACATTCTGATTTCAGCACCGATATCAGTAACTGAGGTGAAATTGGTGTAAAGCGGTCCCTTTTAAGTTTTATAGTCACAGACTCGAACTAAGTACGAGTACTCGTACATACGAGTACGCTCGGGTGTCACCTTATCATCGTAAAACACACTCAAAATATCTATGGAACCGCCTTAAACTTGGTTTCATCAAACGAATGTTTGGTAAATAATCAAGCGACAAAGTTGAGGAAAGTGTTACTTCATCTTGAATACGCTTCGTGAATATGAATCCAGCGCAGAAAGATTTAATTTTCAAATTAAAATGCAAAAGAAAGCCACCCGATTCATTAAAAATTCTTGTGAGCGTGCAGGAAGCGTCGATTGATCATTGAAAAGCCTAAGGTGGGAGCTCCTGGTGGGACGACATAACATGCGTGTCTTCGTCTCCTACTGAAACTCAAATGATGAACGTTTAATTCTCACACATGGGTTGCGATTTTAATAGCACTTACCTATTGTAGACATGATCACACTGAGAAGGGTAGTAAAGTAGGCCTTCAATTTAGCCTGTTGGAAAGGAGTTCTTTTTTACGCGACTACAGTAGAAAGCATTTGCCATCACCGTTCAAAAAGCACTAGCCAATGCCTAATTTTCTTCTGCGTCAATACCCAAATTTCCATAAACCTCTGGTTAACCTATAACTTAAGCTTTAAAACGTGGCTTCAAGGGTAATGTGCAGATTAGGCCTTTACCCACGATAATATCTAAGCTCGTGGAATCTCAAGTATCCTGAGTCGAAGCTATCACCGAAATTTTAGAGTAGGAGAGTCCACAGTCTCGAGTTTGTAGATGATTGTTAATACAGAACTCAGTAATATTACACCCTTGGCACGTTTATGCGATAAATTTTCCTTCTTTAAGATGTTGATCCTTAGTAAATGTGAAATGTAGTTATCTTTTATCGGAAAAAGATATCCCAGTTTGTCTCAGAAGTTGCGATTGTACTGAAATGCCACAATATTAATGCACCCCTGGAACTCTATATTTCAAAATATTTGAATTTCAGTTTTAATTTTAGTTCATAAGTTTCTTGATTGTAGTTTTTAATCTTTTATTGCAAAAAGATGTCCCAGTTTGTCTCCTTAAATTTTGATCTATTTCAATTTTATTTTTCTGTGACAAAAGTTCCTTGTTCCAGTATTAACTAAAAAAAGAAATCAGTGAACGACTTAACGGCCCGGAAGAGCTGGAAATAAAATGCGAATAATCGTGGTCTCGAATGGATTGTGATCAATCCCGTTTTTTCGCCGTCACCACAGCAGTGACTCTCTTTCCCTTTTCTCATCCCTCCCGACTTACTGACGATATGAAAGGGACATGTCGTTTATATTCTTCATCTGATAACTATCCCTTAAATGAGAATGCCGTGGCCTATTTATGTTGAAATAAATGGTTCGGTCATTTTTACCCGTACTGAAATTAAAAAATATCTAAAATAGATTTTTACGAAGTTAACGAAGAGCGAATAATATTTTCTTACTTATTTCTTATTTTAAAAAAAATAGGGTTGCGTTGTCCGGAAATCTCAATTGAGGAGAAAGTTAGTTTAATGTTACAATAGAATTCAGTATATTTTATATCTTTTGCTTCGGAATTAGAGAGATGAGGAAACCGAATGAGGGAGTAGGACACAATTCTTGCGCTATCGTTCGCTTGCTGCTGAACGTTTCCATGAGCACACGTCCACTCCGCCCTCCAACACCTTGCCACGCCGCTAAATCTGTCGAAGTGAAACAAAGTTTACCTTCATGTTGGATGTGTTTGTGACATCATTTGTCCCCTTTCTCTTACTTAAAAGTGTCTCGGGAGTGAACCTTTTCATATTCTTTCCAAAGTATCCTCTGCATTCGTTATTCCACGCAAATTATTCTTAAAAGAGGAATTCGTCGCTGGGACTGAAGCGTTTACAAAGAGGCAGGATTTAATGACAGGCACCTTGATTAAAGATGTAAAGAAGTGACTGGTAGCAGCGTTGATACAGAGCGTGGCTTTGTATGGTTCCGAAACTTTGACGTTGAGGATAGATGACAAGCATAGATTGGAGGCTTTTTAAATGTGCTCGTTGAAACGGATGATAAAAGTGAAATGGGTCGAAAGAAAATCATACAAAAAAGTGTTTGGGGTATTAGTGGAGGAAGGAGAGTAGTTTGAAGAGATTCAAAGAAACAGAACAAATGGATGCTGGGCATTTTGAATGGTAATGGAATGCTGAAGACTGCGATAGAGGAGAGAATGCTGATTAACGGAGGTAGACGAAGGAAAATATATGGCGTGGTGGACGAAATGGAGGCAGAAAGTAAACGGAATCTAAGAATCGTTTATCATAGCGTAGGGTAATGCCTTTTTTAGGCGAGGTTTATAAGAATGCCCGTGTTAGTCACTGTGTCTACCAAGAATATACCTTGACTGACAAACTGCACATTAATAAATAAAAACCATGCAAAACATACCAACTAATACCACGTATTATTACACACATTGGTGTATCTCTTGAACTCTAAATTCAACGCACTCAAATTATAAAACAGAGTTTTCATGGGAACATTTCTGATTCATTAATTGTCTTATATACCAGAGATTGTTTCTAGGGTCATGGTACTATTGCAACACAAAATTTACGCCAAATGATCATTAATATCTTAAGAAAGCTGTCATAGGATTTTAACATTTTCCAATTTTTTCATTTGGAAAATTTAGAAAAAGAATGGATCCGTTGAATAGTAATCTAATCTCCATTGGCTCTCCGTATATGATTCTACGAAGTTCAGAAGAGAATCTTTTAACTTCATGAAAATATTTTATGATGAGGGCATTTGATTGCTCACCTACCGGATTATCGTCATATTTTTCGCCCTAAAACCTCATCAATTACGATACATCCCTTGATTCTCAATAAATGGTTCCACTTCAGTTGCAACTGCCTCCTGAGAATGTTATTCTGCATTATTATTATTGTTATTCTACCGTTTAAGGCAGGTCTTGGATGGATACAGGCCTATGCAATGGTACAACGATGCAATTACTTGCCTCTCCTAGCTAAGCACAACCTGACATCCAACGCTACAATAAACCCTTCTTCAATTCCGCATGCTTCCTTCCTCCCTTCATTCCATCCAACGTGACTATCTTTTTGCTATCCCTTCCTAGTTTGTTTGAAGCTCTCCTCTCTACTCGAATCTCAGTATTCATCCACTTTACCAATTAAAATGCTCTACATCCATTTTTCCTGCATCCTTTGCGTTCTAATAACCGTTTCTTAACATCCATGCTCGCCGTCCCTGTTATCGATACCTTATTCCTTGTGAAAACTATTTGGCCTGACTCAATTCTTTCTATGTCACTACTACTTTAACCAGTTCGGTCCAAAAGACTTCCGAGATAAGTAAACTGTTCCATCTGCTATATTTTTTGAAATTCTATTTTAATATTTGACTTAGCTTTCCTTTTCCTCGAAAACTGCCCAACCTTTTTTTGTTTACATTGATTCTCTTCTCATACCTATCTCACTGACTTTCCAATGCTCTCATCAATGCTTGCAACATCTTGTCTGACTGACAAATTAAAGCTGAATCATCCAGGAACCTAAATGAGTTTATGATTTGTCCATACTGTCTATTCAATGAGATGACATTAATTCAACCCAACTCACTTTACCGAACGCCTTCCCGTAATCTGCTAAACAAGCTTATACATCCTGATAGTATTCTATGCTCCTCTCTAAGGGTGATCTCATTGTTGTTTTGGCATTACGTGTGCCTCTCCTCTTCCTGAATCTAAACTGGCTAAGTAATCATTTGTTCTCCTCTTCACGTTCTTATTGATATTCATGACTTTATGCAAAGTTGTACGCTTTCGCTGTGCACGAAATAAAAATTAGTGCTCTTTAGTCCTTACAAATGGCTGCATTTCCTTTTTTAGTAAGGGAATCAACGCTGATTTGACTAAATAATCCACCAAGTTCCTCCCTCATGAAGATTACTAATTACGAGTCGTTCTTACGAGCCGTTAGAACACTACTCCCACATTTTCCCAAGCTCTTAAGAGTCATTCCGTGGGAATGTTATACAACCCCACGACCTTACTTAATTCGAGAAATATTGTGCAATAATTTAGGAGCATATAATTGGGTCGTACAGTAACTCCTTAGAGAATCCGAGAGATTTTGCCCGTAGTATCGGAAAACATTTACTTTTAGTAAGCCTCAACTCTCTCTAGATTGCTGTTAAAGTTTCAGCTAAATCCATCTCGTGGTTTCATTTTCATAGTGGAATGAAGCAACTAACTCCTGTTTAATTACAAAAATGGGGAAAATGAGTTTCTCCGGTGATTGAACATTTCTATTTAAAAGACCTTAAATTGAAAGAGATCAAAGACGGGTTCGATGATGCTCATGGCACAACTTCTCCTGTGTTTAGACTGTTTACTATTGTGTAAATGCGTTTCAACGTTTTGGTGTGAAAAAATTCTCGGCAGGATGAGTATCGCGTTTGCTTTCAGGAGAGAATAAACGCAGTCGTTTGGTTGACTCGGAGCCAGATTGGTGCTTTTCCGTCGCCATCCTGACGAGTTCTGCGTCGATGTATAACCATGGCCGAAACATGGATACACTGCTACACTCCAGAGACAAAGGCACAGTCGAAACAGTGGGTTTCTAAGGCGATCCGGCCCCGAAGAAGGCGAGTACAGTGAAATCCGTCGGCAAGCGGTGGCCGCGGTATTTCAGGATGCACGCGGATCATCTACATCAATTACGTGCAAAATGGACAAACAATTAATGGAGAGTATCATGCGTCTTTATTGCGCCGGTTGAGCGAAGAAATCAAGAACAAAGGTCCTCATTCGGCAAAGAAAAAAATTCTCTCCCATCAAGACAATGGAAGGGTGCACACCTGCGCAGTTTCGATGGCGAATACTATGGAATTAAATTGTGAATCCACCGTAATCACTAGATTTGGCCCCCAGTGACCTTTTTTGTTTCCAAACGAAAATATGGCTGGGTGGAAAACGGTTCAGGTCGCTGGTCATCGTCAACAAACATGCCTAATTTGAGGACCTTCCGTAATCATCCTTTTGGACGGCTTAAAAATAATTGGAGATACGCTGGGAAATGTTTAGCGAGCTAAAAGGAAATATCGTTGAAAAATTAAAAAAATATGCACCCAAAATAATTTTTTTCATAGAAATTATTGAACGACCCACGTATTTTAGTACTTCGGGTTTTCTAATGGATTAAAGTTGAAGTATGAATGAATGCGCGTCAAATCTTCGAAAATAGGATAATTCTTCGTACGCTCCGATTCGCCGGCGGGGTGAGACACGGTAGGCGCTGATTGACGCCACATGAGCCATTAACCCCGGGAACTCTTTATCTCACAGTTAAGCGGAAACGTGAAGGACAGCTTGTGTCGCAAACAAACGGAAACAAAGGAATCCTTCAATAGAGAAAAAGGAGTTGAACACATCGAAGGAATTGACAAATGCGAATGCAAATATAGGTAGGGAAGGCCTTAGTATCGTCTTCAATGAATAGGCTGAAGGAAGGGCATGAGACTAAGAAAAAGGACAGTGGCAATAAGAAAAAAATAGGGAATGCTCGAGGAGAGCTTAAATGTATGTGTGTGCGTGCGTGTTTCTAAGGTCCTGAGTGAAAAATGAGGGTGCGTGACAGGTTTGAATGCGAGCAAGGGGACGTGACGCGGGAGTGTTTTGTTCCCTCTTTTAAATTGAAAAGGTCTGCTTTTGTTCGGTCGAAGGACGAGTGAACGCTCGCTGACTGAAGGATTTCAATCGCTTCTCGCTTGACACGCGGGTGACATTGAACTCACTCGATCGCCGGATTCACGAGGGGGTTGATCCGTTTTCACGGGAAAATGAACCATTTTTAGTTTGAATGAAGCGATTGACGGTAGGTTGGTTCCTTCGAAGCAGTTTACACTAACGTTACCGGTTAGCTCTAGTTAGACCATTATTTACATCGCGGGGTTCTGTAGAGCAAATATGCTCCTAGAAGGAAATTTCACATATTTCTTTTGCCATTTATCAGTACATAGATATGTCTACTGTGGACGAAAAAAGACACGCAGACATTGTGCTATGTTAAAATTGAGTGTTGTTATGATTTGATTGCATCAATTTACATGGTACTCGTTTATAAATTTCACATCCATGCTGTTCCGAGGTTAACATAACCGTATAAATGTCAACATTAAGTTTTATTTATATTGAAAATTGAAAATTTGAAATTGAAAATGTAGCCTTTAGCGTGAAATTTCTGCAAAGAAGAAATGATTATAGATTACTGCTGGTTCTAAACACTTCATCAATCGCTTTAATCATGTAAATGTTTAGCTCTGGAGTATTCAGTATGACCTCGTTCTCAAGTCGAATTTTTAATCCTGGACTCAGTAAAAAAATTTTGCCTCATGCCGAAGTGGCTCTTCTATTTTTACGACGCCGTTTCAATTAATTAGCAAATCTCAATTCATAAATTTGAGTGCTTACAGTTGCCCATTTTTTTCATTTTCACCTGTTATGTGATCATAATTTGGTAATAGCACTAGTGGTTGTAGCTTAGGGGAGGCGACTGACCGCTGAGGTCATTTGTGACGTTGGGAATGGGTGGGAACGGAGGAAAAGTGAAGAGAAACCCGGCGTCGGCATTAGTTTACTCTTAACGAAAGGCATCAAGAGGCCCACAGCTTAACGTCCCATCCGACGGACGTCGTACTCACCTAAGGTGCTCTCCACAAAGCATCTCAAGTAGGGATCGGGATATCACTGAAAAAATCTGCCTTCTTCAGGATTCAAACCCTGGCCGGGGTGGGAAGCCAGCTCGCTAGCCACCGCAGCATCTCGATCCCATGCTTTGGTAATAATTGCCATTTATAATTTAAGCATTTCATTACGCAATGGTATATTCATTTCTTCCATTAAAAATCGACGGCATCGTCTGACGCGGTATCTATTTCCCTTCCACCGTGTTTCGAGTTCCAAAGAAATCCACGCAACACACACATCAGCCTGGAAATTCCGTAAAATCCTTGGTTCCATAACACCGGCGCATTAGATGGTCTGAATATTGTGTAACTAATTCTCACTCGTGCCGTGTTTGAACAGATGAAAGCGCTTGCCGTACCTACGCACGGTGTTTTCCTATTCATGGCTGGCTCCCTTGCTTGGGAAAAAGGTTTCCCAGAGGAAACGAAGAAAGGGATGAGGATAGAGAGAGTGAGTGAGAAAGAGTGAAAAAAGGCGATATCCCACTCGGCGTTGCGTGGATGCTAAAATGCTTGAAGAGCGTGAAAACGCTTCCTCCTCTAACGCTCTAGGGTGGGCGGGGGTGGGAGCGTTTAAGATGGCGGTCCTCCTTTGCGCCCTCTGGTCTTCCCCGATGCCTTTCCTACAGTTTATTTCCCATCCCTCCTCCTATTCTCACTCCAATAGGTAATGTACTACGCCTCCTCTTCCTCAGTTTTCTTTTTCCCTTATCTCCCTTTCTTCTCCGCCGACTCCCCGGCCTCCTCCCGGACTCCTCTCTCGTTCTTCCTACCTCATAGTCCATTACCTAATACCCTCCTGTTTCCCATTCTTCCGACCGCGATCCTTTCCGCCCGCCCTAGTTCGTCTTCCGTCCTCCTTTCCTGCGCTCTCTACACCGTCCCACCCTCTCTCTCGCTCTCCCTTACGCAAAGTTTCAACCCTTTCATCCTCCGTGGAGTTGATAAAAAAACGAGTGGCCGTGTGGGAGTCTATTTATCCACATCACCTTTTGTTACACTCACTCCCCCTGGTTCCCTCCCAGTCTGCGTTCCTCCCTTTTAATTCATCACTCTGCTCGCCGCCCTCTCTCTCTCTCTCTGTTCCCTGGCCTCTCTCTTCATACGTTTAATTCTCCTGTTTTTGATTCATCTTCTTTGTGCCGTAGCTCCTTCCTTTAACACACTCAATCGCTCTCCTGTTTAAATTCGTTTGCCGAATTGCGGTAGCGCTTTGGAATTTTTCCTTTCGCCTCCGGATTCGGTGGAATTATATATGAATTCCGTTTCTTTTTAAACTTGCGTTGATCAGTTAGGAAACTGTATATTCGCCGATGCTTACTGGGTGGCAAGAATCTGCTGGATGGAAGTTCAGCTGAAATCAAGTTGGCGGATTTATTAAGAAGAAGCTACTCTCTATTCTACAGCTGGATTTTCTCTCACCTGAGCCGTTCCCTTAATTCTTGGCAAGATTTTACGACATAAATAAATACGTTCCCAATCCCAACAGTCGATAAATTCTAAGGTCGCTTTTTTACGGTTGATATTTTAATGTTGTCTCTGGAGTAGTCGTAATTTTTCATCTCTCTTTAGTGAATTCCCTTGATGAGTTTAACTTTATCCGGTATAACTTTGAGGAACTCTTATGTAGTTAATGGTGGAAACCTAACTTTATTTTCCACGCGTAAAATGTATTACAACCAGCACGACTCCCTCCTTGGCCATGTCCTGCAACTACACCTGATGATGTCTACTAGCGAAACTTATGTCTTGTAGTGCTAAATATCATTTTTTCTGGAAGGAAAAGATACGCTATTTAAAAAAAAGCCTTTAAATTTACCTCCTTTTCCTTCGGAACAATTTTTCAATTGCACGACTCTCTGCTTTAATGTTTCATATTCTTTATTGCAAATATTATCTTCTGCAAAAATGGTGGTCATGAAAATATCCCTGTTGCGATGGATGAATATGGGTTTTCGTTGCATCTCCTCGTCGTAATTTATTCATAAGGAAAATGAAGCAAAATTTGTAATTTTGACATAGGATTTGGATCTATTGGTTAACAAGAGCTACGAATCTTAGTGTTAGCTTATTTCATTCTCCATTTATTCTATTTCGTTCTCCAATTTTTCTCTTCTCCTTCCTCTTCTCTCGCATTGTTCCACTCAACGCTCCCTCGTCTCTCCCGTGGTATTTTTTCCGTCTTATCTGCCTCCTCTATTTCCATCTGTGATTGGTTACTCTTCATCGAATGGTGAGCGTTCTTTGGCAATGGTTGTAATCAGGTCTATTTACTCCTAAGTGCTCCATCGTGAAAACTTGGAAACCTGTCTTTTCGAGTGATGGGTATTTTTTGAAAGTATAATTTATCATTTTTTTTAAATTCATGATAGCAAAGGGCCACTTTCGAGAATCCACACAGTATGATTTTGTGTGTATACGATGTGACATATGCAATTTCATAATTCACGAGTGTCAAGAAGGAACTTCAATCGCAGATATTGCTTTTTACGAAATAATGCTCAAGTATTCATTTAATTCAACCGTTCTCGTATTTCCAACTATGCCCTTAATAATTTCTTCTAACGTTTAGGCATTTCGAAGCCTGGGAACCCGCGGAAGAATTATCGTTACACGCTTTGGTCTTTGAGACGGTGAGGAAGCACTATTCTTGGTAGCAAAATAAGTTGTTTCCTTCCATCTCTTCAGCCATCACTATATCTCTGCTCTCGCCCCTTTACGTTTCTCCTTTATTTTCTTTTGATCCCTTTCCTCATTTCCCTTGGATTTTGGCATTCATTTCCTAATATTCATTCTCTTTATTCTGATGTCTCCACTCCCATTTGAATCTTCCTTTCTTGATTCCTTTTCCTCCTCCTCTGGTTCTCATACTCCCTCCCGTTTTATCCCACCACTTTTAAGTCGTCGGTCTCAGAAAGAGAGAGATTTTTTCGTCCATCTCATCCTTGTGAGGATTTCCCATTAATTTCCTCCCCTTCTCTCTCTTTCTCTCTCTATCTATGTCTCTTTTGACTCTCTCCGACTTATTTTTGTCAAAAAGAGGCGCCTGCGTTTTGTTTCGTTTTTACTTCGATATTCTCTCGGCTCGGCACTTTTGAGTGAGTCCAACTGTAAAAAATTGGTGGTATGGGAAGCTTTGAACGGCCTGTTATCGCGCGCTCGTGTGAGAAACGAGAATTCGCAATCCTCCCCTAATTATACGGAGATGAACGTATCATATTCATAACGCCGCACTTAGAGATTTTTTATTCATGAATAAGTTCTGCGTATACGTACAGAATAAACTATCTATTGTTTTGATGCAACACAGTCATTTCCAGGTCTCAGACGGAATTTATGTGTTTAAAGGAATTCCTAGTTGCGAACATTCATTTTTATTCGTGCTTTAGCTCCAAAAGAGCACCGGTCTCCATTCATAATGTTTTGTTATTGATTGAATCTATACTTGTATAGTATGGATTTCTTTGTTTACCTTATTCTTAAAAAACCGAATGCTCTCTAAACTTCGGCTCCGAGTTATCTTTTCATAGATAGATAGAGATCTTTATTTGGGCAAAATTGAGACCAAATGGTCCCTTCTTCCATTTGATCCATCCTCGTATACATATTATATTAACCTCAGGTTATCGTATTTTCATATGATAACCTGAAGACGTTTTGCACGTTTGTGACTGTTGTATGCAACTATTTGATTGCAATTATTTGATTAAAATCCGATTTGATTGCAAGTATTTTTAATTTTACGGCTAGCATTAGGATATGCAAGAGATTGGTTTATTTAATTTCATCTGGAGCACAATCCCGCGTGGTGAAAGTAAGCAAAACAAACCCCTCCGATATCACCATATAATTTTTACCACTTTCGAGGATTATATCCTTTGTGCTTTACCATGATCGTAATATTGCATGCTAAAGCGATTTGTCATGTATATTATACACTGTTTTTTCCTTGATTATGCATCTTAAGTCCCCAATAAGTAAGGAGTAAGGTTCATTTTTGAACTCCTTTGCCTCCAGTCCTCTAAATTAGGGTTATGGTTCTTTCCCTCTGTCTCTCTCTCTCTCTACAAGTACTCGGCTGCCCTCTTTCAAAATACCAGTGTCTCCTTGTTGGAAAGAGTGTGGTAAAAAACGAATTTATATGTGCAAAACATTGAATGTAAAATTGAGATAGCCAGTTAAAAAAATAAAGAGGAAATATGTACATGACGTGACTAAAATGATGGCCAACCACCTTAATATCACGAATCATCAAGTAACTCAGAATAACCCCGTAATTTTCTTCCCTACTCCTTTAGTTTTTTTCTCCGCCATACATGTATTTTGAATACTTATGAAAAAGAGTGAAAAGTGTGAAACATGAAACAACCCATGTTTTTACCTCGTCGAAGTTGTTCCGCGATTAGAATTTTGCAGTATGTCTCCTAGTGAGAGCTTAATAAAATAATTTTGATGTCGTGTGAATACTCGTATGTGAACGTACTGTCCGATGATGGACTAGATGATATGTATCCAGTGTTTCACCTCTAATATAGTTTCACGGGCATGGCCGCGAATTATCACGGCATATGCCCTGAAGGACAAGGACTATGCATGGAGAAATGAGGTACTTGGTTTTGAAAATTCATCGCTAAATATTTTGAATCGATACTAAGATACAATCATACGGAGCCGAAAAGAATATTTATGGCTATTGAAGTCCAGATGTCCATCTGGAAATTCCTTTTTTTTGTCTTTTTTTCCGTTTCGAATCCCCTGCTTCAACATTCGATGTCAATATTTTTTTCTTCGCTCCCGAGAAGATACCGGCACCTACCGGAGGGAGCCCGTGTGGTCAGATGGGAAGAAAGGGGAGGGCGTCGTTTGAAATAAATTAATCGCGACGTTTCCGGTTAAATCGATTTAAATGCCGCGGGTGTGATTCACTTTCCCCACGTGCGGCGGCATGCTGCGACCGATCTATCAAGTCCAAGGGTGGGGAGAGATTAATAGCTGTAGGGGATGGTATTCGACCTCGTAAGCCCTCCTGGAAAAATCTGGAATCAACGCCGAACGAGACCCACCGCTATTGCATTAGCCGAGATGGCCATATATTCCTTTTTGCCACTTTTTACGGCATTTACCAGGTAGCCAACTCTTTTATGTTAGCGAGGAAATTTCACTGTTATTTGTCTCGGTGTTTTTTCGTCGCATTGCTGTCCGCAGTTCATTCCAAGTAAGCGACACGCTTAATTGTCGCCTATCGCCGGGAAGGATTTGAACTCTTGGCGTCTAACTGCATTCGTCTGAAGTCAGAAAAGAGAAATTATCCCAATAGTCTCGAAGGGTTGGCGAACGTTAATTTTAAAATCTCCAGGTAATAATTTCCCTTTTGAAAAGAAACTCTAATTGGCAACAAGCGTCCTCACATAATAACTAATGTGGGACTTTACATATTCCGGCGGCCAATTATTAACTTTATAATGCACCTGAATGTAATTCCGGTTCCTTCCCTCAGAAAAAAAAACTCCAGGTGAGCGAGTGATTCATTCCCACTACTTATCTATTTGAGAATTTTTTTAACAGGAGCATGATATTATGTTTCTTCCTTAATGAAGCAGAATGCCTGTAACGGACGACCTAGACCTAAGGAGATAATTACCCCCGAGCTTGCGTACGTGAGCGTAATGGCAACGATGAGGTGTATCATGTCTCCTTGAGTAGTTGTCGTCCATAACGAGGTATTTGACTGGTGAAGTATGGCTTAGAAGCAGGGACAGTGATATAAGTAGTATAAGTGATCGGTTAAGTGAAACGAATGAAATTTAGTTGGCATAATGTAAATGAAATAATTTGAGAGATAATTGATAGTAATTCCGCGTTTCCTCTTTTTGGATTATCAACCAACAGAAAATACGAGTAGTAACAGTATGAATGTAATGCGTTTGGTCCTGCTAAACCTTCTTCTATTATTAATATTTGTTTCATCTTTGAAGTTGATATGGTAATCGTTAAGAGTCTGCGATGTCAATTTGGACTCAGTAATGCTATCGATCCAGTTATGGTATCCATAAAGGTAATTGGATGTTAAATTCGTTGCATTAATTCCGGCACATTATTCATATTAAAACTGTAGATTATGCGTCGTAGGGTGTGCGATAAGGTTGTCATTGAAATTCCGTTGAAAGAAGTACCATGGCATGTGTGTTCCTTATTCTGTATAGTGGCAAGAGTGAAAGTGAGATAAGAAAAGAAGGAAGTCATTTACATGGAATTAGCTTTCAGTTTGCCATAACTGAATTACCGATACGAAATAATAAAATAGTTATATTGATGATAGCATTTCAAAATTGAGAAAACTGAGTATGCAGTGAAAAACCTGTTAAGTTGCAATTAGGATTTATACGAGTGAACTGATTAAGAAAATACTTAAGTAAGATTTTTGCTCCTTAAGAAGCAGGATCAAGGCGTTGGAGCAGAAGGCAGGCAGTGGAAGAAAAAGATAAATGGTAATCAGCTTGAAAGAAGGAAGCTTTTTACCAGAAGAGATAATTAACTTCAGAAAAGACTGCTAGCCTAGAAATAAAGAAGCTACTCGTTAAAGATTACGTGTTAATTCTAACGATTTTAAGCCGAGATGCGTGGAAGGCATCCATTACAGATGAATAAATAATACGGGGAAGTGATAAATGAATATTTTAAGGGAAAGGGACGCAGTGCTACAGTGCCTGTGTGTAATTTTGCATATCGGTAGGCAGATCGAGTGACTAATGATGTTCTCTGATGAGATGGAAAGATGGGAGTATATTGAAGACACTGATAATGAGAAAAGTCAGTCGGTCAACCTTGAACATTAGAGGTTTTCTGAAACTCTTAATGGAGGAAACGGTACAGGCGTTGGACTAGTGAAATTCGAAGGTGGAGTTACGATTAATAGTTTTGCAAAAAAATTGATTCAGTGATAATCGAATGAAGAGGACAATTCACACACGAACGCCACACAAAACCTGTTCCGCTGGATTAAAAATAACTGTAGATATATTTATATGTGATAACTGACGAACGTTGTTCAAACTTTGCTTAAGCGTGTGTTATTTTACGTGCTGTTTTTGTTTGGAAAAATTAGTCCAGCCGTATATATTATACTCGTCCTTAGTGTAAAATTGGATTTAGCTATCACCTCACTCTTTGATATGGAGCAATTTCCCTTCGTAAAAGATATTCTGTTCGGTGGATTGGTACACTGTGATGCTAACCTACGTTTACTATATGTCTGGTTGCGAGAATTATTATAGTTTCCTTTAAGGCGAATTACCCTCTTTTACTTCAAGTGCCCTGTGTTTCAATAAAGACGAGGATAAGGAAGAAGAATGTTGTCGGTGTTTCCGAAGACCTCCTTTGGTCTTCATGGAATACGGTGCTGATTGAGCGCTAGGCTCTCCCCGCGTCGTATTTCTCTTTTCATCATCTTCTGCTTTCTTCCCTATACTTTTTCACCCTCGTATCCAGAAGGCGTCAATGGCCTCAGCCGGTAATAAGTTTTTAAATAGCACCTTGAAGTGCCCATTACTTCCTTTCTCTGTAATCAACTCCTTCCATTAACGCGGGAGTTTAAAAGCTTAAGCCGTCCAAGGTTCGAAAGGTGTAAAAATACTATTCTTTTAGGAGATTACAGAGGCTCATTGTCACGCTGCCAACCAGCAGCTGCCAGATTTTTTTTGTATCTTAATTGTTTCCTCTAAACCTATGCCTTCTTTGTGGTATATAACACCTGTAGAATCAGTTGAATGTGAATCTCCCCTTCTCGTGTACTTCTGATGGAAACTGAAGTAAATGAACTGTTCATAATATCTTACTTCCCCGTGGTATTGCTAAAAAAAGCTATGCAAGAGAAGGCCGCGGGATGAAATAATAGCCATATTTTGACTTATCTGCTATCACTCGGTATGTTCCGGGGTATCATGTCGATTTAGATATAGTGCCAACGAAATGGATTCAGGAGGTTTAGAAAAAGAATTTTTTTATAAATTTCTATTGACCGTACAAAATATATTGGGCCATTGATGCACAAATATAAATATCTATTTTGAACAAAGGAATGAAAATAAATATTGGAAAATATTGTATGTGAATGAATAGTAATGTATATGTGCGGAATATTTACTGGTCGTATTCTTTAGGTCTCATAACTCGTACACGGATGAAATGTTCCAAACACCAAGGTGAGAGTAATCTCAAATGAAAGTTTCTCATTGGTATGTTTCAATTTTATATTAAACGAAATAATTATGAGAGGAGATTCTGTAAATAAAGTTGTTTTATAATTCGGATTTGGCTCTACAAAATTGAGGTAATTCGTGATTTGAAATCTTAGTACTGATTATTATACTACGGTCGTAGCTTTAAATTTTTAAGAAATTGGACAGCATTAATTCTTATTAATATTTCGGGCCACGCATGTCAGTAAAAATCGGACTAGTCATTTTATCAATACGAGTACCCGTTACTTTCAACAGATTTATCCAATGCCAAGTATTTTTCTCATTCAATCACTCTTGTCTCACTCAGTCTGGGCGCCCGAATTGTTCGGCACATTCTTTTATTTCTTTCACCATCCGTCCATTTGTTTTTCTATCGCAAGCAATACATTCTCTTTTCCGTGTGTTAATGGCATTGGTTTTTGTATTTTTCCAGTTCACTCGAAACGTCTATAGATTTCGGTTCCGCCTTTCTGATCTACAGCAAATATCCGAAAGCAGTAGGTGTTGAATAAAATGTCTGTTTAGTATAGACATTTGATACATGCTCATGTTTATTTTGTTTGAATATTGTTTAAATGATGATATCCATTTTATCTTTCGTGGAGTAAATTTAAATTGAGAACACAAAGTTTTCCGACATAAAAATGATTAAAATTTTGAGTAATCGAAAAAATATAAGCAATGGATGTACCTAGAACATTTAATAAAACATTGGTTTTACATTTAAAAAAATTGGAGAAAACATTGTGTCCAGTTCTTACATTTATTAGCATCCATATGCTTATGCTATGCCTTGTAATTGGTTGTGTTAAATATTGTACCTTTCTGAGGTTTGTATTGGCCTTTCTTCCGTTAATTTTTTCCGTTCTTGGCAAGTTCGCACAGCTCCTCGTAAAGTGATATTAATTCTATATTTTGAATTTCAAGCATTTCTCATGAATGGGAACAACAATGGTCCGGAAATTGAAATTCCATTGGCGAGTTCCCTCCGTACTCACCGCTTCGTATGCCCGTCCCCCACCTTCCGATGCCTCGACCGTAGATGCCCCGTAGCTCCACCGAAGGAGCACCGGAATCCACAGACGGGCGTTCAAGAGACGCATTGCCGATGTTGCTATGTTCCGCGGACATCGCGAGAAGTGGGGATGGGGGAGGTTTCGAGATAAGGGCGATAGCGTTGGCCTGAGGGTGAAATGGATGGTTTTTCCCTCCTCCACCACCTGAGAGGAAATTTCTCTCTTGGATTTGGGCCAGGGAGGAGGAAGTGGAGGAGGAGCGGGGGTTGCGGAGGGTGTAAGATCACCCTTGCCTCCTCTCTTCCCGCCGTTGTTTCCGTCGAGATCGTCCGGGAGATTTTAATGGATTAGATCCTCCCCATCCTCCTCGCTTCTTGTTTATCCGATCGGTTGCCGTTCGCATCCTCCCCCACCTCCTCCCGCCCTCTCTTTCGCTCCCCATCCCTCCTCTCCTCTCCGCCTTCCCTAAATAGTCTTTCCTTTCCACCCGCCCCATCTCGTTTAATTAGCTATCCGTGTTAATTAAAACGGCCATCTCCGGCGAATTTTCTCCGCCGCCGCTCGTAGATTCCGGAGCGTACGACGACGGTGTGCTTTTAATGCCTAGTTTTCAGAGATGGTGAAGGAGTGGTGGAGAGGGGGGAGGAGAGGGGACTGAGGGGAGGTGTGGCGGAGCCTCGTATGGAATTTTTTCAAGAGTCTGAACATCTTGGCCGCGAGGGAACGTGAGAATTCTGAAGGCGCGCCGCTTGGTTTGCGAGGCGGGGAGACGGTCGCAGAGTTCCAATTCGGTTTCCTTTTGTTTGCGCCTGTCCTCCAAAGCTGGGAAGGGGGTAAGGTGGAATCCTGCGGGGCTAAAATTGGAAGGCCCTCCGTATATTAATTCCGCTCTCTGTTTGGCGGGTGGTTGATTTTTTTTCGGGAACATCGAATGAGAACCTCAGGTAGGAGTTTCTTAATTGCGCGTCTCTGATGAAGTGCTTAAGCCAATGGTTTCCCCTAATGTATTTAATTTGCAAGGGGAAGTTCATTAATGCAGGATCGTTTGGCGAGGCAATCAAGATCTCCGGAATGAAGACGGAATGTGAAAAATGAGTTGGAATGAGTCGTTATTTTTTAAAAGTTTTTACACAACAAATAAGGGCCGAGAAATTTTTCGTGGACCTTAATTGTGTTTGGAGTGGTTTGATTGTCACATGAGAGGTTGATTGTAGGTTAGAAGCGGAGAGATGCTTTTTGTTGTAGCACAACAAAGAGTCTAGCCTTAATAAATGCGGGCCATTAACGCGAAAGGAAGGTGCTTGTTAATACCTAATTTCCTATCGGTCATGCCAACAAAAAGATTTAAGTTTTTTCTTCCTTTCCGGTTAATGAAGCACTCGATAATATCATGGACAGCATTTTACTGAGAGCATATAAGAAGTGCTCAAACAAACTCAAACGCCTAGCCTTTTCTTCTCCTGCCTCTAAAATCTTTGTCAAGTTGGTGGTCTTTCTTCGTAAATAATTGGAAGGCAGTATAACATTTACATCACCCCGGCCGTCTCCCATTTCTCTCCCCCCGCCTGGATCACTGTTTCCGAAGAGCCATCGTGAGGTGAAGGAAGGGGGTCTCTCATGCAGCCATCTCACGCAAGGCAATCAATGGCTTCTTCCTTCCCGATTATCAGAAAAAAACTGCACGCATCCAGCATCACGCCATAGCATCCATCTCCGTGTCCTTCCTCTTTTCCCCTTCCATCCCTTGCATCAACAACACCTATCAGTTGCTCTTAAGCGACGTTCACCCTGGCCTCCATTCCTATCACTTTACCTTCCTCGCCCCTTGTCTATTCCCCGATACATATACCTTTGCGCGCAGTCGGTCGTAACAGCTGTAATTGCGCGATAAAAAGGCGCCGCTTTAAATCTGGCGGGTACTGTTGACGTCCCATCCCTTCTCTCTGTGATTATCCCGAACCCCTGAGAGTGCCTTCCCCCTCCCACCTCCCTTTTATCCTACCGTATTTTCTATTTATCAATAATGATGTTGACTTAGTATTTTTTTACTGATTTCCGCTGGAATCATTCCGTTTACTCGCTTTTTTCGCGGTTTCGACTTTCTCGTATCCTAACAATATTGAGCGCTGAAACGCATTTTGTGATTTGTTCTCCGACTGCCTCCTTTCTTTTGCTCCTCAACACGGCTGGCGAGGTGCATCCCCTAATCAATTGCTTTTTACCGGACATTATGCGTTGAATATTGATTGCTCCGGAGTCGCCCCCTTGCAAAGGTGAACATTATTTGCTAGATAAATTAGAATCTTGCCCCCTGGCTGACCGTTTCTTTTCTTATGTAGGACTGAGTGCATGCTGAACAACATCCTCCGTATTCTTTCTTTCTATTTTTATGTATCAGGCTGAAGAAATCTTAATGATTAAGATTCACATATTCATTTTTCCAGTTGGTAAAGTGAAATTATTATTTCATTTTAAAAATGTTCATTTATACTTAAACCAGCGACATCTGAAGCGCATGAATATAATGATAAATCATCGACAAGTTATGCTTTGGCTATTAACGTAGTCAACCATTCCATCTAATCATTAATTCCATCTAATGTGGTTAGTTTTATATATATTTTTTTAATATTGTCTTTCGTTCAGTGGATACGTTTCTGTTGCATAAGTTCCAGTAAATTCTTTGTCTCGTCTTTTGTTGACATGTTTCAGAATTTTAGGTACATAATTTTGATCCATATATACTGTTAATAATATGCCAGTATTATTAGATAAAATATAAATAGGTGGAGAAGGATAGTAAAGATGAGAGGGGCGGAAAGGAAAACAAACAAGAGAGTACTAGGTATGGTGGGGATGAAAATAAATTGGGAGAAATGCAAAGGCGGAAGGAAAGGTGGATTCAGACCACTTTGATCGACAACGGTATGTTGAATACTGTGCTAGAGGGGAGAACGTTATGCAAACGAGGAAGGGAAAGGAATGGACAGTAAGCTTGTTGGACGGAATGAAGGAAGGAAATAAATATGTGGAATTGAAGAAGTCCTTACTTAATTTTTGATATAATAATAATATAATAATTTTCCGCTAGGAATTTCGGTAATCCGCCTCCAAGTCGCATCGAGATTTCTGTGCACTGGATCCCCTTTAATTTAGTTTTCTGTAGCAGAGGGTCTTCTCCGTAAAACGGTCAACGATGGAAATATGCCCGAGGTGTGTAATTTAGGGAAGAATGAGGCACTGAAGTTGCCAATTATTGAATTCAAAGCTAAAGATTCTGGCGGGGAGATGGACTCTCGGGTCTTTCCCTGCCACCCTTATTACCCTTGAAGCTGATGGTAGAGTTAGTCCACGAAACGTCAGGATTCAAAGATTTAACCCGAAAGAGGACCTACGGATTAATTTTCCGCCAAAGTGAAGAAAGTATAAAATCAAATGATAATAATGACATTGACGATGTACCAATGATTAGTTACAGACTTCATTAAGGGTAATTTTGAAATTTTTCTCCGCCTAAGAAAATCTAAATAGCTTAGCGTTTATGTGGTCAGAATCGAACGTGTTATTAAAAATAATACATGAACGAGGAACAATTTGCTTCATTGAGTTCCAATTCCATTGGATCGCCTTATGATGTCGATTTGCGCTTGACTTTCTCTGGTTAAAATTGAACTCAAATACTTACCTTCACCATACTAAATCTCTCCTATTCCTAAGTTTCTTCTTCAGAAACCATAACTTGTAAGAGTTATAAGGGAGAAAATAATGGGGACAGGTGATGGGATAAAGTTTCATAAGGACATGAAGTAAATTGTCCATAAATTGAGTACATTTATTGTACGGAAGGGAAATATATAATATGATATCTTTAAGGGTAATTGAAAAAATAATTTAGTCTAAGTTTCCATTGAATATATTGATTTTTAAAAGTTCCATTTTATTTGGGCCTGGAGCATGCATTCATAAAATAAGATGCGCTGTAAAAACATGAAATATGTAAAAGGAGAAATATTAAATAATTGCCGATTTTAAAATTGTTAAGTTATGGAAAAAAGGTGATAGTGAGAGTGAGACTTGTGCTATCTTGATGCCGTTTCGATTTCAAAATACGAAGCAAATTGATTGCGAATTGGAGCCGTTGAGAAATTAGGAGGTGGGTCGATTCTAAAAATTTTTTTTCAGAGAAATATTTAAAATTGCCTTTTTTCGCGCTTAGTTGAAATAAGAACTTTGAGATCTTTTGCTTGCTTGGGCTAAATAAATTGCCTGTAGAATATCACCAATAAATATTTTGAACTCGAATGCACATCGGCTTCCTTTGGTGGATTATTGACCTCCAGATTGCTTACGAATGTAAAGACGAAAGAGGCTTTTACTGGGAGAGGTGTGAAGGACAGCAACGACGCACCTGTCTCGAGGAAACAGTCACCGAACCGTGAGCTCTATTATTATGATGGAGCTGCGGTGACCATACGTTTTGATTGCGGTTTCCCACCACCCTTACGAGATTACGAGCAGGTGAGCAGACAGTGTCAAATTATCATCCAATACCCTTCCGGTGCCCTCCCGCCGTGGTTTCATGCCGTTGCGCGTCGTTTTCGATTGCCGTGGAAATGTCTGGAAGGTTCCCTTCCGGTTGGATTGGCGCAGAAATTAGCTGGGTGGTTATCCCGTTTTGATTCATCCTCGGAAGTGCTTCTCCCAACCCGTGTCGTGACCAGACGAGGACTACCAGGCGGGAACCGAGAGTGAAATCACGGCGTTGCGTAAAGGAGTTGCGCGATATTTGATTTAAATTTCACTATCGATTACAACTTAAAGATATCATTTAGGTTTTATTTACTTTTTTGGTTGATTTTTATACGGGCAATAATTCAGCTCAATTAACGTCCAGTCTTCCATTTATATCCTTTAGTCTTCAGTCCTTCGGTCCCCGGGTTGTACCTTTGGCGAGAGGAAATTCTTGCAGCGGAAAGTTGTAATATGAAATTTGAACGGATTCTTGGCCTTAAAATTGCTCATGGAATCACTTTTCCTGACTAAAATAAGTTTTGCGAGATTATAGATCTTTTGCGATTCGAGTTATTTCTTATTTCATGATGTCTTTGTCATTTTCCATCGCACAGGTTTCCTAAGTATGTGCAAAAAAGTAGTGCCGAAACAAAAGTTTTTAGTTCCTTTCTGTAAATGTAGTGAAGAGTTTATATAATCGAATTTTTTTTCCAAAAATGTTTAATTGCTCTTGGTAAAAGGTATTCCTTCTTAATTCTTTCTCTACACACAAATATTCAATTATGAATATAATTAATAAGTTGCTCATCATTATAATAATTTATTTATTAAACCTCCGAAATTAATGCAATTAGATGTTGGAATTAGCTGTAACCTAGTTAAAGCGTATTGAAGGTAAATGAAGAACACCGATCCTTTACATAAAATATTCATACATTTTGGGAGGAGACTATGAAATTGATTGATTATTGTGTTTAAGGCAAAGTGGTGGTTGAAATTGTTTTTGCAAACTTTGTTAAAATATAATTCTTAGTGCTTAGTAATTATTTAATTATGGAATGTTTAAGGAGGTATAAAAACTAAACATGCATTTTACCATACATATTTATTGTTTTATAAGTTTTACAATATGTGTTTACTATTGAGTCATGTTTCTATTCCCCTAGCAGTAAGTTAAAACTCCACATTAGAGATTGATTATCGCAGCTGACTTAAATGTTCTCCATATCTTTTCTCTCCCTTCAAAGCAGATATGGATGATGTGGACTCCACGTACTCTTCATCTTACGCCACCAAATCGTCCAAGTCCTCGAACCAGCACTCTTACTCCACCACAAGCCTAGAGAACCCCTCGATACAGATACCCGGCCCCTACGAGTCCTCGTATTCCCGATCCAGGACCTTCCGCAAGAACTCCACTTACTCTCGGTCGGGTGAATCCATAGCGGCCGGCAGCGGCAGTGGCGACTTCTCCTCTTCCCACCTCGACTCCACCTTCTTCAATTCGATGGGAGGACTTCCGGACCACGACGGCTGGGGGGAGCGTGGTGGGCGGCCCAGGAACACGTCGCACTCCTCATCGTGGATATCCCCTGACGGTCGCACCCGCAACAGCTCCCGCACCCAAACCTCGACGTGGTCTTCGCCGGACGGGAGCAGCAACACCACCGTTCATTCATCCTCCTCCTCGTTCTCAACAGTCCACACCTACGGGAGTGGCGGGGGTGGTCAATCCAGCGGCAGTCGCAGCACGTCCAGCAGCAGTCACGGCACGTCAAGTGGAAGTTATGGCGCATCCGGTGGCAGCTACGGCTCCTCCAGAGGCGGCCACATTGTCGGGGTCTTGTCCTCCAGTAAGTCTCTTTCCCACTGTTATTCACAAACGCCTAGCATCTGAAATAATACCAAGTGATGGATTCGTACGAGATTGCCACGTAGTAAAAATTTCACGGGGGCTGGTAGACTACCACATTCCTTTTTCAATGCCGTATCAGTTCGGAGCCTACGATGATATCGACCGAGAGGTCTTACGTATAATAAGTTCAGCAACGAAATGGAAAAAATTGCTTCGTGATCGAAAATTGTGATCCCACTATTAAGTCACATCGGGATGAGGAAAATAACTGATTACTCTATGAGAGGATCCGTCGAAAATGTTTGGGAAAGGTTTAGCATGCAATTATGTAAAACTTTAATATTCTTCTATGCTAAATAGATGTCAGTGTTGCTCTAATAGCCTCTCGATATGGTGCGTAATGATTAGTATACAGAATGAATACCTTTTAACTCCCTATTTTTCTACAAATCGTAGGCATATGATTTCAAAAGATGTCTCCAGCAGCAAATTATAGCTTTACTATTTGGTACTAGATAAAATCTTTCAATCGATAGATTTGGCAAGGAAGGAGTTCGAAATCAGAAAAATTATCTCCTAGTAATATTTCAGCCCTTTAATCGGAGGTGTGATTTATATGATAGAGTAATAAAAATGCAGGTCAAACCGATAACTCACTTGCAGTTCTCTTCCGCAAGAGAAAATAAAATAATATAGATATGTGCATCGATAGGACGAATGGCGTTACATTGCGATATAATTTATCAGCAGAAATGACTTTCAAAGCGTAGTAAAATTTCCTTTGATCGAGTACACTTTGTATGTATTTGTAAGGCAATTTCCAGGATTATCTTAAAAATAAATAATGAATTTAGAATAATATCTTATCTCCTCCTTAGTATATCTTACTCGATCCTTCATTTACTCAAGTTAGTGTTTACTTAATTATTTACGATTGTTCATTTGGCAGGGCAATAGTAAAATGAAAATGCATTTGATAAGTAAGTATATAAAATGTTAAGCTTGAGCAAGTCAATATTTAGAGTTGTATACTGGAAAAATTAATTGTAATGGAAATTGCCAAAAATATTTATGTTGTTCAACTTAATCATAAGGCTCCCACCACATCTATCTCATTGATGCTCCATGCTGCTTCCGGTAATTTCCGTCGAGTAGGTTGGCTTATTGGACAGCAGTTGACCAACAAGCCCACCTACACCACGGAAATTCCCAGAAGCAGCATGGAACAATGCTATTCAACGTTTATACGAGGGTCATCCGGAAAGTAGTACCCGTTCGTGAAATAAAGACACAAAAGTAAATATTAACAAACATAAAAAAATTTTATTTGAAAGAGGATACTTTAAACTACTTCTCAACATAATCTCCAAGCAAATTAAGGCATTTGTCATAACGTGTGACAAGTTTCTGTATTCCTGCTGCATAGTCCTTCGCCGCCAGCTCATTGAGATACGCGAGGGACCCATCTTGCACAAATTTTTGCATAATGCAGATGGTGTTTAACAATTTCATGAACAATTGTTCGAGAAACATTGGGAAAATGCTCACAGATGTCATCAATTGTGACGCGCCGATCGTTCCTCACGAATTCGTCAACTGAGCTCACCAGTTGGTCTGTAATGACAGACGGTCTCCCCGAACGCTCATCGTCGTGTGTGTTCCCCCTCCCCATGTTGAAGTTGCGACACCACCGCCGAACAGACGACTCGTCCATTACATTGTCTCCATACACCTCCTTTAATTGGCGATGAATATCACATGGGCGAACGTTTCTTGCATTGAGGAATTTAATCACTGCCCTCACTTCACAACTGGCGGCGTTCTCAATTTTTTTAAACATTGTAAACAATCACAGAAACAACACAGGCAATGCTAGCGTCACGCAACTTGGCTCAGAGAAGGCAGACAAGCCACTGAAGCTATCTGACCTCGTCCAGCGGCTACTCGCGTCGTCAGCACTTCATGCGGCACGAACGGGTACTACTTTCCGGATGACCCTCGTAATAATCCGTGGTAAGTCACCCTCTCTCCAGATTTATTGAAATATTTGTTTTGAATATGGTTGTTTCGGGCAGTTAAGATTGGACTCTCTTCCCTTCGGATCCTCATTCCATAACCCTTACCCAGGTCCATCACCTCCGCTTCCTCAATTTCGCGCTTATGCCCGGAGGTTGGTGATTTGGACAGTGGAATAATAGCTAAGACGGTAAATTTGTCTGGAAATGCAAATATTTTCTTGATTTGATGGGGAAATGAATTTATCTTAAGAAAGGAAGCGGTTCAGTTGATATTTTTCCTTGAGCCCCCTGTAAGAATTGCATCCAGTACGTTAGATAACAGTCATTTTTCTGTAAATTATTAGCGCTTATTTAAACAAAATACATGTGCCATTAGTTCCCGTTATTTATAATTTTAACATAGCTCGACTGGAGGTATTTCAGGTGCCATTAATCCTTCTAAGTTGACAACAAAGCATTAAAAAATGAATGAATACTTTTTTAGCTGAAGAATGTCGCTTGAAAGAACAAAATTCTTGGGCAAAGATTGTTGCAACAGAGAATCCTATATAAAAGTGAATGAACTCCCCACTCCTGGGGTGATAACATAATTCCGTAATATAAATGATGGCCTAATTATAATGAGGGTTACTGAGAAAATATGAATGAGAAAACGTTCAATGTAAGCATCTTTTTTTGGCATGCGTATTGCCTCGTGAAGCGTCGGACAGGTTTTTACGGCTCCCTTGGTGATTATTGTTCTTTCTCTCATCTCGGTTTCGAATATGCAATGAAATAAATACGGATCAAAGAAAATTTAGAAAGGATTTGCATATCCAGGCGCTCATTTCAGTATTCACATATATTTGCTGGTCTTTCGAGTTTCTAAATTTAAAAGGTAAATTGACACGCAAGTTCGATTTTTAAGTGCATATCTTGCACTTTTAATATTTTAAACTCAACCGAAATGTTGCCTGTAATTTACGACCACTTTTTGTAATTGTTCTGGACATCTCCACTACAAGTAAAGCAATAGATACAGGATATATTTTCCACGCCCTAATATTAGCTACCATTTCAATTAAATTGATTGGTTCATTTTATCCCATAACTCAGTTTATTTATTAATGAATTGAAGACTAAAGGCGAATAATGATGACCATATTATTTTCCCTTAAAATCTATTTGTCTTTTTATATCAAAAATTAATGATTGTCATTTAAATTTTGTTTTATTCTAAGCATTGCCTATGAAATATTTAATATCCCCATGTAAATTTAAATATACCTTTCCTTGGAATCAATGATCAAAGTGTAGCCTTATTTAATATTGGGGCCACAATTATGGCCCATTAATATTCTTTTCTTATTCGATATGCAGATCACTGTAATCAGTCAATTCTGAGTAGGGTATTAGGGTCCCCTTGGATGCCGATAGGTATTTTGAATTACGCTAGGGTAGTTAACTTAATCAAATAAAATGGGCGAGGGGAATATCTCCAGCCAAAAATTGTTTTATTATTTTAACGAAGTTTATTAGCGGGGAAAACGATTTGACCCGATGTTACCCCCTGGAATATGCAAATTGACTTAAATTATCAATCAGCTTGAGTACCTTGATGAACCGGTTTACTCCTATGGTTTTAACAATCAGTACAGATATGAGTGTCATAAAATATTCTGAGGTATTTACCTTATATATAAATATAACTGTAGTTAGCATATAACTAATTTTAAGACCGAGTTATGCAAACATAATCTGTGTATCGTAATCACACACTTTTACGAGCATAATTTCTAGGAGATAATGATATTTTATGATGAAGAGTATGTAATTTAGAAGGTCCATTTATTTTAAAGTGCTCTGCACATTCCGGGAGGCCAAAGTTTCAGTCAAAACATAATTTTTATCCATCAATTTTCTTTTTCTTAGTTATTATATTTCTAATTTTCATTTAGTGATACATTTAAGTAATCTCAGTGTTATCGATTCATTTTCCGAAATGCTCTTTTAGTAATTTTGTGCTCATTCGATTTACTGAGAATTTCGAGAATTCGATAAAGGACCTTTAATCAGGCGCATGATAAATGGGACGGAGAGTGTTTTCTGTGACCTGCTTCAACAAGAATTCGGTTGACAGCAAAGAGTACTTGTCTTCATAATTAACATTCATGAAATATAAATACCTTAACTCCGTTCTAATAGTTACAACCTTTGCCTCGAGAAATTTATATGAAGATACGCAGGTGTACCGTATATCAACTGAATTTCGTAGTTTTCCTTGTTTATGTTTTAACCCTCCTAAAACATGCCTCACGGGGCAGTGGAATGCGATGAAGCTGGCCTGCCTTCTTTAATTAACCGACAGAGGCATAAACATACGTGAAAATTAAACTCTGATAATTAAAGGAGATAAGTTGTATAAAATGCTCCTCCATTTGATCACTCCGTTCCAGTGTTCCTTTTAATAATCTCTGTAATAATGGTACGGTATCAGATGTACTGGGGTAGAGCGTTTACATTTCATCAAAAAACACGTTTGCACTTTTAAACCCAAAAATAGTCTCGTTTCAAATGTTTTTGATGATTTCAACATCAATAAAAATTAATCAATGAAAAATAATTGAAACTTATTTTGAATGAAACTATTATAAAGTGAAAAACTGCAAACGTGTTTCTTGTTACATTTTTCAACTATCAATGCATATCCTGGAATATGGATTTTCGTCATATTAAATATTACTTTAAGGGCCCGGAGGACTCATATTAATGTTGATTCTAGTCTTTTCCACAATCCGCAAACAAAGAATTTATCTTTGAAAAGTTTCTAAGGTGTAATTTTGGAGCTAGCGTCGTACTCTCGTTCATCCATATTCTGGATCAGTCCTAATGAAACAAAAATCGTCAGTTGTTCGATCAAAGCGAAATATATAAAACCTTTCATACATTCATTTAATAATTAACTTATCCATTAATTTGTGTACACAGCTGCTTATTTATTTTTTTATCAAACCTGAGATTCAGGCATGGTACACAATGGTACAAAAATATCAGTGTGAAAGATAAAAGCCGAAAGCTATAAAGTACGATTGGAAAGAAAACATTTCAATTAAGTGGTGCACATCTTCCTCTTCGTTTCAGATAGGGGAGGAGCGAGGGGAGAGGACACCTCGAGGGTCGTCGAGGATACGGCCACTTCTTACACTCACACCCTGAGTTCCTCCGAGGAGAGCCTCTTCCCTTCCGTGTTCAACCTGGCCGCGTCTGCCGAGATAACGTGCAACGCCACTTGCGGCCTCCGGGGCCAGGAGTCCTACTGCAAGTTGGTGGAGCACACGTCGCCCATGCGACCGCCGCAGTGCGGGGTGTGCGACTCACGCTCCTCGGACTCCTCCAAGAGGCACCCCATCTCGTACGCCGTGGACGGATCGAACCGCTGGTGGCAGAGCCCGACGCTTGAGAAGGGAAGGATATACGAGTGGGTGACCATCACGCTTGATCTCAAGCAGGTAAGCAGCACTTGCTCGGTAAATTTACTCGTTGCGAGTATTTGTTTTGCCTAAGTGACGCAAGCTTCACTGAAACATGCTGCTGCGGCGGAATTTGATTTTACAGATGCGGCAGTAAACTTTTTCCTGGGAAACCGTTATCTTTTGCGAGCGTCCCCGTGCCCGAAGTCTAGATTTTGTTTGATCAAAAATATTTTGCTATAAAATATGAGAAAATCAAATAGATAGTAGTTGAGTTCACCCGTTCCATGGGAGTAACGTATTCTGTTAAGGCTGAAGAAAAAGAGGCTCCTTTAACTTTTTGTGACCGGCTACGAGTATACAAGTATACTTGTATATTGTGTCCGACAAAATTCAGGGAGCACGCTATCCTTTGGTCACCTCAAACCATGAACCAGCATGGTATAAGCTTTCCTATTTTCTCCGGAATGCCATCATGTGTGCCGTCTTTTTTATATTTAACACTCAAGACCTTAAGAGTACGTTGCTACTTGCTATCAAAGCCCCAATGAATCTACGTAATATCAGGGAGGATTCTCCGATTAATAAGGCTACAGTAGCCAATGTTCGTCCAAACGCAATTCATATTGAAGTAATTAAATCAAAAGTGATATGCATTAAATGCGCTGGAATGCTATACTTTTTCATGTTTGAATGTATCCGAAAATTAATTTCAAAGAATGGACAAGATAAAATTTGTTTGGATGCAATTTTTATCTGGAATGATAGCATTGTTTTTAATTTCCTAATGACAGAGATATTCATTGTTAAATTCATATTACTCTACATTAGCTCTAAAAAAATATTCCACATGCTATAGGTGTTCTGACGATTCAATCCTTACTCCTCAAGATTTAGTCACCATGGAGACAAAGATTATCATTAAATTTTATCGGAAGTTAGGGTTCTATAATTACCAGTTTACACCACGCGAAACACGATGTTCTGCCAATGAAACCTGTGAGTTAGTGGTTCTCTGATTGAATCACGGGCACCGTGCCCATTCTTACGCACGGCAAATGTGTTTCTGATATCTCCCGAATTGAATCGGAATAAACCGCTATTAACCGCCGCTCAAGAAGTGCATCTACCCCATTCTCTTCTTGTTCTGTGGCGTCGTTAAAGAACCTCGCTGTAAAATTTTATGTCCACCGCGGTCTCTCTCGCCTCTCCCCCCTCTTTTGCACTCACCGCTCATGTGCCTACACTCGCTGCAGCGTGAGCCATTAAAATTCATGTAACGAGGCTTAGCTGCGCGGATACCGCCAGAAACAAGTATTTTGTCCGCGCGTAAATCATTCCTCAGGCCGCTCGGAACGACACTGTGAATCTTATCCGAGACGGACTTTAATTCTTTTTTTTTAAACGTGTGGCAAAGATTCGAGCAAGCCTCCAAGCAACGTGCGCATACTTAAAGGTCAGTCTAGTATGAATGTTCGTTATTTTCAAGAATGGACGTTTTGAAACTGCCTTCTACTAATAATAATCGACGGTTAAAGAGCCTTGGTAGAGCGCCATAAATCAAGATTAATTTAAACGTGGTAAAAAAGTTATGACCGTCCGAAAAGCAAAGCGGGATGGTTTTTTTGAGGGAAATACTATTACTGTCGGTAAGGGATGTGATCTTTTTTAGAGCCCCGAGTTAAGTTTTTCCAAGACGTCTTTGTGAGGAAGGGATAAATGTGAATGAATGGGAAGCGTCAAAAGGATAAATGACTCAAATATTACATTGCCGTGTGAATTTTTCTTTTTATTATCTAATTCAAGGTTTTTCATTATTCGCATCACACCGTAACACTTTTCCTTAGGGATTAAAGAAATGATTGGATATATTAGCATAAGTCCGAAGTACTGGAGAATTTATGTGAGATCCAAGATATTTTAAATTGAGCTGTGTAGCGTGAAGATTATATGGCAAAATATCCTCGTGCGCATAAATGGGGTCTCACTGTAATATTATTGAATTGAAATTTTCCGTAAATTTCACTGTGATGACATAATCATTTTTATTCCGATAATATCATCTGTTTAATGGGCGACAGTGATAAAAGCACTAAAATACTAAGTTTCTTTGTTCAACACTCGCTGAACAACCCAGTGATCAGGCACTCGTGGAAGAGGTGGACAACGATCGACACTATGTGTATTTGCCGAGATGCGTTAGTTTTCTAACGCTACAAAATATTTGTAATAAAAACCATGAGGGAACCTATCCAATTTTATTCAAGGGATATTCGATCAATTAGATTGTGATAAATTCACCATTACTTTCGTGCGGTTTGACAGGTTTATTGGGAAAAGCAGAAGTAAAATCAGTTCTAAGACTAGTTTTAAGGTGGATATATGGATATTACTTCTGTATTATGAAAATTAGAAGCTACGTTTATGTTGCACCCTCTTTTTTGCTTCAAATTTTGTCTCTGCCGTAAGTCTAGATCTACGACACAAGTCCATGAACTAGCGAGATAATAAGTGCTGGATGGTCAAGGTAGGCCACCGAGTCCACACGTCGGTGATCGGAATAAGGATCCCCCATCCATCTTCTACCTCCGACCCCAAACACACGCGCGCGCGCGAGCACATAAAGGACAGATTGACTCGAGTTTTTGGGACAGAAGAGGAGGAGGTGGCCGAGGTCCCACGACTCCCCGCCCTCTCCTTAACCTCCTCCCCCCTGCGCACACATCTCTTCCGAAAAGAAGTTCCATGCCTTCGTGTGTCCGCATCCACTCACGCGATATCTTCCGGTCAGTTGACCTCCTTGGGTGGTTTCAAGGTGTGGGAATGTGGGTCCTCACCTTCTCTCTTTCTCCCACTCCCCTCTGTACTCTCCTCCTTCCATCGAATTCTTTTTCTACGCTTTCCTTCTTAGATGTCTCCTCGATGTTTTCCAATGGCCTCTCGAGAACCCGTCTTTAGTTAAGCACACGATTTTTAGTAAATGCTGAAGGGATGATGTATCAATAACGGAAGTTCTCTCCGGGTTTTCGGTCTCCCATGCCGTCCACGAAAACGGCGTCCTCTTGCAATTCCATGGAGTAAATGATAAACCTAAACCATTGGTGTTTTTGAAAATCTTAAATAAAACCACATTCACCTTCAAGAACTGAAAGAGAAGATAAAGTGATGCATTTAAAAAAAGATCACTAAGTTTTGGATAACATCAATAATTTCGCCAGTTGTGTAAATTTAGTAAATATACGCCTATGCTCATACAGGTTCTTCTTTGCGTTTGCAAATAAATGCAGCAAATAGGTGGCATTCGTATTAATTACCTAGCAAATATTTTGCATTGATCAAAAGTTTATAATGTTTAGTTATGAACACTCCCCTAGAGTAAACACGGACACCTGCTGTTATTTTTTTAACTACTCCTGCTGTTATTTTTTTACCTTGCCTACACAAACTTAAATGATTTAAAAAGTCTTCGCGTAATTATAACTTTGTTTTCTTTATGCGCGTTAAAGGAGGAGATGGGTAAGTATCGTTGAATAAATGAAAAAAAGTTTTTGGAAATTTAGTATTACAGAAGTTTAAGTTAATCAGTTATGTATTGATTCAAGGTAAGTTTTCATACTTTCAAAAGAAAAGAGAATAAAAAGGAAAGGTATGTTACGAATCTAGAATAATCATGCCCACTACTTCAGCCTTAGAAAATGTAAAGATAGCCAAAATAACGGAATCACGCTAAAGAAACAGAAATGCTGGAGGGAAGAATAAAAGCTAAGCACGGAACGAACATGTTCAACACGATAAGTTGGTCTTATTTCCATTCCGGTAAGTTTATCGAGAAATAATGAGCTCTTTGGATCACACGTTTGCCGAATTTTTACTAATTTCTCAGTCAAATGTCTCTTAAATGGGTTCATGGATTTCTGGTAATTCAAAAAAATACGAACCACCCATTTTTCCCTTCTACTTCTACGATGTAGACTGTTACATTTTTATATTGCGCAAAATTTTGAGTAAAAAGAACGCCCAAACCACAACATGTTTGTGCCCGAGTCGGTAACTAAAATGAGATGCCCTCGTAGATGCAAGTTCACTTACATTTCATTGTTTACATGAATCAGGAATAACACGTAGATATTATTATCATTCGTGTTTTTCCCCTTTGGGGAAACTGTGTTTTTGTGTCATAAGCATTTGATTCGGTAGTTCAGAAGGCGACAATGGATAATTAAGGAGATGATTTTTTCAAGAATGGACGTTTCGAAACTGCCGCCTACTAATTATAATCGAATTTTAGAGACCCTTGGTAGAGCGCCAAGGAATTTGTTAAGGAATAATTAGGGAGATTATATCTAATGTATATTTAATTTTCGATATGTTAACAGCATGATTTTCCCCAAAATTTCCCATAATCCCTAGAACTGTATCGCAGTTAAGTTCCGCCATTCTCTGAAGGTCCACAAATACAAGACGGTGGAAGAAGGCACAGGTATAAGAGGGTGCACACGCTTACCAACGCTCCTAGCATATCTCTCAGTCTTTCTCCTCGGCCTCTCCCTCCGGCCCCAGTGTTTACGTTTCGAAAGGATTTTTATCCTTTTTTAAACGGAAAGGCTGGTTTAGAGCTCATCTTTTTCCTTTTCTCAAGACCTCTCACCCCTTTCTTTTTCTGTTTAGAGGTTCCGCCGAGCCTTTCCGTCTTCTCAACTTTATCCCGTTGATGTTTGACGGCGAAGAGTCGAGAAGGGGCGAGGTGTATGTGACGGGAGGAAGGGGGTGAGGGGAGGAGGGACGGGAAGGAATCAAGGGAGAAAACAGCTTTTTTCCTACTCGCCCATTTCCTTAGTTAGTCGCTTCTCTCTCTCTCCATTTTCACCGCCGCTGTCTCATCATACTCACCGTGATCTCACTCCATGCTCCCCAAAATGCTCCCTCTCTTCCGTCCCGTTCCTTCCTCAATCCCTAAATCCCCTCTTGTTAAAATAGCCATTCCGGAATCTTTCAAAATTCTGCCGAATAATTATATGTGGGGAGCTCCGGGAAAAATGTAAATTAAATTGCCCTTTTTCCCCCCCTAATCTTGGTGGTATTGATTTTTAAATCATTCGTCGTTTCCATACGTCCTTCCTCGCATGGATTAACTACTCTGCATTCATTTGGGGCAAAGTGATTGATATAACACGCAGTTAGCCGGATAACCGGGGGTGTAGCCGATTCCATTCGAGCTTGCATTCAGAGTGAAAAAATAAAACGGTTGCCTCAATGGTAATGATGTTTATGACTATACGCTAAACGTCGGCAACGCCCAGTAGGCTGACTATTTCTACACCAGTTTAACAAAGATAGCCTTAGGCTCTTGTCTGCATAACTGTATATGTAAAAAGTTTATAGAGACCGCTTTCAGAGAATGCAGTGCAATTTCTGGTCTTTAGGCATTCCATAGGTTGCCAGAAAATTTAATTGTATCGGCAAGATATGGTGGTGGGCAACATCTCCGAGGTCATAATTTTAACCTATTTAACACTGATTTTTCGTGCCCCATCTTTTATTTCATAAACATTTATCATTCTTCTTCTTTTATTACTGGTAAAATGTTAGGCATTTTTAAAATTTGGTCATCGCCATCAGTCCCCCCCTAGCTGTGTGATTTTTTGGGTACCGGATCTTCCTGGGTAATCATAGGCAGCACAGGGAAAGGGTTTGGCCCCCCTACACTGAAGTGTAGATTTCACTCGCCGTTGGTCTTAGTATTATGTGAATTCTACCATCACCAATCAACCTAACCTCCGGGTTTATAGTTGTTGGTTTTTAATAAAAGACATTTCTGGTGGTCTTTTCCAACCATGCGAGTTTTTATCAAGGGTCAAGATCGAAATATTCTGCAGTGATACTAGAGCATTACTCTTTTAGACCTCTTTTAGGCAGTAATTCGGGAATGCGTTTTCTCGGTTTTCAATGAATAAAACACAAATGTATATGTTTGCTCAATTTTTGGATAGTTGTATCTAAATTTTTAAAATAGCTTTTATGAAGACACTGGTAGAAATCGCATTATTATCAAAAATTTGTATGGACTGCCCGCTGGTTTTCTTCCTTCTTAGGAACCCGTTGATTCTCCTTCACGCCAAGGCTTTTCAAGTTTCTTGACTGCATAGAGTAATTCCGTGGTACTACCAGTCAGAAGCAATTTTGTATAATTATGTATACGGGGATATATGCGCACGTTTTTTTGTGTGTATGAGCAAATATTTGTTCATATGTTTGTATGAACTCATAATTGTGTATGAATAGCTAGTGCCCTAAATTCCCCCGACACGGGCTCTGTCGGCTGCTCGAGGCGAATAGTGTCGATGATGATGAAGCCTGCCAATTTACTGGAGACTATTTTGACCTCCAATTCCAGTTCACTCAATAATTTCCCTTCTCGTTGTTCGTCCTTTTCACGTTATTTTTTCGCATTGAAACGCCTTGGAGTGAAATCGATACGTTTGTTTTACACTCTTCTTTCGTCCGATCGCCGTCTCCGAAGTCCATCCTATCTCCCGCGATTTCCCGGTACCAGCTGTGTCCATTGCCGCACGAGTCTCTTGAGGTCGCCCCGGGGACGCCCACGGTCCCGCCCGGCCCACCGATTCTCGTTCCGCGGGGGACGGACGCGTGTGCGACCCTGCACTCTCCCCTCCCCCGAAGTCGTCCACCTGGGCGACTTCTCTCCATATCTCTGGCCGATCGCTGGCCACACCCACGCGGTGGGTGCCGGGCGGTCCTCGGAGCGTCCACGCCATCCGGGGACGGCAGTTGTTAACTCCGGAAGCCCCCGCAGCGTCCCACGCCCTGCCATCTTATTTGAAGACCTCGGTAATAAAGGCTCGGCCTCCTCGATCTCCTAAATCTCTCGATAACGATCTCTTTGGGAGGAAAAGAAATCGCCCTCCTCTTTCGGGTTTCGACTCCCTGGTTTGCCTGGGCGGCCAGTAGTGGGCGCGGAACTCAGAAAATTTCTCCCGCCCCTTTATTGTGTAGAACGAACCTGGCCCACTTAGTGGCCGTGATTTGATTCGTGTAACATCTTTTCCCCGCAATTTTTTTCGAGAGCGATATTTGCCTGCCATATGTGAAGTATTTATTGCCAATGGTGCGGATACCAGGGAGGAGTTTCGTTTGTGATACCGAGCAGGTTCGACGGAGAAAAGCCTGTCGTTAAAATATTTCCTGGCGAAATAGTCCCACTACAACATCCTCAGATGATTAGGATTCAGCAGAGGGTAAAAAAAAGATTAAACGCTTGATTGAAATAATTGAAAAATTGAGAGCTGGTTGTCCCACGACTTCTCAGCATTAATTCTATTCTTCCTTCAAACCTCGAATATGAAGATAGGAATTTGGCTGTAGAGGTATTATTATTAAGAAAAATTCAATCGGCAAGAAAAAAATAACAACCCACGAATCCACTCCTCTTCCTAACCCCGTAATACCCTTCCTATAGAATCTGCAGTTCAGTCAGAAGTTCCATTTATACTTTCATTCTCCCACGTGACGGTTATGAATACAAATACGAGATTCGTATATTAAGTAGTGTGTTGTATGAGAATTCATTGTTCCATCCGAGAAATTTAATAGCTTGGTCCCATCACAGCCCTCCATTTATTACGTGGAGACAACGCGCCAAATCCCCAATATATGCTGCGAGCCACCTAAGAATCTTTTTAGCGGCAAAATCAAAGGTTTGTTAATAATTGAATCATATTTTATGCGAACGAACATTTTCCTTTCCAATTTCGGTTCTAGCGCACTCGATCGAATTTTATATTTCTTACTGAGGAAACAAATAAATAAAAATGAGGCGAGAAATCGAAAGACAAACAGGTTGCTACAGAAATGTAGTTCTATCACGAGGGCCGCATGCTTAAACATTTTAAGGAAGCAAGGAGCTCTTTTGCTCCTGGATTGTAAAATGAAGACGAATGTGGATTTGTAAAACATTTTACATTTTGTAGTTTTGTGTGTAATACATACGCTGCTGATCGCACTGTTACATTGTTTCAATGGCAAATATATTTATTTAAATAATAGGGAACTGAGGATAAATTGTCGTCGACCTAACCTATCCAACGCGGCGGTATGCTAAATGGAAGATGTTGCTTATGTAGGGGTCACGAATTACTTGAGAAGAAAATCATTAAAAATCTGTTCTGGAGAATATTATTTTATACCTATCCGTATTTATTTTTTTTACACCTATCCATATTTATTTTTTATCTCGAAGGGGTTATGAAAATGTGTCTTTTACATATGGCTCCTTAACACTGGCTCTTAATGTCTTGATTTTTCGTGAGGGTTTTATTGTTTCTATACAACACAATACTGCAGTAGAAATAGCTGAAGAACTTCGGCTATCTATGCATAAATACACTATCATTTCGATATTTCTAAAAAGTTACCGAACGATCTCAACTAACATTTGGGTTGTATAAAAGTTATTTTTGTTCTTATTATTATGTTTAGTAATTACTCTCTTGATATAGATTTTACAATTTTACCACATTTTTTACGCATTGAAATAATTAGTAATTGAATGCATGTTAATCGAAAAGATATAAGAGTAGAATTCAAAATGTCTTCAATGTTTCAGTTCACAAGGGTGTTCCATAAGTGACGACTTTAGAACATGAAGTCTTCTTCATCTTCATGCGTTAATGGGACCAGCCAGACCCGCGTATTATCGTGCGCCACTTTCAGAGAGAGAGAGAAAAGGGGTTTCTGGTAAACAAGCCGCTTCCTCTGTGTGAATCAAGTCATTTGGTTTAGTGAAGCCGCGAGAAGCCGCTGTCAATCAGTGGGCACTTCGGCGGAGGCTGCAAATAAGGCCCGACGCATATTGCTTATTTGCAAACAGACAAGGGTTTCTCAATTTTACACGTATCAAACATTCGATTCAATCCATCAAATTGAGTAGGCGGCACTCACGATCGCTTGAGCGATAAGGAAGGCCATATTCTTTGTAGAAATATGAACGAACCATTCCAGCGAACAGCTAGGCATTAAGGAGATGAATAATTTCATAAAACCGCGATAGAAGTGGAGACGACATTTTCAAATTTGGTATAAATCGTAAAAATTTGTTCACTCGGGTGTTGTAAACTTGTCGAATTCACGTTTTAAAACACCGATGAAAACAGAAAGGTGTACAATAATATCAAATTACCAATGAACTCCAACATGCCTGCATATTATGTATTTTAGTGATTTCTCCTTCTTGAATGACTTCTTCTCATAAGTGGAAAAATTCTGTCCCTTTAGGAATTCTGATTTCATCCTCGGGGACTTTCAATTAGGAATATTGAGCACAATTTATCACTAATGTTAGGGTTCATTGCACAAATAAAGATACGAGCAAATCTTTCTGCGAGCAATAGGAAGCTTGAGTCATTAGTCTGAATTAAGTCTAGTAAATGAAAGCGAAAACATCAGAGATAGGGTCGTCATTCTGTTTTTTAGGTATGGACGGTCTGGGACCGTTTTAATAATGTATCAGGATGTGTTCGTTGATTCTAGTAAGTAGTTGGGATGATCGCGTGTCTGTTAGCTCCGATTTCTGGAATTAAACGTGTTCTGAAAACTCTCATTCAGAGTTCAGTAATTCAGGATTTTTTCCGGGTAAAGCTTCGTTAATAAGATGATTAACCATAATTATTACCATCCCAGCTTTCTATTTTTAATTATTATCTCATTCATCTACATGTACCTTTAGAATACCGTAATCTGTGTCAATTGACCCTTTCACTTAATTCTTCTAAATTGACTCTTCTGATTCAACTAGTGTTATTATTTTTTTAAATTCTTCGAACTGAGTTCCATTTCGAAAACTCATTCTATCAGAGGGAGACAGTAACCAGAGGTTTATCACGATCACGTAATTTAATTTATATTTCGTTGGCGAATTCCCTTTGGAAACATGAGGAGAAGTCGGGTCGTTTCCTTACATTCAAGTAAAATTATTTACTTTAATCACCGTGTAGCGATGTGTGATGCTGAAAATGTTATCACCTTAGCATCGGTGCCTAATGATGTGTTTTTTCTCATTTATGTTGCATATAGGACGGCCGGTGGTTCAATTTCCTACATATGTTTGTGATTATATTTCCTGTTTTTAAACGGGTAGAGCAACGTATAAATGTAATGATGAAAATACCTTCATTCACATCACTTCTCTGCCACCTAAATAACGTGAATTTTTAAGATATGATAAGTGCATATCCGAGGGATAAGTTATGGTAAATTGTTGGACCCCTTTTCCGCACTGATTGGCCGTAATAATGATGTGTTACATAATACGTAAATGTGTCAGCTGCGAAAATTGTTCACCAAGTTTGGTTTTGCACAGTAAAAGGCGTAACTTCGGTTTCCACGTAGTATTTTACAGTGCCTCACGGTAAAACCCGGGTTTTGTGCAATATAATTACTATTATAAGGTAACATCAGTGGAAAAAAGTCATTGCTTTTAATATTGAAGGAACTTTATAAAAAGTGACGCCTTTCATCGTTGATTTGATCTTTGAATCGTTTCTAACTCCTAATGGATTGAAGAGAGAACGTAAAATGTCCCTTTGGTTTTCCGGAAATGCCGTTTATATTCTGTTTAATAAGATATTTTAACAGCGATTGCTACTCTTTCCGAGTGTTAAAAATGGCCAACTTTACGGCTTGTTTGTTTTCCCTCATCAGTGAAGAAGGCCCCCCTCATAGGAACAGCCAGACCAAACCGTCCAGCTCTGGTCCCGACCCGGAAAGTTGATCGTGTCCGAGTTTTGACGGTTTTAGAGCCTTCTCTGTTTATTACACGTGAGGCCATTGGAAAGGATTCTCCTCAGTGTGAGTTTATGCTCCATCGGCGTGGTTGACTTTTTTTTTGTTTCTCCTCGTGGCTCCTCGCACACGTATCTCTCCCTCCCCCGCGTCGTCATGCGCACGAGACGCTTCTGCTCCCAATCAAAACAATAACAACGGGGATATGGGGAGTGAGCGGGATAGAAGCTCGTGAGGATAAGATGATGATTTGAAAGTGATTGCGGAGGAAGACAGACTGAGTCCTTCATGCCCCCAGTTCTCCCTGTTCTTCATTCCGCCTATCTTGACACTCAGACCCTCCTATAGCCCTTATCTAAAGCAATTGAAAACGTAATCAAATGTAAAATGTTGAAGAGTACTGAATAAATAATGTAAATGAAAATAAAATGGATAGTGAAATAAGAGTATCAGAAATCGAATATTCAAATTTCGATTGAAATTGAAACAGGAAAATCAAAGTCTAAAAGTTATTCATTTGCTGATAATTGAAGGATTTCGGCTGTTGTTATCAGCTTAGATTGATAAGAACTCACAGCGGGAAACATCAGGCAGAAACAGAACTCATTAAAAGCAATGATTAGTACGTGAGAAATTGCAGTGATAATAAATTGCCTAATGGACATGATCGGGGTCCAGGCAGTTCACCTTTGCTATGGTAAGGGATACACTTTCGAACTCCAAATTACTTCAGCTATATGAACCATCGCGATAAATTCTTGGGTATTAATTATCGCACAAACAGATCAAAAATGTCTTCCATTATGTCTTGTGAAAAAAAAACAAATAATTTCAATAAATGGTAAATATCCTTTTTTAATAACATCCAAGAGTCTTGTAATAATTGAATAATAACTTTTAACAAATGAATTGACCGTTTCTATTTTCATTCGAATAAACTAATTTCACTAGCATTGCTAACTGGTAATTCCTTACTGGTTAAAAATGGAATTGGCCAAACTTTTACATTTTAATCCGGGGATATGACTGAAAACAATGAATTTAATCATTGTTTCCTTAAGCAATCTTAAACCTCTCAAGCAATCATCGAGGCCCCGTGCCTGGAAAATGCCCTGGATGCTTACAATAACGCCCTGAAATGTTTGAACTTGTACGACGACAACTGTTTTTGTGTACCTGCTAGTACTTACTGGAAAATTGGATGTGATTGCATTGCAACCGTGGAGCGCGCTTCCCTCGTGTGTGTTTGTCGAACCCCCCGGCAGTCTTCAAAACCTTCTACCTACGTTTACTTACGCATTTCATCATACCAATGCTTCTCATAACACAGATTGACTCTTCACAATTTAAATAGAGTATTGTGTTCCTTTTTACACTGAAAATGGTTTTTATTAGAATTTAAGATTATATTTTTTTGAGAGGAAATGCTTTTTATGATCTTATGGACAAATATACTCAGGGAAAGACAACCTGGAAAAATGGCAAATTTTGGTATTGATAGCCAGGAAAATGCCATCGTTGTTGTCGTCATATTTGGTGATCACCTTGTCAATATGGCGGCTGGCCAACGATGAGTTACCAGTCATTTTGATCGTGCAAAGCTACTGTTCCTTAACAATTTTTTTGAAATTGAAAGCGAGGCCAGTCTGTTTAGCATTTTTCTGGAGGGAGGGAGAACGTTTGAGTTGGGCGTAAACGGCGACTCGTCTCTCGGAAGAGATGAATGGACAGCGTCCGTCTGGGGCGAGCGAGTGGTCGGGAAGGGGGTGAGGGGCGAATGGAAGGTCGGGCTGGGGGGGGAAGGGCCGATCAGGAGCGTGAGGAGGCGGACCGGTGCAGCAGCCGCCAGCCACCCGATATGCGCCCCGCGCGAGTGGCGACCGATGGGTGCGTGTGCTCGTGGGTTTTTCCGTCCTTGGTGCGGTGCCATCACGGCGCAGGGCGCGCCCCTAGACGGTTGCATGAATGGATGGAAGGAGCAAGACCAGCGCGCGGAGAGATTGACGTCAACATGCTCTGGGGCAAATTTCAAAGAATGAAAAACACATAGCACACGTCAATAAGTGAAATTATCTTGCGGAACGGTTGGGAAAACTCGGGGAAAATATTCACGTTACCCTTCGTCCTTAATCTGCGCAGCAATAAGCTTATGATAAAAATATATTTCAGAGCCATAATTACCATATTCAGAAGCTGTGTTTTCACTTTTGGAAAAATCATTAATTATTTCATGTCCATGAATATAAAACCTAATTGCGTAGAGTGTCAAATTGACCGTCAGTAATAACATCACATCATTTCCGAGTGAATTATTCCCCGGGTAAATTTAAAATTAGTGAGTTTAAATTCAGTAGGAGTACCATTTATCCGGTATCGGGTATCCATTGGGAAAATTAGCGTCCAAACCATTTCTCTCGTATCGTTTAACCCGTGGGCATGCGAGTATTATCATACGGCCAATGCGGCCTTGAGATTTCGAGCGGAGGCAAGAGAAGGTGACAGTGATGAGGAGGAGTTGGGCAGCAAATTGTGGAAGCTGATGCACAGCTGATGTTGATAGAATGAAGATAAGATGTTATGGACCTTGTATGCGGAATCACGTAGTGGAAACGATGAGACGAGAGGAGAGCAAATGACTTGATCATCAGCCGTGTGTGACCGTAGCAATAAGATTCTTAGAATTCTCTCGGCTCCATTACCTTTTTTCTATTTGCTGTATCGTTCAGAATCCCTCCCCCGCGAATTTAATTACCCGGTTCACTATTTCCACTGTTAATTCACTTGCCAATTCCCGCTATTCCTTCGATTATAGTTTAAAGCGGTCCGTTTTTATAAATGAATGTCCTGATGAATGTCCACGTTATTTTCAACTGCTGCGCATGTCCGCTTAATTCTTCACCATATCTTTCCGGAGATTTTTCATGTGCGATCAGTGTTATCGGTGGATCTGAGTAAAAAGAAATTTTGTTCATCAATTCGAAAATTGGGTAGTAGCGACCGTTAGGTGTAGTCCCGGAAACCGCCCAATGTATATTATTAAAAATGTACCACGAATTGGCCCCGAAAATTAAATTTTATTATGAATTGGCTATTACACTTGTTCGATTACAATAAAATCAATAGAGTTTGTGTTTGTGATAAAATTATTTCTGTGATATCCGGCTTGTTTTAAAATGTACTGCGAACCGCCTGGGTGGTCCGTTGACCACCAGTTGGCGGCCGCTGCTCGTAACTTCCTCATTTCCTGATATCTCTCTCTCTAAAACCTTAAATATTCCATATTCTTAGGACTTAATATCATTTTCCTCTCGTAATCCATCCATGATCTTTTGCCTTAGTTCCAGTATAGTGTCATGGTTTAGAATCTTCATTATTGTGCCTCATAATATATTCTGTTAGTTTCACTCCACATTTGGTCATTTTTTTCCGTAGACTTCCTTTCACTAACTCTTCGTAGACGTCATCATTTCTTCGGTCTATCCCTTTTTTTCATTACTTTTCGGGAACGCCATATTTTCATTGCATCCGATCGTATTTTCTCTTCAGGTCCCAAATCCGTAGACAAGTAATCTACTTCTATATAAAGTATAATTATTTATGACGTTTCTTTACACCCAGATTGGTTCTGCTTGCCATTAATATTTGTTTCATCTGATAGGTAGATTATCTTTATCTCCCTCTTGCTTCTTCTTTCTTTACTTATGGCTAAAGTTCTTTAGTTTTTTTTATTGTTCTGGTCCCTAATTGCCTTTGAAATTATCTTCCGTGCTTTGGCTACAAACCTTTAGCTTCATAAAATTAGTACTTTTTGGGATCGTAATGTGTCTTCTTCTTCTGCGTATATTCTGATGTCCTTGCCAAATCGTCTTCCATCTCTCTACATAAAAACTATTTCATGCGCAAATCGCAGCGTGTTTTTCCTTTCTGAGTGGGCCCATACATCGTATTTTATCTTTTCCCTGCTTCATTTATTGCCTCCTGGGTGTCCAAGCTAAATGCTTCGGTAATCGGTGAGCATCCCTGCATCGATTCTATATTTGAGCTTAAACCTAGATACACTTTGCCTGTCCACTGCCTTTTGCCCATATATCAGTCTTCTTTTGTTTCTTTTCATTCCAATAGCCTTCTAGTTTCCTAGCATGTTTCTCAACTCTAAGCCGTTAATGTGTCTCAGTATCCTCAAAGGCGATACAGGAAGTTGCATGGGTCTTTTTGGAATTCTCTGTTTAATGTAAGTATGAGACCAATGATAGGTTATGAGTTCGAGTAAATACGACTCGGTTATTTCTTATGAAAGCTGGGGTATTCTTTTTCTTGAATATCTAATTTCCCTGTGACGAATTATTCTTCCAACCGTCTCCTTAGCGAAGGGCCCAGGTATTACTTCATTAACTAATGAAATAGAAGAATTATTTTCATGCAATGCTATAGGCCAAACAATTTCATGAAGAGCAAAAGTGTAAATATCCTTACACTTTGAATAATTAACGAATATTTTAGACCCAGCCTCGGACAGTACAGCCAAGTAATTGAAAATGTGTGTTGAATCATGAAGTAATGAATAAATTTAGGCTTGAAAGATTGTGTTATTAATACTATTATTCCTCCAGCTATCATGGAAATGTGGTATATGAAATGGTAATATATGCTGAATCTTCAGCCAATGCATCATCGCAATGCATGGAGTCATCCACTCTCCGGATTGGGTGAGTTTCGAAGTACCGTCATCGCAGACCCATTTATAGCCAGTTGCCTGACTGTTCCTTTGTCAATAGGTATATTTTTCTTATAGCCGTTCTAAAAGTGTTTCAGTTTGGAATATTTTCAGTTCTTGCTTCTTGAGACACGTTCTATCAACATTTGTCTTGCTAGAAAAATTGATTCGGGGTTGAGTGTAAAACCTACGTCTGCGGGAATTGAAAATGAGAGGGTTTCCATCGTACGAGTGCCAATGCGAACGGGCCCAAGTGTTGGAATGAATATATTTTTATTCCTTCCTGCCCACGTTCCTGGGAGATGTCATTTTTATGTATGAGGGTCTTGAACTAAAGAATAAATGCATTTAAATCCGTAGAATATACAAAAATTATTCTTCATATGCTGGTGCGAAGGCCTTATAATGCCGTTAAAGGTAATATCTTCTGTTTGTCATTTCTATGAACCATTTGAATCGGACATGAAACGACTAGGGGCTACATAATACTAAACTCTTGCATTGCTCAATGAATAGATGTGTTGTTCCTTTCTTAAAATAATTGCTTGAATGGGTTCAATCTCAACTGGTATATTGGTGCTCTTTACGATGCATAAAAATCACTACATTAAACTTCAGGAAAGGAAACAGTGACCCAAATAACATATTTAACCCAAGCCACGCTTCACATAGTCCTATATTTAAATAACCAACAAGGACATACTTTGTTATCCCTCGAGGGAATAAAAACCCACCTAGACCGGTGTTTTTAGGCTCGAACTTATTTTCCCCTTCAAAATATTTCTTTGTTACATCTTAATCGTAATAACGAAACAAAAGAATCTATGCCTTTATTTAGTTTCGTTATATTTCATTGCTGTTTTGTATTGTATTATGCATTAGGTAATAGTGATCGAGACCATGACTATTGATTACAAATCGTGAGGTGTATTATTAGCTTTTTTCCCTTGTTGAAATTGACGTGTCATCCGACCTCACAATATCCCGACTGTCGTGACGATCACGATTGGCGATGCGATTATACGATTTGGTGAATTTAATTTCCAATAAATTCGGATCCTAATTATGAAGTTGGATAAAAGTCTCCCTCACAAACTTACCTCGTTTGAATCAAGCGTTGATTTTTCTCTCCTCGAGTGGTTCTCGGGAACACAGGAATCTTATCGATGTCATGAATGAAAGACCGCATAATATTCTCCTCGCGTGAACCCGTTCCTCGTCGTGCTCGCGTTGCTTTGAGAGAGAGAGAGAGAGGGGGGGGGGCAGGAATGAAAAAAAGAGAGGTGAGAGCATGGAAAGGAGACGAATGAATGAATGGTGGGAGGGAACGCTCTACGGGGGGTTGCCGTGGATGGGGGCAGCGCTGGAGTTGTGATCGAGGGTGAAATGTCGCGTGGGAGTCGCTTCCGTTCACGCGGGGCGAGAAGGGGTGGCGTTGATGGGGAAGTGTAGGGGGGAAGGCACGGCGAAGGACGAGAGTATAGGAGGGGAGGAGAGAGGTTAAGAAAGGGCGCGATACGCTGTAAGTGAGGCCCGGTAATCCGTTGATTTATTCATCCTCCGAGTTTGCTCCGCGAAATGGACCCGTTCGTGTCGTGAGGGAGCGTCCCTGAAGTTCATAAAATCCTAGTTGTAGGCCGAGTGACACGTGAGGTGCGATGTTTCATATCGAATGAGGATGGGGGATCCTAAGAAAAATGTTCATGCGCTCATTTATTTTCACATACATTTTAATACACGGGGATGACGGTGAATAAACTTTCCTCAACAAATTACCTATCTGAATTAATTTATCCTAAGTTAGTGCATGCGGTTTATCGCAATATATATTCTCACATCGTGAGAGCCACAATTATTTTTAATGTACTTATCTTAAAATGTAACTCTAGGAGGATGATTAATGTACAAATAATGATGTTCGCGCAATTACTAGAGGAATATTAATGATACTGTTAAATTTTACAGATATTTTCTTTAAGATTTGTATGATTACTGATAATACAGTTTATCTATTAATTAAAACAAATTAATATAGTGTAAATCAGTTACTTTGATATGTTAATAAAATATATCCAAGCAGTGCATGTTTGTATAAAATCTGGTTTTTCTTGAGAAGAAGTAAACATTTTCTGCATCTGAACTGCAGGAGAAGAATGATTCTTACGAAGAACCGTCCTGTAGATACTCTCCCGCTGAAGCCTCGATTTTGGGCTTTTTTATTTCTTCAATAAATGCATGCTTGATCACTGCAACTATTCAATTCAAAAGTTATGTATAAATATATGTAAATAAATAAATAATATTTTTATATAAACAGTAATCAACCCGAAGGTCGGTTTGATAGGTGATCGCAGAGTTCACCCAGTAGTTAGCCCGACGGCGTGTGAAATTTACACATCAGGGTAGGGGGGCCAGTTCCTTTCCCTGTGCCGGTTAAGGTTTCCCAGGCATATCTGGTACCCGAAAAATCACATAGCTTGGGTGGAGCTGCAGGTGCCCAGAGTGCCTTGCCCAGGACTCGAACCCGGGACCCCCCCGGTCAGTAGTCCAACGCTCTACCCCCTGGACTACCGCGACCTATATACATACACACACACACACACACACATATATATATATATATATATATATATATATATATATATATATAGAGAGAGAGAGAGAGAGAGAGAGAGAGGGGGGAACAAAAGATTTATTTGGTTATTGCATCCATCCAAAACCTACCTTAACCGGTAGATTACTTAAAATAATACTATATGCATTCGTAAATATATTCAATACGTATATAGAAATGTAAATTAGTAATAGTATTAGTGGATATCTAGGATTTGAACCTGATTCCATAAGGGAATATCTCGTATCTCAACGTAGCCATTTCTAGTTTACCTCCAAATAAAATAGAATAAATATCCTCTTTGTTTATGAAACGCGAGTATTTTTCCTCAAATGTGTATTGTATACTATATGTTTTCATATGTTGGGGTACGATCTAACTCTATCGTAGTGTGGGATTACCGAAATTCTGATGAAAAACTAATGTTTATCAGCGCTTATGAACCCTTTAATATAATGTTATTTATCAAGATAAGATAAATAAGCAAATAACCTTTTTGGCAACGTTTTCCCTGGTTATAAATAGGAGAACAAATTGGCTCGGCATTAGGCCGCAGACATGTTGATTTCGATAAACTATCGGACGAAATAATTCAAGAAATCTTTCCACGAAAAAGATTCCACATACCACGAGCATTAGATTACTTCAATAAGAGTTAGAGCTTAAAAGGCTAAGCCGTATGGCTTGTCATCACTCTACTAATGTATAATAAATAATAATTGACCCGTTTTAATCCATGATTGCCCAATGATATTGAATGAAATCCATGCTGTGATTATTTATTCCATTTTTTGCTTTCTCCAACGACTGATTTCTTTGACGTCAAAAATTTCTATATATTATATAGTTTTAGTAATTTTATTCCCATGCTCTCCTAATTTTTTCTTGTCCCAAGTCCTAATGCCCTCATTCCAGCAGTCACGGGAACTTATTTGGGATGAAATTTATCATGTTGCGTTAAACTGTCGCGATAGGAACTAAGACTATGACGAGACATCGATGCCCTGCTTTGCGTCGCTCCTCGCATGTGTGGTGCGTGTTTGGGCCCCTTCCGCTCGCCCTCACTCCCCCCTTTTAGAGCGTGCTTGCCAGTGTGCACGAGCGGCGCGATTCCCCGGGCGATCGTCGCCAACCGACGCCGCGCCGTCGTGAACGGCAGTTGCGGAAAGGGGGGAAGGAGATGGAGAAGAGAAGTTGCGATCGCGCGGAGCCGTTACGACTCTCCCACGTTTCCAGAAAGTTTATCACCGTGTAATTTACGCGTGTAGCTCATTGTGGCTCACGTCGCGCTCATGTTGCGTCGGAGCGGATTACTCCCGCCGTGCGAAACTGTCGGGGATATTGTCGTCGCTTCGGGTTGCATTGGACGCCGTTAAATATTTCGCTCCTTCTCTCATACAATGATGATAACGTTCTCGCATGGGAAAGAATATTCAAATTCGCTGAATGAGAGACGGCAAAATATTTCCCGGTCCATTATTTTGAGTGCTTGATAAATTTATTCGCCGGCCGAGGTAGAAGCATTCTGACGTGTCTTTTGAGTTTTATAATCCGTCCTGCATCAAGTGGCATTTGCATTTCAAGATGTGGTTCGAAATTAGATACGATTTCGAGCGTCTTTACTGGTCGGATTTCCACTCTATTTATAAATTTATCTTGTGATAAATTATTCTTATATATTTTGACTGTGATGACCAGTGCTTTTTTGATTTTTAATTTATGTTCATTGATATGCGTAGGTAACAATCAATGTTTTCGAAGGGTTTTCGTATGAATAACTTTCAAGATTACCGTCATAAAGATCCAAAAATACAGCCGCATTAATGATGAAGAGATTGGGTAATCTTGGAAAATAGGTTAACTTTTGTGCTAATTCTCTGATTAAATCATATCTCAATATGCATGAGTGGAGGCCTTCTATGGATGTACTTAAATATTGTGGTAATAACAATGTTTGTATACTGAACAAAGAGAAACAAGGGAAATTTTACTAGCACGAAATATAGTGAAAATTGATAGCAATTAAATCGCCTATATAACAGGTATTCAATAGTCTTGAATGATAGCTGTGCTATCAATCGGTTTGTTTTTCATTGTTTGACCCAGAAATTAATATTTTATTTGATAATTTTGCATATTTGAAAGAGCATAGGATACACTGCATATGGAAATTCTAAATGTAATCTTCTTTTTATAATCGAATTACACAGGGCGCTACTATGACTTTATTAATGGCCAAGTTATCGCTTATATTGCAACACAAGGAAAGCTGAGCTTTGCTGATGTAATAAAGTCAGTGGAAATATTAAAGCATTCAGATTTGCATAATCTTTTCTCTGTCTTGTTCACTGCATTCTTTGTTTTGCGTCCATATCGAACTTTTATTTATTGGTGTTTATAAGCTCAGGACTCGAGAAGGGCGTAGAGAAAGGATGCGTGGGAGCACTGGCATTGAAATCTCCGGACGGGATCTGAGCGGTGAAGGGGGGAGAAGCATCGAAGCCCTTCGCGTCCAAAGATGGATATTCTACGACCTTTTTCCCATTCGAGTCACACGCGGACCCCGGATCCGAAATCGCCACACGGCATAACGCAACGTGAATGAATATTCCAGAGATACATGTAGGATTCCTTCCTCCGATTCCACACCCCTCACTCCCACGTAGTCCGCGCTCAAGAGCTCTCTCCCTTCCCCTCACTACCTCCCTCGCTCGGCTTCTCTCACGGGAAGAATTACAACCATTTTGTGGCACCGAGTCTTGGGATCAGAATGAGCGGACGGCGGGCGAGTTGGGTGGCGCGGCGTGAAGACCTCTCGCGGGGAGCCCTCCGGAGTAGGCGTGAGACGGCGCCCCGTCCCCCCCTCCCACCATTCCATCCTCGGAGCGGGGAGGGAGAGATGGAAGCTGCCGAGTAGAACTGTGGGTTGTTGCTTCGTATAATTAGAATAAATTTCCAAATAAACATTAGGGTTGACTCGTAACTGATCGGCGTTTGTCGGGTCGAATGTCAAATTTATGCCACTGGTTAAAACAACCGTCATAACTTGAAAAAAATAAGTAATATTTTGCCCCCATGCTAAATAATATCTCCGGCGTAGTTGCAGCGGCAGCACCGCCTAATCCAGCACAAATAGTGAGCATTACAATCTTATAACATCTTAGAGCATAAAATAGTTCTGAACAATTAAATACACTAATTATTTATTCAATCCCAGGTGCAAAAAATCCGTGAAATATGTAATTTTTAAGTGATCACTAGTCCGAACCAAAGAATTTGGAATAAATAATCAGATTTAATCAAATGGCGACCAGGATGGAGGCTGTTCCAACTAGGCATCGATCGATAGCGAATTCATAGTAGAAGGTGAATGTAATGTACTTAGTTGAAAGTCAACCGCCCTTCCTAGTGAACTTCAATAGATTCAACTCCTGTATTTAATTGCCGTTTCAAAAGGAATCGATGAACGAAGGGCCAGCGAATATCTTCGACAAATCATCACAAAAAAATGGGCATGAAGAAATTTCATTTTGTTGGTTTTTTAATGCATTGACCACTATGTACGATATGACTTTTCATTCTTATTGTACTGTACAAAAAATCATATTTTACAAAAATTTATGAATTCATTTTCATTTCATTCATGAAAAATATTGTACAAAAATTCATGATTTGTTTCATTACAGGCGATAGGTATTCATCGCCACGCGGAGAAACCAACGTCTCGAAATCTCCAGCATTGAGTTTCTAAATAGGAAATGGAATTCCACTGTCCTACCCTTGAGAAAGTATGAGATTAAGTATCGTATCAGGCATGACCGGGCATTTCACTATTGCAAAGAATAGCCGTTAGGTCGAATGGCATTGAAAAAATTATCTAAATGTGTATAATTTTCATATCGAAATATGAATACATCAATATTATTCGAAGGAATATTTTGAATGCTGCTTGGCATAATGCACAAAATACGTATCTTAAAAGGTAATTTATGGCACATAAAGGCTAAAATTACACCCGTAGTGAGAATATTAAAATTTACGAATCAAGTTGTTTCTTTGAGTTAAAATCAATTAAATCAATCAATAATAATATTAAAATGTAACTGTTCGTCCATTGATGTCCAATAATTTTCGCTAATTTTCATTGATGTTGAAGCTCCATTTTTCCTGCGGTACTGACGCTCAAACCTAACAATGAAATTAGATGTAATTTCTATGAGTGTATGTTGTGCACTTTCCTGATTCATACATTATTTACATATACTTATGTAGGCACCGGTGGTCGATGTCAATAAGTTTTTATATCAGGACTTTAAATAATACTCCTATCGTAGATACATGCCAGGTAATGTCTAGATTATTCAAATATTTATTAGCCTCCCGTGTCTCAACGCCCAGAAGAATGGAGTAAGAGTGGAGGCGAAGTGCCGGGAATGCTCTAGAAGGAAGTTCAACATGCGCACACCAAAAATTATTCCCTCCTTGTAATGGCCGCAGGCGCGGTAGTAAAAGTATTTTACGTCGTGCGCGCCCAGAATGTCCACGTTTGAATATTTTCTTCCCCCCTCGAGTCCGTCTCGTCTTTCCTCTCCGTCCCGATCGTAAGCCTTCCCGCTCTCCGCTCCCAGCCTCCCACCCCCTCGGGCCTCTTCAACGGTTAGCTCCGCGTCGTTAAAGTCGCCGCAGAGAATGCGGTAATTTGCGTCGTAACGACGGCCCTTAATTCGAATATTACGTGACGGGCGAATCCGAAAAGAAGACTCTTACCCCATTCACTCCAGCGTGTCCCCCCTTCCCACCATCGCCTCTCCCACTCAGTTCCCCTATGCGCAGGTGTCATTTGCAATGCTTTACTGGATTTTGGTGGTTGTTTCCCCGGACAACACGATGTTTAAAACGATGGAATATTCAAAGGCGGGCAGACCCAAAGAGTCTCCCGGCACGCGTCCTATAACTACCGCATATTCTTTAATTTTCTCCCTCAGCCTTTACTTTTCGTGCAAGTACGTAGCCCCATATCCCTACTTGTCCATGCCACTTCATTCAAGGAGTCATGATTTAAGGCCGCCTTCGTCCTCGCATGAGGTTCAACAGGCACGTGAAAGGAATTTGTTTTTTCGTTCACTTCTTAAAATTCTTAGTTTATTCCCACCTCGTGAGTTAAATAGATCGGAGTCCATTATTTGAATCGTCGATTCATTTAGTTAAAATTGTTGGTGGCGGGCACTATCATTAGCTGTCGTCAACCTTTTTTCCTGGAAGCCGATATGTGAGACTCTAATTTTCCAACTATCGGTTCATAATTACCTTGAACTTTTTAATATATACATGCAAATCTCATATGCATAATCTTAATTCTGTAGCATGATGATAATCCCAGTTTCCAGTTCATGAATTGCTGTTCTCGATCAAGTACAATTTATCATGTCATAATAGCATCTAAATTGGAGCAGAGATGAAGTTGACGGTTGTGCTTTTGAAGTGGAAAATAAAATACGCGGCAGACGGATGAAAAACTTTTCATGAAGACATGATAATATTTTCATTTTCTAAAATAATAAAGAGCGTTGGCTAGGAACTCAAATGTAATAGGAGACATATTGAAATGTAATGAAATAATTGACTTTGTAATTCCACACACTTTATTTAAAAACACACGACCCAGGTTTCGACGTTGAACGTCATCATCAGGTTCAACGTCGAAACCTGGGTCGTGTGTTTTTAAATAAAGTGTGTGGAATTACAAAGTCAATTATTTCATTACATTTCAATATGTTATGCAAATTCCACAAAGTTACGCCTGAGACAACAAATTTTGTAATAGGAGACAGTGAACATGCGTAGCAAATTGCGTATCAGAGGATAGAGACCTTCACTGTGACCAGTAAGAAACAAATGTTTATCAGTAGTGTTACATTCTAAGAATTTTGTCCTATGATTTCGAGTTATGAATCCGGAAGAATTTTCACTCGGCATTTGAGTGCTAAAATCACCGCCTAACAATGCATGTTCAGGGAAGCGCAAAAAAAATATGTCGTTAAATAAATACTGCGTCTTAGGAATGCATTTTATTTTCGGTCAGCGGTAATGGCGAAGTTTATTTTCATTCTAAGTTTACTGCTCCTGCACTCATTGCGATTGAATGCCATTGTGGCTGATATTTTGGAATCGTTTTGGCGTTCAACCGTCGGCGAGAAGAGAGATTGGGGCGGTCGAAGAGGACCGAGGAGCGTTAGTTTGGGAGTGGAAATGTGCCTTCAAGGCCGATAGTTTATACGATAATGATTATTTCGAGCCGCGTTCCTGTTTCCACTCAGAAAGATTCCACTCTTCCATCGAACACACACGCACACTCACGGTTACATGTTCCCCATGGAGATTCCTCCCCGAGGGTGAGTCTGAGGGAGTGGGGGAGAAGTGAATAAAGGACAGAGGGGAAATAAAGTACGAGCAATAACTACATCATCCTTATTTGCATCACAAGCATTTTCGCCCTTTTTCTCCCCCTGCCTCCCGCCTCTCCTCCTCCAACTGTATCAGCCGGGACTAATCGAGAGAAATAGGGTTAGAGTCGTGGTGGGGAAAGAAGAAATTGACCCGGAATGGTTATTAAAATTTTCAGGACGGCAAACTTCATCCTTCTATTCTCACCATCATCCTCCTTTCGGATCCTCCCAATTCTCGCCCTTCTATTTCCATTTCTCCTCTGTTCTCTCTTTCTCAGCGCCTCCTTCTCTCTCTTTTCCTTCCCTTCTGCCTGCCTAAAAATTAAGCAGTAAAAGAAGAAAAAAACCATTGGGATCGCTCCCGAGATGTGTGGAGGATCACGGAGGCAAATGGGCATCCGTGTTCGAGCGAATCACTGAATAACAATCGCGGGACGGAGGGAGGGAGGGCCGAAGAGAGAGTCGCAGTCCCTTACTCGTAGTGTAGGGTAGAGCGCAGTCAGTTCATTGGTGTGTGTGTGTGTGTATATATATATATATATATATATATATATATATATATATATATATATATATATATATATATATATATAAGGATTGTTCGGAAAAACTCACACGAGCGGCACAATAATGGGCTGACACAATATAACACAAATAGAATAGAATAGCAACATTTAATATATATATATATATAATATATGTATATATATATAATATAAGTATATATATGTATATAATATATATGTATATATATGCATGTATACTTATGAGGAGACCGTGGTCCTTCTTCCATCACTCCCTCGCACGTTTTTCCTTTTTTCTAAGCTCCCGACCAAGCGGCTGTTATTATCGGCTCGTTATCCTCAGTCGTCGTCTCCTTCCCGTGCTCCAATCTCCTCCACACCCTCTTTCTCTCCTTCCCCTTATTCATCTCAATGGTTCGAGCGGCGCGAATCGCAGCATACGGAAGCTGCATACGTTATTTCGTCCGTGTTGCAGGGAGGGTGGGAGTGAAATTCTTTCTTCCCCCCGTCCGTTCCACCCTTTCCCTCTCCCTCTCTCCGTCTTTATCTCGTTCTCTTCCACTTCGTCCACCTCTTCTCTTCGCCAAACTCGCACCCGCAATTGCATTTCCCAACTTTCCTGTCCACCAACCCCTTGTTCACTTCGGTCCTCGGTCGTTATCATGGGGAAGAGGTAATTCCTCGCCGTGTGCGTGGTTGGCGGGTTTTCGTGATTGTTGCGACGGTTCAGTCGGTGCAAGGGGTGAGTTCGAATAATTTTTTTTGCGTGCCTAGGGTGAGGATTTGATTCTCGTCTCGTCGCATCCCAGATTTTATAGGAGTGGGATCGAACCCATGCTTTCGTGTGGATAAAATATGCCATAGAGCCACCAAAAATATACGTTTTCGGAATGTAAATCTCAATACTTTCAGCTTTTGTCAGCAAGCGGCATTCAATTGCAGGTTTGAGATACGTTCAATTATGTTTTGTGTCAGAAACCAGGTGTATAAACTATATTTTGTAAGATATGTGATAAAATAAACGTGAAAAAAGTAGGCATATCGAGTTGACTTGTTTAAAGAAATGCCTAAGATAATACTATATCGTGAGGAAGAATTATTATAGGTTCTCACATTCCTCGAACGATACGCTATTTTAATGAAATTGAATCCAGGTGGCCGAAAAAATCAATTCAATTAAATACTAAATTTTAATGAATTAGTCAACCACAAATGCACGATGCACGATTTTGTCTCTCTTGGATATTTAACAATGGTTCTTGGATTATTTTTCTAAGTTTATCTTTTAAATGTAATAAGAGTCTTTGTTTATTTTTTTTTGATGATTTCGGCGTCTACGACTAAGACTGCACAGATTCCTCTTTCTTCAAACTAATATTTCTGCGTGAATGACTGGTGCCAGTCGCTCTTGCGGCTGATTGCGGGTGTAGGTGGAGATAGGTCTGTACACCCATCGCAATTCCCCTTTTTTTTCCAAAAGTGGATTACAGAATCTCCTTTTATGCAGCAAAGTACCATTATGTTGCCAGTATTTCTTAGCGGAGCGCATCTGAATCAGTGTCCATTAATATTTTTTCCCTCAGCCGAAGATAAATTTGAACTTCTTTTAGCAAGGAAAGATGTTTGTCGTGACGGATTTGGGCGGGATCAACCGCAAAGTTTTTTAAGGCGTGTATTACATCGTCTTGTTTTAGCCAGATTACACCTATGTGATCTAGATGGCTGCAGCTGTATCAGAACCATTTGCATGAATTAGCTTTTATCTCTCAACAATCTGAACTTAAATACCATTTTTTTGCACGGCTTCATACACAAGCAGAATGATTTGTAGCCGCTAACAGCTAAGCTTTCCCGTACTAAGTGCCCGAAATTTTTATTTCAGATCTGAAGGTAGTACTATGCATCGAAGCCTAAATGTTCAGTAAAAGAATCATAAGTGGAAATAACGTCTTACAAAGCCGATTAATTTAGTTAAATTGTATTATCTTTAGCTTATGGAATTACTTCATTTCTGAACATCTTTTAATATGGTTTTTTAACACAGTATTATGTCACATAAAAGTCGAAATGATTGATTTATTTGTAAAATTGAAATAAATCATCTATTTAGAGAATTTCCACTGCATTTATTTACAACTGACCCGACTAAATGTCATCTCTCACGTTAAACGCTGCTCTCTGAAGTCCACCGGTAGAAACTATAGGTGGTGAACTGGCGAACCCGTGACCATATGACGAGAGGGAAGAGAACCCTTGTGAGTATTAAACATCCGATGTTTTAGGATCGAATTTCATGATTTAATTTAAATCCAGCTCGCGGGAATCAAAATTGCACCTCGAGTTAATTTCGCCGGAAATTAAAGAGGTTTTTTTTTTAACGAGTAAGTACCCACCTCAATTCTCCCGACTCTCCAGCTTAAACTCTCCATTAATTACCCCGGCCCATCCCCGGCTCTATCACTTTCCGTTCTCCTGCCCCCTCCCTTACCCCAGAGCCTCCGACCTCACCCCCACATCCTCGCATTATTAACTCTCCGTTCCCGAAATCCTTTGACACCCCGCTTTTCACCGCTCCTCTCCGCCCTCACCACTACACCTGATACCCTTGCATCGTCCACCATTTCCTTTCCTCCGCCTCCCTTTCCGTCGGAATATGTAAGCATTTTTCCTTAACGAGGCCAATTTTCCCGCCCCACCCCCGCCCATGCCGGTCTCGGTCTTTATCATGCCGCCCCGATTTTCCGGCGGAGGGAGAAGAAAAGTCGGCTGGGGAAGTGGTGTTTTTATTTTCGACGCGGGAGGGTGATTGGGGGGGAGGGATACGGGGGGGGAGGTTGCGATCAAAATACGAGAGGGACTGCTGGGGACCGAATTAAGATGGCCCGGAACGACGGAGGGGAACGTTTTATGCACGCGTGCTTAATGAGGCTCGTTGAATAACAAAATTGGGGTTCTTATACGATCTCTCTCTCTTTTCTTCTCTCTCTTTCTCCTCCTTTCTCCCAGGTTTTCTTTTCCCAACCCCCCTTCCCGAATAGTCGCCCCGAATTCCGACTCTGTGCTTGCTCCCGTGGATTCAACCTTTCGTCGTCCGCCTATGCATGCATTCATTACTTTTCGGAGGATGGCTAAAAGAAGGTGTGTGCGAGGAGGAGTAGAAGGGGCTTGATTTTGGGGTTGTGGATTGTCTTTTTTCTCATTGTAGAATTTGCTTAGCACTACATGAAATTTGGAATGGTGAAAGATGCGGGAAGGAGCAAGGGCGCCGTTTCTCCTATTTATCCAATGTGCACACATAGTTATTGGCGAGGAAGTTTAATCGTCTTCCGGCAAACTACGAAATTTTCCGTTAAATGTTTGGATATTTTTGGCTCTCTCCGAATTTGAATTCACCCACGAAAATTTGTGAGCATCCCCTAGCATCTACATTCACCTTCTTTCTATCCACTTCAACCCCTTTCAAGTGATACTTCGGCGCAAAGGCCTTCAGCCAAAACGTGATTATTATGCAACCTTATGGTATAGGAATAAGGTTTATGTAAGCATAATGCCATTATATTTTGATTTCAAGCAAATACAGGCAGGCATGATGCTTAGGAGCCTAAGGTCATCAGATTGGCTTAAGTATGTTTCGCATTGTTTATTTCAGTTCGGGTAAAGCGTATATGTCTTCTCTTTGTTATTGGTGGGTAATTACTTAAAAACTATAAAATTTGAAGTCATTTTTCAACGTTTAAATATTTATAAAAATGTTCTGATTTGTCATTTTTCAAGATGACTTTACACCTGAGTACTTGAAATTAATGGATGCCATTTTGAGGCGGATTTAATATATGTAAACCCAATTCTCTTTGCAGCATTTATATTGTAATATTACGTGGTTAATTATTTTTCTTAGATGTTAATTTTTTCCTTATAAACGGAGGTGATTTACTTAGCATAATGACCACCAAAAATACGGAAATCGGCTTCCATTTATTGGGGAACTGTATGGCGAACTACGTAAATATCTCTGCGATAAATTTATTATTACGGATAAGGAAGCAAATGTGTTGCTATATTAGCATTTTCAATAGAAGATGCCGGTGAAATAATCAGAAAGAAGTAAGATGATAGGCAAAATGGGATTTACGAGCATGTTGAGTTTTAAATCATGCAATCGATAAAATCAAAGCCCTATTGAATACCTCGACATTCCCAATGGCTATAATTAGAGAAACTTTTCACACAAATATTTCTATATATCACTTTTCTGAAGTCTGTCCTCGAAAGAAATATGTTAATTTTAAATAATTGTAAAGCTATTTAGGAGATATTTCCTAGCACATACAGGTAGCCCCTGAATATTTTATGTATTGAACTGAGACGCTTTTCAAGTTTTTTACTTTTCTCTCTTCCTATTTTCGATTGAACCAATATGTATTAAAATTCAATCACTATCTCCAGGTTCATAACAAAAAGGTGTGGTTGATCTTTATTTTCTTGCTGATATGGTGAAGTATGAAATACTTTCTTGAGAAAAAATCTTTTTCTGATGACGTGGCCCATTAAGACAGTAGGAAGAAAATTCTTCTATTTTCATCCGTGTGGCGAAAGTGGAGAAGTTGAATTTTTTTCAAACCATTAATTTCCCTCGTATCCTCACTCATATCCGCCACCTTTTCGGAAGCTATCATCTCCGCTGGCTCCTGGACTTAATAATCCCACATTATTGCCATTAATTAGTAAGTCTGGAATTTTCGTTAAACCCCGCGTTGGAGGCCATATGCAAAGGTATACCTCCCAGCCGTGTTCTTCGTAGGCTTGTGATTTTATCTCCGAAGCTAACGGTAATTTCCCCGGCGTTAATTCGTCCGGCAAACCATTAATTCTTTAAAGTTTTTATCTCTCTTTTGATCTTGATCGAGAATCAAGGCGAAGCTGAAACTCTCAAGGCTTTTAATTTAGCGCATAATCTTCTTGTTGGGACCGAGGTTTGGCTTTCCTCGTATAGGAGCGACGGTTTCGTCTTCCCTACACATTTACTGATGCTAGACTCGATCCTATACTTTAATTTTTAATGATCCCCTTAAAGTATCCTAATTTTTTCCTTGTTTGGCGTATCGGAATGTAATGACTTGTCCTCATGTTCCTCTGGAAGTTTTTTCATTCCGCCAGCAAGCTATGGTAAACTTTTCATTTTGCTTTTGAAGTATGCGTATGAAAATTAAGTTACTCAAAGTGACATTTCTAAATAATGTAAATTAATCGCCAGCAGATGAGGCTGTGATTGGAAAGTGACTCCAGAGAGAAAGCTGGAATACCGATGCTGAAAGGGAGAAACAGATTGAAAAGAAAACCGGAAAAAATTACAATTGTAAGCGAATAAATTGTGATGCGACTATCACCTCTATGAAGCATTATTAGTGTTTGGGCATGAAGACGTACTGGAGTAAAACAAGTTTTGGTTTCATTATTAAATTGTAAATGTAGGATTTTTCAGAGGGGTGTTGATGTAGGTCACAACGTTTAATTGAGCCCTGCCGAAAATTTGCAACATCGTCACATTTCTCAGTCACCGATGTCGCATGTAGAATATTGGTTTAAGTAGAAACCGCTTAATTTTTTCGACTTACTTTGCTTCTAAAATAATTCGGGGATGAAGCCTCATTCAACTATGACAGAGGAGCCAGATGACAAGAGCTTGCTTTTTCCCTGGCGCTGAAAAAATAAGTACGTCAATCCATTGTCCTTCCATGTAAGCCGGAGCTTTGTATAGCCTTTGTCCCGCCTGCTGGTTGACATCCCAGCGGCGACCGAAGAGATGATGCCGGCCGGCTGTTCCGCTGACATTGAGAAGGGAACGTTGCGACACCTTGCTTGGCACCAGCGGCGACCCCCTGCCCACATCACCCACCCATCACCATCCCCCCCCCTCCGCCCCACAGGTTTTTCTTCCGCCCCTCCCCTTTCCCCTCTTAACAACGCCCACCGCAACTTCCTTTCCGGAACGCAGTTTGTAAATAGAATCTTTCATGAAAGGCGCCGGTGACTGCTTCCATGGCATTGATGCGTGGGTGCGTCGCGTTTCGTAACATTTCCGACGCTCAACTAGGCAATATTACGCGTCTTATTGTGCAGTGCAGTCGCGTATCGTAAATTGGATAGATTCCTTGAGGGATGATGGAATCCTCAGCTCTTTCCTCGCGGCTACACGTGATTTTGGGCAGAAAAAAGGTCCCCCTTCATGTCTAATAAGGGAGAAATAATTTCTTTTGCTACCCAGAAATAGGCATGTTCGTTTTTTCGCCGCAATTTTCCTCGCATTACTTCACCACGAAAGGATTATCTAAATGCATCGCTATTTTCGTTGAGCGGGAAGAATTGCCGAGTTCTCTTTGTCTGGGATGAATTCCTATTGCAGCTTAAAACTGTCGCCAACAAAGACGTGTGGCGTTCTTTTTTAGCGTTAGCATTGATTCATCCGTGATTGCGCTCTCGAGATACGCCGCACCCACGTCCATCGATTACATCTCCCGTCGTGATGGTGATCAGCTTTAATGAGATAAAATGACGTCAGTCGGTCCAGTCGCTCGCTACATGAGTGTGCTTCCACCATCTTAATGCATTGCTAATACGTCCGATTAATCTTCAATTTCTCATACACTTGAGGACTTATAATGCATATGGTCAGTTTAGTAGGATTAGCCGGCACGGCTGTTGGCAGAGGTTCTTGCTTTTTGTTCACACTGGAAGAAATGAATATAAGCGTTCAGACAACAATTACCGCAGGCTTCGAGACACATACAAAAGTAAAAATGCAGTCGCTAAAAGTGCAACCTGCGGCCAAGTTCAATATTTTTTTATCTCACACGCCGTATTTCTCACGATTAAGTCCCACTTGGGCCTCCACTAGCAAGCCTTTTGTAGCCGCAATTGAAATATTTGCCGTTAACACTTATATTGATTTATATTCATGATGAATTATTGATTTATTATTATTTCATGTTATATTAACGGTTGGCGATAAATAACCGAGAGACAGTGGTTATTATGTAAGAAAATTGCTTTTAAATGTTGCAACGTATATTTTTAATGGTGTACACACTGTTTTTCCCACCCATTCGTCATCTTAGATTCACCCTCGTACGCTTTTGGCTCTCTAGAATGATAAATTGCCGTTAATGAAGGAATATAGCGCAATATCTAGTATTTGGACAGCTGTTGTGGATTTATTCCATGGTACTGACAGAATGGCTGCAGCAGTGCAGATAACTTTGAACGGATTTGACCCAAATATGATGTAATCGTTGGAAGTGACCTGCTGCTGTTTGCGCTCCTATTAAGCATGTGTTTCACCATTGTCAATGTTGGCTGGACGTGAATTGACCTGGATAAATCCATTTGGGCGTTCAATGTGACTTTGCACAAGCACGCCATGCAGGAGAGCGCGTAATCGGAAGACAACGAGAAAAGGTAAATGAAATCAGTGGGCTTCTGTTTGAGATCAATCTAGCATTATGTCAGAATTGTCAAAAAAGTTCAATTCAATGTCATGTCATTCTGCAGTAATTTTGTACTTCCCCCTGAGTATTAATATTGACATTTTAGAACTCGGTTTACGAATCCTCGAGATTGAATTTGCTGGAAGGATTTTCGTTGTTTTGTAGTTGTTCCCTCACTAACGAGAACCAACCGCAATTATCACCAATGGGTTGCTGCTTTTGTGCTGATTTGCGCGAGTTGACGAGATCGCGCCGATGCAATCGCATTATCGGCTTAGTAGTCGGATTGGGAAAAAAAAGACACTTCTGCTGGATTGTGTTCATCGGACGCGAGTGAAAAGCGACAGCTTAACTGGAGATTCGGAGGCAAATGAGACTTTTTAATCCCTTCCATCACCGTGCTCTTTCCTCTTGCACTCAATTCCTCGCGAATTTCTATTAATTTTTTTTTAATTTCCCATTCCGCCGTTCACCTCCTGAATGGGGAGTGTTTTCTTTCTTGTTTCTCTGATTGCCCACTGCCGATTGCTCATGCTCGATTACGGTACCTATTTCGCGTGCAATGAACCGGAAGACCATCGGTAAATCAAGTCGTAATGAAACGAGGGCCATCAGCACCGACCCTTTTAAGCGCATCCTTGTGTGTGTGGGAAAAGTGGGAAAACTGGCCTTGTGTGCTGGAGGAGGATTTGTCGCGCGCCTGTCGCCTCCCTTTATAGGTGTACACAGGACTTGTTACTGATTTGGGAGGATTGGATGTTTCAGGGTGAATTGATGGCTCTAACAAATAACTCAATTTGTATGGATGCCGACAGATGGGCTGCCTGGCCCGTATATTTTCGTTTGTGTTATCAAATTTTACGTATTTCCCGCGTCTTATTAAGAGAACCATTCTTTATTCTTGACGGTAAACGGCCTGAACAGCCAACACTTTGTTTTACCTTAGTTGAAAAAGTTGCAAGAAAAAGGTCATGTGAGAAACTTTGGAAAATCAATAAATTCGGTCATATCCGCTTAGTAGCAGACTTGCTCTTATTATCCATTATTGAAATAGAAAGAAAGACTCGTACTTTTCCACAGATTTCATTATACGGCACGACGCGTTTCACCGACTTGCGGCATCATCAGGTATATTGCTCTAATTATCTGTGAATTCTAACTTCAAACTAATCGTCATATTTCATTCCAAGAATTGCTGGAGGCATTCGATTCTTACTTTAATTGTTTTGCAATATGAAATGGATAGAAACTTCATAATCATTTGGAATAAAAAGGATTATTTAGATATCTTAATGCCCTGCAAGCCACCGCTAGGGGGGGTGGTAGGGGGTGAGTACACACCAGACTAATTTTTACCCGAGTATGACCCTACCGCGGTCGGACAATGTTATTCTGGTCCCTGATCGTTTCGGGAAAAAATGACATCTTAAACCTATTTGTTCTACGCTTAATATCTAAAATTTTACTGACATGATCTATCCTACCGTAGTACGATAGGGGTAATAATACATTTTCAAAATCCCTGCTAAAGAGACGTCCTTCCAATGTATGCAAGAGATTTAATCTGTAATTTAACCTTCGCTCTATGAGTGATTACCAGCCTAGCTTCTCTAATATTTTGGATACACTACTAAGTTTACCATAACGACGTTTTACAAATCTAGCTCCTCTACACCGCATGCGATTTAATTCGGCAGTCAAACCAATATCGTGAGGATCCCATACACTAGCAGCATATTCTAAATAAGGCCTAAACAGCGAAAGATATTATTTGACCTTTTCATCAAATTTTCCCAGTATTCTTCTAATAAATCCTAATGGTTTGTTAGCTTATCCATGTATTCCCCGTATGTGTTTCACCCGGGAGAGGTTGTGAGTGAGGGTTACGCCTAGGTATTTAATCGGGTCTAAACATTCCATTTCGGTGTTCCCGATGGAGTAGGCTTAAGGAGGGAATTGATTTTTTCCAAAAGTTAATCACTATGCACTTTCGTAAGTTTAAGTCTAATTGCCAAGTGAACCGGTGGTGTATAGCATTTAGGGCATCTGATAAAGCTGCTGTGCCCTCAGGATCACGGGTATCGCGGTAAACGACTGCATCGCCGGCAAATAAACGACTAGTGACTACGGAGTCAACGTCGTTAATGTAAAGTAGGAATAAAAGAGGTCCGATAACACTTCCTTGGGGAACACCTGAAATACCTTCTACTGCATTTGAGCGAACTCCATCTATGACCGCTCTTTGTTTATGAGGATATTTTTAGCTATGCCATATGCTTCTAGCATAGTGAGTACTTTACTATGAGGTGCTTTGTCGAAGACTTTATCAAAATGTAGAAATACCGCGTCCACTGGATGTCGGTCCCTCCCGAATATCATGAACAAAAAGCAAAAGTTGTGTCTCGCAGGATCTACCCTTTCGGAAACTGTGATGATTTTTCATTAATAACTCCTGACTACCAAGGTGTCTCACGTTCGAAATAGCAACTGCATGTTTCATAATTTTGCATGAAATGGGCTTGGGGAAAAAGGTGTGCGATTCCTCGGCAGCTCCTCGTCTCTTTTTCAAATATTGATGTTACGTAAGCCGTTTTCCAGTCCTTGTGGACCTTGTGATCTTCTAGCAAATTCTTAAATATGTTGCAATTTCGCCGTTAGTTCCTTTAATAAACGAGCGGGTATTTGGCCGGGCCCGTAGGGTTTATTTCTGAATATTTTTTGGCAAATGTTCTATTCCATTATTTTCTATCAGATCATCGGTTGGTCGGCGGTCATCGGGCATCGGTTGGTCGGCGCGATGTGGTAAGCTATTGGAGGCATTCGGTGAGACATTAGTGAAGATGCATCGAAAGAAGGAATAGAATAAGTTAGCCTTTTCGAAACTGCAGGTTACTCTTTGGCTCTATTATTTTTGAGTGAATTAAATGTTGACGAATTCCCCTAAACCTCTCTGACGTACGATGAAAATGCTTTCGGATTCTATTTAAAATATTCCGCTAATCTTCCAGTTGAATTCGCCATACAATTTCCGAAATTCACACCTGGCACTCGCCCGAGGCATCCTGTAATCATAAGTGATCTCATTCATTTAGTCGTTAGAGATATCATCCCTAATATTTTTCATCTTGGCGTGTCATAGCCTATGAGGTCGCAATGCTTTTGTAACATCCGCATCCGCGTTGTACCATCTGGGTTCCGTGGTATCCTTTATAAAATCACTGGGAATGAACTTGTTGACTGCTGAGCGAGTGATCTCAAGCAAGTGATTCCACGTATCCTCAGTATTTCGGTGATTACCATCTCTCTTTAAATTTGCAAATGGACTCTGTAGCACGCATTTTAGGCCCCGTCTTTGAACAAGTAAATATCCTGCCCTGTGGTCACTAATGCCTTTTATAGTTTCTACAGTTTAGATTTTTCGGGTATGTTCATTGCTAACGAATCAACAATTATATCACCTCTAGTTGGTAAAGTGTCAAGTTGATGCAAGGAGTTGAACGTAAAAGAACTCAACAGCTTGATTGATGACCAATAGTTATTTTTAAGTTACATAGCTTTTTAATGGTTTGTTGTGCCACAGAGATTGTTTTGGTTACAAGAATAATCGAGTAATAATCGTGATAAGGAAATTGTGACCAATTGAAAAAGGGGAATAAATATTACATTCATGATGAAAAAAGTTAGGCAGTCGAGATTTTCTTTCGGTTAGCTTAGAGCATTCCATTGTCAGGCATTATCTAAATAAATTAGGAAAGAATCTTAGTGAATCGTGTTTGCATTTCAAGCTGGGGTGCTGAAGTGTCTCCCTGGTAGCTACTTCGACGTTTTTATAGTGCTTTAAATTTTGTAGAAGAGGAACTGTTGAGGGAATGAACACACGTTTAATTTGTTATATGATAAAAACGCTCCTTCCCCATCAGTCGTCGACTTTCCCAATCCACGAGGAGAAATTAACGGAGAATTTTCCCGAGTACTGGGCTCTTAGCACTAGAAAATAGGAAATTAATTATTCCTGGATTTCGCTTACTTTCGGAGTTTTTTCATCGTCCATATTCCCTCTCCCCAGACGAACTTCGGTGGAGGCCATCGCAGTTCGTCTTTCTTCGTAAATTCAAGGATTTAATCCTATTCCAGCACCGCCCTCGATCTATCCCCGCAATCAGGACACGGCCTACTGGTCGGAGAAGTGCTTCCCTCCCGCGGTGCCCGCTTCCACTCACCGGGGTACAGGCTCAAGGGGGTTACACTTTGGGAGACTACACCCATCATAAATTACACACTCGTACCATCCGATTGCGCACTCTGCGATTTCCACGTGCATCACGAGTGGGTTGAAATTTACGCATCCGGTGATTATCGTGACATTTCCTCTTTCAGTTTAATTAGTCACATAATTTTGGCATTTTCCCCAATTTGTTTTTGTGTCATTTTGAAGGACATCATCATCATCTCAAAGAAGGCAATGCAATAAATAGAGTCATCTTCTGCTGCATTTTTAGATTTATGGAGCGTATTTGATAATGCAGCCTGGAATGTTTTGTTTTCCCTCCTGAAGGAATTTTGTGTGATTTAGAGAGACAGAGGAAAGACTTTGAATCGTTGTTGGATAGCAGTCATAGATTGCGATTAAATGCAATTGCAGAGCTAAGGAGCAAGATGCATTCGAAATGAACGGCATTTGAAAGAAATGATTTCGGCAAGAATGGTAAATTTTTTTGCTCGTCATCCATCTATTGTCTAGATAGCGACGGTAATTGATCAAGTATTATCAAAGGCATTACTACAAGCCAAGAAAATATCATTATGCTACATTTTTCTGATTACGATGCCAGTACGGGAGATACGATTGTCCGAGGGGAACGCTTCACCCCGAAGAAAATAAATGAAGAAATACTAATTCAAAAATAACATCAATAAAATGCCAGACATTTCTGATAAGAAATTCAGTGCCGTAGGTGAAGAAAGCAAAAATGAAAATGGAAGAATATTACTCCTTAAACGCTGGATTGCTAATGATAGAACAAGCAAAAAAACCCCATGAGCAGTCTATCGCAAACAAATAAAGCGCTTACGTCTGAAGATACGTCTACTAAAAACTAGGAAGGCTTGCTTATAAGGAAGTAAAGGTCTCAAACCGGCGTCTCTGGTATATTTCGAAATGAAAAAAATGGCATGGGCAGAGCGGAATAAAGAAAGTAGAGGAAATAGAGATGTTGAATCGAAGGAGGATGATAGAAGATATAATTAACAGAGCAGACCGAGTAATATATATATGACTCCTTTGTTGAAAATACTGCGGAGGATCGGTGACTAATTTATTGGACTTAATCTGCGACATCAAAACTTCTCTAAAACCTTGATGGCGGAAGAGCGGCCGAGAAGAAGACAGAAAAGGCAAGAATGGAATGCGTCAAGTAGATAATGGGAGATATGAATACAGGGAGTCACGAAGCACTGAAGAGGGCAGCTTAGAATAGAAGGGAGTAGAGAGAGGCTGCGAAGCAATCTTCAAAGTGATATCTGCTGGTGACGTCATGATAAGGGATGTATCGTCTGTGCGATCGGCCACTCTTGCTTAGGTTGGTATTTAAGGTTGGAATCGAGGGAGACGAGACTTTTGTTTCAATTAAGTGTACAAGTCATTAAAGATAATTATTTTCTTATAGTGAAGCTCATTATAAGTTACCTCATCCGTAGTAGAAATTTATCTGTGCGAGGAAGAGAGAGACTCTGGTCGCAAAAAATTATAAGAGCTACGCGCCGGTAAAAAAAAACACGCCAGTTATATTTAACATAACTTACACCGAACCCAATATTAATAAATGGTGTCGAAAAAAGATTTTTTTCTCATCAAAATACAATTAAGATGACGTTTTTCTTTAAGAAGGTACTGGATGTGATTTAGATAAACCCGCATGAAGTGTGATATTTCATTGAATTAGGAGAGTAAAAAACCCGTTTTATTTTGTGTGCAAGTTGCAGCATATGCAAGAGACCAGTGAAAATCTGTTTGACGTATGTGTGCCCATCCCTTCGTCACACACGAAGCTCGCTTCTTGTGCCTCCACTCCGACCTGAATTTCCCTTCACTCGTCTGTGCAGCACACCCCCACTCCTCCCTGTAAGTACCTTTCTGAGGCGATGCCGCATCGCATTCGACGTATAACCCAATTAGCGGGTCTCACGACGTCCAACCTCCACTTCCCTCCGCCCTCAAGCACTTCACAAACCCTCAAAACATTCCACCATCCCCCTCCCTCCCCACTCGCTACTCACACTCACGATTCCTACTCGCCCTCCCTTTATTCACCTCGTTCCCACTTCAGTTTCCAAGCAGTCCTGAGTTTTGTTTTATATCGTCGCATTGGAGGTCGCCCACAAATTAGTACTTTCGTAGCCCTCGCGGACAGCGACGCGGGTGAAGACGCCGGTGACGGGAAGCGGGGAGGCGTGGGCGGTGGAGTAGGGGTTCCCCACCCCCTTGATGAGTGCGCGAAGGAAGCTCTTTTTCTAGTCGGGTCTCTTAAGATGCACATATCATTTTGGGTGGAGGCAGGAACTCGGCGGAAACTTTGCTGAAATTAGGTCTTGATTTACTCCATAAAAAATTAGTTTTTTATCCTTTGGCAGTAACAACACATGCTACCTAAGTACATTAGTGTGTCATTCTTTTGGCCCAAATCAATTAAAGCCTAATTACCCATTCTGTGACCGGATAACAAGCCGTTATGTTTCCATGTAATTAGGATGTCACAAATAATCGACTGTCCAATAAATATGACCCTTTTTACAAATGAGGAAATCAGAAACTTTTCATTTGTAAATATTCTTGGTTCATTAGGATAACTATATCAATTTTCAGAATAAACATTGTGATTATTTTACTAACGTGTTAAATTCAAACGAATTAGCCGTGTCATTTGATAATAGTATTATTTGAGTTGTAATTAGGGCAATGCAAAACTCATTCCCTTTAATCCTTATTTTTCATGGGTATGTAATTCGTTTAGCTCGACTTTATTTGTATTATTAACAGAGTTAATCACAACAAATAATTCTCATATTTTTTGTCCATTTATTTTCCTCTATAGTTCGTTTCTGTGTCGTTGTGATAGAGCATCCCAATTTCAAAATTTACAAACGCTCCGCTTGCATTACCTCTATTGATGTAATCAAATAATTGAATCTCCAAGCGCTAATTGGAATTCAATATTTATTCAGTAGAAGAAAGGTTATTATGTGTAATTATCGGGAAGCAGCATGAGGTGAACATATCTCTCGTTGATTTTTTCCGTGAAAAACTGAATTCAAGTTGAAAACAGAGGAATAATTACGTGAAACATTCCATGTAAATAAAATTCTTTATTTCGTGGATGCACGAACTTACATGGAACATTCATTTATGTGAAAATCTCATAACGAAAATTGAGGTGACTTTTCAAACTGTCTTCGGATTTATAGTGATTTCTAAAAGGGACACAGCCTGGCCAAAGTGGAGCTAAGCTCCATACATACCCCCGCTCCCAATGAAAAACAATTTTTAAGAGCCGACGCCGAGCCCGGATACTGAAAGCTGACCGTCATCCTAACTATCCCCAGACATAATGATTTGTATAGTAATTAACGGGAATGAAAATTATTATTATTTTACAATTTTGATTCCCAAAATACAGAATAAAACTCTCCATTAGCCGTGCTATTAGTTTAGTGCTGTTTCATCAAATTTAAATTTTCAGTTTCTTATGTGTTTGCTGATCATAAATGATTGCATAACTGCAATTAAAATAGGTTAGGCAGAGAGAATCATCAAAATGTCTTTTATTTATTTCTATAAATTCTATTACTTTATTATTAAATACTGGCCTTTGTCCTGGCTCGGCCTTATTCATCCTTCTGCCCGATACTGACAATGTTGCCCACCCGTGCTACAGTGTCCTGATCATAATCAGAAAAGTCAGCTTAAATGCTAATTACGAAAATTTTACTGCGTCAAAATAAAAAATCTGTGGACTAAAACTTTCGTATGTGCAAAGACATTATCTTACAAATTGGACAGCTATTCGCGTTTAGCTTTTTAAGGAAGGATCTTCGGATCGCTCGGAATCGTCTTTCTAAGGAAACATTTTTTTTTCTTTTTTTTCAGTTTTTCCTCAGGAACCCGTATGTAAATGGGAAGTGTCGCAACTGCAGCGTGCATTCTAATTTTATGGATCATTTCATGTCAACTGGATCTAGTCGTCTCACTATTACGTGCAACATTTTATTCTATTGAAGCAAAGCGTCTTCGTTTAATTTCTCTGCCGGCTCCCGTGGTCGAATCTTAGTAATTTGGCGGATCTGCGCCAAAGTCCACCCTCCTCTGCTAAACGAAAGTAACATAAATTCCGCGAACGTGTGTCAACCGAGAATTTCTCCAATGCAACGAGGACGCTGAAGCGTGAGTAATTCGATTAAAGAGTTGATTATCCCGCCTGCAGTCGCCCCCGTGGGCGTTATTCCTATGTCGAAAAGAAACTCGGAACTTTCACAAAGGTTCCTCTGTCGGTGTTCTGAAATTTCCCCTTTCCCTGCCAACCTGCCGCGAGTCCACAGTGGGCGTGGACTAGATTATAATAAATTGATGTCGACGCCTTGTAACGCGCCGGGCCACATGCGGTTATAAATCTGTGGTTTCTATTGCGGGAATATGGAAATTAATCTTTGCTTTTTCATTCCCCGGCGTACTCGTTTCCAAGCTGATAATTTAGATAATATTAGGTAAATTGATTTCATAGGCAACTGGGGGCGTAATACTGGCTCGTTTTTTAAATAATTTCTGGTAGCTTGTGAATACATCGAGCAGCCTCTCTGCTCAACGCGTTGAAAATAAATTAAATAATCATAGCTTTACCCGGCCAAAGGGCAGTTAGAAGTAGGCTGCATGACAATTCTAAACAATATGAAATTTTAAGCATATGATTTTCCCAGTAATCAATTCTGGATATAGGTCCTGTTATTACTCTATAATATGTTCTAAGTATGATAGTTATAATAGAATATAACCTGTACATCACTTTGACTTTATTCAGTCTTTAGCACAATCTTCAATCATATGAGAAAATTTCTGAGACCCTCTCATACTCTAATTTTGGATGTATAACATCAATTATGAATATTATTTGTATATGTAAGAATATCATATATATTTATATATAATTATACATATGTATAATATTTCACTAAGATAAGACGAATTTGATCTGTTGTCCACCTGTCCTAGTTGTTCATGAATAATTTCACAGCTTCCATTAAAATCCTTTCCGCAGGAAACTATACATGAGATATTATAATTATGATAAAAGTGGCTATTGAATTATTAAGTTATACTAATGAGTAATTGTAATATGAAGTATGAGGTTTAAGTATATTTTCTGTTCTGTCAGGGAGGGCTTAAAGAGTATAATACTGTGCAGTACATAAAAAACCAACCGTAACCTAGAAACTACCGCTATAAATATATTTAAAAATGAAAAGGGATGGGGAGTAACATTGCCATCGCCACTCATTGTGCTTGGTATTATCTGCGCAAAAGTCACGCGTTGCATATTTATTTGCTTTATTCGACCTGTGACTGACTAATGATGTCTTGAGTCTATGCTGAGCACGATGCATGGTGAACATTTCTGACGAATTATTCGTTTTTGGATCATTGCAGTATCTCGAGAATCCTTACCCGTTCATTTTTTATCCAGTTACCCATTTGAGTTTATCCTCTGGCGAATTGGAATGCCTGGCATTTTTTACCGTACATAAAAGCAATGGAACCTGAAGAATAGATCCGTCTCTGGATCAATTCGCCATCGGTCAACCGTCCCTGTCCCTTCCTCGTTTTACGTTGCATGCAAAAACTCCCGCCGTTCGTTTTATTTCAAGAAGAGTTTTCTTAACAAAGGGAGCTGGAGAAAAGCTTGTACCTACTCAATTATCTGACTCCCCCCGCCTTCGACTTATGTTGATATTCGGCGTCACTCTCGTAATAGGGACTCGTGAGACCTCCCATATTCGGAAAATAAATTATTTAAACAATTCTGTTGGTATTGATGTCATGTGAAGCCACTTTTTTTCTCCGCCTGGTACCTACCAAATCAGCGGTTTGCCTGACCTCGACGCGTCTGATGTGCGGCATCGTCCGTAGCTTGTAAAAACATTCACATTATGTCGCCCTTGCCTCATCATCTCTTCCCGGCCTCCTCCTCCTGCGTACTCTGAAAGTATTATGAAGTGATGACCAATATTTTGCTGTTGACTGTCGAGTGTAACTTGCCGCTCGGCCTTGAGGAGATTGACAGAGTAATATGTCGAACCCTGCCAACGAACATATTTATCGATAGTATTTTATCCTCCGACTTGTAGTTTCCGCCATTTTCTTGGCAAATCTTTTTATTTTGCAATATTTAATGTTCCATACAGTATTCACTTATAAAATAAAGCAGAAGTAGTTATTTCAGGTGAAACCTTTTCTGAGGCAATGAGATTTTTGTGAAAGAACGAAAGTACCATAAAAAGATTTAAAACATTTTTCTTCTATCAAGCTTGGTTCCCTGAAATTTCGTTCAGCGGTATTTCTTCGCAATGTAATTTGGCATTTAACTTCAGAGGTGCAAGTTATTTACAGAGTTCAATAGCAACAGGAGCCGGAGAAAATTGCTAATAATGACTTCACCTACGGATACGTTGGGATTAAGGGGATCGAGATGGTGCGGGGGCTAACGTACTGGCTTCCCACCCTGAGGGCGCGGGTTCAAATCCCGGCGGTGTTGAATATTTTTCAGAGGTATCTCGATCCCTACTTGAGGTGCTTTGTGGAGGGCACTTTGAGTGAGTACGGCGTCCGTCGGATGGGACGTTAAGATGCGGACCCCTTGGCGCCTTTCGTAAAGAGTAGGCTAATGCCGACGCCGGGTTTCTCTCCACCCTTCATTCTTTCCTGTCCATCCCCTATGGCGCAAATGACCTTAGCTGTCGGTCGCCTCCCCTAAAAACTACAACTACTACTACGTTGGGATTAAAAAAATGAGCCCTCAGAAGTTTTTCTCCCAAGGGAAATCATAAAAATCACTGATAGACCCTTGATTTAATTATTCCATTTGCGGAGAATATAGTACTTATTCTCAGTTGCAGAACCTATTTATAAAATGAAGGAAAGAATATTGCAAGTTTCGAGATTAAATGAAATGAAAGGACTATCTCTTTAAATGGGTGCCTGGGGTCTGGTCAATAACAGGGTCCGTGAGTGCAAGTCCATGGAGCGAGCGAAAGAAAAAGAAATGCGGCGGAGAAAGTTGCCCTCAGCCCCTACATCTTGAGCCTCCTGACGGAAATATTGAGCCTTTGCTGCGCTCCAGCCTGTATATAGGAGCGTGGTGTTGGCACTAAGCGGTGTTGGGCATGGGGGAAGGGGTTCCTTTTACGGAAGGCGTGCGGTCACCATGGGAACAAGACCCTCGACTCCAAGCCTTGTCCCCCAATCAAGCACCTCCCACACAAGGACCACATCCTCTCTTTCTCTCCCTCTCACCCTACGCCACATCCTTCACTCTTCCGAGTCTTTCGAGTCCCCGTTCCTCCGGCCCGCCCTTACCCGATCGTGCGATTCCCGCCCGCCAAATCCCCTCTTTGTATTCACACACTTCCTCTGTTATTTACGTCTAAATCTCTGTGTTACAAATCTTTCGCAATCTCACCTGAGTCTCTATTCTCGTGTGAATGTCGCAGTTCTTTTAGGAAATAAACTAAGCCTAACTCTTTTATTTGTTCATCGCAACCGCAAAATATACATTCACTATGGTATGGCACTTGAATGTAAGTTAATACAAACGCTTTCAAATGCTTCGATTTCCGTTCCGATTCCTCCCCCAAATTACGTGATGTCTAAAACAATGTTTTTTTACTTTCAAAATGCTCTTCTCAAATGGCTTAATGTCGAATCCTTGATTTGGTTATAATAACGCCATAGTTATATGTAGCAGGAATCGATAATAAATAATGCCTAATAATTCATTAAGGTTGTGTAAACATGCGTATCATATAGTTAATGCGGTAGGTAACACAAGAAACGTTTCATAAATATAGACTGTTTAGACTATTTAACACCTAAATGCCATCCATATTTTGTGAATAGATATTTAAAGAGCCAGTGGCGTTTGCTTAGGCGTGATAAACTCTTTCAAGTCCTGCTCCACATTCCTATGGGGCAGGTACGATACATGAACAAGAGGCGAAAAGCAAATGAAAATTTGGGCTATTATCGCATATTTTAATCTCGTCTGTCACTCCTACCGCCTGTTTCGCGGGATGCAGCTTAAATGTCTGCCCCAATTACAACAGAGCCCATTATTTTTCTCCTTTTCCCCTTTTCCCGTCTTCTCCATTCCTCCATCTGGTACCGCACCTCTTCATTTCCCCCTTCCCTCTCCAGACACGTCACTTTTCCTTCTCTCTCTCGCTCTCTCTCCCTTACCGGTTCTTCTCGAAGTGAAGGAGCAGAGGGGAGAATTCACCCTCTCGAGTGACTTGCTTCTGCATCTCTCTTTTTTTCCAACCCCCTCGTTCCCACCCGCTTCCCGCCCTTGCCCCTCCCTGCGGCTACCTCCTCCCCGTCCCTTGGAAAGTCGAGGGCCACTGAGTGCCCCACGTCTTCCCCCGCGCTTGTGCAATATAAACCATCCGCACCCTATTCAACCCGTCCGCCCTTCCCTGCTCTCGAGCATCCCATCGCTTTCTACCCCGCCCTCCCCTCGGCCCACACTCCCCGCCCGCCTACCCAAGGTCTCCCGACCGCCCACCATCCGTATCTCACCTTCCATCCCACTAAATTTACCATACACACCACCACCTCAACCACTTCCCACCCAACCAACTCTCGCCGCATCCCTTCCGGTCTTTTATGTCACCAGTCATACAGTCATACAGTCATATATATATATATATATATATATATATATATATATATATATATATATATATATATATATATATATATATATATAATGTATAAACATGTGTGTGTGTGTGTAAACTTGTTAAATTATTTCTCGGGAATAACAGTGGATCATTTAAAAGGGTCAACCATGTTTTATTTCTCTCGAGTAGGGCCATCTTCACGGGCTCGGGTCATTCCTTTCGTGCGGTTTCAAATTTCGTCACCAAAGGATCGCTCTCCTCCGTGGTTTCCCACAACCCTGATAACCTTTGGAGTAAATTGATGTGTTTTCATGCCGCCAGTAGGATCGCTAGTTTCGCTATTGCATATTTAGCTATGAAAAATGTTCGTAAACCAGTCCGACATTTGAAGAAAACTCTTTGGAAGTAAGGTATCATGGCTTGAAGATAACTCTTGTTATCTTTTGTGTGCCTCGCTTTTATTAATCAGTATATTGCCATCCAGTTAGCTATTTTGTCATCAAACCATGGCAGAACCTTCTAGTCCTAACAGCCTCTTCGACTGTTTTTCGTAAATACTCTCGTGGAATAGACCCACGTAGCACCCTGCTCGCCTTTTTAAGGTCATGCACCAAAATGGTGCTCAGACACATGCCATCGAGGGACAAAATGTCGTTAGAAAGATAGGTAAACATGAAAGAGCACTTCTTCGCACCATTCTTGTTTTGATTATTGATGGTGCCATTTTTTTCATTTCGTTGTCGATTTTTTATCGTAATATTTGCATTCTATTTTTTACATACACCACTGTAACATCTAGTTTGATAACTGTGTTAAAATTCGATACTTGAAGTTTTATTCTGTTATCCTGTAAACGAAGGATAAACCTGTCACTTAACATTTGCAATAGACGTGTGTGGATCTGTGAAACATCAGCATTCCAACGCACGTTACTAGTAGTGTATGGTGAGAAATTCTAGAATTTTAGAGTTCGATTAGAACCGATAAGTCGATCTCTTCGCAATTGTGTTTTAGAATTATTGCATTGTAATTTTGAAAATCCTGTAGTATTATTTGCCACGAGTTAGGCAAATCTCTAGGAGAAAACGTCTAAATAGTTTGTCCATAAGGTCTAAGAGACAAGGGTATTGTCGTTTAACAGCCTAGATGCCTACCATTTCCTAGAAATGTAGGTAATGGTAATCTTGATGCACGATTTCTATAGCATTCTATTCCAAAAATAAAAGTAAATGCGTTCAAAAAAAATAAGTTTAAAAAATCGAAAAAAATTTATGTTTCTAAAAAATCATCATTATAAAATATTCCCGGTCACTCCTCCTTCCACATCTACGTATCTTCAGCCAGCTCTCCGATCTTCGCGATAAGTGTAGTCTTCTTTTCATTTCCTCCTCAGAGCCTTTCCCTCCTTTCGTAGTATAACCTAATAGTTTACTCCATCCGATCATGTGATTTTCATCATTCAACTGTAGGAAAAAGGTCAAATTACTTGTCATTCTCTTTCGCTGCCGCTGTCACCATCCGTGTCCTATTCCACCCAGCTTGGTTGGATGAAGTTTCTTTTTAGTTGAAAGCTTTTGCGTTCTGATTTTTGGCCTTTTTATTTCGTTTAATTTGCCTTTTTAACTCTTTTTTTGCAAATGATCCTTTGCCTCAAAATAGAAAATATCTTGCACTTCTTTAAGATGTAAATCTTCCAGTATTTTTATATCAAGATGGAGAATTAGTCACATTAAGACTGTATGTATATAGACTCGTAGTATTTAGACTTTATATAAATATATTTAAGAATCTCTAAAAGGTACACAAATATTTTCATGTACCTTTATATACCTCCCCGAACTATTCTTTACTTGGCTTGTACCGTTTTTGTAGCATTCTTTTTGCTTCACTGATAATTATTTTTAAGATTCAAATCCTATACTCTTGAAAACGTTTTTCAGTCAAAATAGCTTTTATTTTTAATTCCTTTTACTGGTAGGGTAGATGATTTTTCTTTTGGTTTTTTATGGTAATCTCTCCTGTTTATAAGGATCGCAACCTGAATCTTAGAGAAATAGTTGAGAAATCATTCATTATTACTGGTTTATGTGGTTTGAATAGGGTACATAAATGCATCGGGTCATAAATAAATGGATATTCTCCGAAAAATGTCATTTTTTTTTCTTTTGATAAAATTTTCAACCTAATGGATTTTTCTTGGAAACTCCGAAGTGTTTTGAGGTATTGGGAATACTAGTAACTGATTCAGAATTTTTTATTTTAGGATTAATGGAATAGATTGAAGTTATACCCACTAGCTCCCTTTCCGTATTGTGAATGTGTAACTTTTCCCATTGCCACCACTGAGGCCGCTCGAATTGGCTGATATCACTCAAATGAACTCATGCTTTGTTTGTACCCTTTCTCGATAAAATGGCATCGCTCAAAGATGTTTCTCTCCATTTATTTACCACTAATCTGGAAATGGCGAAGTTTACCTTCACATGGAATGTTAATTGTTTTTCAAACAAGGGCAATCACGAACACCCGAGTCAAAGGAAATGCACCCATGCGGGAATTGAACCTGAAACCTCTGAATTATCGAGTAGGGCACCCGGCGTCACTGATCCCGGCAAAGAATTATTAGAAACCTACATGTACTGTAATTTAACGTACTCAAGTATTACTAGAGATCCAACTCGAAATAATTCAGTTAATTGACAGGTTTGCCAATGAACCGAAGAATATTGGAAGAGTCGCGGAATATATTTTTTTCTGACTGACTCCACGTTCAACCTACGATTCACCACTCTTGACTCAGAGCGGCTCTGATTCAAAGTGGTGCTCCGAGAGCGAAACAAAGGCAACTACCCTCTCTAGTAATTTACAATAAGGTAGAAAACCAGAATTGTCGAAGTAACTAATTATTATCATAAGAAGTCTCCCTAAGTTCACATATTACCGGTAGAATATTTACTGTGCATGAACATCGATATCAAAAATTTAGCACGGAGCTCAGAAATTCAGGGTGCAAACCTAAAAAATACTGAAACTAGTTTGTCAGACCCAAGCCATCCTAAGTAAATACTTATAACTGCACAATGCGCGATCCTTGGTATTCGTAAGCTTTCTTTGGAAAAAAAGTGCACAGTGAATTCATATACTCACACGACCGAACACGATTGTATTCAGTCTCCTTGTTGCGCTGAAAAGATAATCAATATTTGAGGCATTGGCAAATATTTCTCATTTACTCTTCTCATTTATTAAATTTGTGGCGTGACATCTATGAGCTCCAAGACTGCTGGGCTTTCCCTTTCCTCAGTAGAGTGACACGGCCAAATGACTCAAAATTACGCTTTTCCACGAGTGACAAGCGAGGAAGCGATTATTGCGGAACCTTTGTTTGCGAAGAAGGGCTGTGGAAACTGGATTGAAAAACACCGAAGCGAATTTGTCGGTCCTTTCTTTTTTGGAACCCATGTTTTTTGAGAGCAATTAGTTATTTCCTCGTCGTTAAAGCCCCGAGAACTGAACTCGGCCTTTTTTTCCTCTCCCCTACAAGCCCCGCTCTGACTTATCTTTCACGATCTATACATAAAATACAAAGTGTCCTTCCCCTGCGGATTAACAAGGCACCTTGTAACGAAATTAATGTCATTCCCCGTTCCGTGAGAATTTTGCGCCTGAGCATCTCAGTCGACAGGATAAACACGCTTTTCTCTCCTGCTTGGTCAAAACCAATTACGGAACAAACTCTTAATCAGTTTACACCCTAAACCCAATTCCCTTGAAGGTCGCAGGGTGATCTTCATAGCGCACGATCGAAGCCAGAACATCGAGTTTAAATGTCTTACAGAGACGAATTAGTTTTGGGTGAAAATCCATTTTCCAGGTATATACGGATTGCGAGAATTCATGACATCAAAAATTAAGTCGAAGTTAGTTGAAATCAATCGAATGGTGTTGCACCTTCATCTAATCTACTTAAAGGGGGTATATTTACAGAATTTACACCCGCTAGATAATGAACCTACTGGCTTGTGACTATTTTGATTTTTTCCTCAAATCAAATATTAATGCATATATTCCTTTCCGATGTGTTCTATCAAAAATTATTGTACATTTGATTTGTAAAGTTGACTTTTATTCTTCGCTCATGTAACTTGCATTGCATTCGTTAAAACTACTGTCACGGAACAGAAGTCCGGTTTCATAGAAAAGAGCAGATCTCACTGCATACCGAGCAATGCGCCTTGTACTATTTCTTCATTCAGGGAGGAAATGTTAGTTTCTTTTTCTGAACCGCTTGTATTTTCCATGAGTTTTCTGGGCACGCGGTTTACAGTGAAGCCACAGTTTTATTTGAGCCTTGATTAGACGTCACCCACATTTGAGCTAGCGAAATTTCTTTCCAACCACCAAACACTCCTCGTTAAGATGTGAAATTATGTGATTTTATTGGAATCATTGCCTTGGGCAAACATTAATCTTCGAGAGAAGCATTTAAAATTAAATTGGCTGATGATGTTTCATGGAAGGGGGACCTAAATAAGGAAACATTTCCTGGAAAAAAGACTCGAATAAAGTTTTGCTGGGATAAATGTCATCCATCATTGTTCAAAACAGAAGAATTGAATCAATCCAGATTTGATAAGTTTTTTTATAAATCCTATCAAGTTTTTTCTTAATGTACCAATGGTGCTGTACCCATTGATCAACGTTTTTGCGCTTGACTGGTAATGTTGCAGAGGTTATGGAAGCATCATGCTCTTTTGAAAGTTGTGCAGGCGATTAGTCTATCAGATGTAAGAGGGAAGTGGGTCCAGAACTAATTTAAGGAGCAAAAAGCGCCGTTCTTGGCCTTTTAACCCGTTTGTGTTGAGAAGTATGTGTTCCATTCCCCTGCTCCTCATTCCAATCCACACGCACACACACCCAAGGGGACTGCGCTCGTCTCCATCCCATCCCGCCGTCTTATCTTCCCAGAATCTCTTCTCCCTACTCCCTCCTCGCATTGGCCCTCGTCCCTTACTACTTAGCCCGCATCCCTCTCTGTATCTCTTATTTCTTTCCCACACACAGCCGCATCCACTTTCTCCTCCAACTGCTCCTCATTATTCCCAGTCTCTGCTTACGCTTCTTTCTTACCCTTTTTCCTTCTCGTTTATTTTTTAGCCGACTTTCGCCGCGCTCTCCGCTCTGCCCGTCATTCACTTCCATTTCTTCATTGTGAACGCTTCAAAGTGAACGCTTTCATAACTTTTAAGTGCAGCACTTCTTACGCGTGGTGTGGATTATTCCTAGTTTTTAAACGCTTTATCTTTATGTACGAGTGCATTTGCTACCATCACAGTGAACTAGGAATTCAGTCTCATTAGCGGTAGCAGAATGTTTTTACTTGTCAAATTTACAGCTTAAGGACGTCTCACATGTTGAACACGTTTTCTTCCGGTTGGATATTCATTTTGTGGATGAGTTATGCGTCACGTTCCCATTATTTGAAATTGTGAGTGTGCTGGTGGTAGTACGAGTAGTTCTCTCATGGGGTGGCCGACAGCTCAAGTCATCTGCGCGAATTAGGTGGGTAATTTGGAATCAGTAGTTTTATGATTGAGGTAGAGAAATAATGGACGATGGCATTAGTTACTGCTAGTCGAAAGGCACCAAGGAGTCCAGCAGTTCAATGACCGGACATAAATCGGGCATCGGAATGAGTACTGCACTTCCACTGGAGAACGTATTCAGAGGAAAAAAAATGATCTTGGGTCTCAGGTGGCGTTTATTATTTCTACTGTGTCCATTTCTGTGAATGGCATTTGTCAAAAAGGCGGAAAAAATGTCTGATATTAATAATTCATTATATTCTATATTGATTTCAGAGGAAAATATAACCATCTGCAGGTGCTTTTACCCCCTTTTAGTTGATGTGGGGCAAGAATATTTTAACCATCTACGTACAAGCATATAATATTTAATATAATACTTGTATATGGGTCTAAATGATATGAAGTTTAATTTGATTCGATACTGCTTATAACTTCCGAATGACTCGAATTTTCTTGCCGCATTGGTTTGAAATTAATGATATTTTTGTTGCTTTTTTTTCCAAGTCTTTCAAATGTGTAACCTAAGTTCGACTACTATCTTTTGCACATTTCGTTTCCTCTGCCTCCCTCACCATGCACTCTTTCGTTCCCTCCATTTTCATTGCTACTTTCCTCCATCTTGTCTCTCTTCCTCCTCATTGAGATTATGCTCTTCGCGACGGTTTAATTTAGGGAGCCGATCGTCTTAATTTGTCCTAATTACGTGGACCGTATTTCTGCACATACTTAATTTCCGTTCCACTCGTTCTCTTTTTTGCTCTCTCTCTCTCCCCCCCTATCTTTTCTTTCCCTTACCTCTTACCTCTCATCCCCGTCCTTCCCATTCCCCCTTCTCTACCTTCTCTTAAAGATTAATTTTCCTGTCGAAATTTGAATGGATTGAAGTTTCCTTTTCCTCCTTCCATCGTTCCCCCCATCCTTTTTTCCATCGTGAGTGATACCTTGCGTGGGCTGTAGAGGTTACGTCTACTCTATATCACCTGTTTTTTTCACACAAACTAAATCGACTCAGTAAAGGTTTCACCGTCATACTTACTATCCATATTGTGCGAAATAATACTTTCATACATAAGTATATGTCTTGGGCACTATCTTTTCAATCGTCTGCTGATGGTTTTTCCATCTATCTCACAGTTATTTGACCAGACCAGATCTCTCTCTCTCTCTCTCTCTCTATATATATATATATATATATATATATATATATATATATATATAGAGAGAGAGAGAGAGAGAGAGAGAGAGAGAGAGAAAGAGAGAGACATACATACATACATATATACACACATACATATATATACATATATATATATATATATATATATATATATGTTTGCAGATATGGACAATGTGCAATGAAAACTTGTGATCCCTACTCCTGGGTCTAATTTTTAACCCGATATTAAATATTGTGCACAAATTTAATTGGCAAATCTTCATCCTATATTTATCAAATAAAATGCATTCGTTTTTTTGTAAAAGGAATCCAAAAAATGTAAAGCTTTATCACTGAACGGAGCCAAATATACTGTTCAACGGCAAAATAGTTCCTTTAGGTAGAATGTTTCCTATTACTATTGTACTGCGAGTTGCTCTCCTTGCACATATGTATAAAGTGTTATTTGACCCAAAATAATTGAAATAACACAGGATGTATATAACCTCAATTATTTATCTTTACTGAATTAAGTAAATAAATAGATACTGGAAGCTATTGGCATTTCCGCCATGAAGTACCGGTTTGAAGGAACAAAATGATAAATTTTAAAATTCAAGCACAAGATGATTCTGTATTTTTAATTCTAAATTCTCCCTACCAACGCATTTTAGCTGCAAAACACTTCAAGGTAATGTTTTTCGTATGATGTAATAGTGTATCAAATTTTTGGTAGCTAAATTGTAACATTTAATTCTGCCCAGGGTTGATATATTTTCTGGACTTCTTTTTTTCATATTTTTGCTGAATTTGATCGATTCAGGTCCCTCGAAATTTGACTAACATATGTCTGTCCCGCCACTCCAGCAATCACGCGTAATTCAGTCAGTCATGATGACGTAATTGCGTTAAGATCGTCTCTGATAAATAATATAATTACAGCTCCTCCTATTTTATCTTTATTTATGAAAATCCTGCAAAACGTCGCGGTGAGTGATGAAGGGTTTTATCTCCTATTCGAGTTGCTAGCTGACAGTCCTATCAACCGCCAAGTCCATTCCAGTCAGTTGAGAATCAATATCATTCCCTTAGAATGCCGAAGTCTCTTCTGTATCTCCCACCGCTTTCCTCTGCTTCCTAATTCAAGCTCTATCCCATTTGGTCTACTTCGCTCACCTTTTCCCCTTCTTACTTCCTCTAACTCCACCCACGCTGTCCCTCGAAGCACGGCCGCTTCCATTCCGGTCCACTTCTCCTCCCCGCCACCATCGGTTGACGCAAAATCTAGACGCAGCCTTAACCCCCTGACCCTCTAACTCCCTCCTAACCCTGCTCATCCGCACGACAAAATACACTTTCACGTATAGCTGACCCCTTTCCATTAATTATCATATCAAATTTTCTATTGCTGGATTAAAAAAGCATTCCATTGTAATCCCCAAGATTTTAACGATCAATGCTGAAAGTTAAAGGAATAATGCCTCAAAGGTCGTGTGGATTACGCATCAGTGGGTCTACTAGAAACGTATCCTAGAGGAGGAAAGACACTGAGTTATCATCGAGGTGATTTAGGCGAGGAGGCGAGGTGGTATTTACTAGTCTTGTGACTATGACCACAGACATTCTCCTAAGAATGCTAACTGAAATACCCGTCTTCGGCCTTCAGGAAATCTCCTGCCTATTCTCTCCTAAAAGTAGTCCTGTCTCTTATTACTAACGGATAAATAAAATGGGGAGTTTAATCGAGCATCAAATCTGCAGATATAAGCACAAAATGCATATACGTATTCAATGGTACCAAACCGATTCCCAGAAAATAGCCCACATATATTAAGCATGTTGCCTAATTTAAATGAATATCGCCTCCTAACTAAAAGGTCGCGTGTTTGATTTGCTCTTTAAGGGGTGGATGTGCCATGAGTGACGGCAGGGGAAACCTAAATCGGATCTTAAGGAGAATTCACGGACTTCCCGACGCTTTCTCAAAACAAAAACACCTTTATAAAGCCCAATAATTAATCTATGGAGACAGAAAGAATTTTGCGCTAGGTATTTTGGCAGAAAATACCGATTGATCGTTCTTAATGATGAGTGTAAATGGTAATTAACGAATATTATCCCCGTGTTAATTATTTTGTTTGCAAAAACAAAAAGGATGGAGAATCTTAGCGGAAGCTCTCTTAGCAAGTATGGATTACCGCTATGAGCTCACCGAGCTGCTGTTGATATAAAAGGTACCCAAGTGGGTAGGGCCAGGACCCGCATTTGACAATATACTTTCTAAAGTCTCGGGGAAAGTGCTTTCCAACCGGTACATTTTCTCCTGTATGCTGAAATACCGTAGTATGAGTTGTAACTGTTTATCTTCTGTTTTTAGTCTATCCTATATTGTAATTGGGATTAAAGTTTCTTATACAAAGTCATTCCTTTCGTTAATAGACTTGGACTAATTTCTCGCAATGTCATTAACTATTTCCATAACAACCATTTATCATCTTAGCAAGGTAATCAAAGGCAGAACCATTTAATACTTACAAAAAATCTCGTGTAATTCGCAAAAAGGTTTCTTGAAATCCATATTACATGTTGTTAAAGTTTGCTAGGCAACTAAATATTCTGACCTATTGATCTAGCCTCTTGCGAAAACAAAATGTTTCGTCTCCAAAGGCACTATGCACCTAATAAGGTTTTATGCGGATAGCTGCTGACGGACAGAAGAATAAATCAGCCCTCCCTTGTTCTCCTGTGCAAATGTACATTTTTGCTCCCCTTTATCCCGCGCTGGCGGAACTTTAAATTTTAATTAGCTTCCCCTCCCGTTTCCCTCGGGAATAAATTGCAGAAACGCGGCGTTTTTTGCCGCGCCCCTCATTCTCACGGCGATCGGACCCCGGGTAAATGCGGGCTTCCGTCGCACTCGAGACGAGGACGGGGTCGGCCGCGACCTCACCGTCGCGGCATCCCCGTAATTGGCCCCTTTTCGCGACATGTGGGGGTCCATATGTCCGCACGCCCCCGACGACCCCTCCCTCCCTTGCGCAAGTCCTCACTCGTCTGTTTCCCTCCTCCGTTCTCTTCTTTTCCCGTTCGGCTTCCTCGAAAGCGGACCTTCTTTGGTGACCGGAGCGACGCTCGTGCGTCACTGGCTCTCGGTCCGAGAATTGTCATTCGAGCGGCCCTCTCACCCCCCCCCCGCACCCCTCCCCTTCGCCCCCCGTTCCTCCTCCGCCCTCTTATTTTTCCTTTCCCAATCACCTTGCATCTTCTTCCTGCTTTTCTCCTCCGCCCCCATCCCGCCCAGCCTCCCCGACACACGCATCTACGCCCACGGGATGAAGCGAACCCGAAAGATGGATGAGGGCGAGGGCGGATTTTAATGTCTCGTCCTCCGCTTTTTTCACCATCCACATGCAACAATAATGTTCGCATGTTGTGCAGGGCTTTCGAAGATGTAGCATGACGGAGAACCATGATCCCGATGTAGGTATCGCCAAATAGGATGGCACACACGTCCATTCAACACTTGACTAATGCACACTTCACGCTTTTTTATTCTTTCGTTACGGTTTCTTTATCGTTCTTGCCCGGTTCCCACCCTCCCTACCTCAGGCGCAACTTTTTCGCTCAAAAGATGGTACAACGTGAAAGATTACGGCTTTCCTTAATGTTTCCTGTATCTCCTTCCTTTGGTTCTTTATGCGAAATTGCCACGACTCTCATCGTCTCCTGCTCATTTGGTTTATTCTTCATTATTTTGGAGCGCTTCAACTGCTTAGCATGTTGCATTTAATTTTTAGAAGTGGTCTTAATTGCATGCGGTGCTTATTCAATTCTTCATGAGAAATTTCTGTCACAAGAAAGTGATAGTTTATAAATTTAGAGATTTTTTCATCGGGTTAATTTCCTGCTAGCCTCTGGCAACGTTTGTCGCCCCAGAGGATTCAACTAAATGTCACCCCTCAGACCTCCCTTTGAGTAAGGTTGCCATTCGGTGAAGGAAAGTAATTGACTTGATCGCATAGCTCAAAAGATGGGGGAGATCCGGTTGGTGCGGAGGCTAGCGTACTGGCTTCCCACACAGAGGTCACGGGTTCGTTTTGTACGTACGGCAGATTTTTTTCAGTGGTATCCCGATACCTACTCGTGCTTTGTGGAAAGAACTTTGTGGAGTCCGTCGGATGAGACCCCTCGCCGTCTTTCTTGAAGAGCAGTCTAATGCCGACGCCGGATTTCTCTGCGCCCTTCCTCCTATCCCATCCATCCCTTATGGCGCAAATGACATCAGCCATCGGTTGCCTCCCCTAAATCTACTATCACTCAAAAGACGAGTTTTATAATGGTACCTAACTGATTAGTTTAAGCAGTTGTTGACATTGTTTTATGCTCTTGCGGTCGTAATTTTTTCGAGGAAACGGGAATCTTTTTATAATTTGAGTCGACAGGTGTTCCTATTCGTCTACGGCTTTGCCCCCTGTGTCTGTATGATGTATAGATTCACGAATTATTCCTTTGGCGTTTACGACATGATAGTGCGCTTTTTATGCTTTCCGCCAGTTATTTACCGGATGTAATCCTCGTACTAATAAAGGTTTTCCTCAAGCAATACAATATTTAAAAATCTGGGAATTTTCCGTTTTTTTCCCAATTCGCCCATTAAATAGGCCGGATCCCATATCCACAGTGAGTATTTAAGGTGAAGTTTCAGTGACAGGAAATATTACCACTCCTCGACATTTTCATTCAAATAAGTGCGAAATTTCTGCGGTAACGCAATGACCCTTAATTTCCGACATCATAATGCAAAAAGGGTGCAAACAGCGAAAATGGTTTCAACTGCGGAGAGGAGCAAGGCGAGCGAATCAGTGGTAAGAAAAGGAGGAAGTTGGATTCCCATGGTTCTCAAGCAGTGGCCCATGGTGGTAATTACCCTGAGAGGTACGCAGGTGCTGAGAAATATATCTGGTACTTAGAGCCAAGTGGCTTTTAGGGAGACAGAGTAGACAGAGGATAGATTCTCCAGCATTAGCGCCAGCCTGTTCCGTGCAGTGAAAGACGCTAAGAGGTCCATCACACACGACAGAACAACACCGCCACGCCTCTCTCCCCTTGTGATCCGATCCCTCTATGATGCCCTTATGACAATGTCGGAAGTTACGAAGCTGGGAATATTCGTGGGAACAAATATAAAGATTCATCGCCGAGTGAAATCCACGTGGGACGGTTTATCGCGCGGTGTCGCCTCCCCCTTGCTCATTCGGACAATTTTTCCCGGCGGACAGGGCACTCGGGCACTCAGGGCACCCCCGACCGCCAGAGAATAAGCAACAGCCCTTAAACTCGCAACCGCGAGCAACTTGGCTTTATCGATAGCATCGGCAGTTTACCAATATCACTATTATGCAAATCTGGTGATGTGATAAGTGTCATTTCACATTAGCCAGGCCAAATTTGGAATATTCAGCATGTATATTGCACTAGTTGAAGAAAATATTTATCAAATAATTAAATAATTTCGAGGAAGATAAGATTTGATCAAATAGAGTGCCGAACGGGATGGAACTGTTGCAGGTTTATTAAGGAGACTAAGGCAGAATGTAATGAAGAGACCGTGTCACTCAGTTAATCAAATTCATAGTCATAATTTACTGAAGGCACCGAGGCAGCTCTTAAAACCCAACAAGCTATTTCGGTAGATGAGAACACCCGGGTAGCAGTAATGCGTTAAATTGACTCCCGTTTTGGAAGTATTAAATGATCGTACCTTCGCCGCACGGTCGTGATGATTAAAAAAAACGAGATTAAACACCTCAGCATATTATTAATACACGAGATCTTGTTGCCACCTGCCTCTCCTCTTTCGAAATTTTTACATCACAAATATATAATTCCCCACAGTAGAATGATAAATGGCTAGTGACATGGCTGCAAGGTTGATGGCCTTTCCATGTGAGGCTCGCAGAGTAATGATATAGTTAGCCTTAGTTGTGATTGATTCAACCACCGCCGTCCCGCACTCAGCACGGCTGAAATTCTCGTCGCCCGCTAAGTTTGGCGCATGAGCGTGAGTGCGGCGTTATTCCGCGAGCGTCGGCTCGACAAAGGCCATCTTCCCCAGCGGATTGGACGGGGTTGCGGCTTCTGTGCGGTTTGAATCGCTAAGCTCGATGATTCAATCCCAGCACCAGGGAGAGAGAGAGGGAAAGGACAGAAGGGGTGAGGAGGACGTCATGAGCGTCGAGCGCGACGTCGTGCCGCTTTTGTTGTTGTTGGTTTGCGTATCGTGCACGCCTCCTTGCCTCCATTTGGGCGAGCCGCCTGGAAACCCTTCTCCGTCAAACGCACTCACAGACAGACGTGCACACCCACAAACCCTTCCTTTATTTGCTCGTGTCACCTTCAGAATGGACTTGACTCACGGCAAAAGTCACATTGCGGGGCGGGCGTTTCGGTATGCCATCGTCTCACGCTTGAGACCGAATGGCGGAAGGATTTTAATGCCGTGGCAGTCTCGGGGAGTCTTTGTATGGAGGTGAGGCGGAGCGTTTAAAATGCGGCGATCCCGCTTCCACGTGATTTCTCTGGCAAGGCATCGGTTATGACGTGTTTAATTGTCGTTTTAGTTATTCAAATGCGAGCTGCTGCGTGCGATGAATTATTCAGAGGGCGCTCCTTCGTTGGATTAAAATTAGAATGGATTAATTTTAGGATCTCCGCCTGAAAGACCTCGGTGGTCACCCAGTAAGCTTCAATTTTTTTTAAAAGCATGAAAGAAAACTATAAATTATAAACATTGAGGTGAACCATAATTAAATTCATAATCGTCTTTAAGCGATTTTTTCTAAATATCCCATTTTTCTCTCAATTGCCAAATATGTAGTATTCCTTCATCAAATGTTATGACAATCTTTATCAAACGAATTAGAAAGTGTCCAGTTCGCCTAGTTAGAAAAAATACGTGAAGATAAGTATACCTAACTAGTCCAGCGAGTCTCCACGTAGTGGGTTATCAAGAGTAAAATAGATTCGCAAGTATTATTCCGCAACTGGCTTCTCTGAGCTCTACTACTGGTGTGGGTGGTATCTCAAACTATGATTCAGCACCAAACTATTAAATATTACTTTTATCTAGCTTTAAAAATCAATTCCACGCTTCGAGCTACGTGTGATTAAAAGTAATGGAAGAATATCAAAATTTTCTATTTTTCGAATGTCTACACATATTAATCAAATTTTCTTTATTTTCAGGTAAGAAAAACATGAAAAATTCAAATTATTCGACGCCCGAGTGGAGCGTTGTGACGGCTTGGGACATACTTTCGCGAATGAAACCGCGATGTGAAAATCATGTGAGTGACTTTTAGTACTAGTTCGTAGTAGGCATTTATTCCCCTTCTAACTTTCAAGCACTGATTATATTGCAATCAATTACATTACAAATGCATTACAAAAGAGAATGAAACTATCGTATTGCGGGTGAACTCAAAGCCTCGGGCCATAGAATTTTCTCGTAGATTTTCGTCAACCCTATCTATTCTCTAGAATACCAGGATTACTTTAGGCTTCAGAAGCCTAATACAATCATTGTCATGGTTCCGCAGTTTCATTCTCGTCACTTCAGCGCTGCCGAATTTAATGTTCTAACACATCCATGAATTTGCACGAAGAAGGCTATGGTAATATTCATGGAGTGGCAAGGTAATTCAGAGATATGGAAGTCATTCCTATAGACTGTATCGAGAGGGGGATATTTCGGTTCCGGGACTCGAACCGTCGGGTGAGAATTAAGAGTTAAAACCCCGCGGAGTCAGATTGGCTCGAAAGGGAAATATTGTTAGGTGTAACTCAGTTACTTTTTATGGAAACTGTTTAACGATCTCTGTGCTTCAATTTGTTTGATTGTGATTATGTCAAGGAAGCAAGATTCAAATATCCCAATTAATTTCATTAAATTGGACGCTGATTCCAGTCAGCAGTTACATGACCTTGCCATTCGGTGAGATCCCTTAGGATAGTATATGCACTTATTTCCTTGTCCACGACTCTATACGGACGCACCAAAATGATTGTTATTCTCTTGGAATACACCTATTATCCTCAGTGACCGGAAAACATCATAAATGCTCATTGATGGGAGATTGAGATTTTCAAGCAGTATAGCTATTTGGTAGACTTTTTATTTCGTGTGGTAGTCCAGGGGCAGAGTATTGGACTACTGACTGGAGGGCCCGTGCTTCCTAGGCACTCCTATTTGGGCACCCTCAGCTTCACCTGAGCTCTGTGATTTTCCGGGTACGAGATATTCCTGGGAAACCATAGCCGGCACAGGGAAAGGATCGGGCGCCCCTACCCTGAAGCGTGGATTTCACACGCCGTCGGGCTTAGTACTGGGTGAACTCTGCCATCACCCACCAAACCGACCGAACACGCGGATGAATACTGTATTTGAGGTTTTTTTGCGTGGATTACGGTAATGTTTCATAAATTTGAATATGGATTTGATTTTACTTCAGTTAATGTTTACTCATTAAATAATTTTGTCGATTGGTGTTTAGGTATAATGCTGCATTGACCCGAAATAATTTCATTCAAATATTAGTGCATTTAATATCTGGATATCCCTTCTCGATCAGGTTTGTTGTGTAATTTACTTTGGAATTCAGTTTTTACGTTGATATAATTTGTAAATAGGAAATTATCAGAGTTTGTGAAATGTTACCAAATTTTCGTCCAAAAATGGATCAATTATCTAATATAAAAGATGAATGAGGCAGCTCATTCTCCAAAAATAACCAAGCTTTACTAACGAAGTACGTGAGGGAATGTTCTTGCAAGAGTAGAGAAACTTTAGTTTTCTCTGCATGCTCAGTTGTACCCTTCTGGCTGACCATTGTAGGAATCTCTTAGTTTAAGCCATCGTCTCACGGGCATTCCTGAGTGCAGTGTTTTCAAGCATCTGTTCAAAAAACGCTCAGGGCTGTAGGTGGACAGAAAAAAAGTAGACAAAGCAAGAATTAGGTAAAAAAAGGCAAAAGCAAAAGAGAGAGAGAGAGACCCGTCGAGGGAAGGTGGTTCGGGTGGAGGCGGCGGGCGAGCGACGAAACTCGGAACGCGCGGCACGTTTTCGGTAGATGCTGTTTTTCCACGGCCCAGGGGCGAGCCTTCGACCCCTTTCCCGCCCTCAGCCAATATTTCTCGTCACTCGCGACGGAAGCCGCGTCGCCCGCGACCCTGGGCGCACCCCCCCGCGACTGCGACCGATTTTTGTGAACATCCCGCGCGGCTCACTCCTCACTCGGTCACCCCCTTGCCTCCCTCCCTCCGCGGTCGCCTTATTTTTTTTCTCTCCCTCCCTCATCCCAATCTCCCCCGCCACTTCCTTCCTTCTTCTGGTCTACACGCCCCGCCCCAGTCCTCACAGCACCTTCCCACACGCACGCACGCACACGGAGGTGTGCACGCACACACATGTACCGCCGTCACCTTCTTCCCGCTTGCTTCCATCTTTTTTTCTCTTCGTCCCTCTTCCCCCCCCCCTCTCGACGGCTCTGGGATATTCGCTTTCCAAATATGCCCGTCGATATGGCATCCATATCGAGGAGGGCCGATATATCGGAATGAGGATAATACTTGCACTAGGCTATCTCGAGTAAAATCGACCATATCGACTTGGTCGATGTTTAAAAGAAATCGGCATACTGTTAATATATCCTCATATCGCACATCCCTACTCGCTCGCTCTGTCTTTCTCCCTGTGGACCAAAAATCCGAAAGAAAAGGACCGCATGTGTGCGTGTGTATGGGTGAGACCTTTCCCATTCCCCATTTCAAGCAGCGGGAGGGATACCTCGCCCATACGCCCTGGGTCCACCGCCATAAAACCTCCACAGACCGCCACCGCTCCGCCCTCTTCCCTACCAGCAATCCTGTCCCCTCCCCGCCTTTCGCCATACGGTCTTCCCACTAACGCCGTTCCATTGTTCCGTTTACCTCAGTTTCATTGCCCAAGATTTTGTGGAAAATGAAACATTGGTGCGTGGTGCGGAAAAATGTTTTTTTCGTGTTCATGAAGATTCATTTTCATTCTTTGTTCACACACCATAATATTCATGCGCAAGTTTGACTTTGCTACGAGATAACGACATGTTTTTATTTTAGCGGAGAGTTACTAGCTATTTTGTAATGTTTCGCCGGAGCAGGTGAATAAAATGTCTGCTCATTCACTAAAACCTCGTTATTGGAGAGATCTTGTTTGTCGTTACGGTGTTTGAAACCAAATATTTGTACTACCGGGTGGCAAGCCTTGCCATTGAAAATTAACTTTCTGAATTAATCTAATATTTTCGCTGCTTTGGGTTTGAACTTGCAGTAAATTCTTCTTAGGTAATACCATTATCCTTGAAGTAAATGGGGGACTTTTTTATCTTGTTCCTCATATTTATGGCTACAGGTATTAGGTAGAAGAAGGACCTATCCACTCTCAATCTCACCCACGTAAATGCGTATTATTATTATTATTAGCGGAATTTAAAGCTCAAACATTAGCTTTTAGCTGTGCATAAATCTAATAACCACAAACTTCTCGATTGCTTAAGCATAATATCCTAATCCAGAAAAATGACATTAACGGATGTGTGAACTTTACGTAAAGTGTTCAAGTGCTTTATTCTTATGTAAAGAAATTAACTTCCAATCTGACGCAGAGGAGGTGAATCAAATATTTTGCTCTCCTTTTAGTTTTTTAATACTAATAAGCATATATACCTTTGAGAAGTTTTAGTAATTCCCCTGATGCTGAGTTTTACAGAGACCAAATTTAATGACGCTAGTTTAGAAGCCCGTACACACTATATGTAAATGGATAATACTATAATTGCAATCAACTGTTGCGGTAATGCCCTAATTCCTTTTGTTCCAACTGTCGAAATACCACTTTTTAGCGCCAAAATAAAATACTTTTGGAATCGATGAATCTCTTCCAGTTTCTCTGAGTCGCGACGTAGACACTCATTATATGCATACTAACTATCTACATATCTAACTATATATTGAGACAAGATTTTTTTATTTAATAATATATAAAATCCTTATGCTTCTCTTGACATAGAATCATTCCAATAAATTTTCAATTCCTGATACTCTTGTGGGTGCACAACATCTAGTCATTCATTTATGCGCCATATTGCATGTCCATTTTTGTTATTTCTTTTAATGTATTCTCCCAGTACGCACGAGTGCGTACTCTCTTTTGCTTATTACCCATTTCTCTGGGATTTCGTGTTTTCTCATTGGCTCTCACGGCCATCAGCCAAAGCATGTTTTCATGACTCCCGACGTCCCCAGCGGTGCCCTCCAATCTCAGCCTGTCCGCCCCAGCCAGAACCCAACCCCGCGTCTTGCCCGCCCGTCGGACTCGCGAGCACGGGCTCACTCGAGCGCTCACGCCCCGACCGACTTCACGAGCCACGTACACCGACATCAAGAGGGTGCCGGCCCGTCTCCCATTCCCATGTGCCTCTCTATCTCTTTCCCTCACTTCTCTACTGCCAAGCCCTGCTCTGCCGCCCCACCCCCGACCCTCTCGTTCCCTACCAGTAACGCCCACGCAGCCCCCCGTAGCCACAAATACGTGGGTTTTTATTAGGGAGGCGGAGGCTGAAGCGCTCCCCCTCACAAACTTAAAAATCTTGGATGTTCATCCGGGTCTTGTTCCATTCTTTCCTCATGCCTTCTGTATCTATTCTTCGACTTACCTCACCACAGTGTTCATTGGTTTTATTTTTAATGTTAGGCTTACTTTCATCCCCGGTGACCAAAATGGAATAATTAACTTGACGTCACAAATTGTGGATGTGAATGTTTTTCGTTGGGCGTTCTCCAGTGTCCCGCCTTGGGTACAGGACTTTATTTTCGTCCTTGTTTCCGCAAAGACACAGAGTTTAAAGTTAATATGTACGAAAATCACTCATAAAAATGGGGACAACTGAAATAATAAAAAGTTGGAAAGCTAAGTTAAATATAAAAATAGGAGGGCATAAAATGGTGTATGTAGGAGGAACGATTCACGTTCTTTGGTTGTTTATGAACTAGTTAAAGGGGAATTAGGAAAAAGAAAAAAATATTTGAATGAGAGGATTGTTGGCAAAGATTACACGCTAAAACGTGTAAAAAATGAGAGGTTCATGATTATTTTTATGTGGCTGCAACAGTTATATGGTATCATAATCTGCTCTCTATAAAAAGAATTGAGAATTAAATCAGAGTTTAGGTCTTGTGAGTTTTTTAGGTATAAAATAATGAAGGATATAGGCAGGACTGAAATAAGGACGAACAAATAAGATTACATGTAGTGTAAAAGAGGAAGTTTTGGGAATACGATTTTGGCAGAAAGAGTTGACGAACGACACTGTGAAGTTCACGTGGATGTACTTAGGGTAACGATTCTCTTGCTTCAATATTTTTTCATGCAGAAGAGGTGCGCATTGCACAGCTCAGATTTATAGCTGTCACTCATGAGAAGAACTTTATTTAGATAGGGCCGTTCTTTGCGACAGGCCAAATCCTCCGCTTTAGAGATGGTTCACTTCTCCGCACCCTCGCTTGTGAAAAATAAATTTTCATTAATTTCTGATTCTTGAAACTGCTCCCAGCTTCATTCCTCCTTATCATGTCGAAAGTATCATTCCCAAATTTTGCTATGCGAATGGCAAAAAGTCTTACGCTCCATGAATACCAGGAGTGAAATGAGTTAAAGGAATGCTACTTCAGTGTCTCCGCTCTTAACTGATTTGATGAATGAAAACTGCACGAAGAGAGGATATGGCAGTGCATAGGACGATGTCGGGTCGGTTATTAAAAAATGAAGAGCCCCTTCTCCCGAGTGTGGAAGTGCTGTAATCAGTGGAGCCTTTCTATTAAGACGCCCTCTCCCGAAATGTTCCCGCTCTGCTTTGCATCTCTTTTCCTTCCCTCTCCACCCCACGCCGCCTTTCCCCCAACCCTTTCCTAAAAAATCCTCGACTGCCACAGATACGCGATGTACAAGCTCGCGCACGCATGCTCGAATCGACGAACAAACCGCCTGGTCTCCGGCATTAAGGCCTTCTCCAAATACGGAATCAAGAGACGTGGAAAGGAGAAGCCTCCCATGCTCGTCTCCCTACTTTCATTCCCCTCCCCCCCTCACTCTCTCTCTCCTCTTTTCCTCTCCCATCCCACATCCTGCAGACCCCTTCTCCCTCCCCCTTAACTCCTTTTTGGTCCGTGGGTTTCATGGTTTTTACCACGGAGGAAAGACCTTTCTCTACCTTCTCTTTTATCCGATGTTTTTATCCACACGGGTCTACCACGCCAACGCTCTCCCTGCATCCTCTCTCGAGTTTCGTTCTTGCCCAACCCCGCTCTTATGTTTCAATGACGCCCTTCGTTGTTACCATTTGGCTCTTTGCGACGTTTTTACACAGCCTTAAGAAGGGTTTGAAAAAATTAAGGAAGCCATACACGTCTCCCAGATTCACCATTGCAATTGTTTCACCGTTGCAATTGTTTCACCCTTGTAATCCTCCTCCATAGGCTTTCACTGGCTTATTTTTCATGGGTAAAATGCCTTGGGAGTGCTGTGTTGGAGGGACGAAATTCAATTGTAGAATGAGAGAATATTAATTATTAGGGGTATAAATTTCTTATCATTGAGTTTTTTTTTAATTTCCGGACATCTCGGGGGGCCTGCGTTATCCTGACTCCTCTTACTGAAATTTTCTGGGTATTTGCCCCCGGGGAAAACCATTGATATAAGTGGAGCAATTCATGCTCTCAGGGTCATAATAGAGAGGATACAGAAAGATCAATCGACCTATTTTGCATTCGTATATCTGGTGACAGGGTGGAACGGAATATGAAGCTACGTACATTAGAATAAATTATAATTATCTACGACCACAGGAAATACAAGTAAATATATAGTATGTAGTGAGCTGATAGCAGTTATACGATTGATGAAACCGAGGAAGAAGCTGGAATGGAGAAAGAAGAACAGCAGAGTTGATCCTCATCGCCCTTTATATTTAATGTGTTTATTAAGACGGCAGGTAACAAGATCAAAGAAAAAGTCTCGTATTTGTGCGATGCACAAATACGAAACGTAGGCGTCGATTTCTTAATATTTTAAGTTTTATACTGAATTCTCATTTTTATTAGTTCTATAACTAAATATATCCTAACTGTAAAATTGAGAAACAAATCTGCTTTCACTTGCACTCACTGCGATTCCAGAAAGGCTACGAGGTACAATCGTCTGTGTAAAATTAAGTATTCCCTTTCTTTCCTTGTATTCTACCTCGTCGTATGACATTTTCTGTCAATTTTCTTAGATTTACTATTAAATGAAATTTACGCTTCAATACCCCAATTAGTGGTCTCCGTGTCACAGATTTCCAGCAATAGGAACTCAAGATAAAAATGGGATATAATTCAGCTCAGTTCCATTCTTCTCCACGCTATAGGTTATTTATTCGTTTTTGCTGGTGATTTTCTTTTACTGTAAGGTTATCAATTGATTTTTTTTGTAAAATAAATTGCTCACTCATTAAAAGCTGAGGTAAGAGAAGCCGAATCAAGAAGAGGTTCAAGTGGCTCTGATGGTTTCAATTAGGAGCTTGAACCGAACCCATACCGGAGCTGCTGCTCGCTTCGACCATTAGCCCCCTCCATTCGCCCTCACGGTACCGAACCCATTGCGTCACAGAAACGGAACCGTAGGCACTTGTCCCCCGGACCCGAAGCTCCCTCCTCGAACCAGAGCCGTACGCAAAATGAAACGGTGCGTTCGTTTCCGAGCGGAGCCCTTTGAACTTCATCATAGGCTCCGGAGCTCAACCAAAGTGTTTCCGTCCATTTTTGACGTCCGTCTTGTGGGGTTTGAATCACTCTGATCTTAGTCACTCTAAACTATGGTTTATCTTTGCCCGTGTAACCAACTCCCTGAAAATGTACCTGGTAAATCAATTGCGGGTTGCGTATTGTTTACAGGTAGGTATACCCGGTGAACGACATCTAATAAAGAGCAAATAAAGACGGTAGGTACACAACTTGATCCAACGAAGAGCTAATAATACTTACGGCAGGAGAACTTGTTACCTTGAGATGGATAAAAGGTAAGCTTGACTCCTACTAGCTCCTGAGTATCAACTCCACTTGTTTTACTATTTTGATCTGCTCTCCTCGCCCAATCCACGGCTTCCTCCCTCTCTTTCAACCCTCCACCCCCTTCTTTCTCAATCCACCATCTCCCCTGCACGACAACAATTTACATTCTCATTCTCTCGACGCGCATTCGCGCCTTTTTTGTACACGTCTCCTCACTCAGGTTCATTCCGTGCTCCTTTTTTGTTTACCACCGCTCGTGCTCTTCATTTTTTCATCGCCCAGAGTCGCTGTCGCATTCGCTGTCACTCGTTCAAGGCTCTCCGTGGCTTCTTCTATCTTTGATTTTTTTTACCGAAAGTTTATTTTGTAAAGTATGAGAATATATCATCTGACACGTAAGGGGACATGCCCGTCAGTCTGTCCTCAGTAAAGAAGGATGCTTCCTCGCCGTCTTCAAAATGTTTCTTTGATATTTTGTCTCAGGGCTCGTTCGCTAAATTTTAATCGACGGATGCCTCTTTCTGGATGCGTTTTCTCCGTCAAGATGTCGAAATACATTGTTTGAATAATTTCCACATTGCGTCATGCTAATTGGATAATACATGGGGTTTTGTTCCTATAATTTAATTTATTATACTTTTACAAAATCAGTTGAGGCTTGCTTTTAGCTAGGAATTTACCATTGCCAAGCATCTCCAAAATGAAAGCGGGAGTTTTTTCCAAGTGAAATACCGTTTGCGTTTCTATTTCTTTAGTAACAACTTTTTTCCTCAATATAATCATAATATTCTTAATCATTTAAAACGTAAATCTACTTTCAAATTGATGCTTAACGATTTAGCTTTGCAATTCACTTGAGCTGGACCACCCTATTTTTTGTATCCATTTCAATAAATACAAATTGTTTTAATTTTCATTGAACAAACTCATGCAATGCGCAAATTGAAATGAAAAGGCTACCTGCATGAAGTGAATTATTTTTATCTTAAGAGGCGCCCAACGGCTGGCGTAATTTATGCCATAGAGATTGGTAATCAAGTAAGTAGAATTTCGGAGCGTGGAGAAAGGGTTAAAGAAATCCCCGTTGGCATTACCATATGCTTACTAGGTGGTGTCTTTACGAGCTCGTAGTTCGTTGCACTGAAAGAGCACTTGAAATTTTCTACATCGTGGCCAAACAAGGATCGGTATATCATTTAGTAATCTCCCACTGTGGTTCCATCCGTGATACTCGTGTGGAACTATATGGCCTACGATATGCAAATATATACTCAGATAGAATGTGTTAATCTTACCTCCAAATGTTCGATGGAAGATTTTTTTAATCCAAACGAAAAAGGCCAATTTTTTGAGAGATCCATCTAGATTAAAACTTTAAGGACTAGCCATTACTGTGTCAGCGAACCTCACATCGACCGGAATGTTTTCAGTACTCACGGTCAATATTTTCATTCAAAATTAAAAGTTATCCTACGCCATTGGCGAAAGCCGTCATTAATTGGACATGCATGAACCATATTAAGTTACAGCAGGGTTTTACCTAATTAGAACCGAGATTCATCCGTAATCCCTCATTACTTAAGTACCCATAATAAGGAAAGTATGTTTGTTTTTTAGTTTTCAATACAAATGCATCAATATCAGTACTAGAATAAAAGTCTTCCGGTTTCCAACTTCAGTAACAGAACTTTTTAGTTGACAGTTGTTCATTACTCTGGCTAGTTCTTAGGATGTTCTGTATTTTTAACTTTTAATCCTACTTTATGACCACACTTGTTGCTATCCGTTGGCAATTAACTAGATCTATTATATATAGTACATGTGTTATTAAGTTCCCTAAATATAAGGCTGACTGATTTAGAGCTAGAGCTGAGAATATGGCGCTGGTTTCGTACACTATTGATATAAACTTAAGATTTTCAGCTAGTCGTGTCTATCCCCAATTTTCTTTCCCAGCGAATCCGTACCAAGGAATCACAAGTCCCATCTCCTCCTTTATTCCGGGTGCCTTCTTCCATCTCTCACAGTTACCTCTTCTCCGTGCTCTCCGTTTAGACGCGCTGCTTGCTGTTTTGTTCAGTCCGCCGCCTCGGTTCTTTTTTATGTTTCTTCTTCGGGGACTGTGCCCGTCCCGTCGCCATCCGCTTCCCTTCCGCCGGAAGCGCCCTCCGACGCGATTGCCTTGGAACCCGTCCAAAAATCATCCGATTTCAAATTCCTCTCCCAATGGGAACGATCTCTCTCTCTCTCTCTCTCTCTCTCTCTTTGTGCTATCCTCCCTCCCAAAATAAAACCAACATTGTCTACTAATGCTGGAATCCTCTCCACTAAAGAGAGAATGAGAAACGGTAGCTACGTATTATCCCCATGCGCGCTCCAGAATACTGCCGTGGTGGCTCAAGGGCGATTCAGAGTAACAGGAGGCTGTCGATGATTAATCGGTTCAGATTGAGCGTTCTTTTTCTTCAGACCTTCCGTTCGGGTTTTTTCTCGTGCTTCTACGAATGGTATCCGTGATCCGGTATCGTTGCACTGACATCTTTCATTCCTTGGGTAGTCAAACGAGGACAGGCCTCGGATGTAATTATCTCCTGTTAAGGGAAAAGTTCATGTTTGCCGAAGTGTTCCGTCATCCGAACTTGGCAGCATCATTAAGGAACCTTGCGTTAATGAGGTGCCCAAAACTAAAGAAATTAGAAGCTGCTCTTCTTCTGGATATTCTAGTGTCGATTTCTGCGGCATGACGGGACGCTGGTGATTCACTTTATCTCGCTTTACTTCGTGTTGGATTAATGGCTTGGGCTGTTAATGTGGAATTGTTTTCAAACTTCATCCTTTGTCTAATTAAAAGTGTTCTTAAATATCTTGATGCCTGTCGGTTTTCTTCAACATTTTTCCTGTTTGTGTATAGATTTATGCAGGCTCTGAAACTGAAAGCGGGTTAAGAAATTTGCACATTGCGTGTGATAATTACTATCGCAATCCTTCATGTTCATGTGCCCCAAATGCCAAGTCAGTATTCTAATGTAATTTGTTTCTAAACATAGTCATTTGTTTCCTCTTTGCGACACACACACACACATATATATATATATATATATATATATATATATATATTTCTTCTATTTCTTGCGATGAAGACGGAGCTGAATTCCGTCGAAATGATCAAGAAATAACGTGTGAGCGATCTATTTATGTGTTCTTATATTGTTTGTTGCTGTCTAAGTTTGTTATTCAACACTTCCGTATTACTTCGACGAAATCATCTATACATATATATATATATATATATATATATATATATATATATATATATATATATATATATATCATCAAATATATCTATACATATATATATATATATATTTATATATATATATATATATCATCAAATATATCTATACATATATATATATATGTATATTTATATATACTCGTATATATATTTACATATATATATATATTTATATTTACATATATATATATTTATATATTTATATATATTTACATATATATATATATATATATATATATATATATACTAGCTGAATACCCGGCTTTGCACGGGTTAGGGAGAAACAGTAATATAAATATACTACAAAAATAAAAACAACAAATTATAAAGTACAATAATACACTACTTCATACAAATTTAAGAATCTTTTTCATTTAACACCTGTTTATAAACTACATTTTTGTTTCATATCCAGGAGAAAGAATATATAAATTTTTAGGCGAACCTACTCTGGAGCAAGCAACATAAAGTTGCCCGTGGCTAAAACATGGCGATCTTAGATCAACACCACAAAACTTTAAAGACTGTCCCTGTGATTTATTAATGGTAATTGAAAAAGCTAGCCGGACTGGAAACTGTAATCTTTTAAAGTTGAAGGGAAGATCAGTTGGGATTAGAGGTATCCGTGGAATAAAAAATTATTTCACATTTTCCTTTTCCAGTTAAAAAGACTGCCTGGATTATATTTTTCATTAATTTTGTCACACACAATCGTGTCCCATTGCAGAGTTTTGGTGGATCTAAATTTCGCAATAAAATGATTGGAGATCCTACTATAAGTATAAGGCGATGTTGTTGCAATCCAGCTGGATCAAGTGAATTTAGGAATTCCGTTGGATAATTGACGGCTTCGTCAGCATCCACTACGGTATCAACCGATTTATATTCAATCACGTCTCCTGGCAGCATGGCTAGTATCTCCTTGTTAATTTCATTAACATCATCGTTCTTAGGAGCAAGAATGGCTCTTTCTCGCAACCATTCTAAATTTTTATAATTTTGATTAACGTTGCGATAGACTGCTTGTATCATATCGCGGACAGTTTTCACCGATACACATAAATCTGATGACAATTTTATCATACCAGATGCTTCAATAACTAATGTATCTTCTCCAATCTCCAAAAGTTTATTTGCAAATTTTTGAGCATTCCCATCTCTTAAGAGGATTCGCATGTTTTATTTAAGGCTAATTTCATGGACATGATTCCATAGAACAGAATGTTTTAAACAGGCATAAATTTCATCGGCTGGAGTCGATTTTGGAACGACAGGCAGAGTTTGACGGAAGTCTCCACACAGGAGTACCAGAGCTCCTCTTATTAAACTGCAGTTTCCTCTAAGATCGTAAGTGTTGCGTTGAGGGCCTCAAGAGATTTTTTATGAGCCATCGTACACTCATCCCATATTATCAATTTACATTCTATAAGAACTTGTGCCTGGCCGCTTGTTTTAGTTATATGACATGTGGGATTTTCTTGTCGGGAAATATTAAGTCGCAACTTAAGGGCAGAGTGGGCTGTTCTTCCTCCTTCCATTAATGTCGCTGCAATACCTGAAGATACAACGGCTAGAGCAATTTCTCCATGAACCCTGATTTCAGCGAGAACTAAATTAATTAAAAATGTTTTTCCCGTGCCACCAGCAGCATCAAGAAAAATGATACCTCCTTCTTGTTTATCTACTTGATCCATTATTGTTTCGTACGCGAATTTCTGATCTTCATTAAGAAGTGGCTTTTTATCCGCGATGTATGCTTCTAAGTCTAAGACATTGTAGCTAGTTTCACGTATATAATCTGGATAAAATACACCCTGTTGATCTTGTACGAGTGCAAAAAGACCGAGTTCCACTAAAGTCTTGTTAACCATGGTGATACACTTTTCCTCCAAAATAATCAAAGTTTTATTAAAAATGTCGGAGTTAAACGTAATATCCAATGTAGGATTTTCACTTCGAACTTTGGCCAGTATATCCTCACTCATTGATTCTTTATATTTTTCCCATATTGTTTTTGGGTTAGATGGATTACAGGAGGTTATTATGATGGCAAACAAAATTCGGATTTGTCCTGGAAGAGAAATCAAACTGGCCTCTCGCAATGAGTCATCCCAGTGTTGATCTCCTTCTAGCAACCCTAAATTCTGGCTAGCTTCTCTGAATGTCTCACATATTTCTCCGTTTACCGTTCTTAATTCTGCAAATGAGCGAGGTCCTCTAATGGTATGTAGAAGCATTCTTAAAAAATAACATTCGGCGTTGTTAGGATGGACTGTGTAGACTCGGCCAAATGCGTCACATGAATAAATATTATTCTCAGGATCAAAGTTGCCCATTTTTCTTCTACAAAAGACTTTCCTTGATGTATTCCACGTATAATATCTCGGCAATTCTGAATACAATAGTGTTCTTGCAAAAGTATCCTGCTGGCATAGTTGGAAAAATGCTGTTTCTATGACAGCAAAAAAGTAAACAAATTACATACATACAAACAAACACTCTCCTTTATATATATATATATATATATATATATATATATATATATATATATATATATATATATATATATATATATATATATATATATATATTAGCGTCGCGTAAATTATTTTTGCGCCAGAGAGAAATGAGTTACTATTCGACCCCTCTCCTTGGTAATTATTCGAGGAATTCTTTGTGAAAACTGATGCCCACCTCCTTCAGAGATGCAAAGGTATCTTCTCTTCGCCACATCTTTCATTGAGAGCGAATGAATATTTCTCACAATCATATTAAATCTGCACTCATATATTCCGTAAATGTTGGTTGTTTCTCCCTCTACAACAAGGGGAAAGGCCACCACCCGCCCTTATCTAACCTACCACACCTTTCCTTCCGTATCTGAAAAGGGGATCCCTTAAAGTGGGGGTGGGAGCCACATTAAGAGGCGCGGGAACGCCTTCGCTCTCAGGGTGACGGAAACGTTTCCAAGCCATTACTTTATGTTTATGTATGAGTGTGCCACTTCGTAACCCCTTTCCCTTTCATCTTCTCTCATACTCTCCAACCCCCCTCTCTCCTTTCTCCAGGGTTCCTACTCCTTAGGGCGAAGGGTATTGCGATGGGGTAAGGGGTTTAGAGAGGGTAACGAAGCGGAGTTTGGAACCCCACTAGAGCTGTCGCGGTGATTCTGAGTGTTTTGACTGTCGTTAAGGTTTCTCCTGCCCACCCCACCATCCCACGCCGCCCTCATTGAGCCACTCTGGTTTCTCGAAGCCTATGTGCGTGTCTGTGGGTGGAACGCCTTCTGAAGATACAAATCACTCGGGACAGTGAGTAGCACTTCTGAGAATTTGATGTCTCTCAGGCCTCCCCTTATGGATCCCTTCTCCATTCCACCGTTTCCTCTCTCCCTCTCACTCCCCCCGCCGCTAAAAAGAGTCTGATCTTCTCCGTTCCCCCCTCCCGCTCCGATCCCTCCCGAGAATACCGTTTCGGGCATATGATTTTTCATAAATTCCTCCGAAAGAATCGAGTGTCACCTGTCGGGATGAATTTCCAATGAATTGCAGATTATGATGCACTGCGATTGTCGCAACTAAGTTCACGTACAAAGAAATCGAGTACTTATTTTAAATATAGGGAATAGAGAGGACAGCTCATCCTTACTCTCACGGATACGCCGTAAAATTCTCGGGAGAGGATAATTTTTTAACGAAAGCTGTACAAAAAGTAGCTAATAGATCGTACGAAGAACAAGTTACTTTTAATTTGTTGCTTTGGATTTTAAAATTTTCCTTTTTGGCGGATTTTTTTTAGATTTTCCCAACATTGTGAGAAGAAAAACTACGGTCTATTATTAATCTGGTCACTGTTGCAAATCTGTGGCAGGGCTGAATGATTTTTGGTACTCTTTAAGTGTTATTTATAGAATTATGGCTACCTATGTAGAAAGGTCTCACAAGCGTGCATTATGTTGTAAGAATTCTGTTCTTCATTTTAGGGTTTCATCTACAATACGTGGAGCACAAAAAAGTAGGCAGTCCTGTTAAAAATATTTCAACTTTAACCATAACGAAGGAAATTGATCCTATTAATGTCGACGTCAAAAATCCTAGAGAAAACAGGTATGCCTGCTTTAATATTCTGAATCATTATCAAATTAAAAATAGCGTATTACTCTTCGTATCTCTTCAGTCAATTTGAATATTCCGTAGTCCTTTAATTTTTTTGTGGCCTATTCTAAGTGATCGCATAATTTTGGGATTATGTAAAATACAATGACTAAAAAATTTCTATTTATTTTTCCGAATAATTTTATTTATTCAGGGCTTCTACACTTTAGAAACTGCCATGACATTTTCGCGTATGGACAATACAAAATTATGCGCTTGAGCCTTTCCCATCCATGAATTCATGTATCATCAAATCACTGGCGTATTATTAAGCCTTTGGTGTGGTTCGTGCAGGCGTGTGATACCGTCGTGACTTCTTTAAAAAAATATAACCATCTGCGTCACTGGCTCTTAGCTCATGGAATCCCCCACGTCACTTGTTAAGCTGAAATTTCACTTGGTAAATAAGAATAGGTTAATGTGTAAAATGAAGCCGATGCTTCTGTTGCGGGGATCGGGATGGTGCGGGGGCTAACGTACTGGCTTCCCACCCAGATGGCGCGGGTTAAAACCCGGCGGTGTTGAATATTTTTCAGAGGTATCTCGATCCCTACTTGAGGTGCTTCGTGGAGGGCACTTTGAGTGAGTACGCCGTCCGTCGGATGGGACGTTAAGCTGCGGACCCCTTGGCGCCTTTCGTAAAGAGTAGGCTAATGCCGACGCCGGGTTTCTCTCCACCCTTCATCCTTTCCTGTCCATCCCCTACGGCCCAAATGACCTCAGCTGTTGGTCGCCTCCCCTAAAAACTACTGCTACTGCTGCCGTTGCGCTGACATTAAAATAAACTTTTGCTGGCAATGATATCGTTCTACCGCATTTCTCCAAAAACCAACTGCGTCAAGATAAAAAATGCTCTGCCCTCTATTGTCCCCTAACCATCAGGTAACGTAAGCGGGCATGAGGTGCGCGTATAGAAATCAAAAACATAATTGAGATATGTCACCGTGACGTAGTGTCCATCAAGTATACGTGTGGAGGCTGTTGAGCGCCGTTCATGATGGTAGTAGGAAAGGAAGGGGTGTATTATTACTCTATAATGCTGTTATTTTGAGCAGTGGTGAAATTTGCTAGACCTTTAGCTCCCGTTAACGTCACCCGGTTGCCTCAACTCATCTCGCATGTGTCAGCGGTCAAGTTACATTTTCTAACAACTTTCCTTTCGCCAGTGAGCGAAAGTGAAAGAGGGCGCGCAATTATAATTCTTCAGAGACGTAATCATTACGAAAGTTTTCCAGCTCAGCATTCCTTCGATTGTAGTCCATATATGAACAAATGGCCTCAAATAATTCAAAGGTTTCGAGTCCACTGCCCTCCCAGATTATGTTCAAAACATTCTTACGAACCGCTAGAAAGAGTGAGCAATAGGATAGTCTCTTCCACAAATCTTTGCAAAATCCTATTCCATTCGACTTTTATGTGGTGAGGGAGAAGTGATTGGTGACCACGTTACGGCCAAGGAATGGATATGGTAACTGTTTGCTGTTGAGTAATTTTCAGTCCTTTTTTGGATAGTAGGCCAGTAGTCACTTCCTCCAACGAAATGTTGTTGGCTCACGTTCTAGAAATTGTTATACTAAGAATCTCTCTCAATCACTCCATCAGTCACTGTGCTGTCAAGGCATATTTTAGGATAACAGCGTAACTGAATTTCGTGAATGCATTCGGTTTTCAAAAGTAATTGGATGATTTAAATTGGATTACTAAAGTCCTACCTGAGAGCTCTTAGCCGTCTACCCCACCATCATTCTCCTGTCAGGTGAATATTCAGGTCAAACTTCACCATTTCAACCTTTTCACAATCACAGCTAACCTATTGCGCGATTCCCGCGGCTCCCCTTTCAATCTATAACTTGTGGTGGGGTGGAGCCTAATAATGACAATTCTGCATAAGGGCAGAGTGACGTGAGAAAAACTTGGGGCGAAGGCATTCTCTGGGAAACTGATTCCGTGTAAAAATAAATGTATTAGCTTGCTAATTTGGATACATTTACGCAATTTCGCACTTCAGTCTTAATGGATCGTTCCCTTTATAATGCCAAACCCTTTCCACTGCTATGCCCATTCCCGGACTCTTCCAGCACTTTATTATATCTTTCCTAACTTCAACCGCGTGTGTATTTTTTTTACTTTCTTCCTCGGCTTGCAGTCGCTCCCGGCCGCTGCAGCGATGAGGTCGCATTCCTCATGTTTTGTCCGCCTCGAGAAAATTCCTTCCATTTCATTCCGACAACTATCTCCATTCCCATGGTTATTTAATGAATGGATAAACAGAAAAGCTTTAATTGGACTATTACGCGTTTTCAGGCGTCAACTGCGGTAGATTTTTCCAAGTTTCAGGGAAAATTGATTCCTTTGTTGTCGTTGTTGACAAATACAGGTTTTTCGTGAAGTTACCTCGGTTCCTTAACAGTAACAAGTAACCAAATATTTTTCCTTCCGTCATAGTACCTCGGTGCATAACGTTCAAAGCGTCCTTCCGGGTATTTTTTTCTGAGTTTTGTAGCCTCAGAGTTTGTAAAAGGTTTTCCGATGAATATGGGCTATTGTGTACCTAATAGTGATTTTTCTGTTAATGACATTCGTTAGAGAGTAATCATAGTCTTTTATTATTTCAAACCGACATTTTTTGATGGAAAAATTGCTAAAATTTCTGATTTTTCATTGAGTCGCTATATGTTGCTTCTACGTACTGTCCTACGTCAGCTTGCCCTATAAGATGTTGTTGTATAACTTCTGCGAATTTGTTTCTCATCGGTTTTTTTTAATTGCCTTTACTTTTTATTGCATTTTCTAGGATTTTCAATAAATTCGTATGTAATTCTTATTAATTTTTGCATGAATTCAATCCATAACACAGTGCTTACGTCCCTCTTCTTTGTCGTATTAAGAAAAAAAACTTTTAGACTAGTCTGAAAACTTGTGTTATACAATTTTCAGGGGACCCAACTCCTTAAAGCCGGTGAAGCCCAAAGGCTCTTATCCGTCCTCATTCCGCGTCGTAGCATTTGATGTTATCGATCTGCCTCCCTTCACCGCATACATCCCCCACAGCTCTTATTTCTAAAAAGAAAACTTGGTCGTTGGAGTTTCCTTCCTAGGGACCTTTAGATTTTTAACGTTTTTATTTCTCACCCAAAGGAAGGCTGACATTCGTTTCTGCCGCAACTCTTTTTATATTCTCCTCCGGCGAAGTTAAACTTGCCTGTCATAAAAGGAAAGGATCTTACGAATAAATTTATTTGACAAAATATGTGATATTTTCTGTCTTTCACGCTATACATTTAAATTTTTCCATTGGGTGAGCAGAGAAGTCATGAAATGGATGAAAATAGCCCTTATAGGCAATGGAGTATTAATACTTCTCGGCGACTTGTATGTCGGAAACAACGATGTATTTTGAAAATTTTTCAGTTTTGTTGCTGGAGGCTTAATATTCTATAAAAGGTTGAACGAATTTCGATGAGAGTATTTTTAAATAGGTGCATTACTGTGGGCTCTGAGGACCAAAATATAACCCTTTTCGTGCAGCGGGGTGAAAAACGTTACGAAAGTATTTGAGTAGATAGTTTTCGGGGTATCACTCACTCACCCCCTCCCTTGCCTTTTGTCCCTACATGCCCCTAACCGATTCCCCATCTCCCCCTCTCACATCCTCCCCACCTTCCCTGAACCCTCTCCGCCCAAACACCCTTCTCCGCCCTATCTCCGCGGTACCCTCTATTCCTAAGTGATTCGTCGTGTCCCTGGGGAATGCGGCTAGGCTTTCGATGGACCATTTCATTCCCCAGAGTCACCACACCGAGACCGTGGCCGAACTCCTTATTCCAAGCCCCACCCCCTCATCCCTCCCCACATCCCATCTCCCGGAGTCTCCTTCCCGCCTCCACCACCATTAGGAAGAGGAATGGAAGGAGTATTACTCCGCCGCGGAGCGATACCCCACCCGGGCAGAACTTTATTTTTCTCCGTTAAACCTTTCACCGGGCTGCGCCCATTTTCTGATCATTCCTGCCGTAATCTGAAGCGACGCAAGGCCCCCGCCTGTGCTTTTAAGTCCCCTCCCCCCTCTGACGATCCTCAGCCACCTCTCCGGGGGTGTGAGCGGTGCATACATATAGTATTTCACCGGAGAAAGGTGCCGGCGATCGCCAATCCTCTCCACGGGAGGCGTTGCTTCATCGCCCGGTTGCAGCTGCGCTGGAACCTCTCGTTTCGGCAGCTTTAAGTCGGCGGCGTATGCACTCGCGGGATAATAATTGTGCGCAGTTAGGGCAGCAACACCCTTCGTCTTTTACGAGGTTCTTACTTCCCGAAAGTGCTCGATTCCCAGTATTTCCGAACTGGCATGTGGATAGCTATCGGAAAGGCATGGCTAGCTTTCTCTCATTTCTCTCTCCTTCGTTTTAACTTCAGATTTCACCTCAAACGGAGGGCAGTCACTGCAAGCCCTTTGCCCGCTTTCGGTTAACAATGCTTAGATCGACGATTTACGGAAACTCTTCTCGTATATTCCTGTCGATCTGCGTGCATTTTCTGCTTGATTTCTCAGAGATGAAGGAATTAAATCGTAATGTTATTTATTCCGCCACAGACAAAATATGTATTTCGGTTCAGTTACGGTTTAGTCACACCAAATGTAATGGAACCCTTTTCATCCCAATGCTTAAAATCTAGTGGGATGCAAGAACTGATTGCTCTATTTGATTTACTGATTCTATGCGGAAACTCTCGATAAGTAGTGATACAAGTATGCTTCAATTGAAAAATCCAATGTTAAAAAACGTAATCGCAATTAATTGATGTCATCCTGTTGGGAGACTAGTTTTAATTGCCAATAATTAACCATTTTTCCATAATGAGACACCTTGGTAACTTGGTTAACTTATTAAGTAACAATCAACACCGATTCAAGAAAACCCGCTCATGCGAGACCCAACTAGGATTATTCACACATGACTTAATTTTATCAGGTGAAAGTGGTAGGCAGGTAGATGCGAACTTTATAGATTTTCAAAAGGCATTTAATAAGGTTCCCGATGGTAAATTGATTCATAAATTAAAGTTCGCAGGCATAAACAAGGGTGCAAAATATTGAGTTGAAGACTCTTTCAGAGCGGGAACAGAGGGTAGTCCTTGAGGACGCTAGTTCCGACTGTGTACGAGTGACCTCGGGGGTACCTAAGGGAAGTGTAATCGGGCCGTTGCTTTTCTTGATTTTTGTTAACAACAGCGAAGTGAAAAGTATGATTAGACTGTTCGCGGATGACACGGTGATTTATCGGGAGATATCTGGGGATGAGGATCGTTTAATTCTAGCACAGGATCTAGATTGCAGTACAAATTGGTTTTCAAAATAGGGGATTGCCATTAAACCTTAATAAATGTTCGGTGGTAATTTTTTTGAAAGATCAATGGGGTTTGTTTACAAATTAGCTGGAGTTGACCTAGAAGGATGGTAAAAATACGGTAAAATACCTAGGTGTTACTTTCACTAAAGACTTAACTTGGGGGACCCACATACGTAAAGTCTGCAGGCAAGCATATAAAAAATTGGGATTTATTAGACGCCTTGTTGGCAGAAGTGACTCCAAGGTCAAGGTACGTTATTACCAAGCTCTCGTAAGGTCTCATTTAGAATACGCATGTAGTGCATGGGATCCGAGTAAAAAAGGCCTCATTCGAGAAATTAAGAAGGTTCATCGCCGGGCAGCCCGTTTCATTAAAAACTAACGATGAAATGAAAAGCGTCACTGAAATGCTTGTGGCTTTGGGGTGGAAGAAAGGGTGGCTTTGGGGTGGAAATCATAAGAAGAAAGGCGGTTCAATGCTAGGTTGAACTTACTAAATAAATATCCGCATATTTCAACACCGGGGTCTCGCAAATTATTCGCACTCCAACATACATTGGTCGCTTCTTACCCGCCTTATCTCTAAATGTTAGCATAGATCTTCCTTTCTTACTTCCCGATAAAGATTTAAATTTGCTGTACAGCGCAACAATTTCACCCTTCCTCTGCAAACATTCCATATCCTCGCACTTCGTCTTCCACCATGCTACTTTTGCTTTTTTTGTTGCCCTACTAAATTTTTTGTTTAACTCTTTGTACTTCCTTTTGCCTTATATATATATATATATATATATATATATATATATATATATATATATATATATATATATATATATACATACACATATACATATAGGCGGTAGTCCTGGAGGTAGAGCGTTGAAATGCAGACCGGAGGGTCTGTTTGTGTCGAAGTGTGTTTATGGTTTTTATATATACATATACGAGTAATATATATACGTATATACAAGTAATATATATAGTTGTATTTTTTATTTTTTTTAAGTCTTAATTTTTAATCTGGATCCATAGTATTTTATTTACAGATCAATTTGTTTTTCATAAAGTAGCGATTAATCTAATTTCAAAATTAATCAGTTATTTAATGACCTATAAAGCTGTTGTATTGAAAAATCAACTGGCCCTAATTAGCTCAATATTTTCTGATTGACTGGATTTACAAAGCGACGCGATAGCTATTCCAATGTTACGTGTCGTTGAATTAATGTACATTTTATCACAAATGAAAAAAAGGGATTAACCTAAATAAATATTAGTTTTTAATTCAAGAATTGTCCGGTTGTTTGTTCGGGTTTTGGGTCATCTAACGTTATCTTTTTATTTCTTTTCGGACCTCGACCTAGGTCGCGGTTCGATGACTTTAGCCTTCCTCCATTCTCAACCCTTACTTGACATCGAATCATCACTTATTAAATCCTCTTGCTACGTGCCTTTATTATCATCACACTCATAGAGTTGAATTTATAATGGAAACTTTTCGAGTAGAATTTCGTCATCATTAGTTATGATAACGATAAAGAGTAGGTACTCACCTTTTGCTCATCATATTTAAGTGAATATAAATTAATATGTTATAAATATCAATTAATTTGTTATTCTTTTAGTCGATGCCATATGCTCGATTGTTTCGCTTCATTGAGTCTTTTACATCCGCAACACAGCGAAGTGAAACAGCCCTGGTCGTCAATGAACATAAAAAAAGTACTACGTGGATAGGTTCTTTCATTTTACCACAATTTCTGGAACAGTCAGTTCGCGGAATCGATTGAACTGCCAAAGGTGTATTCAAATGCAAATCGCCTCGCCGATTTCCCGAAGGCTCCGTTGTGAATGAGCACCTCGACAGTCTCTCTCTCCGGGGCCACTTCCCTTTGGAAAACCACTCTCGATCTGAAATATTCAGAAACACATAAGTTTTTTGTTCGATTATCCGCCGTGTTTTCCGACTTTTATTTCATTAAACACGCGAATCAATTTAAGGGGCCACAAACGCAAACCCTTAAAACTTGAAACAGTCCCTCCCGTTGCCTTCGAATTGAATAAAAAAATCGAAAGAGCCATTAAATAAAGACTTTATCGATCATGCGTGAAACCGTGCCAAAAAAAAATAACAATCCACAATCGGTTCAGCATGATGAAACCTTGGGGGCGATACGATCGGATTCCTCCGTTCGGTTATATGATTTCATCGCTCGGAGAGTATTTGTTGTATTTCAGACAAAGCGAGGAATTGGTTGTATGCTCATTCTGATTGGAAGTAACACTGGCGTCGCGTGAGCAAAAAATGGAAGAATCGGTTATTGCTTCTCGATACGCCCATTCTTATTTATTGGCACTATATAGAATTGCACTTTTTGCATGAATCAGCTTCATATTGGCTGCGCCGGCATATTTCCTTAACCGTGCCTCAGCTCGCATAAATTATTGATGTGAATATGGAGCTCTTTCGGTTCCTTTTTTGAATATTCAACCCAAGATGTATTGAGAAACTTTTTGATATAATGTTGTTCTTAGTCGTGGCCATTATTTATTTTAGCTGAGAGATTTTGGGCGTTTGAACAAATAGCAAAAACCAGTCAAATGTAACAGTGTAAATTGTAGCTTGACTCCAGCGTCAGGGTGGTGTTTTAGTTTGCCTATTTCATTGCCCACGGCAGTTTCTGCCCAAGCACTGCAGTGCCATTTGAAATAATAGCGGCACGGTTGCTCTTTACCGTTTAATCATGAACAAGATCAGGGTAGGTAGTTATTTCAAGGCATGGAGCTGCAGCTCCAGGAGAATGAGCCAGTGACAAGTCAGACAAGAAAATATAATATTCGAACCACCATTGTCACCATCCGCTTTGTTATGAGAACAGGTTGTCAATGGAAGGCTCGGTGGTAGTTTTGCATTTTCTGGAATTAAAAAAATATGTGTTTTTCGGAGAATCTCGTTGCATAACTACAGTAACAATTGAATTGATTTCTCAAGGAAAATTTCAGCAGATTAAGTTCGATGCATAATCGTATTGATTTTAGAGAAGAAAATCGTTGAGAATATTAGGGTGGAAGCCAGACGATGTGCAAGATTTTTCTTGTTGTATTTTAAGATGTAACAAGTTAAATAATGTTTCTTTCAATTTATACTTCGTTTGATGATCCAAATTATTGTCTATATTTATTAAAATCCATATCTAACTTTTGTGAATTGGAGAATATTTGAGTTTTAATCATTTGTAGTTAAACCCTTTGCGACATTAATATATGACGCATTGGGCAATGAAAATGTTTGTCATTTGACACAATTTTAAATATCTTTTGAGAAAAGAGTTAAACCTAGGTTTTCTAAATGAATGATTGAGGTCAAGTAGCCTATTCCTCTTTTGTGTGTGTGTTGAACAAACAATATAGCCATAAAAACTGTCATATGTCTGCCAATCTCTTGCGTGTGATTTAGGGTTTCGGTGATAGAATTGTTGCACGATAACGAATAACTTGGTATTTTTTATTCTAAAGAGCCATGTAGGCATACTTCTCTGCATGAAAATATTTCAGGTCGTTTAAATTTTAAGGAGCTCTTCATTTGATGGTGACGATCGAAGACACTCGCAGCGTTTTAATTATCACTCACAAAACAAGCGACATGGCAAGGTTGCAGGAATATGACTGGAGTACCATTCAACAGAGATACAAAAGGACGATACGGGAAATTGTAGATGGTACCAAGTACAAATGTTGCAGAAAATGTCAGAATCGGTTAAATGATTAGATATTTTTGGGGAGTTTGGATCGAGTGAGAAACATCAGTGGTTACAGAATGTAGTACACATATGAAATACCCATTAATCAGTCGTTCCAGGAGACCGGTACCTTCCCTAGTGAAATGGCTGTTATTTAATTGACTCAGGTAAATTTCATTTACGCCCTCTCATGGATTAGCTGTTCTTACCGATGTTCCTTAACTTAGTCCACCATCTGCCAAAATCTGGTACACACAAAAGTACCCAAGTAGTGATAGGCGTGATAATGGAAACGCTACAGTAAACCATGGAAAATATTATGATTTTATTTAATTTCGAATAAATTGTTCCCATGTAAGCACTCAACTTGTACCAATAGGTTTCACGGTGTCGAAGGAGTTCTAACTCAACGAATAATTACTGTGACACTTAGGTTTCCCTTATTTAAAAAAATCTGATGACGCCTCCGCTTACGTTTTCCCTACCTCCCCTCGGAGCTGAGACGAAAAGTTTGGGATCCAAAGAATCCAGTGATATTGCGACTTGGATGACGAAACATTGTCCGCTGAAATCTTGATCGCCCGGCAGTAGTAAATTTGTCGGAGTGGGTGCATCCCCGATTCGCGAGGCACACTGTTACAGCGCCGTTGACGGACTCGTTGAACGGGAGAGGGGAGATGGATCGTGAGTTCTAACTAACCCACTTGGCAGTCTGATTCCCGGGAGGCCGAGTGAAAAGGCCGCGCTTTAACAAATTACTGCGGTTTAGGTGACTCTTCGCCCTCTCTTTATCTCTAGATTCACGTGGGGTGGGCTGGGAGAGAAAAAAAAAGCGCGCGTGTGGGGTCTTGGCGTGGGATTCGGCGAAATGTGCGGAAGGGATGAGGCGAAGGGGGAAACCGGGGGGGGGGGGGGGGACGGGCGGTTAGAGTGCCGTAAATTATAGCGCCCGCAGTTTATCCTCGCCTCACCCCCCCTCCCTCCCCCGAACGGAGTGGACGTCAGCTCTAATAACCCGCGTCGGAAATGTGAGCGGGTCCTTTCTCTCTCACACACACTCAGGCACAATAGCACACGATGTGCCCTCTGGCTGGTGCCACCGTCCGCCCTCCACCTTGCCAACTCCCCCCCCCCCTCTCCCCCCCTCCCTCCCCCCTCCCTCCATCTCCTTTTACCCGTCGAAATCGCCGCTCTCCGGAGCACGCACACGTCCGCACACTCACGCACAGAGGACCGCGAGCGCCATCTCCCTTCGGCACTGATTGAGCTATCTCAATCGGGATTCCACGGGTATTTTCTCTGCTCCTACCCCACCAACCCCCGTCCACACACACACACACACGAGGGCTTAATGTTATTCCTTCCGTTTTTCACTTCCCTCGATGATATCCCCCCCCCCAACACCCATTTCGTTTCTCCTTCGCTCCTCCCGCCCCCTCGGACGGACCCCACACGCCCTAATTCCCTTCCTGCAACACCGGCGGAGCCATCCGTCCGACTGATCTCTTCGAAGCGAAGAAGTCTCCATCCAAGATGAATGCGTGCTCATGCGGCGCTCCGGAAGATGAAGGAAAATGATGCCGAGATGGTGCGTCCGAAATATTACTACCCCCACCCCCGTCCCCTTCCCCAAGGTTCTCCCCGTCCCGCTTGCCCGCCCCATCACTCTCCCCTCTCCAGACTACCTACCGCCTCGGCGTCGGCGGGGAGCCCGAAAATAAATTAGGGTAAGACAAATGAAAGGTGACGGAATAATTTTTGGCCCTTACCCAACCCTCCTCCCACCCTTCACCTAATAATCACCGAGAGGCTTGTCTTACGAGGACTAGTTCCCAACCTGCGTCGGACAAGCTGAATGGTGTCGTCTTAAGTCTGCTCGTTTCTCCACCATTGATCGCCGGTTATTGCCTCGCTAATCCTCCGGTTGGGTGTGGTTCTTCGGCCGGTAGTTTCACATTTCCAGAGGTCCGCTTGGAATGACTTGATCATTGGGCGTAAATATAGACGCGGGAATTCCTAAACAGTAGATATTCCTTAAAGACGTTTCCAATGGCGTGTATATAATGATTTCCAAACGGCCTAATGTGCCACGCCCTGCTGGAAAATAGCTCGATGTCAGCACATCGAAATTACTTTAGTAATTTTTGCGTTAATATCAGTATCCTTCCCAGTCATCAGTACCCTTCCCAGTCATCAGTACCAAGTGGCATAGGGGAGGATGTTAGGCAAGCGAGGCTGGGATAGGAAAAGATGGAGGAAGATGAAATGTACGCAACTTAAGAACAGTTTATCGTTGTGTGGGGTGTCGTGTTACGTTGCTATGTTGTCTTTGTCTTGTTGAGCGAGCCCTAGAAATCTAGGTGTGTACTGTCTGTGTCTATTCAAAACTTACTTGAAACGGTTGTTTTTAGCGAGAAAACTAACTACTTTTTTATCATTTACATTACAATATTTGAATGTAAAAGACATTTGGGTTGCAATCATCATCATGTTCAATAGTGGAATGATTTGAGAGAAGTACAAATTGAATAAACTTCTTCTAGTCCCTCTAAGCTAGTCAGGTCTGGCTTGGCTGCAGGTGTCACATTCACAGTAAAAAAGACATTTGGAAAGATTTGTTAGACTACCAAATGATTATAGGCGATGTATTCTGGCTATAATATTACTTGATTAGCGTCAGTCTCCGGGTTCGATTCCGGGTGACCCATGTGTCCATTGAAAAACATGTCTTTGAACATGTCTTTAGATTATCATTAATTATTACTATTAGTATTCTTTATTACAAATCGTTTTTGTCGTTGTTTTCATTAAAATTCCTGTTGATTAAATCAATGGCCGATTTCTTGTAGCTTAGGGATGCAATTATTATCAAAACATTTTATAACTATCCACAATGATACGTCTATTGTGTTGTTACTTCTAGTCAGAATTCCAATTACCATCGATTAGAAATTTATTGGATCTCTTACTTTTTTGACCCTTTTTCCTGCCCATTACAAAGAAACCTCCAGATAGTTGGGACTCAATTCCTGTTATTGTCTCTCCGAATTTTAAGAGGATTTCCGACGGCTGGATACAATAAATATAAAGATGTTATTAAAATGATGTCAACTCACCAATTGATTGGTTCATTTAAGTTTCTAAGAGGTGAATTGATCTTCGTACGTTATTATCTAGAACTGTTTTGTGACTTGGATTTTTAATTAAAAACCCTATTATTTATAAGTTTAACGTTGAATAATGATGGATCAAGTATGCCATTAATAATCTAGACTGGAGCCATTATTTTCACTTTTTCCCACCTATGCACCGCCGCCCTATGTCGTAAATTTGATTTTGGATGGCCATCCAATTAAATCTCCTTACTCTTATGGTTTGTTTGTTACCGTGGACTTACTTTATTATCATATTTGGTAAGCACAATCTTGAAATTCTTTCTCCCTTCTTATCTACCACCATTATCATAGTGCTGAATCACCTCTATCTTAAACATTCACGTATCTCTCTTAATTACCAATTGAATTTCTAGATTATTCAAGAATAATATATGGCCTTAAAAATAATTTCATTTACTCGTTATTTCTTACGTCAATGACCAAATTACAAATCCTTTCATATGTAATGAAAAACGTTAACGTCTATAGCGGCGGTGGTAATTAATAATAATATTGAAGACTTTATTCCTGGTGAAGTTAGGGCCAAGGGGCCCTCTTCTACATTTAATTGCTTGCATTAAAAAATGTCATCATGCCTCCTCTATCTCGAAGATGAAATTATTAATCTCCAATTCCAAGTTGGATTATAAGCAGCACAGATACACAGCGCAGTCACAAACCCCCCAGTCCTATTTGGAGAAAGAAAACACCTTGCCGGGAATCAAATCCGCGTCCTTTTGATTTGCAGGAGACGGTTTTACCCCGCCACCACCTAGTTCAGTCCCCAGTTGATCGAATGCAAACATATTTTTTGTTATTCTACAAAAGACACTTCGTGCATTTCGTTCTTGCATTTCCCGGTCATGTTTATTGAAATTACTTTTTGATCCTTAGAGGACTTATATTCGATTTGTAAAATGTCCGTGAGTAACAGCGACCGTCTTGCCGCAGATGTGAAGTTCTCCAAGGGAAAAACAAGGCTCAGCGTTCGCCGGATAGGGGGGTGGGGAGGAAAAAAGTGAAAGGATGCTCATATGTATAGCCTGACCTTTCGAATCCAAGTCGGAGGACAGAATGAGAAAAAGAAAAGCCATGTTTTTCCCTTCCGAAACCACGCAACCACGGAGGAGGTTCATTTCAACCCTCACCGCACTAATAATCCGAAAACCTTTCTACCCCCGTTCTTCGGTCTGCTATTCCAGCGTCTAACCCGAGCCATTAAATGGCTAACCTTTACCGCCCTACCCTTTTGAAAAACACCCTTACCACTTATATACCTTTTACTCTCTCTCCTTTGCCCCTTTCCCTCATCCCGGGCCTCCCGCCGGCTCCACCTCCATCTCCCCACCCTCCTTCCACCGCCCCTCCCTCACCGCGAGAATGTAAATAGGTTTCGGGGTAGTCGGTGACAGAGGCGGGGGTGAATAAATATACACACGACCGACGAGGGCATCAAAATGAAGCTTCGGAAGAAGAATCCCGAACCGCTCACTAATGGGAAATGCTCCTTCTTTACCATCTCGAAAAAGAACCTTTCTTACCCGTTCGGATTCTTCCTCACGTACCCTTTTCCTCTCTTCTCCTCCTTGCTTCCCCACCGCAGCCATTTCTCACTCATGTCCCCTACACGGCAACATGCGCCAGGTCTTCATAGCCCAGGTATTCTCGCTTAGTCTTGCGTCTCCGATACTTCCGGCACATTTCTCGCCGGAAAAATCTTTTTCCTGACCTCCATTCCTCTCTAGTCCATTCCTTCCACTGCTTACGATCCATGGGAGAGAGAGATATATATATATATGGTGGGTTTCGATCTTCGGTGTGAACAAATGGTGGGGAATATCTCTTTCTCAGCGTGAAAAGTCCACCGTTTGACCTCTTCCTTCTAGATTTTCATTGTTGATTTTTGGCCCTCTTGCCATCTTCCGCGTCAGCGTTTCCAGTTCCCATGACCAGGAGACAAGACTATGTTTGCCTTCGAGGTGAATTTTCCACGAAGTACTACACATGTGCTGGTCACGCGGTCGTGAGGCGTCTTTGCGTTTCCGTCACCTCTTTGCTGAGGGAGGAGGGCTAATATACCTCCGCCGGCACGGGTCTTGTGTTTATTCTCGTACGCTTTAATGAACTACTAAGCAATCATGCGCGCTCATTTCACGTAAAGTAGTTATCGGGCATGTTGATCTCCATCTTTGTCGTCAAACTTCTACTCAAATTGTCCCTGTATAAATTCATGAGACCCGTCGTTAGGCGTGGATATCGCGAAGATCGGGTTACTGTTGCTCCTCACTCCGTCCTCTTTTGGGCTAGCCCCTTCATTTCTTCCTAAGCAGTCACCTTTGCGTTTCCCATTACCTAATTGAAGTAACTTTTGTATTCTTAATCTTTGTTTTTAATTTCAGCCATTCATTGTTTTCCATTATCACTTTCTTCTCTGATCATTTATGCTTTATAATATACCTTACGTGTACGTCTATTTTTCTTGGCAGTGTTTTCAATAACTTCTTCGAGACTTTGTGAGTGTGGAAATTTCTGAATCGTTCCATCTGTTCAATTTTCATTGAGTTCAAAATTCTATGCGTCTTCGTTTTAATCAAGCCTCCCTCTCCTTGAAAATATTACTCCAGGTGTGTTATATTGAAGCCACTTCCTCATTTCACGACATGTCGTATTAGATGCAGATAGAGAATTCCTGGAGAATTGCGCCTTCAATGGTTTTAGTCTGCCTGATGTGGCCTTGTTACTTCTTCTATTTCTAGTCATCTTATGGCTCCCATAACAGAATTATCGGATTGCATTCATTTTCCCCTAACACTTTGCCATGATTGTGCTTTTTCTCCTTTATTAAACCTCAATTTTATTTTTGTTTTTCCATTGCTTCCGAAGTGATATTTGCTCATTACATGTTTTCATGAAGAGCAGCATATTAGTCACGTCTTAGAAAAATATTGGCAGTGTCAGTGATATCAGTAGATTGTATTGCCCTGATTGGTTCAGAATCAGCTACAATTCGGTATTCTCAGAGGTACCTTGGTCATTAAATTGCCATCAAATTAACATTATAACTTCTGTCAATTTTATTCTGACGCATGCGAGAATGGGCTTTTCTCATGCGAAGTAGTCTTGTCTTAGTAAAACTGTGCACATGACTAAGTTGCTGATAGCTGATTTTCCCGAATTCCTTTTGTTGGGTGTAACGCTTTGATTTTACCTGAAATTTTAAGTCTGTGTTTCTTTGCCGTGGTGCGGCCTGTCCTATTCCGGTGCTGTGAAGAATTTGAGGTTTCATCATCATTCATGAGAGCATCTTCAAAGAAAATCTTGAAATATTTACTCGTATCACTTGCTAATGCAATTGCATTGTAATGCAGTCCCCATTTTCACTAATGATATCACCCCATGACAAGAACAAGTGATTCACGAACGATGAACTCCCGAGCATGCAAAACATCCGACTTGAATCCTTAAAAGACGTTCTGTCGCCTTTTAAAGGAGATCACGTCCGGGAATCCTAAGGACCTTAACCGGAATGGACGAAATTTCGCGGGGTTCCCATTTGTCCCCAATAAGAGGGCATCGCCGTTTCTGTAAAAAGGCTTCACCATTTAAGGGCCATAATCTGGGGATCTGAATCATACCATCCCTTTTAAGGGCAGAGATCCCTTACTGGCTTAAAAATGTCCCTCCACTATTTCGCCGAGGGAAATGATTTAGCGCAACCTTTAAATCTCATCTTCCATGATTCATTCCGAGCAATAACTCTCCCTTTTCCTCATCCTTACCCCACTACCGTTTTCGGAAGTGGAATTTCTCCTCGCTCGATGAAAGCTAATTGCCGGGACTTCTCTCTCTCTCTCTGTCTCTCTCTCTCGGGTTCTCGAATGTGCAGCGTCGTCATCTTAACTCCGTACCCTTTTGCTCCGTTTGTCATTTTAATGCGAAGCGTTAAATCTATCGTAAAGCAATGGATTCGCGTAATGGGTTGAAGAAAAAGCCTCGTGCCACTTTTATTGAGTGGTGCCGAGGAATTTGTCATTTTGTATCCATCCATTTACTTCTTTGGGGATTGTGGTTGCCGGATATTGCAGTAATACGCGTATGTTTTAAGGGCACGTGCGCTGATGGATTGGTGGGTCTCTACACCATTTTTAGTTTGAAAAACTTGGATCGATCCACTGGTGGGGGTCGAAAGATGGATTCACCGTTTCCCTGCTAAACATTTTGAGTACATATAGGAGAGCTATTTTTTCCAGGCCGTTTTCTTGAACGCGATCATTTCGCGACGTTTGTTTCGTCCGAGATGTAATACGCATTCAACCATTTGACCTATCTTATGATTAATTTACATGATTGATGAGCTTAATATCTTCATATGGAAATACCTGCTCTGTGGTTTATTTCACACTGAAGAAACATGGAATCTAGGAGTCAATTTATTTAATAAGTCCGTGGCCAAAAACAGTGGGCGTGGTATTCAAGGGAATAGGGTGCTTGGCTACAGACTGGAATTCCCGCGTTTGATTCCTGGTGACGTGTCTGGGCACCCTTAGGTTCACCAAAGATGTGTGATATTTCGGGCCCCAGATCTTCCTGGGAAACCACAGGTAGGGCAGGGAAAGGATACACCTACCATGATGTGTGAATTTCATACGCTATTGGCCTTATTATCATATGATTACTGCGGTTGGTTAAGTGCATCAAAACCAAAGTTTGATCCGATCGACATTGCTTATAAATAAGAACACCGAAATGCCGCATCCGCATATTTACCTTCTGTAAAATTTGTGTCCGAATGAGTTTCCTCACGGCTGATTTGCCTATTTATGCTTCCTTAAAAAACTCCAATTGTACTTATTATGAATTTAAAGATCTACAGTATACGTTGTAATTTATAAAATTCTTGATGTTCTCGAAAAAAGTATGAAAGCGTAAAATAAGCGATAATTACTTAGTGATAAAATCATGTGTAAAAGGATGATAAACGTATTCATTGGCGTTAACGTAGCACATTTAAAACTACAATTTCCTCTCATCGAGAAAAATTGAGCTGAATAAAGAATTGTTATGCCAATATAAAAAACCGAGATTTAATGTTAAAGCACGCTAGATTTGCTAGCAATGACGATTTTGGTATGACTAATAGCCATTCATCGTTATGCCCTCTCCTCGTCCCAAAATTGTTTCTTATAGTGTCATATTTACTATATCGGCATATCCGTCTCGGTCTTTTGGTTGATGTAGGCCAGCGGTAGAGTCAGACAATAAATTATTTTTTCATCTATGCCTCTCGAAGGTTTTTGGCGAACGAAATTTGTGGGACAGCATATGAAGCGTTTTTCGATTAGAAGAGACTTCAAACAGATTTCTCTTAATAAAGTCGTGCTCGGAAGACTTAGATACGATATTCGACTCAGAAGAATCTGCATTACGCTTGAAGAGGTCGGCTCCGAAATTTTTCACCGCTGGAATTCCTGTAATTCCCGAAAACCACTTTTCAGGAAAAGAACACGGGATGCGAACAAAAAAATCTTGTCAAATGTACTCCGTCCCCCTGTCCCTTTGTGTGTGTGTGGGTCTCTCTCTCTCTTATTCGGGAGAGCCGTCGAAATCGGTCAAAAAAGGGATGGGAGTAATCACTTCTCGCCCGCCTGAGAAAACCCGTTTTTGCACCCGGGATTCCACGCGTTTCTCTCTCAGGCGCTCCTGTCCTCACTCATCCTCGGCGTTTTGTTGTTTCTCCCCTTTCTTCGCTCCAGCGTCTTTTCCCACGGTGTACCCCGCTCCGGGGAGTACGCCTCGGCGTCGAGGAAGTAATTCGAAGTTGTTCCGGGAAGGGTTGCCAATGGGGTGAAGCTCCAGCGATGTTGTACGAGGAGCCAAGTGTTCGCCGTGAGGCGAATCATCCGTTTACTGGGCCAAGTTTGAAACGGATTTATCCCAGCGGATAACGATCGCGGTCCTTCCGTGGTAACTTTTTTAAGGAATGTATGGTCAATTTAAAGAGTTGAGGATAAATAATAATCCTCATTATCACTTCCAGATCGTCCTCTTATTTTTTAGCCTCACTTCTAAGCATTCGCCTGGCGTTTTATAGTTTTCTTACACGCTACTTCTTCCATTTGCCTTTTCTATCCTCAAAGCAATAAGGTGAATAGACGCTCAATACCACGAACCGATTTAGTTTTTTTTATATGGGGCGAGTTTGTTGAACTTTCGTTTATGTCAGTTTTGGACCTGATGATTCTTCTAGAAAGAAATTTAAGAACTGCAGAGGAACACTTGAAACAGACCCGTTGAGGAGTGCCTTGCGCAAACACCACACTGAAATTCATTGATCACAGTTATAATGGAAGGATAAGAAGGATTAGTTTTCGCAGCTACCAAAAAGACTATAGTTTCAACACAGTGTACCGCTTTCATGGTATATCGTTGCTTTGATAATGGCACGTTGCGTTGAGACCAGGTTCTGCGTATTAAAACAATAACGGAAATTGACTTTCGTTATTGTAATGGAAATAAAAAACATTTTCACAAAGTGACGAACGAAACACTACCATATTCAGTAGGTCATCTTCCATTTTTAGCAGGATGATGAATCTAACAACTCACGACAGTATAGTTGCCTTCAATTTAAACGGATGCTTCTTTGAATTCTTTCAGCGATGGCTTTATTTTTCAGCCCTGTTATATAAATTTCGTATCGTTGATCATGGAAATCTTGAATGTTAAATAATTTGTATTTCACCTTTATATTTGTTTTTTCCGTACTATAAGGTTTTGCGCTCACCCTGGTTCCTCCCAGTTATCACATTGCATTATGTGTAATTTTATTTTAGAATTCGCAATTCAGGGTGGTCTCCGGTTCACGTAAATAAAACATCATTACTTTGAACGTACTTATCATAACAATGAATCTACATTTATCGTCTAGCGAAGGCGACGGACCAAGCGCGGTAGTGGTAGAGACGCGAATGGAGCGGGCGGTAGGGGAAGGGAAAGAGAGGGCCATGTGTGGGAGTCAGTGAAATCTCCTCCCTCACTCCTCCCACGCAACCCTTCCCCACTCATAAATAATAAAAAAATGTGCTCCCGACGTCTTCCCTTCCCAGTGGTCCAAAGGAATTTATTTTCATAAAATACATCCCCTCTCCAACATTATCCTCCCCATTGTTTCTGCACGGGGCCCCCATCCAGGTCCGCGGCCCTCGAATTTTTCCCGAATTCTCATAGTCTGGGAACGGAGGGGGCTCGGGAGGCCTCGGAGGGTGGGACGGACGGCAAGGGGAGCGGGGTGACAAAGAATAAGGTGGCAGAGGGTTGGGCCGTAAGAATGGAAGCGGAGAGAGGGAAACATTGTGCCTGGGAGTTGGTAGAGGAGAAGGGAAAGAATGAAGTGGGGCAGTTAGATGAAAGAGAAAGGTGAATAAAATCGTGCCATATTGCCGTAGGGATGTTTCTTTCGGAGTTTCCGGTTCAGTTTTTTCAAAGCCAGTTTAGAAATAGATCCCTCCCTACGGGCCAAGATTTATTTTTCAACCTTTTGCTCGTCTTCATTTTTTTATTCAATTGGATCGAATTTTATTTTCGTTTTGTTTTTTTCAGTTCTCTTGATGACAGATTAAAGGATTAGTAACCATTACGTACAGTCCTCCTCATCACGTCATCCCAACTCTCGGGTCCTCTTTGGTTAGCTTCCTAAAGGGATTATTCGATAATTGATGAAGAAATCATGAGGAAGCCATGTGTGAAAAGTGGTTACGATACGGAACAAGGCGTCAAATACTTACAAAATAATCTGGGATTTGAAACCATGGAGGATGTGTGATTTAACGCTAAACCTACTGCAAAATTTTCAATCGTGAGATTTCACGTTCGACATCAATGAAGCGTTCCAAGCCCCGCGCTATGCCGGAAGAACAGAGAGATTTGAAAAATTCCTCTTCAATTATAACATTACTTTTTTATAAACAAATTTCCTCCTTTATATAATATAATAATATATTTCCTCATACCGTTGAAGTCCACGGCCATCGAAGAACGGAATTCACGTGCTTTAATCAAGAAATTGACTGTAAGTTTGATAATGTTTAAGTGACGGAAGGATGGCGGAGAAAAATTCGGATAAATATGAACATAGAACAAACAAGGAGATAATTTTTCACCGTGGTGAAAATCAAGCTTCAAAATACTTTCCGAGCGCCCCCTTTGGTGTTCATAATGCTTATTTTGTACGTAACATTGCACACAGCATTTGGCTCAACATTGGAGGTAATTTAGACTAATTTTTTCTCGCGTAATCCTTGGTTTTCAATTTGCTGGTTACATTCTGATTAAAGAATTTGATCGCAATAATTTCAGATATTGATTTTTTTAAATAATTTCGATTAAATTTTTATTTTATTAACATTCATTCCCGGAAAATGTAGGAGTTTGAATTCAATAGTATCAAGATAGATTTTTCTCGGAATTTATGTTTCATTTTTCTTTATTATTTTTACCCTTCCCCATACATTCTCCTTGTAGAATCTACGATGATTGGCTGAAAAATATCAAAATAAGAAGGGTGCCTCTTTCCCGTATTTATAGGAAAAATAGAATTGAAATATGCTACGCCTATTCAAGCAGTTCGTTCGTTTTTAATTGGCATTGCTTCCTGGTGATGCAAGCCTCGTAAAATTACCTATGTTGTTCAATTTTCTAAAAGAAGAATTTTGTAAATGTTCTGAAAGGCTGATCGTTTAGAGTTTCCCCATAAGTATTCATCGGCTAAGTACCAAGGAAAAAATAAATAAAAAGCGAATGCCCCGACAAGGTCGGCCGTGAAACTTCTTTCATGCATCTCAGGAGGCCAGAACCCTTCAGGAATAAAAGGAAAGCTTGGATGAAGGCCCGTGTACTCGCAACGTAACCTTCCACCCTAGGCATAAAACGCCTCCTTTCAGCTATTTTTATCCCAAAAACGCCGATAAAACTTACCTACGCGTAAAACAGAGTTGAACACGTCCTGAAATCTCCTGGGGCATTCGCTACGAATAAATGGCTTTCAGTCAATGCCTATAACCAAGCGGCCTCATAACCTGCTCCCGCAATAGCCCCTGCTGCTGTAAACGCAAGGTTATTTTCTCCTTGTCCAAAATACCGCTCTTCCTTTTGTGATCCCCCCTAGTAATCATCCAGCATAGAAACATGATTAATTCTTATTTTTTAAATTAGATCATTGTTGTCATTCGTATTTAACCGAGAAAAATTAAAGGCAATGTTCCAAGTGATTTATTGTAAATTAGAGCTTGATTTTGGCATTAATTTGAACATTTAGTTCTCGGGTGAAGGTGGAAATGTTGTCTATTATTCTTTTAGAAAAAGTAATAAGTTAGTCATAGGTTTTATTGGTACATTCTAGTAATGCCATTTCTCCTGATCCCTACCTCTCTTCGAAACTCTTGGTAGTCCTTGGAAGAAAAAATTGCATTAGCTCTCCCAAATTTTGCTATTTTTATTTTTCAGACTAGTATACAGGTATGTCAACGTTTCACATTGCAAATTGCCTACTGAAATCAGCAAATGGTCGAAGTAAAATGAAAATCCAGGTCAAAATGTATAGTTACCGAGGATATAATTTTTAAAGGTATTTCCTGACTTTAAATAGCTTCGGTTTTATTGAATTTTCGTTCTTACTGCACTTACATTTTTAATGCTAAATGAATATTAATTAGGAGTCAAATAAATATAATGAATAAAACTGGCAAAAGTCGAGCATCCTATTTTATTGTATTTGGGTTTGGATTCTCGCGCGCGCACATATGATGTCATTAAATCTCGCTCCGCAGTTGCATATATCTCATCAATGTGGCCGAGAAAGTATGCAAAAATCTGTAAACCAATTTCTTCTTTTAATGTCTTTAAATTATTTTTCCTTTGGCCTCTAAGTCTAAGACGTCTAAGACGATCTGTCCTTGGTTACCAGAATAGTCGGCCATTAAATTGCCATCTTGAGGACTGAACATTTAGTTTCTAGATATAAATGCATCATTTAATCGCCTTCTAATTTCATGAGAGAAATTATTTGAATATCTATTTTAAATTTACATGCAAAAAAGGTGCATTCCCTCTTCCCTCATAGTGAAATTTATCCAGCATTCGCCCTTGGGTTGAATATAACCAACAAAATCTCATCCAAATCAGTTTATAAAGTTAGTATTATTAATTTTAGGAAAATCCTTTACGTGGAAAATTGGAGCGATTTTGATTTAGAATTTAGCAAATTACTGCGAGTTTTGTGAATTGATTTTAGGTTTATCTATTCCACTCATCATAGAGTCTTGAATTTTAAGTGTTACTATATTTTCATGAGGGGCTTTGAATTAACTAATGCGATCATTAAACCTTTATCTATCGTTTGGGGTTGTTTTCCCCGGAGCAAAGTCAGGGCAGTATCCAAAATCGTTTAAAACACAATTGTTCTCACAGCTTCTCGTCATCCAGTACGGTGTCTTATTATTCATTTCAGCAATTGCGTGTCAGGTTCAATTATGAAGGCCAAATGGACATATCAATGACAAAGAAGGAGTTTAAGAAGAGCAGGAGAAGGAGTTCTAACAGACTCTTAAAAGGAGAAGGGATAAACTTATCGGATAACGTTTTAGGCACCTACCAGATGAGTACAATCGACTAAGAAAAAATTGAACGTGAGGAACTTAAAAAGAAGTCGCCGGATGGAATTAGCAAAAATTGATGACTCACGTCAATGAGAATAAATATGTAGATGTGAAAAGGTAAGGAGATAATAGAGAATTTGAGTGGAGTGAAATCAGTCTAAAGATCGACGCTCAGTTCTGATGATGATCGAATTGCCAAAATATCTTGGCCAGGGCCCGTTCAGGTCGCTTTAAACCAGGAAATTTGTAATGTAAAAAAATACTTTTAAAGAGAAGCTTAATGCGTTCCATTGCAATTCTTAACAAAAGCAGGCCATGTAAATATTTTCATTTTATGAAAGTACTTTTAAAATGCATAAAATATATTGGAAATGAAAAGGTGTCGTGGTTAGCAATGTCTGAGTTAGTGTTTTCTTATGGATGCGATTCATGGCGAATTACAACACCAGGTGGAATTTTAGCTTAATCGACAGAATCCGTTAATCTGCAGTGACTGATGGTTATAAATGACACCAAAATGTCGGAAATATGCCTGGAGTTTTCATTTGTACCGTTCAGAAGAGGTGATCTAATCTTATGAGCTACTCCAGTAGCGATTTAGTCTTCCCATCGACAGTTTTGTTGATTGTTTTCTGTAGGTTCAAATGAATAAACTTATTTTTATTGGATACGAATTTGTTTAAATACTTTTGGAATTAGAGACATAATGAAAATTTCTTTACGAACAGGAACGTGTTGTCCAAGAAAATGAAAATCCTGTATTTTTAAGCACTTTAAAATTACTTTCGGATTCTAATCAGACCGAAGTATCTTCACTTCTTAATGTTCGCTCTAAATGGTAACTGTAGCATAAAGGAGCCAAACTGCTCCCTAGGCACTGAAACATTTCTTCTGAGAAAAGCATTCTATTTCACGGAACTCCTAAGCCACGAACCCATTTCTTCGCTTTTTATGTGTGGTTCTCAGGTTTTCTCGTAAATCTTTTTCTGAAAGGACTTGCACGTTTTTCCTGAAACAACGGGAATGTTCAACTAAGATTGCAAACTAATGTTGTAGAAACCTATTTACGACAAATATACGTGGAGATTCGCCATCAAATCACCAGTTATTCGACCGAGAATTCATCGTCGGCTCTTCCACTCGTCAGCCGTTCGTCTATGATAGCAATTTACGCCACCAGAGCATTAAAAACGAATTATCGAGGGTTCGAATATCTATCAGGCAAAATGATTTTTTTATGGGTGTCCTCACGAGTAAATCAACTTTGTATGTGTACAATTAACAAAGACCTCTTGTGTGTGACGGTGTGCAATGGTCTATTATGATATTTCCCTTGGGATTATTGCCCTTTCTTACTACGTACCAATGGGAAGTCATTTCGATTAGTCTAGTTTCCTCTTAATGAGGCTTCTTAATGCTTATCATAGATAGGCGGAATAACATTGAAGCAATTTTTTCCTGTATATATCAATTTAATTAGTGCAGGTGGAACATTTTACGTATCTCGGAATTGTTTTGAACTAAAATGGTCAAAGTAGTAGGGTTATAGGCAGAAGAGTTGCACAAGGCAAAGAAGCTATCACAAGGAGGGAATGGACGACAGGGAAGTCGGATAAAGGTGTTAAGAAAAGGTTCGTGAAAACTTTGATATAGAGCGTAGTTATGTACGGTGCGGAAACATGGTAATTGAAGCAGGATAATAGGCGTAGATGGGAAGCTCTTGAAACATGGTTTAGGATAAGGATGGAGAAGGTTAAGTGGTCAGAAAGGAAAACAAATGAGGAAGTGCTGGGTATAATGGGGGAGGACAGGCGATTGTTAGGCAAAATCATAAGGAGGCAGGAAAAATGGATGAAAAGCATATTACTTGGAAATGAGATGTTGAAGACTGTGATAGAGAGGAGAATGTTAGGAAAACGAGGAATCGGCAGACATAGGATAGGGATGTTGGACGGAATGAAGGGAAGAAGGAAGTATACGGAGATGAAGAGGAGCTCGCTGTAGAGAAGGATTAATCCTTCGGCTTAGGATGTTGGGTTGTGTTTTTTCAGGAGAGACATGATATTTATTTGGTAGTAGTACCAATCGAAAACCTACCTTAACCGATAGATTACCCACAAGAATAAAAAATATAAATCTATTCAAGTGGAAATATTTTAATACCCAGCGGTTCCATGCAAATTTAATATGTTAAAGCATAAGCATTTCGAGACCATTATCAGTTTTAACACTCACAGGGGAAGATTTTTATTCTCAAATTCTCTTTATACATGTATATCAGTCGTTTATATCGAAAATATGAGTATTAAGGCAGTGAAAGACAAGTAGTCCATAGCCTAAGAAAAGTCATTGTAAACAGAGTATGGATTCAAAATCTGACAGATGAGGACCTTCTCCAATGGCGCGCAGGTGGGAATATCCTTTCAGAAAAATTTGCTTTGCCCTGAGGAAGAACGTATTGTAATGCCTTAGATTTCCTTTTTTCAACACCAGTTTATATCTCCGTTATGCCTATACTGTTAATGTACACGTAGTAACTACCGTTGGAGTATCATCGATAATACGTATTTCGTACTATATCAGCAACATGCGAGTCACAAATCTTGGAAAGGAAGCGGCCTAAAGTTAATGTGACAACCATCGTGTAACACGCTTATACGCCTCTTCACTTTCGAGACATTGCATGTAGGAGCCTGTCCCACCATACCCTCCCCGTAGCCTATCCCAGCTAACACATTTATTATTAGTAATGTACGGCGATTGCATATTTGTTATATTTTACGAATTTCCGGTGACTCTCAATGCACGGGCTTCTCATAATTCAACTTGGAGTGTACGGGGGATGTTCAAATGCTAGACTTCTTCCAAAGCGTCACCCCAATTACAGTGAATTTCAGGCGCTGTCATCAGATTTTGACTGAAATCGAAATAGATGAAACCGGCAGGCGGTGATTTCCTGGGCGAGGCAGCCTTACTCTCATCATTTTACGACGTCCACGAGGGGATGAATAAATTGCCTTGCGCCACCGCAGTCGATCATCTCTCCGAGATTGACCGCCTCGTTTTCCCATCGGCAATGGGAGAAATTTGTGTGTTTATGCCCCACTCGTCATCCCATCCACAGTGGATGCGTGAATCACGATGACTGATGGATGTGCCCTTTTATGAGTCGGAGGAGGAAGAATAGAGGATTCCAAGTCCACCCCTCGCCCACTAAAGTAAGTCAGCACGACCCGAGGAAAAGGTAAGATTCGGGGGAGTGTTAAGGGCTGGGGTAGGCTGGGGGAGGGGTGGTGAGGACGCAAAGGAGTGATAGAATGCACAAAAGGATGGATGGATGAGATTTTGGCCAGCGTTGGATGTTGGGGTGTGTGTGAGGGGGGGGGGGGGGGTAGATGGTCGGAAGGGGTTATGGGGTGGGAGGGAGGAAAGTGTTAGGCGCTGGATACGAGGAACGATGAGTTTAAAGGCGTAACGGAGTCGAGATCGTCTCCTTACGGAGGTGTGGAGGGAGACGTTGCCTCCGGAGGCACTGCAGAGGGAAGGAAATGAAGAGAGAAAGAGGCGTGGATGGAAGGGAGGTGGGTTGGTTCAGGGCGGAGAAAGGCTTCGGAAATATTCTGAGTCATCTTCTCCCCGCCCTCTCCTTTTCATTCCCTTAGTTCGGATGAGAGGAGAGAGAGAGGCGGTCGAGATCGCTCTCGTCCCCCGTTCCACCCTCTCCCACCCCCTCCGACCCCTGACTCCTCGAACGTGCATTCGAATGCCTTCGCTCGTTCGCCATTTGGGCTCTTGTTGCTCCTCCTCGCTTCTCCTCTTTATTTTTATTTTTCACTCGCGTTTTTCTTTTCGGGGCAAGATGATCGTCTCGTGGAAGTTGAGTCGTCGGTGCTGCCTCAGCCCTCTTTCTCTCTCCGGGCTCCCAGAGATTTTTCACCCTTTTATTCCGCATGCCCCGCGACATAATGGCGCAAATGAATAATGCCCACGCGGAGGAACGACTTCTCGGCTGCTTGTTTCGGTAGGTACCCGAGAGGAGGAGTCGAATATTCGTTTTTTTTATTCCCTTACTCGTGTGTTTCCTAAGAGTGGTTCCTTCGCAGGATGTCCTCGCCTCGCTGTATAAATCACATCCCGGGGCCCGTAATGCGCTTTACTAAATTACCTCCGCTCGAAACGTCTCGAAATCCGTTTTTGGACTAGCACAGTAAGAGGACTGAATTTAGACGCTGGAGCGAGGTTTGGGATGTTTATTTATCTCTTTCTCTCTCCATTGAAAGGCTGTTTTCCTACTAATCTCTCCTTGGTTTTAATGAGGTTAGTTAATTAGAACGCACCCAAATGTACGACTTCGTTTTCTTTTGAAGTCCCATTTCTTTAAGGAAGATGCTCGGGTAAATAAAATTCCGATTCGACGAAATAGGTCGCCACTCTAAAAATGCTGCGTCAGTTCAGTGTTTTTAACGTCTATAGGTAATTAAATTGCTAATAATATTATAAGTTCAAGTAGATACGTCAAAATCTACAGAATTACGTTGTGATCGTCAGACTTACTCTTGCTTACCTTTTATTAATTCGTCGACAATTGCTTACCTTTTATTTTTATCATTTAAAACTCAATTTTAAGTTTCTAATTTTCTTGACGAATGGTATGGTGCGCACGCATGCGCTACACGTTATTCATGCTATGTCATTTTTTATTAAATTCCATTAAAAATGAACTAGATGGAATAAATTGAAGTTTACATGCCATGCGGTTTACATACATGCGGTTCCATTTGGTGGCATAGTGTCGGAATTAAACTCTCTTTTCCGAATTACGATATACACACACACACACACATATATATATATATATATATATATATATATATATATATATATATATATATATATATATATATATATATATCTTAATTTGAATGGTGTCAATTTCAGTTTCGCAAAAGGAAAAGGAAGGTTTATTTGTGTGGTATACCTAGCTATGATGCTACGTACGCCCTTCCGAGTTTCCTTCACTCACAAGTTCCAACCACCAATATTTAGGTTTTATTCAGATGTTTAGGGATATATTTTAAAATTTAACTTTGAAATCTGTTAGAACTTCTTTGCGAGTTCATCCACCATTTGCATAACCTTCACACACGTGCGCACCAACGAACGAATGTGCGGAGGAGTGTGTACGCCTAGGCATCTCTTGTGTTTTTGTCATCTATTTTCTTCATCTTTGTTTCCATCAAGTTATTTTCGCGTGCTATTTTTATGCAAAATGAAGAAGTATGTAATTTGGAAGGAGAAAGAATCGTATGTATTCACTCAAAGCGTCGCGTAAGGTATTACCATAGCACGGCACCTGGTAACATTGTGTAATTCCCATTCCTAAGGGAAAATACGGGTGTAGAACAGGGGCGTCCGTGATAAGAGCTGAAGAAAAATGGATAAGATGGAAAACGCTGTCATTTGGGGAAATAGTATTCTGGTATTTTTTTCATGGCTACAACACATTCGTTTCCTTGCATCGATCCCAACCTAGCATCAAAAGTCGTGGTGGTTCGCGTCGAGGCAAGCCTTCTCAAATGGGAAGGAAGAGAAAGGGGGAAAGAGAAGAATCGTGCCATAAATATTAAGAGGATATTTACTCCTAAGTGCAGTACATATACTACACGGTTAGTGAGAGTGTGGGTAGGAGCGGGGGAGGCGATGTGTGGATGGGATGAGGTCGGGGAGGGCGAAGGAGGCGGGAAGGAGGGACGCAAGCTCACCGAAGTGGTGCCGCAAAGGAGGGTGGTGGAGTGGGGGGGAGAATAAATTACGGGAATTTGGACAAGGGCTAAGGGAAGGATTTTCGCCGTCGGGTTTTCTCGTGTTACAGAGATAGACGGGAGGCGGGGAGGGGAGGGGGTGAAATAAGAGGTGGAGTGGGAGAGGGTGCGAGTGAAATATATGTAGGCAAGGGACGAAGGGATCCACGGAGGTCGTCGGCTCGGAAGAGGGCGAGATGTGCGGTGAGAGTGATGCACGCGAAGCGGTTGAGGAAGACGGAAGGAGAGAGAGAGATACGGTTTTGTTTTTGCCGGTAGGTTTGGCCAGATGATTCCCATTAACGCTCCGTAATGCAGTTCTGTGTTTCTCATATTCATATTCGTACGCGAGCAACTATTGCAACGCCCTCTGTCCATTTCAAGTGAAGTACCTTGTTAATCTCAAACGGTTGAAAAATTTGAATTTTCGTGGACAGAGCCCAAGTGTAGAAATACTTTCTGAGATATTTACGCAGAGGATTTTGTATTGCAGCAAAGTTTCATGTTTTCGCTTTCGTCTCTGAAGAACTATGTATGTTTGTACTGAGAAAAACGTTTCGGCCAATAGTGTCCTTCGGAAAATTCTGCATGTATAGTGTGGAGTTGGTACACTCCTACGGTAAAAAGTTAAACGTCACAGTAATATAAAATCTAAGCCATCCTCGCTCACTGAGATGTAATCGCACCATCGTCTGTGGCCAGAAGCGAGGAGACTGTCTCCAGAGTAGTATCCTCAAACCGACTAGGGCCAGGTCGACAAAAATAAGTGGGCCCATGTTGTGCTGTGTTGATGCATCGGTCGGATTGCTCCAATGTTTACTGTCTTTAATCTGCTGTAAATGTGTTCCCTGCTGGCGGTGGATTCTATTTATAAGTCGTTGTGCGGCGACGTGTATGTTCTAGTTACCTAATACGGCAACACTTGAGTTCGGTCGGAAATTGCCTTGGTGTTCTACGCTCTTAACATCATACTTCTCATAGCGCTAAATTATTTTTTTATGGACCTTAGTCGAAGTCTGTTGTCAAAAGTCGATCATTCTGTAGAATTATGTATTACACCAGCACCTACATTTCTCCTGTATTTCTCATTGATCTTGTTTACAGAAAATGGATAAGCCCGTACGTTTTCTGTTTTAAATATTAAGTTATGGAACGATTAAATATTAAATCTCAAATTCAATGCATTTTACGCACATCCATCCACTATAATTTTAAGACTATAGATGTGTCATCAAGTCATCCAAATCAAGTCATCTTTGGCTGCAAACTGGATTTTACTGATTTATGTCAGCTAACTCATACTACCTTGTATTACAGGGTGTGAAGTATTACCTCTTGATCAGTTTACTTCCCTTCTATTTTTTTGACGCCTTGTATTTTTGGCATTTTAACGGAATCATCGCTGTACGCATTTCATGACACAACATTGTCAAATTTGAATCGAACCATTATGGTGGTTCTTGTATTTAAGACTATAAAAACAGGTCTCTCGGACCATTGTTGCTAACTGCATGCACTCTACACATACCAATAGGCTCTTCGCGAAAAAAAGGCCATGATGTAATTTGCTGGGTTTATTTTGTTGTGAATAAATTTAGTACTAGTACGAAGTAAAAACATGAAAGGTAGTGTTTGATTATAGGCATTCTTTGTAAATTTACGCCAAACTTGTTTTTTTTAATATTTAAAATGTTTAATGTTTATATAAATTAGAGAAGCCCGCAGTTTATTAAACTCTTTGGAATATCATTTATGTGAAAATGTTTTGCGTATATTCATATTCACATCTCATAATGATTTTGCTCACACTCCGTTTTGCATGAGAGTTCAAAATGCATTATTTTTTCTGTTTTCAGTCATGAATGCTTTACACTATTCAATTTTTTGGATGTTTCTATCGAAATTCGATGATGATTTGTCTGCTCCTCAGTTGTGTATGCGTCATGATAGTTTGTAGTAGGGGCCGTGTACCTCTTCCCTTTCACTCTCTCTCTCTCCCACCAACATTTCCCTGCGGACTTCTCTATAGGATACCTTACATAGCTGGTGGACAGAGCTAATTTAAGTGCTACAGCCTTTCTCCCTCGGTAAAACCAGTGCATAAGCGAAAGCATTTCGCCATAAGTCACCCGAGTATTCCTTCAAGCGGAAAAACTCAACGCGGACATTCACCGCCGCGAGCGCAGCTATTAACCAGCTTGAGTTTGCTGGGAGCGAACGTGGAGAATAAAATATATCCCAACAAAATGTATGCCACTTTGTCATTTTCTTATAAACAGACCACGGTAGATAGTTGCCATATCAGACGATTACTTTAAAAGTAACACCACCAACACATTAGGAATAACTCTTTTAGTTATTTGCTGCCTATGAAATTGTCTTCTTATTTCCTTTTTTTTCCTACCCAATTCCTTTAAGCAGCAGTAGGACTGGTTGGTTGGGTTTTTTCCACAAATTTTTCCGCGAGGATTTTTCCTTCTGTGAAATATGCTGCTAACCGTAAGATCATTGATATTTGCAATCCCAACCTCTGTCGCGGGAGAACATAACTTACGAGGCTAAGGTAGTCGGGAGTGGCTGAAGACAAATTGGGCGCTTAAAGCATAAAGTGATCCCTCACGGATAGGCGTGGTAGTGGAAGGAACAAGGTCCAGGGCTCGGACCCAAACGTTCAATAAGAGGCCGGCGTGAGCCCTTGGGATAGAGCGAGGCCCATTGGAGAGGGTTGGAATGATCAAATCTGGCTAATTGAACCGACCGCTTAGTGAATGCAGGGAGTTGTTAAAGGCGGATCTCGCTGATAATTCCAGAAAGGGGAACACGGGGAGGAATGGGATACATTGTAAGGGAACATTGGAAGCCGCAGTTGCGGGCGGCTGAGGAGAAAGGGCGAACAAGGGCGGAGAGAAGAAAGAACTCGGGGTGTTAGGGATTTTGAAATGAGTAGAATATTTGGTGGGGAAAAATAAACTCATTGTCCTAATTGGACTTAATGGAGAAAATTCCATTTACTCAAATAACTTGCTCTAAATAATACCCAAGTTTCTTTTATGCAAGTGTGTACTTCACTACAACTTCTCATGCCCCATGTCGGCATATCGATCGAGCATGACAATACTGTTTTTAGCGTATTTTTTAGATTCAAATGATGTTACCTAATGTAGCACCTAGAGATTTAGAGTATAAACTACGTTCTCACCGTTTTATAAGAAAGGAATTTTTACCATAGCGTTTATTTAGGAGAAAACGTTAATGTTGAATGTGCGCCAAGCATTTAACCCACGATCATACTTCGCAGGATTCCAATTTTGGAAAAAAACAGTGAGAAGTCCATCTGATGACTGTGAATTCTCGACCACATAAAATCCTGGCCTCGACATTATCGTACACTTACGTGCTCCGTAAAACGGAAGAATGTGTAGCTTCGTCAAAATGTACAGAATCCATATATTATTGCACGCATTTTATCTGCGTCGGATTCACCATTGACCGCCAATTTACAATACGTGCTGATGTAATATGATGTAAATAGACTGGAGTTGAATGAAGAGAGCTTTGTCCGCATTGAAGTTGAACCGTGGAATGCATTTGCTTGTCGATATTAGCAATTTCGTTCGAGATCTCACTACTCGTGGGCTTTCAGTTCTACACGGTATGCAGGTGTGTGTCTCATATTTCACGGTAAATTGTAGCTTTCAAATTTTCTAGTCATTAGGTCTTGAGTTCTTAGATCTTCTTCGTTTGTCGGAATTCGGGTTGAAGGCATTAGTGCAAATACAACCTCCTACAAGTGACATCACTTACGGATAAAGTCCTCTCTCTCTCTCATCAAATTCCTTTGTGACAAGGATTCGGGCCAAGTACCAAGGAAGGTAAGATTTATTAAGGACGCTGAAGAGGGAAGGCGGCGTTGGGGTCACTTCATAACGAAGACACAGAGAGGTGGGCTAGGGGGAAGAGGTAATGGCGACACCAGGAGAGAAGGAGCGACGGCTTTTTAAAGCAGAAGAACTGGAGAAATTTCTTTTCGGAGCGTTGGACAGTGTGCACGGTGCTAGCACGGAGGAGGTCTTGAGCGATGACCCTTCTTCTTCCTCCGCCTTGCGGAGACGTCTATTTAACTGCCGACCCAGCCGCCCTCCTTCGGTCCCAGAGGAGAAATGTCCCCCGAACGTGGAGGAAGGTGTCCAGGGGCGGCGTTGGTGTGGTGTGGGAGGCACAAAGAATGCTGGGAGAGAAAAAAACTGAAAGGAGGTGGGAAGAGACGTGGGGAAAGATAAAGAGAGGAAAGGAAGGAAACACATTCTCCTCCCGGTGGCGCATCCTGCGTCGGTGGAAAAAGTTCGCCGAGACCGCAAATTAGAGAGGAACTCTTTTCTCTTTCTCCGTCGGTTCCTTTCGGTCCGTCTGTCTCCATCTCTCCCCCCTCTCCTCTGTCTCCCCATCTAAAGTGGCAGGGGCCCTGTAAGGTACGTTTTGTCCCCGCCACCCTCCCTTCCTTATTGTTCCGCCGTGTAAATTTAATTTATCCGTAATCAAAGGCCGTAGCGGAAAGTGACGACCCCCCGGTGTGCCGCGTGCATCCGTTTCTTCTTGCTTGCTCGCTTCCCTTTTTCCCCGTCGGAGGCCGACCTTTTTTTTCTCTCCTCTCCGACTGTTTTTCGAGTCGTTGGCTTTGATTGGTGGAGACCGGGTCTCGGAGGACTTGTTGAGGAAGACAAGTGTGAAGGGGAGACGATTGAAAAATGAAGACCGAGACCCTCGGGAGATGAAATCATCGTGATTGTAATAACGCCCTTCGCTTTGCTCTCGCATGCATTTCGCATTGCACAAACGGTGGTTAAGGTTCTTTGACGGCAATTAGGTTTTGGCTCGGTGACGCGCGGACCCATTGGGTGACTGAGCCTTCGGCTACGGAGTAGAGGTTCCCGGGTTAAAGTCTAGATGAGGTCTCAGCACGCTTTTAGCTCAGCAGAGGCCATCTGGATACCGTATATTCGTGGGAATTCCCCGGCGGGACAGGTAAAGGAATTGTCCGCCCCGCCACGAATATGTGTATTTGTACCCCGTACCTGAAACTCGGAGAGTTCGAGGATGACCAAGTAAATCAATCTTCGAGTTTATTGTGAGGTCGATGGTTACTTGCAACCATGCAATATTTAGTGACACAGAGGATCAGTAGATTACTGATAATTAAATTGACGATTAAGAATATTTAAACAAATAAAACGGTATCGAATGGGAAATTTAAATGCGCATAGGCTACATAAATTCATAATCATTCTTTATTTGAAATTCTTCTTTGGAATTAATCAGCTAGTTGCTTAATATATATTTTAAAATAGAAGCCAGCCCCGTGCCATATTTTGAATCAAAGTGAATTTTTTCAGTGGTGACGTCTGCATTTCTTTAAAGAGCAAGAGGTAGGTACAGTCATAACTTCTTAACCGGACGCAATGTCTCTAATAATCACAAATTTTATGTTTATTTTGAATAAATTTAAATCTGGCGAAATATATTGAGTATTGAAATAGCACTCTCAATATTTGGTTTTGTTTGATGAGACTGCATTCTTGCTTTGCCTAGCAAATTATGGTAAAGCCTTCATACGTTTTCTACAGAAAGATCCTTTTGTCTTTGAAAGAATCCTCATGATCTTTAGGAAAAAGTTGACTCGTCGCACACAAAGGTTAAGCCTATTTTCCAAAGTAAATAATATTCTTTTGCCTCGGGAATTAAAACTCGTGGAGCTTCGAAAGATATTTACGGACTTTAAAACCAATCGATCTCTTGTCCGATGCCGTATGCATACGTTCTACAGTACGCTTGGGCGCGTAATTTCATCATTCACAAATGCCTCCTCGAGCGTCATTCGCAGCATTTTTATTTCATCTGCCATCAACCAGAACTCATAACTCTCCAAGCGATAAAACGCGACGGTTAATTAAATTTTATGACGAAGGTACGACGGCAAAAAAAATCCCTCTTTCAATTTCGCAAACACATCTAGTTTGCTCCACGTTTCTTTTCCCAAAGCCCCATAAAAAAACCCCTTTGAGAGATGATGACGACGTCATTCTTCTCACACAAAGGGATGTTTTGGAAAACGCGATCGTTTCCATCACCCACCCTCTCTTCCATCTCACCCTCCCTCCAGCCCTCGCACCACTGTCTCCTACCTCCCCCCGGCTTTCTTCCGCTAAAGCAACGGCGACTAAACCCACTCACAACGCATTGTATCGAATCATGCCCCTCGCTTACCTCTTCACCCCGTCCGTATATTCCCCATCACCGTATCTCCTCCCCCCGCTCCTCATAGTTCCGCCATCCAAGCAAGTAGCGTTTAGAAAAAAAATATAAGCCATTGAAAACACGTTCGGAAAGTGGAGCGATTAGCGCGATGCTGTCTGCCACGCCTGTGGTTTTGAATCGAGAGATTGGAAAAGAATCTAGTGCCCGTTAGATTCAGTACTATTTGATTGAACTTTGCTGGAACGAGTACTTGCTATGTGTGACGATTTAGAACGGTTAACCAAATATTTGCCTAGATCATACGACCTCGGTTTTTTCCCTAGCATACGCTTAGTTTCTGAATGATTTCATGCCATGTTGGTTTGGAAAAGCTTTGCAATAATCGCTCCATTTCTCCCATGAGTGTTTTTATCTTGGAGTAGGTTTTCAAGGTTAAGCTAAGGTAAGGAGAAATTTATATTTGGACGGTAATTGGTTTTTAATGATGGCGCAATGATGTTTTTCTAGACTAATGGCATAAGGTACTTCCTAAAATTCCCGGTTTGGTTCTTATTTTTTAAGTAGTTTTCTCTGTATTGTCAGCCTACTAAATATTGCTGATTTCTATTGGCATTCAATTTTTTCATTTAATAAAAAGAGCTGAATTTCCTGTATTTTTCGAGTGTGCATGCATGGGAGTATATTCGAATTCCCTGTGCATTAAATCCGCTGATATACGTATTAGGAAATTGTTCACTTTTACGGCCCGCGAATATATCCAACATCCTTATTGGCCCTACTCTCCGGCTCAGAACCTGGGGAATCCTTGACTTTAGTTTCGATTTGGGTCGTAAAGAAGGAAGACTGGTTCGAGCAGGAAGAATGCTATGCGTTGCCCAGTAAGATGCGAAAATCGACGCTATATGAGCCCTTAGGACCATTCATTTGCAGCCGGCTAATTTCGCCCCGGGGATCCCCTCTTCAGCGCACCGGGTCGCACCCGACCCTCACCATCTCGCTCCCACTACCATCCACCTCCTCTAAATGACCTCACCTGTTGACGGGTACCTTCCGAAACAATGCGAATCCCTCATGCCTCTCCTCTCCGCACTCGGCCTGGTTGTGGACGGTGAACTCCATTCCTACCCGTTTCGTGGACGCTGAACTCTCCATTCCTCTCTTTCTCTCTCTCTCTCTCCTCCCCTTTCTCCCACGCATTCTCAAGCCCCCTCCATCCCTGTGTCTCCACCTCGCCCGCCCTCGCCCCTCTCCTGAAGCCCTTCTCCTTAGTCCCTTCATCGTCGCGGCACGGTTGTTGTCGGCGCCTGATTGTTGTGAAGACATGAGCTTCAACTCTTTTCTCTGGGGGACACGGATGCTTGGGGTGGGACGGGCGTGTGGGAAGGTTAGAGGGGGCGTAGCTTTAGCAGAGGTTCTTTCTCCCCCACTCTCTCTCCGTCTACGTAGACACCGGGTTGTGGGATGGGAGGTGCAGGAGGGGGATGAAACTAGGGTTGCTGCTCTGTCTCTCCGATTTTTTTTCCAGAGGGCGTAGGCGAGACGAGGAGGGGAGGAAGTATTGTTGGGTCGGGTGTATAAAGGCGAAGGTGGTGGGGGAAGGAGGAGAGATAGAGAGAAAGAGAGAGAATGTCTTTTGTTTCCGAAAAGGAGTCTGTGCGGTTAGAGGGAGAGGCGGTGCCTGTGACTGCGGGAGAAAGAAGGGGCTCCGTGGGGTGGCGGGCGGGTGGCGGTGGGGTTTTTGGAGGCGTGGCGGAGTTTGCTAGGGCGTGTCGCTAGACGCTCGGAAAGGAAAGGAGATGCGAGTCTATCCTTCCACGTCGTCCTTTCCTTTGTTTATCTTTTTTTCCTCTTTCTAGTCCCTTCTTTTCGTATGTGATTCCAATCCTTCGCTCTGAAAAGACCCGCAGCTTCATGATATTCCTCGAAGCTTCCCTTCTACGAAACAGAAAAGTGTGCGTAGTCGGCGCGGCAGGTGAGGAAAATTTGTTCTTTTCGAGGGCATCCTGGGGGGTGTGTGACTGAAATGGAGGCAATGAGAACTCTCCGCATCCAAGTAATTGCATCCCTTTTCATTACAAGTAATGATTATCGTTCCAAGAAAATTCAGGGATTCAAACTTAATTTTAGCCGTTTTCGGTCTAGTACAATTTATGCAGGGAATTACACTGATTGTGGGTTAACTGGTTACGTTCGATGGTGAATCGCTCGAATATAGCAGTGTTATCTTCTCGTTTTAATATTCGTTCTCATGTCATGGCAAAGAGGAGGGTTTTTGCTGATGTATGCACAAAGTCTACGTGTAGATCTTATTTAAGTACGGATAATTACAACGCGTTTTTATCTTTGGAAGGGAGGCATCATTGAAGTGAGGACTCCCAGCATAATTTCACGATCGTAATTTACTTCATTTTGCAAAGGGTTTTGAGCATTACTTTGAGCAATCGATGCTTCTCGAAATGACGGAATGGTTTAGGAAGATTTCGCAACTTTCTCCCGCATCATTCCCATCTTAGCTTCACTTCCCTTCCTCTCTGTCTCGTCCGTCGAAGTCTCTCTTGGTTCTCCCACTTCATATCTCGCGCATTCTTTTGCCTCTTCATCACATAAATGCCATTGCAGCCATTAAGGTCCGATCATCATCGGAAACTTGTGTACAAAATGTTTTGGTTCTCATCTCGTTCTCCTAATTGATTTTGCCTTAAAAGTATTTTTTCAACTCTATTGCTGATTTGTTTTTTATTTCATCATTTTTCGTGGCTTTCAGAGTGTGAATAAGTTATAATTTTTCTCAGAGAAAATAATATTTTCCGAATTCTCTGGCACCTCGCTACAGATTAAATATGACCGTACCATTATCATTAGCTGAAAAAAAACAGCTCCAATAGTTGAGAGTAGACTGCTCCCTGGAAGTTTGTAGCTTATTTTGCGGGCGATTCTCGGAGCTATTATAGTATTGAAAATACGAGGTGTGTTCAAAAAATAACGGTCATTTGAGTGATTCGGAAAAATGTTATTTATTCGTCTATATCAACGTTATCCCCTTCGAAGTAGTCCCCATTAGATATAATACACTCATGCCAGTGCTTTTTCCAATCCTCGAATTATTTCCGGAACTCGATCTTTGGGGTGGCTTTTAGCTCTGTCAGCGATGCGTTTTAAATCTCATCTATGCTTGTAAAATAATGGTCCTTTAATGTTCTCTTTATATTTAGGAACAGGAAAAGGTCATACAGGTCATGTCTGGCGAATATGGAGGCTGGCTAATCATTATAGTGCGGTTTGTGGCCAAAAATTCACGCACAAGCAGTGAGCAGTGTGAGCAGGTACATTATAGTTGTAGGTCATAAATTGTTTCGCCACAAAAACGGGAGTTTTTTACGTATTGCTTCACGCAAACGGCGTTGAACTTATAATTAGTATTCTTTGTTGACCGTTCGACCTTGTGGCAAGAACTCATAGTGCACTACGCGAAATTACAAAATTATCGCTACTTTTTTAACATACCTCTTATAATCATGCACTTACTATCCAGCTAAATGCGTTTACTATCATTCATGTCGAACTCTCGAAACATTGTCCTGTCTTGGTTTATCAGTTGATAAATAAACAGAATCGACGTGAGTGGAACAGGCATTGTATTAACCGTTTAGAGATCATTAGAGGCATATCATTGTTAATAGTAGTCTTCCGATCGAGGTAGATGTTTGATTTCTTCACTACAGAAGGAATGCCACATTTTTAACGGAAAACTAACACGGCGCTAAAGAAATGCTCTAAAATCTACATTTGCAAAAACCATTCATCAACTTCGCGTATGTACTTCCTCCTTAGGTACATAAGCGAGTTAAATACTAGCCGAAGGTCGGAGCAATAAAAACAGAAGACATCTTGGGACCATTGAGCTATCGCGAATAAATAAAGCAGTTTCTTTCGGTATCATTTGGTAAAGTCTTGTGTTACAGTCGTTAATCTGTGCGCAATTCGATCTATGGTCGTTATCTTGGTCGTTATCTTTCACCTATCTTTTGACGGTGAAAGGGCGTGTTCTCCATTTCTCTCGAAGAAATTCGTTAGTCTCTCGGGTCTTCAATCTCTCTGTTGTTCCCCTCTTCGCAACTCCCTCGAGTCTCTTTTCCACTCCCGGTTCTTTAATTTATTGCTTCTTCCTGCTTCTCTTCTCAGCTCTCTCATTCCTTTTCACTCTTTATGTATTCGCTTCTTTTAAATGCTCATTTTCGTCCTAGTACCTACTTTAATTCTGAATTTCTCACTTTACCACACCTCTCTACCCTCCATCCCATTTTCTCCATTTCAAACACTTTTTGGCGTTTCCGCTTGCCAGCTATCGGTTTATTCTGCTCACTTTCGATTCTGCCTTTACTTTTTTTATTACTCTTGTCGGAGTTCTCGTTCCGCGTGTCTTTAAATGTTTCCACTCTATTTTTCCTTTCATCCCCCTCTTCTTCATCCCGCACTTCTTTTATTTTTCTCATTTTTCACCTCTCTCCCTTCACTTCTCTCGCAATGGATTTCCCTCACTTTTCCCTTTCGCATTTCCTTCTCCCCTCGACCTTTTCTCACTCATATTTAACCACTCTCACCTTACTTCCTCCTCCTGCCTTGCCTCGCTCGCCACTCGTTTCCCCCATCATTCTAACTCTCCCGTCACACCCTGACCGATAGATCGAGGAGGGGTCGGAGATATGGATGACCCGTTGAAGTGGTTGGGGTTTGGTGTGGCAGCGGAGGGCGAGGAGAAGGAGAGGGGGTGAAGGAATGGTGGGAAAGCGAGGGAGCATGGGGGAGGGATGCAGTGGTGTCTTAGCGTGTAAGGGGGAGTGTGGGCGAGGGAGAGAAGGTGGTGGTGGGAAGACGGGATGAAGATGGATGCGCGAAGGGAGGGGAAAAAATTTAAAAAAAAGAAAAGAGGAAACGTTAGCGGCATCATCCTCCCCCACCCCCTTCCTCCCACTCCATTTTCCGAAAAATAGAAGAACAGAGTGAGAGGAAGCTGCCCTCTCTCGACGCAAAACGATTATATATATATATATATATATATATATATATATATATATATATATATATATATATATATATATATATATATTTTTTTTTTCTCTCTCTCTATCTCTTTCTTCTCTTCCCTTTTCCCGTTTCTATCCATCTTCCCCTCGATCCTCTCTATCCTCCCCCGAGTGGCGTAATGATATCTTAATGGAGGGGTGAGGAAAAAGAAGTCTCTCCACCCCTCACCCTCTCCCTCTTTCTTTAAACGTCTTAATCATGATGACAAAGTGTAAACGACGAAGCCCTTTACGTAATTGGATAAAAGTACATTAATTTCAGGGGAAGGAAAAATGAGAGTGAAGCAGTAAGGGTGTCCACGGAACCTGTCGGAATCTCTATGTCGGCGGGGGATAGATCGGTGATTGATGGCGGGTGGCTGTCTCGAATCTTTTGTTTCAAATGCGTCCGTGATTATGTGAACGATCCAAAAGCGATTTTTACAACCCAGGAATCTCTCGGGTATTCACGGCATATGAAAACTAATATTATGCTCTTTTCTAGGGAAAGGTTTGACGAGCATGTGATCGCCTGTACAAGGCTTATGGGCTGCAGCATTACATTCCATATATTATAAGCTCAAGAATCAGGGACAAGTTTGGTGGGGAGAAATTTTTTTAAAGTTGCAAAGGTACTTTAAATGTGTTGTGAAATATAAACGATTGTTTAGAACGTCAATATAGCTGATTTTTTCTACATTGTGTTTTAATTAATCAAGGAAAGCTAGTCTTGGAAAAGACTAACTAAAAGTTCATTACTTGTAAGTCCAATGATATTTCTTGAACAGTAATCTCTTTGTAAAAAGGTACTCCTCCAATATTTGCCTCATTTTCAACTACACTGTTACCTAGAGAAGACCTGATCTTTTTTTTATTTAGTGTTTATAAACAAAAGAGTGGTCACTTGTGTTTGTATAAAATACTTCTCGTAGTCTACAAAACTACCTCTCTGTCTCCGCCTGTTTTATGGAGATATTTGTCTTTAGAGGCATCTAATCCTTCTATATGGAATTATTTTTCTTATTGAAATTAATTCTCCTAATCTGCAATAGCAATCAACATTAAGTTTTGACGGAGTTCTAGGTTCAACGCCATTTATAAGAGCGCAGCAATGAGTTTCAGTTTCTGCCAGTGAAATTTAAATAATAGAGATAATCAAGATACTGTGTGAAACATACTAAACCTGTTATTATCAGATGCGGCTTGGGGAAAACCTTGATTGTTAATACTTGGGGCTAAAACTCCGTCTCTTGCCACTCATTCCTCCTTCCATACTCCCCCTAACACTTCTAATGCATCCGAGTCTGAGATAGACGAAAGAGCAATATCTTCCACTGAGCGTCTCCTCTCTTTCTCTCTCCCTTTCCTACCCTATAGTCACTACCACACAAACCGGATCCGTGGCCCTCAAGGCACGGTGGGCGCTTTTTGTCACCCTATTTCATCCTGGCCAAATGACGCGGCTACTTCAAAGATTAGTCGGCGAAGTAAGCGAAAGGATAACCCACAAATTTATCGGAGCAATAAAACTCGGGAAAACATAAACATGCATGATATTTCATAAATAAGGTAGTCGGTTTCTCAGTTAAAAATAGCACGACAATTCAGTTGGTCATTATCATGTGCTTATTGAATTTATTTCAGCATCTGTTTAATGTTTTCACTTCTGATTATGTATCAATAATATATGTACATATTATTGGGGGATGGGATATATATATATATAATTTTCCTCAATGCTGTCAATTGAAAATAATTTATTTCACCTTAAGTATTTTCCAACAAATTAGTTTTACATAATGCAGAATAGGATTCTTCAAGAAGATATCTTTCCAAGATTATATATATATATATATATATATATATTTAAAAATATATATTTATAAAACAATTTGCAAATTGTACATTATGCACAATTGTACATTATGTAAAACTAATTTGTTGGAAAATGCTTAAGGTAAAATAAATTATTTTTAATTGACAGCATTGAGGAAAATTACCCTTATGAAGGGCTACCAACGGATTTATCAGCGTAAATACCCTCTCGAGCGTCTTCTGTCAGTGCTACAGCTATCGCCATGGTACAATTACCTTGTATCTTGACCAATTCGCATTATTTTATCCCTAATAACTTACGCTCTAATGTGGATGCCGTTCGCATGGGCTTTTAGTCGATTCCGCTCTGCAGGAATCACGAAAGTTTGAAAAAAATCTCGAATCAATTTCGAAGACGCATTTGGCAGGTCCCAAAACAAAACTGCTCTTCGGCTATAATCCAACGGAATTAGGTTCGTATTATAGGCTTATGCAAAGAATTGAATCAATGTGAAACGTCTCTTATGGCTGATGCTGTTTCATTTTTTAAATGGCAACGTCACTGTCCCGGATGATATAAAAAATAGATGTTTTGGGAAGCCTGATTGGTTACAGTGCTGAACAAGTCTTAACCTCATAGCAGTCAACACTAAAAAAAATTACATTCCCAAGTCAAATTTTTCCTCTCCTCGATTTTATTGAATCAAAAAAACTGTTTTATATTTAATATGATAAATGTTCCGCACATATCTCAATGATCGCTCGTGCTGCGACAGACCTGGACGGATTACATTTTATTTGGATTGGGAAAAAAATGGTGTGAGAAAGTTTTTGGCTGACATTTCACAGGCCTCCAGACCAGCGTGAATTGCATACGTTGAGTTCGTCCTTGCCGTAAAAATGTATTTTTTCGCAGATTTAATTTCGTGGTTTTTATTAGATTTAAATTTGATGCAGGAAATAAAGTTGTGACCGAAATTGAATTGCCTTTTCTGCCGCTCCCTCTTCAGTTTTCCCAGCTGAAGGGCAGGGGCTCCGCAGTAAAGGAAACCGCCACAGCCTGCCTCCCCGCCGTAACTTTTCCTCGGGCGTCCGAGCGTTGATTTGCGATCTACTCTCCCTCCCCTTTCGTGTTGGCCGGAGGAGGAATGGGGCTTTTTACAGTCCATCAAGCGCTACTCTCTTGCTCTTTCTCTCTCATCGTCGTCCTGACTTTCTCACAAGATGTCCACTCGTCGGCCCTCTAATGGTCCTACTTCCCGTGCATTCCCCCCTCCCTCTCTGCCCCGCCCCTTAGCCCGGGCCTGCGGATAGAAGAGTGCGGTGACCATTTTTCTCTTTTTTTAATCCATAATGCACCGTTCTCATCCCTCTCTGACTCTCCCGCTCCCATCACACACCACGGCATTATGGGCCCATTCACATTCCTTTTCGTGTTCCCGAGGTTCGTTTGGGGTTGGCTGGGGCGGCGCACTTGAGGGATTGGATCCCTCAGCACACAGGGGTGGTCACCACGTCAGCACTGGCGAGGGACGGGCGACTTCCTCATAGGCGCGCCGCCACGGTGCACTCGGGAGTGTGAGACTCGGTAGAACTGGGTTATTGTGAGAATCAAGCGCAGAGGCCATTGCTCTCACTTCAATTTAAAGGCATTATATATATATATATATATATATATATATATATATATATATATATATATATATATATATACACACACATTTGTACGAAGTATACTATATATACACAAAAATAAGTGCAATGCTAACGATTCTTATCACTTTAAATTTTAATTATGTAAAATTAGGATGATTTAATGACCAGATAATTCGAAATAATTAGATGATTTTCACTTAAGTAGACTCTAGTTTGGATGATTCCGAATATCATATTTGTACCCCAATCAAAAGCCGCCTGAAGGGATTCCTGTGCCTCAATTCTGGGAGACCATATTTGGTTCTCCTCGACTGATGGTGGCAGTGATTTCTCTTCCCGAACTGATATTTTCACACTTAAAATCTCTGGTGATGAAGAGGAGGTACCTTCGGATTTGCGTTAAATGTGGTTTATATATTTTATTCCTTCAAGTCCCTTCAACCCACCGCTAGGGTGTGTGGTAGGAGGTAAATATACACCAGAATAATTTTTACCCGAATATGACCCTACTGCGGTCGGACAATGTAATTCTGATCTCTTATCGTTCGTGGAAAAAATGGCATCTCAAATCTATCTTCTCCGTGCTTGATCTCTCTTAATATTATTGACATGATCTCTCCTATCGTAGTGCAATGGGGGTAATAATATATTTTCAACATCACTGCCAAATTAATCACCTCAGAAATTTTTCATCTGTTTGAATGAAGGCTTGTGCTTCTCCTCTTTCATTAAAACGTTTATTTAGGGAAAGTTTATATTAGTGTGGAATAGTAAAAAGTTTGTTCCATTGAATACCTCTCAAAAAGTAAAATTTTAAGAATACCCCAGAACTTTTTCACTTTTTTTCAATTTTTTGTACACCTTAGGTTTTCACTTATTCTTTGTTAAGTAATTCACATTCCGAAAATAAAATATCTTAGCCTATCCCGTGCTTTTGGGATTCCGAACGCAATAATAGTTCTGTAATCGTATCAGCTATTTCCAAGGCAAAGTAAAAAGAGCAATCAAAATGCTTGATCATGGTGTAATCGCAATTATTAAAATTTTTCAAACACCTTCGAAGTTAAACGTTGCAATGTCCATGGTTATCAGATGATAAGATCCTTTATTTGTATGTAATCTGCATTGTTTCAGCAACTTGAGGCCAGTCAAATTGAAAGTATTCTTTTTAAAATCGCGATATCCCTTGCTTTCCTGCGCTAACCAGTTGCATCTTAGAAACTGGTCAATATTCTGAAGTCAAACACGAAGTACTTTCCCCTTAGGAAGGGGCTTGCCATCATCTCCTTAATCTTTTTCCGATGCCGAAGAAATCCAAGTCTAAAAGGAAAATTCCCTGAAATTACCAGTTATTGAGCACTGGGCCCAGCCGTCTTCCTTCCATCACCATCTTCCTTTCACAACACCTGTCCGTGAGACATTCCTTAATGTTTTATTAGCGCGATTTCTCTCCAGTGCCTCCTGACTCCCGTTATCTCATAAGTTCTGTGGCCCTTTACCAGAAGTTGGGCCCACAGTGACAAATGCTCTTACGGTTTGCAAGATTTATCTCTGAAAAAATACCTTAGGTTGTCACTCTTCTGCTTTTGCTGAAATTCCATTGTTAATGTAGGTATCCTAATGTAATAGCTGGCAGCTACGACAGAAATCGTCCCGGGATTTGTGTTTTTCTCTGAAAACAAGCCACGTTTTGTCGTTAGACGTCACAAAAATTTAATGATTTAGCTTCCATAGATGAAATAGCGCATCTTAACTCAATTCAATATTATTTACCCAAAACGGCAGCAGATAAAAGCAAAAAATCGGCACAAAGACTACCCTGAGGCAATTTAAATTAAGCGTACCAACAAACAATATATGTTATGGAAAACTCCCTTACCATAAAAATACGGCGTTGAGAGGCATATGCCTGCCTCGGAATCTACGGAAAATGATACCGACTCCACATCCCTGATGTTTTCGATTAATGAAACATTTTTACCGTTTAGAGGGATGGGTCAAAGGCCAAAAGAAATGTTATCGGTGCATCGAAAATCGTTCATTAAAAGCCGTACGTGATAGTCTCATTCCCTAGTAGAGCCCGAGGAGTTGAATCGGAAACCTGAGCCAAAGTGCCGCGATTTATGGACTTGAAAATAACCATTCATTTGGCCTAGACGTGAGAAATCACATCGTGCGATCGATCGATTGGCGCCGATAATTTGCGCGGGCGGCAGGGGCGCGGTAGTTATTCGTCCCCAGATCCCGATATCGGGGTACGCAAATCCTCCACGCCTCTTATCTATCCCCGGAGTTCTCCTCACCCCCTCCTTCCCCACTCTCTCCTGGTCGGTCCCGGATCGACAAACACGTTCAGACCAAATAGGTACACGCCGATAAGCGAAAAATAATCAATCAAAGCTCCCCCCTCTTCCACACCATGCCACGAGAGATAAAAATCGTCCAAATATAATCCCTTGGGTTTCCTCCCTCCTCCATATCCCCCGGTACATCTTACCTCGCCATCCGATTTCCATTCTTCTCCCGGGGAAAAGATCTGGAGAGCCTCTGGGTATCTCCCATTACTGTCAATCCTTTCTCCCCTTCTTCCCTCTTCGCTTCCCCCATCACCACCACCAACCAACGCCCCTTTCTTCCTCACATTCATCTCCTCCCGCCCCCTCCCTTCCTCCCTTCTTAATGCCCCTGCCCTTTCATTACCATGAAGTCCCTTTTTATTCCCCTCCTTTTCAATCTAATCGGACCACTCTCTCCCTCCCACCCCGCTCATTATCCCCTACCCTTCCCGTTTTTCCGTCCCACCTCCGACCCCCCTTCGCATCCACTCCGCCCCCTCCCTCTTCGGTTCAAACTCCCTTCTCTCAGGTCCATGTTGTTTTTTTCTAACTCACTCGCTCTCTCCCACACCCCCCCCCCCTGCAGTCCCCCGTCTCGCCTACCCGCGGACTAATTTATTCCCTTCTTGGCCGCCCTCGCCACCCCCTCGCACGCCCCGTCCCTCTCCCCTCTCCGCGTTACTCACCCTCTCAATCCTTTCCATTTCCCTCTTTCGTTCCCTCCGTCTCCGTTCTTATCCCTTGCTACGGACGCCACGACTGCACCTGCACGAAGCAGGGCGAGCTGCCACGACTGTGTTCTTGTACTCTATGTAAATTGAGTATCGTTGAAGTGTCGATGCAATCGTCTCGGCTGCGTAAGTGGACAAGGTTGCATTTATTCTAGTAGTTGATTTCGGTTACTGATGCTCCCTAAGATAAGTTTATACCTATCTCGCCATCTGACCCGAGTAAGCTAATTCAAGGTAACGTCCAGCCGGCATGCACCAGTTTGTCAGTCTGGTGCATTACCGATCTGGCCATCAGGAGTGAATCGCTTTTAAATTAGGTGTGTGCTTCATGACTTTTTGCAGTATAGGATTCCATTTTATTTTCATTCCCCCCATTGTGTCTTTTTGGACGATCTTCATTTATGGAATTTGTCGATTTGAAGTGTTCTGTATCTCCGCACTGTCTATCCTTCGTTATTTCATGGGTAAATATATCGACGATCTGGCATTTCTGTGATGAACCTGTGCTCTCGTTATAAAGTAAAGAAATGTCAATTTACTTCAATGATATGCTATGAAATTATGACACTTGAAACGCCACTCCAGGGAATACAATTATTCCCAGCTATTCGGAGAATTCATCCTTACATTTTACCCAATTATTTTATTTTGCATTTTGACTTCGCTTCACGCTGCGACCCTCGACCGAGGGTCTTCTACTCTGTTTCTGTTATTCTTCCACTTCACCATTCTATCCCAAACCTCCGTTGAGTGCTTTCATTACTCCTCCCTATTTTACTTTACGTTTTAAATGCCCTGCTGCCAATCTTTATTTTCTGACGCAGGAAAATGGAAACAAAGTTAGCAATTCAGAGACAGAGAACACATTTTGAATTTTCCCCATATTTTAAGTTTGCCAACCGTGTATTTTAAAGCATTGAAGGATATAAATGGATTTTCCTCCGACTTTTGTATTTAAGTTTCGAGGAACGAGAGTTGTGAAATTTCGATTTCCCGCGTGGGCACACACTCGGACTGCCTTAAGTGGAATATCGCGACTCGTGCATTGAAAGTTTTCGAATCTTAAGTTGCAATTTTTCATTACTTTTCTTTCGATAATGTTCTGATTCTTCATTTTTTTATTGCCATTCTTTGAGTTATTTCACTGCTATCACATTATAATCATTGATTTAAATATTGTAATCAGTCGAAAGCAAAAATCGTATTTTATAGATTCTCTGTTACAGTTTGAATTATAATTTATTTCCTCACCTGGAGATAGTATCATCTTTTGCTTCAGTTTCATTTTATCCCTCTCTTCGAACTTATCGAAAGGTGCTTCAAGTACCACATATGTACATCCATTGTTCCAGAGACTCATTTAGGGAAAGGATTGACGCCAATAAAAAAACGTATCCGACATAATTTAATAGAATTACGTCATGATAATTAGTCGCATAAGATTAGACATGCTGTACCCATAATGATAATGCAAGTAATAATACTATATGATCATATCCCAGTGTAGTCATAGGTAGAAACATAAAAGCTTATACATAGGTGAGAAAGGTTAACTTCGCAATGGAAAAATATTAGGACGCTTTGGCCTCTTCGCATCAACCTCCCCATTTCGCGTGATTAACTTTTTTCGAGTGCATGATCAAACTAATATTTGTGTAGACGCGACATGGCTGGGATTGTGCATGTATGGCTGGTGACCTAACACCCGCCGCCACTTGCCCTTGCGGTGGCTTGTGGTATATTGTCTGGATGTAGATTTCCGTCTCTCTCGTTCAACCCAGGATTCGGCTTAACATTAGAATTTTTGGCACTGTTATGATACGAACACGGGTGTTCGGAGTGGAAACCTAACTTACACACTAACTCCCTATAGTTTTTGAATTATTTTGTGAGTTCTTTCGTGGAAAAAAAATTAAATTTGTTTCTATTAATCGATATTTTCTGGTTTCACAGATTATTTGAATTGATATAGGTCCATCTATTCAGAAGTATTTCATTGAATTCGTAAGACAGCATAACGTGCAATGCGGTTCAAGTATTGAGTACTTATCCCAATTGCAAAAAATATGGGAAAAGACAGAAATCGTTTTCAAATGTATGTAAGTTTAAAACTACTGATGTTTGCCCACTCTGCTTACGGTCTTTATTTGTCTATCAAACACTTCATTCCATATTTATACACGTAATTAAACGTCCTTGCGCCTTCAGGGATAGTAAATGACAATGAAACTTTCTAAACACTGGCACTCTATCATATAAGACGCTCCTGCGAAGTTTTGGAAACCACCCTGTTCAGCATTTCACCAACGTAACTATGTTATGGGTTGCTTTAAAATGAAAATTTTATTCGTATCACAAATAATGCACTCGTCTCTATAAGAAATTTTTTGTCATAATGGATCCTGAATAACGACTTCGTTAAACACTCCTTATTTTGCTTTTAAATCCCCAACCCAATTCATCGTTTCTCACCCTTCTAATTCTAGCCCCCAGTCCCTTCTCTCACTGCGACTCCTCCCCTTTTGTCGCTCGTGAAAATGGGCCCTTCCTCTCCTTCCCACTTCTCTCCCTTCCAAATCAACCCTCGCGGACTCCGATGCCCTCCCCCTCGTCCCCCTTTCCCCTCGACCCTCGGCGAATGTCTGAGAATATCCGCACTCCCGACCCGGCGTAGTGTGGTTTGGACTAATGATTCGCTCCCAATACTCCCCCATTACGCCGTTACCGGAAGAGGGATCGGATCGGTTCAAATTGATTATCGTGGTCCAACAATATTTTCCATCCGCGCCCTCAACTATTCAGCGAGCACATGTTTTTTTAGGTGAGCGTTGTCACGCCCCCCTCCCGTTAATAGGAGGCCTAGAGAGACGTGGAACCCTTAAAGCCGGTGATTGTGGGGATGCTGGGTGTTCCCGAACCATTTAAATGGCCCTCGTCGCCATTAAAGTATTTTAAGAGATCCTGTTGAAGACGATAGGGAAGTTAGTACTTGGATATAATTCCTCTAATTGAAAAGAGAGGGGAGAGCTTGACGTGTTGGGTCGACCTGGGCAGAGTGAATGCGTGGGTTCGCTGACTACTTATGTACACCACATAGTTATTAAAAGGAGTGAATAGTTTTACTAAATGATCCATGAATACTATGCCTTGTCTTGTTTTAAACTCCGTCAGGATCTGGTTCTAACTCACACCATGAGTGTGCAATTACGCCGTCAATTGCGTTTTGATCCATTGCAATGACCCTGGGAGAATCTTAATCCTCAAATGCTATCGTGTTTTAGTTCCTTAGGGTAAACTCGGCAAAGAAAGGGTTAAAAAGTCGAAAATCTGGAAATACTTCATCTCTTTAGTTATGAATATGAACAGTTAACAAATTGCACGCGGTCTAGTGTAATTTAGTCTAAAACTCGATTCTTTTCGCATTATGGCGGTGGTACAAAGACTAATGTTATTACCATTGCGATTTATCATTTTATTTTCTTTCCATGTATTGGAATATTTCTCAGGAATATGTCATAAATAATTCTTGCCACACAGAACCCCATCAAGCACGTAAAGAGAATGACGCCACTTATTTTGCAAAGAGGTGTAATGTTTGCGGAATAGCGATTCTGATTATTTAGCATCCACGAAAAATGGCACAAAAACAAGCAGGTTAACTTGTGCGAATAAGGATGAGGAATTTTACTAACGGCGCTTTTTCGCAAAAATTTGATCATCTTACCATCTTGAGTTGCACCATTCGGACATTTCGTCAAAAACCGCCGAGAAAATCGCCGGAAACTAACATTACCCATGGCATTCCCCGAAATGGTTTTTAAACTCGGAGGGAAGAAAGGAAGGTGGGGGACATCATTACTCGGAAGTCTCCTTTCAGCAGGGATACACGTCAACCTCGTTCATCTTCCCTGGCAGCAATTCCTTTAGTCTCCCCGCGGACATGTGTTTGACTTGATCGGTACAAGATGTTCGGACCCTTGGGGAGACCGAAGTCGAGTCTTCGGTGGACTCAGAAGAGGAGAGGGAATAGATGGAGAGAGATTTAAGTTATACGCGGCGATGAGTCGTAGGAGTACTTCCTCAAGATGTGACCGAGGATTAAGGAAAGGGTGACCGTCGGGACGTCCAAACGAGGATGGAAGAAATGGGAGGGAGGTTCCAGGCGGGTGACTGACACCTGCCCCTCCCCACACCGGATCTTACGCGAGCCGGGACCTGGCCCTCCTTTTTCCTTCCTAATGGGCGTGTGAGCACAGGGCGGGGTTGTCTCTTTGGGTCTCCCAAGTCTATCACGAGAGTCGTAAAGAGGACGGGACTGGGCGTGGGGAATGCGCTGCACCTAAGACGGGCGTTATTTTCTCTCCCCTAATGTTTTCCTTGGGAAAATGCACTGTACGGCTTGACAGTACCGACATAATTCCCTGTCGTACAGGTCCGAGTCTTTCTGCGGGCACTTACAATCAGATGTCTTATTAGAACATGTTCTTTTGGGCGCACAGCCCAAGCTGAATTCAGTGTGTCCACTGAATTTAGTCCAAAAGCGCATGTAAAGTGCTGTAGAAACATTTATCGTACAGTTAGTGATATGAAATTCTAAGAGTTGATGGTAGAAACCTATCTTCTGCGATCAATTTCGTAAATTTCAAAACGGTCAACTATTTTAATACCGGCGGAGAAATTCAACGTCTGTACTATGTAATTACCTAAGTAGAGTTTTTTCCAGTTCTTTTAAGTCTGAAACATGCCCATTTAATTTCCCCGACATCTGGACGTTGCTTAGATAATTTCATTGATAAGTATGACGGACCGAAATACCCAGACTTAAAACCCGAAAATAACGGGACACTCCTTGTTAAGGAAACTTTAGAATTTAGTTCTTGATTATATCGAGAAACGAGTAATATCTCGTAATTTTCAGCACTGTGGTAAGTTAAATATCATCTAAGGAAGGCTATCATTATGTAAACTGAACAAAATCCATTTGATGGGATATAGTGTTATGAAGGAGCGCATCAGGCTTCTAAAAAGGGATATTAACTTTCTGCTTTGGAGAACATTACGTAAATGCTTTCTTGCGATAAGGGAATAAAAATGAAAACGTTCATAAAATGGGAATATAAAGAGTGAGAGAATGGTGAAAGGCTGAGGCACTTTAAGAAAGAAAGATTCCGTCTCTGTTATTCATGTCAAAAGCAATAGCTTCCCCTGCCATTACAATTTGTGTCATCTACATCTACATAATACCCCGCAAGCCGCCGCAAGGGCGTGTGGCGGGGGGTGTTTGGTCACCAAACGTAAAAGGAAAAATACCACATGCAAAAAAAACAACACGGAAAATCACACCCACAGCAGCGAACACACTCATGCAAAAATCCCTTCATCCAATACTCATGCAAACACATATACCGCAAAACAACTAAAAAACTGCACCCCATGATGCAGCACGAAAGCCATCCTACAACACGGAACCTAGGACACAACAAGCAAGAAATTGAAACATCACTACCACATGAAAATGCACCACAAAACACTCTACCCCCAAAGAGTCTGTAAAGGGAATGGAATGCGACCCAACGTTGCAGGTAGCAGGAATTTCCCCCCGCGGAGAGGGACGAGGGATTGAAAGGAAAGAGACTTAAAAACAGATGAACGGAACACGAATGAGGTCATTCGGAAAGAATGGGTTATTATAGCAAAACACATAAGGTTAGTGGAAGAGCATGCATTTAAATACAACTAATTATTTTTTAGACGCTGAGGGTGGCAAGTGGAATTTTTGCTATCCATAACCCTACAGTTGCTATCCCGTATTGTCCGTGGGAAGAAGGAGTCCTTGAGTCGGCTAGTTCTGGCATCTATTTCCCGAATTTTATATGCATGATCCAAGCGACCAATGTATGTAGGAGTACGAATAATTTGCGACACCTCGGTGCTGAAACATGCGGATCTAAATTTATTTAATAATTTCAATCTTGCATTGAATCGTCTTTCAGCCAATGATTCCCACCCCAAATCCATGAGCATTTTGGTGACGCTTTGCGTTTTATCGTAGGAATTTTTTACAAAACGGGCTGCCCGGCGTTGAACCTTCTCAATTTCCCGAATGAGGCCTTTTTCACTCGGATCCCACACGCTGCATGTGTATTCTAAATGAGGCCTTACAAGAGCGTGGTAACAACGTTCCTTGACCTTCGAGTCACTTTTGCCGACAATGCGTCTAATGAATCCCAATTTTTTATATGCTTGACCACAGACTTTACGTATGTGAGTCCCCCAAGGTAAGTCTTTTGTGAATGTGACACCTAGGTATTTTACCGTATCAACTACTGCTAGGTCACCTCCAGCTAATTTGTAAGCACATCCCGTTGATCTTTTAAAGAAATTTACCACTGAACATTTATTATAATTTAGAGTCAATCCCCAGTTAGAACACCATTTAGTAATGCAATCTAAATCCTGCTCTAGAATAAAACGATCCTCATCCCCAGATATCTCCCGATAGATCACCGTGTCATCCGCGAACATCCTAATTTTACTTTTCACTTCGCTTGTGTCTTCTCCCTAAGTTGCAAGAATGAGCAATAAGTTATGATTATGTAGTTCAAGCATGGGCATCACTTTTGTACTTAAAATTGTCTTTTGAGCAGATGAATCTGAAGAAAAGGCATGATTGTGTTTAGTAAATGGTTTTTAATATGTCATTAACTTTTAATATCGTATTCTAGATTAGTATTCCTAACCTATCAACGCTGCTGATCAAGGCGTTCCTCCAAAAGTTCGGTTGTTTTAGATCAAGAATTTTACTCTCACTAAGGAAGTTATTTAAAATTGACTCACGAATTTACGATTTATTCATACATTTTCTATGTTTTAACTGTAGAAAATGTAAGCTGTTTATAAGTAAATGTGTGAATGGAGGAAATATTGAAAGTAGTGGGATGTTGAAGGCCGTGATAAAAGGGAGAACGCTGGGTAAGCTGGATAAAGGAAGAAAGAGAATAGACTTTTTGGACAGCACGAAGGCAGAAATTGCAAAGAGCTGAAGAAGGGACTAGGGTGTTGCAAAAAGAAGAAAACTCTCGCGATACGTAGAAGTTAAAAGAGGTTATGTGGACCTTCCAAAACCCTAATTTATTAGGTATAATACTTAAAATTAATTATTAAATGTCTCCAAAAGTGTATCAATAAAATCCTATCCTTTTTCCTTGTTATGTGTTCTCTGTACGGATAAAAGGGCTGACCGGACCACATTAGGCCCGCGGATCTGGGTGGTCTGCTGCATTACTCAGTATATGCGTATCATGAGTTGCTAGTTGGTATACCAACCTTAAACGGTATACTTGTAACAGGGGCTGCAGCCAGATATTGAGTACGAGATATTATTTTTGACTAATCTAAGGATTGAAATTATAGTTTAAGATTTGGGGAGTGATGAAAAATATGTGTTGATTTTGCTAATATTTTTGCTTAGTTCAAAAAACACGTGAGATCGGACAAATGTTAAACCAGCGCAAACACGGGAAAATGACCCCCGGAAGTGTGATCCCACACTCTAACCCCAGGTCGAAAGCTCGAGGGCTGACTGATAAAATATAAAGAGGACGGGCATGAATCATGGAAAAAAGGGTGTTCCGCGGTAAGCTACTAAGTGACAAATTGCCGCGTGGTGGGTCAGTTGGGTTGCCTCGGAACCCCTCTGGGGTTCCTTTTTGGATTGTGGAGAGTCATTCACCCCTAGTTTTTGCCCATAAACCTCCAAATGGCTTCACACAGCCCCGTAAAGCGAAATAAAAGACTTCAATTGACTCCGGAGCTCCTTTTCTTTATTTTTCCCTAGCTTCACTTTTATCGGTGGGACCGCCTCCTCTCTCTCTCTCTTACTTCTTCCTCCCTTCCCTCTCCCCATTCCGAGTCCTCAGCACCCCTCTCGCCGCGAGAAGTGTGGTCGAAGAATCCGTTGAGAGGCTGTCCCACGCTCACAAATCAGGGTGACTCCCAGATATAGACGCCACTTGAAAAGGATTTTAAGATCTTCCCTCTATTCCCTCCTCCAGCGCACAGCTCTCCTTCCGGGCCCCGTTTCACATCACCTTCTCGATGACATTATTATATTTCTCGCCGGAAAAAGTCTCGCAACTTAAACGAAGAATTTATCCCTGTTTTCTCGTTAACTAGAAAACGTAATGTTGTCGCATTAAAATTATTTATTATGACTTAGGTTAAAAGTTAATACTTTAAGTTTTCATAGCAGTCTCCAAAATATCTCCCGAGTAACAATCGACTTGCCATTCTTGTGCCATGACGCATTGCTGCGTACTGATTGAACTTTCCTTAAAGTTGGTAAATGCCCTGTTAATAATGTCTCTTTTTGCATGATATTCTAACACGATATTCTGTGCACTTGCTGAATTCTTGTAATTACTTGTATAGATAATGAAACAAGAAATGGAAACCGTACAGAATATTTTCGACACCCTAGTCACGTTTTACCGTTTTAGAATGACATAGAATGTAAGTAGTACCTTTTCCCCTGCTCTGCACTCCCACCGTACGAATGACAAGAGCTTGGTCAATACATCAAAGATGTTAAGTTGTCATGATATCTGCTTCGTAAGAACGTCGTAAAATATTTATGGACAAGAACCAGTTCTCCGGTTGCATAGAGAGTATGCCATTTATCGAGTGTGCCTTAAGAACCTCCGCAGCGTTACATGCGCGCACATGGTTGGTTTTTAAACGACTTTAAAAGTGTAAGGAGGACATGTGCTTTTCACAGCGTGTTACCTCCGTTTTTAATAGCCATAAAAGCGGTAAACATTTACTGCAACGCTTTAGGATGCCTCATGTTTTCCCAGACCCGAGACAACAGGTGGCATCTGCCAAACACTTTTTTGCTCTAAAACATGGAGAGACTTTTCCCCCTTTTCACCTGGTACCCGAGTGAGGAATTTCACGAGGACGATTACCACTTTTCCCGGGTCATCGCGACGGTCGTGGCGGAAAAGATTCCTGATGTCTCTCTTCCACCCAGAAAAATGATCCCACATGACCTTTTTATTTTTTTACTTTTGAGTGCATTGCGTTTTAGATTGCAAATCGTTTTGCGAAAGGGTGATAAGTGTTGAAAATCTCTATTTCAAGTCGTAATATCAAATCCAGTAAGTAAAGAGCGTACCACTTTCGTTCAAATGCATCCCGTTGAAATGTGATACATCTCAGAATAAGAATAACTTAAAGCGTAGTGGTCATATATAGTCAGGTTAGTCATAATTTGAAAGATGTCGACTAATCGTCATTTGCATGTGCATTTTTGTTTTCACAAATCAGTCATCTGATCCCTTCCGTCGCAATTCATTTCATGACATGTGTAATAAATCTAACTATATGGAACCCTTTATTAGTGTTGGTGTTCATATTTCATCGATATTTCTTAATATTAATGGGAATTTTTACACTCATAATAACTCAACTGTGCTTCCCCTTTCACCGTTTCACGTCATATAATACTCCTAAGGACACAATAATTTGGCATAAGCTGTAGTAACCACATTTGAAGTATTCTGTTGATTAATAACACAGTCATGGAGTATCAATGCTAGATAGTAACTGTGTTCCGTTAGAGTTTACCATGAATCAATAAATTACAATAGATTACATACGACAAATTTACAAAGAGACGAGTTTCATTAAGTGGAAGTATTACTAAAATTCAAATGCATTTCATGATTTGTGCATCAAAATAAATGTCCTTCGCCCTGTATTATTTATTTTTAATCATCAGAATCCTTTTTCCCAGTTAAGAGGACTATGCTCGACATAATTAATTGTTTCTATAATTTAGTTGTGGCACTCATTTCAAATACATGGCGTAACAATAAGCAGGTACTCTCGCTTTAATAATCTTTGTACTCTTGTAATTCTGCTATTTTCTTAAATGTATTAAAGACAGCATTGAAATGCTAATTTATAAAATATCAGGTATTATGCTATAAATCATTAAGCAAGACTGTCAGCGAGGTTTTAATGAAAGTATAAGCGTCCTAACTTAAAGTAAATAATGTGCTGTGCACGTATAGTGACGATTTTTCTCGGTGACCATTTACCTTGGCGAAATTTAAACTATTAAAGGGATTTATTATCTCAGCATTTCGATTTAACGAGAGCTGGAAATTGAAACCATCGTGCAATGGTCTCTGTCCTAAAATCGCCTCGCCAATCCTTCCACTTTAGTATGCGCATAGGATCGCGGCTGCGATCCTTCCTTGCACTTCCGGTGCCTCTGTCGACACTTCCTCCGCGACCATCTCCTCTCCCGCCCACTCCCCGGCCCCCAAGGACTCTCCGAGACCTGCATCCTCAAAGCAGCGTCGCTCTTGTCTGCTTCGGACGTCAGCTTGGGAGTCGGGAGTTGAATTATTAGAGGGAAAAAAATGGGTCGGATGTGCATCGCGAATTCGACGGCCCGCCCTCGCGCCTGCATCCGGACACCGCGCGCCTTACTGCCCGGCGATCGGATGGAGGAGGTGGACGTGACCCCATTCGAGTCTCTCCGGAGATGTCACTTCCGCCCGAAAACTTCATATCTCACGAGTAATCTTACCTACCCACTGGCTCTTCCTCTCCCCCCTCCCCCAAGTTTCGTCGCATTCCATTCCTTGCCCCCGTGGCGTCCTTTATTTTTTAATGTAAATCATCTTGCAGGGATCACACCTCCATGACTTCTCCAGTGTCGTAGGTGGTGCATTCCCTTGTGTCCTCAATAGAAATGCTCAGATAATACCTGTTCAATGCTGGCATATTATAAACTAATGTCTATCCCGTTTTGCATTAGGTAATGCGAGGCTACAGGGAGAGGAAGATATATGTCGAACTACTAGGTGAAGGAATCCTTTTTTCCGCGCACAATTCGTAATCAAAGCAATGGGAAGCAGTGCACATTACCATACAAACCAGCCGTTTACTAATCCACCCCTTGCGAAACTCATTAAAATCATCAATTCACTAATATTTCTTCACTGTCTGATGTCCTAACGAACCCTTCCATGAGTTTGATCTGTAGCGTAATGTGTGGGTTTAGATTATTTCATGAATCTTATATCTACATTTCGCCAGTAGTACACAATATAGGCATAGCTCAATTTAACGAAATATTTTTCCATGGTGCATCATCATCCTTAAGGATAGGTTAGATCTTTAACTTTCCCTCGAGAAAAAAGTAATAAAACATACATAGTTAGTCCTACCAAGAGATGTCTAAAATGTGTTTTCGACGAAGTCATTTGCCGGTTTTTACGGGGTTCCTATTTTATTTAACTTCAGAGCTTTTCTTTAGGATGTGTTGTTTTTACAAGTTCTGTCTTAAAAGTAGCATGGCTTATTTTTTCCCGGATAGATAGACGGATGGGCGGCGGTTTGTCTAGCTGGGTTCGATGGAGGGAAGTCGCAGGAAAAGCTACAGGCCGTTGGCTGTTGGCTACCAACCTTTGCAGATTGTGGATCTTTCGTTTGCGATACCTCTGCAACGTGACCTCGTTACGCTCCTCCGTGAACAAGTTATTGGAACGGCGCTATGCCATCAAATTTGGCGTGAAACTGGGCAGAAGCGGGAAAGAGACTTAAGAAATGCTCGAGGCCGCTTATGGTGATAACACCATGGGTATATCAGGTGTTTTTGAGCGGCGCACATTGTTTCGGGAGGGAAGAGGAGATGTTGAAGATGCCGAACGTTCAGGACGCCCTTCGACTTCAAAAATCTAGCAAGAGTGAAGGTTTTGCTGGATAGGGGTCACAGCTTAAGTGTTTGCATGGTTTCTGATGAACTTGGCATCCCTAGAAGTGATTCGAATCGACTTGCGAGCGAAAACATGGGTATGAGAAAGGTGTGCGCGAAGTTGGTGCCGCGAATGCTCTCTGAAGAACAAAAGGAAACTCGCGTGCGGATCTGCCAAGAGCTTCTCGACCATGTTAGTGAGTGTCCAAATATTTTAGACAAGACCCCACCAGGCTTCTTCCTCTTCCCCTATCTCAAATCCGTACTGAAAGGAGGTCACCAAGGTTCGGAAGCGTTACAACAGACTGTGACGAGGTAGCTTAGCAGCATTCCGGGCACCCGGCGCGCCGCCTTCGAGAAGGCGTACGAGGCTTGGAAAATCCGCTGGCAACGGTGTGTGGACGCACAAGGGTGCTACTTCGAAATTTTTGAGTGAATGTATCAATTCTGGCGATAATTTTTTTTAATCGACTCAGTCCTACTATTTTCGGGACAGATCATGTATACACCCTGCTGCACTCCTTGCATACCATGTGATGTAAATACATCGATGAAATTTTTTACGATTAATATTTTTTGTTCAATAATTTTGGCAACTTTTGTTACTGCATATTACTCAGGGCAATATTGACACCTTAAATGGGGGTTTTTCATGCATTGTTCTTTTCATGGTTGTATTTCGATTTTCAAAATTAAACTCGAGTGACAGCTAACCATTCTTTTAGGTCGAATTTTAATTGAAAAAAAATCTTTATCATCGTTCCGCAAGTATTACGAAAGTGAGCGCCAGACGCTTGTCAGCTTTATTTCCCGGTAATAGCATGCGAGAGAAAGTAGGATGCGAGAATTAATAAGGTCATATAGGTCCGCCATTTCGAATGAAAATTTAATTTAAGGAATCAGAGATAAGTGGATGAAAAGAAATTTAGCTCCGGTAATAGGGTTAGGAAGCTCTTTGGAGAAATTCCGACGCATCAAAACTTAACGTCATGCCAAAAGAGAGATTAAAAACCACGATCTTTGAATTCGTCTGCCATCAAAATGCGACTGCCGGTTTTGAAGGGTGACCATGGTTTTAATGATTTATTCGAAGGACTATGTAAATGCTGCAAACGCCTTCGTCGCAAGTCATCACTTTCGTAAATATAAGTAGCTTGGAATATCACTAAAAATGTAGTCATTACATTTAATCAAGCTCGGATTCTGGGCATGGCGGAGTATGTAGTCCCTACATCAAACTCTTCTGGTTACCGTCGCTCTTTCGTTTTAGTCTTTCATTTCATTTCTTGCTGAATGAGATTGCAAGTCTGACGTCACTCACATGTTGTAAGTTATGTTGCATCACTGTAATCACAGCGACGAATTTCAATCTTTATCCATCGAATCGTCTCCAAAAAGATGTATTTAAGCTTCATAACAAGTCAGTTAACAGCTACCATTGTGAATTCGGCCGATAACTGTTACGAATGATCATAAATAATGGCACTGAAGTAGCAGTCAACCCTAGGAAAGTTCTAGACGGAATTCTCCCATAGACAAATTTGACACATTCATCGTCGTGTGTTTGCCAGATTCCAGCAAAATGCAGATTTTAACGAAAGGCCTATCTGTCATTTTTACCCATATTATTTCTTTTCGATGTTATACAGTAGAAATCTTATTTTCCACATTGTTATCTTAAGTACAAGCGATCATCTTAAAATGTCATGTGTCTAGCAGATACTTACTGTGAAAAAGCAAAATATTGTCGCCAAGCCATTTTTGGTAGTGGGTTACTACCACATCGGCGGTCAGTTTCAACTTCTTTTCGACGCTACTGACCGATCGAAATGAATCCGAGTAATGATGAAACTTTTTCAAAAAACAAATCAGCGTGGGTCTGCCCTTACGCCATTATTTAAATATCTTATGAAGCAATATTTGCCGTAAACAATGCACCGTAACTTTAATAGCCAAATATTATCGAAATAAACAATTTGGCCTCGAAATCAGCGTAGCTCATTTGTGACCATGCACATTATTGATTCATGATACGCCTACTGAATTCATGAAATGAGAGAACGCGGTACTAACCCTTGAATTATCCCGTTGGGTTCCGCTGCCCTGCGTGGTCATTTCCCTGCCAGCTGTTCAGGTACCCATAATCGACTTCCAATGACTCTCACCCCCTCCCCCCATCTCTGGAACCTTCCTTCCATTCTCTACGCTAACGAACGCTGCATTAAGCAAACAAGATTTGAAGTTTTTGATTTACGGCATGTAAATGTCCGCATCGCGCTCGGCGCAATCCCGTTCACCGCTGAAAGGATGATTATACGCCTGAGTGGATGGCAATTGCACAATTTTTACACGGCCGTCGTTCCGGGGGGTGAAGGGCGGATAGGGAGGGGGGTTGGTGGTGCTGGTTGGGGAAGAAGACAAGTTGGCGAATGAAAAACAATGATTTATTTCGTTTCCATGAGTTCCCCTCGTGAATCTCACCGCACGTGAATTCACGGCCATCCCTCTCCCAACATCCTCTTCCTTTCTCCACTCCTCCGCCCATTCTTCCCCTTCCACCTCTCTATACCCCCCTCCATTCCCTCTCTCTCTCTCTCTCTATTCCCTTTCATTTTCGCCGCCTCTAATAACTTCCCACTACCCTTCGCTCTCGCATAGCTCCCGACGGCCTTCTTTTCGGGCCCTCTCCTCGGCTCCCGCTACTGTTGGTCGCCCCGCGATAAGGGGATCTCCTCGTCGAAAAAAAACAAGCGAGGAGCGGAGAGCCACATTTTTTACGTGCCTTTTCATCCTCCTCTTCGTCCCTCCAGTCCCCTTCCCGCCGTGTCCCGTCTGCCATTCCCACCCCTCCTCCACTCGAGATATTCCATACCTCAAAAGTCAGTCACCATCCCCCGCCTCTATCCTCGCGTCTTCCCTGCTTTCTTCCTCCACAGCTACTTTCTTCTTTTGGCTTCTTTCTCTCATCGCCTCATTCCGTATGAGGATTTGCCCGTGACTATTATTAATGCTGCGCATTCGCTCGATAAATTATTCATTTTTCCCCTAAGCATCCGTTTCCTTGGGTGGGGAGTCTCGTTCCTGTATTACCTACTCCCCCGAGTTGCACCCCTGCTTACTTTGCTCTTTTTATCTCCTTTGATGGAGTACGTGCCAGGAAAAATGCATTCTTTCAGTTTTTCATTTGTCATTCAATCATCTCCTTTGGCTTCACTTAGTGCTCTTCAGGCCGCCAGTATCTTTTCATTTCTTTGACGATGACTAAGGACGCCATTTATGTTATTCCCACGTACATTACGGTCACGAGGGCTCGAAAATAAAGTTGGGTGTATTAAAAGCGTTATGTGTGAAGCAGTTTTACGAGTATCCGCGGCGACAAATATTCCCTCTGATAGTGCTTCAGTATTTTTTTATGGTGCCCCGCTATCCTAACGTATCTTAAAGGAAATCCTCCGCGCATGGATGAGTAAGCTTCCTTTAACTGACTTAAACCCATTCCCCGAGCTAAATTTTACTCTTGAAGATGGTCAAGATCTTTTGTAAAAGTTTTTTACTGTCCACTCGAAATACTCCAATTAAAATCCATCTCTTTAAGCATGTTGCCTCATTGTTTTCGAGCTCCTATTCATTTTATTTGATATTCTGCTTATGTGCGAGGATAAATCCTTCTTGTGCTGTTCGTAATTATTGCCGAGATAGCGTGAAAGAGATTTTCATTCTATTAACAAGGCTGCTTGCGCGCATTTACAAAATAGTGCGGCACCTTTTTCACCTACGTGTTTCTCAAGGTACACTTGCATAAATTAATTCATGGTCAACTCTTGTGGCGGTCTGCGTGTTAAGTTTTTTGTGGTTGGGATCTGGGGACGTTATCGAGCTTGAGACGAGTACGTGACGTGGCGCCGGCGTCAGCAGAAAGCTTGTTTTGGATCCGCACATTGCCTATAAAACTCGATGACATGATCCGAAGGGCCGATGAACTGCTACAATCAGAACGTTCTCACAACACTCCAGAATTTGATTCCGAGTGATAAGTCGGTCCTCTAATGGACGTAAGAATAGTAAATTACCGAAGTAATATACATATTTTGGAAACATTCTGCCGAACACTCCGCACTCGACGGAGAAACGTTGTAGAGGGAAATGGGAGTGGCGAAAGAGCGCGTATTGAGGTCAACGCAAATATATGAAAAGAAATTAGTTTTTCTAAACTTATTTCCAGGGAAGAAGAATAAACGTACAGAAAAAACGGACTAATTCGTAGGTGCTGTTTAGGATCAGTTATGATGTTTGACCAACTTATTCGCTTATAATGCATTAGTATTGAGCGGTTCCATTGACAAGTACATGATAAATATCTCGGATTTTATCGCAAATGAGAATGAATATGAAAGTTTTCAAACAGGGGATTTGATGGAGACAGGACAAGCTCCATTTTCGAGTGAAGAATTTGTAATTCCAGTGTGATCTCTTTGTGAGGTTTGGGCAAATACTGGTATGCTAGCAAGGAATCGTGTGTATTTTCACTCATATAAATGACACATAAACACTCTCACCCAGCCGTATTTCCCTACTGGAAAATTGAAAAAGGCAAGTAATTTTTCCCGGTGGCTTCTCTTGTCCCACCTTTCACCGCTTTGTCCTCAGTTGCATCTCGCTTTATTTTTCCGCTGCATATCTCCTTTCCTACATCTTACGGTGGTGGAGCCTAGACGGTTCTGGGAGGTCGTGTATGGTAACCTCGACCCCTGAGATATATTGCTCAAACGCGAGACCTTCCTGCGCATTTTAGTAATCTAAGGTTTTCTATGACATTCGATTCCCTCGGTGGCATTTAATAAATCAATTACGAACGGCGATTTTTCTTATTCTTTAAGACATTAAGATGATTTGAAAATTTCCTCTGAAGATTATTTAAATTAGCGGAGATATTTAGATTATCGTTCACTATGTTTGAAGAATTAATCCTCAAGAGCTTGCCGAAAGCACAATAAGTTGTAGGCTGGAATAGATTTTGCCATTTTTGGAAAGTTAATATATAATCGTATTTATATTTTTCATTGGTACTTGGTACTTGCTATGCCTATTTATGATCGTAAATTGGTATTTGTCTACTGTGGTAATGAATATTAGCTAAAATAATTAGTATTTCAGAAAGTTTAATTAAAACCTTAACTCATTTTTCTCTCTCACCTTTGCACACCGTAGTACTTGAAATCTCCAAGTTTATTTTGCCAAAAACATATTTTTTTGGTAAATTGCAATCAATTTGGTAAAATATTCCACATTTTAATACTTAATATTACTCATGATTATGACATCAGGAATATTATAGGCGATAATGCCAAGTTCGAAAACAGTTCTCTTCCCGGCGGAAGCAGCATTTTCCAATCTCATCCTGGTCCTAGAATTGTTGCTGTGCCGCGAGCGATATGAATGCATAGACGACCAATCAACCAATTTAGCTCATCGAATGGCACTTAAAAATTGGGTGTAATACAAAACGAACCATACGAGCAATACGTTCCGACTGAAAAGCCGTCCATTTTGGTCAAATTTCCCTCCCTATTTCCGTTGGCTCGAGAAGATAATTGTTTACGTTAGAAATGCGACAATGGACGCCATTTAACTCGATACCGACCTTACGAATAGCTCCGTAACATGCGCCGTTGGTTCTTCTTTTTAGGGGTCTTGCCAACGCCGAGTTTTATTAGAATTTGCCTTCACCCTTTCTTTCCTCCGCAATTCCCACCCGGAGCTAATTGCCCACCTCCCCATATCCTCGATGGCGCTCACGTCCTCGGCAATCGCTTGGCTCCCTTAGTTTCTGTCCTCCCACAGCGCGTCCCACCACCGCCGTTTCAATTTCGCCCCATTCCCTTGAACCCTTTGGCCCCTCTCCCTTCTGCCCCTCTCGTATATCGTTTCCGTGATCTGAATCTCGACCTCCTCCGTGCCCCCTCTCACTCCTTGGGTCCTCTCCCTCCCCCGAAAGTAGACTTCTTTATTCTTTCCTCGCCTTCTCAAACCACCCCGCCTTTATCTTCTCCTCGCCCCCTCCCTTTTCAGCCCTCTCCCGAATTTCGCTTCCCGTCGCGCCCCCTTGTCCCGCGCGTGTGTGTGTTTCTTTTTCCACTTCCGGAAGCGAGGACGGGGAAAGGACCGCACTCGCGCACAAACAAGCCTCTTTGTGCACGCCAGCGCAAAGATAGTAGGGGAGGAAGGGAAGGGATCTGGTCGACGCGGAGAAGAGGGAGGGAGGAAGCGAGGTGATGGTGTTTGGTGGGGAGTCGTCATCCTCGACCCTCCTCCCCCCATCCCTCCCTCCCCTCCCCGCGTAATTCTCCCCGGCCCTCCCCCGCTGTCCCGGTCGTGTTCTCCCATTCATGAATCCGCGAGGCGGCGGGCGCCTTGGTAGGAGTGGGGGCGAAGGGACATTTCGCGTGCGTGGGTGGCCGTCTGGGGTCTCCGGGGCGCGCCGTCCCCATTGCGAGAGGACGCGCGCGCCCTCTCGGGTAGGAGGGGGGAGTGTAATACGTACCGCCGCTGCAGCCGTCCCACTCATCCCCCATTTACCCCTCTCGCGGATGAGATACGCGGACGTATTCCGAGCATTAAGTGGGGGCTGGGTCGTCCCTATTGAAAAGCGTGCCGCGCCGGTATATCACCATGCGTCGTCTTCCCAAGGCGAAGGTGCCTGCTCCACCGCTCAGCGGGCTTCTTCCCTGCATCCGTGTTCTCTCCTAGTGGAACAGAAGGGATGCCGTTGTCAATGGAGAAATGCATACGAAATAGGTCAGGCGGATTGTGCTGGCTGGTACATGAGCCCTCCATTCCGAGGTCCGGCTACGATTTCCCGAAGGAAAATGATTTAATAGTGTTTTATTTACCTCAACGCGTTTGGTGCAGGATTCGCCCTCCTGGTCCTGTTTTATGCTCAAGGCATATGCCGCCAAACTCGTAGATCCTTCACCACCTTATTGCCAGTCTTACTATATTGTTGAATCAATTCGGACGTGGGAGTTCCCTCCGCCCTCTCCCCTCTCCTAAATATCTTACCAATATACTTAATTGAGACAATAAACTGCTCAGATAATCTGACGGCGTTCGATTTCACTTAGTTCGGTGAATGGCAACAATATTTTCGATTAGTTTCCTCGGTAATTACAAAGAAACTAACATTAATGCAATTATTGCAGTCGTACTTTTGGACCACTACTTCATGTCTTGCGACAATTTGTGGATTCAGAAATCTTTTACGTTTTGATAACATTTATTTGTGGCCGATAAAAAACTGAATTAGTTCCATATGAATGCTAATTGTATCAAAATCCTGTAGGTAATGGGCTTATATTTTCTTCTTAATAAACTATTTGAGGAAATTATTTATTTGAGCTGTTTTAATTCATTCATTTAATCATACCTGAAATAGGATGCATGAAGTGGAGGAACCCTGACAAATAATGTGAGGAGAGATGAAGGGATTGCATGAAAGTTACAGCGTGGCATAAATGACATCTATGATTTGGAAAAATCCGTAGAAATAATTCACATGCTCTAACGAATGAAAGCACCGAATATGAGCTTTAAATGAATCCTAATTATTCAAATTTGAAAAATAATTGCACGGTAAGAATGTTGCAACAAGAATGTGCTGAATCTTTTTGACAGAATGTGAGATTCTAAGAAACTGCGGGAGATGCCACAACAGTGATTTTTAACAAAGTCATCCGCTAATATACATTTGAATGCAACAATCTCGGTCAAGGCGGATGATTTTTACACTCTGAAATTGTTGCATTAGTGTGTGAAATGGCAGAAAATGCCTAAACATATGTCGTTCGTTGTTTTAGTCCTTCAACCTTCAAAATGCTCGCGAGACTAAGCCTTCACGAGAACTATTAGGTCCGTTAGAAGTCCGCAGGAACAGTTATTATGGAATGTATCAAATTTAAGAAACTATATACCCATGTTGAACCGTACGTGTGGCGTATTATTCAATAGTAAAAAGAAAATTTTTTAAGTTGTCCAAAATTCCTGGGATAATTTATTTGTTTTTCGCCACTAATTGAAGCAGGAAGTGCTTTATCCATTAATGAATTTGGTGCCTCAAATTACTTCAGTGAATTGAAATAAGAAAATGAAAGCGGTTTAATGTATGTACAGGTATTTTAACGATTTTTGTGAGAAGCTCTTTTATATCCAATTTTTATTTTACGAGTAGTACTGCCGCGGATATGATAATGGCACACCTTAGAATAGAGAATTTTCTTACTTCTCTCCTTAACCAGTACGGTCTTTGCCATGAAAGTGAACTATGGGCAGTAAATTTACACTTGTTATTTAGAAAAACTTCTTATTTCTTATAATTAATGTAGAAATTTTGTTTTTTATGAGTGTGAATTTTGTCATACTATCGGAAAATCTTGCGCGGAATACATTTTATCCCTTTTTTGAGCGTTCGGTTTTTCTTCGAATTGCGTGCGATTATATTCACTTGAAGTAATATTATTTAAATTTGTATGTTTCATTAAATATTTAGTTAATGATGTATAGAATCGTTTTTTCATTCAAGCAGGGTTCAAGGTGAGAGAATTGTGTATTTTTGATACTTAAGTATCATTAATTAAATTCTGAAGCAGTTATTAATTACCTTAGGGAAGCAAAAGTTGATAATTTTATTGCCCCAACAAAATGAATCAGCGCAATGATGTTAATTATAAATTTACTGATGCACTGTTCATAGCATAACACTGTGTCTTTGAAAATGTCTGAAAATAGCGTTCAGATAGTCATCACCACGATTGTAAAGTATTGTACAAATTGTGACCACAATGCGGTACTCTTTCCATAATGCCGGTACTTACCGACTTATTGTGGTGGGAGCGAGAAAATAGCCAGAATTTTCTGAGTTTGGTTTATCTCCGTCGTCTTCCCTCTCTTCTTTCCTACCAGCGTCCTCTCCCATGGCCTTTTAACACTTCCGACAAACAAGAGGTCCTGAGGTAAAAAAAATGAACCTCTCTCCCCTCCGCATCCCTCTTTTATTTTGGGCATTCCACGAACGGCGGAATGACCTCGGCCTTACGGGAAGGCTGCGTGTCGCCTATCCTCCAGGGCGACCACGCACCCACACTTTCGGTGCTTCTCTAAAAATCTTATCCTCCTCCACAGGTGTACCAGATTGCGTACGTGATCGTGAAGGCGGCCATATCCCCAAGGCCTGGCAATTGGATTCTGGAGCGCTCAATAGATGGCAACCACTACTCTCCGTGGCAATACTACGCTATTTCCGACGCAGAGTGCCTGCAGCGCTACGGAATTGAAGCGAGGCGCGGGAAACCATCGTACCGCCACGATACGGAGGTCATCTGTACTTCGTATTACTCCAAGCTGAACCCCCTTGAGGGCGGAGAGGTATTTAAAACGATGGCGCTATGGTGCTTGTTTTAACATGCATACGAAGTTCACAATATGGGCATATCGTCCTTAATGTTTTAATTTTGTCTCATTCTCTATCTCTGCACGTGCAACTAGAGATCTTTAAGCCATCTTCTTCCTGAATTGGGCTTCCGTAAGCAAATGCAAGAATCAAATGCCGCATTACTGACCAACGGATCAAAAAGCCAACGCAAGCTTTTTCGTGTACCTATATATAACGCGTTACTTTTGCGCTCTTTTTGTTACAATTATTTGGTTTTTTTATTATGCAACCATTGATAGTTGTATAATTAAAAAAAGTAACAAAAAGTATGACCACTGAGCGCAAAATAACCGCGAACTCGCACACATTGAACACCAGTCACTTCGTAAAAAACTTTGTAAAATTATGCTTTAAACCATTTTGATTGCTTTTGCGGTGAATATTTCAGAATAAAAAAAGTTTAAGGGTAAGTGAGCAGGGTTTAACCACCCTTCTGAACTATGTGATAGGATCACTTTGACTCAAACTGGACTTATAACTCCTCGTGACATATAACAGGTATTGTCCATAAATTTACCCAGCAATGGCTGAAGTCGTCCTGAAAGGACTGGGTTTCTCTCCAAAAGTACACTCCGCCCACAATGCTGTCTATGAAGCGCAAGTAAAAAAACCGGTTTATATTATTGGATTTCTCGGCGATGCCGCTCTCCGAAAGTAAATTTCCGACGAATCGATTCTTTCGAAAACCTTTTTATCTGAATGTTTATAGTTTGTTTCGGAAGATCAGTTACGTAATGTGGAAATGTATTTTAGGTAGATAATATAGCAGCTAATATATGCATTCAAATAAACTGCGGGAGATTCTACGACAGTAACGTTTAACGGAATCATACCCTAATTCACATTACAATGCAGCAATTTCCTTCGCCTTTCGCCGGGATTCTAACCCGGATCCCTCTTTTACGGCCAGTTACGTTAGCAAGTTAAACTACCGAGGCGTCCTATTATTCTCCGGGTCCGATTTCCATTCAATCCGAATGATTTATTCACTTTGAAATTGTTGCAAAGTAATAGATAATTTAGGTAATAAGCATTTAGGTAATAAGCATTTAGCTGAGGTACCAAATGAACAGAGAAAATGTTTGACCGTTTCACTACATACAATAAGCTCCTGCACCCAGTCCGCTTTTCCGTCATTATAATATTTCCATTTTTTTCTAGTATTAAACATAAATTTAGTCATTATTTCATTTTCTCCTTCGCCTGAAAAGTGAACATTTTTTGTTTTTCCCTTCATGTCAAAGTTTCCTCTACGTGTTATCTAAAAAAAGGTCGCCTTTTTCGCGTCTGTGAAATTAGAAAATAACAGCAGTTGACATTAATAAAACAATGTGGCCGTAGTTTGATTAAAATTTTGGAATTCGTTAGGCATATATCATGCATGGTACGGAAATTCACCGTAAAATATTTAAGTAATAAATAAAAGCAATCCCCCAAAGAACGGGTTTGATAAGTAAGAATAGAGATAACCCTGAGTTCAGCCTTTTGGTGTGAAATGCACGCATATTACGGGAGGCTGTTTGTTTTCTTGTGCCATATGGGGTTTACCGTTAAGTTCTGACACCCAGAAAATACCTTTAGTTTAAAATGGGGTTGTCAAAAGGCGTAAACCGGGATTTGGATACAGAACCCACCGTTCGTTAGGCGTACACTCCATCCACTTATCTACCAAGTCACCCTATGGATATGTACTTGTAGTATAAAATATTTGATTCTCAATGCTCAGATCGCCTCGCGATAGTCCAATAAGTGGATTTCACTACAATAGTCCGGAGGGGGCAAAGAAACTTTTGCGAAATCACCGCGAAAACCCTTTCAGATCCACACTTCCCTGATCAATGGACGCCCCGGCGCCTTGGACGGCAGCGAGTCCCTGAGAGACTTCACCAAGGCTCGCTTCGTTCGATTGAGGCTGCAAAAGATCCGGACGCTGAACGCCGACCTGATGGGTGCCGGTTCCGCGGGCAGGGGCGGCGGGGGCTACGGGGACAGGGACAGCGACAGTAGGGGAACGGGTGGGAGGCAAGGGGCCCAGGACTACTACGACGAAGATGAGGATGAGGAGGAGAGCGAGGAGCAGGAGGAGGACGAAGACGGAGACGATGCACAGGGTGGTGACCGTCTGAGGCCGGACCCCTCGGTGACCCGGAGGTATTTCTACTCCATCAAAGACATATCCATCGGCGGGAGATGCGTGTGTAACGGTCACGCGCGGGACTGCACGGTGGACTCGGACACGGGGGTGAGTTTCCTTCATCATTGGTCACAACATTCTTTTTTTTCAAATTGATTACTCTTTTAGTTCCAGTTCGTTGGAGAATATCGTATTTTGAGAACCAACGACAGGTTCTGAGTTCGGCGTTATTTTGAATAATATTTTACGTTGACTGCCACATAAAGTCGTATGAAGTGATTTTCGCATAAAATTACAAATGCATGCACCCATTTCCAGTGCTTGAGGCAGCAGCGAAATTCAGTTTTTATTTCTAATTCTGTTTTCATTTATGTATTTACAGAAGTGATAAATTATATCTGCCTCCCTCACGTTGGGCATTTTTCGCTACAAGTGCATGTGTTATATTTTCCTGAATCTTGCAGTTTTCGTTTCACGCTTTATATAATCAGAATGTTATTTTTCATTTATTATTCTTGTCATTTACAAAGTAAAAATTAAACTCCATGAACCTAGCCAAATGTTAGGCCATCAAAATAGAGGCTGAAATCAAATATTGTTTTATTTTTGTTTCACTTAATCTTTTACAGTCGTTCATCTGTAAATATGATTAAACTAACTTTGCTTATATAAATTATACATATCAGAGGCTGTTTATGCTTTGCACTTAAGTGATTAAATATTTCTCTGTGAAATGCACTTGTCGTCACTCAACTCCTTATTTCAATCACTAATGTGATGTCACTAATGTCACTTAAATATATGTGATGTCAGTGTGGTAATCATTAAATACAATTTGTTCTGAGCACTGTGAACTTAATCTTTAGAAAATCTTCCATGGAAGTAATGTGTTAGCTATCCTTGGATTTATTCCTATGTCGTCTTTTTAAATAACAGCATATTTCTTCTTCTAGAGTGAATGACCTATTTTATCTCCATTAAATAAAATACTTGAGTGTTATTTCTTCATTGTAACAGCTTCAACGCTGTCGATGTGAGCACAATGCATGTGGGGAGGGGTGCGAACAGTGCTGTCCTCTCTTCAACCAAAGGCAATGGAGACCTGGTGTACCTTGCCAACCTTGCAACTGCCATGGGCATGCACCTGCTTGCAAGTATGACCCCGAGGTAGCTAGGGCCAGGGCCTCTATGGACCCAGACGGTGAATATAGAGGAGGTGGAGGAGTCTGCATGAATTGCACTGCAAGTACACTCTTACATGCTTAAGTTATAAAATTTTAAGCAATTAAATCAGTTTATTTCATAGTGTGAGCATTTTGAATAATTTACTTGAATCATTAAATGTCGCTATGAACATATTTGTTTTCCAAGGATGTTGTTATTTCAAGTTAATGGAAAATAAATATTTAAAGCTTAAAGATCTAGTTCAGTTAGTCAAATTTTATTGGTGCATGCTTAAAAGACTAAAGTGTGTGAAGTTATTTTTTTTTAATTTAACAAGAATGCAGGAAATGCTATGCACTGACGATAGTTACTAAAACATTCATTAAACCATGTCACGTTGCTTTATTTTATAAATCTGTATTTTAATATTTTTAATAACATATAAGTTTACTTTTTAATTCATCACATGATGAAAGTATCACTCTTTCTTCTGCAAGGATATCAAAAATAACCCAGTTTGAATGCCTGTCTCATCCTCACCACTCCTCTCCCTTCACAACTCACCATTTCTCTTTCATCCCACTCAATTCTTTCATGCACCTCCAGTCATGCAATTTACCGACTGAATTGCAAACTTTGCCCCTTTTCCTACATTGGACAATTCACCACATTCCTCAATATCTACATTAAAAATCACAATATGTCCTACAATTAGCTAAATTCTTACGCCAATCCCCACAAACTTTTTCATTTACTCTCCAAGAGATACAGGAACTGACAGATTTGAATCAACCACCACTTAGCATTTATTTGAACCCTTTGATAAATATCTGAATGTTTTAAAATAGAACTTGAATTATGTATTGGCACTCCATTTAAGACCTTAATATTTGGAATATATCTATATTTAAGGGAAGGAAATTATTACATTCCTAAATCCATAATTAATTCATATTTCACAACTTAGGTTCAGGTACTTCATGTTTTATTATTTAGGTAAAAATGATGTGAAATGCAGGCCACTTGTCCTGAAAATAAAAATTTTAAGTAGATTTCAAACTTTATTTATTTCAATCATCTACCACAGTTTTGTTCAACATCGCTTTTAGTGAGCCATAAACTTAGGCTCAAAACTTATGGATGTCTAGTGAAGTATAAATTATGCCTAGTTACTATTTTTCCATTACATCTATATAAAGCCATAATCAACAAACCTTAATATGTTCTTGAATACTCAAAGAGAGAAGGATTCATCAACCTAATAATTGGTTCTATCCATCATAATGAGACAAGGCTGGTCATCGATGAAAAATATAGTTCCCTCCTTTCTTTACTGATTAATGAGAAAATATTTTATTACACTCTCCAGCTCAAGGTTTACATCAGTATGCCAGTTTGTTCTGCTAAGGACAGTTTTGCGTTTACTATTATTCTTACCCTCAACTTGATTTCCAGGCTCACACAACTGGAATTAATTGTGAAAAGTGCCATGATGGTTGGTACCATCCAGCTGGTATATCTCCAACTGATGGAAACCCATGCCGAGCATGTCGATGCCACTCAATTGGTTCAATTGGGACGAACTGTGCCTCCAACTGGGACTCAAGTGGGGTAAGGAAATTAAAATTAATGATTTCATTAAATAATAAACACCAGGTATATATATGCTTAATCTGTCATATAAGATCATTGATTGCACCATTTAATTGAGAGTAGTAAACATTAAATTTATTCCTCTTTTCATCAATCAGACATTAAAAGTTAAGTTATTATTTTTTAGCATTATGTCATATGGAGCCCCCCTTGAAACCTCTCATTCCCTAAGAATTTTATCCTTGATTCTTAAAAAACTCTTAAAATCCAAGTGGGAATATTTTCTCCTTGAGCCATGCACAGCTCAAATATCTAGAGATCACTAAATGGATTCTCACAGATAATAATATTATCAGTGAGAATAATATTATTCTCGTGGATAATATTATTCTTTGATAATAATATTATTACAGATAATAATTTTTTCAAAAAATTCATAATCAGATGTATTCTGAACTAATCATGTTTTGCTCCTTCCTGGAATACAGCTTCCCCCAGGGACGTGCACATGCCGACCTGGTTTTACAGGCCCAAGGTGTGACCGGTGTGCAGCTGGGCATATGCGCTTCCCTGAATGTGAACCATGCTCCTGTGATCCTGCTGGATCACTGGGAAATGACCCCTGTCCACCAAGAGATCCTCAGAGAGGGAGTGGTGGGGGTAGAGGGCGTTGGGGGTCAAGGTCATGGGAAAGAGATGGTGATCCAGAATCAATTCAATGTACTTGCAAGGTGAGTTATGATAGTGTCATGGCTTGGGTTTGTAATTTAATGAAAAAGTAATTTACTTTATGTATCAAAGGAGGTGTTTAAAACTACATGCACATATTTAAAAGAGAGTAAAAAATGATTTAAAATTGATTTGATATGATGATTAATTGATGTCATATTTAGTCTAATTTAGCTATTTACCCTTAAGCCCCCGAAACACATTTTGAACTATTTCAAATTTCTGAAAAAATAGAAAATTAAAACATCTATTCACATAATTATATTTTTATCCCCATATCTATTGGAATATTCTCCTCATGAAATATTTTACTGAAATCAGTCATGCGATGGAAAAAAATAGTGAGCTAAGTTTTTTTCCTGCCCTGTTGTTTTAATTGGGATGATTTATCTCCAGATGTGTTTACAGACTGATTTGATGGAAAATCAAAATGCATCGAGTTTTTCCATTTTTTAAATACAAGCAAACTATTAATTGATTTACTGTATTTTCCAATGTTGGACTTTGGGACTTTTTCTCATTAGTCATTCATTTTGTCATGAATTGGGGGAATTACCTATGCAGAAGATGAATTAACGAATATGCATGGTAATTATATTATTTTTTCATGGACATCAACAAATATCTTCTATGTGTAATTAAGCTGATTAATCTTTTATCTTGAAAATGGTAATAGCATGTATAAATTATTTTCACCTCACTTCTGTGCAAGCACCATAGAGCCAGTCTATGGCACATTTGACAAGATATCGACAGTAAATGACTGAAAATGAATGTAGTTAAATATTAATTCCAAAATTTAATATGATAAAAAAAACAAAAGCACGATATTTTTTCCTTCAAAGATACTATTTCATCCTTTATTTTAATTGCTTGTGCCACTATTAGAATGTTTTGTAACTCTAGAGATAAATGAAATGTTTTTTGAATAGCATTTTTTTGTGAATATGTTGATTTTTTTTTCCTTTTTAACCATAATCATGGTAGAATAATTTCGACTAATCTTAAAATGTTTAATGCATACGACATGAAACTTTGTTAATGAATAAATATCGAAAGATATACAATAAATATTTGTGAATTGTAATAGGACAGACAAGGAAAAAACATTGAGACATTCTACATATGAGTATGTATGCATTTTAAGATAGCTTATATTTTCCTTGTCTTGTAGTTTATATAAATTCAATTCCATAAATAATATTTAAGGAGGAAAGAAGGGTGATAAGTTCCTATTTGTTTTTTGTTATGTGTAGGGCCTGATATATGTTCTCTAGACAAATATATCCAGCTTTGTCAATTTATTAATGTTATGTCAGCATTAATATGTTGTCAAAATGAAAGGCCACCATTGTCTTATTTTTTTCTATTTTTGAAATTTTAAATCTTTTAATCTTTCAGGCCAATGTGGAGGGTAGCCGATGTGATCGCTGCCGCAAAGGATTCTTTGCATTGCAGGAGTCAAATCCAATGGGCTGCACTCCCTGCTATTGTTCTGGTCTTTCTCCTGAGTGCCAGGAAGATGACAGTCTGAAATTGACAGCGGTTAGATATTTTTTCAGATAGCATCACTATTGAACATTTGTTGATTTTGTGCTGAATTCAAAATAAGCATTGATTAACTTGAATGCTTGATGAACAGTTTCATGCTTAGGTTTTGCTGTGAATATATTGCATATTATTTTAATAACTGAAATCAATCTTGTCATTTCTCAATTCTCTGAATGTAAATAATATTCATATCATAACTGGCTGAATATTCATCATATTTATTGCTGTGTTAAGTATTGTTTCAATGGTAGCATATGATACTCTTCTGCTCCAGATATCATCTCTCTCTGGGTGGTTAGTGACAGATCTCCGTGGCCGTAAAGTAAGCATCCCAACCACTGTATCAGCAGCTGATGAGGATCCAGATGAGATTCCATTGTCTTTTGATCCTGCTGGTGGTGTTGCACCAGACCTATTGCATGCTGTACTGCAAAGTCCAAGCCCCAGTACCGATGGTGAAATTGATGAAGGGGATAGAAGACTGTCAATTGCCAATGATGATATGGGAGGCCTGGATTCATATTACTGGCAGGTATGAATACCCTATTATTCAAGAGGATAGTCGGAGACAAAGAAAGAAATTAAGTGTATAATGCGTCCTACCCATGAAAATCAACATAATATCTTTCAGGTAGCTTTTAACGCATTGATAATGATTAATAAAGTTGCCATGCTTCATATTTTCAATATTTTAAAATGCATTTGGAATTGAATGCTCTATCTTCCATTTTGATAAATATTATATCATCAAACGGAAGGGAAAAAATTACTTTATAGAAATTTAGGATTGCTTTAGTAATATTTCTAAGTTTTGTAATATTTCTAATAAGTGTTGATTTCACCAGGCTCCCCCAGGTGATGCTTACCTTGGAGAAAAACTCTCAAGCTATGGGCAAAACCTGACGGTGGGTGTTTCATGGGTCACTGGCCGAGGAGATACTGGTGGTAGGCCAACCAATGGTCCAGATGTCATATTAGAGGTAAATATATTAAATAAATCTTGGGTATGAATTGTAAGAATTTCAATTCTCTGTTGCCTGTATATACAACATAACCAACTACATTACATCTTGTTAAAAATTTACAAAACTTTTTTATGAAACTAAAAAAAAAGGTAAATAAATCAATTTGTATATTCATGGTATTTGCTGGGATATTAAGGTTATATATATATTTTCATAGTCACATTATTTCACCCTAATCTAAACACATATATGCTATGGACTCGTAGACACAAATTTGCCAACTTTCTACAAAGGAAACATTTTTTATTCTTTACAAAGTTTTCATTACAAATACATTTAGTTACAAAATGTGATATCCATTTTCATTACCTGGAAGATTGTTCTAATCACCTAAATTATTTTGAGTGTAGTTCATTAATTAAATGTAGTAGACTCAACAGATTTTCTTCTATTTGTAATATCATAGGGATTAGCAAGTAATATTCAACTACCTCTAATTTAGTATGTTATGCGCCTAGTTTACTTCATCCTCTTCTCTACCTCTTTTTGTTTTTAAAATAATTAGGTGGTATTTATATCAAAGGAAATTCTCATTTATTTCAACATTGTTGGTGAGAATGAAAAAAAGGTTCAAGTCTGGCCAGGAAAATGAAACCTTAAGTTTATTTAGAAATTAATTTAGTGGAAGTAATGGTAGTTTTCAGTTTTAGATACACCAAATGTATATGTCTTGTTAATAATATGAGTAGCCTGAGTAAATGAATTTAAAAAGAAACACCAAACTCTGCCCCAAGGTGGGAATGGCTTCCTGACCTTTGGTTATCTAACTGGTGACAACTGCTTTGACTGCTTGCATGTGTAATTTATTTGTTTGAAATAATTCACATCAAAAGGGAAAAATCTCTGAATTAAACAGTTGCTATTTTTTTATTGTAATATAAATACAAATAATATGCAATGCATAAAATGAAATGTATTGCTCAGAATAAGAGGCAATTAAAAAGGGGTTCATGTCCAGTCTTGGGAAATCAGTGACGACTTAAAATATAAGCTTAAATTTCCCCAGCATCTATGTTTCATACATGTATTGCAATATTAAAGTATAGGTCAATTGTAATGCAAGCATCATTTGCATGTTAAAAATCCAGTCAAAATGCATTCTAAGAAGTAATAGACTTGTGTTTTAATTTAACTAGCAATGGACAAAAGTACCAAATTTGAACTTTCTGTTTTTGAATGAAATCCATTGTTTACTATTTTTCAAACATCATCCCATAGGGTGGAGGATATATCATTGGTTATGGAGAAGCTGCCTATTCTGGTGTTAGCAATGCCACCTTGGTGATTCCATTGGCTGAGGATGGTACAGGAAGTATGGGTCAAGACTGGTATCATGTAGCTCCTGGTGCAAATGACATTGCAAGGGCCACTCGCAAGAGTGATTATAGGACAAATGAGCCTGTGACAAGAGAGCAATTCATGAAAGTGTTGGGCAACCTGAAAAAACTACTTGTTCGTGCCAAGTTTCACACAGACCAGATTGAAGGAAGGTGAGTCTCTTTTAATTGATCCATCTTTTTTATTCATTTGAGGATATTAAAGCAGTCTACTCATTTTTATAAGCTTCATGATCATAAGTGATTAATGGTGGTTCTTAAGTTAAACCCAAGTGAATTATGGAAGGAACATAATCCTTTGTTATTCTTCATAATTTTTTTATTTCCCTATTTAGTTTTAGCTCTTTAAATTGACATTACAATAAAATTGCATTTTTTAATATTGATTATAAAGTGTAACGACGTTGATGCAACGTTTATAAAAAGATGAATTCAATAACATCTGTGAGAGTGAAGAACTTTACAATAAAAAAATGTTTTTATTGACATCCATTGTATATTCCTTAGAGTATCAGTTGATACATTAAAAATTAATTTAGTTTCTTAAGATATTAAAGCATTAAAAATTTTTAATTTACAATTTCTTTTTTCTCTAGACTTTGGGAGCCGTCAATTCAGATTGGGTCTGCGGTGGTGGAAACTGGACCACCTGCAAGAAGGGTGGAAGTTTGTATATGCCCACCAGGCTATGAAGGTTCTTCTTGCCAGCATTGCTCTTATGGTTATGCAAGGGTTCCTGGAAGATACAGTGTAGAATGTAGACGCTGTGACTGCCATGGACATTCACCAACTTGCGATCCTGTCACAGGACGATGCATGGTACTTACTTAATACCCTTTTTAATTTTTTGATGAAAGCTCAGAATTCAAATTGCTGTTTCATTTTGTTTTGATGATAAATATTTTTATTGTGCAGCGCTGTGATCACAATACATATGGAGAACGCTGTGAGAACTGCGCTCAAGGGTTCTTTGGTGATGCCCGAATCGGGGCACCTGATGACTGTATGCCCTGTCGATGTCCCCTGGAAGTCTCGCCAAACAATTTCAGCCCCACTTGTGAAAGGAGAGAGAGTGCCCCTGGTGGATACATCTGCAACCGTTGCCCACCAACACATGCTGGACCACACTGCGAACAGTAAGCTATAAACACCTGAATGGTATTTTGTGAGGTACTGCTAAAATTCAAAGTAGGCTACTATAGCAAATGAGAGTAGTGCCAGAAATATCATAACTGTGCTTTGCAAATGGCTATTTTTATGGTTTTAAACTATCACACAGCTGATTTGAGATTCTTCATGGACAAAATCATGAGACATCCCTGAAGTTTGAGTCTGCATCACCAATTATCACTCGCCTACTGTTAGTTATACCCTCCCATTAAGGATAATTCCTTAAGAAGATTATTTGAGGAATTTATTCGAACATAATGTCCCCACTTACTCTACAACTTCATACTCTTGGTTTTCAATTGACAACCAATTTCAGTTCTGACTGACTGACCATTTGTTTATCTGGTCATATGTTGGCCAAAAATATATTTTTTATATATTGACTATATTTTTTTAAATTTCAATAATTTTATCAATTTTATAATTTGATTTTTTTAATGTTTTAAATTTGTACTATCTTTTATTTTCCATTGTAAATTCAGTAATGTTATTATTTTTTTAATTAGTGATACTGTACATCACTTGGTGTTTATACCTAGACATTCTATCCTTCACTGATGTTAATTTCAAACATTCTCTATATTTTAATTGGCTTATTAATTCATGTCATTTTTGTTCACATTATATGCAATGCATAATTATTGTATATAATGAGAAAAAGAATTCCAAAGAAACTGCGGGAGATGCCGCAACAGTAACTTTTAACGGAGTCATCCGCTAATGTGCATTTCAATTTCTGTGCAATTGGAGTCATCCGCTAATGTGAGGACGCCTCGGTAGCTTAAGTAGCTAAAGCACTCGACCGGATATTGAGGGATCTGGGTTCGAATCCCAGTCAGGGCGAATGATTTTTACACTCTGAAATTGTTGCATTGAGAAAAAGAATATTCTTGGTGCCTTATTATAAGCACAAAAATTCAAGAAAAATTACACAATGTTAAAATTAATGCAAATGAAATTTACAAGTTTTAATCTTTACTTGTGCTTGGTTTTGGATCATCCAGGCCATGTTATAGGATTGTGGTAGAGGATATTTTAATGATGAGGAACAGGCTGAGCCTTATTTGAACAGTTTGCTTCTTTTTTCATCAAATATCCCTAAATAATAATGTCCAGCATATTGAATAGTGTGTTCAACCTTTGTAAATTACTCAACATTAGGATCCATTGCTTCAAAACTGGTGGAAGCTTTATTCAGTTGAAAAAAGAAACTGATAAATTGTTTGCAGTGAATTTCTTTTCTGGATCCTTCTTTCTTTGCTTCCTCTCTTGATTTTTCTTTTGCCAATTTCTATGTATCCAGTTCAATCATTCTTCTTCCAAAAGTTCCCATGTCACAAAATCTAGCATCCCCTCTGCTTCTTCTATTTCACATTTTAATTTAAGATTTTTTTGCAATTTTACTATTTCTCGGTATTCACTTCCAGTTCCTCTCTTTTTTTTATATCCTTCAAATGCACTATTTGCATAACATTTTAGACACTTTATCGCAATTCCTGACATACACTTTGTTAGCCATTTCTATGTAATCAAAATAAACTCAATACTGTGAAGAATATTTTACTGCTTCCAGAATTCTTGCAAAGATAAATCACAATCTGTCGCTTCAATGGCAAAAATCCTATGAAAAATTGTCCCTGACGCATGATTTTAAACCTTGAAGCAGACTTTTAGCCATCGCATATGTTGTATGTAGGCTCATGCATGCATATTTTTGTGTTGAATCTTCCATCCATGTTACCTATAATATCTCCATCTCATTCGCGGGTCCCCGTTATTTTTCGATTAAAACTATAGACTTCATAGGCGTAGAATTTATCACAGTGCCCTGAATTCTTTCTTTCCAGGATTATCATTGATACCATGCAATGTGATAACTTCACATGTCACATGTTATCATATTCACTTTTTTCCCACCTTTATACTTCAGGATAACTTTCATTATACACTCAAAACCTTTAGTTTTCATTGGCTCTTAAGCTACTGTATCTGTAGATGATACCATTTTCCTTTTACTAGACAAGTATGTGTCTTTCTGTGGAATTTCAATTGATACACCAGTTGCAATAGATTCTTGAATTCAACTGAGTGTGTGTGAAAGAGAGAGAGGGTGTCTGACTCAATGGGAAGGCTGCATTGCCAGTTAATCCCATAGTTATTATGTACACTGTTGCCTGGTGGCATCTCCAGACCTCCCAACATTAAAGTCTCTCCTCACCCCAAAAAATTATATCAAATGCACATCCTTACTACCAACCAATGCGAGAAATTTCTCTATAGTTATTTATACATTTTTCCCCTTCATTATGCATCCTCAAAGATATATTGTTTACCTCATGGTTGAAGGGGAAAACTCCTTTGATAGATGTCAAACCGCCAAGAAACTCACCTGATCTCATGGTCAGTGTGGTATATTAATTAGTAAGTATTAATTAGTAAGTTCAGTCATTAATAGGTAAGCTCAGTTATAGTCAATGCTAGCAAAAAAAACTATGAGTGGTTCTCCAAACAGTGAGTCAGTAAAATTCTGTGTTTGTGAGTGCAGCTGGTCATACGTTGCATAGATAATAAGTAAACAACCAAGTGCATGTGACTAAAATAAATGAGTCACAGTTGATTGGCCACAATCAAGATTAAACACCTTAAATTGCCATTGCACATATGAATAGCAGCATGATAAATAATCGCAATCCTTGAAATAACATAGCAGCGTATTGAATGAACTGTTGCCATATGCAGTCTACTAGAATACGAACTATCTTTGCCTCTGCATATTGAACATAAAATTTTATCTTTTTCATTTGTGGAATGTCACTTTTTCTTTTTTTTCCATTATGTTGTTAGTACCTGAACACTAGGGTAGTTACTACATTACATACATTAGACATTAATACTCTTATTTTGGGTTAAAAAAGTTAATTTTTCAAGTAATTCTTTTAACTAAGATTAAAACAAGTGTTAACTTTTTAATATAATGTATTTTTTCTTAGAAATAACTCGATGTAAAACTTGATCATTAAAACATATAATATCATATGAAAGGGGATCATCCTAAAAAATGTTATGGCTATTATTTGTATGTGTGACTGGGAGAGAGAGAAGATATCATCTAGACACACCTTATTTAAAGACAGGCAAGGGCTTTGCACTTTTTCTTTAAGGAATACACGAACATTTTTGCAAGATTTTTTGACAAAAGTAAATATGTTTCTGTCATAAATACTTGTGATTTACCTTAGAAGTGAAGAGAATCAACTTGAAAGTTAATTATGATTTAACTCTAATTGTAAACTTCCCCAAGTGCTGGTTGTGCTAGGGTAGATAAACCTGGGGAGGCACTTATCATCTGCAATTACAATACATACAAAAACGAATGTGCAGGCAAAGGAATTTGCCCCAGTTTATTACCCCAAACTGAATGATTGGATTCTGCTTCAGGTGTGCACCGGGCCATTTTGGCAACCCAATGGAAATTGGTTCCATATGTCGCCCATGTCACTGTGGTCATGGAACACTTCCTGGTGGACTCATGAGCATTGGAGGTCGCCAAATGCCCATTCGTTGTGACCCCTTGACTGGGCGTTGCTTGGAATGCAGAGGCAACACTGAGGGCTGGAACTGTGAGAGATGCAAACCTAATCATTATGGTGATCCTGGGCAAGCTGACTGCAGACGTGAGTGAATGAATAGGCTAGGACCAGGGAATGCATGGCTTTATTTAGCCCAGGCTTAAACCATAACTTCACTAAAGAAATCCAAGAGTTAAAGTTCAAACTTTGCATTCAATGACAGCCAACTGTACAAGTTGCTGTAATTTATCTGTTTTAGTTTGTTGGTGCAATTTGAGAATATAGCACTTTTCCTCGATATTTCCCGGTGTCGTTTTGTGGTAGGCACCTTATTTTATGAATGGAATGAACCTAGTAAAGTCCGCAAAAAATTTTACTTTCCCACCCAGGTATTGACTTATACCTTACACTCTTGTGTAAGTTGAAATCTCGATCAGAAAATAAACATTTTTTTAATGGTATTTACTAAGTTCATATCTTTAATAACCCTTTTCCATTACTATGAGCATAGGCCTCGGAGGAGTTTTATAATCAAGGATACTTCATTTATTGTCCTTGTTTCCTAATTTTGTCATTACATCCAGTGATAGTTGAAGCTTGGGTATTTTCAGATTGCAGTCTACGGCGGCAAAGACCAGGAAACATTTCTTATGAATCATACTCTTCTTTTTCCTTACTCCTCTTTCAGGGATGTCATTTTTTACCAGTTCATATTCTTGGTTGCCTAAAATTTCTAAATTAACCAAATTGTCATGTATCTGGAATTTATCGAGCACCAAAAATCCTGCTGTCACTTTGCCATAGTTTGCCCAGATTGTTGAAGAGTTTATGAACCCTTTTGTATTCACTTTTTTTGTTGCCTGAATAAATTCGATGACAAATGCTGCATAAGTCTCTCAAAGCACACCATTTCTTGTTGAGTTGTTGTTTAGTTGTCCTGTAGTTTAAATTTATCATTAGTGATCAGAGTTCAACAGGTTTGAGATAACTTTTTATCAAATAAATTATGAAACAAACCAGAAAATCAAATTTGATCTTTAATTCAAAGGCTCTGTTACTGACATAATTTATATTTTTTCAGCATGCTCCTGCGACAGTGCAGGCACTGGAGGTGTTTTAACTTGTGAAGCACGAACTGGTCAGTGTCGGTGCCTTGAGGGATTTACTGGAAGGGCTTGTGACAGGTGCAAGGTTGGTGGATTGATTTTTGCCAATGTAATATTCGTGAAATCTATGTATCATAATTTATCTATGGTTAAAATTTATTTCTTTCCATGGAATAATAATGAATAAATTAGCAATCCTGGTCAACATTAGGTGGTAAAATCAATTTCTAAGATTTTTATAAGTAGACAAGGTAACATAATTGTAAAATAATTTATAAAATGCTAAGTGCATCTTAATTTCTTCAAATCAAAATAAGCAAGGTGCTGGATATGGTTATTTCTGTACCTTGGCCCATTTTAAAATATATTTTGCGATATTTATGTAGATATAAACTTACTATTGAGAAAATTTTCATTTCAGTTCAATTGTACAGTGGTTTTCCTGGCAGCATTTCATTAAGTAATGATTTAAAAACAGGAAAGTAAACCACAGAAAATCAATATCAAGCATGTGTTAGTCAGCTATTCTTAATGCCTCATAGCTATCAGAATATTAATGAAATGGTAGGTGGAAGATATCGCACCAAGCAACTCTTAACAATTTCTCAAGCTGCTTTATCCCATATTACATTATTAATTTCCTTCATAATTTTAGAGCACCTAAGCATTATAATTATTTTAGTATTTTAAAGAGAGAACTTTTGTTATATATTCAGTTCATAGAAACCTGTTGTTCATAGTCGCACCCCATTCTTGCCCACCAGGAAGGACGAGGTGGAGTGAATGTGGGCTGCCCACCTTGCGATTGCGATCCTCAGGGGACCATGGCAGCCTTCGATGGTCACACGCAATGTGATGCACGTACTGGACAGTGTCCATGCAAGGCAGGAGCAACTGGGAGACGCTGCGAATCATGTCTCACCAACTACTATCAATCACCTGGTGGAGGCTGCACTGGTGAGTACCATGATCAGTATTTTGGAGGGTCAGATGTATTTTAAGGTTCAGGCTTTCCCTAAGAAATATAATGGAAGAGTTTATGTATTGTCATATACACTGGTATTTGTATATATAGACTTACCATATCCAGTTGGTAACCTTTAACAAAGGTTTAACAAAGGAACCTAATACAAATTGGACTTAACACCCTTTGAAAACAGAAACACTCATAGTATTTTTGCACACCAGGAATGAAATATTTGAGAAGACAATCAACTCCTCTGCTGTGCAGTATTATTTTGAACTTTTCACTATCTGAAATCTGTGTCAAATTTACCAAATCATTTGTTTTTTAAAACAGTTTGCAGTTAAAATAATTTTTATTAAACAATTTAAATCAGCATTCCTCATTGCATGCAGTTTATTAGAAACTCAAATTTTAATCATATAATCTTATAAAAGTATGAGGTCATTCAAGAAATCATCAAAATAAATTGAGATATTATTATTATATAGCTCATTAATTATTTTGAATCGAGTCTTTACTAGCTTGATGATAAGCATTTATTAATAACTTTATGGTGTGTCAATGGACACTTGTGAAATTTTCTGGATGAAATTTCATTACAAGGAATTATATGTAAATAATACAGTCAAGTCCATAGGGAATATCTTTTTCCTTTTTTTCGCGCAAAAACCTAAATGTCAATCTCTAGTTGGGGAGATACAATTTTATATAAACACCATGGCTCTTAGAGATTGGAGTTGGTTAGACTTTATTTTTGGATTAAAGGGCTAGATAATTATGAAGAAGATTGACTGATTGGATTATGCTTTAATGTTATTAATTTTTTGCTCTGTGATCAATTATAGAATTGTGACCTTAATATGGTAGTTTTCTTAATATGCCAGGGCTCTATCAGGCGTAAAGTAGGCAAGATAGTCGTACAATTTTTTCCCCTCAGTCTGACTCAATGTTGCCTTGTAAAGAGTAATGCTTTAATAATTTAAGCAAAGACTTTTCAAGATCTAATAGTTATTATAATATTGATTAGATGATCCTTATTTCAAAAATTGAATTTTAGAAATAATGTTCAAAAGTTTAAATCTTATATTGCTTACTGACAATCTGCCATCCCCCTTGAAATACGACCCCTCGTACGTTTAGTAACGAAACTTCTGCGATTTTTCCAACCGAATGTTGCATCATTAATTTTTTAGAAAATAATCGTTAACTTATGTCTCGCACGGTGTGTTTATCAATAATATTCAATGTATATTCACTAGGCATAAGTTTATAATTAGGAGTGTGGCGGAATATTGAAAGCTGTGAAAACCTACTGCATCATTCTGGAAGTGTTCTCAATACAGCAGCCTTGTGGCTTTCGTGTTGCTACTAAAATGTTTATCACACTCCAGAGTCAAACCTCAGGCCTTCGACTTGAACAGACACTGCACAATCTTACACACTTGTCTGATTTCCATACGCACGCTTCAATCCGTTTGCTCATGCGGTGATATAAAAGAACGTGAAATGAAGTCCAGGTACGCCCTCTTCCTCCTGACGAAGCGCTGCACTGAGAGGGGTTACTTTTAACCGACGATATAACTTCCCGTTTCGAAGTCAAGATTTGTCGTGTAAGATCTGGAGGAGTGAGAAGAACCACGTGACCGGAACGGAGTGCTTGACACTTCGTCCCTCCGTTTACATTTCGAGTGCAGCTTTGGAAATAGAACCGCGCTGGTAGAAGGAGGATTGAGATGGGCGACAAGGGAGTTAACCGAGCAGAGGGAGATCAATGGCTCGAGCGGCGCGGAAACCCTTTATAGAGGATGACAGCCGCGCCGGAGGTTGTGAGGATTTTTTTTAATGGACTCCAAAGGGGTCAAAATATTTCTCCCGCATCACCGATTAATCCTTAGAGCTGATGTCAGAAATGCGATGCGAACGAATAAAGTGAAGGATATTTCTAGATCAAAACGATTTTTCCTTCGAGCGAAAGGAATTCTTTCGCGTGCCAGTTCACAGTAAGAATAGACAGGAAACAGTAGACATAACGGATGTTTATGCAACAATATGACGATGAAGCCCTTATCTTTTATGACGAGACAACCTTTAGTTTTTTTATTGCAGTTCGGGCGCCACTTTGGCTAACATCAATGCATATTTCTCGGATTAAAAGTTATTTCTCCAAAAGAAACCCGTTTATTACTGAAAAAAATGGCATTTCCTGTGGTTTTATGTAACCTTTTCAGGTTTTTCTTGTCCTTTTGGGTTGGAATAGTAATATCAACAATAAAAGCTCTAGAATATTTTAAAACCATGGAAAAAAGAGATCTATTATATAGACATTATCCACACACAACCACAAAAATCCAGACTTTTGCTCCTTTGATCGCAAACATCATAAACTTGGGAATTTTCATGCCCATAAATTAAAAATTTTCTGCCAACTTGCAATCTCAATAGACGCACTAATAATATTGACGCAAATGATATAAGTCCTTCGAGGGAGATCAACTTTATCGAGTTTTGAAGAACGTCCGCTATCGAAACACTAATGGCTACCTGGAATTCTTTGAATAACGACCACTACTACTCTATATTATTCAATTATTTAAAATCTGATCTTATATCGAGCATTTTTGAGAAAATTTTATATGTTTATATTTTAAAGAAAATTTGTTATATTTTCTTCTGAATTTAAGCATAACTAGAGGCAGTTTAGAGGGGGTTAAATTCATACTATTGTCGGCGGATATTTAGTTCGTTGAAATTATTCCATTCCCATGACTTTTCCAGGAGTTAGCCCATTTATCAAAGCATGTGTCGTGAGATGTATAGTTTTGTCTTCGTCTAAGAATTTAGAGAAGAAATCGATATTTCGTTGAACGATATTTAAAAAAAAATCATGGCTATTAAAAGTCCAGTCGAATTCTTAAATTATATTTGAAAACAATGAGGTAATTATTGTCGTGTTTGTAGTTGCACTATGTCTGAAACGTGTGCGATTTGAATAAAAAGCCTTTTGCTCATCGATGGATGAATTCAAAGCGTTGAAAGTTTCAATTAGTTTTAATGAAGAATCACGTGCTTGATTGTCTCGAAATAATCGTGCTAGTTGTATTGTAAATTCTCTCATAAACCAAGAGTGTCCGATTAAATAAAAACGAAACGAGCGGAAAATATTGAAATGGAAAATTTACGGTTAAAACTGCAAATTTTACTAGGTAGTGCGTTTTATGTCTCGTGCTTCAGAGGCCTCCGCATAATATTGATAACTGAACACAGATTTTACCAGTTGTACTGCCGAATAGCAACCCAACTCAGGATCAATTCACATCATTCCTACTCGAAATTACTTTTCGCAAAAAATATTATTGTTTCTTAGATTTCACCTAATTTATATTATTTATGTGTTAAGTACCAGGAATTAATGTGTCACATTCTACCTCGAAAGAATTCCCAACACTAAGGATCTCTAAAATGTTCGTATGTGCCCTTAGGTGTATGGTCGGGCATGACGTGCGATTTCACGCAGTGAGAACTGAGAATTGACATCAAACTTCCCCGTTATTTGTTTTTTGCATTTTGCGGCAGCGTCATTCTTTTAAGAAGTCGTTACCGGCCATGATTTCCGAAAATAGACAGCTGTATATTTTCTCACGGAAGTGGGAGGACTTAAGCGAAGCCATGAGTCCATTAGTCGATATGTAAGATCCAAGAGGGTGGGGTTGCGATTCAGAATTCACTTACGGGGCAATCAAAACAGCAGTAAAATATAAATCTCTCTCTCAGGAATCTGTGTGCAATTTTACGAGGTGGAAAATTTATTGCATTAATTACCTTCTATTTGAGGATGGGGAAGATTTTTGTGTGAAGCCATCGGTGAGGTCAGATGCGGAGGTAGTGCTTTCAGTGATTTTCAATACGCGTTTTTGTGCTTGATTTCAATTGCGCTATGACCGTACCCCTAAATGGAAATGTGTTCTTCCGTTTCTCCTTATATAAATTGGGCCGATTAACACCATAGTATGAAGAAATGCCGCTGGTGGAAATTTCCACATGCTCTGATAAATACTTTTAAATGTTCAAAAATCATAAAATGGGTCCCATTTTTTCTCAATCTTTTTTCGATTTTTCTTTTGCTTACGCTTCGTAAATATTTATCCACGAGTGATGCTCTAAAATAATTTTAAGTACCAAACATACGGAAATAACTTTTTTCTCCCTCAGAATAATTTATATCGCCAAGGCTTGTCCCGCTGCAGTCCCTTTAAGCCAGTTTTTACTCAACATATTCATGAGAAACTATTAAACAGGATTTTTGTACACCTCATGATTGTTATCTGTTCAATCATTCTTTACCCACCGACGAATTCATGATAAAATAATTCATGTTTACTTGGTCGATTAAATGAATTATTTCGCGCAACATGATTTTTTATGACCCCGTCCGACACAACAGAAATGTCTTAATGGAGTGCGGATGATAAATCGTCAATTTTCCGGTAAGATGGTTTGGAGTTATCGATAAAATTCTTCAAAGCTCTCGCAAAACATTTCGCAGCGCAGTAGTCGTTTGCAAAGCACCATTAGGTGAGAATGTGTGGGAATCGTCGAAAGTTCCATTGGGCTATAAATTAGAATTCAACTTCCCTTATCAGAGCGAAGTCTACTTCTCAGGTATTGCGTGCGTTTACGAGTCTCCTCTTTTATCACTGGCCAAGTCCCAAAAAAAAAGATCCAGCTCACCCGCAGTGCGCACGGGACATAAAAAAAGAGCACGACTTGTTTCGTGAGTTATGACCCTCCCGTCACCTTTATCAAATCGTAAAAATGAGCTCGTTCTCAATCCATTAATGGGCCGGTTCTGTTCTCTCCTTATCGCCCCCCGTTGGCCGAGGGCCCCTTCCCCCTGTCCTGTGTAAATTATTGGTCCCCAATAGATTCGTTGTCCGCCCAGGGATCAACGTTTGGCTCCCCTCCCCCCTCCCCTCATTTCCGGTCTGACTCTTTTTTTTAAGTTCACGTGGCGAGCGTTCATGGAAGGACACCCGCGATGGTGGCGAAATCTCTCCGTGGACTTCAAGGGACCGGTCATAGCGAAATTCTCACCCATTCTCTTTCACGTAGAACATAGAGTGTCCTCGTAGCTTGGGGGCCCTGTTCTGATACTGCCCTCACTCTAAATAACGGTGGTGGGGAAGGAGTAAATTCGGGAAGTATGACAGTCGTTTGTAGAAGAATTCAAGTTGTTACCAATCAATTCAATTTCGATCCGCAAAAACCGTACTGGATTAGTTAGCAGCAAAGAAAAGTGAATGTCGTGTAAGGCCGTGAGACCTCAGAAGCGGGAAAGAAGATATATCAGGAGGTTGGCGAACAAACATTGATCCGGGAGTAGTAGCTGCACTTGTCGTTTCTTAGAATTGTCATCAATGAACCCAGTGCTTCAGTTTCACTGGTTTTACAACTTTTAAGACATGATACGAGTACATAGGACCCATAAGATGGTACATTGGTACATAGGACCAATGCCCTTTAAATATTGCCCCTTCCTTTATTTTCACATGCATGTCCTTAATTCACCATTATCCTGTCTTGTTCTTATGAATTTCTCCCAAATATAGCCAAATTAATCAGCCCGAAAGCTGGTCTGATTAGTGAGGGTAGAGTTTGGCTAATACTAAGCCCCAGAGGGCGGGTCTTTGAAATTCTCGCATCAGAGTAGAGGGACAGTTATCTTCCTTGGTCACACGCATAGGATGGAATTTTTCTTGGTTCGCTTCCTTGTAGGTTTCTCATCAGTGAAATTACATTGACTGAGAAAGTACTTCATTACTTTATTTTATGTTATTGCCTACACATTTTATAGACCTTAAAAATGTTGCGTGCCCTCTAAGACAAGCTACTGACGACAACACGTCTTGTTAATCATTGTTTTTTTTCCAATTCGCTTCCACATCATTGAAATGGAAAGGAATGAAACCCATGCCCAAAATCATTTATTTTGTTTCATTGTTTTTAAAAGCATTTTCATCTATGTAATAAAGTCAGTTATAAATGACTTCATTCTCCGTATTCAACAATTTAAATCTAAACTAGCTCTTAAAACTTAATTTAACTCAGCTACCTAAACCCTATCTACTTTCCTTCGTCTTCATTGCTCTTGGTGCATTATTCCTCTTTTCTGCCATAGACGTCGTAGGTTTAATCCTACTCTGCTACGAATCAATCCTGACAAAAGCACACATATTCACTTTTCCCGCAGACGAAAACGCACACCCCACATTCCTCCTTTCTTCCACCAACACATTATACCGAGGGCTTCTTCGCACCGATTTCTTGGTGTCATTCTAGACAACCAGCTCACTTTTCAGCCGCACCTCGACTTTTGCCGTCAGAAGGCAATGGTTGCAAGGAGCCGTCTCGGCTGCCTTTCCTCCGTGATATCTCCCCTGAATCACGCCGACAGGATGCGAATTTACAGGTCAATCATTCGCCCGCAGTTTCTGTACGCTTGCCCCGTGTTTGCCATCCGGAAAACGCTCTGGCGTCACCTTGAAACCATCCAAAACAAGGCTGTTCGGTCGTTACTCCAAGTGAGTCGCTTCACTAGGATGGCCGACGTGCGAGCGGCGCATAAACTCCCATCCGTCGCGGAATTCATTCGCTCGCAAGTCGCGTCTTTCAAATCCCGCCTCGCACCGTCTGGAAATCCGCTGCTACAAACCATCTGGGACTATGATCCCGGAGAGAAACACACTTATACACTGCCTAAAGATATTACTCGCCTATGAGTCTTTACTATGTCTTTTAATTTTAAATTTTCTTCATAGTCTTAAGCCGCTTCACGGCCGGACGGATCTCTTCCTCCGTCCTCCAAGTTATTTTAGTATTATTTTATCCGCTTCACGGTCTTGCTGTCACCCGCTTCCTCAAGCCCAAGTGTAATTTCCCGCTGTGGGAAATGGGCGACCCTCGCCACCGCTTCCATTTTGTACCGCTCTATGCTCAGAGTGTGCCGGTGGGCAGTTAGTGCTGTTAGTGACGTTCTTTTTTTTTTTTTTTTTTTTTGTAAAAAGCCGTTCCCTGTCGGCTTTCCTTTCTTGTTAGATTAAGAATTCATATTTTATTCCTAGTTTTAAGTTTCAATTTCTCGCAAACCGCACTTCCACCTCAGCCATGTTTCTTTCTTCAATGCCATGCGTTTCTTATGTACGAGGGTCATCCGGAAAGTAGTACCCGTTCGTGCCGCATGAAGTGCTGACGACGCGAGTAGCCGCTGGACGAGGTCAGATAGCTTCAGTGGCTTGTCTGCCTTCTCTGAGCCAAGTTGCGTGACGCTAGCATTGCCTGTGTTGTTTCTGTGATTGTTTACAATGTTTAAAAAAATTGAGAACGCCGCCAGTTGTGAAGTGAGGGCAGTGATTAAATTCCTCAATGCAAGAAACGTTCGCCCATGTGATATTCATCGCCAATTAAAGGAGGTGTATGGAGACAATGTAATGGACGAGTCGTCTGTTCGGCGGTGGTGTCGCAACTTCAACATGGGGAGGGGGAACACACACGACGATGAGCGTTCGGAGAGACCGTCTGTCATTACAGACCAACTGGTGAGCTCAGTTGACGAATTCGTGAGGAACGATCGGCGCGTCACAATTGATGACATCTGTGAGCATTTTCCCAATGTTTCTCGAACAATTGTTCATGAAATTGTTAAACACCATCTGCATTATGCAAAAATTTGTGCAAGATGGGTCCCTCGCGTATCTCAATGAGCTGGCGGCGAAGGACTATGCAGCAGGAATACAGAAACTTGTCACACGTTATGACAAATGCCTTAATTTGCTTGGAGATTATGTTGAGAAGTAGTTTAAAGTATCCTCTTTCAAATAAAATTTTTTAAGTTTGTTAATATTTACTTTTGTGTCTTTATTTCACGAACGGGTACTACTTTCCGGATGACCCTCGTACAATGACCGGTAAAGGTGGGACTTCACTCACCGGGACGGTTTATACTTGCCCGCTTGGGCAGTCAATGAACTTTTGTGTATCCTACTCTGCGTAGTTGACTGAGTTGCGATAGTGGACTCTCTTAACGGTGGCTGCGCTACCACGAATTATTATTAAGTCACATTTAAGTGTTATTTGGACTTCGCCACCGGTTGAAAGTTTATGATAACTTATAATATTTTGTGCCAGAATCCATTACGCTACGCACTCAAAAATAAACTCCTTACGGCTTAAAATGTGCCTATTTAATTTAAAAGATTATTTAAAGGAAACTTTTAAAGTTAAAGGATAATTTGGGTATTTTCCTCCAATGATGTAAATGCAATTGGCAATTCTCGATTTCCGACATACTAAGATCCATAACGCAACTGACTTTAGCCCTCTGCATATTTAGAAAAATATAGTATTTTGCAGGTTATCCAAATGAGAGGTATATATATTCAAAATAACCTATCAAGCGACTTATCGCTCAACTGAAGGTTATAAAAGTCAATCGTATTGGATTTGAGAAAATATAATCGCTCAACAGCGAAATATGGATGTTTCAGATGTATTTGTGAAGTGCCCGTAAGGCCCATAACATCGTAAGGCGAAATTGATTTGAAAGTTAAATACTCCACATCAAAATTTTCGTTAATATGTAATAGACGTTTCTATTTTCTCCTGATTTTCTCTGGTAGATTAATTTGGTTGGTTTCTCTTGTGTAGATTTCTCTTGTAGATGTATTTTCATAATAAAGTTAGTTGAGTATTACATCCACAAATAATGGATCAGGTGCTGCAACCAAAACATAAACGTTCCATAGTCATTTGATGAACATTTGAAATTTCGGAATCCGTTCATAAGTGTTCAATCCATTTTTTAATTTAGGAAATTTCGTCGGTATGAAATGCGACTTTCCTCGTAGCATTAACTCTATACCCAATTTCCAGACATCAATGAACGTATATGTGATACATACAATTTATTTGTCCAGTTTTTTATCAATCCCTCCACGTTAATAGCTCCTTGAGCCACTCCTGTGGTCTTGGCGTCGCGATATCTCGCACTTAATTCGACGTTCACCAGGCGTTCTTTTGCCCAGATGCAGGCTTTGGTCCAAATTAGGATAGGGGAGTTATAAAAAATATTTTCATTTAAATATTTGTAATACTCTCACATGTTACGATTTGCTGTGTTTCATAAAATGTATCCTGCAAAAGTATGAAAAATTTCTCATGATTTCATTCTGTTTCGGCATTCATAAAAGAAAATGTTGACATGCTAATTTTCAGTTTGAGGCCAAATTGTTTTTTTTTTCAATCTTGGCATTCTTGGAAAACCATGGTCTCTTTTAAATTTGAATGATACAATTTCTTGAGCAACGAAAAAACGATAAATAACTGAAACAATATTTAACAGCAGTGTCTTAGCAGTTTAAATTTATCAACACTGTATGTATGAGCGAGGTCTAAATACTGCCGAACTGATAATGGGTCAGTTCCATTCCTGGCAAATAGGGGTAGAAGTAGGCAGCGTTCGGATATCTCAGTGCGTTTTTCAGCTTGAATGGTCGCACGCACTGCATGGTTGCCCTACCATGCTGTCCCAAACAATTTGGCGCGAAAACTGCGCTGCATTTCCCCTCCGACCCAAGGGTTGAGGAGTCAATGTTGGGAGGAGCAATCCGATCCGAGATGACCCTTTTTCTTCTGCTGTTGTTTATCTACTCGGTCCTCTAAGCGTCACTTCCTCCTTATTATGTACGTCCCACCCCTCTCCCTCTTCCCCCGGGGGCGCCTCTGCCTCGCCCGTCTCGCGACCCATAATTCTCGCCTCCAACAGCCACGCTCCGGCCCCTCTGCCGCCGCCTCCAAACCCTCCGCCACTTGCTCGCTCACATGCCCTCCCACGACAGGCATCTCACCCGGTGGCACCCGACCCGAGGCTATCTCATCCAGCGCGCCGGGGAGAGGAAATGATTTAAAACGGACCACCCATACATAAGCATTCCCCATCCCCATTTCCATTCTAGTTCTCTCCTTCTCTCTCTCGCTCTCTATCTCTCTCTCCAACTCCCTCCCAGTTGTCGCAGTTCGTTCTCTTGGACGCCGCCATGTGCTGTCTTAGCTCTCGTAATTTGAATTCTTGGACTGCCCGTGGATTTCTGGTGGTGTCGCAAAGATTGATCCGATATTTCTGGTGCAACAAGTGCCAACACGTTTCTCCCCGTGCCCCATCCCTCCCTCTCTCCCACCCCGAGCAAGTTTCTCAAGCTCTTCTCTCGCTCCTAAGCATGGTCGCCATCAATTAGACTTAAGTGCTCCTCAAAAGACGTATCGGGTTTTTTCTTTTACGAGGGATATGGGCGATCGAGTTGTTTGGCATATTTAAGGATTTGAAAAAGGTGGTTGCCAACCAAAAAGTTATTTAGAGAAGATTTGATAATTTGTGAGCATGCACATTCTTATTTCAAGTCCTGCTTATTTTTAATTTTGACTAAACGTTATTATCAACATAGAAGGAAAAAATTGAAATTTAGTTGAGTTAAATATATTACATGCGTGCAGGAAAATAATTTAGCGTGGATATAGTCAATTATATAAATGAAAATCATCAAGGTTTGGACAAATTATGAAAAGTTCATTTTTTCAAAGGCCAAACTCATTTCGGTATTCATTGGGCAAAGCAGCTTATGAGGCATAACGAAGAGTCCCTATTCATTAACATTATTTCAGGAGGTACCCTCATTTTTTGCCATTTTTTATTGTATTAAGAGTATTATTATTTTTAAGACTGTCGATCCAGATAGCGAAAATAATTACCCAAAATTGACATATTTTCCTTCTTGCTTCCTCAAATCGGTTTCATAGTCGGAGAGTTAAGATCTTATCTCATACCTATGACCTCAATTTCCTAGTTCACACGTCAAGGTTAGGAAGCACCATATTTATTTCTTTGTTTCAACCTAACTATCTCTAGTTTCTCTCATAAGAGTGTTGCCCAGTCAAGTTCCCTAGTTTTGGTTTGTCCGTTTGCCTACAGACCCTAGTGTAAGTTTTCTAGCATTGTCTAGCACCCTCGAGTTTCAATCTAGGAGTCTTCCGACCTGCCAGCGAGTTTACGAATCATCAGAGTGCCGGTCAATTAGTTTGTACCTAGTTATAATAATAAATTTGATTGCAGTAAACAAATAATAAATATAATCTTCATTCGCTGCATCGCATGATTTCACATTTTAAATCAATTTATTATGTAATTAGCTAATTAACTTCAGTCGATTATGAAAGAACCGTGCTGGCATTGTTTTAAAGGATAGCTACTACTAGTTACATTGAGAATTTGAGCAAAAATACAACAATAAGGGCAGGTAAGAGCGTTTTTTGGCTTCCCCAAATAGTGATCTTGTCAATAAGAATTGTCAATTAGTATAGAAGATACTGAATTGTGTTCTAGTAAAATGTGTAATGAAAAGTGGGTTTGCAGTTCAGTCCAATAAATCATCTTCGCGAATCCAGCTGGCCTGGTGGGCGACTTGGTCCTCAGCTAACCCGAAGGTTATAATTTTGGATTCCTCCATAGATGTCGATGCCCATTGGCAGGTAAAATATTCCACTTAATTGAGTTTATAAGGCGATATTAATTTGGGAACCGGGGCAATTTCGAATCCCCAACTGCTAGTCACCACTAGTGCATGCATGCATTCAATTGTCAATGGCATTCTGAAATTTTGGAAGGAAGTAAATTGATATTAGGAGCGATGTAACTGTCGTCAGGTTTATTTTTTAATTCCGAGTGCTATAGTACTCACGATGGTCAAAAGAAAAAAATCCAAGTCATGTACCTTAACCTTATCTGGCCCTTATTTTTAAAATTGGAGAAGGTCTGATTCCTTGCCAAAATAAATTATCCCGTCGGACTGCCGCTCAAATTACTGCCGTCTTTCATCAACGAGCAAATGTCCTGTAATTGATAGTCATCACGATCCGTGATTTTACGAATGGTTTCTTAACTCATTCGTTGAGTTCTCGTCACCTTCCAGTTGCTATTTTCCGCTCTTACTATTATGAAATGGCAAGTTTACGTCGGTGTCCTTTATCCAAAAATATCTAAATGTTTGATCATTGTGTATACACTCCTTCTAAGATAAATATTGATATGAACGTAATTCTTTTTTGGGGCAAGTGTTAGACGGCTATTTTGAAATTTCGTGATATCCGTATTGAGGTATCTTTCAGAAATCTGTTAATGTTGAACTTCGTTTTCTTTTAACCTGAAAGGAGGAGGGAGGAAATTCAGGAGATGGTTAAACAACTTTAATTCTCTGAAAAGCCGTCGTCAATTCTTATACTTTTTAAGGATATTCCAGTCCTTCAAATGAGACAAGATTCTCATTGTGAGGTCTGGGATATGTAAAAATTCTACCATGCTGAGAAAGCTCTTTCATTAACGATTCATTTCCATGTATCTATTACCATATAATGCACAATTTTTTTCTCAATTCGTCTTCACTCATATTTTGAACATGCATTTATTAGGGAAACTCTTTAGTTAATCTTTCAATTATTTTCTTTTTCAAGGAAACCTAGCGAAAGTGTTATTCGAGATTCGACGTAAATCAAAAGGTATTCTCGACATTCCATTGCGAAATATAACCATAAGCATCATCACTGGTAAAATTACGAAGAAACTAACTATTAAGTTCTGCAAAAAATATTTTACGTAATTAAGTTCGCAACTGTGACAAATAAGCAAAATAACCTTCTAATTATTCGGATATATTGCTTCCCCAATTATTCTTTGAGAACTATTTCACCACTTGTAACTACCAAGTTCGCCGTCGATGAATCATTCGCACCGTCACCAACTGTTGAACGTTAGCAGAACTGAAAGGAGTCTCCACCTACCTGTATACCCCACTCAATTTTTACAACGAACTAGTCGGACAGCCTAAATAGCCGAAACCCTTTGCCCATATTTATGTGTGCCGATATATCCATCCTTCTATCGAATGAGAAGGCCGCAGTCAACTCGGTTTGGATCGAGTAAGATATTCGGGGAGGGGCCCCATTCAAGTGGATCCCCTCCCCCCCGCATCGGCCGCTTTGGAGCCTTCATTCACACCTACAGAGCGACCCACCGCCCCAAACAGAAAAGAGAAAAAAAGGGCCCGCCCTTCACCTTTGTCGAGCTCCGTCCACCGGGGCGCCGCGACGGCGACGTTCTCCTCTAACCGCGAGGCATTCAGACTAATCCGAACCCTCTCCCTCCCCTTGGGAGGACAAATGGAGACCCAGTCCTCCCCATATAAGGCGCTCGACGACGCCTCACCGGCGGCGCCTTCGCCCCTCACCCGCGACCCTCCGTCTCCCCTCCCGGTCTCACTCCTTCTCTCTCTCTCTTTTTTTATGCCCCATAGCCCTCGACCCTCAGCCCATTGTTCAGTGCCCCACCCTCTCCTCTTCGCTTCCCTTAATCTCCGATACAAGTCGTCATCCTCGCACGCGGTCGTCGCTTGTACGTATAAATGCCCGCGAGTGACTCTCGAAATGGCCGATAATTAGGCGGGAATCGGGGACGATAGTCGCGGCCCGCCGGAGCCATGGGCGTATTCGAGGGGGAGCGTAAGGGGCGATTTCTCTCCCATAATTTCAGAACACTCAAACAAAATTACACATGAAATCACGTTCCCCTCATTGATGGTGTTGAATTTGTGATTGAAGGCCAGTTTAATTGATCGCTTGTGATATAATATGCAATTGTTCTTCATTGATACCATTTCGTGCAAGGTATGCGAGAGTTGAAAAAATCTTATGGAACAAAAGACTGCGCGAGAACCACTTGTTTCTGAAATGGTTCATTGTTATCGCCATCCATCCGCGTCCGATTGTGAATGATAACCACCAACTTTACGGTACTAAATATGGGTATATGTATATTTATTTTTGTTGATTAAAATGAGTGGAAGTGAAGAATATTGTATTTTTCTTTCGGAAATTACTCCCCGACCCTTGTAATGACGGCCGCCCATGGAAGGAGAACCAAAATCCCTGGGCAATGACCCTGAGGGCCCCGGATTCCCATCCTCGCCTCCCCCCACCGTGAATAGATAGATAGGTCGAACGATTTGCTGTCGGGCGTGAAACTTTCAAGGGAATGGTCATCGTTTAACCGCTGAGAGTGTGGATCGATTAATTCGACCCTAGTGAATCCCCCCAGCAATTAACATTCAATCAATCTATCGACTTGGTGGATGGAAAGTTCTGGCAGTGCGTGATCGAAAAAAAATTATTCGTTTTCCCCGAGCCATTCATCCATCGTCGACCACGCCAGCGAAAACTCGTGCTAGCGGAATCCGCGCGGCTGAGGTCTGCAAGTAATAATTGGGAAGCAGCGTACCGATGTACTACGTATTCCTACCAATAAGATAAAAGAAGCAGTGATTATCTATTTTATGGTAGAACCCAATGTAAATATGAACTATCGAATCACTATTTAGACGGGGCAAGGTGTATCTCTCCTCACATAGAAAATAATATTCGTGGAATATAATTGTTCTGAGCTCCCGTGAGGTTTTCTCAATAAGGTCACAACAGTTGATTTAGGTTCTTTGGGAAATGTACTATTCCTCACATTGTATTATGTGTTAACTCAATTACGATAAACGTGTGTAGAAATTAGCCATCCTTTTCGGCTACATTCCTAACATGTGAACTTTCTCAGATCTGAAGTCTTTGAATTTGTTTGAACCTATCTTGGAATTTCCATCAATTCAATAGGATAGAAATGTTTACGGGTGAAATCACGTGATCAAATTCATACTGCCTCTTGGAACTCTTAAAATATTTTAAATCTAAATTCGTTGGTATTTAATTAAATTAGTGTAGGTCCCACCTAAATAAATGGTAATTTACAGGTAATATTTATGCATGCTTTCTTCTGTCGAGACAAGGAATGACGTATGCCCTAAACGTCAGGTCATCGCTCGTTGTTCAGAAGAGTATTTTTTCCTGGCTCACAAGTAGAGAAAACGTCGTCAGTCGACGGGAATTTAATGCGAGAGACGAATTGAGGCAGTCAATTATTAACGAGGTGCGAAGGCGTGGAATTAGATTACAGCGTACAGTCCAGTCTAACGAATTATAAAGCCGACCATCACGGTCGGGCACAAGGTGACGGGAGGGACTCGATTAATTGGAAGCATTTCCAAGCTCGTCATTTCGAACGCGAGCCGAATAATCCAACCCCTTAGGAGAGACGCCCCCAAATCAGAGACGAAAAGGTGGGTACAAAAAATAAATTAATCGTTTAGGTATCCAAATTCTTTCAAGCCAGTGCGGATTCGCTGTGTGTGTGTGTATATATATATATATATATATATATATATATATATATATATATATATATATATATATATATACACTCCTTCATATAGAAACAGATATAAGGAAAAGGGATAGGAACACACATAAAGGACGAACACAGGAGAGGTGGGGAAGGCGGAATCAAGCAGATCACGAACGCAAAAATATTTCCTAGCCAGGGATTTGAACTCCGAATCTTTCCACTTGCCGGGCGGAGGCTCTTAACTACTTGAGCTATCCCTTTTCCTAATATCTGTTTCTATATAAATGAGTATTTGTTCGCCGTTTGGCGGGATTTCGTGTTTTAATGTGTTTTAGGCCAATGTGGCTCGTCTCTTCTTCTGGCTATGCATGCCACGAAACGCACTGTTCTTATCCTTTATGATGTTGTATGATTGCTCTACTACTATCCTTTCTCCTTGTGTTTTCTATTTCTCCTTTGGTGGGTGAAACAGCTCCCTAACGCCATCTCTCGGCCAAAGAATCGGGGCACTTGGTGGCATAAAGCATCGCAGATCTCAGTGTAAATTACGTTTCGTGGATAGCAAATACATCTACATGTGTGTGTGTATATATGTAATAGTTTCCGCGATCCCGTCGCCATTCTTCCCATCTTTTTTTCGTTCTCGGTCCCCCTTTCAACGGGTCGGGCGGCGGCCTAATGGGCCTCTCGTAATCTCCTTTCTCCTCTCCCCCACTCAGTGAAAATTCTTTGGAGGAGACCGCCTAACCGCTCTCCCTTTTTGCCCATCTCTCGGCTATCTATCTCTTTCTGCGCTTCTCACTTTCGACTCTAGGAAGTTTTTTGTTCATCGCTGGGGAAAAAAATTCACCCTAGTCTTGCATGAAAATAAATAATGCTAATGCATTTGTGATCCCACGGGCTAACGTTAGTAATTCTTCGGTGGAATTATTATGGAACAGGGGAAGTCAGTGTATTGCAAAAGGGCACAACAGTGGAGCAGAAAGCAAAACAACAGTATCTACGAAAACAAAAAACTATTTAGTTATTTCACGCATTCATTGACAGAATTCCGCCAAAGCATATTTAAAGATAGTGTAAATGATTCCAATATTTTAAAACTCCGGAGTTTCTTTGAAACCAACGTTTTCAGTTTCTATCTAAGGGGTTTGGCCAGTAAATCTCTTTTTCATCTCTGCGGAACTGTTTTTCCCTTAGCTACTTAATGTTCGTCTGACATCGTTAACAATACTGCGTTTATACGTCTCTCAAGAGCTGATAGAATCTCATCTTGTTCCTGGTCCATAATTATTTCATGCAAAATAGTTGCATACTCGGCTTCGGTAGGTATGAGTTTTGAGTAATTTTTGCGTTACTTCTAAGTTTTTAATGTTTCAAGGTGTTCTAGAGCAACAAGTCGTATATCAGCCTAATGTCTCTTCAAACGCGCGTCTAAATTTCAACATGCGAGGGTTAAAATAAATAAAAACAATGTATAAAAATGATGCATATGATGTTTTCTTGTCGAAATAACATTTTACGTTTTCAAAGAAAATGTATACTATAAATGCAGAAATGAGAACAGCAAAAAACAGAGTGTTGCTGTTGGTATCGAAGCGTGCGAGTGGTGAACAGGAAAACGGGTAATGTGTTTTGCGAAAGAGGCATAGTGGTGGTGTGTAGCGTATTAACGGTCTATTATGTGAGAATATCTTCTCCTTTTCATATAGCCATATTTTATGGAATGATTCAAATGGTTTCATGACTGAATTTGATATGAAATGCAAAAGATAAATATTTTATAATATCAATCCAACACGCTAAAAGCAACGAATGAGATTTAAATGGTGAATATTTTGGGTGCATGCTTCCTTCCGGCGAGGGGTAATTATTCCTTTTATCCTCCGCGTGAATCCTCCCATGTCTTTAGCCTATCTCACCCTCTCTCTCCTCTCTGCTCGGTTTTTTCGTCCAACCAAGCAAAAATAACTATCGGGGAAAAGGATGCATGATGGGAGTGCTTCCGTCATTAGCTGCGGCACTCCCGAACCGTCTCTTTTTTTAAATAGACACATTTAACAACGATTTTTTTCTTATTGCGGGCGAGAAGAGTAGGCTTTTCGGTTTTCAGACCCGCGTCTGTCACATGTTGTGATAGCCGGGAGAAGTAACGGCCTCTAGCATTCTCTCTCCCCCCCCCCTCCTCGCACCATACCCTCTTCTCACTCTTCCCCTCTCCCCCGCTATCGCCACAGAATTTTAGTTTCCTCAACTTCGCCTCGTCGTGAGCCTTATATTTCTTTTTGCGCCCGGATTTCGTAATCTCCAAACTGAATCGTGTATCAGTTCGGCGAGCTAATGGCTTTAATGCCACTAATGACCATCGCCCTTCCGACTCTTATCCCGAGGGGTTCGAATCTAGTCCCGCGAGTCTAAGGACCGAGTTGAACGTTTTCCACAAGTGTGCAAACTCGCCTATCAAAGTACCATTTCGGCTCTACCTGGCAACGACGGATCCTTTCACTTCCACTGAATGTAATTTTCCCTCAACTTCTCGCGTGTCACCTTCGTGTTTTTCATCGTCTCGATTTCATAACTTGTAAATTAATTCCTAATCTTTTATTAACAAGTAAAATTGATTATTCGTATATGCAGGCATAACCAGCCGCTCTGCTCTGATCGTGGCTTAAAGATGTCTCCATCAAGTTTTTTTTAATTTCAGCAAAAGGATAAAGAAAATAAAATGGACGGAATGGAAATCAAGTGAAGTAATACTAGGAATGTAAGGTTGAGGAGAGAGGGTTGTTGGGAGAAATTTTAAGGAGACATGTAAGGTGCATGCAGAGAATTTTAATTGGCAATGGGATGATGGAGACAAGTAGAGGGAAGGACGATTGAAAGCGAGGTAGGGGGAGGAAAAGCATAGGCATATTAGTCAGAATAAAGGGAGATAGAATGTATGCGGAATCGTTGAAGGGTTTGTTTTCTTCAGTAAGTCTCTGTGGAGTGTCAGTTTTCCTTGTAAATCGAGGCCTAAAATGTAGAGATTTTTTGTTTTTGTCCATTCAAATTCTACCTTTAACTTGACGATTGACGATTATTCAGGTTTTCAAAGCCAATGCAAAATATTCAGTATCAATTGGAAATTGACTCGGTGAAAATATTTTCCTTGATAAAAATGATGAGAAAAATGTATTTCTTCCCTCTTGGCTATACGTGTGTGTGTAATGTCAATGTGCTGGTAATACAAATGGCGTAATAATTGCAGTAATGTTTAACTTCAATCTGTTTGAAATGTTCAGTTTCATCCAAGTTCTTGTACCGAGTTTTGATCGAAAGCGTATTTGGTGTAGGCTCATATACGAGTATGTAATTGATTGGAAATAGTCGATCAGAACTCATATTTGTTTAATGGCTCAATGATGCACACATGATGGTCACATCAATAGGAAAACTAATATTATATGGCATTCCATGCGTCGTTGAGAATGCTTACTTACTAAAGTCAACGTTCTTTGCCTTATATATGTTAAAGCAACCTCAAAAATAAATAAACTTATCGGCTGTCACCTTTCAGTCCCTGATAGTCGAAATCGGCACACATTTTCTTCAAAAGACTTCGGCTTCGATGTGAAGCTATGTCCAAGTAGTGATTTATGTCTTGGCCATATGGTCACATGATACATATGCTTCAACCAAGTCGTTTTGTTCACTCCCTCTTGTCAAATTTCGTTGTATCGCTTGAAGAAGGTCCAGGTACGTGTGTCATTACTGCCTGTCCGGCAGTAACCACAATGGGAGGAAAGAAAATTCTGACCCGCTAATATAAAAGTCAACCTATTTTTCGCTAATTCGTAATGGCTCATGGACATTAATTTTTTCTATGAGAAAATTTTTATTTATTAGTTTTATTGACATTAGACCAGTGACTTAGATAGTGTTTTAATTTTCAAGTGAAGTGATTAGGAAGACAAGTCGAAGGTGTATATTTTTCAGGAAGCTTGTTTCGGACGGATACGCCTACGTATTTTCAACTTTTCGTCGTCTTATGATGTGAGCAATATCTTTGAAGGTACACATCCACGTTACTTTAAGTTGTTTCATTACTACACCAAATGTTTATTACGTCCGGTTGTCATAAAGGAAGCCGTGTTATCTTTCAAAGATATTTTGTTTTTGAAGAAGTGTTACGTCTCCCACATTTGTCGTGTCACGGAAATCGCAAAGAGAGGAAACTTAAAATAAAGTTTGGCAAATACAACCCTCACGGGCTGTTTGAGCTTCTTATCTCGTGTCCTTGTCCAAATATACCGCCAGAAAATGACATACGGGTTGTTCACGGAACTTAATTAAAATCGGAGATTTTTTTACTTCATTATTTGGCACTTTCTTGAAAAATATTTTTCAATTAATAATGCTCAGGAAATTAGGATTAAGAAATAAATCAGTTTAATAATATGGCCATTGATAAAAATATCTCTCGTCGGTTTGCTTTGCTTATTTACACCAAATACGGTTGCATTTTATTTCCATGATATTTTCAATTTTAGAGCTCCTGCCAGTCGTCCACAATTTATGAACTCTTAGAACCGTGGTCTAGTAATATTTTAATGCCTTCACCGGGTTTTTTGTGTACTCGTCAAGTAATTGCCAAGTGTGAATAATATTGTTTGCCGGATATATGAATTACAGGGATCGCGCAATAATGTCATCACCTTGAATGCATGATATCTCTGATTAGTAAAAAAATACGATTTCGAGCTGATTCCTTTTAGCTAACGTTTCCCTTCATGATGGAGACTACTTAAAGCTTACATCATTCGTAGATAAATTTTAGTGCAAAATTGTCGGAGCCAATTTCTGACGAACAATGGCTTACATTGCCTCGGAAATATGGATGCCAATTAATTAACGTTTAACAGTCCTTAGAATGGTTCCTACAATCATATTTATCATTAAATGTTCTCATAAGCGCTATTGAATAGTGCGGGAGTTTTAATAGCAGTTAAACCGGTTTTTAAATTCCGTATTCCACCTACCAGGGTACACGGGTAATCAGAAGACAAGGTTCCCCGCCCGTCCTTTTTTCGCTAGCCCACAGACCGCACCCGTATTCGCATTTCAGATAATACCCCCCCTAACCTAACCCAGAGATCGGGAATCCAACCCAGGAAACGAAATCTGCGGGGTTTAAGTTGCTCGGTTTATTTTCAAAAGCACTATTTTATTCCTCACGTATAATTTAGAGGATATTTTGGAAAGTATCACTATGTGCCAAAAAGATATTTTAATAAATACCGAGAAGATATTTTAATAAATAAACAGAGGAAAAATATAAGGGCATTTTTTTAAATGGAAAATTAAGAAACAAAATATTTGAATTACCTATTTCATTTGAAGCAAATGAACTATTTATGCGCCTTTGCCTTAATTAATGAATTCATCATTGACTTCGTCCTCTGTTTGCTTCAATGACGCAATAAATGTACATTCGCTCCTTCGGCTAAACCTCCTAATAAAGAGACACGCATTGAATTAGTTTTCTGTTACGTCATGGTCTGTTTCAAACCGCTCTAATTAACCAATTCCCCTACATAAAAGGAAGTGGTAATCTTAATCGTTTTTCCATTTATCGCTATTATGGCCATCATTTGATTTCCCAGCGTCTTCCATTCATTTTATCGCTATGAATTTTCTCTTTCCCATCCGCCCTAGCTGTAAACTGTCATAATCGGTGAATTCATAAAATAGGCAAAGACGATAAAAATACTTTTGAATTAAGAGTGTCATTACGAACTCGCCTCTTAGTGAGCCAGCTGGACTGTTTAAGCTAATCAATGTTTACCGCATACGGTTTTATTGATCCATTATATCTTTTAAGGAGATCAAGCGAAGTTAAATTTTTATCTGCATCTGGAGACTTTCGCAATACTAACTATTGTGAGAGAAATAGTCAAGGTCGAACGGAGTACTAATTCGCCATCTAGCATAGAATATCTGAGCTGGTAGTTGTGGTTAGGAATTTTTAGTTGGTGTTAAAATAAAACGAATTCACATCTACGAGAAGATATTATAGAAGGTATATAGAAGATATTACAGTTTATCTCGTCAAATAATCGTGTCTCGCATCATCTAAAATAGAATTCATAGACATAAATAATATCTTTGTGTTTTGGTTACCCCGATTCCTCTGAAAATCTTCTTATTTATATATAGTCACACATTATTTTATTATGTGTCTACATATTGCATTTATTTATCTTTCTAGATACGTTTTAATTATGTTTTAAATTTCCATTAATTTTGCCTTGCAGCAAAAATTAAAGAAAGCCTCACCTGCTCGGTCCAGATATTCCTCACGTACCCTAAGACGTATTGAACTTTTGTGTAATGAATTAAACCATGAAGTATGAACAAAAAGGTGCCAAACACCATTTAGCATTGGTAAATGCTAAGTGGAATTTGGGATTTAGCATTTACCATTGCATCATTTGGCACTGACTATCGAATTCCTTGAATCAGTCACCTTTCATTACTTATTAACACCTATTTAATTATGAATCGCACATCCATACACAAAATTTATGCATCTTTAGTAATAAATTTCAGTCACTTCTTTCAGCGTGGTTATACTTTTCCCGCCTTAGTTTTGCTTACATCGTTTTGTGGCTGGGCTCACTAGTCGTTCGTGGGCGAACTGCTTTTAAGTGACGGTAACTGCATCGCCTTCCGACGTGCTTCCTCAAGTGTGGAAGTGTGACATGTCTTGCATGACCCACATTTCCACCTGGTCGAACAGTCCTTCACACCTTCATAGGGACAAGGGGCATTGGGAAAAATATTGATCTGTACGCTTTCGATTTTTAAAATAATGTCGTTTTTCGCAATAGGTATCATGGAATTGAAAATATCGGTTAATACCCATTTCCTTAGTTGTTTTGCGAACCTTTACTATCGGAATTTCGATTGCACATACTAAACAATTACAGATACTCAAAATGTATGCTGCGGAATGTTGAAATTATCGGTCTGTTAAATAATTACATTTACAAGAAATAATTTGACGATACCAACCAGCACATTGATAATTTCCCCCACCCCCCATTTCCCTGCCACGACAATTCCATGTCTCTCAATAGCTTGTCCTCGTCTTCTATTTCCTTTTTTCCTCGCCCAGTGGGTGCGAGTGAATTATTTAGGCGACGGGCCGGATTTGGAAGGACTTAACGAATAGGCTTTGAGTGCTCCTTGAGGCACACTCACTCACCAGCTCATTTTCTTCATTTCCATTTCCCATCCCGTTCACTTCGGAGTCATTTATTTTTCCCTCGCCTTCCTTCCCACAGCACCACCGTCCCCTTCTACCCCTCCTGCCCCTTCGCCATCCCGCCTCCTCGCTCCTCCGAAGTGAAGACGTCGCAAGGCGAGAGACTGCTCTCGGAGCGGGTGAATTTACATTGGGTCCGAGCGAGTGGACGTGGTCGACGAATTCCTGGGATGTCATTCGTCAACCGCACGAGCGAGATGCGTTGTTTGCGCGGGCGCGTCCTTTTTTAGTTCTAATATCATCTCCTCTTCCCTCATTCCGGGTTAATGGTGGACATGAGTGATTGGCAACGCAAGCACTCGGTCGAGGAAATTGACGAGGAAATAATAGCCGATCGACGCCGACAACCTTTGACCGAGGGACTATTGCAATTACTTTGAGTTTCAATTGGTATCGGGATGCAAGTTTATGAGGAGACGAATGAAGTTCAGTTCAAGCCTATCTAAGTTCAAACAAAGTACATCAAAGAGACAGACAGCCCGTTAAACTGTTCCATTAGCTGGTGTGTCGAACGATGCTTGATTCAAAGAATTTAATACCCTATTATCATCATTATATCAAATTAAATTTCCAACCCGTTTAAAAATATTTGGTATCTTTGGATTACAAGCGTGCTCTTGCACTTGCATTTGTACTTGTATTTGTACTAAATATTTTACATTCGCAATCCTGCACCTAACCCAAATAATTGTTCCTTCACACCGGTTCCACGTCCTAAATTTTTTCCCGGTATAGAGTGAGGCAGTGTAAAATCATCACTAAAATCTCAGAGACATTAGTGAATGTTTGAAATTTTTCTATTAGTTACCTTGAAATATTTCTACGTAAAATGCTCAATAAAACTCAGATTTTGAAACTAATTATCAGAGTTGCAAGTTCCTCTAAAAAGAAACAGCTCTCCTTATTAGTGATTCAATTTGGGCTGAAGATTTATCGAAGACTTATTATGGACAAGACGTTATTTGACGGGGAAAATGATGATTGTTTCAATAAGTTCAGTTACATGGAAATGGGAAAAAATGCCTCGTCATGAGCTTTAGCGTTCCAAAAAGGAATATTTTTAGAACGCTAAATGATTAAGCTAGGCTGACCAAAAGTGCTTACTTGGGCCCGAAGTAAATATTGGTCAAGTGCATATAAATAGTTGTCGCGTTTAATACATTCATCTGTATCAATCTCGCTTATTAATTCCCCTAATTTCATTAACATATGACTTTGCCTTTGAATAAATGCACCTCAGTAGCCATAAATCCATCTTTTCAAATGAATTGTATACATTCCTGTTTCATGATGGATTGAATTATTCCAGTTACATTTGCCGCGAGGCGGTTTTTTAGGACAGCAAAGGCTGTGTCGTTGATTCAAACTTTCTGCAGTGTTGTTCTTGGGAGAATTCATTTATCAAAATTACGAATTTAATCTCCTCATATAGTTTTGTTGGCATGAGCTTTGCAAAATTTTGGATATGACGTCTTCGATAGCTACTCTCCACGTGTGTTTTCTTTTCCTTATCAGCTGATTCTTATTCCCTCCGCTTCATTCTTTGAATTCAATCAGTTAGCTTCGGCACATTTTTCTTTGTATTTAGGATCAAGTTATTCGTACTCCGTTTACTTTGATAATCATCCTGTCGGAGGGAAGAAGTGGGGGACACCTATTTTCAGTTGGCATAATAATTGAGATGCCGACGTGAAATCCAAGTCCTAAGATATTATTACCCTAAATCCATGCATTACGTTGCGTGAAAATGCTTTCCTCTGCTAATTAAATATTCTCCCTACTACGCCTGTATGTTTTTTTCGGCGATATGTTGATAGCTAACTCGATTACAGCCAGTTATTGGTCTTACGGTGCTCAAATAAGTATTCCAAACCCAAGGAGCCTCGAGGTAAATTTAAGGGGTGACGTCAAGATTCTATCCGCGAAGAAACATTTTGTTAAGAGAATTTTTCTTGATGGCAATTAAAATTTTCGAAACTCTACATTGAGTTCTTTCCTTGAATCCCTCCCTCCCTTCTCCCTTTTCCCCTTCACCCCCCCCCCCCCGCCGGCAACGGGCGGACCCTCCCTCTCTCATGCCTCGATCATCTTCCCCACGCCGCCCTTGCTATTTACTTACTTGTTCGTTTTTTTCCCATTTCTCTTTCTTATCTTCTCTGTCGACCTCCCCCCCCTTTCCTCCCATCCTTTCTTCATCGGCCGGCACCCCATCCACTGCGGCGGCCAGATGGCGCGGAGTACGGAGATGGGAAGAGAGGGGAAGAGAGGAGCTCGTAGGAAGGGAAATCAACGCGCAAACAAGCTTTTAAGCAGCCCGCATTGTAAATGAGTCCTATTGCTCCTCCTGCCCGGTATTATTTTTTTCTATTTTTTTTGGCGGATCGGACTCGGAGGGACGCTGGGAACGAGTAATGTTTGTTTTCTTCGTGTGGGAAAGGGTGAAAGCGGACACGTCTGTGGGGTTAGAAATGCGGAGCGAGTTAGCGCTGCTGGGATGCTTTGAGCCATTTGTACGGTAAGCACAACATTTATAGACGGAGTAGAAGACTGGCGATGTGTGTACTCCACGCAGGTGTGTGAGAACGTCTGGCTGATTGCGGGGGAAATGTTCGGAGGGCGCCGGGTGTGTGGGGGGAGGGAGGGAGGGATGGAAGAGAGAGCCGGATGGTCGAATGGCCTTTTCTTCTAAGTACGGAATTGAGATCCCGTCAGTCATCTGCCACCCCCTCCAACTTTAAAATAATGCTGTATTATCTCCAATTAAAGTGAAGCAAGTAACGGAGGAAGAAGATCAATTTAATGTTTTGAAATTGTGTTGCCAGCCCTCTGCTCATGCCACTTGACGTTAATGCGTGTTCTCACGAGTGGGGTGAAAATCAAGAGAAATGCGTTTCTGCCATGCGATTTGGGATCTTTCTACGTATAGGTTCGAGGGCAATTCGTGAAGGGTAACAGACATGAGTCATATGCTGAACCGAGGAAGATGATGATGATGAAGTGATGTAGTGAGTACTGTATTTTTCAGTCGTCTAAGTCTGAAATCTCTAGAAAAATATATGAGAAGAGTCTTCAGTTTCTCAACCAAAAGACTTACGCTTCAAAGCCGAGTTGTTGTTTGATCATAATGGTCCCTGCCCAATTCGTTTGTCCTAGACTGTCATCTTTGGGATGTTAACACCGATACAGAAACTACCTGTTTTCTACTCGATGATCTACGTTTTTAATGCTTTACTCATGCTCCGTAACTCTCGCATTATTTTCCGTGTTCATTATTTCTCATAAAATATTATTTAGAATTATCGAAATAGTATTTACCTCTTTTTATCAGCGACTACATTCCAGTACAAATGTATCCAAATCTCCATTTTAATGACCTAAAATGACAACTTCTATTTAATCGATTATAGAAGTATGGAAATACGTGAAAGTTGATATTTAAAATATAAAATAATTAGAATTGTATCACTGCGTGCTTTAACTGGTTAAAATTTTGCGTTTACATAAGTACAATATTTCTCGTAATTATCTGAATCTTATTCATTTTTTGCGCACAACTGCTAAGAAATCCGAGTTATGAATCTCTTGTAACTTTCTTTCACGTCGTTATATCCTTAGATCAGCATCCGTATGGTTGATGTCGGACAACTACATGTACTTCTCGTACGGGAGTGCATCGGTTTAGTTCTGCGATGAAATCCTCTCTATAGGCGCATATTACGAATTTTTAGATGTGGAGAGAGACGAATGAAGATAATATTAAGACAAGCGCGACGAAAGTAAACATTCAGATATGGAATAAGTGACGTAGTAACGCTACTTTTAGAGTTTACGACTTATCTCTTTGGTAATTTTGTCGAATCCTTAGCACATGAAGACGACGATGGAAAGTGATAAGGCTAAAATATTTTTAGTGTCTCATACTCAAGACTGTATGGAAAACATGTTGTTATACTTGAAATCCTTCTACGTTAACTTGAGCGCATGATAACGAATTTCACAGGAAAACATACCCAATATTAATGTCACTTCAGTGATTGATGTTTGGTAATAGTATATTAACTGACCTCAATGTTGGTCGTAATTTCCCGTTAAGCTTCTGTAACTTCAGCGATGTTCATACCAGTGGCACGGCATTTTAATATTATAACTCGCCATGTCCTTACCTGCACAAAACCTCTCACGTTTGAATTTTATTAATCCATTGCATAATTTCTGAAATAGTTGCTTAGAGAGTGTACGCAATATATCCTGAGTCTCTTTTCACCCGTGTGTGACGGTGTACCTCTCCGTCTTAATATAGTACCACTCACCGAACATATCCCTATGGTGCTGAAATAGGTCATTTTAAAGCGGTGGCACATGCTGCTGCCATTAGTCGGCGAACATTCGAGCCGGAATATGCCTTCAGCATGTGGCGGTAAGTAAGATCTTGCTGGCTAGGGCGAGACCGAATTACGGCAGTAAAGTCCCGAGGGTGTTATATTTAGCGCGCATTATGGAGAAATTAATGGGCGCTCTGGAAAAATTTTGCGTGTCCGTCCGACAATAAAGGGAGTCTGTGGGAGGGGGGAGGTGAGGAGCGTGTGGACGGGGTGGCAACCGTAGCGGGAACGGAACCGTGAACGGCGTGAGTCGTGCGCGGGTGGGGCCCGCCGACGTCTCCCCAGGCACGCGTTGGCCAAATTAGGTTTCTCCCTGCCGACAGCCGCTGCCGCAGAAATGACTCCTTCGCTACACTCTCTCGGACTCGCCTCCATCCCATTCCTCCCTGCACTCACCGCTGCATCATCCTTCGGCCCGACACCCTGCCCTTTTTCCCTTACGTCTCTCAGCTCGGACCACTTTCTATCTCATTCTCCGTCATCCTTTTACTATGATGGCGTCGAAGGAAAAACCTTGCGATTCCTCCCAGTGGTCGGAGTCCAGTAACACTTTTCTTTCAAATCTTTCATTTCAAAGTGCCTCGTCCCTTCGTTTTCATTTCTATTCCTATTCCCGCCGCCCACCTATTAAAAGGGTGGAGCTGTAAGGATGCCGTGAAAGGAAAACTGTACGATTATTAACGAGTCCTCACTTCCTTGCTACATTATGAGCCGTCTAATTCTCCTATTCGGCCCTCTTCTTTCATTCAATTCTCCAGTCCACTTAATTGCGTTCAATGTTTTTGTCAATCGTCATTCGCTGGCCTTGAAATATTTATTGACTACGGTAGTATATCTCTGTAAATCAGGCAATCTGAATTAATACCATTATCTTCTTGTCCTTAATATTAATTTCATAAATGCGCATGATTCTTTGATGAATGATTTTTACTTATTTCACAGCTAAAACATTTTTTAAATTAAATTACTTGCCGTATCTTTATATGCCAACGTTTTTATCCGATATATGAGTGAAATTATCGACATTTGACTTTGTAATTAATGAGAGTGTGGTTGAAATTAGAGCCGATGCGCCAACGTTTTCGCGTGATTTTGCCTCAGGCGCACTATATATCCTTCAAATAGCCAAGTCAAAACAGCTAAACCTCTGAATCAACTAGTTATTTTGGGATTGTTTTGAACAAGTGAGCTTTTGTTTCTCAATAAAAATGTTATCGATGATGCCGAGGTTAATGGCACGAGAAGTAACATATTACTATTCTAATCCATTAATCTCTCACCACTACTCTCCACTCCTCTTTTAGCCGCGAGGAGGACGTAAAGGAAGGAATGGTTTCCACGTCTCAGCCCTCACCTTTCCATTAAAGCCCCTAAAATATGCGTCGCATGCGCCTGTTTACTGTTTCACGAGGCACTCTCCCGAAAGAAGCGTGAGTAACTCCTCCTTGGACTCGAAGGAACAGAAAACTTAAAAACTTCTATTTCCGTGAACCCATACCCTTGCTCCTTGTTCGTCCTACGCGAATCCTACCCCTTCCTCCTCGGAGGCCTCTCCACCAAAAACATGCTCGCAATAAATTCAAGAACAGCCGCGCCTTCATTAGGTATATTTCTTTCGTCAACTTGTTAAAACCTCTGTTTATTCGGACCCAAACTCCGCGCCCACGCTTCTTTATCCGGCTGAGCTAATTGGTTCGGGGACAAGGTGGGGTGGGGAAGGCGGATGATGAGTAACGAACCTTGAGTTGCTTTACATTTGCTTCAACATTCAACTCTGCGTGGTGTATGGGTTTGGACAGGGGCTGTCCGCGGAAGCTAAGAGCTCATTTCTCTCCTCGCCGTAATTGCTCAAGAGTGAGATGGTTCGGAAGTTTTATTTGCCGTTTCCTTTCATCCGTATTTATTTTAATAAATCATCTCACCCCCCCCCCCAACAATGGCGGGCGTGTGCGCTTGCCTCGGACGTCGTTCCCAAGGTCACCAAGAAGGACCGTGACGCCTCTCGCACCTCACTGATCAAAGGAGTGGGACACAAGTTAATTCCTTTCACCCTTTGCTCCGTTCGTCCAAGATTTCCTCCCGGGAAGGTGATGTCGGATGTCCTTTCGTACCCTTGACACATAATAATCTGTGGCTCTTAATTGACGGTGTCTTCTAAATACACGGAAGAAGAAAGTCAGAATTCACTGCCTACCACCTGGATTACTGCCATCTGTGAATCAATTCCGTATCCTCCGAGCTCCATTAAACGATTGGAGTTGTGGATTTGAATTTTTCCACGATTTGGAGATCAAAATTATTTGGGATTGGAAGATGGGGAGGTAAAAAGCAGGAGATGGATTCGGTGTTTTCTCTTAAATCTAGATTGTGGAGTAAGTAAGAAGATATCGTTTGGATTTTTCGGAGAATTGGGGTTTCTAGAAAATCTTTGCTCAGTGGCTTTTACATCATATTTAGATTAAATATAAGACATGGGGGGGTAGTGACCCAAGTATTTTTGTTTATTACTTTCCGAGAATTGCAAATGTGGTCTATGTAGCTTATAAAATATTTCAAAAATGAAAAACCTTTCCTAACACAACCAATGTAGCCCAGTTCATGTTTGGACTAAATTTTTCATTCGAGTGACCAGCTATTCAAAGAAATCTCTCCGGAGTAACTTTGTGGCATTGCTTTATATAGGAAGAACGAAATAAACGCTGCGGTTTTACATAAAATAGAAGTTTGGTTACTGGGAACCTAGGTTTCGTCGCAGTTCGACAGCATCAGGTGTGTGGAGCTATTCAACTCAGATACGAATTGTAGCTAGTCGAACTCAATTAAATATCTTAGGCGTTGAATTAAGAAATCAAATGTGCCAGTCTTAATCTCGAACGTCTCTGAATTTTTTTATTTTTGTCGGTACTCAAATGGACATGGACTAAAATTTGTCGAAGAAACAGTGTTTTCAGGGGATTAGAAACTCTCTCTCTCTCTGAGGAACGGTGTACTTTGGCGGAAGGGGACGACCAAGCTGTCAATTTAAGAATGTAATCCTTTAAAGAGCTCGGCTTCAATCGCATTCGGGCTGATGAATCATGACGTCCAGATCGCTTTAGCCAGCCAACCATTAACTATCGTATGCGTCGTACTTCACGCAAACTTGTCGCTATAATGGGATCACAAGATGTAGTCAGCGGACTCGGGAGGTAAAATAATTGCCGTAAGTAAATACTTCATACCCCCGTTTTGTCTTCCGATCTGTCCTCCATCTTGTGAGCTCCTTTCCTCTGTGATAATCTTGGGTTTAACGTGGGGGTCGCTATCTTTCGTCCTTTCCGCCTTCGCTCCTCCGCATGTCTCCTCTCGTCTCTTCACGCTACTCGGCCCGTCGCCTCCGATATCCCCTCGATCCCTTCCTCGCAATTTTTTCACTCCCCCGTCAACTTCCTACTCCTCCCCGTTTTGCTCTCCATTTTCCGTCCTTTTTCTCACTCATTATTATTCCTTTCATCCGTCTCTCTTCCATCCTCCGCATGTCACTCCGCCTTAATCCGTCCACGCCCACGTCCACGCCCCGTCCTCCTCCGCGCCCCCAGACGCTGAGAAAGAGAATAAAAGGACAAATTCATCCCCCCTCTTCCTGCCCTAGGGTCTCTGTCCCTTGAAACTGAAGCAGGGCTAATCGAGGGATTTTTCGTCTTTTCCACTCATTCCTCCGCACTAGTTTGCTGAGTTCAGCCCCTGACAGCGGGTAGTCAGTCTTCCGTTTGTTCCTGTTGTCTTTGGTCACCGCTTCACTTCTGGATTCAGGCAGATCCTGAGTTCACAGTTTTGGCGTCCAAATAGGAGCGTATTTCAGCACTGACGTCGCCAGGGGAGGGAGCAATATACACCGCCCGGAGTGAGGAGCTTCTTCCCGATGTGAGGAGCTATGTTCCTCCGGTGCCTAGTTTTTTTCCCCGTAAACGTTAATGCTCGGTACTGTTACAAATGATGCTATTACAGTTAAATCCCAAAGTTGTGTTATGATAACTATGAACTTGAAAAACCATTTTTATCAAAATATCAGCATTCCGTTCCGCACTGGTTTCGCATTTTCCTCAGGAATACGACGCATAAATCTCATTTTTCTCTCTGGGATAAGTTGAGTGATACATTTTACACAAAGGTCAGTGAAAACATTAGGTACAGGACGTATAGGCAGTGACCTTTCAGCTAACACGATTGTTTCATGATGTGCTAATTTTCACTTTGTATTTCAATATCACTTGCAGGTCGAGAAACCTATCAAAATTCGATCATGATTTTGAGAAAGAAATGTGTGTAGGTGCATTTACTTATAAAAACGCGTGATACCCATTAACCCTAGACTCAAAGTGTCATGAAGGTTTAGAAAAAGTACTTCTTCAAAACTCTGTGGAAAAGTTATTTAAAAGAAACACCAAAGACTCCTGAAGATAAGTAAGAGGCGATGAGCATTATTGATAGTGTTATCCGCTAGTCTTCAGTATACATTCGACGTGTGGCTACTGAGGCCAGCCTATTTCGCGCGCACCAGTCAGCTCTTGTTACTATTTGCCAAGTGGAAATAATAAGCAACGATATGTCTTCAATATTTTTGGAAAAATATTACGGATACATACCGGAATATTCAGATAGAAATTGATGTTGCGGTGTAATGATGACCGAAGTTCTCTTCGGCGAGATCGAGTCAAATGGCTGGCAAATAATCATCGCGCGTAACTAAGTCCTAGCATTGGCAGACAGGATTGAAAATGCGCGCCAATCCGTGTCAATTCCACGCCAGCACACACCGTGCAATTCGTGCATCTTTCTTGAAACTAATCTCTCTCGAAGGAATTTAAAAGTGACCACACCTTCTCAAGATTTGATAACGGTACACTCATTTTCATTAATTTAAAAAGAAATCCGGAAACTCTTCACCGAAAGGACCGGGCTCCTTCGCCCACCGTCACCTCGGCCAGTCCCGTCTCACCCTCCGCACATACATCCAAACACCTCCCCCCGTACTCCCCAACGAAGTCGCCCAACCTCCCTCACTCGCGTCTCCCACGTCCTCGCCCTCCCTCCGCAGTTTCCTCCTGTCCGATTCCTCCTCGCCCCGGGAGTCAGCAAATCTCTGCCCCCTCCACACACTCTCCGCCACACCCTTTCTCCTCTCCCATATTCCTCCACGCCCACTCCCCCATTTGCACACACGTCCTTTCGACCGCTCCCCCTCCGTTTTAATTCCTCCCCCTCCTCTGCCACGCCGCGTCTGGACCACTCCGCCCTCGCCCCATTTCACCCCATTCCCCATTAATCTCTACCTCCCTCCCACTTTCTCTCTCTCTCTCTCTAATTCTCTCCTTTCCATTTTCCTCTCCCTCTCTTTAACTCTCCCTCCCCATTTCTCGTGCCATCTTCGGCTCGCCACCTCCACCTCCTCCGAGGCACGCCATGGAATGGAGGAGTGAAAGCATAACTCGCCAGGGCTGCCACCTATTCGAGTAAGGAATATCCAGAAGAGGGAGAGAATGTAGGAAAAAGCCCTGAAAAAAGTGTCCTATGTTCCTTGTTTTCTCCTCTTCCGCGGGATATCATTCAAGCCGTGTCCAGTTTCACTAGGGTTGGCAGGGTGGGTGATTTCAAAATACGGGCAAATCAACTTTTTCATTTGTTGGCAATGTACTGGAAAAGTGTTACTTAATGCTTGAAGATTGTTTTCGGTGGTCGTACTTGGAAAAATTGCGCTAATGGTACTTTCAAGTAAAGTGAGACATTGAAAAATATGATTTTTTTGTGTGAAAACTGTGAAATCAGATAAAAAGATAAAAAAATGAAGCCAATCTCCTCGCCCATTTGCCTGGCCTTGACCTCCGAGACTGTGTTGCCTACCGCTGACATTTCCATTTATTCTTAAGGATAAATTTGAAAATAGGTTGTATTCGCACGATTATGATTCTGCCCTTTCAAGGACACGCAAAGATTAAACATATCTTAGCTGTCATCTAAGTTAAAAACTATTTTAACTTAATGAGATAAATTAAAAAATCTGATGACGCAACGCATTTATTTCTTAACTATCCTGATTCCCCTCTAAAAATATATCATCAGGTGCAATCGATTGCAAGTCTCTTTCTCCTGTGATGAATATGCCACGAAGTGACTTAAATCCATTAAATTTGCAACTTCTCTAGTTTTCTTATCTTTTGATAGTGGAAATTGGTTAATTGTTCCGATTGATTTCATATCTGCACTCACTTTAAGCCGCCAAAACTTGGAAAAGCAATTACGATCACAAAAGCAATGAAAAAATCGATTGAGTTACCATAAGTTGAGGAGCTAGACGAGCCAAATATCAGGTGCATGGCGAACTGGTAAATGAATCTGTCCCCGTCCCCCATCCTATTTACATGAACCAACGAGACCGAAAAATTTCTCACGAAATTTCGCTTTTTAATATTTCCACCAAATTAATGTGTTTTTTGGATTCCAGTTGGTCACAGAGGAAAGGATACCTAGATTCTTCTTCTCTTACGCATGGTTATTCCTATTCCTTCCCAGTATTCTTCATCTCCAGTGAAATCAGTTGAAATTATCCCTTCGAGAATATCAATGCCGATGTCACGTATGATTTTGTGGAGTCCCCAATTTCGAATCGTTTTTCAAGTGCTTTCTTTTTTGCAGCACCGAATGCAAACGTATCAGTTCGCAAGAGTTTGAAGGCCTGAGCAATATTCGATGGAAGATTTAGGGCGACGGCATGATGCATTGAATCGGTTGACCACCCTTGATAGTAATCGCAGATGGTCAAACAGACTGCTGCTCGCTTTGGCAGAGATCCTTCCACTCCGCCCTCCCATCATCGCCTTTCCTTTTCCTTTTCTCACTCCCTCCTCATGGTGTTCGACCTCGCCTTGGCAATCTTACGTTGCCATGGCACTGCCTACACCATCGCCCAATCTCCAGCGCTCACTACTTTCTCTATAATCTTAAATTAACAAGGTACTGAGAATTAAATGGCTTCATTTACAATTTTACTTTTCAAAACATCTGCCTGGATGACACTATGGTATATCGTATTCTTATATCCCTTACGGATTATCACGCATGAGGGGACTACAGTGGAGCGAAAACCGTTGTGCTGGATACCATTGTACAATAAATGAAACTGATGTATATGTGATAGGTAACATATGTTCTCTATTCAGCACGAATAAGTACGTAGTTTAAGGACGATGCTGTTTTAGCGCGCTTCAATGTACTATTTTCATTACTTGCGTATTTACTTCCTTTCTCATTCAACAAATTAACTTACGTTCCAACTGTAGTTTCACCCGCACGGATTTCCCCATACAACTCAATTATAAACCATTATTCTCCTTTACCTCTTGGCACTCTTTATCCCTCCGAGGACAACTTTCCCTCAGGCGCTCTCCACTTCCCTGCACTGATCCCCTCCTTTCCCCATTTCGTCTGCCCTCTTCCTTCCTCAACTCCTGCGGCCTCCCTTCCTCCGCCTGACAGCTGAAGCCGATGGGATTTTTAACCGCCGGGCGGGTTGAGACAGGAATTTTCTTGGGTCAGGGTGGGTGGCACGTGAGGCCACAAGCCCTCAACCAACAGACCATCCCTTCCCACACCCTCCCGCTTTATTCCCCAACCTCTTCAACGCTATATATAAATTCGATAGCAATTGCCGCCGAGATCCACCGACTTCTTTCCTCCGGTTTCGTCCTCCACCTCAAGGGATATCCATTGTTTTCCTAAATTTCGCCCTTCGTTTTGAAGTGATAGGAAAAAAATTGGGAGGCAGCATATATCAACGCTGTCGTCGGAAATCTCCCCGATCGCAGAAGGATTTCGTCCTGAATCCTTCGCTCGGGTTCTTCCATAAAAATACTTCGTCCAGCCCTGAGGGGGAAACGTTAGAATTACGACCCCGTACTCTGCGGACGGACCTCAGACTCGCGTCTCGCACTAGGTATTGCTGTGGACTTTCTTTCTCCCCTCAGTTACCTGCTAAGCTTTTCGGTTCTCTTTGGAGAATTGTTTTTGAGTGCAGGTCTGAGGAGGGCGGCTGATGTTCAGCCGTGGATACCTTTAACCAATATGCAAGGGGTGTGCAGTTTAACCTCACCTGCGGCTGAGGAACAGCACTCTACTCGGATTGTTCTGTGTATTGAGGTAGTTGGAATCGAATTTTCTTTGAGTAAACCATCCCTAATCAGATTTGAACTTGGATCCACTGCGTGGGAAACGAATACGATACACGCCAAATAAATCCGACCAGCACTGCCAAGATGGATTCTCTGCAAATCCAAGGTGAGGACATCCTCTGAGCAGCTGAGATGAAAGGGCGTTGTCGTGTTGATACTCTATTTCCAGGATATTGGAAAATAACTGGATACTCGTAAGGAAGCACATTGTAAATATACGCCGAAATTAGTCTTAAGAAATGATGCTATACATTAGCATTATCAGTAAAAATAACTCTCTTTAAAAAATATTTCTACAGATGTCATAAATGCAATGTTATGTATTCATTTAGTTTTTCCTCACAATTTTCCACTATTATGCATGGCCTTACGTCGAGTTAAGCAGGTAGTTAACCTTTCTTCCCGTACATATCGCGATAGGTTGCATTATTCGTCTCTTTTTAAGGTAGTGGTTTCGTGCGAAAACATTTTTACTGTCATCCGGTACTTGTTATCTCCATATTAGGATGCGATACGAAATACGGGCGAGTTATGTTATGATATACTGTCCAGTTACGTAGGAGCCATGTATTATGGTGAAGTAATATACCTAGGCAGATATACTTATCGATTGGTACAAAATAAATTCCTTCCAAACTTTTGCCAGTTTGGAAAGCACGGCGATTTTTCCCTTTTTTTATATTGCCTTTTTTTCATAGGTTTCCAATAGGTGGATAAGGATTACGAATTTTGCAATTGGACTGTGAGCTATCCCTTTTGTGAATGGTTGTTATTTTTTATTTAATAATTTATTGAAATCTTATGTCGATCATCAGAACTGACCAGCGACTCAGGGACCAGCGTATCATTTATTACAACGCAGTACATTAACTATTCAAATACCAAGATGGATTGGGGTCCATGACCCTGGAAATAGACACGCTTCCCGTATATTTCATGTGGATATTCATTGATAGCCATATAAAAAAGAGCGCTTAAATTTAAATGGAAATCGTAAATAAATGCTTAAGATGATGGCCGATATGAAGATCAATGACGTTTGAATTGGTGTTCCAATAACGAGACACGCCATTCATCTCGTCGCCCCGCGGCAGGAGACAAGGCGGCTTTGTGCAAACGCGCTGAATTCTTTTACTTCTTTTCGAAGCAACCAAATTTCCATGAACACGCATACTAGTAAGTGAAGTCATCATTGTCCATTCCACGTAGGTCTAAAAATAGACGCGGACGATAATTATAACGGTATTTATGACTATTAATTACATACTCTAAAAATCCATGCCCCATTTTCCTGATAGTTCCAACATGGCAAGATATGTCTGTTAAAATCTGATACGTGAACTTAACTTTTTGATACTAGTGTAGATCCGAGTCAGGTGCCTCCGAATTTATTCTACTGACATATGGCATGTAAAACATAATGTGGCTCGAAATTACTCTGAAGAAAGCTGCATTCATTATAAATAATAATAATACATTATAGATTGTCAGCCTAATTATTTTGCTTACAAAGTACATTTCCGTTTCCCCCTGATAAAATACTGAATAGTAGTTAAACAAGGTACTATTGCCGACAAACGCGTACCGGCTACCGATTAAAAAAGCATAATAATGAGAGGAGTTTATGTAAAACGGAGTCAAGTTACAATGTCCTACAGAATGATCTGACTATCATTTCAACATTAGTACATGTTTTCTTCATTTTAGTAAGAATTTATTACCAGCTCAGAGTAGTTTTCAATTCAGATGAAGTAACAGAGTATTCATTTGTGTACATTAATGGTAGTTAAAACTATTAAAGCAGAAAGATAAATTATGATTTTCAAAGTAATTGATAATAAAAATTAAAATTAAGCGACGAAATAGGGCAGTTTCAATGTTAGCCACTGGGTAATAATAGCTACTTAATATTGTACTGGTTTCTGGTCTATCTTTTAGCGCTGAGCTACCGAGCAATAGGTTCTTTCAATTTTTTTCAGGCCTGTTGAACTATAAGGTGGGTTCATGTTTTATTGGTAAAAGTTTTCGGTACATATACCTCCTGTGGCTCTCGGAAACGTCTCGGCGACTCTCATTTAGGTTGCGATCAGGTGTTTGCCATGCTTGTTTGCAATGACGTATTGTGACTCGGCTAAAATTTATCTTTTGAAAAAACACATCATCTCCGATATAGCTTTGTCTACAGGGAATCACCACCCAGATGCAAGTGGAAATGTAGGCAATGAACGGAGGTTGAGGCAGATGGTCAGTCGCTCCGCTTTCCTCTTCGCTCTCTTTCCTCCTCCTCATTCCTTTCTCTCGACGAATGATTCCCTTTCTCCCACTCATTTCGCTCAAAGCCATCCGTTGTTCGCCGCCGCTTAGCGCATCGCAATTGCACGATGCTTTTCTTCCGCTCCACCGGCGATTCTATGTTAATTCCTCATGGATTCACTTTCGCAACCATGCTCTCGTCCCGGGCATAGGGAGGCAACTCACAGCCAGCCTGCACCGCCTGATTGGTAGCAATATATACTATTTATACTACCAGTACTGTTTCCCTTCGCCGGGCGCTCCTCCGTTCCAGTCCCATCCACATTCGGTCGCCATGTCTGGTGCTTAGTAATCATTTATCATCTCAGGACCCCTATTATATCCCGACCAGGTATGCACTTATTTAAATACATCTCGTAAAACGTCTACTTATATTCCGATCCATATTGAAGAGTATTTATCATGATGTAGTAGTGTTTCGAAGCCGTAAAAAACTTACGTATCCCTGTAGCGTAAAGTTTTGACAAGTAATTTACATCCAGTATTTAGTAATCAATAGCAAGTGATTATATTCATAATCACCTTTTATCTATAACTTTCTTTCAATTTTTTCGTGAACGAAATGCATACTTTCGTAGTCAATATTTTATTTCCTCCAGACAATCGACCATATTCCCTTGAAAGACTGTTTTCCTTCCGATAGGAAAATCTTGTGTTCAGCAATGGAAACGTGACTTTTGACGCAGGGTATTTATACAATTTTGCGCACAAATAATTAAGGTATGATCCTACTTGTTTAGCATTCCATCTTTTTCATATTCATGAGGATTTTTTATTATTTACTCGTACTACAAAATTTAGTACAAAAATTGCGGAGTATATTAAAATCGAATATGAAGAATAGAGTATGCGCATTTTTGTTTTTCAAAAGTTGATGATGATTTTCTTTTATGGCTTGGGTAGATTTTTTCCTCAGTCAATACTAAATAAGTTACATTCGCTTACAATATATTTTTAGCATAGGGGAGAAGCCACCTTCATGGAAGTGGTTTCTTTTCATCGGATATGGGCCATCCCCCAGACCCTTCGTAAAGCTTTTATCCCTGTTTAGTATCACGAAGAGGGTGTTTCTTAATCGCATCTGCGAGCTTCTGTGACGCTTTCTAGCGCTCAAAATGTTCAATAGTCCATGATTGTAGCAAATTGCATTTTTAGCATTTTGAAAAAAGAACCATGACGCACTGTCAATTCATCTGGTGGGTGAGAAAAGTTAAGATTTTTTTTTTATTAAGTTTGACGTCGAAAAAATCGAATGCAACCTCTTCGAACTCTCCAGAGAGTTTATGTGACTCAAGGGGTGCAACGTGTCTTCTTGGGATTTAGCGGTATGGCTGGTTTTATGAGCAAAAAAGGGACTCATGTTGGTCTAATTTATTCACTGCACCATTTCCACTACAGTCTCGTAGCGTGAAACCGTAAAAATGGAGAGATAAACATGCGTGAGGAAAGATGAAAAAGTGGTGGCATATTTATTGGAGCAACTGCCACACTCGTGGTGTCCAAATGCGGTTTCTTCATCCCGACGTCCATAGAATTTCCACGAAACTTAGCTCTTAAGCAATTGCCTGTGATGTAATTCTATCATTCTCCAAAGTAAAGTAATTCAAACTCTCACATCTTTAATTTAAATTGGAAGTAGCACCTCGATTAATTGTACTCGATTTTTTTCCAATGCGTACAATTGGAAAGCGGGTCGCGGTAGTCAAGAGGGTAGAGCGTTGGACTGCTGACCGGAGGGGTCCGGTTCGATCCCGGGCAAGGCACTCTGGGCACCTGCAGCTCCACCCAAGCTATGTGATTTTTCGGGTACCAGATCTGCCTGGGAAACCATAATCGGCCCAGGGAAAGGAACTGGCCCCCCTATCCTGATGTGTGAATTTCACTCGCCGTCGGGCTTAGTACCAGGTGAACTCTACCATCATCTACCGAACCGATCTTCGGGTTGATTACTGTGTCTATGGTTTACGGTTTTATAATTAGAAAAATTTTGGGGTTATGGTAACATTTCACAGAGAAATTGCGGCTAAATAAGGCTCCAAAATGTGCAACAAAAGTCAGTCGGTATTATTATGAAACACTCGGTATATCATGGCGACCTAGCAGAGTCAGTTTAGGCTAGCGTACTGGTCGGCGTTTTTTACACAATAAAAATCCCCCTCTCCATCTTTTTTACTACCAGCTGTGATGTATGAGCACTCTTGAGGTATGCGCTACTGATCCTGATTGCTTGCTTGGAACGGAATGCGATTTCTTTACGCGAGCTTTTTGCATACTTATTGGCGCGTGAATTTGTTCTACCATTGTCACCAGGCACAATAAAAGGCTAAGTTTGTGAGCAATCCCAGGGGTGGATTACCAATAAACATTTTTACTTGAAGTCAAGGTCTTGAGGTAGCCAGTCTGAGCCAGCCTTCCGCTAATGCAATTGGAAAAGAACGCGGAGTCACCAAAGCCATGCGCCATTCCAGCTGGATGGCCATTGCATTATTTTAATATGCACATTATTTTTTATATCTGTTAATGTAATAAAATAATATTTCGGCTGTCTCACAACGTGAATTGCAGAAACATTGACGGTTAAGAATTGGAGTTTGATGGGTTTTGAGACGCCAACCTCCGGACTCAAATCAATTTTAATATAAGAGCTTGCACGGCAATACAGATTTTACACGGAAAAGTCCTCTTTAATTGACATTTAATCCGGAAGGCTAGTTAGGCACCTGTTTCTGTCAGAAGTTAAGCTGGCGTGAAGTCAATCGCCAATTGGATGACTTTTTGGTGTGGTGCTGGTGCTTTTACTCGCAATGCAGTACACACTTTTTGGTGCCCTTTTCCTTGAGCTTTATTTTTTTCTCTTATAATTCCGGCAAGGATCTGAGAGGGTGATAACTTTCAAAACAGTAAAGAATTATGTGTCACTATTGCATAAAATTCAAATAGATTTGCTTTCCGCGTGGCGGGAGGCAACCAAGGTCACATTCGTATTTCTCATGGCACTCCTTTCAAGCATTCCAAGGTTACATGTACCAGCGGTAAAATTAGTAAACGCTATTTGAATTTTTTTGCTGAGCAGATTTTATCTCGGCGGTCAAATACCTCTTGCCTGTCGGTAAGAGATCGCAGTCGTTGTTGAGTGCTATTCGGTAGTCGTGGGAGAATTATGAGAAGATGATTAACCCCTAGAAAATCGAGGTAATGGAATTCTCAAAAGTCTAATTTAAATGTTAAAGGCGTATGGAATACACTAGAAAAGTTCACGTCTTTGGAAAGTATTTTAGGGTATAATGGGCATTGTATCGGAGATATTAAGTAAATAATAGTCTAATCAAAAGAAGCATTTACAAAATAATGAGAATTGATGGTAGGTGCGCTAAGAAAAATAGATTCGGATAGACCTTAATATGGAATGTGGCGCAGTGAAAAGAGTCAAGAAAATAATTTGGTCAGAAGAAGGTTAGCGGCAAAGTTTTAAGTGTGAAGAGACAGCAAGGTGCTGGATGAAAACCGAAGAGGGCAGAAAAGTTTGGTGGAGCAATTAATAAGAGTAGTGAGACGTTTAAAGTTTGTGATAGAAGGTAAAATGTTAGGTGTGTAGGGAAAATGAATAAAGAGAATTGGTTTTTATGGACTTAGTGAAGGCCGATAAAAGTCGCGTACGAAGAACGGAGGAAAATAATGTAGGGAAAACAAGAGGAAGTTTCTTCAATGAACTTCCTCTTGGAGAGGATATACTGCATGACATGTTTAGGGACCCACCGAAGCCTAACTTCAATTGGTGGATTAACTTTGATTGATGACCAAATACTTCGGGGTCTACATCGGTTAGATCCATTCATAATAGTTAACGATTAGAATAAACGGTTTCGAACTATCCAACGTTTATTATTTCATGTCATACCATTTTCATTCGATCATCTGATCGCTTGGCCAGATCTGCCTTTAATCGCTGCGCATCGATACGTGTCACATGCCCCGGCTCTAGCGGAGAAATATTTTTCGCCAGCTTAAAACATTTTCGGTTCGTCTTTCCGGTAAGGGAGGACGCGCAGGGAATTTGGTCAGTCGGACTGCGATCCCCCATGTTTATTCCAATTAGTACGAGAAGTAATCCGAACATATCTCACCCGTAGTGGGAAGGGGAGATGAAGGGTTGAAATGGTCTCGCCCCATCGGGGAACACGGAGGCGGCTGCTCGAACGCTTGGATCCACCTGGTGAGGCCATTTGCTGGGCTCGATTTCCTTCTTCTCCTACGGGAGTCCGTTCCCCTCCCCTCTTCAACAACTCATCTCCTCAACATCCCCCACCCACTCCCCTTGACCAATTAAAGCCGCGTGGGCGGCGGCTCTCATCAGATTACACGTCGCCCGGCGTTCGCAAGACGCCCCCGGGGCGGTGACCCCCTTCAGGTTAATAACGGTCATCGATGAAGATGGACGGTTCTCATTGCACACCTGAGACAAGCGTGACCAGAGGAGTCGAATCGATTGGAGTTTAAATGGACTGGCATCGACGCAGGCTCAAGTTGCCGAGGGAAACTTATTCGAGTGTTCAGACTGGCGATCGGTCGTTGAAATCACGCTCCCGCTCGCTTCCGAAACTCCTAGCGAAGGAGGGGGGATGCTGGTCCTCCCACTCCTCCCGTTCCTTTGCTCTTTCGAGGGCGTCCACCCGGAAGCCGTTTCCCCTCGCTGAGAACGCTGAGGAGGTCAGTTTTAAGGTTTTTCTTCCTCCCCGATAAGTGAATTGTTCAGTTCCAGGGTTTCCCAAGATTCGTCGATTGACGGCTCCTTGGCGATAAAGACTTTTCATGCGGCCACAAAGGTTTCATTTTCACAAAAAATACTTTTCATCAAAATTTACAAACGAATTAGAAATTGAAGACATTAGTATGTGATTATTTAATGGAAAATACTCTTTAACAGTAATTGGTGTTTACAATAAAATCTGAATCACAAGAGCTTAATTCACTCGTTTAAAAATAAACAGAAAACCTCTCTGTCAACCAACCTGCGAGTTAAATTCAATTAATGTTTATGTGTGTGTATATATATATTTATTTATTTGTATATATACACGTATAGCTATATTATATACGTTTTTGTCTATTTGCCTATATTTTATGTCCACACATACATGTATATGTGGGTGTTCATAAAATATGGGCAAACATAAAATATATATAGTATGTGTGTGTATTTCAACGACAAACTAGCAACGCTAGATGATATTTCTTGGTATAGGATAGGCAGATATTTTTACATGAATTAGTTTTTCTGAAGCATCTGGCCACTTTTCATTCTACAAAATATTCATTGTATAGTAATGGTTCGATAACATATTTCAGGTTTGTATCCCGGCGGCGTCGAATATTTTTAAGTGGTATCTCTATCCCTACTTGAGGTGCTTTTTGCAGGGCACTTTGAGTTAGTTCGCCGTGCGTCAGATGGGACATTAAACTGCGGGCCCCTTGGCGCCTTTTGTTAAGAGTAGGCTAATGTCGACACCTAGTGTCTCTCCACGCTTCATCCTTTCCTGCTCATCCCTAATGGCGCTAGTGACCTTAGCCTTCGGTCGCCTCCCCTCAATACTACTGCAACTACGATAACATATTCCCGACTTGGGATTTTCAAAAGTAGTCCCTTCACCAATAAATCCAATATCAGAAATAGTATGCAAAAAAAATTAAAATTATTAGCGCTCGTGATTCTCTCACCTCAAGGTCAACGAATGTTTTCAAACACCAGTTAAGTCGTTTTTGGCGCATCACTCTTTAGGATTTAGAATCCTCTTCTCCTTCCCGTGCCATCTTTTTTGCTGGATTTCTTAAGAACTCAGTGGTTTCCCGCTAAGGAACATTTTGCAAGGTTTATTTATGCCCCATAATGAATTCTGGAATATAACAGTCTTCACTACAGGAGTTATAGTCAAGACGTCAAACGCTGGAAACTTAAATGAGAAAATGTGTTTTCAGCTAGTCCATAAGCTCGCTCGAGAAGTTTGTAACAAATCACACAGTGATAGCATTTAATGAAACCCACGCCCATGGAGACAACTTTAGGGTCGATTTCGTATAATTATCTTTTTAATTCAACCCTCAGGTTTTGAAATATTTAGAAATCTCTCCCAATATCATCTGATTAATAGTATGTCTGATTTGACAGCATTTGATAGGATGTGTAATCGTTTTCGTTTCTTTTTCCAACCTCCATACTTTATTGCACAGTCATCCTGAGAGGTAGGAGGAGTCAACTAGAAGATTCTATTTGCTGTCAGACGTGCGGTCAAAATATATTCTATCCCTCCATAGACGCTTGTCGTTTCCGTCAGCAGTCTAAAAAAACTCATCTTAAAAAAGAAAGTTCCTAAGTCTGATTGTGTCACAAATTAAAGCTGGTGTCTTCGTAATGATCGTATTTAAACGACGTTTCAGGTCCTATTGTGTGGGAATTGTGAGTTATTATAGCCTCCCATTTCTATCCATGCATTCATCCTCTTTTTATCTAATTTTTTCTTGTTCTTTTTTTGTACGGAAAACGCTACCTCGCAGGGAGGAGGGGAGAGATGATTTATGACGCTCCCCGTGGAGCTACCATTAAGCATGCGGGGCAGGAGGTTGGAAGGTGTTTGTACGAACTGAGTCGAGGTGACCACCGGACTCCGAAATTGACGGTTTTCTCGTTTGGGAAAGTCACGGAAATTAAATTCGACGATGTTAAAGATCTTTTTAAAACTTTGGGATAAATGCTGAAGTTCAAGTTCCCCTAAGCCACTGAGGGGTAGGACCGAAGAAACCTAATGAACATGTTGGTGCAGCATGAGATGTTAATGTACGTGCTAAGATTCAATTTTAATCCATTCTGAGAGTGAGAGCTCAATAACTAGGTAATATTAATTAGTGTTTTGTGGAGATGGAGGTCGCTAATGGTGTCGCGTATTGTTTTTCTTTATCGATGGTGATGCACGGCCATAAAAAATGCTCGACTACGAAAAGGTGCATATTAAAAAAATGTTTAATGGAATAATGATGGGTGTGTAATAATAAATGTATGGTATAATAAATTATTTAGATTTTTGGCCAGGAGCACGAAAGAAAGAGCCGTAGAATCCGGAAATATCCCTTCAGAATGTAACAACCATTAGGTTAATTCTTCCTCGATCGGGTTTTTTTGCGATAAAATCAAATAATTTTAACTCATAAATTCCAAGATTTTATTCCAGTTTTTTGTTTTGTTTGATTGTCGTTCGTGAAAAAAGTTGTGAAGAATTTTTATTATTACATGCGCGCAACTACAGGTGAAAGGATAATGATGCATAATTTTTTGTGCCATAAATATTTTAAGAAAGCTTCTGGCGAGGGAAATTCTTGCTAGCGAGGTTCATGGTATCTGTCGGCCTTTTTTTTAGTTCTTCCATTCCAACATCATTCAACGAGATGTAATTTGAAATTTGTTTCTTCCTTTTTGTGTGGGGAAATTCAAGGGTGGGGTCGCTTTATGATACCTGGGATCAATGTTCAAAGATGTCCGCAACGCTTATAGTTGGGAAAGCTAAAAATTTAGTGGCATTGCATGCAATTTTGGTGTGGTTGCCTAATGCACGTATCCATCTCCTAAATTTTATTTCTACACAGCCAATAGTTAAGCCAGTGAGAAATAAAGTAGCTAATACTAAGATAGACATCCCCAGAGTTGATTTAGTGGAAGGAATCCCTAATAAAGTAAGGATATATTACTTTTCCACAAAATAAAACTTTATTGTGCCCATTTCGACTCACAGAACCATCCTCAGGTGCAATATGTCTTGTACCTGAGGAAGGCCCTGTAAGTCGAAACGCGCGCAATAAAGTTTTCTTTTGTGGAAAGGTAATATATCCTTTCTTTATTATTAGCTAATTCTAATTAGCTAAGTCCAGCATTGAAACCGCCCTATTTTTCCGTTTAATTTTGATTTTTAATCGTAATTGTTTTGAAAATCATGATTTATCTTGGTACTTTAAATATTAATAACTACTATAAATGTATACAAACGAATGCGTTGTTACTTCATCTTAATTAAAAACTACTCTGAGTCGGTCACTTCTTGTACATGCTCACTAAAATGAATAAAACATGCATTCATGTTGGAATGATAGTCAGATCATTCTGTAGGACATAGTAAATTTACTCCGTTTTAAATAAATTCCTTTAATTAGAATTATTTTTTGATCGGTAGCCGGAGCGCGTTACTCGGTAATGGTGCCTTATTTAACCACCATTCAGTATTTTATCAGAGGAAAACGGAAATGTACTTTGTAAGCGAAATAATTAGTCTAACAATCTATGATGTATTATTATTATAATAAATTCGGCTTTATAGTTTCCACAGAGTATTTTCTAGCCTCCTTGTGTGTATGCCATAAATAAATAGAATAAAGTCGTAGGAAATATACGAAGCATATCGTGAAAGAAATAATTTAACAAACTTGAATGGAAATCTCTTCGAAAGAAAGATATCTAGTTAACTTCTAAATAGAAAACAACATTATTATAATTTGGTTGCCTAACGTGAAATAGGTTTTGAATGAACACAAACTTAACACACTTGCATTTCTTAGCCTCGTCCAAGGCACAGACAGAGCTTATAATACAATACATATTTCTTCATTTCCACTTACATTTTGCCTCCCCTCATTGCCTCCAACGTACCTAATCATTTTCTCCCAGTTCCTCGTTTGCCTGCAGTTCTCCCGATGTGGGTATTTCTAGTATTTTAATGTATCGAGTTCCCAAAAATGGCTGGATGTAACCGCAGTGTAGGGAGTACCTACAAAGCTCTATAAGAAAAGCTTCGTCATATTTTCGGTTATTTTCCGTTAACATGCGAGTGGGCCGTTATACGCGATTGACTTTGTACTGGAGACGCACCTTTAAAATTGATTGAAGTTTACTGATGAATATATTAGATACTGAACCAATTAGATGTATCTAACTAATGATGTTTTAATTTGTTCTTGTGATAATTTTCTATATTCAATCATAGCAATCGGTGATGTTCTTTTTATAGTAATTTTTGCCGTCGTAGTAGGGCTCTCCATTGCCGTATTTAGTGGCAAAGTACCTACTTCAAAAGTGCCTGCAGTCAGCGCGTTAATGTACCACGCTGCAGAAGTACTTATCTACTGGAATTTAAGGTGTAATTTAGACTGAGGGCTGGAGTGTATCGCACTGGGAAAAATAGGCTTGCAACCTCTTGCCAAGCTAACTGGTTCTTACTATGTGCATCTCATAACGTTCTGCTCTTGTTGATTCGTGCATAGTGCGTGAAAATTCTTTCGCGAAAGGGTGCATGGCAAAGCGTGGGAGCCGACGCGTGAAAATTGCTTACCCTTTTTCTGCACTGGTAGTAAGGAGCTTGCTACTCTTTTGTCATAAATTAAGCAGCAAAAAAGCAATTGCCTGAGTTATAAGTAGATAGTTACGCAATGGTATTAAAATGCAGCGGTTCTGGATTGCTAACCCTTGTGTTACTTCCTTCTTATTACTGCTATTTTAGCGTGTAGGTCATAACGCATACGCAGTTGAACTTGCTCTTTGTACAAATCGTCCGCAAATTTAAAGAATTAACATTGACTTAACCTATGTCGCATTTTTTTACAATTTTTCAGTTATTTGTCTGTTAAACTATTACCTGCAACTAAAATGCACCTTCAGAGTAATTAAATACCAGTAACGTTGGAGAACTCTGGGAAACTATGCTTTCATTCTTTTACTTTAGTTTCTGAATACCATTTCCTGAAACAGTAGCTGAGGTTGTAGAAGCATTTTGTGGCATAATTATCCAATGATGACCAATTGTCGCCCTTTGTCACAGCTCGTGCTTCGGGTATATTACGTGTATAATATCGAGCATAAGGATAGGCGCAACATATTTTAGTTCCCTGCTCCTGCCAAACAGCTGCTCTCCTGTGCATTCAAGGATTAATGGTTAACTTTACCGCTTTACTGCACTGAGCCAAAACGTTAATAAGTGCGTAATCAACAGCCCTAGGACCTAGCTTCATCACAGTATTATAGTTTGTGCATTCTCAGACGCTCGCGTTAAGTGCATTAATCTTGCCGGAAAACGTTAATTTCATTGACCTCAACAAGATGCTTCAAGAAAAACAGAGAAAAAACTGGAAATATCCTCGGCATGAGATCTAAGCCGACGTAATAATGGATGCTCCAAGGTCGTAGCAACGAAGCAAAGAGAGGATGGGGGGAGATGGGGGGAGAACTGCAGCAAACTCTTCCGTCGCGGTAAAAAGAACGGGGCAGAGGTGTAGATTTTAATCGCGCGACTGCGGCGGCAGTTGTTTCCCCCTTTCCTCCCGAGCTCTCTTTTCAAGACGCCGTGCATTCCATTACGCAAGCGCCCGTCCCCCGCCGCCGACGCCGAATTCCTAGCAGCAAGACGCGTCAGTCTCGACCGTTCACATGTACGCTTCGCATCAAAAGGGCCGATGGAAACGCCTTCGTCTGCAGGGAGCACATGTATACATACACTGATACATATATTTATGCTTGTTCCTCTGCATCGCAGGGATGGGGGAGTTGGAAAAGGAAAGGATCCCTCTCACACCCTTCCATTCGACTTCGATAACTCGCGCCGGGCGTAAACGGGTTCTTTGGTCGCCTCTTTCCTCTCTCTCTCTCTCTCACACACTCTCTTCAGGGGGCTTCGTAAATCATTGATTACCTCGCCGCTGCGCTCCTTTTATCGCGTAATTTCTGTCGTTCCGTTTCCGCCTGGTTTATTTTGTTCCCGGCAACGTGATCCCAGTGGAGCTTTGAACTCCCCCTGCCGTTTCCCTCCTCCCCAATCCCGGCCATTTTTCTTCAACCATAAGGCGGTCATTTTACGCTCCTTCCGGAAGGAGTCGGAGGCGGGGTCGGAGCCCGCACGAGTCTCCCCGCCACCCACGACCCTTAATGGTGAAACTTCAAGAGGGCATATTTTCACCCAAGTGATGCCTCCTCCGCTGCGCTTCGGCGAGTGGTTTGGGAAGTAAAACATATATATGGAGCACCACCACCCTATGAAGTGATTAATGGAAGCAAAGTGGAGGTCATCAGAAGAAGAAATATTTGATGACGGAATAAAATCAACAATAGCGGCATTAAAATTTTATGCCGACCCGGTTTCATGGTTGAGCTATTCACTCCCCTGCCTACCCGGATACGTGGGTTCGAATCCCGCCGTAGTATAAGGAAGATGTGCTCTCGTGTGTTAAAACCCCATTCAAATAAAAATTGAGTTCAAGTCAGTGATGCAGTGGCTGAACTGTTTATTGTTCAGAACTCTAGGTGAGTATTTATTTGTTCATGACAATGAAGCGTCGTTTAGGGTAACATCAAAATTAATCATCTCGTCCGTACCCCCTATTGAATCAATGGTGATATCGAATAATTTTCCCCTTTTGTCTTCTAACTAAAGCGTTTTATGGGTTTATTTCCCTTTTGGGCTTATTCTTGTGAAAGCCGCTGAATTATGACCCATATCATGTCAAATACCGAGAGAGAAATGTATTTTTCATTAGAAACGTTAGGGCACCAACCCCCAGTGTAAACATACCCTATGGGCCCTATGAAACGAAATAACGTTATGAAATCGAAAAAAAAGGTTTTGGAAACCAATATTGAGAAACATTTTTTCCTGTTTTATCCCTGAAGCTGTCTGATTTAAAAATACTCGAGTGATATTACCTTTCAGGCGTGAAAAAAACAGTAAACCCTTAAGCCATTCCGACTAATGCTGTTATAATTATATGTATTTGGGAAAAGAGGCAGGAAAGTGTTTGCGTTTTAGTTTGGCCCACTTCATGGCAACGGATCCCGGCGGTTTGCGGTCACTGGCGTTGTTTTGGTTGCCATAATCGTGAAACTATCTCCAGCTTCATGAGGGCTTCCAAGTTTTTGCCGGTAATTTTGCTCGTGAAGGATGTACGCTATTCAGCCATTATGATGGTTAAACGAAATTTTGCGAGTACGATCTGGGACGCAAAATGGACCATAAAATGGCGTTTTCCGCAAATTGCCACGACTCCCTGCTAATTACGCCAGTAATTGCAAACTACTTACTCGACAAGTCGGTGGTCAAATCCATTATCTCATGGCATTCGTAGGTTTTTTCCCAGGAGTGCACTCGTCCACAGAAGAGCTTCAAGATTTAAACGCTCGTGTAATGTGGGGTGCTCTCAGCCAACCAAATAAAACTGACGAAAACTTCCTTACTGCTATTAAGGCTTTGAAACTTTTGACTCTTCGTCGAACATTATCTGATGCGTGCTCAGTGTGCTCTAATGAATGATGAATAATGCCTCAGGTGAAAGCTGAACACACATGTTACCGATCATCCCTTATCTTAGTCCTGGGTACTCGGATGTTCTGGCGGCACAAGGCACATTTCAACAAAATTAATATTTCATTTTTGTATAAATATAGTAGGTCGAAGTAATTAAATATTCAAACTACCCTCACAAAATATTAAACCCATTTCATTTTAAGTATAGTTTAATAATAAAATATGGTAGGTTGTTGAATTAACCCCCAATTTAAACCAGGCTTATTGCATTTTCAATTTATATTCTTTCAATCATTGCCAACCGCTGAGCATATTTAGAAATCTTAAATTTGCCGCCACTTTCATCATAAAAATTTGCATATCACTGGGTGTGCGAAATTGAATTCTAACATGTTTCTTCCGTTTCAACGAGAATGTGCATATTGAAATGAAATGAAATAATTGACTTTGTAATTTGTAACAAAGTTTGTGAAGGTACATATTTTATCTTTTTGACTGTGAAAATGCTTTGTTATTTAATATTGGATTGATAAATTTGACCGTTTTTTAGGTTTACCCTTAACTTGCACCGAAAAAAAATGTTGATGCTTTTTTGTTTGCATTGTTTTATAAGGTCGCAAATAGAATCACTGTTACCCGGGGCATACATGGATGCCTGTGCTTCTTTTATGATCCCCCACTCTTCTTTGCATTGTGAGTATTGCCATAGGTACCGATAAACGTGCATTATATGTGATTTTTGTGTATGCATAAGTAAGAATGAATAATAATAACCCTAATCAATATTGTATAACCTTAACTATCCAACGTTGTCAACGAGCCAAGAGAAAGAAATCACTTGGCAATAGCAAATGCATGAGTTGTCGATGTGGATTGGGAGCAATCAAGAATTTTTCTCGCCCTTGGTATGGCGTACATCTCTGTGGACTGAAAAGGTTGTCCGTCATCTTACGTGACCTAATCCAGCCATACATGGGTTGCGCAAGAACTATTTCGAAAGGCTAAGTTAAACACTACCGTATAATTTTACCATACAAAACCTACTTTCTTCTGTGGAGACATTGTGTTTCCAACCACGCTTAGAGGAAAGGTCAGTGGAAATGATCGATCTAAAAGCCCGGCAGTTCTCGATAATCGTCAAGCAGAGTCGTCGTTTTCCTGCCTCGCAATTTTTATTTCCTGAACATGACTCTAGCGTCGATCAATTATCGTCATATGCATCGCTTGTTAGCACGGGGGAGAAAAAGTGAGCGCTCGTTGCCAGTAAGAGGGTGGGGGAGGGAACATATTGGTGTTACGTACTCATCGAGGCGACTGTTCAGCCTAGACATGAGCACGGGAATCTAGTATAGAGGGCACTCCAAATCGCCCAGACTTTTGCGTCACTTTAATCCATGGAGAGGGTTTTGTGATGAAGGAATTCGTTGTCTGCGGGGCGATATAAAATGATTGTCGCGAGCATTTCTAATTATCGATATCGTGTGGCGAATGAGCGACGTATTTCCTATCGATGATCTCATATTGTCCGAGGACTTTGTGATAAGAAGGCATCCTATGTCAATCGGCGAACAACTAAACACTTTATTGTGATTTGTTGAGGGTAAGAAAGATTTTGAAACGTTGAAATGACTTTTGATACGAAGAATAATCCTAATAAAACATAGAAAGAGATTTCCTAAATGTTTCGTTTGGAGTGTGGTGTCTTAGAGGAGCGAAACATTGACAGTTGAAAAGGAAGACGAAAATTATTAGAAAATGCATAAAATATGACTGTGGCTAAGAATTCTTAATGCAAAGTGGAGTCAGAAAGGGAAAGTTGGGACATTTATCCACCGAAGCTGCTTGCTAAGAAGAGTCATAGAGGGAAAATGTGAAGGAAAGAGAAGGAGACGAAGAGGGGTGGGAATGCTTGATGCATGAGAAATGGTATAAGTTAGAGACAAGTGAAAGATGATTAGGACCGAGTGCGATGGAGTAGGTCTAATTGAAGCATGTCAGAAGAGTTTCATTTGAGAAGAACTCGGAGCATCCCAACAGGTGTCGCCTCTCACACCTCCAAAATTCTTCACGGAAGATCATTAATTAAAGATGTATGCTGCGTGAATACCACGCACAGAAAAACTTGCCTTCATTACACGGTGATAAATAAATGAATATGGAAGAAAAAAGTACAACATTTCAAATTAGTAGGGTTAGTAGTATTAGTAGTATTATGAATGTGTGATAGGTTTCTCAGCACCACCTGAGAAATTGTTATGGCATGGTGATAAATCTCTAATAAATAACCGATAAGTTGTGAAAATTGATTCCACCTTGGAAGGAATCTTTTCCTCATAAAACATTATCTTAATGCATTTTGTTTAGCATTGCATTCTATGCTCCTTTCAAAGCACCATTCTGAAAGGATCTGTCAATAATTCGGAAGCATTAAGTGGCCATTATAACTATGAATTGTACTGCATTAATTCAATTCCCTTTATTTTATTTTAAAGGGTCTGAGTTCTGTACATATCATTTCCCACGATTCCAAACCTGTACAGACTCAATATTAATTTCGTGTGAGAGACTTCGAGATTGTTCTCCAAAATCCAAAAAGATCGCATGTACTTTTTTCACATATCTCCTATTTGGAATAAAATGGCTCGATCATGTCTCACCCCTTTTCTAAATTGTTGCTCCGTGCTGAATTTTAGGTTTTGATCGTCGATGAATATCAGCATGTTTCTCACAAACATGCGTCCTCGGGTTAAATAGGGCAAGGATGACCGTAAAGAGACCGGTGGACGGAAAGGAAAATAAACGGAAGCAGTAGGCTTGGTAGAAGAGGAGAGAGAGAGTAGTTTGAAGAAATCCAAATGAAGCGATAAAAGTTAATGTGGAGGATTTTTTTTGGTGATAGGATTTTGAATACTGTCAGATAGGGGAGAACGTTTGGTAGAAGAGCATAATTCCCATCCGAACGCCTACTGCACTGGGAACACCGAAATGGAATGTGTTGACTCAATTAAGTACCAAGGCGTTACCCTTACTCACGATCTCTCCTGAGTGTAACACATACGGGGAATACGTATGTGGACAAGCTTACAAAAAATTAGGATTTATTAGAAGAGTACTAGGTAAATGTAATGAAAAGGTCAAAGAGAAATGTTATCTGTCGTTGTTTAGGCCATATTTAGAATATGCTGCAAGTGTATGGGATCCTCACGAAGTTGGATTAATTGCCGAATTGGATCGCGTGCAGCGTAGAGGAGCTAGATTTGTAATACGTTTTGATAAACTTAGTGGTGAATCCAAAATATTAGACCAGCTAGTCTGGGAATCACTCACGGAGCGAAGGTTAAATTACAGATTGAAGCTCTTGAATGAATTTGAAGGAGGTCTCTTTGGCAGTCATGATGAAAATGTATTATTACCCCCATCGTACTACGAAAGGAGAGATTATGCAAGTAAAACTAGAGAGATTAAGTGTAGGACAGATAGATTTAAGATGTCATTTTTTCCCCGAAAGATTGGGATCATAAAATGATTGTACGACCGCGGTAGGGTCATTTTCGGGTCAAATTATTTTGGTGTGTATTTACCCCTTGCCACACACCCTAGCGGTGGTTTACAGGGTACATAAATAAATAAATAAATAAACGAGAATAGCCATGTTGGATGGAATTAAGGGAGGTAAAAGGTAGAGGTAATAGAAGGGTTTATTGTAGTGTTGGGTATCGGGTTGTGTCGTTTTCGTTCAGGCTTAGCAATGTAGCTGATGTAGTAAAGGTTATTCTGTGTATCCATCCAACTCACATCTTAGCCGTTAGACCACCGTTAACAAAAAATGTGACGATCTTTATTACTTCTACCCTTTGAGGAATGGCTTACGTTTATCATATTCCAGTTCTGGTGCACTATGCCTTTTTGAAATCGACTCGTTGAATATCCATTCTAAGAATAGTTATAACGTAGGCGGGTAGTGAAAACCCTTTGAGGATTATTGCCAAGATCTCAGCTGCCCTAAGAGAGGAATTTGTTAGCTTTTATGCTTAGGATTTGTCAATTTAATGCACGATACTATAATGTCCTTATCTCCTGAGTACCTATTATGTACAGGGGTCATCGGATTCTTTTGATTGCGGCCTCGCACATATCCACCTCAAGTGTCTCCTATTTCGCCTCATAATCCCATCCCACCCCCACCTTCTTCTACGTTCGGGCGTAAAAAGAGGATTTAAGTCCACAAAACGGACCGGAGGGGCGTCCCTCCTGACCGGAGACCGGCCGACTTTTAACGCTCGCGTTCCCCAGCGCCCGACAATGCAATCGCGTCCCCGGGATCTCGCCCCTCCGCATTCCACTTCCTTAACACTCTATTGCGTCGATTCTGTTCGATATCCCGTCTCGACCACCCTCCCCCACCTCCTCCAAAGGGTGCGGCCCCTTTTTCAAACACGTCACTAACTCCTCGGACGCGATTTTTATTGGTCCGTTTCCGCAGTAAACATTATCGCCGCATAACGAATGGATCGAGGTGGGGCGGGAATCTCGACCGCTTTGTCGAAGTGGGGGACCATCAAAGGTCTGCCCTTTCGTAAAATGGCCTGCCGGGCAGGTATGTCTATGGCTAAATACCCGACAACTCCAGACCAGAATTTTGGCAGAAACGGGCAATGTATTTAACGATAACAATGGCGCTGCTGGCACGATTTTTATCGACTGAAGGATTGAGTGGTATTTGTCGTGTTATTTGTGAAAATGCAATGTCGATTGTTTCGAGCTTTGAAGGAACTTTTCTCCAAATAGTCAAGCCATCAGAAGCTCCATCTTTCGAGTACGTTTCAATCTGAATATCGAATAGTGCCATCAATCCTTCAGTAAATTTGTTCTGTCATTGTCGTTCGGTATCCCTGGACACAATCTAAAGTTGCTAAGAATAGTTTACTATTGTTATGTAATTTGATTCATAATGCTGACTCATGCATAGAATTTTTTTAGTTCAAATTTATATTTGAGACAACAAAATGATTCTTATTGGTTTTACACCACTGAAGGATTTTTACTGACAAAATTAACGGACGCATGTGTCCAAATATCTACACTGCCAACTGACCTCAGCAGTTACAGACGCACTTGCTACTCATTTTCTGTGTGCATCATTATTCGAGTGCGGATCGTTGTTCAATTATGAGAAAAATTAATGAAATCAAGCACGAAGACGACTGTTTTTGGTGGAACGTCACCCCGCACTGCCGATCGATTGGAATTCTGTGTACCTCTTATGGGTCTTCGCAGAAGTCTTGAGTATGCAGGACCCGATCGTTAAGTTCCGCGTAGGAAATCGCCAACGAATTAAATTGAAATAAAAATAAGATATATCTAATGGAAAGCGGATGATATTCGGTTGCAAAGTTTGCAATCAGTCAGTCTCATTCTTCTTTTCCTGAAATCGAAAGAAGCGTTTCTTCACAGGATGAAAAGGAAAACTAAGCATGCACCGCAGTGTCTAAGAGTTCCTTTCAAATGATACATGTTCTAAACTTATATACTGAGAAGCGGTGAATTGCTTTGGTGACTTATGTTGGGAGCTGGGATACGTATTATTACATTCCTCAGCGACATTGACGCCTATAAAGTAATTGAAGCCTTCAAATAAATATTTTCCTATACACTTATCAAGGCGTTTTTTGGAGGGATTGGAAGATATCAAGACTCGTTCGTCACAAAGAAGTTCATGGTAGAATCATTTTTCTCGTTAATATTTCTGAACTATTGTTTTGGCTTTTTCTTCGTAGTTGTGCTGGGGAATTGTCTGCACCGGTTAACTTCTAACCTACGACTATTGATTACATAAACATCTCTTTAAGTATTTTCCATCCAAGAGAGCCATTCGCCGTGTTTATGAGATGCCCTGGTTTCTCGATAACCAGCTAAGGACCTCCGTCAAAGACGGAGATCCTCTCCGCGTATTCGCCCTTGGTTTCCCGCTCGAGTACCAACAGAGCAAAAGCATTTTGGAAGAGTGGGTTGGATGCTGAAGTCACCGAAGACGTTTCCGCTCCATTCGCGTCCGCAATCAGTGGTTTAGACTCTCTTGTCGCTATGCTGCCGGCGCGACGGGAGCACACGCGGGAAGAGATAATAACGCTGGCAATGAAAACAGACTCCCCAAAACAATCAATGAAAACATAAACTGAACGGAGAGAGTAAGTGAATGAACTGTGATCTGCAGGAATTTGCTTTGTAAGCGTGCAGAGAATGGACTTCGAAATGGACCGACGTAACGGTGGTAACGGGGTTCGAGAGGGCGCGAAGAGAGACGGGAGTAGGGCGAGGTTTATGTGCGAGGAGCACTCAAAGAAAAAAAAACCAAAAAAAGGAGTTCTCCCTCAGACTGTTCGCCGGGGAAGAGGTGATTCCCGCGAAAGCCTTTCGGCGGTCCTCCCTCCCTTTCCCCGGCGCCTTCGCACTTCCCATCATCGCCTTCTTCCCGCAGGCCTAGTAGGAGGTGGAGGAAGGGTAGGAGATGCGTGGAGGGGAGGGGATAGGGCGGAAGGAGGGGCGAGATATTGGGTGCTTGGAGGGTAAAATAAAAGGACGGAAAACGTCCCTTTAACTGCCTCGTACAACTCCGCCTAGCAGAAATAAAAGGCGATTAGTCCATCAGTCCGTTTTACGGCTCTTTCCACTCCTATATACACATATGTTTATTCATGTCCATTCCCCCTTCATCCTTGCCTATTCCTCCTTCGGTCACCCTCCTCTCGTTCCCTTGTCCCCTCTATCCATCTTCAATACCTGCCCAAAGTCCATCCATGCCATCTCTCTCTCTCTCTCCCTTTCTATCTATCTTCTTCAATCTCATACTTATCCACTCCCTTACATCAAGCTCTCAGCCACAGCCCTCCCTCTTTTTTAAGGCATAGAGAGTGGGAAACGGTATTGGCCATGGTTTCGCCCGAGTAAAAACGATTATAGTTCCATACATGGATGCCCTTCTCTCTGTCAATCCCTCCTCTTACCAAACCAATTCTTTTCGCAGCATCATTCCTCTCACATAGGCTTGAGCGATAAATCTTCGTACAGTGAGAGCTCGCCTTTCGATTAATCCAAAGACCCAGAATTTTGAATTTCTCGTTAAATCTGAGCGTTGTCATTTTGGTGAATCAGCATTAAATGTCCATCTCTAACTTCTTCTATCACCATGTCATCATTTGCATAGTTACACATCGTAACCTTAAACGCTGGCTACCCTTCTGTTATTTACAATCCAGAAATTTTCGTCTTCGAATATTTTGTTATTTCTGCATATATTTCCGTAATTCTTATATCAACCTACCGTCAACATTTTATGATATTATGGAAACGACTGAGTGGTGAAACTTCCTAAATACCTTTTGATGGATGGTAAGAGCTGCATTCTAACGTCTTTTTATGTTTCTTAAAGTCAAATACTAATTTCGAAATAGCCAAGAAACGCAGAAGATCAGTTCATTTTTTCATCATTGTGAACTAAGGAGAATGACGGAGAACAGCTGTTCTGTCTCTCTCGTTTTCCTGGGTTTTTCTCACTAGTCTTTTATTTATATTAAGTTCAAATTCCGCAGAGTTTTATTCGACAAACGAAATGTGTGTGGTAAAATAGCCTAAAGCATCCTTGTTGTATACCACATAGCGTTTCCTTAAGTTTCGTATAAGGATCGGCGATGAGGTGCGGAAGATCTTTTTGGTTAGCGCACCATGTCCAATGGATTTTACTGGCAACAATAATAAAAGCGGACCTATCCATTTATCCATCTTTCTTCGACTCTTTCCCTTCTATTCCTTCGTATTTTTCCTCTTTATCTCTTCCTCCTCATCTTCCTCCTACCTTCCACTACTTCGCCTTCTCCATTCCTCACTTCAGTCCCACTATGCCGAAGGTCCTCCTCCTCCTCCCCCCCGTCCCACTCCCAATCCGGGCATTCAATCCCTCCCACTTCTCTCAACCTCACCCCCTCTGGCTCATTCCCTCTATTACCCCATCCCCAGCTTCCATAGCCTCTCCCACTCCCCCACGCGGCGCGCTGAGTAAACCGGCATCCCTCCCCCCTTCCTTCCCTCCCCACCCGCTCTCCCGCCCCTCCTCCCTCTCGCTATTTCTCTCTCTCTCGGTCGCTCCTTCCCTCATCCTCGCACAGTCCAGAGATGTGTTCGAGGAGCGGAGGAGGTGTCGGAGGACCCGTTAATCTTCCGACCGGCTCTTCCTCCGCCTCCCCGCCCAGCCAAGAGTCCGACGTTCGGATCCTCTCGGCACCCTCAAAAGTGTCGCTCGTGCCGTTCCTCGTGTTGCTCGCCGCCCTTTGCCTCCTCCCCTCCTGCCGCCCAGTTCCCCACGGGCGTCCCGTTGGCCCCTTCTTCCCTTCGTCAGCGTCCTCCGTCGCCGCTGCCGCCTCCTCCCCGTGCTCCCTGGCCCTGCTCACCCTCCGTGTGCTCCTGGTGGTGGTCATCAACTTGCCGGGCAGCGGCCTCTTGTACCAGGCCGCCAGGTCCCAGCGGGGTTGCTACTACGTGCCCTGCGCCCCCACTGCCGTGTTCATCCCCTACGGTCCCTCGGTTGTTTACCCCCCTCGGGGCGGCGGAGGCGGCGTATTCGTGCCAGCCGCCCCGCGTCGCCGGGTCTCCAGGCCCCCGCCTGCTCCGACGACGACCAAGAGACCGGCACCTCCCTGGCCGAGGGCCTCGCCCAAGTACACCAAGGATTACGAGTCGTGGATGGGCCTCAAATACGGTGAATACAAACGCGTCGACTGTCTTTCGGCTTTCCTTCTCCCTGATTTCGCTGCATCGGCCGAAGAGGGATGGGTTTTGTTCGATTCTTCGGCACGCAAGCCGCGGAGTCTCCTCATTTTTTTCAGCGAGAATAAGGGTGCCGTTTGTTTTCAATCTCATTTTTATGGACTATTATCCGTTGTTCGTGGATGTCCTTTTTACTTATCCGTGGTCGTCGTATACGGAAAATGTGATTTCGAAGCAGAAACTTCTTTGGTTCATCGTCCGTCGAATGCTACGAATTTTTTGTACATTTTTCGGTGTGATATCGCATGTCGGCTCGGTATTTAAGAGAGAGATACGATTGTGGTGACCTAGAGAAAAGTGCTTTCTTGTTCTCTGTCGTGTTTTAATGGTTTACTATCGGTCATGTTAGGCTTGGTGATCTTTTTTGGGCTTTCTCAGATATCCCATTCAGAAAATACTTCTCCGCGCCTTGTCTTCATAAACCTACTATCCGTCGTCATATGTTAGTATTCCTTACAGCTCTAATCGATGGCATGGTCCCCTGTTGGATGAGAACCATTATCATTAAATAGGCTGCTGCGGGGAAAGCTTTTCCTAAGTTCAGTGGTCGTCAACGGTTTTTGTTTTCACTCCGATAGAGTCCACTCTCACGGATAGAAGACACGCGTTTTAAAGTTAACGCAAGAAAAGGTGCTCGGTATCAAATGTCCTCCAGAGTTGTCCGAAGTAGGGAATTTGCCCTGAAACATCTGTTGTAATTTATGGCGTTTCAATGTACTTTAGCGAGAAGGAATGCTGATAAGTGAGCGGGAAAACGGAACCCTAGGTAGTGGAGTTAGCGGAATCCTACGGTGTCGACACACCAGTGGTGACCCAATCATTGTTTCCATTTACGGTCTAAACTCAGTTTTTGTCGCATCAAGACGTACCCTTTTGTGCGTGTTCGTATGCAATTGGGCAGCAATATTCATTAAGCCTGTGCACATCGCTTGTTTCTCATGAGGGGTCAAGTAATTCACTGAGCGAGGTAACTCATGGTAATAATATTCGCGTTCTTGTGAACGCAAGAGTTGTTGAAGGTTATAATTTGAAAACGTTCGTTCAGATGACTGATTTGAGGGTTTATCTTTAGTAAATACGTCGATTCAATGCCCTTTTTACAGTTCCTTACGGAATTACAGCTATTGATCCGGGGTTTTTCTTGAAGACCCAGTGGAGTGTGGAAAAAAACTGCTTGTAACTGAAATGGATGTCCGATTGACTGACGATGAGAATGATTTTCAATTAATTTCTGGAGGCAAGAATGATTGGGCACTTTCTGTTTCTTTGGGCGGTTTGATCAATTTTTTTTCTTCCTCTTCTGCCATTCATTTTCATTCGCATCTCTCTGGGATTTCTTTGTGGCCTCGGAGGCAAATGACGTGGGCCAAACCTATGATTACACGAATGTAATTGCGTTGAATTATTTTGTAAATTCTAAATTGGCATTCCATTTCCATCCCTCATATTTTTCTGGATCATTATGAAGCGTTTAATCGTAGAGATGGGCGGTCATAAAAAACTACTCCAGTAGGATGACGAAAACTATGTATTCTATTAGACTAGTTTATATGTATATTTGTTTGTGTAGTCTGTCATTATAGTCTATAGACTATTTATACATTTATTACTTAGTTCCACTGTTTTTGAATCAAAATATGGATAAATTTAGGGATGATAATATTAGGTCCGAGAAAAACTTCTTGGTTGCTGCGAAAGTCTTTTTGATTCGCACGACCAGTAATGAATATCTGAGAGGAACTTGGCTTATGAGAATCTGTCTTTGAAGAGGCTTGAGGCCCGCGTGAGCTGTTACCGTTCTCATACGTAAGATTCATAAAATTTTGGACAGTATGTTTTGTAATGTGCCACCCCTTGGGTAATGTGCGATAAGATTCACAGTTTTGAAGAGATTCTCCATACGGCCGCACTCGCGAGAGGAGCGCGCCACGCAGAATTCCATGCCAATTCTGCGGGGACCTAAAATATAACCTGTTGCCTTGTTGCAGCCAGAATGATAGGTACGTCGGTGCGTAATAGCGCGTAACATAAAGCCGAAGCTCGGGAGATGATTTTTACCATTTATCTGTAGAAATCCGCGTTTTGCTATTAGTTGTTTGCCGTGGCATTGATCACTTGGCGATTGATGACGTGTGGACGCAATTCATGCATTGGCTAGAAGAATTGGTCAGTCAGATATTTCTGTCGACAAAGTTGGCGCCAGAGAATTCCGAAAGATATACTGTGAATTTAAAATGCACGGACTAATACATTTTAGCACGTTTCCATGATTCCGTCAAATAGAGTTTGCCTTTTTCATATCTCCAACGTCAACTATTAAAGCAACAATCCAGGTACAACGGAAAATGTGTGACATGATTTTCCATTCCCGTGTTAATTCCTACTGCTTGAAAGAAATAATGTGTTACTAACTTATGAAGGATTTATTTTTCTTCGGAATCCAAAACTTGTATCGATCGTTTGTTTATGTTTTTAGAATGTAAGCAAACGAATATGAACTGCTGAAAATCGTGGGGAGTATGAGAGAAGCGAACCGGAAAAGAAGGCAAATCACGAACCAGTTTAGTGGCAAAACATCGTTGGAACATTGAAATTCTTTGCTGTGGATAGCCTGGAAAAGTTTTAGGATTTTAATCCCATTTTGATGACCTTTCCGTAGTTGTCAATGGAGCACCAAAATTGACCCGGCTTCACCATAGAAGAATGAACTTCGGCTATCAATGCTCTTTGTCTCGGAAATTAATTTAAATCAATTTACTTTAGTTTCAGTTGCTCCTTTTCACCTGAACCCACGTGCTTCTCGCACGTTTGTTTCACGTCTCGCCCTCCGCTTCAGTTAGCGACACGATGCTCTTGAAGTCGTTTACACGAGTTGTGTTAGGAGGGTAATTAGGTCATGAATGAGCGTCAAGAAAGGGACGGTAGAACAACCTAGTGTATATGGGCTCAGTCGTTCTTGGAGAAGATGTTAGCAGGTCTGTGGCAGTAGCTTTAGGCGTGGTGGATATTATCGGAGCCGTCGGAATACCACTGAAAGACGATTAATGTCCTTAGGTCCGAACGTGGCCTTGGATTATTTACCTATAGCCAGCATATTTATTAGGCGAGAATCGTTCCAAATCATTTCGTTTCTTGGTTCGTAACATATTGTCCTGTTCTGGCTCTTTTCCATTCTTCTTCTCTGTTAGTTAAATTCGCTGGGGAGGCCTCTGATTGATTGCATGGTTGCTTCCCAGTTAACCCAAAGGTCGAGGGTTCAAAGTCCTCCTTACGTATGGAGGTTCTGGTTGTCGCTCGCTTGCTTGAATCGCCGTCATACCAGTAGCTCTTGTATTACATGCGTCCTTCATAAGCAGTCGAGCCACAACCGTAGCTTAAAAAATACATGTACGTGTATATGTATGTACATCCTGCTTTGAATGATAAAGTCGTTCAAACCCATGCATCTTGTTACTGTGGAAATTGTGGTTCAAGAAAGTTATTTTCACGTATAGTACACATAAACACTGCGTTTTTCTTCTCCATCAATGTGAGTATGCAATTATGTTGAGCCAACCAAATGGATGCGTTTCAAATTTTCAATTTGTTTATTTATGGATTGACTCTTCATAGAATCCTAGAAAAAATATAACTCGTGGAAAGATTTTTTTACTTTTTGTTTTTATATCTATTGATTTAATCTGAATTCTTATTTTTGATGCGCAAAAACATGTTAAAGGTCGATATGATCGAACTGCTTTGAGTGCATTTCCATTATGATTTTTTTCGAGTATTTGTGGAACCGTTTACCGCTCTGAGAACTCAAGAATCAAAGTTACCGAAGTACTATATATCAGAGCGCGCGCAACTGAAAAAAAATCTTCTCCCACCTTTCCTTTTCCACGAGTGATAGCAGGTGGCCGTGCACACAGATTTCCTCGATTCGGTGCATGGGGGGATACGGTGCACGATCCAAAGTTTCCATGCGGGTGCTCGACGAGGCTTTCTGCACTTGTCCTCACTGTTTGCAAACCGTCGAGCAAGTGTTTTACGGCCTCATTCATTTCTCCGGTGGCAATCGCGTTCCTGCGCACAAGGAAAAAGTGTATCAGCTGCTGCCCTTCCGTCTTCAATTCCGTAGGCCACCAAGGTTCTTGATGGAAAGCGTGGAATCGGAAACAGCTTCCAATAGATTCTCTTCGAAGTGAAATCCGGTCACAAGGCGATAATCATTGAATAATAATTTTGTTTCTAATATCAAAACGGAGGTACTAAATGCTGTCGTTAATTTCCTTAAGATGGGATGTGTTAGGCATTTTAATTTTCCATCTCGTTATTCGGACTAAGGTTTTCGCTTTGTTTAATGCATCTGCAATATTTGTTTTGGAGAAGCAACCTTGGTATACTTGTAGAAAGGAACTGACAATTGAACTATCCCTTATTGCCTTCGGTCAGCAATGCCTGAGAAGCTGTAATCTAATAGGTGCATCTTTGATTAATTATTGCCGGAGAGCCTATATTAAAATGCATTCGCTCTAAGATAAATATTCGTATTACTGATTGTGTATTTAGACGCATGATTTAACATGGTATGTGTTTTTATTCTTCCTGCATCGGGAAATTGAAATTTGTAGAAATTCTCACGAATAAATTTAAATACTTAACATTATTTCTCGTGTAATGGAAATACATAGTTCCTTGTAAAAATACATAGTTCCTAGTAAAAATACATAGTTTCGTTGGTCTTAGTTGGGAAGGCTGTCTAGGTTCTCTAATATTCATGAATATCTTAACGCTCACGTCCATTGTAGAATATGATATCATAGAAGTGGCTCCCGAACCAGCGCTTCATTTTAACATTCCTCATTATTTTAGACATGAGTAGCCACTTGCTGCCATTTTTTTCCAATGAACTTTAAAAGCCTGCTTAATTCACCCAAAACCAACTCAAATATTCACTTTCTTTCGAATAGTCCAGAGTACTAATAAAAAGACGATTGGACTCACGACTGATGGCACTCTTAAGGCTTGCCAGACAAGGCATGAGTCCGGCAAGGCTCACTGGTTCGAGCCTTGCCATGAGCAAGTTGTTCAGTCATGTAATAGATTATTTAATAAAATTTCTTTCAGTTTCAGATGCTTAATTCATTTCAATCATCGGAACACCATAAAAACCTAATTGCTACTTCAGAGGCGGACGAAAAGCTCTGCGAAAACTATAGCATCGAACCTTCTCGGAGTCTTGAGAATCCAATGGCACCTTAGAAATTGTTAATCCCAGCAATCATAGCGATCACATATCTCACCGGAAAGGATCCGGGATGAGAACCCGTGTAAGGTATCCGCAGTGAGGAGGTGCAAAATCGCCAACGGCACGTGAAATCCTTACTTCCCCGCCCCCTCCAAGTAAGATCGCGGCGAGAGAGAGCGAGCACGGAGCTCGACTATCATCCGCCGCGAAGTGGGAAAAAAGGCCGTGAAGTCACCCCATCCCACTGCTAACTTCCCCACCCAATCCCCATTCCCTCCCGCCCGATCCTCTTCTCCCCCCCCACCCCCCCACCCGATCGCCTCTCCACGCGCTCGCCTTTGATATCAGCCGCTTCGCTGCTAGATAGATCGCGGAGAAATAGGGGACTAGGAGAAGGGAAGCAGCAACCCATTCTCAGCTCACCGGCGCCCCAGTTCATTCAAAGCGGCGCGTTAGAAGATTGTGAGTCGCGGCAGAACGAGATGCTTGAACCAACGCCCAATCGAAGGCTCTCTTTCTCTTCAAGAAAACCTGTCAGGACAGCGAAAGGTTGTAGAGGAAAGGGATGAGTGCATTATACATATAAACATATAAAGCATTATACATATAAACATATAAATGGATCTTTTCATGAAAAAATCTCGTCCAATATATCCAATAAGAAATAGAATTTTTTCGAAATTCCTAGTCTTACGCTTTCACAACGTAAATTCAATATGAAGGTGCATTAATGATGTTTGTTATTCATATATGTTGCGTAGAATCGGCATTTGATTCAGAAAATTGATTGTGAACGTTTCGAAACTTCCTTTTATTAGCGTGGGCTGAATATTGTTTTAGTTTTCACTAGGGGAGCCAAACGACCGCCAAGTTTATTTGTATCATTGATAACGCCTGCATCAAAGGGATCATACTTCAGGACTTCAAGAAGTTCTCCCGGGTTTCCCACCGGGTCAGGTTGCAGTACACCGACGTTTCGAAGGCTGACTCTGCCATCGTCTTCACCCTGAAGACGATGGCAGAGTCAGCCTTCGAAACGTCGGTATACTGCAACCTGACCCGGTGGGAAACCCGAGAGAACTTCTTGAATACCATACGCCGGGAAAACCTGAGATCCTTCATTACTTCAGGACTGTTCGTCGTTTTTTGACTCTACCTCCGCCAAATGACTTTGACGATTAACCTTTCTAAAGGAGTCATATTATTGTGATAATTGTATAATAGATGGCCTATTTACGTCAATCGGTTTCCTGAAATTTCGAAAGACTGAATGGGAGACGAAAAAAATTGACCTTGTGCCCCGATATTCTGATATTTGTGCACATTAAAAACATTGGTAATCTTCTTAACTAGTGCAGTCGAGAGAATGTCACTAGGGCGACATTACGAGATTCGGCCGAGTCATCGAATTCAAAAAAATAGTCAGCGCCTACATAAATGCCTGTTGCCATTTGAAACTATTGGAACAATAGGTTAAGCATTTACCATGTCCCGAGCTTATCATCTTATTAATAATGATAGAAATTGAGTTTTGATAGGTCCTTTGCCGAAATAGATCATTATGCCGGGAGGTAAGGTAAATTTTGTAAAAATTGAAGGTTTCCTTAGTGTCCATACTTGAGCTGAATTACGAACCCGGGACCTTCGGTTAGGCAAGCAAACTAACGGCTCAACCGGATCGGCTCACATAATCTTAATGATAATAAATCAGAAATTGTTATCTTAGTCGTAATTGTATCAAAACTAGCATATTTGATCGTTGGCGTCTCTGACGACATCCCCTCCAGAAGTAGCATTTGGGCCTGATCTCGGTTCTTGGCATCGTTTTCGTCAAATTAAAACTATCCCATAATCCGATGTTTCGAAATACGTCGGCTATATTTGAAAGATGGGCGTGAAATTCACGCAGATGGAGAAGTCGGGTCCCTCAAACTCCCGCCCGACAGTTGTCCTTTATATATATATATATATATATATATATATATATATATATACACACACACACACACACACACACACACACACACACACGAGGGTCATCCGGAAAGTAGTACCCGTTCGTGAATTAAAGACACAAAAGTAAATATTAACAAACATAAAAAATTTTATTTGAAAGAGGATACTTTAAACTACTTCTCAACATAATCTCCAAGCAAATTAAGGCATTTGTCATAACGTGTGACAAGTTTCTGTATTCCTGCTGCATAGTCCTTCGCCGCCAGCTCATTGAGATAACGCGAGGGACCCATCTTGCACAAATTTTTGCATAATGCAGATGGTGTTTAACAATTTCATGAACAATTGTTCGAGAAACATTGGGAAAATGCTCACAGATGTCATCAATTGTGACGCGCCGATCGTTCCTCACGAATTCGTCAACTGAGCTCACCAGTTGGTCTGTAATGACAGACGGTCTCCCCGAACGCTCATCGTCGTGTGTGTTCCCCCTCCCCATGTTGAAGTTGCGACACCACCGCCGAACAGACGACTCGTCCATTACATTGTCTCCATACACCTCCTTTAATTGGCGATGAATATCACATGGGCGAACGTTTCTTGCATTGAGGAATTTAATCACTGCCCTCACTTCACAACTGGCGGCGTTCTCAATTTTTTTAAACATTGTAAACAATCACAGAAACAACACAGGCAATGCTAGCGTCACGCAACTTGGCTCAGAGAAGGCAGACAAGCCACTGAAGCTATCTGACCTCGTCCAGCGGCTACTCGCGTCGTCAGCACTTCATGCGGCACGAACGGGTACTACTTTCCGGATGACCCTCGTATGTATGTATGTATGTATATATATATATATATATATATATATATATATATATATATATATATATATATATATATATATATATATTCATTTATTTATTTATTTATTCACACATATTTTTATTTATATATTTAAACATATACAGGTATATATATATATATTTATTTATAAATACTGAACGGATGGATCAATAGAGAGGGAGGAACATGTGAACGGAGCATTCATTTTCGAAAATAGATGTTACGAACGACTTAACTCTACCCCATCCAGCTCTTCCTTCCTTCCTGTTTCCATCTGCTTTTATTATCTCGGAGAGCCTTTAAAGAATGAAACGTTTAGGGAAAGTGTGGGGTAGGGAGAAAACATAAGTCATCTTCTCCCACTTCCCTCAACGGGCGTATCTCCGAGGAATTCTCGCGCTCCCCTCCCCCTCGGAGGTACGCGGCCACACCTCATTTGGCGACGTTGCGGAAGCTTCGAGAGGAAGAGAGAAAAAAAATAACCACTCGTGGAACACAAAGCTGAGCATCCATCTCCCTTCTTCCAGACTCCTCCTACTCCTCACACGACCCTTTTTACCAACCCTCGAAAATCCTCCCATAACTCTCTTTCTCTACTCTTCAATCTCTCTCTCCCTCTTTCTCGTCCTTTCTCTCTCTCTCTCTAGTGCCTGCGTGCTTGGTGGGTAGAGGCTAGACAAGGAATGAGGGGAAAGAGTGGAAGATAATGAAGGCCTGGAAGAAATGGAAGTATTGAATCGGGGACAAGAAGAACTGGGGATTGAGCGTACGCGGTTGAATCTTGGAGGTGAGGGAGGGAGAGAGAGAAGGAGGAAAGAGAGCGAGTGGACAACGGAAAACTTTCCCGCCCACTCGGACGGGATTTGAATCGTTCTGGGAGTGTAAAGCGTTGGGACGGCGGAGCGACGGTGTGGGGTCTTCCCACGCGACCAGTGGGAGAGAGAGAGAGAGGCTAGCGGTCAAGGGAGTGGACACTGTCCGAAATTTTAAGGCGACCAAAGGGGATTGGAATTTGTGACTCGAAAAATTCCGCGGGGGCGTCTAGCGCGTTTCATCGGATGCCGGCGAGTCTTGCTGTCAATGATTGTGCGCCCACGCCAATGCTTTCGAAAGTTCGGGATTTTTCAGAAGGGAGATTTTCTGGGCGTATTGGAACTGCCTACGTTCACACTAGACGATAACTCATAAAAAATTCAATTATTTAAAAAGATATATCATTTTCCATGGTGGTGGAACAAAGAAGCTGACGACCCAAAAGCATGGCATCATATTGAAAATTGGAGAGCAAAAATGAATACCGTTGGTTGAACTCAGCCCGAACAATGGGTAAAGATAACTTTTTCAAAATTCTGTCAAGGTATCGCTTGGATTAGGCGCGTCAAAATCTGGTGACGGGAAATCCAGCCTCAAAGGTCGTCGGGTATTTCAATTTTAGGATGGCCACCCACCAAATATTCAAAACTACACTCATTTAAGTGCGTAGAAATAAGTTTATTACTTTTGTTAGTAGCTGTATATGAGCAAGTCAAGTATCTTGCTCAGAATGTTTTGATTTCGGTGTCGTTCGCTGTCTGCGATATGGTGATTTTCATCGGTTAAAAATGCTTCCGTCACTGGAGAGCGGTGGGTCATGAGTTTGACACGTTTAGGGGATCGAATAAGCAGCATTTAAATGCACGTAAGAGCTGATATCCGATTCGATGATACCCTAGAACCATCCTGCTCTTTTGCCCCCGAACTAGGCTTCGAAAACTAGACGGCAGCGCCAACTCTTCTGCATAACATCCGCAGGCATAGATGTTGTCGGTGGGAGGGATATTTCATTTAATATAAATTGTGAATCTCAACTCGCTCGTTCGGACACGGGCTTATAATGTGAGAAACAAAAGAGGGGATGGAGGTGGAGTGTGTTTGCGTGGGTGGGCGATGAGAGGCGCAATGGGCGGAGAGCCAACGAATCTCCATCACACGAGCTCTCGATCAGACGGAGGAGATAGCTCAATTTTCCGCGGCGCCAGGCGTCAGACGGGCGCTGCCTGTCGATTTAAATTCGTAACTTCGAGGCTCCAGGGAGCGTCATCCATCGGCGTTTGTCATCGCAGTACTGCAGATGATGAATTGTTCAAGGCGGGGGTCGTCTTTTCTCACCCATTCCTGCCAGTCAATGACCATGAATTTAAAAATAAAATATGCAATTGAAATACTAGAGATCAAATATTTAAAAATTCGACAGGATAGGTACAAAGGTCTTCAGACACCAAATGGTAGGATATGAAACATTTGTTTTCTACAATAATGACAATCATTCGTAACACCGAAGCAATTGGTACCGGTGGTCTTCGGAGTACATTTTTGAAGACTTCCCTGTCACTGTATTCAACTGCTCACCCAGGTTAATTTTTCCGTATAGGGATATTTATGCGCGAGTTGCAAAACATATGTTTAATTCTGCCAAGTGCTCCTTTATATTTGTAAATCGGATAAAATTAGGGGCATGAAATTCCTCTCCCATTGTTCTGCCACGCTAATAGTGATTAGCGCAGAACTACATGTTATATTTGTATTTCATCTCACTAAACTGCTGCTTGGGGTACCTCGGCATTAAAGGACATACCATTTCCCCATTACAAATAAAAAGTTAGAATATAAATATACTGCCATCAGTGATAATTCTTTCCTTCTTGTTGTAATAAAACCAAATGTTATTATAATTATGAGAGCGCTCAACATTTATCCATCGGTGTTAGGTTAGAATTCTAAACAAGTTCTTGGCTTTTGCTATTCAATTTTATGTTTTGAGAGTAAGAAGTTGTAGTAATGCCAACCATCAGACCGCTTAAAATTCAAATGTCATAACGAAAATGACATAGTCAATTCACTACATGAGGTAACGCTCCCAAAGTTTTGTATTCAAAGAATAGTGAAACTTTGACAGATGCAAGAATGCCCATTTCGGGCTGAAATTTGAATTAAAATTACGCCTTCTGTTACTAACTTATATATATACATATATATATATATATAAAATATTATTTATAATATATATGTATACAAAAATATGTACATGTTTATTTATATTTATATGTATATATATTAAGAAAATCTTATGAGTTCTGCCAACGGTCAATATGAGCGTCAGAAAATAAAATATTGCGAAATTTGGGAATGCATAGACAAGGTGTGTTATCTCTCGGCAAACGGGCTAGGTGCAGGGGCTGCATCTTTGCCTGCGTGACACAATATTATACATTATATGTGATCAAATTTTCGGAGTAACAGCATTGTTATCACTCGAATATTATGCGAAATTATACAGTCCGATGATTCCAAGCATGAATGAAACAAAGTATAAAAAATGACGCTGTATAGTAAATTGGAATTAAAGATAGACTTCACATAACGAATTGTTCCCCCAAATGTATTTTTTTCTTTCCCTCCATATAGTTTTCTAAGTATGTCTACAAATTCGCTGAAGCCTAAAATGCGGTGGCGAAGAGAGGAAGTTGCTGTGGGAAATTCGAAAAAGGCAGAAAAGTGGAAGGATGAAATATTGAAAATATTGGAGTGTTGAGGGTCGTGATGGAAGGGAGAATGTTGGGTGAGCTGAGTAGGCAAAAGTTACGAAGAAATGAAGGAAATAATGCAGGAACAACAAAAGGTGGTTCTTGTGATACGTAGTTAGTAGACTTTAGACGCTGTTCAAAACCTACCAAATTAGGTAGATCACCTTGTGTGAATAAGTTTGAACACAGTCTGTTGCCTACCGCCCTAATTGATTTTGATAGATAAGGTCAGGGCTCACATCTAACGAATTCTTTTGGCGTGTAATATTAACACATTCATTATTCTTCCCTGTGCCACACGCGGTGTTCACAAAATCTAGTTTCCGGAACATCGCACCGCTTGGATTTTAGATGGATCATTTCCGAGGCATTTTTGGGAGTGGAACCTGAGTCCCCACGGTCATTATCCTAACAATTTATCCACTGTCTGTAGTAAAATGCCTAAAATTACATCGCAATGTCTTTCGCCGAAGAAGCCGCCTGCGCAACTGACAGGCAGTGAATCTTGATGTTTATTTCAAGTCCTTAAATGATTTACGACACGAACTTTTGATGTTTATTTTAAGGCGGTGTTTTATTGAGCTTTTTTCAATCATTAACCCCTGCAAAATTTTCTCTGAACTAAAATCTTTGTTTATAGCTACGTCTTCCCGATCCTGTGACCTCCTGAAGGATGAGTCGGTAAAAGCGGAAGTTTTGATGTTTAGGATTGGCTAAATGACCGGATCACTTAATTGCTCCCTGCAAAATGGTTTAGTTGATTTCTGCTTTGATATAGAACGTCAATTATTAATGGCCATCGCCTTGGCTGCAATTCTTTCTCAGCGATACTTTTCTCTGTACGCCAAAACGCGGGTAGTCAGTACATTAGCACAGTAAATTGTAACGAACAATTTTCCGAATTAATTAAAAACACCGTCATTAGTAAAAACCATACTCATTACTTTTACTTCCATAATGATGAGATGTCTACTTGAACCACAGTGTAAACAATAGCCAATACCTTATTAGTATTTAAAATCAATCATCTCCTTAGTCGAAATACAGTTTTATTTAGGAAATCACTGGTTTGAAAAGAATGGAATTATTAATTCATTTGAAAAAATTTTCATGCCGTTTATTCTGCTCGCCGGTCAGGTAAAAAACGAAATGGGATGATGACTGCCCATTTCAGGAAAATATTTTGAAGCCAATGATTCCCTTATAATTAATAGTTATGTTAACGGCAGAAGGGTATTTCTCGCATGGCTAATGTGAAATTCATGGTCACGAGAGACAGATGACCATAAAATCGGTGTAAATATGCAAACAGCACAAACGACCCTGCTCTCGTAAAGTTCGACGTCATCCCTTAGCTGCTATTTCAATCACGTTTTTCTCTGAGCCTATCAAATTTTATCCTAGCTGGGTTTCCTGAGTTGTAGCCGTTTATTTAATTGACTGAGATAAAAACTTATTGACTCGGCGGGAGTTTATCCGTTCTTGTATCCGACTGTGAACTTAATCATGGTTCTTGCATCGGGGGTGTTCATCTCCCCTCGATGCAAGGTCGAACTCGAGAGGGTATCAGAGAATCAGCACCCCTTCCGTGGAACCCTTCCGAGGGAGTCTCAAAAATCTCGGAATGGCTCGCTTCGGATCGGGAGGCGAGGAATCCTCGACAGAGTGATGGCCATATTCAATCGAAGGAGTACACACATTTATTCATCAATCAAGTCCCTTCGTGACCCTGCTGGAAGTTTTCAGCGTCCATGCCGCTGTAATTCACTCGCTTGTTTCTCCTTTAGGATACGAGGGTATTGCTCGTTTGTAAGGAGTGGGTAATCTCACCAGAATATTCAGCGGAGTTTTCGTCCTCTTCGGCTGGTTGTTTGTCGCCGCGCGACGCTAAAAGTCTGATCGAAATTGATTTCATGTTTCATGATTTTATTTTAGGTCTGTGTTTTCACTGATGTCAAATGAGTCGTTAAAGACAAGAACTATTTTCTTTCACTCCCGTGCTGATTCGGGATGTTTCTTCTATAATCGGCCTATTTTTTTTCGAGTTTGGCTCGTTATCGGCTATAATCATTGATCTGTTTCACTCACCCCTCGCCTTTCCGTTGATTTAAATATGCACTTGTTATTGTCCTCGAGCCTTACCTCGAACGGTATTCGAGGCCTTGACTTAGTGAAAAGTAATTTCATTTTGATTCAAATCGCCTCTCCTTCGCAAAGTTCAGTGCTGAAGTGCAAGCATTGCCGACAATAAAGAAAAAATAATAGAATAAAGTAGATTCAGTGCTCTCAAATTTAGATGAATCATTTCATTTTAGATGAAAGATCAACTTTTTATTATCCTTATGACGGATTGCTTCAAGCGAGGAATAATGTTAGAATGAGGATTAGTCATCTTATTTATTTCTAAAGCTTATTTGCCTTAATTGAGGGAGAAAGACCTTGAAACAATTAACATAGCTGTTCATGAACATGTATTGGTTATCGTCGAGAGCTTCAGCAGGCTTCCAGGTTGTCCTCGTGTCCTTTCGTTTCATCATCGAGGAGTTGATTTTTTACCCGTTGCTGATCTAGTTTTCACGGTCTGGCATTCCTCTATATTTCGCAGACAACGTATGGTGTCGCATTATGTTTTTGTGACGGCGCGGGACGTATGCGCTGGACCTACGCTACTCCCCGTTCGCATTGCTACTTCTCCCGCTTTCCACCACCCTCCCTTCACAAGGAAACGTCCATTCATCTCTTTCCTCCTCTCTCTTACCCGGTCCCCCATGTTGGCAATTTTCCAAATTATCCCTTTGGTTTGAGCGTCCGGGTGCTGAGGCTGTTAATCCTTGGGGGGTTTAATTATGCGTTTATTATTTTGTGAGTCAAGCATAGGTCTCTGTCAATGCACGGTGTGGGAGGAAAGACTTAGTAGGATGAACGCAAGTCTCAATTAGAGTTTCATCAGCAATAAAGATCCAGGTATCGGCAAAGATCTGCGGAAAGTGAGACAGTGTCGTGACTCCAAATAGTAGTGAAATTAACGAAAGCAGCTCCTCCAGGCTCCCCGCCTGCTTTGAGTAGAGTTCTTCCGGTTAGTGGACCTTAGAAAAGCAGTGCACTGCTTTCGTGGATTGAAATGTAAGGACGACTTTTTCTCGTTAATCCACCGACTGATTTCAAACAGGCACATCCTTTCGCTCATCTCAATTTTCGGTATCCACTGTTTTCTCTAGACGGGACTTAAAAATAAGTCTGATAAGTTGTGAGAAAATCAAATTTTTAAATTAATAGGTTTTAAAGGTGCTAGCGGCAACTCTCTCGGCTGCAGTATTTCTTAGGAAAGTAATTCTAAAGGATTTAGAGGAGGGGAAGGAACTCTTGATATCAGATAACCTTGAGGGCTGAGAAATATTCACTCCATCGAAGGACCGAGCCAGAGATCGGTGCTGATGGAAGAGACGGCTCATCAAAATTTTAGGAACTATAATGAGGCAGGACACTTAATATATTTTATGCCGAAAGTAGCTCCAATGCCAACTTTATTATGCGCATAAATGCATCGCTATTACGTGAGTTTTGAATAGAAATGCGTGCATATGTTACGGCGATCTTCGGTGCCGCGCCGAGTTTTTCAAAGAAGCGTGCGTCTCCAGTTCCCGGAGACGGACCGACGGGTCAGGCGATCCCCGCGCGCAGGGACGTGGGAGGATGGTGGCCTCCCCTCCCGCGCTCCCCGTCGTGGAGTTCGAGCCATCCGTCTCGTCCGACCCGAGCGGAAGGTAGACGAGGGCACGTGGGGTATCTTGACCTCTCTCCCCTCTAGTTCATTTCTTCCCTCTTCTCCTCCATCCCTCTCTCTCTCGCTCCCTCTGTGTTTCTCTTTCCGTAACCCCCTTCCCTCCCGAGAAATTCGGCGAAGGAAATACTTTTCGGATCCACCTCGCACTGCTCAATATTCCATGTCGATTCTAATCTCGAACTCACTGCGTCGTGCTTCCGTCCAGCCTTGACTCTTCCCTCCCCTTTTCACCATTTTGTTTTTTTTTTACACTCCATCTTCTTCTTCCGCCCACGTACGATTCGTATCTTTCTCTCTCTTTCTTTCTCTTCTCCTCCTCCTCCTCCTTTCTGCCCTCCCTATTCATGTTCCTATGGATTTTTTATTCGATAGAATGGGCGGAGGCAGAGCTGAGAGCTGAGTCTACGTGCCTTGGCGTGATTTTTCGCCTACGATTTTCTACCTCGCTCTAGGTTTCCTGTTTCGTGGAATATTTCGGGGTCATGCCAGGAGATGGTAATCGTAAACCTTTTGAAAACCTCGGGTCCCTATCGGAGTACAGTTTTTTTATCAAGATCATTTGTGTGTACGTACGGGAACAGGGCCAAATCGGTGGATATTCTCAAGAATATTTAAGTAATGATCACCTTTGGTGACTTTAGACTGTTGTCGACCTGAAGGTATGTTATTTTCTTGTGCCACTGAGATGATTCACAATGATTGAACGTGATTGTGGCATACCTGGCTGAGGCCCTTAAATTGAAAGTTACGTTCTTGAACCATCCCCTTAAACTGTCGGATTATATCTGTGAGCGTAAGCGAAGACGCACGCGGCAAAAATCTGGTGTATTTTGTTTCCATTTTTGCATTCTTGTGCTTTGGTTTCCATTCTTAATTATGTAAAAGTTTCTGGGATACAAGTGCGTCCATTATACTTCGTGCGGTGCTATAAATTTCTCGCTTGATAATTTTTTTACTTTGTACCGCAGGAATTTCGCGGAAGAATAAATAGTTTCGAAAGATTTAGGGGAAATTGAAGCCATCGCGATCTGTCAAAATGGTTTGACCAAATGACCTGCGAGTCCGTTTCTGTCCGGTGGGTCTTAGGATTTTTCATTCTGGCCAATTCATTTGTGTACCCAAGGAAGAGGTAGTCACTGTTCAATTAACTCACTGCCGTGGTCACAGTTTTAACATGTATCGTGTGGCGTGGCACACCCTGGAGTTAGTGGGGTGGAGGAAACAAGGATGTCTTTTTCCATACTTGTGGTTATTTGCCAAATAATGAAGTAGTTTTAATCAATTTTGATTTGTTGTTTGCACTGGTATAATCAGTGGTGCACAAGCAATTATAGTCAATGCTGTTTTGAGTAATGTTCCCAGATCGGCCTTTGTCAATGATTCTCTGACCGTGCGAGTGCGAAGAGCGTACAAACTACGTACGGTACCGAGGGGGAAGTTGATGGAGAAGGAGATCGCTGAAATTTGAAGCAAGTAATAGATGTCACAAGCTTGTATATTCTACTTCTAAGAATTCTGCACAGTGTATTGCTCATAAATTTATTCAAAATCTTATATAAATTATAACCACTGATAAGTAATAAAATGCACATTATTTAGAGTGCCAATTACGGTCGGTACCTTGGTTTCGCTTGGCTAATTTGTGAAGTCCCAGAGTGCTAGTTTTATGTAATAACTTTTAAGTACCTATAATAGATTGAAAATTTGTTCTCCTGAAATGAAAGTAATGATAGCGGAGCGTTTTGATATTTTTGCCCTGTTTATTTAATATCTACGTTTTTGATAGACCTGGTTATAAATCACGGTATTCCGGCGCACGGATAATCTGAAGTTTAAATTATACTTCACTTCTAATTTATTCTAAATAGAGGTTCCTGTGCGGTGTTTTTCATGTATGCTCCATAAAGATTCAGATGACTGATCTTTCACACGCAAAGAAAAACTAAGCGTAATGATAGTTTTCTGTAGATTTTTTTAAGACTAGAAAAATACGATGGTCATAATATTTGTAAAATTTGCATTCATGACAAGAATGTTAAACGACGCCGCTGTTCACGGAATATTTTTATTTTAGAAATTATTTTTGAAAGAAAAACAAACGGAGTACCGAGGCGTGTTAGGGAATGAGATAGGCTTGCTGTAGGGAATTCAAAGGAGACCATAAAAGTGGTTGGAGAGTATATTGATTGGAGATGGAATGCTGAAGGTTATGATAAAGGGGAAATCGTTAGGCTGGAGAGTGGGGGGGAGGAAAATAATAGGCTTGCTGGATGGAATGACAGTAGGTAGAATTTATGCGGAATTGAAGAATGGTTTATTGTAATGTAGTGTCCTTGTTCGCATATCGTCAGACGAGGCTTAGGCACGTAGCGGCAGTGAATTTGTCCATCGAAAATAATACCGTAAATGCTAGACCATGTTATAAATTAAAAAAAAGGTACATCCTTTCTTTAAGTATTGTCATCAACCAGGGACGAGGTGTGGAATGCTTAACGCCGTTGCGCAATTGAGACTACTCGGCGGCATGCGTGACACTTCCGTCGTCTTCCGTGTGCGTCTCGCGTCCGTCGCCGTGCCGTGGCACCGCACACGAAGACGCTTGCGAAGGCGCGGGGGGGGGGGGGACAGTCAGTCGCACGCGACGGAATCCGAGCGTAGAAATCCGTACTTATTCGATTGTTTCCCGCGGGGAAGGTAGGTTCGCCCCTCTCCCTTTCCCCGTCCACCCAAGCGAAATAAGAGGTGTGGAGTGCATGCATAACTACGTATAAACGTCTTCCATCGGCCCGCTTCCGAGCGGAAACCCCCTTCGACGTCATGGGAGAATTCAAGAGGGAGCTTAAAGGGAGTAATTATCCTCCCACCCTAGGCTTCCTATATTTAAATAAACCTCTCGATCTCTTATTTAGTGTTTGATAGGATTTATAAGGCATATGAATTGCAAATTGAATTAATTGCATACATTTCCCCTCCGAGTCTTTCAGTAAATAGGCATAGAAAGGCCCTCTGTAGTAAAAACTGGTCTAAAATGCCGATAGCTAGTCAACAAAAATATTCCCCTCCAACAGCGCGTTCTACGTTATTACTCTCACCAACTAACCATTCTTAAGACTTGAATCACCGCGTTGACTTTTTATGCTTTTGATTTTTAGAATTGCTTTTGGTGAATAAACTGCCAATTAAAAAAGAGGGTACCTAGTACCTCATTTTTCATTCGTAAGTTATTCATCTTCCTCGTTATGAAACTTGGATCTGAGCATGCTTGAGATGTGCTTAAGGGGTGAAACGGCAAGTACATATATAACCACTTCGGTACACGCTATTTTATTACCTTTCTCTCCCCGCATTTCAAACTGAATGATTTGGTATCCATCTTCTATATTTTATTCAATTATTTGCGAGTAAAGCCGTCTGGTATTCTCGCGTGATGTATGAGCGGGTCGTCTCAATTTTTTCATTTCATTTTATTACGCCGCTCGCGGTGATTTGCGCACCGCGCTTACTACAAATCGCCGAACTCAGTCACCGATCAAGAGCGGGAAGGATTGGGTGAAATGCTCGTTCCCCCTCCTCCCGATCCGTCCGTCCCCGGTGGCGCGGTAAGAGAAGCGAATGAAAGTCGGACCGAGGAATTGATTAATAGACGGTTTTCGTGGCGAATTTCGGGGTCGGAATCCGGAGTTGAGCGATCAGGACGGTGGAATTTATTTTCCGCTTAACCTGTTTCTTTCTTGGATTGGCTAGGGGGAGGGGAGGGAGCCATTCCTCCCAGATGCGTTCCCGAAATTGATGTCTCACTGCCTGCGTGATTCGGGAGTCATGTGAAGTTCCGAATCTGCAAACAATCATGTTTACACAAAACCATCCCGAATTCCATTTCCTCAAATGAACCGGCCCGAGTGCCAGAAAGAAAATAAGCATTCCGAGGCAACCTGTTGAAGGCACCACAATAGGATGAATGGAATGTTTTTCGCGAAGGAAGCCAAAAATTAAATGATTTTAGCATTGATTATGTATATAAAGGTGGATGCATAAAACATATTAAAGAGCCTACAACGGGGAAGCACGAAGTAATATGCAATTACAATAGATGAATTTATCGAGACTATTTTGGGAATATTGTGCTGTGGGAGTGTAACATCACGCGAGAATACCTAACGGCTTTCCTCGCAAATGATTGGATAAAAGATGAAAGGTGGATGGCAGATCATCCTGTTTCAAATGAAGGGAGAGGAAAGTAATAAACTAGCGTGTATTGAAGTGATTATATCATTGCCATCTCACCCATCAAGCAAAACTCTAGTATGGTCAGATTCAGGCTTCATTACAAGGAAGGTGGATAATTTACGAATGAAAACTTTCCTCAGTTAAAACGTAGTATGATATTATCTCGGTACAAGAATTATCTTGGAGACCACCATAGTTGGTAGAGGAAGTGGAACTGTTCGATGCATTGATTTTTTCGTCCTCGGGCTCAGTACGAGGTGAGCTCTACCCTCGACTAGAATGCCGAGCTACCTCTGGTTAACGACTGTACAACGTGGCTCTTTGATTTTACGACGTTCAGCTTGAGAAAGCCCAAAAAGAAAGCTTTAAAAACAGTACCATGGTCAAAAATATGCAATGCTAACCTAAAATAGGCGCATGGTAAGTGATTACATGAGGATACATTCATTTAATGAAAAACGGTGTCTGTCATCAGTTTTATTTGGCATGTAAAAACACAATTCAGGCTTTCTTTGTTGAAACGTTTCATATTAAAATGAAATGTAAATTTGCAATATTCCACGCCACAATTTATTAGACACGCCGACCATGACGTTAGCAAATGACCGTCATTATCGAATATGATAAAATGATGACTGTAATTACATCAAATAATATTTATCTGTTGAAATCATTTTTGGTGTTTGATGCATTTCTTTTGCGTAAATAAAGTAGTCAGGAATTTATTTTAATCAGAAGGTATTCATCTTTCTTGTCGAGAATCTGCCACTCTGAATTAATTGAAGCACTATATTTCATCTCGGATTACGATATTTTATTAAACGGGTCTTAGGGAAGTTATTGTAAATTTTAGAGCAGGGATTGATGATCTGCGTCCAGCGATAAGGATCCGTCAGTCAAGGATTTTCAACCTGAGCGGCCGAGGGTTAGACGACACCATGGATTTACAGTGCAGGCTGATTGTGTAAATTAGTTAAGCTATTGACAGTGATTGGTGGTAAGTTGACTCTACTAAACTTCAAAACAATCTCCGGCACTATCCGACCAGAAATGAACTATCGACCCCTCTAATTCAGGACAATAGCTTGGTTAAAAAAATCACTTTGTAGAAAAGCTTTGTACATAAGTTTTTCGTGAGCCACTTTATGATCGTACCTTTGCCGGTCCTCATTTAAGGTGTGCTAAGAAAAATAATGAATTCCGTTAGAGAATAAAATCGAAGTTACGGCGTCTGCTTGAGCAATCGGTTCCTATGGATCAAAATTCCATTGCAGGACATTCCAAACGGAGTTTCAAATTCTTCGGCAAATTTTATGTTCTTGTGGTGCGAAGATGTTTACCACATGAAGGACTAATGTCGTGAAAACTTGACATGCTGAATTTCAGTATGACACCGAGCTGACGTTCCAACCGAATGCAACGGACGATTCGTAGATTCGTCAACCAAGGGGCATTATAGGTTATGCCCCCGAAGGTTTGCCGGAGAAAATGAGGCCAATAATGGGGCATCAGTCCCGTATAAATCAGAATATTTACCGTAGCACCGGTGCGGTTTTCTTATTTATATTCGACGTTTCTCTATTTACATTCCGGGACAAGATTGTAAACACCGATAGCAACCCTCGATTCTTTCAAATTGCTTAATAATATTTATTTTCCCACTGGGCACGCAGAAAACCAAAAAAAGAATATTAATATCCAAATTCGATGGACTCTCGAGAACAAATTCCTGCGTGGATTTCGTTAGTTTTGCCAGAATCCCTACCTTGATTATATATTTCGGTCTCTTGCTCCGTCGTCCTCCACCTCTCCTCCCCCCCATTCCATCGTTTTCTATTCTTTAACTTTTTATTTATAATTTTTACTCCCTATAGTTCGTCCCACGTCCTCCCTCCGGCCACCGCCGTCCACATTTCTCTGCTTCCGGCCATCTTCCGTCCCCTCTCCCATCATTCCACGCTGGCCACTCACTTCAATTCTTCCTCTTCCCATTCTTTCCCGTTCCCTCTTCAATTTCTCCCGTCCCTCCCTCCGCCGCCAACGACCCGCCCTCCCCCACCTCCTGGCCCTCCGGACGGTAGAAGGCCCACCCCCTTTTTAATGGCCAAACCCCCGGCCCCACACCCTCTTTCCTATCCCCTAATAATAATTACAGGTGTCCGGGAGGGAGTGAGGGAAGTCCAAAGGGGACGAAACGGGAGGAGGGATAACACCAGGGTGGGGTGGTTTGGGGGGGGATGGGAAGCCTTGTGGGGAGCATTGTTGATGGGGTGGCGAGGGAGAGAGAGGATGGAGGGAGACCTTTCGTGCCCAACTGTTCAAATACTCGCGGTCTCCCACGTCCGTCGAACCGCCGCCTCCGGCTCCCCCTCTCCGGCCTCGTCCGCGGCCCGTTTGGTGGACCCGTTTGCGTGATCCGCTCGACAGGGGCCCCCACCTCTTCTTCCGCTCCTCTCTCCTCTCCCCCAGTCGGGTGCGTCTTCGACCTTTTCCTTTCATTTTTCCCTTAGCTCTCTCTCTCATTCTTTCCACATCCCAGTCTTTTTATTCGCCTCTAAACGATGCTCGAGCCCCATCCCAGACGGTTGTGTTGCCATCCGCGTCGAGAACAATCTTTTAGGATCGAAATTACGAAATTCGTTTAGGGCAACTCCTTTTGACGTAGTGGGCCGTAAACTGGGGTGGTCCGAGGGATTTCGATGCCGGGGGCGAAGTCGCCGAAAAAAAATAATGCGTTATATCCTTAAAATTGTAGGCATTTACGGATTATGATTTAAATTAAACGTATAGATTACAGAGGATTGCGTTTTTTTATTGAAGGTTATGGTGGCGAACTGTGTTACTAAACTGTTACCGAAATGTCGTGGAAATTTAGAGGGGGCCCGAGGATTTTTCAAATACATGACTCCAGGTGAAGTTGATGAGCTGAGCGACGCGCCACGATTTCGTGAAAAAATTTCGAAGATGTTTTTATACTCTTACGGGTTTCCTTCGCCAGGTTTCTATCTGATAGTTGTGCCACTTGTCAGAAAAATGAAACAAAGAGGCGGATGAATCCCGATAGAATAAGGAACAGTCGCAGCATAAACGCAAAGGCTTCTGATTTTTAATTAGTGCTTCGCTGCGTTGCTCACATATAACGCCCACATATTTTTGCTCGAAAGAGAATGCGAGGGATCTTGAATTTTTATGACTAACTGACGCTAGAGGCTCCAAATAGTGTGTGCGTGGATGATGATTGAGTTGTCACGCTTTAAAGGCCACTTTCGTGTATTAAATATGGAACTAAATGTTTTGCAAAGTTTTCTAGCGTGAATGAGTGCTAGATCGAATCGGAAATATCTGGGCTACGCCCGTACGAGTAATCTATGAATACCGTATAACCCACAAGTCTGACGCATGGAAGGAACTGACTAGACTTTAGAAGGTTTCAAACCATTTCCAGTTTGTTTTGTTTTCAAAAATTTCCTCTATTACGATTTTGACCCTCTAAGCAGCTGCCCACGCTTTCTAACGCAAGGAAGAATCACCGAGTGTTTATATTGCAGTACTTGATTTGAATTTTAAGAAGGAAGTGCTGATGTGGACATAGCAGTAATAAATAATATCTTACACGACGGGTGGATATGATCATAGACTCCATTCATTGTGTTCTGTGAGGGTGTGGCATTGTCATAACTGATTTACGATTAAACATTCACTGGACGTGAAAAAAACTAGTGTCATTATTTTCCACGTCCAAGGCAAGATGGAACAATAAGGCATCGAATTCTTGCCTTCGAATCATGTCTCCGGCAACTTTAAATTTAGACCTTTTGACTACCACACTATTCACAAAATAACGCCTAAAATCGCAACATTTTGTAATTATAATCTTTTTTGTTTATTGGCGGCTAAAAATCATTTAACGGCATTTTTTTATAAATATTATAGCGTTGAATCCACTTTTGTTGTAGTCCAGTAATCCATGGACGATATCCAGTGATGTTGCCATCATGAAGTATCTGGTGCATTTTTTTCCCACTGAGACAATGATATAGCAGTGGTTTGAACAATGTCTTTACAATGCAGCGTTGTGCCAGGTTATAAAAAATTCAAGCTGGTGTTTGCAGTTTCGACAGTTCTTTATTATGTTCCTTAGTAGTGGTATTGCAGTTCCCTAGTATTCATTTAAGTAGAATTTCAGAGCTTTCACTGCCACTTTGCGCACGTCAGTATCTGAAAATGGTGAATATAGAATTGACTGGTCTTGGACTGAAAATAGCTTCTTGTATTGAATGCATCATTTATTTCAATGAATGCATTATTAATAATTTGCCAACGCAATGGCATCTTGACACTGAATTATGGTGTGTTTTTCATAAATACCGGATAATCTTAACTTGAAGTGATACGTGCATGCATGAGAGTTAGTTATCTGTTTGTTTACAGGATAGAATTTATTCATCTGACGCGCCAGATATCGTCACTCCGTTTGCAAAAATAATTATAAATACTGTGTAATAAATAAAAGAATAAAGATCAACGGGCAATGACCATAAATCTATTCGCTGCTTTGATGACCAAGTGAGAGGATTTCAAAGCCCGCGAACATTAATTCGCTCTTCCAAAGTGTTAGGGGGAGCTTCTTAACACATCTCTGCCACCAATATCCAGCGCACTCTGTTATCCATAAAAACTGAATTTCACTTATTTGGTGACGCGTTAAGATTTTAACCCCAGACCTTCCGGTCCAGACCCCAGTTCTATGCACACCGAGGGGCGCCATGCAGAAAAAATGAATGGTAAAGGTCATCTAATGATGGTATCAATCTCAAGATCAGGTCGCACGATACACGAAGTGTTAATCTGAATATGAAAATGTTCACCTCAGTATGTTCCCTAAAATACCATATAAGTCCCACTTATGAAATTTACAAGGTTCTTCACAGTTGAAATTTTATCTGCAGATACAGCAAACAGCAGTAAAATTTGTTTTAACCTAGTTACATAACATTTACCCTTGATATGATGGGAAGTATCTTCTAGATATCATCCGTCTGCGATGGATCCAAAAAATGACGTCGCTATTGGTTACCTGCAGTAGCTTTACTGTTTTTAGTTAATTCTGACGCCGTGATCTGTTCTGAAGTTTTTCTATTTGTAAAAAGTCGTTTTGGGTACGTACTTCGCGCATATAACGCATCTCATGCGTTATCCTTCCGTTGTTGGTAAGTATTCTTAAATTACGGTTAACTTAGTGATGCATATCAATTGAGGTGGTTTTACAGTTCACATTCCGCTAGCAACGCCTTTAACTCAAATTTTAGCCGTTGTTATTATTGCGCTAACCATTGTACAATCTTAAATACGGCCTTATTGTGAGACAGTGACAAATATACAGTGAATTCACCTCTTTTACCAGTATGAATCCAGGAAAAAACTAATGATTTCATCACTCATAATGTCCATCATTTGCCATCAGCTAGTAACTGAGCTAAAACTCTGGCTGCATTATTTCCGCGATTCTTTTCCGTCGGTTTTGCGGCTCGTGGGTTTGGCAAAAATAAGTCGTTCTACATTCCTACAGTTCATCGTGTTCTGTCGCTGCTGCTCAGTAAATTGCAAAATCTTTAACCTCTTCAAAACGGCTGGCACGGAGAGGATGGTGGTCGTTAACAAATCGCCGTGGTTAACTCCGTCAGTTTTGCTGTCACGATGCGTTTGCGAACGATTTTGCCAACGGATGGATCAGATTGGTCGTTTCAAGAGACTTGTTTGTTGCTGGTCATTTATAAGTATGACCCGTCCGTGGCTTGATTGCTATCGCATCGATGCTCACATCTATATGTTGACTTCGCTCGCGGAAATTTCAAGAGGTGGGGCGTGTCCTCGCGATCGAAACGGATACTCGAGAGAGAGATGGCTGAGTGGTGGAAAGGGTCTCAATATCGAGTTAGTCTTCTTGTGGAACCACTCCCGGCTCATCTTGATGACAGAACCGTCCCGGGCGACGGGAAACTTTGGGGAGGGGAAAAAAGGGGGGTCAGCGCCCCTCTGCAGTGGACGCGAGAGGACGTCTACGAGACGGGCGGGATGGAACGGACGGAGATGCAGATTCCATTCGGATGCGAAGCTCTTCGTCCCCGGCACCGGATCCCCTCACGCGATCACCCGCCCTTTAATCAAGTGGGCGGTGCCCCCACGGGGAGGGGGAGTGTTCCCATCTCGCCCACGCGCCCATTCGACAACCTCCGGGGAACACGATTTCTAACCAACCCCCCCTCTCTCCTTCCCTCCCCCACACACCCACCTCCCACGTCAAAAACCACCTCACCTCTTCCTAAGCGTCTCTTTTTCCTTTTATTAATCTTTATCTCTTTCTCAGTCCCTCCCTCTCTCTCCTCTTTGCCACTCCTCTCTTTTCTTTCTCCTTTTATCTCCCGATCTCATTATCACTCCACTCTCCTCGGCCGGAGTTAAATAGCCATTCGGTTGTGTTCTCATCCCACTGGATTAAAGGTGGGATCAGTTCAATACCAGTCAAGTTTCATTTGCTTTTCTCCTCAACGAACGGACTATTATCTTGGATAGGAGTCCCTCGGTTGAAAATGGATTAAAAATTAATTTAACTTCGTATTTCTTAATGGCTGAACGGCTATTTAGGACGGCTATCGACATTACCAGACGATTACGGTAATGTCTAAATCACTCTTGTTGCAGAAAACAATTTCACTTTTAAGGGTATCGCGTAGATTTTTTAAACAAGAAAACAGTAAATTTTAGAAATTCATTGAATTTTACTTGTTCTTTTCGTGGGATGCTTGGCAGTTATTCATAAATAAAATAATTCTCAGAGAATGATTCACAATTATACTTCATTATTACCGCTCAACATCCTTTGGAGTAACCAATTGACCCAATAATTCCCAATTCGCAAGATACGATTCCCTTAGGTCAGTGCTATTTGTGATTAGTCATTCAGCCTGCCTTACAAACTATGCTCTCTGGGATCCGAAAAAATCCAGTTATATCCCACGGGAATGGCGAACCAAATTTATTAATGAACACTGAGCTAAATAATTGTTTTCGAGCGTCACATCCGGTCTCGTGGAAATTCGTTGCCCTGCGATGGTGCAAACATCTCTTTTGAGAGTATTAGCTTGCTATCCCCATGTGGTTGAGTGGCCTATTGTATTTTCATACTGCCCATATTTGACTTGTTATTCTTACGATAATACATAAAGGCGTTGTGAAGTGTAAATTTTCGTTTCCTTTAGCGGATAAATTAGGTGGAAATGAACAATGGTGTTTGGATTTAAGCAGTAGAAATTTTCCTCTGCAGTGAGTTATATTCTACAAAAACAAGGGCAGATACATGTACTCTATATCGAAATGAGACCATTCCCTGCGATTCGCGGTCACCTCTGGCGTCATCGGAGAGGCTCGTCGCGATGCGCCGTCCAATAGTGCCGTCTTAATCTTAAGAGTGAGAATAAGGGCATCAGGTAATAATTCTTACTCTATTACAAGTCCATAATTGTGGAAAAAAGGTATGAACCGTTATTTTTGGTCGAATGGTGCAATTGATTCGGTAGGCCCATTGCGTTTAAGAGTTATGCGCGTCGCTGCAGGTCTAGGAATGAAAAGACATGGGTGTATTTTATTTGCTAGGCTAGAAACTTCAATTTAAAACAATAAGTAAACAAGCGAATTTTTAACTTCCAAAGTTTTGTGTTTCCCCCGAATATGTACTGCAACTTGAGGAAAAAAAAGTTGGCAACGATAATACAAACTTACCTCCCTCACATTCAGATGTTGCCACGAAAGCCCGGTACAAGTGGCGTCGACAAGTTCCTTTTCAAAGGGAAACATTAGTAAGAGTAAATAAATAAATTATCACAGCCGACGCATTGTATTTAATGATATTTTTCCACAGCGTCCTACCCGTCTGCTCTTCGGGAAAACGATATATATTTTACGTTGTCGAAGTATCGTAGCAGACGTCGGGATGTTTTTCTCGAGATTCCCTTCCCCTCGTTGCCGACAGGCACACACGAGGATGTCTACTTGAGTGCGGCGTAGTCAAAAGGCGCCACCGAACAGACGCCCCGACCCCTCAGGAGTATCGTAGGAGGAAACCCACGGTTTGTTTAATGGTCACCGTCCGATATGGACATTTCTCATTAGGATTTACTCAATTCCCTTCTCCGAATCTAATCCACAGTCCCGCAACCACCTCATTCGGTCCCGGTTATTTTTGCTTTGTCGTGCTGTCGAGGACTGGAGTCGTCTCTGGCGTTTATCATGGGCCAAGGCGAGGAAAAATAACTCGCGTCTGCTCGCTCCACGTCCATTTTTGGTGGGATTAATGCTTATTCGTACGTTCGCGTGGAATGGTTTATTGCCAGAGGTGTAATTTCATGGTTCTGTAAGCCGGAAAGTAAAACGACTCATAATAAAGCGTCTTCATTGAAGGCGGCCTGTTGAGACGGCTTGAGGTTTTGTGCTTCGAGTGAAGAATTCCATGTATGGCCACAGGGACGTATTTAGAAGATTTACCTCATTGACTTGCCTCCTCCTCTACCTCAGTCTAGTGATGACATTTCGATTTATGCATTTCTGCAGTCGTCAAAACAATTTGTTAAAGTGGGCGAAAAGAATAATGTTTTATTTAAACTCGGGGAAATATTTCATCCTATTCTTCGCAAACTTCTTTGTAAAATATTGGGCAAAGAACAGAGTAAAATTTGGGCGATTTATGTTGTCAGTTGCTTTGACATTAATGTTAATATTTTCTTTGAAGCTGAAATATTTTCCTTCTCTCCCTAAGTTAATTCCGATGCAATTGCACCCACAGTGTGCTGTGATGTACTGCAGCAAGTGAATTCAGGTTCAGGTCGAAGCATTCATTGGAACAAATTATTTTAAATATCTCGATAGGAATTAATAATACTCTTAATATGAAGAGATTTAGCAAGTTACGCCTAACTCTTGTCAACTGGACCACCAAGTTAATTAGCCTGAAACCTGTGATATTTCCAAAATATTCAAGTATAGCATCGTGATAATTTCTATAGCAGAGAAAATTGAAACGAAACCGTCAGATGTGCGGTAATTAAATGAAAATGAATTTATTACTGTCCAATTTTTGTTTGATTTGGTGTACGTACTACTTGAATCGAAGCCTTGGTGTCATCCGCTGTCATAATGGAAGTCTGCATATCGGTCAGAGTGAGATTAATTTATTCTCTCGAAGGATTCCGTTGTGTGTGTGAGAGAGAGAGATTGGTAAATTATTGCATGTGGAAGCGAAGGAGGTGCAATAACCGTAGCTTGCTAATTGCGTTAGAATGGTGAAGTAATTTTCAGATTGAATATTGCCTAATTCCATTTGTCTTGTTCCTACGATTTTTTTCTCTCGTGTAAAATATCCCCCCGGTCCAAAACTGCAATTTGGCGTCCTTCATTTGGTGGAAATAACCCATTTTGTTTTATTAGATAATTGAAAAACCTTTCGTATCAAAATTTACCAAACGTAGTTGATTTTATATGAAATTAATACTATTTGTGGAAATATGGGAGTTGGCGTTGGAGAGAACGTGTTGGGAACCTCTAGATAAATGGCAATTAAGTATAGCACATCCACGAGTCTGCCTCTCGAAAGAAAATCTTGCCACTTTTAAACGACCATCAATTAATGTATAGTTGCTCTCCCTCTTATTGCCAGGTCTTGTACCGACTTAAATTCTATTCTAATCCGAAAAAAATGTAATAGGAAAATATTCAATGATCTGAAAGAATGCTTTTCTTGCTTTATATCACGATGTTGACAATCAGATTGAAATTTCCAAGCAAGTTTATCACTGCTATTCTACAAGTTATGTGCTAACAGCACTAGCCAGCACCATCCAGTACTTAAATTGGCATTTAGCCTTAATTCTTTCCGTTAACTTGTCCTGAAGAGACCATTTTTCAAAATGATCAATTTTATTTTCATGTGTGTTCGGCTACTAAGAGCTTGACCATAAAGTAAAATATGGTTTATAATTTTCAAATTAAAATAAATTATAACAATATAAATTATCGGGACGTGATAGTCCAGGGATAGAGCATTGGACTACTGGCCAGAGGGCCCGGATTGCCGGGAACTACTTTGGGCACCCGCAGCTTCACCTGAGCTGTGTGATTTATTGGGTACCAGAACTTTCTGGGAAACCATAGGGAAAGGATCTTGCGCCTCCCCCCCCCCCCAGCCCGATGTGTGAAATTTCACACGCCGTTGATCTTAGTATAGGGTGAACTCTACCATCAACTATCAAACTGACCCGAGAGTCTGTTCCCTTCTCCCTTGTTACATCTGCAATGAATTAACCTTAAGTTGTATGTAATTGCCTAGAGTTAATCGTGATTCCTTGCTATTCTTTATGAAACGCAGTGGAACGTGGTAGCCCGGTGTGTAGATTGCCGGGTAACCGATCGGAGGCCCGGTTTTAGGCGACGCGCCTAGGCACCCTCGGCTTCTCTCAGGCTGTGGGATGATTAGGGTGCGAGATTTTCCTGGGAAAACACGGGAGGCACTGGAAAAGGCGCTGGTCCCCCTATCCTGACGTGTGAATTTCTCACGCCTTATTGGGTTTAGTACGTGGTGATCTCTCGCCCCTCGCCTATCAAACCAACCTTTGTGTTCAGGATATTGTTGTTTGGGTGATTTATCAAACGCAATCCAAAGAGCTCCACGAATCTTTCTCCGCGACCATTTTCTTCAACAACAGAACCCCCTGCTATTATGAAATGCCTTCTCTTTCATCTTAAACTGTTTTTATGTTTAGTTAGAATTGAAGTCGAAAATAGGAACTAAGATAGAAGTATACACGTAGTTTAATCATATATGATACTTTTTCACACCATGAAACTGGTAATTGTTTTCGAACAATTTTAGTGATTCTGTAACAGTCACAGTCAAATTCACTCGATTACGCTTAAAAAAGACGAAAAATGACGAACTTGATTACGCCGACGCGGTTATATCGCCCCACATGATCAAGAGATGTGGAGTTTGTAACGCGATACTATGGATTTTCCTTGTTAATCACTGCATTCCAAATTTACCAGATGCAAATTCCAATTGCTTCTATGAGAAAACCTTCCGAAATATAAGCAGTAAACAAATTTAATCCAACCGGCACCGTCCGTAGAGCAATTTCATTTCATTTCGACATGGACCATCGCCGTTGCTGAATCTTAATTCATTCCCCCAAAGAGATACCCCGGGGACGAAAACATCTCCCACCCTCTTCCTGGTGGGACGAAGGGAACTTAATCACAAACGGTTTCTTCTTCCGAGAATGGCCAGACGGGACACCTCCCCCCCCCTTTCGATATGATGTGGGTGCTTGGCGTTCTTGACTTGGGGGGGGAAGGGTGACCCCCACCCCCAAGACCCTCACTCACCCCACGCTCGCCGCCAAAACCACGCCGACCGCCGCACCGTACCGCCTCCCTTTTCGCCATCCCCACGAGGACAAATGACCAGATTTCGACCCGTGCGACCCGGGGTTGGTCGAGGGAGGGGTTGGTGGGAGAGGTCCTACACGCAACTCCCGTTTTATACGGTCATCTGTTCCTCGCGTCTCGGCTCCCTTTTCAGGGTGTGGTGTCAGTATAAGTGCTGTGGGGATTGGGAAAGGGATTGAGAAGAGATAACTCAACGCGAGTCGGAAGTTGGCGTATCGCTATGCTGTCTGCTAACACTCGGCCTAACGACACTCAATATTGGATTCGATTTGTCTCCCTGACTGCAACGATTCCATGTCCCCTTCTCTCTCTCTCACTAAATGTTTACCTCATTCGTCATTCCCTTTCCTTCCCCGATCACGCTCACTTCCCTTGCTATTTTTTTCTCGGTCCATTCACCAACATTCGAGCTTAGAAAATACCAAATTTTTCCTGCTAAATGATATAAATAAGTTATGCGTGATAGGTGGTAAACGTGCTGAACTCATTGCGTGAGATAGGTGCATATAAATTATATGGCAGAGGCTCACGTGGTAAATGTTATAATACCTGTACCATGTATACTTTCCGCAAGTCGAGTCTCATATGTTGAACTCACATGAATTGGTTGTACTTTCACGTGATAGTCAATAAAATTACATTTCAAAGAACGAATTCTCTTTACCACTGGAATTTTTTTTCCTTGACATGAAGTACTCCTAAAATCCTCCTTGATGTTCTCAATCGTATGAACGGATATCTCCCTCGGTATTTTTCATGCTTTGCTTGTTAAAGGATCTCGTGGCACCCTTAGACTTCTAGGCACACACTAAAAAATCATTCTCCACGTGCCGTTTTTGTTATTATTTCCCGATGTAATTCATTATGTTACAATGGTCGATGAGAGGGTTCAAAAGCGGCTGACCTTTTTCCTTGCCACGTCTCCGTTTTCGCATGGTTACCCTTCCTCGCGTCCCCTTACGCCCGCGCCCTCCTTTAACTCCCAATTGCTTCCCTTCTCCGACTCCGTACTTCTCCGCATCCTTTTTGATCGCATATTCGTTTCGCTATAATCGCGCTCGATAGCCGCACGATACGGGATCCCAGTCGAGAAGGATGGGGATCGAAGAGAGGAGAAGAGAGGGCGACGGAGCTGGCGAAGATGATGAGGAACGGAATATCAAACGAGGGTTGATGAATAGAGATGAGCTTGGGAGCAGTGAAGGGCGAATGGGTAGGAGATCTTTGCTGGATCACGACGCCTTGCATCGTTACATCATCGAAGTGCGCGTTCAGACGTGGATACATGCATGTGTGTGCGAGACCCGATGTTTTGATAAGCCAGCCCAGAGCGTACATTCCGAGAAAGGAGAGGGAATGGAGAGATGGGGAGGGGGGGGGAGCTCCTTATATCAATCGGTGGTGCAAGTACACGGCATGCGGCGCTAACGGTCAAGTCGACGGTAACGGTCGCATTAATGGCCAGTCGAGTGACCAAATGGGGTTCCGACACGGAGAATCGGGACGAGGCCGCCGCAGTGGCAGAGAAGATATCCGGGGATCGGAGATTTGAGGTGTATCGCGGATTCTCTCCGAAGTCATCCGCGGGGGGATCGCTCAATGTACAAATACAAATTATCCGTTCCCTCGAGTCGATAAAGACTGAAATTCGACCACTTTGATTCGACGGAGGTCGTTTAATCAGTGGTTTAATGCTGAGAAAAAATTAATTTCCGTCTCTCCTCTCTGTTTACCCATCGCTGAATCCTGTTATCCTCTCGCCCTGCGGAATTTAATGGTTTCATTCAGTTGACGCGTCTTCGGCCGCGTGCTTCCCCTGTTTTTCCCACTCCCATTATCATCCTCGTCTCAGATTAGAAACACTTTCGAAAAACGAGAGTTTCTCTCACTTTCAAGTTCGTTTTCATTTTTAAATTGCCACTTCCGAGTGCTTCACTAAGACTGGCGGAACATCAAAAGAACTAGCGGACAAGATTTACATATTTCTCTTGCTGAGCGAGTGACAGTTTTCGCTGCAACTATTTCTCTATCCCAATTTTATTTCAGCTGCAGCACATCTCGAGCAGCTTACCAAAGTATCTTTTTTTATTGGTCCGGAAAACGACGGCGACGTTGAGAGATATACATCGGAAGGATGACCACTCAGTCGGGGAATATCGGGAATCACTCTATTTATTCAAAATTTCGGATTAAAAAATGGGGAAAGAGGATTTTTTAATCGGAAATCGGAAATTCCCGAGATGAGCGATGTTCCTTTCAGTGGTGAGATCAATTCGTGTTTGCCGTAAGTTGTCGCACGAGCATGGCTTGGGGAAAACAGAAATAATAAGCAGGTCTACTTCGTTGATGTCAGTGGCACGCGAAATATCTGAGCCCGAACACTCGGCATTTAATTCGGGAAAAAAGGACGTCGTTGTCGAGAGGGGAAATTGGGTAACTGTCGGGAATGAGAATCGAAGAAACGAAGGTCAGTTCGGCTAACTTGCGTCGAAATTTATTTTATATGCTCATTCTCTCGGAAAAGGACGAATTTCTACGGCGTAATCTTTGTTATCATTATTGATATTTGTTTCGTAGTAAAACAAATCAGTCAGGACACGTCATAATTGGTCGACCAAAAACTCGTTGTATGCCTGGAGTCCTCACCGGTTGCCAGCAATTCGAGTGATCTAATATCCTCTTACGTTCTTTGTTACTTCATTGTTATGGCTCAAGACCACGTGTATAGCCCCTCCCTCAATTTCTACCATTCGGTGAAGAATATAATGTATCGTATACTACCTGTGTTCATGTGAAAGGGATATCCTGCTTTCTTAGTTGAACGGTCCATTACTTACGCGCTAAATTTATTAAGCAGATGTAATAGCACCAAGGCGAAGTGGTGTCTGGCCTGTTGATCAGGATCTCTTGAATGATTTACTACTAACAGCTGATTCACCCTCTTGCCAGAATCTAATATCCCGTCCCGTTCTCCATTAACCAGTTCACTATTTAACGGTGGCACTTCATTCCTTTTTAACTTGTTGTTTCTTCCAGGATCTTAAAATGTGTGTACCAAGTGAGAGAGCGTGGAATCTCGTTAAAATAAGTGCAACATCGATAAGGATTGTCACTATGCATTCAGTCAGTCGTATTAACTCTGAAAGAGAGTTGGTCTTCTGCGATCAGCTTCCGGCCCCTTTGACATGCTTTTCATCTTCTCTACTACAGAATGAATTTATTGCCACAATCGCAGGAAGCGGCATGCTTGAAAATCCCCGGGTTCATGTTTCATAGAGTATAGGTCATAAGGGCGAGATGATAAAACACTCATCAAGATCGACTCTCCAGAAATAATAGTGGCGCATCTAAAGAGTGAATACATTGCATATTAGTGTATCTCACTGCAATGTGTGTGATACGAGAAATCGAATTACCTGTTGGAAGTGTGGGCAGAAATAGGCTCCAAAATAAACGACCCGCCATTTGAATGGTGATTGATGTTAATTTCCACCCTATCGACGGAAAAGTACTTTTTGCTTTCTTCGAAAACCACGCGTCACGTCGAAACGGGAACACATTAAGGCACAAACAGCCATCCCCTCTGTGGTACAAACGACTGTTCGAGGAACAGCCGTTTTGTACCACAGAGCTACCCGCGCTATACGCGGATGATGCACACTTCCGTGTCGTTTCATGTTATCTCTAGCTTGTTATTGTCGAGCTCTTGCGAATTTGATTTCTACCTTTCTATTATTTTGATTTACTATGAAAGTTAGTTTACGGCGTGAAATGGCGTATCGATATTTTTTCAGTTTCGAAAAGACGACACTAGTGGGTGAAGAATCATCTGACGCAAAAAGTTATCATTCTATTAATTGAGCAAGCTTGTGCGTATGTTTATTTTTCCTGTAGGATCTAACAAATTTAAAATGTAGACTTGAAGTCCTTCCGTTAGCATGCCTTCCATCCAATTATCGTTAGAGATGGAAAGGGAAGGAAAAGGTTCCGAAAAACGAAAATTCAAAGCCCTTAAGGTTCCCATTTTCTTTACACCAGATGGAAAGTCAGCCCATAAAATGCTGCAATGGGTCCTTGATTTCGTGAAAAGGTCAAGTTTCCCATTTTTCCCTCCTCTTGGTTTTTTGCTAACGATGAAATACAGTAGTCCCTTGTCAGCCGCAGGGAATGGCGGCCTTGACTTTCAACATGCTTGCGGTTGAAGAGCGCTAAGGTCACAAGATAAAAGGTGCTTCCATCGTGTACTAAGTCATTTCCTTTAAGTCTCTCTGATGCGGTCTTCGCTCACCCTCGTGCATTAATTTTTTAATGTAAGCTTTGCCTACTGAGCCATAATTAAGTCCCACGAGGAAAGCCCTGAAGTTTTTATGCCTTTGAAGTCTGCCATTTGAAGTTCCGAAGTTTCACTTAATAGATAGTGGGTGGGACAAGATCTCTTTGCGCCGCCTTTAGGGAAAAGTGGCCGAAGATCAGAATGCCTGGAAGTTAGGAATGTACACGGATTTTCGGTTCAGGTAGGATGTGCAATTTTATTTCTAGTTTTACCGCTGACAACAGCTTCTATATAATGCTCTAATCATCCTTTAGTACATATTTATCTATGATACACGTCACAAAGCAAGCTAAGATATCACGTTTTCATTCTTTTGTTGTTGGGCGCGTTGTCCATTTTTTTCAATACCCAAAATTGATCAAATATTCTTTAGCATTCGGGATGAAGAAAAATCAATCAAAGCTATTAGTGAAATAAAATTGATATTTCATGCCCACTTAATCCTGCCAACCTGGGAAAATTCAAACAATTTCAATTTCCAATTTCAAATAATTTATTTCCTCCACGTTGTTTTTTCTTGTTTTTTTATGCTACGTCATAATATCTAATGCCATCAATGATCCTATTCCCTTGGTGTAATCTCGGTCAACACAATCAATGAAATAATTACCAGGGGTAAATAAAATGTTTAAAAACCTTCCATAACGGGGTAATTTTAGCCTTACTTTTTAGCATTGGTTCATATTGAGATAAAACGAACTTTTTTCTGCAAAGAAGTATTTACTCCTCGATTTTGATTTCGAAGATGACTTTTGTAAGTCGAAAACTAGGTCGTTGAACGTATGTTGAAATACGAAGTGGTTTCACCTCAACCGGTACTCTGTTAATTTGGCTTATAGCATTTTTGAAATTTCTGAAAATAAGATCCGTGCATGGAATTTATTTTAAAATGAAAATACTACCCATACTAATTACATGGAAGCAGGGTAGTAGATTGCATGCATTTTTAGTGACATAAGCTGAGTATCGTTGTGGTTAGTGTCATAAAATTCCTCATGATTGTTAACCCTGTGTATAACTGAATGTTCGATGCAGTCAAAATTTATTCCATTTAATCACGGGACACACATAATGAATTCTTATTTTCTTCGGTCCTCCTCCTCCTTATTACTCATTTAGTCCCTTCAATTATGTCAATCAAACTTAATGTTTTATTTCGTTCTGATGTTTGTTATCCGTTAAATTTATATTGACAAAATTTGTTTTTCTTGGTTAATTGTCCGATTTTATTGGCATGATGATGTTTTTGGACTAAAGAAATGTAACCAGTGAATTAACTAAGTCTATTTATGGATCAAATTTGCCTTTTCCGTTTGTGATGGAAGTCGTTTCAGAAGTAATTCTTTATTTCCCATCCTGCACCGCCTTTTCCAAAGACATTAACCTGAAGGTCGCCTCCGAATGCTTGAGTCCATTCAACCTCCGCGGTCCGACGTCGGATCGCGGAAAACAGGCACAGATTGAGTCAAGGAGTGTCGCACATCTTGTTATTTCGGTTCGGTCCGTCTCTTGTCTTGGAAAAAATATGCTGTCTCTCTTCATCATTTGCACCGATATTCTCTCGCAACTCGCCCTCCTCTCGTCTACTCTTTCACTTTGGATCGCAATGGTCCGCTCGCATATCATGAGATGAAATTTGCGCTATGGCTGACTTGCTAGCATGCCACACCCGGTCTTCAAACGCAGGCGTGGCAATTTTCTCTTGTTATTCCGGTTATTATTTTAGTGCAATGTGTAAACCACATCATGCGTAGTATTTGGTTCGTTGTACTTTACCTTTTGGGGTTCTCAGTATCTTCATCTCGGCGTAGATAAATGTTGACGCCTCCAAGTTTCTCTCCATTCTTCATTCTCTTTCTGAAACACTGCTCGCCCAGCTCACCATTGCTCAATGTAAGAAACCTCAGTCTTTGTTCACCTCGCCTAATATAACTGGTGAACTATTAATTGCGACAATTATTAGAGAAGAATTTCCGCAGGGTTCGGTGAGCTAAAAGAATATTATCAGGCACAACTGCAACATTTTTAGCATGTTGTCACTATTAAGAGAGTGCTCATTAGCGTGCACAATATTTTGGCAATTTCCCTTCACCATGCGAAAGAAAATTTAGTCAATGCTTAATTTCCTTCTTATTTTCCTCCCTGCATGTATTCACCCATCTATTCACATCTATATTTGCTTCTCTTTAATATTAAATACCAACGCTCGGTCGTTCGATTTTTATACTTTACATTTGGCTGAATATACTTATTTATTTAGAAAGGTTGTCCTCAGGCTGCAACAAGCTGAATTTATAATGGAACATGTAACAAAAAATTGAATAAGACAAGAATTTATCCAAACACCAATAAGAACAATGGTAACACATGTGAGAATAATGTATGATAAATAGATCTCCATGTAAGGAATATCATTTCACAGAGGATTTCACTTCGGTTTGGTGGTCCACCAAAGTAAGGTCACTGCTCCTTAGTTATCACCACGAAGCGACGGTCTCAGGAACTTTAGTTCGTGATTCTTAATCTTCCGTCGCCAGTTTTTGCCAGTTGAAGACATGCATTCAAGCGTGAACTGAGCAAGACACCGGCTCAGGGTTCTGGTTTGACCATGTTCAATCTGAGCACAGTTGAGATAGGACTGACAAAGTAAAGACTAAAATGAAAAATGGAGTAGCTAAATGTCACGTATGCACGGCAGCCGGCTGTCTCTCTACCGATAGCGCACGGAATTACGAGTATGAGTAGAATCGTTGAGTCACGGGCGGGATATTACGGCGGAGTTCCTTGGGGTGTCGCGGTCCCAGGTTCCGCGCAAGTGATATCATCAGGCTTCGTACGTGATCTGAGTCTGTAATGTGGCAATGGCCCGTGTGTGGCGACAGTCTAGCGTACTCTAACCATCCTCATTACGTGCCACACGCCTGGAAGGTACGAGGGGGGACCCAAAAATAACAGGAATTTTGTTATAGATTCTTTATTTCTCAATATATTTACGTTAAATTTTGTTCACCTCCAAAGTATTCCCCATTGACCACAATGCACTTCTCCAAACGATGCTTCCATTGTTCGAAATATTTATGAAATTCATTTATCGGGATGTCCTTTAGGCCTTCTAGTGATTTTTGTTTTACCTCCTCCACAGTGTCAAAACGCTTTCCTTTCATGTCCCTTTTGAGTCTGGGGAACAAAAAGAAGTCACAAGGAGCTAAATCCGGTGAGTAGGGGGGGTGGACAATCGATATCATGCCGTTTTTTATCAAAAACTGCATCACGGAGAGGACGGTATGAGCTGGCGAGTGAGATGGCGAGGGACAAATTTGGCTGCAACCCTTTTCATATGCAAATCGTCCGATAGAATCGTCTTAATTGAACTCCCATGACACTCCGGACATCTCACAGAGTTGATCAATGGCTGTGCGGCGGTCTTCACAAATAAGGGCATTGATTTTGTAGACGTTTTCGTCAGTTCTTGATGTTGAAGGGCGGCCTGGACGGGGTTGGTCTTCAAATGACATACCGCCATTTTTAAAACGTGTAAACCACTCGTAGACTCTAGTTTTTCTTAGAGCAACTTCCACATAAGCAGCCTTGAGCATTGCAATAGTTTCCGCGGCCGATTTCCCCAACAGGAAACAACACTTCACTTCAGCGCGTTGCTCTTGATAATCCGTCATCACATTTTTCGCCAAAATGACAAAAGTTGTTTCACTAAAACAGCTCTCACGGACGGACCGATCCAGTCACAGCGACGGCACCGCGCATACTGACGCAGGAGGAATGAGCCTGACGTACGACCGACCGAACAAAGGCTTCCCCCACTCTCGCTTCCCACCGCAGCCCAATTTCCGTTACTTTTGGGTCCCCCCTTGTATTTTGGGCACCATTGAGGAAGCCGTAAATTTATGGGCAAATGTGTCGGTGATGCATGCGTATTTGTTGCTAAATAAACTCGACGAAATTCCATGTGATTTGTGGGGAAGAGAGGCAGGACGATTTAGCGAACGAAAAGTTCTCCTTTGATTGAAATTTAAAATTTGAAGAGGATACTAGCAGGGAATGGTCTTTTTTGTCCTGTGGCATGAGTGTCCGTTTTGACTGCCGCCTCGCATGATCATGAAAGAAATTGTTGCGCCACCCCAAGCTCTCACCGTTAGCTAACTGAAAGAACATAAGAATCGCGAAATTTGAAATAATTAAAATCTATATTCAAGAGAAACAACTGTAAGAAGTAATTATTATTATAGGTAATCTAGGTAGGTTTTGGATGGACACAAACTACCAAATAATTCTCTTGTCTCTCCTAACAAAACATAACCCAACATCCTACTCCAAAACAAGCCCCTCTTCATCTCTGTATAATTCCTTTCTCCCTTCAACCCGTCCAAACATCGCTATCGCATTCCTGCCCCATCCTCGTTTGCCTAATATTCCCCCCTCCATCTTGGCCATCGGAACATACAAGCCCTTCCACCACGTCAAGGCTGTAGTCCACAGGAGGGGTAAAAAATAATAATAATTTTAAAATTATTGAATTTTACTCTTGAATTAGTTTCTTTCATTGATGAATGGAATAGCCCCAAACAATTCACTCGCTCAGTGTGTCGTATGAATTGTCATTTAATAATTCAAAAATTCTAATTTTAACTTCTCTTATGATCATTTTGTTGACGCCTCCCCCGACGGAATTCCACGCCTTCCATTGTGTCTTGACAAACAGTTTAGGAACAGCTGCCAAATGGAATATTCAATAGTATCGTTAACCACATTCTTTTATCTTGATGTTATGTCCCCCCCCCGTCATGAATTGAACCACTACTCTAACCCATCAAGCAATCAAATGTTTGGCCTATCAATTAATGATAAGCATGGTGACACCTCACCATGAGACTGTAACAGTTAATATAATTGTTTATTTGCTCAGTAGCTTTTATTTATTAGAAAACGTTTAAGAAATTATTCTCTCGAAAAACGAGCAGAAACCATCGAGGTATCCTTAACCATTTTCTGATTGAATGCATCGGTTTTTGCGCAGGCCCTTATGTTCTTGCCATTAAGTTGGTCATTTCCTGAGGGCTTCCAATTGCAAAATTAGTGTTAGCATTACATAAATTAAAGATAATTGTCAATTTTTGGCACTATTTGTCTCAACTGTGGTAAATAAATACCCGTATAAAATGTATGTGGATTTTCGTTTCCTTGTTGTAAACATTTGACTTGGCCCACTCTGAGGATCAACTTTCGCGAAAGAGACGTGTGTTGAGGAGGCAGCTTAATATTCCAGAAGTCACCGAACATATTTTGCACGCAAATTTTTCATATTCGCCCCTGACCACACACAATTATATCCTCTGGAGCTATGGACTGTTGAAAATAGTGGTGAAAAGGCAATTTTACGAAAATCAATTAGAGCCTGGGGTATAATACTCGAAATACTTAACGAAGGCATTAAAGTGAATAAATATTAACACGACAAGAGCTCGTTGGATGCGAGAAGCGGTTAATCATTAATAATGGCGTCATCAGCTTTGATCAAAGGATTGATGATGATGTACTCTTATTGCAGCTAGCTTCCAATCCTATTTGTCTCATTACACAATATTTTAATCTAGGTACGAAAACCAACTGCCGTTGTGCTTGAGGTTGGGCCTACCGTTTCTGGTATCTCGCAAAATTAATAGGCAACTCTGTTGAATTATTCCCAGGATTGACACTGATGATGATAGATGGATGCGTAAATTTTTCATCGTGTTAATTTTTCGATATCAAGCTGTCAGAAATTACAAGTCTTCCGAGAATGAGCCAAGATCTTTAAATTTCGTCGGACTACACGCCCCCCCCCCTTTCCCAAACGCGAGGAAATCGCGGCCATCTCCTCATGGCCATCGCGGCCTCGAGACGTGGGTGTTCCTCCCGTAGACACTTGGGTGCCTAATCACTCGGGCGGCGCACATGTCCCCCTTTCGTCTCGGCTATTCCGGGATGAAGAGCCGCTCTCCCCCGTGTTCGGAAGACACCTTATACCAATGCGAGCGTATTAGATGGCTGGTAACGAACGTCTCCACGCAGCGAGTTGCCTCCAGCTGTTTTTCGGCGTCTTATCCGTAGTTTTGGATCCGTTTTCTGAATATTAATGGCCCCATCTCTCTGTGGTGTTGGGAACAAAATTGGGAATGGTATATTCACCAGGCAGCCGGAGCGATACCAGAAATGAAAACTCTACGTTAGGTGTGTAGGTATCTCAGATGTCCCTCACTGAAATGTTGTTCGCACCCTAATTGATGGAGTACATTATGTAGAAATATTTGTCGAATGAGGTCGTGTTTAATTTTCGAGTGAGTTGGCAATATCTTGTAATGGTTTTATGGATAAATGAAATGTGTTTGTCTTCGGAAACCCACAGAGGGGTTGGAAGCTAAACGTTTGTCGCATAAATGCAATTATTCTCCCTGCAAATCTTTTATCAATAAAAATACTGAACAACAATTCCATTTTAAGAAATATATGGCTACATGTACAGCATATATTAGTTCATACGACTATATCTTCGTTAACACCCCGTTATCCACCAAAAAGGTGTGTGGCAGGGGGTTCAAACATCAAGTGGAATGGGTAAGGGATAATATGGGAGATGAAGGGAAAAGGAAACAGGGAACAAAAAATCACTAAAAACCTCGAAAAAACTTGCGTATTTATGTCCATACTGGTGAAAACCTAGTTCAAAACAAGCGTTAATTTCACCCAATAAAATAATTCTTTGGTATGCGAAAAGAGGGCATGCAAAAGGCCCAAAACCAGTTTTACGATAGACCTCCGCAATACCAAGACAGGTCATGCACAGCTGGAAAGTAAGAAGGGAGAAGTACTATTAATTCATGGACATACAACTCATAGTCCCCGATCCTAAATTCACAAGTAGGAAATGTGACTCCCGCTATTGGCAGCGGATGGCGTGAGACATCCCCCCAACAGAGAGGGACGAGGGATGAAAGGGGGAGCTGGAAAACGCAACGAAAAAGGGTAGGGAATGTTGTGACATGCACTACAAAGATTATATGTCAGTCCCATGCAGTCATGCGGGAAGGGGTTTGCCAACAAAACATAAGAAATTAGTCAAAATGCATGTATTTAAGAAAAACTAATTATTCCCTAGACGCTGTGGGCGGTAAGTGGGACTTTTGCCATCTCCAACCCTACAGCTACTATCCCGTATTGTCCTTGTGAAGAAGAATTCCTTTAGTATGCTAGTCCGGCTTCTATTCCTCGAATTTTATATTTATGATCCAAGCGACCAATGTGTATTGGATTGCAAATACTTGACGAGACCTTAGCGCTGAAACAAGCGGCTCTGAATTTATTTAGGGATCGGAATGGTGCGGTGGCTAACGTACTCGCTTCCCACCCAGATGGTACGGGTTCGAATCCCGGCGGAAATAGATATTTTTCAGAGGTATCTCGATCCCTACTTGAGGTGCTTTGTGGGGGGCACTTTGAGTGAGTACGCCGTCTGTCGGATGGGACAATAATCTGCGGACCCCTTGGCGCCTTTCGTTAAGAGTAGTCTAATGCCGACGCCGGGTTTCTCTCCACCCTTCATCCTTTCCTGTCCTTCCCTAATGGCGCAAATGACCTCGGCTGTCACCTCCCCTAAAAGCTACAACTGAATTTATTCAATAAATTCAACCTAGCATTAAATCGTCTTTGTTCTAATGATTCCCAACCTAACTCCAGAAGTATCAAGAAGTTCATATACCATGTACAATTCATGAAATTTAATTGTTTGAGCAGAATTTAGTCAGTCGGCGAATTATCGCAAATTCTTCACTTCTGGGTTAGATGGCTTAGAGCGAGCGTCATTATCTCTTGCGGTACCCTTATGCCTAACGTGCGGTGCAATAGTAATGATATGAATGTGGAATATCACTTAGTATGAGAAAGGCTAAGGAGGTGGGCAAGATTCTTGGGAGGATTATTTTGAAAATGTGTGAGAAAAAAATGTGGAGAGTGCCATAAGTCCCTCATTCTTACAGACCATGAGGTTAGGACATGAGTTAATCCTGCTAACGATGCATGCGTTTCTTAATTAGGTTCCGTCGTTTGACATCATTGACTTACGTGATATTTGGTTCTCTTCGTTTTTGAGAGAACGCTTTTGAGAATAAATTGTTTGATATATCTTCACGAGAATGCGGGGATCGTTCTATGCTCGAATAAGAGAAAATGGAGTAGAAGTGGAGGAGAGAGAGAATGCTATCGATAAGCATCTTTGAATGTGGAGTGTATTTCTCTCGTTTTGCATATGATAATCAGCTCGGGTAATATGTATTGAATTTATTTCCCCTTCGCAAATTCTGATAGTCGCAAAGCAGAGATGTGAAAGTAAATTGTTTCCCCCTTGGCATTCGGGAGGTTGAATACATTTGTATGAGAATTGGCTCTGCTGATGAGATCACGCTCGTGCGCTATTGATTTCCCTTCGTGTACGAAAGTTCCGCTGGAGGCCAGTGGAGGCCATCGAAGGATACTGCGGTAGCTCCGCGGGCTATGGGCAAGTGCCGAGAATCACCGCGAAATTTATGAGTCAGAGATAACTCTAGTAGACAACCGAAATAAATTATTTGGAAGGCCCAATGGGGTACGTCCGCATCTATTCATTCCGAATCATTTTGGAACAAGTTTTCGACGGCGGGGAAACAATGACAGCCAAACCATTAATTTATTCCTCATGCATTTCGATTTTCTCCATGCTGAATAAATGGGTTTCGCCCGGGGCCCTCCACGACGTGCAATTGAAACATTTGATTTTTATTAATTGTTCTAAATATTGTCGAATCTCACATGTGGGTCGTTCGAATTTGCCATATTTCCAGCATAAATGTTTCTTTCACCAGTAACATTATTGTCTGGGCCTCTATTTCATAAATGTTCGACCCATTCGTTTCCTTTATTCATTTATCTAGCTTTTGTCGGAAAACAGTACTTTTTGGCCTTGTGCATCGGATTATTAACAGTGATAACAAGGAAAACGATTATGGACACCTTAGGTGGAGAAAAACCCACCCAGGCGGATATCGAACCCACGACCCTTGGATTGGTGGACAAGGACGCTACCCCGCCGCCACCGGGGCAGGCCAAATGTCGTGCCAACGGCACCCGGTGTTCCCAGGCGTTCACCCATCCAAGTAATTAATAAAAAACGCCTTCTCAACTTTGTCATGCGGTGAATAACAGCCATTTATGCACAGAAATATCCAAAATCGACTCCAATTCGCTCGATTATGATTGATCGAAAAGTTTTGGAATCGGATTTATTAGAAATTCTGGATTAATACTTTTGAGAGTCATGCCTCGCCTCCATTAGCAGGATCGTGTCGTCACTTCATACATTTGACACCCTTTACAGCTGCTCAGATATTAATTATTTATCTATTCTTCTGCCGTGTGAAGAAGTAAACGTGTCTTCGTCACTTTGGAAACCAGTTCGATATTAGGCTTATTAATTCGTTGAATAAGTTGTGATCGCGCCTTTTTCATGAATAAATTACGCGTTCTTACGGGCTTGCGCGTTGCCTCTCTTATGTACTTGGGGATTAATTGGAAGTAGGCACCCGCTAGTTTCAATTTTGCCTGAATTAGGACTTTTATTTGCCACTATACCTGTCAACACATATACATGTATGTACAAATTCGTGTGATGTCATAATTCGTACATTTATGGACAAGTATAACACTCATTATTGTATTAAGTCAGTATAGCACCACAGTTCTGAAGGATCAATCCATTATATTTCCATGAATATTAATTTTTACCCAATTCTATTTCTCCGTTCAAAAACATTTGGTCCCAAGGAAATATATTTTCAAAGTTTTCCCATAGTGACAGATAGTGGCTTTCAGAAATCCAGACACTCTCTCCCAATAGCCACCTAGGAAATAGAGAGAAAGTACGTATATCAAGTATAAATATGGTCAAATAGTGCATCGGAAATATTATGGGTGAAATTTAGTCCTCTCCCTGAATATTATCATATTTCAAAGTTTTTCATTTTTTCTTGTTGGAAGCCGGTGAGTTCGCGGGTCCCCGAAATGCCTGTAAGCGTCTCCATAGTGTCGCGACATCCAGTTTGGAAATTATGCATTCGAATATGGCATTTTTTGAGGACGCTTGGTGAATGGGTGTAACCTTTCTTGAATACTGGCGTCTTTTTTCATTCTTGGTTGAGAATCACGCTTATGAGCTGGTAGACGGCCGTGACGAAAGGATGATGGGGAGGCGGCGAAGCCTGGGAGGGGGGAGGGCGGGCGATGTCTCTCGATAGGCGACCCGTTTGCCGGTAAAAGTGGCGACCGGAAAAATGATTTGAAGTGGCGTCACTTGTCGGAAGACACGAGGGAATTTTACGACTGTAAAGCACCGTCGTTTTGACGCATCCAGAACCTAATTATGTTTGTACATATATGGAGTCCAGAAACTTAATAAAATTTCAGCACACATTTACTCAATTTTCTGAAAAAGTAACCACAGTATTCAGTGAAAAGAGGAACATAATCGAACAAAAACCAATAAATACCTAAATTTATGCGCATAATACTCTTCGATTTCGTCTAAATGTAGATAAATAAATTCAGATAGATTTACCCCTGGATTAAGCCACATTTTTCCAGTAGCTACTTCATGCTTTCACATGCCGGTCCGGTTAGCTTGATAAAAAACACAATGGTCTGCTAATTCAGAGATCTTAAATTTTTATTTGTTTTTGTTATTTTTTTACATAGCAGCCTGCAAGCCACTGCTGGGGTGTGTGGCAGGGGATACAAGACTGATTTTGACCCAAATACTCGTACCCCTACGGCGACCGGAAAATGCTATTCTGATCATTTATCGTTTTAGGAAACAATGGCATCTAAAACCTATCTTTTCTCCACGCTTGATCTCTCTAATTTTATTGACATGATCTCTCCTACCGTAGTGTGATGGGGGTAATAATACATTTTCAACGGCACTGCTAAGGAGACATCCTTCCAATTTATGCAAGAGATTTAATCTGTAATTTAACCTTCGCTCTGTGAGTGATTCCCAGCCTAGCTTCTCTAATATTTTGGATGTGCTACTAAGCTTATCATAACAACGTTTTACAAATCTAGCTCCTCTGCGCGGCACGTGAACCAATTAGGAAATCAATCACGATTAGGAAATCAACTTCACGAGGATCGCATGTACTTGCAGCATATTCTACATGAGGCCTGACCAGCGTAAAACAACATTTATCTTTTACTTTTTAATTTTAGATCTATCTGTCCCACACTTAATCTCTCGAATTTTAGTGAACTCTCAGCGATATTTCAAAACATCAGTAAATCGACACATCAAACTTACTCCTGTGGTATATTAGCTTTGTGCGGACCTCGTTTGCACTTATTAATATTCCAATTTATTCGCACTCGGAGACGTTACTAAGATGGAATAGAGAGCCTATCTTTGTATACAACAGTGCAGCTTCACCTAAAAAATTATTTTCAGACTCGAAATACATAGCAGGCAACAACACTTCGATATAGCCGCATGGCACCCAGTTGCTTCGCAGAATTAGTATATTTTGAGAATTACATTTTTTTTATCTTACCCTTCCATTCCCAACTTGAAAATCGCCCCCAAAATTAATTTTCAAAACATGCATCATTTTTGTTTTATGTATGAGAAAAGATTTAACATGAAATTTTTTCGGCCTTGGACTTTTCTAGCCAAAAATTCGGATGCGACCCCGGAAGTCTTTATCAAGGAATCAATCATCTCAAATAGTCTTAGGGAGGGAGGGCGTTGCGAGTAAGTGATATTCTTATTATAAAAACACTTCCCTAGAATATTTATTTATTTTATTTATTCAGTATGAGTCCGAAAACAGCACATTTTGGCCTTTACATCGAACTATTAACAACGATAACAATAGTCACCCAAGCCCTAGGTGGAGGAAAACTCACCCAGGCGGGAATCGAACCCGCGACCCTTGGAATGGCAGACGAAGACGTTACCCCGCCGCCACCGGGGTCGGCACCAATCTAGCACCCACGTGAGAAATGTTTTTACATCGGTATTTGAAAAGACTGAGTTAAGGTCTAATGGGTTCCCTCTCCCTTAATCCCGTCTATCGCCTTTATTATAAGCCTCAACTAAGGCATTTATCTGTATCGAAGTCCGCTTCCTTTCGAGACTTCACCATTAAAAAAATTAGTGGATGAGGTGACTTCTCTGGTGAATGAGTACGCTGCAATGCATGGAAACTTTGAGCAAATCTCGTGCCTCGGTAAAAGAAAGCCTTCTCGCCGTCATCAAATTGCTGATCGTCTTGATCAGCGATTTCTAAAAAGACTACCACTGTATCTTTTGTTTTTTTTCGTGATTTGCTTGGACTCTATGCCTTGTATAACGAAATCTCATTTTGATCAAACATCTTAACTCTAAGGAATGGGAATAAACCTGAATCCACATGCCAACAGATTTTTCCTGGCTTTTATCAGACATGTGAAATTGCATTGATTGTAATTTTACTATGCTTCTTCTTCATTATTGAATGCATTGACAGAATGTTTGATGATGAATTGAATAGAAATTTCTGGATTTAAAACTGAGGAGTCAATTCCAAGCAAAACATTGCAACCTTATTTCCTGTTATTGAGGATTGGTCAAAGGGAAACATTCTCCGGCCCAATTAGTCCGAAATCAGGAGTAAATTTTGTATTTCTGGGTTTAGACTTCTAATCACGTGGTAGTTTAGAGGAGGAAGAACTAAAGAAGATGCTTGTATAATCAAAACTGTTTGATCATTCTTGCTCTCTGCGTTTTGTACATCGTTCCGAAACCGACGACTCAATGCAGTTCAGTCCTCCACTTCGTCTTCTTTAATGATTCGAGCCATTTCACGCGACTCTTGAATGCGGCGACTCTCTTCAAGAATTGGGATCGTCCAGAGGCCGCCCCTCCAACCCATTATGAAAATCGGCTCGGTTGACAGAGGCGCCATCCCTCGAAGAGTCGGGGAAGCGGAAAATATTAAGAGATGGAAATGGGGAAGATTTTACATTAGCCGTGCGTCCTTGCTTTGTCTCTTTCTTCTCCCCTCGTGTTGAGAGAAAATTATGACTGACGAAAAGTTTCCAAGATTTTGTGCATGCCAAGGAAAACTTATTTTATCCTTATATTTTTCAAAACGTTCCACAAAGTTCGTAAAATAAAGACGTGTCGTGAGATGCAGATTGTCATCGTTAAATTTTCTTTCTTTTAGGGGAACTCGTAAAAAAGATAATTAATTCGCCGTAAGACCCCGGAAAATAACGATATATTCTGTTTAAATAAACTTGTTTAATTGAAAAATATATACATACTTTTACAAAAAATAAAGTCTGGTATCTCGGTCCAAAATTCACGATCGATAGAGCCTGTATGTCGAGTGCTCCTGTGGCTGACGATACTGTGCGCTTAAGCTTTCCATAATATCTCGCCAGGGGATCTATTGAAAGATAGTCATGATAGTAGTCTTTATTGGCTTCATATACGTATTTGAAGAAGGCATTGGGCAGAATGAGAGTCGCCAAAGAGATTTCACATTGTCGTTTCTCATGACGCCATGAAATAAAAATTAATCGAGGATAACATAAAATATCCAAGTAATCAGTTTTCAAAGCGAATTTGAATGATTCTTAACCATATTAAACAATTTATATTAAAGAGAAAATTATTTAGAATTGGTTTTTTATTTCAATAAATTTGTTATATCAGAGCATTGGCATGCATTGAAATATTTTTCAAATAAAAAAATAATCGCATTTAAACCCTTCTCTTACTAATCCATGTCTTCACCTCATCCATCTTATTTCAATGTTGTTTCCCTCGGCACTGATGGAGTGTAGTATCTTAATGTTTGTCGTAAAACACGTATTTATCCAGAAAGGCTGAAATCTTATTGACTCATTCGTTCTCTATTTCTAATCTGCTACTCATCCCAATCGGCTCCATGATGAAGCCTTCATAGTCATCTCACGTATGCTTTGAATAAATTTCGTCGCCCAGTCGATGTCAGTTGCACGGCCCGAGAGGTAGGAAACTCGCGAAAGAGCGCTCGCGAAGAATGGAAAGAGCCATTAGTGTAGGCGAAGGGGGGGAAGGGCCCCTTGGGTAGTGGGATGGTGGGCTTGCACTTCGAACGCATGCTCACGTCCGTTCTATACGACAGCTCCATGAATCTTAACCCCGTCTCTGAATCAATCTGCAGTGAATGGAAATTATCGCCCGAGTCTCTCCAACATCCTACCTCTTTAGCCGACTAATGCTTCCACTCCTCGAGTTCCCGTTGAGGAAGGCTCGACACCGCACCCATCCCTTCAACGGTGTGATTTGCTACGAGCGGTTATCATGTACAAGCGTCATTTTCTTTTAAGTGAGTCGATAAAATGTCAATGAATTCCGAAGTATTTCCATTCCTCAGTCTTCCTTTGACGCTAAGGAATAAATGAAGCCTTTGCGGTTTCACTGAAAGTAACTTTTCGACCGAAGACGCTCTCCTGTAGTGGAACCCAGACGGCACATTTCAGCAGTTAATTCTCTTGTTTTCGTTCTTGGAATTGTTTACGTGTTTTCTCGTGTCAGGATTTTTGAGTACCGTGGAAAATATTTTTGAAGTTCCAGAAGGTACGAGTAGATAGTGTACGACGATGCGTATGTCGAATGTACACCGGAAACTTAGCTGAAGTTGAGCATGTCAGTTCATCTCGTACTTTCGTTCATTCCTCGAATGGTTTCTCTGTGGCATGGTCATTGGTTTAAAAGTTCACAGGAGTAAACAAGTAGATCTTTTTCTCTTCTCCTTTCCTTCAGCGACTTAGCGTTCAACATTTTCGATTAATCCATTTTCCATGGTCCTTAGAACGTTCAGTTATCCTTTCTGCTGTGTAACGGCGTTTCGTCGGAGACAGCAATTTTTTTTCATTTGTCCGAGACATTAGCTAATGGAACGAGTTTCTTAAGTGTCTGTTGGAGTTGAGTGGTGTCTGTCCGTCGATCTCTTTCCTGAATTTGATAGAGTCAATAAAAAACACTAATTATTCAGGTGCTCTTCTAGTAAAATATCCTCTTAGCCTCTTAGCAGGCCGGAAAGCACTTCAGGGATTTCTACCTGTGACTTTTAAACGTGTGTGGGTGGCTGTGATTATCACAGAAAAAGTAATTTAATTAGTTTTCAACGACTAATCTCGCCTAATGACAAGCTATTTTCGCCATTGTTTTTATCTGTAAAAATTTTGTTATTCATTAAATTTTGATGATTTGGATACAGATTGGGTTGTTTTAAATAGGACTAATAAGTCCGGATTTCAGAGTAACCGAACATCCAGGTTTGCGAATAGTTGATAAACGTGAGAAAAAGAATGCATTTTGGACTTACTAAGGCTACGGTTTTTTGGTCGCAACTCCTATGAAACTCCTGTACACTTATTTCAAAGCACATGATCTTAATTTCCCACCTTCTCGTATGATAAGAGAAGTTTTTAAAATTTAGCTCAATACTTTGGTTTACCCTTATTCATAGAGACTGGTGTGAGATTATTCTTCCGCCCATGACGGGATTTAGTAACCCGAGCAACGGGATTCGAATAACATCATGTTTGCGAGGTCTGACCTCGCAGAAGAATCTCATGCGTCTTTGAATAGATCCGTATCTCTGATACCTGGATAGGTTAAGGTCAGTTTCAGGTGCGAGGAAAAATGGGATGGACAGCAACTACATGTTTTATTGCCTGGCTGCACTTTACGGTGTTCTCCCGATAACATTTCCACTGTAATATTTCTTGCAGTTTTATTACTCCTCGAGACTTGAGCCCGGAGAGCCTATTCTATATATGTGTATATATATATATATGTGTGTATATATATATATATATATATATATATATATATATGTGTGTATATATATATATGTGTGTATATATATATACTCATATATACAGAAACATATATAAGGAAAAGGGATAGGAACACGTATATATAAAGGACGAACACAATAGAGGTGGGGAAGGCGGAATCGAACGGATCACAAGAGTAAAAATATTTCCTCAACCGGGACTCGAACACCGGATCTTTCCACTTGCCGGGCGGATGCTCTTAACCACTTGAGCTATCGAGGATATGTAATTTACCCTGAGATCCGTGGGTCTTATATGTCGCCAAGCGCCCCGATTCTTTAGCCAAGAGATGGCGTTAGGGGGCTGTTTCACCCACCAAAGGAGAAATAGACAATACACAAGAGGAAAGGACAGTGGTTAGAATTCATACAACATCGTACAGGAAAAGAACAGTGCGTTTCGTGGCACGCATAGCCAGAAGAAAGAGATTAGCCACATTGGCCAAATACACATTCAAACACGAAATCCCGCCAAACGGCGAATAAATACTCATATATACAGAAACATATATAAGGAAAAGGGATAGGAACACGTATATATAAAGGACGAACACAATAGAGGTGGGGAAGGCGGAATCGAACGGATCACAAGAGTAAAAATATTTCCTCAACCGGGACTCGAACACCGGATCTTTCCACTTGCCGGGCGGATGCTCTTAACCACTTGAGCTATCGAGGATATGTAATTTACCCTGAGATCCGTGGGTCTTATATGTCGCCAAGCGCCCCGATTCTTTAGCCAAGAGATGGCGTTAGGGGGCTGTTTCACCCACCAAAGGAGAAATAGACAATACACAAGAGGAAAGGACAGTGGTTAGAATTCATACAACATCGTACAGGAAAAGAACAGTGCGTTTCGTGGCACGCATAGCCAGAAGAAAGAGATGAGCCACATTGGCCAAATACACATTCAAACACGAAATCCCGCCAAACGGCGAATAAATACTCAGATCTCTTATATATATCTCAATACTCGAGATGATCTCTTTCTTCTGGCTATGCGTGCCACGAAACGCACTGTTCTTTTCCTGTACGATGTTGTATGAATTCTAACCACTGTCCTTTCCTCTTGTGTATTGTCTATTTCTCCTTTGGTGGGTGAAACAGCCCCCTAACGCCATCTCTTGGCTAAAGATTCGGGGCGCTTGGCGACATATAAGACCCACGGATCTCAGGGTAAATTACATATCCTCGATAGCTCAAGTGGTTAAGAGCATCCGCCCGGCAAGTGGAAAGATCCGGTGTTCGAGTCCCGGTTGAGGAAATATTTTTACTCTTGTGATCCGTTCGATTCCGCCTTCCCCACCTCTATTGTGTTCGTCCTTTATATATACGTGTTCCTATCCCTTTTCCTTATATATGTTTCTGTATATATGAGTATTTATTCGCCGTTTGGCGGGATTTCGTGTTTGAATGTATGTATATATATATATATATATATATATATATATATATATATATATATATATATATATATATATATATATATATATATATATATTATATATATATGGGTATATATATATATAGGGGTATTGACCGGCAGTGGGATGTTGAAGACTGTGATAGACTCGGCTTTTAACGTAAAGGAATGTAGAAGCTTGAGAGAAGAAGCGGGAGTATTAAAACTCTTAAAGAAGTTTTCATGTCCGTTTTTGCGATAGTGATAACAGGGACATTGAGTAAGAATGTGAAGAAAAGGCTTGTTAAAACTTTGGCATGGAGCGTGGTAATGTTCGGCGAGGCAACATGGTCATTGAAGCAGGATGATAGTCGTAGATCGGAGGCTTTTGAAATGCGGGTGTGGGGAAGGTCGATTCGACAGAAAGGAAGACAAAAAGGTGGCGCTAGGTATGGAGGGGGAGGTGAAGGGATTGCTGGGAGAAATCATAAGGAGACAGAAGAAACATTTTCAAAGGTATTGATGGGCAGTGGGATGTTAAAGACTGTGATAGAGGGGAGAATGTTCGAAAAACGAGGAAGGGGCAGAAATAGGATAGAGATTTTGGATGGAATGAAGGGAGGAAGGAAGTATACGGAGACGAAGAGGGACTTTGTTTTAGAGTAGGATGTTGGGTTGTGTTCTGTTAGGAGAGACAAAATATTTATTTAATAGTTCAAACCATCGGACATCTATCTTATCCGGTTGATTACCGAATTTTAAGAAATAACATTTTCACTGCGTATTCACTTATGTGTGATCTTAAAATATCATATTTTGCGATTAAATATTCAAGGAAGCAAATGAAAAAATTACGATTAAGTAATGAAATTAGACAATCGTGTTTACTTGCATTACGGAGAAACTTGAGGAAAATCGGTAAAAATCGAATAGGTAGAAAAAGATTAAGGAAGTATCATAAGATAAGTGGGATGCTAGAAAATAATGATGCAACACCAAGTACAGTATAAAACAGTTCTAGTACTGCTGTGCTGATCAAAATGTTCCCGTGAAAAATATTCTCAGACTGCGTATAGCCTTTTATATTCGTTCGTAATGCTGTCGAGCGCAATTCTCGTCTTGATTGTCCAGTTCTCAACCGTCTCAGGAGGAACCTTCTCCGCCGAGTGTGGCTGTCTATGATTATGCGATGAAGTTATTTCATTATCGAACAGATACAGCTGATCTAAACGATATATATTGTCGAATTCCATTTAATTCCCTCTCTGTTTTAACTGTAATATATTCATTGAAAATTTCCTTTAACTTCTACTTATTTTGTTTGCAAGTGAATAATAAGCCGATTGGGTTCGATTACATGGTTCACTTTCTCTTTTCAGGATGCGGTTGCCATAAAAACGGCTCCGATTCCCCTGCCTGTGATATCGTGAGTGGCCAGTGTCTCTGCAAGCCCAACGTCGCCGGTCGGGCTTGCGACCAATGTCGGGTGAGTAGTATTGTTTTCAACAAACCCGACTTTATGGAATAATATTAGTATTATTCGATTGCATGAAACATATTTACTTGAGCAAGAAATGTGTGAAATAATGAAGTAACCATCTAAGCAAAAAGAAAAATCCATACTTATTCACTTATACATATGGAAATTCCCTATAACCTCTCACCGACCAGGATAATAACCATTTATTTTTCTTTTAAAAAAGTTGGAGACAATGCAATAATTTCAAAGTGTAGAAAATAATTTGCCTTGACCGAGATTCGAACCCGGATCCCTCGATGTCCGCCTCGGTAGCTTAACTGGATAAAGTATTCGGCCAGACATCGAGGGATACGGGTTCGAATCCCGGTCAAGGAAAATGATTTCTATACTTTGAAGTATGGAAATTGTTTCCTTGTAATGCGCAATAGGGGATGACTCCGTCAAACGTTACTGTAGCGGCGTCTCCCGTAGTTTCTTTGAAAGTCGGGGACCGTTCTAAAAGTGGTGTATTGTAACTCCTAAGGTTTCGCCTAATAATGATGGCTATTTTGATTGATGTGTCTTATGGACAACATAAAGCAATCCTGGCCTGTTCTCATAGAATAATTTTGCTGAATCCTCTCTTGCGTGATATGGTTCTTTGCGGTGGAGTTTTGAAAATATAAGACTAAGATATCCCTATCACTTAGGGTTAATCAAATTCTTTTCTTTTCATTACCATAAGATATGCTTTGTAATTCGTCATATATCTGTCATGCATTTCCTATCGTTACACATTCAATCTGAATCCTTCGGCAAGCCGCAGCTGGACCACACAAATGTTAAGGGGGAACTATCCAAAATTCTAGGAGAGAACTCCGAGAACGTCAGCCACGTAATACTATTTTTGAAAGACATTTTCAATCTGATGTAGTTAGCCTATTAATTATTTGAATCCGTTAATAAACCCGTTTTTGGATCCTTTTCAAATATGAGAATCGTTTTATGGATGATTTTGATTCCCATCTAGCTACTTAGGAAATAATTAGTGATGATTAGACTTTAAGGGGTGCGAAATAACCTTCGTAATCCGAACAGCCTCCAACTTTAATACTTACCTTCCCATTGAACCCCACTATTTCCCGCTTTGTTTACGATATACTGAAATAGGGTGAAGCAATGGATAAAAAATTTTCCTCCAGGTGGAATACAAAGAGTAAACGTAGGGGATGCGTTCTCAAAAGAGGCGAACGTTATAGCAGGAATTCCATAGGGCAGTGTTCCAGAATCATTACTTTTCTTCATTTATTTAAACGATCTACCAAATAATTTATATTCCCAAGTAAGACTCTTTGCCGATGATTGCATTATATACTGAGGGGTAGAGCATGTAAATGACCGCGCAATACTACAAAATGACATCAATCACCTTGGTGACTGGGTTGCAAATAATAGCATGGGCTTTAATGTTAGTAAGAGTAAGCATATACATTTTTCAAATAAAAAGAATGCACACAAGGATATTTAGGCCCTCTTTTGGAGAATGACTCCCATGTAGCCCTCATTGCAAATATTTATGCGTTTACTTAACTAGGCATCTTGGGTGGGGAGTCCAAGAAGATGATGTGATACGGAAGGCATTTATAGTACTGCATTGGGTAATGAGAAATTTAAAAGGAAGTAGCGTAGCCACAGAATAAAATGATATAAAGTACTGGTTAGCCCTATCCTAGAATACTCTCCATAGTATGGGATCCATATGAGGTGGAACATATTAAAAAGATAGAAAAAGTTCAAAGAAAGGCAATAAGATAATATGTACTCGGAAGGTGCAAAGGAGCAGATAGTGTCACGAAATGATGGATATACTGAAATGGGAGAGTTTGAAAAACAGAGGAAAAAGGAGTAGGTTAGCTGCTATGCACAGAGTTGTTAAAAATGACGAAGCTTAGGAAAATTTATGGAAGGTGATAGAAAAACCAAGTTTTGAGGGAAAAAACGACCACAGTTTTTAAATAAAAATAAGGACACAAAAACAAATAAGAAAAAATAATAAGTTTTAAACAGAACTATTGTTGAACGGAACCAGCTGCCTGGTTTTTTGAGCCCTTTCCATCAAATTTTAGGAGTTTTAAGAATAGGTATGAAGCAGCCTCAGGACGAAGGACTGGGTAATAAAATTTATTCGTCGGTGATTATTATATTATTTTATTTATTAAAAATATCGTTCTGTACTTGATGTGGATGGGGTGAGAAGTTGAATTGTAAAAATTCGTGGTGTCATAACGGTGCGTGATTTTGGAAGGGGCATGATGCAGAAAAGTGTGTGATTTTGGACGGAGTGTGAGTTGGACGGTGAGTATGGTGTGAACCTGGGCTATATGTGATGGCACAGGTACGGTTGGGAATTTCGAGAATCTTTAAGTGCCATTGTTTATCAATGCATTTTGTCTCATATACTATGTTCTTCTTCGGCATTATAAGGGTGGATCATTAGACCGTTGCCACGGGGCCATTTGCCTAATTGTAACGAAACGTAATTAATAATACTAACTACGGATTCCAGGACCATTCGCCCCCTTTTCCTACCCTTAAATCACCTTGTCTTTTTCATTTCCTCGTTCCAGCCGGGATACTGGGGCTTGTCCTCGGGCAGGGGCTGCCGTAAGTGCAGCTGTGACACCCTTGGCTCCAGCTCGGGTGGTGGCAGCGTCCGAGTCGAGTGCGACCCGGAGACTGGTCGATGCGCTTGCAAGCCGGGCGTTGGTGGATCCACATGCAATCGCTGCCTGCCTGGGTTTTATGGCTTCTCAGAGCAAGGATGCAAACGTTAGTAATAACTGTCTGAATTATTTTTTCCTGTGGCGAGTAAAGAAGCGCCATGGATGAAATTCTTCATCGGAATTTTGATATCCTTTACAACGTGTTTGGGAGGCATTCAATTGAGAATGCATTGGCTAAACCTTTCCAAAATGAGTGGATTAGTGATTTTAGCATCGAGTTACGCATCAACCGATGCTATAAATGAATTTCATTCATCGCTTATTTTCATTAGTTTTGTTCAGTTTCGATAGTTAAATTAATAAACTATTTTAGTTTTAAAATTTTATATCCCGAGTGAAATACAAATAAATGACATAGTTGGAAAACTTAATATAGCCAAAACAATGTTTACTTGGAATTATGATTGTCTTTAGCTACATTCTCGTCTTTTGAAATGTTTCCAGTATGTCAGTTCGAATAAACTTTTCATGTTGATTGAACAGCAGCTTCTTTTCATCCATTTAGCCATCATTTACGAGTGCAAATTCTCTCCGATTTCTATAATCGTGCATTTGAACCTATTGTTAGCGACAACCAGAATTTACCTCACTAAAACAGTAGTTGAACATGATTTTATAATTTAAAATATGTAAAGTTATTTTGATGCGACAATTTTATGAGAAATACTGAAGGGATGTAATAACTCACGAAGTGGAAGAGAAAAGGGAATGAGAAGAGGGTACCAGACTATAGGATGTGGAACGGTAAGCAAACCGAAATCATTAGTGTCATCTCCAATTTAAATCGTTGGCCAATATTTCTAACAAACAGAATGTGATTGCGTCCACTAATCCATCGGAAACATTTGAAGGAGAGAATGGTAAAGCAGGATAAATTAAGCAAGGAATAATAGGAAAGGTACAACCTGGGACCTCCGCTTCTCAAAGATACATGTCAATCAACAAGCCTTCTAAAAAAATCGTAAATCCAATGTGCATACTGATAACATTTGAATCATGTATTGCGAAATGTAGTTATTTTTTAGTATTGCGGGAGATTTAGAGGCGTTCAAAGGCCGTGCATAAGTCAATTAAAAGTAATTCCTCAGTTTCATAGACCTCTCTTCTCGTTTCATAATTTCCTTCTCACTCACGTAATTCCGATATTTCCCGATCTCTGCCCAAGTTTGAATATTAAGGGAAGACAAATGTATGGCAACACTACGACTGGTCTTAATTTATTTTGTCTCCTATCATAGCAGAAAGAACGTGGAACATGTTCATAAATCATATCTGATTGCGTATATAGAATTTTGTGTTTGCCATGGTAGACAATGATTACGTGTTAGGCTTTTGAATTGATGCCAGGGAAAATGTTGGCCGTAAGTGTGAATACCCTCTAGGATTTTCGTCATACATGACCTGTGGGTTGCGGAATACGTAGGATAAAATGTTATACTTGGCATAATCTGTAAATAGGCTAAAGTTAATCATGGACTATTTTAAAGTATTGTTAGTTTTTATCTTGTACCGCAGAATTTTTTTATGTTTTATATAGTTTTAGTAAGTACGCAAAGTTCATGAATTTTGGCATGTATGGTTTGAATTATACATATTTTGTTGGCTTAATAGAAATTTCAATTTTTGCAACAGAGTAAGTAATGTGCTGTAAGAAATGGAAATATTTTTGAAATATTATTATCAATGCTTATTTTTCGTTTTACATAACCAATGGCTAGTAGAGTAATGCCCTTACAAATGCTGATTACACCCACTATTGAATCAGGAATGACAAACATTTTCTTAATTTAAATTATCTAGAAATCATTATTTCCATTGAATAATAGTAATTGGTTTTAATAGGTATAGATTTTGGTCCAAATCTATACCTGAAATATCATTCCAAACTGATTTTTACGAGTTTTTTAATGCATGCACATAAATGACTACTACCCTTAATTTAGTAAGGAAACTAATAATATCAATTATTATTTGCAGCTTGTGAGCCGTGTAATCGTGATGGGCATGTATGCGACCCTGTTAGTGGACGCTGTGTTTGTCCACCACTCTCAGAAGGAGAGCGGTGTCAAATCTGCATGCCGGGTTCATGGAAGGATCCCAATTCTTCGGAGCCAGGTTGTAAGGTAGGAAAAAAAAATGGTGAACCAGCAAAACTTCATTGTAGAGACATTCTTAAATTGCATCCAGCTTCTAATCTTGTCTTTCATATAAAGCTATCAACTGAATTAAGAATATGATCATTAATATTTCATTGATTATTTTATGCTCTACAAGCTATGATTACTCTATATATTTTTTTTCATTTGCTGCCAGTGAATAAAAGATTTGTCAACTTATATCACCTTCGTGTGTATTTTTTTCTTGACAGCTTTGTGAATGTGACCCATCTGGTATGTTAAGAATTCAGTGCCACCCAACAACAGGACGCTGTGTGTGCAGAAGAGGGTTTGGAGGCCCCAAATGTGCTGAGTGTGCTTATGGTTTCTATGGATTTCCAGACTGTAGACCATGTAATTGTGACCTTGGTGGGACTGACCCTCGCACTTGCAACTTCAATGCCAACATTCCAAAGAAGAAAGGGAGTGGAAGGGATGGTGGTCGACATTATTACAGGGAAGGCGAGAAGGATGCAGAGGGTATTGAGAGAGGAGACATGCCTCTTGATGACTACGATGAAGAAGGTTATGATATTGGAGACTATAATAAAGGAAGTGAGTGTGCATGTGATCAGGACACTGGGCGCTGCCAATGCAAGGTAAGTTTTGGCCACCTAACTTAACAACAATTGTAGCTCTTAACAACTTTCCTCTTAATTTTCTCTTACTACACTTTTTAGGGTCCATAACATGTACAAAAATTTTCTACTAAATAAAATTAACAAAAATATCCACAAAGCATCAAATTTGCAGTGAAAAATCACAGGAGAATTTTTCACTTAAGCAACAATAAACTGAACAACTAAGCAAATGGGTGGCCTAACTGCTGGGGAAGCATACGCACAAACCCACATGAACAGTTTTCTGGGCTAGGATGTATTAGGCCAAACTTTATGGAACTGTTTCATTCCATCAAAAAGTTTCAGTGATGACTCTTTCCCTCCCAACCCTTCCATTCCTCACCTCTCTTCCACCACCCACTAACAATTTCTCCCCCTTATGAGACCATATATTGTATGGCGGCGGGGTAACGTCCTCGTCTGCCAATCCACGGGTCGCGGGTTCGATTCCCGCCTGGGTGGGTTTTCCTCCACCTGGGGCTTGGGTGTTTGTAATCGTCTCCATCGTTAATACCGTTAATATTCCGATGTAAAGGCCAAAGAGTGCTGTTTTCGGACTAAGGCTAAAATAAATAAATAAATAAAATACCTGACTACACCTATTTCATTTTTGTTCACCTGATTATGTTGATGTGCAATAAAACCTAGGTCATCTGCAATAAAGTTTATATGGAGACCCCATGTGATAATTTTGTAATTTTAGAATAAATTGTATGCTGGGCATTCAAATTCCAGGAAAACATTTGGATTTTGAGGCAAAATTTACTCGAAGTATTTGTTTTGATTCAAAGTTTGAGTTCTGGAACATTCTGATTTTGGTGACAATACTTTACGTGTAAAATAGCTTTTGTGTCATGATGTTCGACATGTGTGAAATGTATGCATGTTGATAGAATGATGTTGTTGTGAGTAATTAACTATAGATTTATTACAATGATGACAGCAGCTGCTAACGGAAATGTTAAAAGTCACCAATGCGTAGTTAGTAGAAATGATTTTTAGAACTCTTGTTTGAAGTCTTTCATCACTCAGTTAGGCATTGAAAGGCAAGGGAAAAGGCCAGGTGATGTGGAATCTCATTATCCAAGTAGTTTTGATTTTAATTGAGTTTTCTTTTCTGTTGCTGTTGGATGCTCAGTTGTTATAGTAAGTTCATTTTTCACATAGTAATCATGATGAACATGTTAATTGTTATTTTTCATGCATTGAATCAATATTCTATACTGCCTTCTCCAATTAGATTCATTCTACCACTGAATCACAAACACACCACATGAGATACACAATTGGATCAAAAATATTCATTGGTCAGCAATATTTATTTTTAATTAATGTTGAAACTAGGAAAATTATTTTTTGAAATTTTTCTAGAGTAAGATTTAAATACTTGCTTCAAGCTATATTTCAATAATCTTGAATTTCAAAATCATATTGCTTACAGCCATATACACTTGGGAGAACTTGTAATCAGTGTAAAGAGGGCACATTTGGAGTATCACGTGATATTCCCAATGGCTGCCTTGAATGCTTTTGCTTCGGCCGGAGTACATCTTGCACCGAAGCTACTGTTTCATGGAGTCAGGTGAGTAATTAATTCATGATAACTTCATGTAATCATGGAAACTATGTACTCAAGATATCTTAGAATGCAATATTTTAAGAGTTAAAATATTAAATAGGGTAATTAATTTGAAGTATATTGGTAAGAGTAAATACTAAATTTCAGTAACCTTTTGTTAATTTGCTATTTTCAGATTGTAATGCCATATTCAAGAACTGTTTACATAGAGTATGATTCACCAGATCCACAGTTCAGGCCTGGAGGCCAGGTGTCACCAGTTAATACTCAAGAAATCTGTTACATTAATGTGAGTTCAATAAACTATTCCAAAGAGCAATTTTAAATTCATAAATTTCAGTTATTTCTTCAGTTGAACCTATGCTAATATATTGAGAAAGGGAGGTAATATGAGAATACACTGATATAAATAATTCAAATATTCTGTGTTCATATTCTGATTTATTTTTTCATCTCCTTTTTGTCTTTATGTGTTCACACTAAAACTTATCACTGTATGTTTATGAAATGAGAATATTTGTTTGAGAGCTAAATTCATTAAGCTCACATAGTAAATAAATCGCCAGCATTGAATCTTCAAGCAAGAAACAGTTTTTATTAATCGAACTACTTGTTAATAATGAAATACAAGAAATTAGGTCAAATGCTTGGATAATTTCTGCTTCTTTTAGTTTGCTGTTCCTGGGGAGGAATATGACCCTTCAAAGACACACGAAGGAAGGAATGCAAGGAAACAAACTGGACTCCGGTTGGATCTTGTCAATAATCTCCAAATGATTCCAGGAGATGCAGGAGATGTACGGATTGGTGTCAGCTATCTCTTTGATACACCTATCTACTGGCAGCTTCCAAAACCTTTCTTGGGTGATAAGGTATTTGTTAATTCACTGCAGTTTTATAAAACAATTATTAAATCATCACTAAATTGACCGAGTTCTACGGTACAGTTCGGAGTGATTTACAAGTATTTTATTATTAAAATCAGTATCTTTCCCTAGTGAGGTGCAAATATTATTGTATCCAATTTCCCGTAAATTTAAAGTCATCAAGTATGCAAAAATATCTGCTCAATGGGAAAATAAATTTTTGTTGCCAAGACTTAGTTATGTCTACTTGACATTACCAACATGTCAGTAAAGTTGAACTGAATATTTTCATCTCAATCCACCCCTGGTTACTTGATTTGCAAGACCAAGCCATGTACATCAGAGGATAGAAGATTTATATTTCCCTTCAAAACATTCCTTGCGGCAACTTTGTACATACACACTGAGGTTCTGTGATCTCATCCTTGGAATTTTAATTTTGAAATTTTCAGTTCCTATTATTGTTTCATGCCAACTTACTAGACTTTGTGATTTTCATTAAGAGGATTCCTTTTTAGTCTTTAATGCTTTTACAGTTAGTACTGCAGTCTCATTTGTTTCTCACCCCTGTGCCTCTTGTCATTTTATATACCCTGGTAGTCAACTATGTCTCTCAAAACTTATGATATAACAAGCTGCTTAGAAATGAATGAATGAAGGTTGTTTTGGGTAAACAATAGTTTAGACCCATTAATATCTTGTTAGATTGAAATTGTGTCTGTATATTTTATTATACCTGTGTTGATGTTTTCAGAGATTAAATACATGTATCAAAATCTATACTATGTATAGCACTGTTAAGGAATGTATAAATCATTTTGTCTTAGAGTAAATCAAAATAGTCATTGGCATAGCGACAATCCAATTCATGATACCTTTTATTAGTAAATTAACTTTGTCCCAAAGTGAGCTATAGCCATCTTAGGAAATATTGTTTTCATTTGGAAGAGTTTCTAAGGTTAAGGAGAAAAGATTAGTGCCAATCATTCTGGCAATGAGATGCATGAGAGTTATTGATGGACTCTCCATTGTTAGTTCAAATTATATTGATATACTTTACCTCTTTTGATTTTAATCAATCAGACATCAGGCATTTTTCCTTAATTTGTAAAAGTGTATGTATCTACCAATCCTCTGAAACCAGTTGCAATAAATTATATGTTTCACTATGTTCATATTATTTAAATAGTGTTAAATTAAAGATATTTTCATCATCCTTAAAAAATGTTTTAATTAATTTCAATTTTTGACATGATTCAATGAAAGAAGTTTCTATTGAGAGGGTCTCACTTAACTATGAGTAAATATAGGCTATTTTAGTATAAAAGTGAAAACCATTGCCCAAATTTGTCGATCACCATGTGTTTTTAATGAAAATTCCTATCATTGAGCAAAGGGATTTCAGTAATTTATTTTAAAGAGGTTCTCTTGGAGCCTAAGAATTATATTGAACATTTTATTTTGATATTTACTGCTATAAGTCTCTGCAAACAGTTGTATGTGCATAACAAATATTATCTTTTCAAATTTGTATTTTTGTGTATATTTCATATTCTGTTCACTCTGTTACAGATCCTTTCATATGGTGGATATCTACGATTTGCTGTGGAGGCCCAAGGGGGTAACACACTGCTTCCAAACTCAGTGGCTGAGTCCTACCCACTTGTTCAGCTTCAAGGAAATCTCAGGCTTGTCTTAGAGCACTATCCAGTGTCTCGCCCTACACCTTCGGTGCATTACCAAGTGAAGTAAGAATCATTTAATCTCATTTAGGGTGATAGGTACCATTGTTCTGAACTTTAAGGACTAAACCTGTATACCTTTGGGTTATATATTTGATAACAAAGTGTGCATTATAGTGATATGCATGAAGTTGAACATGTATTTTGCTAATTCATATGTACATAAAGTCCTTGAATCTTCCAGACACCAGAGCATTTCTATATCTAGGACATAAATATGTGAAGTAAATGTGTATGTCCAGATCAGCCTGTCCCTACAAACACCTTTGCAAAGAGGACCTCCAACAAACGGAATAATTTTTATTTAATGTGCTAAACCTGTATTACAAAGCATATAAAAATTAAAAGTTCATATCTTGGAAACATTAAGGACATGCCCCTGGTCTCCAGTATTTTCCTGTTCCACGGACATTTTTAATAATGATATCTAGGGTCAATAATTGATAATTTTTAAAATATAAAGGGCTTCATTGTCATAATACTCATACATAAAATTCAAAAACCTGCATGAAATTTCCCCAAAGTAACTCTAGCAGGATGTTCTCCCTGATGTACATTCAAAATACCAAAATTTGCTCTGTGTAAAAATCAATTCCCCTTGACTGGCTATCTTAACCTAGACTTCTTAATATCCGGCTAAGTGCTATAGCCAGTTCATCAACTGAAGCATCCTCCTGCACTATAGATTCCAAATGGCTTTAAAGGAATAAGATGTTCTAACAAATTTTTCAAATGTTAACCTTAAGGTTAATCTTGTAGACTATGGTGCAACGCACATGACTAGGACTTTCTCACATTGAATGTGCAGTCATTCATCAGAGTACCATACTCCATAAAAGCCCACAGAAATTCACTGTATAAGAGGATGCCTTGGTAAATTAACTGGCTGAAGTAGTCATCCAGATATTGAGGACTTCAGGTTCATATCCAGGTCAAGCTCAATGATTTTTACACTGTTACATTATAATGTCTCTGTTAGCCAGCCAAAATACAAAGCATTATTTCAAATGTAATTTTAAACAGTAAAATCTTGAAATACACATTTGATTAACTGTTTCCAATAGGCACGCAAGTATTCTATCAATAGTCAAAAAAGTGTATTCATTCTTTCTATATAATGCAAATATTTTCCAAATGCAATTGAATGAGGTCAGTTTGCCCCCGATAAATAAAATATATGCCGTAAAGGGGAATATTTAAATAGATTATATTTCTGTAATTTTTTTCTTGCAGCATTAATAAAAATTAACATAGTATGCCAATTGTTTTATTTTGTTATCAAAATGTAGCTTTGAATTTGCTGTTCTTGTTTTTACCCTCAAGATTGCATGAATCTGAATGGAGATTGAAGAACCATCCTCAAGTAAAAGTGACCAGGGAGTTGATGATGCTGGCCCTGCAGAATATTCAGCATATACTTATAAGGGCTACAGATTCTGTTGACTTTGACAAAATCATGTAAGTACCCATTGCATGAAAGGTATTCCAATCAATTCTTTTTATGTGATATGTTGAATTGTCATGGTGCTTCCCAAATTTACAAATTAGAATGATGCAAATGTTGATTTCAGCAGAGAAAATAACATAATATTGCCATGGTATTATATGAAGAATTCATTCATAAAGAATTAAGAAGTTCTGAATATTGAAAGGCACGTCAGCATTAGCTCAAAACTGTAGGCAAAGCTAGTCACTATGCCCAGATGAAAGTTACTTTTTGTGAAGGAATTAATAATCATTATATACTAATTGCTTTTCTTAATTGATTTATTGATGCAATCTCATCCCAATTATATTTTCTAATTTTTTTCCTCGAAGATTACGGGACGTCTCTCTTGATGCTGCAGTGGAATCACCTTTTTTGTCCAAAGAAGATCAGAAATGGCTTACCACCCACAGGAATGATCAAAGATATATTAGGTATGTTGATGGATCTAAATAAAAGATAATTGAAAAATAATGCAAAGATTACGTTTACTCATAATGTTCTCATTTCTCTGTTATCCCTTGATTTTTATCACTTGCTCTATTTTCTGGAGTTTGGGAAGTAATTGTCACCTGAGGAATGTGTCCTCATATTGATTTTGTTATTCCACAATCTGGAATGCTAGTTTCAATTTTTGAAAACATTTACCAAATAAAAATCATAAGAATGTTATGCTGGCTAGCAACATGTTCCATTCAGCTCAAGGAAGTATATTCCATAGTTTTATTGCTTTTGATTGATATGGATAAATGTGAATTAAATTTAAGAACCGTTTCTCAACATATGTGTGAACTGTTGATCTGAAACATTCAGACTAAAAATATATTATTTTTCATTACTATTTTAATCAGTAAAATATATGATCTTTTCGTAGACGGAACTCAACGTGGCAATCTCATCTACCGCCTGCACATGGAGTTGAACTTTGTGAATGTCCATCGGAATATGGTGCCTCATCTTGCCAAGATCCAAGCATTGGATTTTATCGATGGAGAAGTCCATGGCCTGATGATGATGATATTGTCGCAGAAAGTGTTGTTATAATCATTAGTAGGCTTGCTGGAGAGGCTAGACCATGTCGATGTAATGGTAGATCGAGTGTTTGTGACCGGGAAACTGGATATTGTTTGGTAAGTGTTGATGAAAGCATTTACTGTTGTTATATCACTAGGGAGCTTTACTTTAATATTTTTGGATTTGCAAACTGATTTCTTTCATGAAGAGAGAAAAGAAGCAATGGTAAAAACATTGGAACTGAGTATGTGTGTGTGTGTGTATATATATATATTTTTTTATTTGGCTATGGATTCCCAGTAGGGTCATTTTAGAGATAATATCATTAACATATTGCTGTGGGGAAATGCTTTACAAGTGTCATTTGAGGTAGAGTTGTCAGTTTGTTTATATTTAAATGAAAACATTCTACTTTAGTTGACATAAAGTTCCTTTTTTGAAAGACAATCATTATATGTTATTTCTTGCCAAATTAATTGATTTGATGATTTTATTTAGCCCCAGTTTTACCTACCTTTGTTTTTCACTTTATTTTATTGATCTGTGATCTCAAATTGCTCTACTAATAATTGAGCAGAGATCAAGATCAGTAATCATTTGATCAATAATTGAGGGCCATGAATGCTATCATAGTCATAATAAACTGATTTCCAATAAGGGGCCACAATCTTATGTTCACAATGTAGTTATTTATTTACTTGCATGATCACTGCAAGGCTTTAAAAATGTGTAATGTTTGACTATACAACTGTGTTAAGATAAAATTTCCGACGCGTAGTTATCTCTAAGAAGTATAAACATATTTTTGAGAATAAGAAGATAGATGGTTTCAAGTAAAGGAAAATATCTTTAAAAACTAACTAGCTAAGTCATCCAATACTACTTAAACCAAAGCCATAATGTTATCTCAGTGACTAAAAACATGCTACGAAAACATGAAAAATCTGGGAAAGAGAAATATTAATGATGAAAATAGTTTTAAAATCTTAATAATTATATTTCACCTATGGGTGACTGTATTTTTGATAATATATTTAATATTTATTAATATATATTAATAATATATTTAATATTGAGTAATCTACATATTTAATAATATGTAGATTATTCAAACCTCTGAACTGTATGAGAAACTGTATAAAATAGGCTATGCACAAAGGCTGGAAAAGTACAAAATATGTTTTTGTCTTATAGAATGACTATTAGAAATTAATAAAGGATACTTCTGTCCATTGCCAATCCCACTCAATGGTAAAATTCTTAATGTCTTGGTCCATGAACATTTCAGAATAATTGACAGTGTTCCAATTATTTGTGAGGAAAATGGAATTTATGAGTTTAATTAAACTATTATTGAAATTAAGGAAAGTGATGCATAATGTGGTTTAAACTGGAGTTAAAATTGCTAATTTAGGTTTGAAGTCAATCCAATTTAGTAGGCAATAAAGTAATGAGCTGATACTTGTATGGTAAAGAATGGCACTTTCCCATAACATTCCAAATACAATAGCCGACTAAGCCAAGTCCAATCTATGATAGAAAATCTTACATGCATGTCAAGTATCATTGATCACATCTATAATCATTACTGGTTCACAAAGGATGTAAGTTAGATATCCACTTGAAAAAATACAATCAAACAAGAGCAAATAAAAATAAGGTAGAAAATATATACTTCAGAGAAATAATTCCCATATCTCACCTTTCTGTTTGGGTGCAGCTTTATTATGCCATCTTTTGATTTTGAAAGTTATCATTCCATTTGGTCACAACATATACATTTATATCATGACTTACCCATAGTATTATTATTTATAGTGAATATACTATTAATCATATTACTGATACTTCGTCATATCACACATCGAGAAAAGTCACAATTTGTTCTTCCATTCTTGATAGTATTCGTTGATGGAATGGAGTATGTAAAGAATTTGATTTGCAAGATTCATTAAACTCATGTATATTAAATGTTTTCAGGCTCAACTTTGTGGAAATCCATAATCACTGAAGAAAAAACAATTGTCTTTCCACTAAATTTTCAAAAATTGGGTGGAAAGATAAATGGGTTTTTTACTGCAATTCATTAAACTCATCATTGAGGTGACCTATAATTGAAAATGCACAATACATGAGCATCAAGCAATTTACCTGAGTACTCATAGTTTATTCAAATTTTAGAATTGCTTATAACTATATGTTTTGGATTAGTGGGTTATTTCAATAATTATATCCTTCTAGATTCTTCCTATTATAAAATAAATGGTAGACTGGATAGTTTTAATACATTATTGTCATGTGTATAATTGTGGACATATGTACACAAACTGGCTTGTTGTGAGTAGCCCATGAATTGAATTAATGAAGTGTGACTTCTTTTTCTTCATCAGATGATAAAATGTTATCCACCATATTGTTTTTGTCGATTTGATTGCCCAACATTCATAATCAACTTGACCAGTGATTAAGAATTTAATTGGTAGTCATAAACATTGTCATTAAATCATCTGTTAGACCCAAAAATGATCTCCAATCTAGTGTTGTTCATTTTTGTTGGTGAAACAGAACTTAAAGTTTAAATGAGCACAGTATGTTTTAGACTTCAATTTTTACATTGAATTACTTCATTTTGCTTATCTCTGCTTGTTTGTCTTACGTACAGAACTGCACAGATTACACAGGAGGTGTATCATGTGAGACATGTGCCCCAGGACACTATGGGGATCCTACCAGAGGAATAAGGTGTCAGCCTTGCCCATGTCCAGGGCCTGGACCAGAGAGAAATTTTGCTGAGTCATGCACTGTAGTTCCTGGAAGATCTGTAACGTGTAGGTGTCGCCGTGGCTATACTGGTACTCGTTGTGATCGGTAGGTCAGAGTTACAGTGATTTTTATACTATAATCTTCAATTGATAAGATAAAATCATTCTTATGAAATTATATTACTACTGACCTACATCATCAACTACAGACAGCCAAAAGGGTATTATGAACATACTCGACATTTGCAAGATCATAAGGCAACATTGGTAAAAATATTAGTTCCCAGTTGACACACAGGTACCATATTTGACATTAATCAGGATTGCAGGCAATACTATGGTGTGTACAGTATGTTCACAACTCTATCTGTTGCTGCTACATTATAGGCAGAATTGAGGCACAGACTCTTGTAAGTAATTTCTTATTTTAGTAAGAAATTGCTTATTTTATTACCATGCAAGCCACCCCTAGGGTGAATACACACCAGACTAATTTTGCCTGAATATGGCCCTACCACGGTTGGATAATGTTATTCTGATCACTTATCTTTCGTGGAAAACATGTTAATATTTTTGTTTCAAATGTAAGCTTTGTAAGAGGTACAGTATATGGATATTTTCTGTTGTTTGGTAACCACATAGAACATCTGTCAAAAATTCCTTGCAGTGACCCTGCCACAGTGTAAGGGACACACAAACACCTTAGTGGAGGAATTTCAAAGTTGCCCTATAATCAATTATGTCAGTAAATACATATGAGTTGGAAGGATGTAATGGCAGGAAAGAATTTTTTTTTAATTTCATCATTTCTGAAGTAAAAACAGTTTTTCAGTCATGTTGCATGCCACTATATTTTACATCCAACCATATCATAACATCTGTGGCATCCTAGGGAACAGCTCTCACTGGACAGTGGATCAAGTATCTATTTTATGATACCCAAATTGAAAAGATTTAATTTAGAAACTAGGTGAAAAAATATAAAGGAATCTTATATTGAGTTTTTACTTTCTTTTTTGCTCTTAGCTATCAGCAGGCATGAAATGCAATTAGTCAAACAATGATCCAGAAGATCAACTAGGATTGAGTTTCCCCCATGTCACCCCCATGCATGTTGCGACTTATGTTCTGGTTTAATTTGTACATTTAGGGTCAATCCTGATAAGAGATCCTTTCCCCCTATTATTAAACAAACACTGAGAAATTTAGGCTGAAACAGTGAGAAACGATTTACAAAAATCAATTCTGCCCACGTGTTTCCATGTATTCTGTGAATGCTTACCACATGCATTCTAATATGCTGGAGATGGTGACCTTTTACAAGTTATACAGAAAAGAATATCATAAGCTAGGAAGGTAATGATGAACATATACATGGATGACACCATGGTTTTTGGGGTGCTCCCACATTGTTCCATCTTACTTGTCAACAGTTTCTCTGGTACTCTCCAAGTCAGTATTTGAGCAATCTTGAGCAAGTTTGGGCAATGTAGGATTTCCACGCAGTTTCATTAGACTTCACATACATCTCTGTGTGTAATATTTGGGCAACAATTTTTTTTCCCTTCCCAGATCACTCATCCTGGCCATACTATTGGACCTCATGACCACATTGTGTTTAGTTAGGGCCCATGAGATCTTCTGCAATGCATGGCACAATGGCCTCTCCCTTCAACTCACATTGGATATTAGGCGTAGCCAGCAGATCTTTCTAGGGGTATTTCACTTTCCTTTTTTTTTTGGGCTGTTCATGGATTCAGGTTGGAATATAATTAGTAAAGCTGACTCTTGGCAATGAGAGAGCTCACATGGAAGATGGTTAGTGTGCTATGGAAGGTTTAAATGACTTAGGTGTTCTGTTTATGGTGGGGGTCCAAGGTGAATTTAGATACCAGTCATTTTTAAATAAATTTATTTCTAATGGAACAGAAAGTTTTACATACGTCCGAAATGTTGGACATGGGATCACCTCTATCTCTCGGCATTGTAAATTTATACATTAAAGTTTTGAAAAGAAAATCCTAGATTCGTACACAAAGATTCTGAAACTTTTCATATCACATGAGGATGGCTCGTATGCTGAATGGCCTCACAGAACAAATTAGCTGGAGAAATTTTGTCAAAACTTAATTTATCAGGATGCCCTCACCAACTAATAATGGAAATAGATGAGAGAAGAACAGGCTGCCATTCCTAGATTTCCTGATCACCAGGAGACCAGACAGAAACCTGGGGTGCACCATCCATCAGAAATAGACTCATATCAAACATCTAAATTCTCTAAAAACAACTCTCACCACCCATCCAAGCAGAAGACATTGGTCATCCATTACTTATAACATGGGGCACTTGCCATCTCTGATATTGGCTTTTTCACAGCTGAGGGACAGCTTTTATGAAAAATACTCCAACAAAACGATACTGCTCTGACCTTATTCTACAAATCATCCAGAAAGAAGAGAGTAAAAGTTGAATGGCTCTTGGCCATCATCTGCTTTAGCTATTTTAGAACAGAATACGATCTTGTTGTCAATTTTGGCAGTGGTCTCCAATTTACAAAATGTCGGAATTTTGTGTAAATATCAATGCTTCAGATTTTTATTGTTATATAAATGTTCATTAACATTTCTTCATCAATAGAAAATATCATTTCTTTTACTGAGAGCAATAAAACAAGAAAAGTGACAGTTTCTGCAAATTATTTCAACAACTAGAAGTAATTTTCCCACCATAAGGATACAAACAAACTTAATGGAAGTGAAAGGAAAATAATATAATAAATACATATACTGACAGTGAGTAGTAGTAATATTTATGGGAGGCAACTGACAGCTAAGGTCATTTGTGCTGTTAGGGATGGATGGGAATTGAAAGGTGGAGAGAAACCTGGCATCGGCATTACCCTACTCTTATCATAAAGCACCAAGGGGTCAGCAGCTTAATGTCCCATCCGACGGATGTCATACTCACTCAAAGTGCTCTCCACAAAGTAGCTCAAGGAGGGATTGGTATACCACTGAAAAATATTTGTTGCCTCCTGGATTTGAATCCGGGCCCTCTTGGTGGGAAGCCTGTATGTTAGCCATCACATCATCCTGTTCCCCAATGACAGTGAGTTAGAGGAGAGAAAGGGCATTGGAATTTCAACAGTCTACTTGGAGTAGTTTCTGATTACACATACAATGCATTGTACGAAAGAGCCCTTTTGGACATTAAGTTAATGCCCTGCTGCATTTAAGCGACTAGGATTGTGAAAGGATACCTCAGTCCACATCCTTGTAGCCTACTTAATTACAGCTTTGAGGTAAAATCTGAAGAAGATGCCATACTCTGGATTTTCTGTCCTCGGAGGGATATCCCATGCATTCATCCTTTTTACTATTCATTTAAGGTAGCCAGTAAGCTCATTCTGCCCTGTGTAGTCCCAATTTCCCTCCTTTCCTACCTTACCCAGTATAGACAGGATAGAAGTGTAGGAGGAGGCAAAAGGGAATCTCTTAACTCTCTTATGGTGAGTAGCATAAGAATAAGATGGTACATTTATAAATGTGAGTTGCTACTACATAATCATGATTGCTTTTTCATGACAATTCTCAATATTTGGCCAAAAAAGAGTTGTAGGTTCTAAAACCCTTGATAAAAATGATAAGATGGTATTACCTTTACAAGATAATGTCTGCATGTATGTAAATGAAAGAGACTAAATCTTAGTGCTCACTTCTATCTTCAGTGTTTAATATAATTGTACCTTGACTGAGAATTCTTCCTTGGTGATAGATTATTGCTTCTCAAAGTTATTAGGTTCACTGATATCATTATTTCTTGATCATTTTTTATAGCTGCAGTTATGGGTTCTTTGGATGGCCAGGTCGCACAATTGGCATGTCAGGAGAAGTTCAACCGGAACATGGGGTGAAATATGGCAATGAAATTGTTGGAACATGTGAACCTTGTAACTGTCATCCCATTGGAAGTGTGAGTGATGAATGTCATGAAAGGACAGGAGAATGCAATTGCCGCCCAGGTGTTACTGGAAGAGATTGTTCCCAATGCAAGGAGCCCGGGACTGTCCTATCTGCAGGGCCACCTCCTGGTTGTTTGTGTAAGTTAGAAGCCAGTGTTGTTATAAACTATAACTAAGGAATCAGTATGTAAAATATTATGTGCTATTTTATTCAAATAATAATCATTACCAGTAGTTGTAGTTTTAGGGGAGGCTACCGACAGCAAAGGTCATTTGCGCCATTAGGGATGGACAGGAAAGGATGAAGGGTGAAGCGAAACCCGGCATCAGCATTAGCCCTCTCTTAATGAAAGGCACCAAGGGGTCTGCAGTTTAATGTCTCATAAGATGGATGGTGCACACACACTCAAATCGCTCTCCACAAAGCACCTCAAGTAGGGATCGGGATATCACTGAAATATATCCACCGCACTATGGATTCAAACCCGCGCCCTCTCGGTGAGGAGCCAGTGCATTAGCCACCATACCATCCTGATCCCCATATAGTCATTATTGAGTAACATGGTAAACTATTTGTGATATGTATGCTTTGAATTTCTATTTACAACATATATACAATGCTTTCTAGATAAAATATGACACAAAAAATTTTGATGAGTTTAAAATGAAACTTGGTTTCTCTGAATGTTGTGTTATTTTTTGTCCTGTGCTTAGGAGTTTTTGTTCACAAAAAGGCTGTATAAATGATTTCAGAATCCATGCTGAATTTTTTTTCGGTGAAACTAGGGTCTTTGACAGATATATAGCTTATGGGTTTTGGCTCCATGCCCCAAGTTCGAGATGAAAACAAAAATAAAATAGAATCTCAGGTGGAATTTTAAGCCTATTTTTCATCCATATTCTCAACAGGGCAGTGGCTAAATAGGCAAAGCACCATTTAGTGGAACCAAAGGTAACTAATTTAGGACTCACTTTGTGGTCAATTTTCTCTCACCTCTACTAGTGTAAAAGTAATGCACTTCATCTTCTATTTTATTGCAAAATAATATTCAATGGAATATTTGGTTGTATACAATCTTTGTCAGTAACAAAGTTCAAACTTTTTGAATGAATGAACACTTTTAAACATTGAATATTCAATCAGTCATGATGAGTTGAACTATAAATTAATAAATCATCAAATTGAATGAAAAAATGTATTGTTCATGCAAATTTGGTTAATATAATGAAATAATATTTGTTAAGCATCTCGATAATTGATAGAGCAATATTTTTTCCATTATCAGTTATTCTTAGATGCCACAAATAACTGCCAGATGCTCAATTCAAACCATAAATTTAGTCAGTTCATCATTTAAGTTAAGAATGCAAGCTAATAGCAGTTATCGCAGTTAGTGCTTATGATTCAGGACTGGACTGAATGGACTGTATGATGCATACAGTCCATTACTTTCATCATTAATTAGTGACGAATTTCACAATTAGGTAGGCAAAAAGTATTCTGGCTGAATTATTGGGAGCTTCTTTTTGAATGTGAAATCTTGTGCTTGGTGAATTTTTGTTTAGGTTTTTGTGATAACTGTTAATGGGGAGATTGTTCTCAGTGATTAGCATACTTCTTAGCTAAGCCATTTCATTTAAATCCACAAATGCCGGTCTAATAAGATTTTTTTGCTTCAATTTAATGGTTCATTAACCTTAATTCTATCTTTTTTTATCCAAAATGTTATCCGTGGCAATTTTTCGGGGTTTTTCATATGTTTAATTTTAAAAAATTGTATCTCTAGTTTTTTAATTCACTTAATTTTTCAATGCAAGTGACTGTAGTATGTGAAGCTCTCTAGTGGCTGGGATTGGTAATTATCTGTCATCATTCATTGCACAGATTAAGTAATGTCGCCGATAATGCTTGATATATAGCTTATGTATGTAAGAAATCTGTCCCTAATGCCTTCATTTTGTTGCACACCATAGCCATACATTGATCAAAACCTTTTCTTCTGAATTTCCTAACGTGAAATTTCTTTAAAGAATTGGTTCCTGAAATTTGGAAAAAAGCTGTCATATCCTGCGCAATATACCACCCGCTTTTCACGCGTGTAACGATGCGAGGTCTGTTCAAAAAGTATCACGACTTTTGTGTTTTTTCAAAAGTTATTCATTTATTCATGAATATCTATTTTGTTCACTTCAGAGTAATCCCCATTAGGTAGTATACGCTTGTGCCTACGTTTTTTCCAATTCTCGAAGCACTTCAAAAAATCAGTTTTTGTGATGTTTTTCAGCTCCTCCTTCGATGCAGTCTTTATCTCGTCAATCGTCGCGTACCGTTGTCCTTTCATGGGCCTCTTCAGTTTCGGGAATAAGAAAAAGTCACTGGGGGCCAGATCTGGGGAATACGGTGGCTGCGGCATCATTAGTGTGTTGTTTTTAGCCAAAAATTCGCGCTCAAATAACGATGTGTGAGCAGGGGCGTTGTCATGGTGCAAAAGCCAATTTTTGTTCTTCGACAAATCCGAGCGTTTGTGGCAGATTACTTCGCGCAAATTGCGCATAACTTGCAGGTAATATTCCTCATTTACCGTTCTACCCCGTGGCAAGAGCTCATGATGCACCACACCCCTGCGATCGCAGAAAATTGTAAGCAAAACTTTCACATTCGACTGAACTTGGCGCGCTTTTTCCGGTCTTGGCTCTTGCTGCAGCTTCCATTTGGACGATTGAGCTTGAGTTTCCACGTCATAAACATAAACCCATGATTCGTCGCCAGTTATGACCCTCTGGAGCAAATTTGGGTTGTCGAGGACAGAGTCCAACACCTCATTAACAATGTTAATGCGTTGCTGTTTTTGGTCGAAATTGAACAATTTTGGTACGAATTTGGCGAGGTGACATACCCGTGTCATGCCTAAATCATTGGTAAAAATCGAATGGCACGTGCCAATCGATACGGTTAGGTCCTCGGCAACTGCTCTAACGGTGATTCGACGATTGGCCAATACTATTTTCTTCACTTCATCAATGTTTTCGTCTGTTGTTGACGCGCTCGGGCGTCCAGCACGCTCTTCGTCGTTCACATCTTCTCGGCCCTCTGAGAACATTTATACCACTAATTAGCATTGATTCGGTCCAAGATAGCTTCTCCATATGCCACAGCCAACATTCAGAATGCGTCCGCGCGCTTAATTTCGTTTTTCACACAAAATTTGGTGCAGATTCTTTAATCCATTTTTTGGAACAGGCAAAAATCGAAGGCAAGCCAAAACATGTCGAAGTAAAACAGCTGTCAAAAATTAACTGAACATTCAAAATGGCCGAACTTTTTGGTATAAGTGAGAGAAATAAGTAAGAACATGACGCCACAAAAAAATCGAAAATCAAATGTACGGACCCCGCGAAAATTGCAAATTCACGATACTTTTTTAATAGACCTCGTACCTATAGCTTTTTATCCATATTCATATCCTCAAGGATAGAGTTTAAAATTTAGAACTGCATTTCATAGGCTATTCTTGATGAATAGATCATAAACAAACTGTTTTCAGAGAGGGAGGAATGTCAACTTTCCCCGACGAATCATTTAGCTGTAAGCATTGTTTGCCCATTTCATGCTATAAATATTTGTACTTCCATTTGGTGAATGTGAAAATATTTCCAATCATTGCTGTGCATGTTTATTTATGGTAATAACTTGTAATCCAAAAGTGCAAATCGCTATTTTCTTTCAGAAGGATTTTAAAATTTTTATTTTATCTTTCAGCATGCATGGACAACTGCACTGGACCTCTTCTCACATATGCTTCAGAAATTGGTAGAACAATAACATCTGCATCATCCCAGTTTACCGGAGCTACACCTGCTCCCTGGGGCCGTCTAAGTGGGGTAGAGACAGAGTCTCATGACCTCAAAGCTAAACTAGATGCATCGAGAGAAGCTGCTAAAAAAGGAATATCAGGGGAAGGGGATATTACCATTCTCAAAGAGAGAGCACACTTCACAGTAACAAAGGTGAAAAGGCAGTACTCAATCAGCTTTCATTTACAACTTAATGATTGTTGTAATTTCTTTAGGAAAATTTTCAGTGGTACACATATACTTAACCTCACCAAATTCTTCCTATTTCCAGTTCAATAATTAATTAAATATATACATTAGCCTTTGATCTGACTATATTCTGTAGCATTATGATTAGTATACCTTCTCAATACGCTTCATCAGTATATTAAAACATCTGGAGAATTTGAGACTGGGAGACTGTGATCAAATCTTTGAAAGTCATCACCACTTTTGATGCATTGCCTTTTTGTCCAACCTCATACTGGCGGCAGAATTGTTTTTTAATTCACTGTCATATTTCTCAAATGATTAATCAATTTTGATAATTTTTCCAAAAAGGCAAAAATATGCTTTTAGAAATGCATTCTAAACAAGTACTGGAATTACAATCTGCCATCAAATGATAGGCATATCAACATGTCATGCAGATTGTCCGCATGGAAATTATTTGCTACAATTCACCAATACTTGTATAGCATATTTGATGCCATATAAATTGAAGTTTTTTCCCAAAATTATGGCTCAAAAATCACCCCTGGGCTATATGCGTGAAGGTGAGGTCATCTTGTATGCCAGTGCATCTTTTATGCCATCTTATATGATATTATTTTGGAAATTTTGCTTACTGTTTTTTGAAATGTTTGCAAATTTAATTTTTCCTGCATAGAATTCTAAATAATTAGTCGATCATAACAATTAGGATTGAAATGTGATGATTTGTTGCAAACATTTCTAAGACTTGAATAAAATCAATCTGAGAATTGGCTTGTAACAGCTCTCCAAGCTATCTTGTTTCTTACCAACCCTAAGGTCAGTTTAGTAGGTGATGGTTGAGCTAACCCAGTAATAAGCTCAACGGTATGTGAAATATTCACATCAGGTTGAGGGGCCAGTTTTCTTCCCTATGCCGGCTATGGTTTCCCAGGATGACCTGGTACCTGAAAAATCACACAGCTTGGGTGGAGCTGAGGGTGCTCAGGAAGGCATACTTGGGTATTGAACCTGGGCCCTCCAGTTATTAGTCCCACACTCTACCCCTGGACCTACCTCATCCCCAGTATACAACTACATAATGGTATTTTAATGTGGAAGACCCACTAGCCACTAGATTAACCTACTAGCCCTATTCCTAAAATGTCTTCATTTTTTTGATAACTGTATTTACTTTTAAATACTTTTTATGATGAAAGAGAGTTGAAAGGAGATATAATGGGAGTGATTTAATTTTAAATTTGCAATTTCAAGTGAAAACTTTTCTTTCAGGCTAAGGAAATTCTTGTAACTGCCTCCCAAGCTGCTGAGACTGGAAATTTTGTGTGGCGTGAAGTAACCAAAGAAGAAAGAGATGCAACTAATGCCCAAAAAATGATTCGAGGTTAGTAGATGAGAATTAGATGGTAACAAAATATGAGGGCTTTGTTTGTGAAATAAAATTGTTGTAATATTGGCTTTGATTAATCTTCAAATACTATCATTAGGCACTGAATTCAGTTGATATGGAGGTCTTATTTGGGTTGAAGAGTATAGCTCAGATTCAATCCTAATTCTGCAGTAGTCATTGGTAATGATATAATTCTATTAGAGAGCTCAAATATGTGCCAACTTGACATTGCTTTTTGGTTTTATTAAAGTTAAAGATTCCATATGCATCAGAAAATATGTCAAGGAAAATTGTTATTACTCCAGTATTGAATAAATGCTAATCAAAAATTTTTTTCCTTGTTAAGATAATTTGCACTTTCTCACACTTTGTACAGTATTAATCCCAATTTTCCCTATTCAACCCTTAACCTCCAATCAAATTTTCTGGAAGTATTTTTAAACTTAGTGCCCGAATTGGGCTATATGAAATTGTCATAATATGTTTTCATGTAGACTCTCATAAGGAATTAACATATAATAAATGGAACATTGGGAATAGGAGCACTCTTGCAGATGCCTCTGTTTTGAAAATTGGTGTCATGAAGTACAGAATCAGAAATTTTGGAAAGTGATCGAATACTTCTATTTATGTATTTAGCGTAACCATTCCTTAAATGTAGCATTTATGTTCATTACCACTTGAAAATGTCTCTATGATAAACAATATAAATATGGTATCTATCTATGATAATAATATAAATCCTTCTTATTGGGCCATATTGACTGCTGCATGTAATCCACCTGGAAGCAATGGCTCATTATCAGCTACCTTGACTCTTCTTAATATCTTTCATCTTGATGTTGGGGTACTAGGTCTGGCCTGTCTAGCCTGAGTAAAAATGTAAATGGTCATACCTTCATGTGAATTTTTCTTTAAATCGGGTGTTTGTTGTTAAGGAAAAAAATCTTAAGACTTTTCCAGAGAAAGTGAATACATTTCAACGAGGATGTAACTATTTTTTTTAAATTGAGGATCATTATTTTTATTATCATGATTATTACCACTATTTTCTCTATAGATGTTGTCAGCGATTTGCGCAGATATGGAGGAGAAGGATCTCAAAACTCACAGGTTGGAAGCATGGAAGCAGCTCTGAATGAAGCACGACGTCTTCTCTATCAAATACGTAGTAAAGGACATCAATCTAGTTCAACTTCAGTGGCAGCCAATGAAGCATTGAGGTATTTTCTTGTAACCTTAAATTATTTTATGAAATGATTTTTATAAAACCATAAATAAATTGTCAGAATTTATGGAGCCTTTATTTAAGACTTATTTACATACTTTCATTGAATATATTATGAAGTATATTTCACTTAATCACTTAGATAAGTTATTTTATTTAATTAGAATTATCTCTTATTGATAACATGTATGACAAGATTCCTGAAAATGATAGATTTTTAAATTATATACCTGCATGTAATTATGAATTTATTCTGTCTGCATCAAGAAGCCAGTAAAAACGTATCAATTGATTGATTTAAGAGGAAATGGAAATTGAAATGCATGTGATATTAAATGTTGGATTGCAAGAGTTTACATGAGGGTAAACATTACATTTGAAGTTAATAATTTTGGAAAAATAATGCTAATGGATATTCCCTCTGACAGGACAGCCGAAGATTTACTCAGAAGACTAAAAAATTATTCAATGGATAGAACCAGAACTCATCGTTTACGAGACAGCTTAGAAACTTGGACTGTAAGGCTTCAAGACCTTGATGAACTTATTGGAAAAGTGGCATCAACTCTTGAGAAGGTAAATTCCATGCTGTTCATATTTATTTGATCCATTACAGTAAAATACCAACATCATGTTCAAATACTATCTCACTGATTGATAGGCTAGGCAGAAACAGGTAAGCAACTAGCATTGAATCACACACGTGTGAAATTAAAACATAACCTCATGAAAGATTCAAGTTTCCTTGATTAGGCATGAAAGTTTCAAAACATGCATTTCATGTAAATTAGCTATAGCTGGAACAAATTTATCATCTTTTATAGCTTTGTAATTTTTGTGTAAATATTTCTTGAAATTAATTTAGTCAAAAATATATATTTTGTTAAAAGGAAAAGGAACTAACTCAAGAGAACACAGCAGCATTGGAAAGAGTGAAAGGGAGACTTTCCCAGTTTGTTGATGAGCAGGAAGCGATTGCCATGGCTGCTGATGAAGCCGCAAAATACAACAGAGATGGAGAGTTGGCTCTACGATTATCTGAAAACAGCTTGCATGTTAGTAAAGAATTATTTTAAAGTCATATTTCTTGCAAACATTTAAAATTGATGTAGCAACGCTAATTTACTTTTCCCTTTGCTGATTACAATTAAAATCATGCTTTTTTTTTAGCACCTGGAAAAACTCCAGTATCAATTGGGAAATCTGACAGAGAAGGCTGAACAGAAGGAAAGCCTGTTGGCTCGACTTAATCCACTTTATGAAGAGAAATATGTTCGGGCTGCTCAACATCATGCAGATAAGCTAATGGAAAGAGCTGAAGAATACAGAGAGTGAGTTTGTGTGATTTTAACAATATGACATTTTTGTGCGATAGAGAATGAAATTTATTAACTACTGTTATTTGATGGCATTCCTGCAACTTTGAAACAGAGTGGAATCTTACTTCACGAACACTTTTCATCGTAAATGATTCGCATAATGGGCAAAAATATTTTTTCCGATGACTTACTTAACAGGCAACATTTTGCATAACAAGTGATGAGGAGATGAGGATTCCCGAAGTGATTGTGCACTTCAGTTTGTTGCATTTGTTCTACTAGCATCCTAGTGGTCACATATATTTCTAAACTTGTGTTCAGATATTATATTTGTGATTTTTTTGTTCAAAGTTTAATAGTATTTTTTGCGTTTCCACAAAGAAAAAGCTGCAAGAAGTCAGCCATGAGAGAGTGAAAATAAACGTAGAAATGAAAAGTAAAATCATTGAAAAGCAAGAAAAAAGTGTGAATGTGGCTGCTCTAGCATGCAAATACAATCAACGATTTGCACAATCAACAAGAGCAAGGATAGAAATAAGAAGATAGATGCGTCAAAGGGAGTGACAGGAATACCTATGCAATTTTTACATGTTGACAACAATGTTGAAAGGTTGCTTCTCATATGGATAAATGAAAATCAATTGAAACAATTGATTCTATTGACAAGAACATCATTTGTGAAAAGGCAATAGTGATTTTTGCTTGCCTCGTTAAGAAGATGCCAGGATCATCGATGGCCGAAGAAGTATTTAAGGGAAACCATTGGTAGTTTGAGAAGTTTTAAGAGAAGTTTAGCCACCATCCTTGGTGTTGTGAGGCATAGTGAAGCACCTAGCTCTGACTCAAAAGCAGTAGAGAACTTCACCCGTGACTTCAAGAAGCTCGTAGACTGAGGGTGTCCTGCTGCAAAAGGTTGTTAATTGAGAGAATACAGGTGTCTTCTGGAAAAAGGTGCTGAAGCAAAGCTATAAAACAGCAGAGAAGAATACATTGCTCAGCCACAAGCCACTGAAAGGCAATCTCACTTTGCTATTTTGTACCAATGCAAACAGTGATTTGAAAATTAAACTCCTCCTTGTATACCATTCAGAAACTCTATAATCCTTCAAAAATTTAAGTCCAGAAGAGAAGGCTAAATGTGGTTTGGAGGTCATGGGACACTGTTGCATCATAGATTGAGAAGTATCATCCTAATGAGGCAGTGGCTATGCACACTAAAAATTTATTTAATGATAACGTTGTGTCGCATTGCACAAAATTTTAAAGCATGGGCAAAGACAAATGTCCCAAGATAACTTTTTAGTAAAAAAGAATTAGGAATATCATACATAATAAACTAATATTATCAATTCCTGTTTGTTTTCTACAAATCGAATTCACATTCCAGGTTGGTTCATTCTGTGATAGAAGAAAAGATGAAGAACAATTTTTTTAATAATTTTATTTGAATAAACCTTGTACATACTTTTGTGGCATAGAATGCATTATTGTATTTTGTATTAATTTTTATGGGAAAAATTGTTTCGCTTAATTTTCCTCTTGAGAAATATTCCGAAATGAATTATGTTTGTTGGGGTGCCACTCAAAAATGATTGATAAATGGCAGAAGTGGAATCCTGGCCTATTAAAATTGGCTATTCATTCTTGTTCTTGTTTTGTTGTTCACAGTGAAATGGTAGTAAAGGAGTTAAATAAATTTAACATTTTTAAAACCCTCCATTGACAGTGTTAATTTTCTACATTTATTTCTAAATATGAATTTTTTATTTATAATTGTCTGTTTATATTTTTTCTACATTCAGTCATTTAGATGGCCAAATACAAATTTATTTTCTGACTTTAACTTGCATTCAAGTCAAAGATTATAGTTGATATTTTTTGGTCAAAGTTCAATTCAGCTATTACATATGTAAACATGTTCATTGAAACTTATTCTTAAGTTAATTTAGGCAATTATGAATGGAAATGTTTCTTAAAGAATTTCTTATCAGCATCTTATTATGATTTAATATATATATTAATCAAATTTTCTTGTATATTTAGTCGCTTCAATGCCACACGAGAAGTTGCCAGTTATGCTCTGCAAGCCGCCCAAGCATATAGAAAAATTGTTGAAGCATTAGAAAGTGCCAAAGAAGCCTCTCAAAATGCAACTGTAGCTTCAAAAATTGCATTTTCAAAGGTAAAGCCATCTACTTTTACTAGAGTAATATATAATGAATTCATAATCCCATATTGAATCCTGAATATTTGTATTACCCCATTTCAAGTAGAACCTGTTAAAAAACAGTCGTTTTATAGCACTTCATGTGACCAAGATTATTTTGAGGCCAAATAGTGGTTGCATTCATGCGTGTGATACCCTCCTAAATTCATCCTGTCATGTCATCCAAAAACCTTGGTCATGTTTAGTGCCTCCAATGGTTGTCATTCTCTTTTCCATGAAATACCATCTTTTCTCCAACTGTTATCCAACCTTCAAACTGACAAATAAAATACATGCATTTATAAACCATAAATCTTATTAGCACTGGGCTCATTTTTATTTTATTTTCCCACAGTATTGAAATTTAAAGTTTAAATGGCCAAATTTGGTTTGTTTTGAAAATTTTTTCAATGCAACCTTCAATAATTATTAAATCTGCCGAAGGGTATGGGAGCATTTCCAAAATGTGGGGATATTTGCATTTAAATATAGTAAGAAAAATTTCACATTATTCTTACTGCTTAAATGCTGATGTAACCATTGCAATCAACCAAAAGTTTGGTTTGGTAACACTTTGGTCGTGATTTACGAAGTCATATTATTTTGACAGTCATTTTCACAATGTGTAGATAGTTGCATCATTTTTATCACTTATACTCAATATTAGTTTATCAGTTTAACATATCCACTATATTTCATATTATTGTCATAAGGTTACAAATGTGTTCAATTTTAGTCCTAATATATGCTGCCATTTCATGTTTGTTTTTCCTTTTAATTTTCCCCGGTTAAATTCTGGTGCTGTGTCTCTTTGTAAAAAATTGTTGGTGTTAGTGATGTTGATGATGTTTGAAATCTTTTCAATGAGGTAGAAGATATAATTCCTACTGGCAATTCTGGAGATATTTGTTTTCTTTAGAGCCCAGTTATGATGATGAGTTTGATGTCTTCATCATCAATGTACTGTACCTACCCTTGTGTTGTTCAACTTCAGCTCCTGATTTTTTTCCTATTCCCTTGGTGTTCTGTATATACTACCTTGATCAAAAAGTTCCCGGAATAACCACCGTGTGGCGCTCCCATCGTTCCGATTTGAGTTCTGTTTTTTTTGTTAAATTGGTACATCTGTTGTTGATATTCCCTTTAAATCTTAGTGTCATAACTTGACATTTGCAAAAGTTACGGTCGGTTTTCGGTATGTCCATCAGTTCTTCCTGCGATTTTTCCATTACTTCCTCTCGGCTGCTAAAACGCGTTCCCCGTAATGGTTTTTTAACTCGATTGAACAGAAAGAAGTCACAGGGAGCCAAATCAGGTGAATTCGGTGGCTGTTGGATGGTATTTGTTGCATTTTTCGTCAAAAAATTACGAATAATGATAGCACTGTGCGACGGTGCGTTATCATGGTGCAAAATCCACGAGTTTTCTGCCCACATTTCTGGTCTCTTTCGGCGAATTGCTTCACGCAAGCGTCTCATAACGCCCAAATAATACTCTTTGTTTACTGTCTGGCCTTCTGGCAAAAATTCATGATGCACTACACCGTTGTAATCCATGAAAACCGTCAGCATTGCCTTCTTTTTTGACTGAAAACGACGTGGTTTTTTTGGTCTCGGCTCATTTGGTGAACGCCATTCACTTGCCTGATGTCTGGATTGCGTGTCGTACTCATAAACCCACGTCTCGTCTCCAGTAACGATCCTTTTGATGAATGTGGGATCGGATTCAGCCTCGCAAATCATGTCTTTTGCGACGTCAACACGGTCTCTTTTTTGCATGAAATTGAGGTCTTTTGGCACCAACTTTGCTGCTACACGACGGAAACCCAAATCATTAACCACAATGTCTTGGGCGGATCCATAGGCAATGTTCAAGTCCTCCGCTATTTCTCTGATGGTTAATTTGCGGTTATTGACCAACATTTCTTTTACTTTATCAATTTTTTCACCGACTTTCGATGTCGATGGTCTGCCACTGCGTTCATCATCTTCGATTGACTCACGACCACTTCTGAACCACTCGTGCCACTGGTAAACGACCGTTTTTTTTAGAGAATCGTTGCCGAAACACTTTTCCAACATTTCCAACGTCCGTGCGCCACTAAATCCGTTTTTTACGCAAAATTTAATACAAGTTCGTTGTTGCAAATTTAAATCCATTTCTGAAATTGTAAAAAATCGCCAACACACACAGAGATAGATGTACTCTTGGCTACGTAACTTTTGCAAATGTCAAGTTATGACACTAAGATTTAAAGGGAATATCAACAACAGATGTACCAATTTAACAAAAAAAACAGAACTCAAATCGGAACGATGGGAGCGCCACACGGTGGTTATTCCGGGAACGTTTTGATCAAGGTAGTATACAAAGATAATGGTGGTCCTTCGTATAGGTTTCTCATCATCAGAATGAGTCTGGGTGAAATAGATTGGCAACATTACTTGAAATCTGGTCCATATCACTTAAAAGAGTCTGATGTCCCATCATATCTGAAGGAACTAAGACTTGGTGGAGTAGAATTGGTTATCATTCCTATCCTGGTTGTAATGATATGTGTAATCACACTAATATTTTGTTTTTGAAGGAGATTATGGTTTTTGCTAGGGCCAATTTTATGAGATAATGCTTTTTAACATACCATAAAAATTTTTTTTGTCATACACACATCACTTATCTGTTTGTTGTTCAGTAACATAAATTTACTCTTTAGAAAAATTTATAGTTCAATCAATAAAAGATTATAATTCAATGTGCCTAAATTTGTACATTATTTGTATTAGATGAAAATTTAATATGAGGTATATTCAAATTATCAGTTCTCCTAATTTTTTGTGAAAACTACTTACACCAGAAAGTTGAAATTTATGTTACTTTTTAACTTCATTACTCTGTAGGCACGTATTTTTTTAATTTTGGCAGTGCTATGATATTGTCACCATCAAGAACACTTCTTCTTCTGTAGGGTTGTCTTATAACTGTTGGAAAACTGTTGAAGGCCCATGGCTGAGGCTTCTTGGTTTTGTTGTCGTATGGCATTTGGCCTTATTTGAGATTTGTACCCAAAATTGCACATTCTTCACCAATATAGAATGCCTTCAAAGAATTCTCATTAAATTTCTCTTGAATAAAAGAACCAGAATTATAAGTATTTTTAATCAGGCAAACATTTAGCAACATCAGGGATATTTTTAGTCTTCACTGGGAATGTTTACTAATATCTTATAAACATTTATTCTTTAAAACTCCATGGCACTACTTTTTATTTAAGTGGCATATTAATGTAAATTGCAGGCATATTCACCATTTGATGATGGGACAGGTTCATTACTGGAGAAAGCATTGGATGCTCGGGGAGACTCAGAGGGGCTGTTGGAGGAGGCTGCAGGAGGTAAGGAGTTAGTGAAGGGTCTGAAGAGGCGGCTGGAAAAGGGGAAGGGAGAAGTGTCATCACTTCAAAAAGTGGTGCAGACAGCAGTGGATGCAGAGAAAAAGTTTCGAATGGAAGTTGAAAGACTTGAGAGAGAGATGGGTGAGTTTTAAAAACCAGTTTTAAGGCCAGTAAAATTAAATGGAATTCTAGCATGTTGAATTGATATTAAAAGGAGGTGAGAGAGTTTCTTCTTCTCATCTTTGAATACTTAAAGTAAATTGAATGATTCTTGTGTGTACAATTATATTCATGAAAATATCAATTTAAATCTTACAGACAAAACTCATTTGCATGCCATTTATTGAATTTTTTATTCAACAGGAATATAAAATAATGGCTACTAACACTTTAAGAGCAGAAGGAAGCTAAATATTTTTTCTTTCACATTGGATTGTATGATCCATTTTCTCTTATAAATAATATTTTTTACTAGTAATTCTTTAAGTATTTTTCATTCAATAGGTGGACTATAAAGTTGTAAACATGAAAATTCTCAACATTCTGTCTCACTATTCATATGTACTTCAAAAACCTCACTTAAAGGCAATTTTATTCATTGATTCAATTAGCTGAAATTTTGGAGAAAAGTCTCTCAACAATTATAAATAATATTTTTTTTTATTTTAGCTATAATGCTGACAATTATACGAATTTCATGGAGTAAATTGTTTTTTAAATCCCAGTATATTCATACCAAGTTATCTATAGCTTCCAGAACACCACCAGAAGTGAATACTATGAGAGAGGATCTAGATAAATTGTTGGAGAAGGTAAATGCATTATCTAGTAATGCTACCAAAGCTTTGCGTCCTGAGGTTGAACAACTTAAGTCCAATGCAGATTTACAAATTCAAACAGCTCTTGCAGAAGCTCATGGTAAGTCTTTTTAGTCCGCTTCCACTAAGATATTAACATGTAATTTTTAAATTAATATTTAAATTTAATTTTATGCTTGAAATAAGTCCATCGGTTTAATAATCAGTTATAATCTTTCTGGTAGATTGTTCAGGAACAGTTTTCATTTGCTAAACGGAATATCACATGGGGAAATAAATATTTTAATAATTATAAGATAAACCTACTCTGATTAAAGAAAATTAGTGGTCAGTGGTAGAGGTCTACTAGTAAGAGGAAACAATGCTCTCTTATTAATTTCTTCCATTCTTTTCATTTTGTACTTTAACTCTCAATTGATTCTACACTCTCTCTTCACTCTTTTTCTATTCTTCCTTTTCGCCTTCTTCATCATCAGATTTACTTTTGACACTACCAATTGTAAAGAGGTATTTTCTACACTGAAGACCTCTCATTGCTGTTGTGTCCTCTACTAACACTCTACTTCTCATTACATGCAACAAGCTTAAATTCTCATTACCATGCATAGTATCATCAACTTTTGAACCCTTTCCATTGATGCCAGCTACCTTACATCTATTGTACTTAGTTACATGTACACATAATACATTTGTCTTGCAGTAATTTCATTCACCAACTCTGTTTCTTTCCATGCATGCCTTTAACATCCCGAGAATCATTAGTCCTTGTCTTGCTGTGCTTGTCTCTAGATGGGCCAATCTAACACAATCTGCGCTGCCCATCAACTGAGGCTTTTTACTGTCACTTAAAAGTAATGAAGGTATGGAAGGTTTCCAGCCAGTATCTATGCCACTGGAAGCATTCCCAGCTAATACTTGTATTCACAACAGCACAGCACACTACAAGTGACTAACATTTTTTTATTATTCCTTCATGGGTGCATATAATATATATGAAATGCTTACTAAGTATTATATGATTTTCATAGTGGACAATGCATGGGATGATTTGCGTGAGGCAAGAGTACTCCTTGAAAAAAGGGAAAGAGAGGCCAGAGAAGAAAGAGAAAAGAATTCATCAGAGGATAAGAAAAATGATACTTTAGCAGAAGGTCTGCAGCTTCTTCGAGATCGGATAGCTCAAGCACGTCATGCTGCTTATGCTGTAAGTAATAATAATAATAATAATAATAAAAATACATTTTATTTGTCCAGAGACCAAGTAGCTACAAATGTTACACTTGATATAAGACACATCAGGGGAAAGTGACAAAATTCATTTGTGGATACAAGACATATCAGGCATTATCAAGAAATTCAGCAATTGAATAAAACATTTTCAATTTCAAGAACCTAAGTAGATTAACTTTAAATGCAGCCACACTTTTATGGGCCTTAATCTCAGCTGGGAGTTTATTATAAAGCTGAAGGCCCATAAAATTTGGGCCAGCACCTGAATTTTTTGTACCCACATATAAAACGTGCAGGTGCTCATTCTCCCTTGTAGAATATTTGTGGATATCACAATTTTTCACATACTCAGATAGATTTCTTTTTGTATGTACTATACATGCAAAATGTAAATACATGGCACTGGCAATACAGTACATCCAATTTTTTAATAAGTGTTTCAATATATGTAAAGCATTAGCGTATTCCATTTGGTGACTATTCTTTGGAGTTAATCTGAAAAAATTATACTAGGAATTAACTCTATTAAGTCTTTGCATGGGTGAAATGCAAAAATTATTCTAACACCATGCATAATATGTATGTGACTGTTATGCATTGCAACTAATAAATGCAGTTTCAATTTTGGTGTATATGATAGAATTCTTCCATAGTGTTGAGGCCTTCTCTTTGCATGAAATAGGACCAGGGTAGCTCGATATTTGGTGCTTTTATGTTGCCTCATGGCCCAATCCCTTCTTCAGCTCATAGCATCAGCAGTTTTATTCATAATGAATCAGAACAATCAGAAACCTACCCGCCCTCCCTCAAAGAATTTAGCAATTACTTGCATTGCCAGCAGTCACTAATTGTTGGTCTAAAAAGTTCACTGCTGCTCTGAGGTTTCCATTATTCATGCACCACCCATCTATGAGCATTTCCATGTAGTTTATGTATAGTATATCATTGTACGCTTCAGATATAAATGTAAGTTTGGTTGACCTATTTGTGATTTTTATCAAATTACTGGTACTAGAAAAAAAGAGAACATGGAATAAAAATTTATGTCATTGAACAAAGTACAGAAAATAATGCTCAACATCACTGGAGCTTTATGTCACAAGCAGTTTTTGTCATTCACTTGTATTGTTCAGATAATTATAAGCATTACCTCCTGTTCCTATGTCAGAAGGCTGCCCTTCTGTCTCCATAATCTAACCTCCTTCATAAGGTCATTAGTCAAAGGAATTGTGCATTTATAGCATTGTAAAATTTGATTATCCTTATAACTACCTGATCCACTGACTGAGGGAAAAAGGTTGGAGTGGAATAAAATATTTGCACCAAAAATTGCTATCTGTAGTCTTCTGAAAAGACTAACCTACTTGAGATCTGTGTTTTGATATGATACTTTGAAAAAAATGTGGATATATAATGCCATGAGCTCAACAAACTATTCAGAGAGCTATTATAACATGTTTGATGTTTTCAGGCTTTGTGGAAACCCATTATCACTGAAGTAAATGTACCAATGTATCTTTACACTAAATTTGTATTCAGTACAACTAGTTTTGATGCATCAGTGTCATCGACAGATACGTCAAAACTAGTCATGCCAAAAAAAAATTTAGTGGAAAGATACACTGGTATTTTTACTTCAGCTATTATAATATACAGACTCTTCCCTCTTCATCTGACAGCCATTCTGTCTACCACGACTTCAGTGGCCACTAATAATGATTTTTCTCTTTCACTTATTAAATCCATTATAAATACAATCATTTGCTTTCAGTAGTATATCCAGCCATCATATAGGTTAAATTTCAATAATTAACAATGGCAGCAAGAAATAATGAAAATACCCGTGTATACTACTTAAAGGGTAAAATTATTCCTGCAGTTCTGCAGAAGTAGCTTTCCATTGTTACCTCATCAGATGATCCCGTCCATGGCTGATGAGGTTAATGTAGTCTAGCCCTCTAAAAACTTCAGAAAAATGAATAGTGCTCAAAATGTTTGCAATGCTTCAAATCTTAAATCATATTAAGGTTAATAGCAAGGAATTTGGGTCACACCACTAAGTAACAGCTTAGAATTACATTTGTAAAATTAAACTAATGCATTCTAAAACAGACATCCTGTGGCTGAGGCTAAATGTTGGATGAAGAATATATTGGTACTTATTTATAACCAACTGAGACTCAAATAACTAGATATCATTTCATAAATCAGACTATGATTTTACTATTACCATGTTAAAGCATTTTTTGCAATAAAGTATTAGATATTAACTACCTATCTAAAATGTAAATAAAAATGCATACCACTAGCTCATGAAAAAGTGGTAAAGAAATTCACGGTACTTTTTCCTCACTTGACTAAAATATTAATCCATGAATTTGGAAAACAAATAATGCATAATTAATGTGAAGTAAAATCTATTTATTTTGAAGTTTCAGGAAATAAAAATTTTTTTTTCAAAATATTTGGATTTGAAATTAATTAACTTTAAAAATTTCTTTGCTTTGAACTGTACAATGTTTCAAATTAAGTGGGATCAAGTGGCAATGTTTTGCTGCATTCTGATGAAAATTAGCCTCAGTAAAAGTCATTTCTTTTACCCTCGATCTGATTCAAGTCTCATAAAATGTTTGCTTTTTGCTTCAGATTCACCTCTCTTTGAGTGGTCCAGGTAAAGGGCCACGATGTGTTAGGTCATACCGACCAGGGCTTGAACCAAGCACCACCAGTTCCATGTTGATTACCTTTGCCATGAGTGGCCAAGAAAAAGACTCCCTTCTTCTATACATGCCCAGTGCAACAGGAGTGAGTATCAATAATACCTTATTATTTAAATTTGAATCGCATGCATTTATTTGTAATTTATTTGTTATCATGAATATTCTCAGTATTAAAGAGGCCTTGAATTAGTCACTATAGTAGTGAGGTCTGCAGATATCAAATTTTAGTTAAGGCCACTAAGATTATGGCTGAAAAAAGGTATGATGGTTGATTGATACATAAAAAGTATTTTATGTATCACTTAACCACAACTGTATTTCATCCAGAGATTTTACCCTGAGAATGTATAACAGCAGGAGAACATGTAGGGAATATTCATTTCATTTGATGCCTAAATGACATATTCATCACACAGTACTTAAAATAATCTAAATTTGATTGAAGAGAATTATTCCATGAATGCATTGGATTTTGTTAAAAAATGCATTTTATGAATCTTAGTTTAAAAAGTTAAAATTTGATTTTTAAATTACATGCTCACTAACATTGATACTTGCATAGATAGATCATCCTATTAATCAAAATTAACTGTGTCCCAACAATTTGAGATTACCATAAATTCTCTTTCATGAAGAGCAAAGTAACATGAAACATTGCTACACTTAGTAATTTATTCAAAAATATGAAAACACAATTAAGGCCATCTCTTAGTTAGACACCATACACAAAACATTTATCAGCTCTCTTATGATGTGTAAGCCAAATGTAAAGGAATGGGGTACATAATAATAATAATAATAATACTTTATTCATTTTAAAAATGGTACAACCATATTAAATGTCGTCAATCATAATATTACTTAATATATAAACATAAGTTCTTAAATGTGATGAAGATTGTCACAAAAGAATTCATCCAATGAGTAAAGTGGGTGAGCAAGTAACCAGGTATATACCCTATTCTTGAAACTCTGGATACCATCTGATTTCAACTGAGTAGGCAGATAGTTATACAGTCGTATGTTCATATTGTGAAATGTGTTGTAAGTTGATGACAATCTACAATAAGTAGTATTTAGATTCGATTTACCTCTTGTGGAATAGTTATGGAGGTTGGACCTTAATTGGTAAGTTTCTAGATTAACTTTCACATGAATCAGAGCCTTAAAGATATACAAACAAAATACAGTCATGATTCTATACCTAATAAAAAAAGGTTTGCAGGAATCACGTGGTGGTATATTAGCAAGAGAGCGAATAGCTCTTTTTTGCAGTAGCAAAATTTGTTTAACATGAGGGGAATGACCCCATAACTCAACACCATAATTCAAATGACATTGAAAGAAGGCATGGTAAAGTGTTAAACGATACTCATTTGAAATGATAAAGTTGAGCTTTCTTAACATATAAACAGCTTTACTAAGTTTATTACAGGTCTGACTGATGTGAGTCTCCCAATTAAGTTTTGTATCAATATAAATTCCTAGTTAGCAGTTTCAATATCAGTTGTTTTTGATTTAAGACTGCACACAATATGCTGAGTTTTGTTAGTATTTAATTGTAAATGATTAACATCAAACCATTCCTTAGCCTGTTTTTGGGTAGCGCTAGATCGTAACTTTGCATCTTCTGGATGTTGACACTTTTGCACAAAAGTAGTGTCATCAGCATATAAAACAGATCTAGGTTTCATATTACAGGGCAAATCATTAATCATGATAATGAAAAGTACTGGGCCAAGCACAGAGCCCTGTGGTACATCACATTTTACTTTAAGAGCTGCAGACCGACAGCCATCAAGTTCAACCAATTGGTGGCGATCATCCAAATATGACTTCATTAGTTTCAGTGCAACTCCCTTAATACCATAATATTCTAGCTTTGTTAGTAATATTGAATGATTAACACAGTCGAAGGCCTTACTAAGATCACATAGTGTCACTGAGACTGATTCCTTTTCTTCAAATGCATTAATGACATAATTAACTATGGACTCTACTGCCAAAATTGTAGATTTCCCAGATCGAAAGCCGTACTGGGATTTGGAAAAGAGATTATTTAACTCAAAAAAATTACATATTTGATCTTTCATAATAGCTTCAAAAATTTTACCAAAAACGGGGACTATGGAAATGGGGCGGTAGTTAGCTAAATCATCTTTATCACCTTTCTTATAGACAGGTACTGTTTTGGAATATTTTAGAGCTGTTGGAAAATCTCCTGTCTCAAAACATAAATTGACTAACATTGCTAATGGTTCCGCAATGAGCACAATAATGTCCTTTATTAGGGAGTTAGAAAGACCATAAATATCCTTACTGTTGGATTTTTTAAATTTTTTAACAGTCGATATAATATCAAGTGGAGTAACAAAATTCCATTTAAAATTTAAATTATTCGGAGGAAGATTTTGCAGCATATTACCAATATTGGCAGCATCAACTTTTCGAGAGAACAAATTGTCTTCAACAGCTTTTAAGAAAAAATTATTTACAGCATCTGGGGTGAAAGGAAGATTTTCTTTTCCATTACCATGACCAACTTCTTGATTGATTACACTCCATGCTGCCTTTTGTTTATTTTTTGCATTCAATATAAAATCCTTGTAAGCATTATTTTTTGCACACCTAACTAAATTATAATAATCTCTTTTGTATTTCAAGTAGGCCTCTTTGTCATGCCGGCTTCCACTGGTTTTGTAAGAGTGGTAGTAACTAAGTAAATCATTTCTAAGAGCTAATAACTCCCCAGTATACCAGAGATTTTTTTTATTTTTAGTGGGGATAGAGTTTAGAATTTTTTTAGGAAAGCATTGTTCAAAAATGCCTAGGAAATTACCTAAAAAACTTGAAAAACATGTTTGTTCTACAGAGTCTGTGCAAAAACCATGCCAATCAATACAAGATAGAAGCAGTTGGAAACTCTCTAAACCTTCTATTGTTATGGGCCTCACAATTATGGTTTTACCTCTATTTGGATATATCTTTTGAGTTATTTGAGTATTAAAAGTGAAGCTTATACCTTGATGGTCAGATAGGAGATAGTCAATAACACTTATACTGTACAGTTCAGGACCATAATTGGTAATTACATTATCTAGGCAGGCAGAAAGTCGAGTAGGCTGTTTGTTTGCCCAGTATAAATTATAAGAAAGCAAAAGATTTTCAAGAACCTGACAATCACTAGTTTTTAGTGTTATGTCAATGTTGAGATCTCCACAAATTATGATATTGGCTTTCAGAGTCAAGAATAGGGATAGTACTAGTTCCAGTTGATTGCAGAAGTGTTCAAAAACACCATTAGGGGAGCGATACACAGAAGCAATGATCAAATTCAGGTCCTTCAATACGATCACAGATATTTCAAAGTGCAATTCCAGACAGAATTTGTCCAAGTCAATTACCTTGAAGGGCATACCTTTCAAGACATAAATACAGGTACCACCGTTTTTTGCTACAGATCGGCAGTAGAAAGATGCTAAGCCAAAATCACTAATTTTATACACATCAAATTCATTTTTCGTGATCCAGTGCTCACTGAAACATAGCACATTGTAGCCACCATGTTTGACTATTGCCTCTATCTCCGTTATCTTATTACGTAAACATCGCACATTTTGGCAAAATAAATTAATGCTATCTAGTCAAAAGGACTTGGGTTTTGATATTCCCGTTTGGAGGCGGGTAACACGTTTCTCTAAGGAACACTTTTCCATAGTGTTATCGGTGTGGCCCCTTGTTATTGAGGTGGATACCGGCACATCACTAGTTTTCAACTCGGAGTTCGGATTTACCGCGGTTCATTGGGTTAGAAATTAGGGTTCATTGGGAACATAGCGGTTCATTGGGTTAGAAATGTCACCAGATTTACTGCTAACCCAGAAAATATTCCTATTGTTCATATTGCTGTTAGTGAAATCTTAAGCATAAAAGTCTTTTGCAAAGTTTAATTCTTTATCAAGAGCTTCCTGTTTGGAAGATCTTTTGAGCTATCAAGTATAAGCTGTATGTGAAATAATTAATTTCTTCATTCTTCTTCTTGATTGAATCCCCTCACTCCCATAGGAGATAGGAATGCTAGTAAACAAAATGGGAGAAGAGGCCATTAAATGATTAAGCAAATGCACAGATGGGGAACAATCATCTAAAAATTAATATGTAGAACATAGCAATTTACATAATTTACTCATTTCCTATCAAAAGGCTGTGGTTGGCATTAAGCTACACAGGGTTCTTGTTGGAATCTTGGGTCAACACTATATATTTTCACTTCCTGCTTTCTTCATCCACTGTATATGAAAATTTGCCCTGATGTTTTTTTTCAAACAACATCCCAAGGGAGAATGGTGTTCTGATGTAATTTGTAGTTGCTATTCAGGCACTGGCGTGAGGAGTCATTTAGGACTGAAATAATAGGAGAAAAGAGGGAATAGGTATATAATAATTGGTGTAGGGAGGGATTGACTGAGCTTAAGGGAAGCTTCTTAAATTTGATGTTGCTTGTAGATAGTGTGTGGCAAATAAAAGAAAATGTTGGAAAATACCATTAAGGTGATTATACACCTAATTCTAGCCTTTAAATGTGCAATGTGCACATTACTTTGAATGTGTGTTGAACTCCACAGGTCTATTGTCTGGTGTCTAGTCTGTACATCTATTGTTTCCATTCCTGTTCATTCCCTCATAACTAATTATGATACTTTTCCATAAAATTTATTTCACAAAAGAATAGGTAAGTTATTGAAATAATCTGATTGAGCTCTAGGTAAAGGAAATTACTCAAATGTTGGGGCTGATACCTGCAGGCTTCTATGATGTTGTGATAGCCTCATATCATAGTGCCTTTATTTCCAGATATTAACTAATACTGATGTATAATTCTTACATTACTTATGCCGCTGTCATTTCTTCCATTAAAATAGCAAGACTTCATGGCATTAGAGGTAGTGGACAGGAAGGTGAGATTTTCTTGGGATGTAGGCGGAGGAGTGGGAGAGGTTTATCATCCATTACACATCCGAACAGCAAGGGACTTAGGAGAAGATAAACATTGGTATCGCATTGAAGTTGAAAGGTAAGCATATCAGTTGGTTTTTATTCAATGTCAGTTCACTGAAAAATATAACGCTACATTTCTGAATATTTCTCTAAGCTCATTACCATTGAAAATGCAGCAAAGTTTATGCAATCACATGAATTTTTGTGTCAGAAAAATGTTATCACTATTATCCTATATTTATGGCTGCAAACTCATATAAATTACAATATATTATCAGTGCTATTTTAAGTACCTTTTACAAACACTTAAATTAGCAAGCCTTCTTACTTATTTGGTATGATGCAAGTGGTCAATCACCCTGAAGAACTAAAAGTGGGGATCGGGATGGTGTGGGGGCTAACTTACTGGCTTCCCACCCTGAGGGCGTGGGTTCAAATCCCGGCGGTGTTGAATATTTTTCAGGTATCTCGATCCCTACTTGAGGTGCTTTGTGGAGGGCACTTTGAGTAAGTACGCCGTCCGTCGGATGGGACGTTAAACTGCAGACCCCTTGGCGCCTTTCGTAAAGAGTAGGCTAATGCCGATGCCGGGTTTCTCTCCACCCTTCATCCTTTCCTGTCCATTCCCTATGGCGCAAATGACCTTAGCTGTCGGTCGCCTCCCCTAAAAACTACTACTAGAACTAAAAGCAACCAAAATTGAAGTTTGAGCATAGTAATATCTATTGTTCCTCTGCAAGTAAAATTATCCTCAAAATTATTTGACCGTTTATGGCCCCCAAGTTTTCAATTCTAAGGTTTTTCATGGCAATAGTCCTTTATTTCAGTTATGAGTTATGAATAATATCAAATAGTTTGTAGTTGTACAACATTTTGAATGTTACATCTATGAAAAGTCATTTATGCTCCATTAGAAATACCACTAAAATTGTTATAGAAGTATTTAAATGAAGATGATATTTATTGATGAGTGTTAATTCAAAATCATAGGTAGATAAAAGTGATGGAAGCATATTAGTAGATGAAAAGTGAATGAAAGCAGATCCACAGATTTTTCATAGCATACAAAGTTTTCTGTGTTTTCAAAATCTGAAACTCATATTGTGTGTAAGTACCCCGTTTTTAATAGTTCTTATAATACATTTTGCTGAATCTCAAGTTTTCTAAATTTTTACAAACATTTTAACTTCTTTGCTTTATAATAATAATATTTGTTGATCCCAGGACTTTACAAAGTAAAATATAGAACAAGTCAGAGAACAAACAATCAGCTGTTTTAGGATTCCGAAGACTCCAGAAACTTTTCCACACTATAATGGAATTTATCTATCAGAAAATGCTTGCGATATATCTTAAATGTACCGCTAGAAGAAGCAGATTTTATGCCTGGTGGCAGATAGTTAAAAATTTTGATGGCCACATGACAGGGACTCTTATTATACATAACAGAAGAGTGGCAGAACAATGTACATCAGCACTCCGTTGAGTATTATGCTCTTTTACTTAAGCATTAGTGATTACTTGTTTTGTATTATCGATAACATACATACATAATAGTATATAAGTAATAAATATACAGAAAGTTAGAATTTTCAATTCTTTAAAATAAGATTTGCAACTTTCCCATGGAGGTGTTCTTGTTATATACCTAATACACCTTTTTTGCATTGTAAAAACTCAACAGAGTTAGTTAGTCTTTTTAAATTGTGACCCATGTATGTAATTTAATTTTATTTACCAGAAATTCTAGACCAGGCACAGGCTGTGGAAAATATGTACATATTTCAAAATGTTTAACTGTAAGCATAGCAGTTAGTGATTTACAGTTCAAAGGTTTTGTAGTAACTAAATTAAAAACTTTTCCTCTTCAGAACAGGGAACGTGGCAAGATTGTGGGTCAGGCCACAAGTTCTACCTGAAGGGTCTCCACACCTGGATGCTCCTCCTGCTTCCAATGCTACTGCTCCTGGCTATGGACGTATTGACTTTTTGGCCTCAGACCAAGTTTGGGTTGGAGGCTGGGGATGGGAAGAATCACAAGGCAGTCGGCATGGCCGTAAGATGTCTCCCCATCCCACTGTGTCTGCTCCTGCAATTTTATATCCATCATCCGACAAACCCAATGCCTTGAAAGCACAGAGATTTGTTGGGTGTCTTCATCAGGTTGTAATTGATGGTAAACCACTGGGTCTATGGAACTTCATGGCTGAAAGTCCTGGTAGTGCATGTTCTGCTTGCATTGAGGGGTAAGGAAAAATAAGAATTATTTGATTAGAATAATCTCTTATAGAATCATTATGTTTTTTGTAAAATTATTTGCATAGACAATGACAAGGAATGCAGAACAAACTATGCTCATACATAGTGCATTCTGTGATCTTTAAGTAAAACATTAGTTTCATGAAATAACTTTTTACATATAAATTAATGTAAAATACATTCTGAAAAAATAAATATATGCAAGGTTTATTGAAAGAAAATTATACCTTGTTATATTACCTTGATTAGGATCCTGGGTCATGTTTGTCTTTTCTTCTATAGTGAAATTAAGTAACTGAGAATGCAAACTCAATTAGTGTAAACATAAAAATCAAAGTAAGTAACTTATTATTAATGATACCTAATTCCTTTTTACAAGAAATCTGTCTAAAGACATATCTTTCTGAAGATACTTCAAAAGTTTGTAAAAATTCAACTTAGCATTATCCTTAAATAAATTTCTGATTACTGCCTGCCTTAGCCACTGTAGCCACTGCCTTATTAGGGTAATGCTTCATATGCATGGTATGATGCAACAGTTTCCCATTACCTCCACATCTCATTCAACCTACTCTTCTGGTCTCTACATTCCAATGAATGCTTATGAAGTTTCTGAATGGTAAATGAGCAGGTATTTAATTGTCAAATTGCTGCTTGGATTGGAACAATGTAGCAGCATGACATGGTCTTTCATTGTCTTGTGGCTAGGCAATACATTCTCCTCTGCTGTTAAATAGGTTCACTTTAGCTTGGGTCTCTTCCCAGAAGAGACTCATCTCATTCCAATTAAAAACCTGTTATGGCAGGCAACCCTCCCAATCTACAAGTTTCTTGAAGTCACTGATGAAGCTCTCTGCTGCCTTTGAATCAGAGCTCACTTTTTCACTATCCATCACAATGCATAGGGATGATGATGATTTTTCTTTTTAACTTCTTGAATTATTCAGGGCTCTCCTTAAATACTTCTTCAGCTGTTAATGATCATGGTGCCTTCTCAATGAAGTCAGCAGAAATTACTTTCGCCTTCTCACAAATGATATTCTCATTAATAGATTTGCATTGCATTTGCTTTTCCCTTATCTATATAAAAAGTAATCTTTCAACACCTTTGAGAATGCATAGCGGTTGCATAGATATTCTTGTTACTCCCTATGAAGCATCTATCTGCTAAAATTTGTACGTGTACTTGAGGATAGTGTAAATTGCTGATGTAGTCTGAATGTATGTACATGCCAGATCAGCCATGCTCACACTCTGTTTGCACTTTTCAGTGATTTTAATTTTCATTTCCACAGTTATTTTTCTTCTCTTATGGCTGTCTTCTTACTGCTTTTTCTTTGTAGAAATTTTGAAAACTATGCACAAAATATAAGTAAACTTTGCAAAAAAATCACAAATAATGTGTGAACACAAGTTTGGAAAAAAGAGTGATCACTAATAACACTAAGCTGCTAGCGAAATGAGTGCTAAGCACAACCTGAAGTAGCAGGCATTCCTGGAATCCTCATCTCTTCATCACTTATTATGCAAATATTTGCTCATTAATTGAGTCAAATTTGGCAAAAGTAATTTAGCTTGTTATGAGAATTATTGGCTGGGCAAGTGGTCATTAAGAGAGGTCCCACTGTTAATATATTTCGAACTATCTCTTTTAAAGAATTGAGAACACATGATTAATTAATGTTATTAACAGCTCTAAGTTCAAAATAGGAACTAAATTTTTATTGCATCTACTAATCACATTAACCCTAGAATTCTTAAAACTAGTGCACTTTTGTTTTTGTAACTATTCAGTGTCTCCTTGTTTGTAATAGTTCCTATCTTAATTAATTGTAATGCTACCATTGTTACAGTCCAGAATTTAAATTGTTCCCTGAAATGTGAAAAATTACTTAGCTAAAATACCTAGCTACTAAACTAAGTACATACTCGGTGAACTCAAATCTGCTGATGTAGATTGCCAACATTTACAATACCACAAAAAATGTAGCATTTGATTAACTATCTGGGTGACCACTCTGATTCAAATTCTTTTACATCATTAAAAATTAGGAGCTTATTTTAAACATTTTATTTTGTATTTTTGTTCTGGAAAATGTCATTTAAATGTATCAATTTTTCCATCTATTCGTGAAAATTGATCCTTTGCAATTACAGATATCAAATATGAAATATGATTCCAAGTGTGAATTTTTAGGAATTTTAGAATATTTTTCTGGATGATTCACCTGTTCTATGACTAATGTTAGTCCCATATTCAAGGAATCTGTTTGAGGCTTCCAAAGATTCTATTCATTTTTGATTAATCTGGGAAGCTGATGAAGGAAGAATAAGGAGAAGGTAGAAGTGTGAAGGGGCTGGTAGAGGATTTTGATTTGAGTAATATACAAGTATGTTAAGGTTATTTATATGTTAAGGTCAATGGCCAATACAGTGATCGACACCCAACCCCTATAGGCCCTTAGAAAAGTACGAACAGTTATGTAACGGATTTATTGTATTCTCCAAGAGCTTTTTATGTATTTGCATTAGAGATTGAGGAACGTTGGTAATGTTAAATCCCTATTACTACAGGTATATATTGGTAGTTTAAATACTGATAAATATTACATGAATTATCAGTATGCTTAAGTTTTTGCTTCCCTCTTTCATTGCTATATATTAATGTTTTAAAAATATTTATTAGTGCTGAAGAGATACGAGATGAGTCAGCATACAGCTTCAGTGGCGATGGAAGTTATGCAGTTCTACTCCATGATAGTCGCTCTCCATACAATAAATATGTGTTCAGCGTGTCCTTTGCCATGCGCTCATTCGATGAAGATGCCATTCTGTTCCTTGCAATCAGTCGTAATAAGGTAAGTCACTATTAATTATCAAATTGCTTATTATATAAAATACTAATAGCTTTGCTTAAAATATCAGCACAATCATTCATGCAGCAATGGCTGAATGAATGAGTGTAGACTTTTGGGTATAATTATGCCACTTTTCTGTATGTAATTTCAGGATAGATACATATCCATCGTTCTTCGCAAAGGGCGAGTTGTCTTTAGAATAGGGTATGGTGGTGATTCTCGTTTGGAGTTATCCACAGAAGGTCGTTATAACAATGGAGAATGGATTAGAGTAGAAGCAAGCAGAGCCTATGATCGAAAAAGACGTCTTGAGAAAGGTATGTGGAGATGAAGACTAATGAAAACAAGTAAAATTAACATTTACACTGGGCTAATTTTCAACAGTTTAATATTAAATCCCATATAAAAATGTACTTGAGAACTTTTTAGTTTTTGTGTCCATGATGACTCATTTACTGTATTGTGATTACATGTATGGGCTTCTTTTATATGCTGTACCATAAAGATATACAAGTATATTATTCTGAGCTAAATTTATTTGCTAGTTTTCCTGTAAATTGATTGATATAGATTAAATTGATACTCCATTCCTTTGATCCATTACTCATGATGAACCACATCACTTCCTGAATAGGACTGTTGAAGGTTGGTGGTGAGAGCCGAGATGGAGCACCCAGTCCCCCGCCTTCAGGACCAGATGCTCTCCCAGATCTATCAGGAGGAGAATACTATATAGGAGGAACACCTCCTGGATTCTCCTTGCCATCTATGGGTCCCCTAGGTGATTGGGGCATAATGGGAGGGGTCCTTGAAGGCAAAGGCTCACATGCACACCCTTTTAGAGGATGTCTATCGGACCTTCAGGTTGTGCAAGAGGGCTACAATCCACTGAGAGGGCAGTTCTATGGTGTGGAAGCATCATGCCCCAATAAGGTATGCATGTTGAGGTTTTAGACCTTGTGGTTACGGTTAGCCCTTAAACTAGGCTCTATGGATAAAACTTGGATTCAGATGTATTCCTCCCATCATGTTTCCATCCAAATTGTTTCCACTGTTTTATGTATTATGACAATTATAATGAGTGCTAGGAAATAGTATCTATTCAAAAAACAAACAAATTTTGCCATATTTCACCCCACCAGCATGGTGCCCAAGGTGCATGGCTCACCTGCACCTTCATCCACTGTTGATTTAAAGTCATAGAAAGTGTGAAACTTTACATAAGCTCCCCCACCTTTGAAAGTGTATTACTTTGCATAAGATCAAGAAGCTCTCTTTTCATGAATCAACCCTCCATCAGCTGCTTTTGAATCCTCTTCTTTTCTTAACCACACTAGAAGGGTGCTGGTTTTGGTATTATGTGCGATGTCCAAAATAAAACTGGAACAAAGTGCATTGAACTCTTGATTTCCCATTTTGCAGATTATCCATGCTATTCTCTTTTCCCAGCACCTCAAAATATTTCAATGAAATTACAATTGTAAATTTAAATTAAGGCTTTGAAACTTCAATATAAGAAGTATATGTTTCAACATCCTTGAATTTCTTAAATGTTTAAATATTTTTGATTTGGATCAGAAGATCGAAAGTTATCAATAGTTTTTAATATTTTAATTTAAACTTTTTTTACTAGCCAAACTTTCCCAGTATTATTTTTGTTGCATTCATTAGCTCTGAAAAGTCAATGTTCTCCATTTTCTCAATGAAATACCTAGTTTTACAATGAAAAAAGAAGGTACTAACAATACTCCGTACAGTATTTTAATTGGTATCATATTATGAATATGAATCCAAAACAACAGTGCATAGTAAATATTTTCCCATCATCTGTTGTGCGTTTTCCCAGGCTATTTGATTGGTTCACTTTCTAACAGTATAATCTGCAATTTGCTTAAAGATAGTTATGCGTTCTTCTAAAACTATAATTCCACCCTAAAAATTGTACTTTAATATTGCTAAAGAAACTCGAATTTAGCAAATAAATAAAAAGAATTGTTCATTTGTTTCCTAATTGCAGTTACTTGTATTTTATTTTGATTCTTATGAATTGAATCCGTTTATGTCACGACCTTATTTTCTGGGTATTTTAGTTATACATGTTTTACGATTATCCGGGCATCATCTTGCATCTAGTGGGATAGGTAATTGAGGGTGTGCTGTACTTTGAACCATTTTATAAAATCTTTGCTCCCATAAAAGATTTTGAAAATATTTTAATATAAGTACGAGGGTCATCCGGAAAGTAGTACCCGTTCGTGCCGCATGAAGTGCTGACGACGCGAGTAGCCGCTGGACGAGGTCAGATAGCTTCAGTGGCTTGTCTGCCTTCTCTGAGCCAAGTTGCGTGACGCTAGCATTGCCTGTGTTGTTTCTGTGATTGTTTACAATGTTTAAAAAAATTGAGAACGCCGCCAGTTGTGAAGTGAGGGCAGTGATTAAATTCCTCAATGCAAGAAACGTTCGCCCATGTGATATTCATCGCCAATTAAAGGAGGTGTATGGAGACAATGTAATGGACGAGTCGTCTGTTCGGCGGTGGTGTCGCAACTTCAACATGGGGAGGGGGAACACACACGACGATGAGCGTTCGGGGAGACCGTCTGTCATTACAGACCAACTGGTGAGCTCAGTTGACGAATTCGTGAGGAACGATCGGCGCGTCACAATTGATGACATCTGTGAGCATTTTCCCAATGTTTCTCGAACAATTGTTCATGAAATTGTTAAACACCATCTGCATTATGCAAAAATTTGTGCAAGATGGGTCCCTCGCGTATCTCAATGAGCTGGCGGCGAAGGACTATGCAGCAGGAATACAGAAACTTGTCACACGTTATGACAAATGCCTTAATTTGCTTGGAGATTATGTTGAGAAGTAGTTTAAAGTATCCTCTTTCAAATAAAATTTTTTATGTTTGTTAATATTTACTTTTGTGTCTTTATTTCACGAACGGGTACTACTTTCCGGATGACCCTCGTATATATATGTATATTTTTTATAAAAATTAAGATACTAAGGGCCTCAATCAAAAATCAAGATACTGAGATACAGGCCTTGTAAATAAATAGATGTAGTAATTTAAAAAGTCAAAGGATGACTTAGTTATCAAAATGTAATACATTGCAGGCATTGCATATGAAGTCTTTTAAGATTATTTTGTGCTGTTTATGAACAAAATAAATGAAGTGATAAGCTTATAAGTGTGTAAGGTGTCATGTAGTCATAAAATGCAAGATAGGGTGGCTTAAGTATAGGAGTGAAGTATCAACAGATCAAGTAAAGGAAGTATTGCTTCCTCCATATTGAATAGGTGCTTAATGTACTTATGACCAGTGAAAATGGTTTAAAAATAAATTTTTTAAATTGTAAGATAAAATTCTGGTGGATTTTTAAAAATCTTTTCATGGATTCTTTGAAAACCCTGGTGAATTGTGAATAATCCTTGATTCTTACTTTAATAAGTTACTGTGAAGCGACGTGATGATTGCTGCCATCTTATCAATTCTTTAATCATCTTTTGATAAAATACAAAATGCTTTATTTCAATGTATTTGTGATGGTCCTATTTTTCTGTGAAATTTTACAAGTTTGGAATTTTATATGCTTTTATTATGAATTAGGGCTTTAAAATTCCAAGGATTTCTATTTTTCACTTTTACCTCAATACTGTTTCACTCTTATTATATATTTAATCCTTTTGTATGCATTTTCACCCAAAACAGCCTGCTAGAGTGGTGAGCTTCTATGGCAATGGGTATTTGGAAATGGATTCACATGTTCTAAAGAAGAAGGCATCCTTAGGATTTGTTTTCCGGTCTCCACAACCTAATGCTCTTCTCCTGTTATCAACTTTTGATGCATACCCAAAACAGTCACCTGGTACAGAAGGCGGATCTTCAAAGGATGATTATGATGAGGAAATGACTAACTTAGTTGGCCCTGGGGTGAGTTTTAATTTAATTATTTATCTCAAAATTGAAATTATTATTTTTTTGTGCTAGTGTTGAAATTTAAATGCGGAAACAATGGGAACTATCCCATTATTGTAAGAAGATTATTCTTCACTTGTTTTGATAATTAATGGAAAATATTAGTTGCCTCACCATAAGAATTTACATGCGCTGAAATGCTTACTGGAAAGTTTTTTGACATTGAAAATGCTGAATGTAATTGCTTTCTCAGCATCTCAGGTGTTTTGATATTATTTTTTTCTTTTGATATTGAGTGCTGTGCTTCATCATTCTGGTGTATTATTTCAAATAATGAACAAAATCATGATGGGAATTGCATTCTGCAACAAGAAAATGAATTACTTAAAACTATTCAGAAGTTACTAACGAGAAGGAGGTAATTCCATGTTCTCTGAGAATTTGTTTCTTTCTCAGAAACAGCTCTGGGAAAAAGAATGAGAGTGAATTCAATCTCGTGGGGGGGAGGGATAAATATACATGTTACATTTCATTTCAGATTTGAAAGTATCATATATTACTTTCAGATTGAAAATTGTTGCAACTTACTTTTGCTTATTAAACAGTTTTAATTCCATTATTTTCAGGATGTAAACTATAGTTGTCTTGTTTTCAGTTTCAAGAGAGTCATGTATCCAGACAAAATCATTCTCACTGCAAATGAATGTGGAAATACTGGTCTAGGAGTTTCATATTTTGTTTGTTAATACAATTTCATTGACTTTTATGAAGTTTCATTATAACTGCATGCTTACGTCTTTCAAAAGGGAGAAAACATTTATTGAAATGCATTAATAATAATTTAAATGAGTGGCTAGCCCAAAGAAACGTCCCATTATGTAAAGTTAATGGCTAAAACCAAGTTAAACTTACTTTTAATTGAAGCATAGACGAACATGCCTGCATATATATGATAAAAATGTGTAGTTGGGTATCAATCGAATGAAATATTTTCTTTTGTTACTCCTAGGACTCAGACATGGACTTAGTGTCATCAGAAAGTAGCAAACAAAACCGTTCTTTCTACTCAGTATCGCTGGATGGAGGTAGAGTGGAAGCAAGAGTTGAAGCTGGGAGAGGTGAGGTCAGACTACGATCAGAAGCTCGCTACGATGACAACCATAATCATGCTGTCACTATGATCAAAACAGGAAGGAGGTTGGTAACTTTTATTGGTATGACGTAATATGCTCTTGGACATCTACACCATGGAGCCTACTAAACTGTAAAATGTGTTATATAATTGTGCAATTGCATGATGAGGTGGCTTTTCTCATTTCCAGTCCCTCTTTTATAGGCTACATTGTTGCAAAGTATTTCTTAGTCATGAAGGTCAAGGTCTTCTTTTTTGTAAGCTTCACAAATGAAAATATATAGATTCAGCATTTTCACCGCATGTGTTTAGAGAAGTGGTTGAAAAGAACTTTGCATCTGCGTGAAATCTCTTTTTTAATCTTTTGTTAATAAAGCAACACAACTTCAAGTTCTCTAAATTAAATAACACACCAATCAACTGTACGGTTAACTTAATAGATGAGGGTAGAGCTCACCTTATACTGAGCCCAATGGTATATGAAATTAACACATTAGTTCGGGGGGCAGTCCTTCTCTCTGTACTGCCTGTGATTTACCATACACCCTAAAAACAACATATCTTGAGTGAAACTGAGAGTATCCAGAGGCATCACCCATAGTCAAACCAAAGCACACTTGTCAGGGGCCCAGCTCGCTACCCACTGGACTATTCTGTTCCACATTAGAAACCTATGACATAAATATCTCTCTATTAGTACTGGAAAAACTTATCTACCACTCTCACTGTAATATACTCACCCCCTTTTTGAGCATTGAAATAAAGAAAAAAATTAAATACTAAAAAATAGAAGAAATGATAACTTTGTTTGACATTATAAGCATTAATTTTACCATGAAAGGTGTCAAATATAAAATTTTCTAACAAATCTTCTAATAATTCACTTTATCAGTATAAAAAATGGCCAGTGAATAGTGAAATCATTGCAGAGGTCCAGTGTATGTCAAAGCACATCCATTCCATTGATTCGTACTCCATAGCCAAATTGTAATTTTACCCATATGTACTTGACTTGCCATTTTTAAACATGGCAGATTTTCCCCTGAAGGGGCTTCTGTTCTTACTAGTGCTAAGAAGTGCAACCTTACCCTTCCTTGAAACCCTTATACAAGATTCAAGTACATTGCACTTTAATCCTACAGTGGGATTTCCTATTTCTTTAGCTTCTTTCATTACTTTTAGGTTTCATTTCCCATAAAATCATGCTAATTTCTTCAACTATTAATTATATGAACTAGACTGGACCAAACAAAAACAATCTAATAGCAAATTCAAAACTTATCATTGTAGTCATTAAAAAACTTGTAAGCGTTTAGTAAACATGATACTATATTGTTTAAAAGGCGTTAGAGACCCCTGAATTGTGCCTGATGGCCTTGATCAATATGCAATCAAATAATACACTCCCTCCTGTTATTTCCTATCATGCATCTGATCCTAGAAGGTAGATGAGGGGTTAATTCATCTACATCAAGGACCTGCAAAAAGGACAGAGATATTAAGAGGCTTGAACAGGCATAAAGCATGCACCATCAGAGGTGATATCTAGGAAAGAGGCATATGTGGTTAGAGGGCTTAAACATTAATATAGCATGCTTTATTTTTTCATTAAAATAGTATTGAAATGGATGAATTAATGTTAATGGCAAATTTTTACAAAATAAAAATTGAGAAAATGCAGTTTTAGATAATGAGCATTTTCTTTTGAATTCCCACCTAATTTTGTGATAAAAGCAGCCGCAATCTTAGTACCTTTTTAAATGCTTTTATCACCCTTTGATGCTTTATCTTAAATTTTGCGAACAGTTTCTATTCATGCCATATATGGACCAATCTGTGATTTGAATTGTCAATGAAATTGGTCACCAAATAGTATCTTACTCCTGAAATCAGTCCTAATCAGTTGATTTTGGAGCATCAGTGTGGAGATGATTTTGAAAGTCATTGATAAGATTTTCTCATATTAATGTTAAGCTCAATAAAGCTGGTACACTATTTATTCTTAAAATCCCTGTAATTATTCATATATCAATGTTTTTATAATGATGCACCGGCTCATTGCTTCATAATTTAGGTTATGCTTAATTAATCTGTTATAGATGAATTTCCATTTTATATATTTGCTTTTCATGTCATATTTAGGGTTGAACTTCGCGTTGATGACAGAACAGTAAGCTCAGCAACCTTACCTGAAGGAGCATCACAAGTTAGAGCTCCAGAATCTGGAGGTCTGTTTCTTGGTGGGCTACCGCCAGTAGAGGTCAACTGGAATTCAAGTATTGCTTTGGCTGGCATGGCTCCTAATTTTCATCCCTTAATCGGTGCTATACAAGACTTCATATTCAATGATGAGTAAGAAAACCTGCCCATTTTTCATTTGCACCATGCGATCTTGCATCACTTTTTGAATTGATTTTAACCCTTGACTGTTTTAGGTTGCTCCGATTTGATAAACCAGTGGCCTTTCTCAATGTGGGTATTGGCCGCAATGAAGGCCCTGGTATTTTCCCCAGTTCTGGACACCTCTCAACACATCACCAACCAGTGGTCAATGATAGGGGAAAGCCTTATGGAGGTTCTACAGGGCCTGGTGAGATTTTTCACTCTGGCATGGGACGTAGGGATGGAACTGAGAGGGGTTGCAAGAAGGTTGAAAGATACTCCTTGGAACCAGGTGCTGTGAAGTTAGGTGACAAACCTGGGTCACACATTAGATATCTACATCGGAAGCGATCCTCTATCCTCCTCCAACGAAATTTTTCACTTGGAATCACTTTCCGTACCCATTACCCTGGTGGACTTATCTTTATGGTACCGGTAAGTTGCATTTTCATTTCAGAGAGGGAAAAATTATTTCCTTTCATCAGTATACTAATATGTGATTTTTTTATCTGTCAACATCCATAGTAGTATCAGATACTATGTATTGAAAGCTCTAATTAAAAGCAGATACATATGTACTTCATTCTATTCTTTTTTGATATTATGAAAATGATGAGCTGCTATGTCAGGTGAAAAACAAAAATGAATGATGATTTTATTGTGCTATATTAACTGAAAGCACCAAAAAAACTTGATGCTTGGTTGGTTGGAATGGTTGCATAAATTATGCAACTAAGTAAGATTTAAACCAGTCCCTCAGCACTACTCATTTTTTCCACTTTAAAGACAGGAAAACTTTTTAAGGCACAGGAATGAACCATGGAGGTCACATACTGCCATAAAAGCATTTTAAAACAAAGTTTATATTTCTCAGACTCACAAAAAGAATTCAACAAGGGTTTTGCTGAACTAATTTGTAAAATAACAGTCAAACCAATGGAAGATAGAGTTTTTTCAAATAATAAACGTAATTTAGTGAATCTTAATCATTTTATTAATTTTTTATGAAACATGTTAGTGTCTTATCCTTTCAAATTGATAGATGCCTTTATCCCCCATTTCCCAATGGGTTCTCAATTGAAGAATTTAAATTGGTTGGTGAACGACTTCCATTTTCCCTGTTCCAATTGAAGTTTATATTTCAAAATATTGTAATTATTAAATCATATTTTTGTCACATACCTACCTCAATTTTATTATTTCCCCAAGACAAAATATGATCCCCTTCCATTAAGTGCAAGATCACTTATCTCTGCCGTTTTCTTTTGATGCAATAAATGTTGTCCTTAGCCCACTTTCCCAAGCAAAAGTGGGAATTTGGAGTATAAATGTATTTCAAATAGATTGGATTTATTTCTATGGAGCTATCTTTGATAAATTCAGCCTGATTTATTTTTTTAGGGTGGTGGCGTCTCTCCTGGATCAAAGAAGAGGCATAGTTCATTCCTTACTTTGGTTAAACCACAACGACAAACTTTCCTCATGGTTTCCCTGAAAAACAGTCAGGTGCATGTATTTGTGCATGGTAAGAAGAAACATGAAACTACTCTTCCTGGAGTGTTCAATGATGGCAGTTGGCACAATGTGAGCATAATTATAATGTCCCTTAATGCTGAACGAATATTCTATTCTTCTTGTATTTCTTACATATTTGAACCTGTCAACTTCTGGTTGGTTTAAAATTTCAATATTGTGTCAAATGTGCATCAACAGGTGACACTGCGTAAGGAAGATCGTAAACTTTGGCTGTCAGTGGATAAAAACAAACCATCACGAATGAAAGTACCAAAAAGACTTGGTGGTGGTGGTGCTGGAAGCATGGGAGCTGGTGATATATATATTGGAGGAATACCCAATGCAGATTCACCATCTGGAGATACTTGGCTTGCATCTCTGCCAGAAAACCTGGTGAGCAATGTCCCAAATGATTTTTTTAATTCAAAGTAAATACATGTTATTGAGTTTTTGGCAGTGTTGTCTCAGTGCCCATCACAGCACATAAGTTGTAAAAAATTCTTTATGGCACCAGTTGGATACCCAAACCAGAGTTGGCTCACTCAATGATACAATCTTGACTTGCCAGTCAGGTAAGACTACCAACTGCACAAAAAACAGTTCCACCTTGATGAAAAATGCATATATTTTTACTTTAAAACAAACAACCAAATGCTCCAATAATTAAAGTACATACAAGGCCAGTCCCAAAAGTAGTAGAACTGAGTAATGAACAAAATGTATTGCCAGAATGTATACATTTGCTCAAAAATCGTCTAAGTAGCACCCTTGTGCGTTCACACACCACTGTCAGCAGATTTTCCATGCCTCATACATCTTCTTGAAGGTGACACCTTGCACCTTGAATGCTGCTAAGCTCCCTCATTACAGCCTGTTGTAACACTTACACCGGTGATGTCCTTTCAGTATGAATTTGAGGTGGGAGATGAAAGAGGAAGAAGTCTAGTGGGGCATTTTCAGAATAATTTGGATGCTCACTTACATGGTCAAGAGGCTCTTGGCAGAGCCTCTTGCGAGTTTCCTTTTGTCTATCCGAGAGCACTCGCTGCACCAACTTTGAACACACCTATCTTATATCCATGCTTTTAGTTACAAGTCGATGCACATCACATTTAGGGATGCTAAGCTCATCAGAAACCATGGGAACACTTAATCTACGTTCCCTGTCCAATAAAGCCTCTCTGTCAATCCAGCAAGATTTTTGTTACTTTTTGAGGTCAAAGGGCATCGTTAACGTTCGGCATCTTTGACATCTTCTCTACCCTTCTGAAACAACTTGTGCCACCCAATAACATGCAATCTACTGGCATAATCACCATAAGCTGCCTTGAGCATGTCATGAGTCTCATTCCCAGTTTTGCCCAGTTTCACGCAAAATTTGATGGCATAGCACTGTTCCATTGACTGATTCATTAGAGAGCGTAACATGGTCATGTTATAAATGTTTCGCACATGAACAATCCACACTCTATGAAGGCTGGGAGCCAATTACCACCAGCCTCTAGCCTTTCCTGAGACTCCCTCAAACTCAGCCAGAGAAACCACTGCCTGTCTGTCTATCTGGGAAAAATGTCATACTACTTTTAGGGCAGACCTTGTATTCCACAAGGATTATTCAAATGCAAAGTAATCCAGGCAATTTATCTTGTTAATATTGTGCACAGTAATTCATTAAATATTTTCACAATAACTAGTACAGCAATAATCAGGTTTCATACATGCATGTATCGATATGATATAAGAGAACATAGGTACACAAGAGTCAGGTATGCATCATCCATTCAATCCTTCCACTAGTTTGTGAATGTGGCTGCTTCTAAAAACAATTCCAATTATTACAGGCACAGATGTCATGCATCTGGCTTAGCTTTTGTGAATTTCATGGATTTTGATGACCATAATAATATGGATGTACACCTTATATGTATTTTAGGTAAACTGTGAGTAAAACAATGATATAAGTATGTGTAATTTTAACCCTAGATTACTTACAAATTTTGATTTGCATATAGTTTAACTTCTAGAAATTAAATGAATTTAATTGAAATCAGTATTTTTATTATTTAACTTTATGATTAATGTTTCAGCGTACCCAAGTTTCTCGAGTTGAAAACTTCAAAGGCTGTGTTCGTGATCTTACTGTGGATAATATTCCTAGAGATTTGGTTGGTGAACGTGCAACACCCCATAGAGTGGGGCAATGTTTCCCTATCATTGAAACAGGGTCATATTTTCCTGGAGATGCCTATGCTGTATATAGTGAGTTTATCTATAAGCCTTAATAATAGACTTCATTCAATATATGCATAGAGAGAGCACTTCTTATTGAGCTTATTGTAAATTAATTGTTCTATGGTATATTAATCCCTTTTTATGTAATGGCATTTTTCACAATCACCAAAATACATAGGAGATGAATGAGAATAATGGTAGGTTTCTATGGAATGGATTAACATGATAATATTCTATTCATTTTGCCACCTTGTTACATATTAAACTACCATTTTTAAGGGTCCTGGTCTGGACTCACTTCTTTCATGACCTTTATCTTTAGTCTGTAAAATTTATCTTACATAACTTTACCATTTATACCATGGAAAAACACATCATTGTCTCTTTTATAATAAAAATCTCTCAGGCATGCATGCAGTTTAAGCCATTTGATATGGTTTAAACTAAGTTATCTAGTATATCATGTCAGATTTTGGCATGATATCATTAGGTACCAGGAAGGTAAAAAACATAAGTTTGATGACTACAGAGTTCGTGGTTTTAAGCTGTTTCAATCTTCGTGGCTTGAATGCTTAAATCCTCAGACATGCAATTATCAAGATTTTTAAAATTGCCGTCTTTCCAGAAAATCAATTATAATCACCTATGAAAACATCAAAAACGTTTTGAACCCCAAAAATGGACTACCCAATTCACAAAAATGCTATAAGAGCAGTTTCTGATAAGTAACTTCTTAGAATACTTGCATACTAGATTCTGATATATTTTAAAAACTAAAATTGCTCATACAATTCCTTTCCTCAAACTTTTGGCACATTAAGTTTTTTTACTTGTCTTTGCCTCTGACATTATAAACTAGCAGTTTTAAATGCCATTAAATAAAAGCTTTGGATGACTAAGTTTTTTGTTCGTGTTTTTCTATTTGCAGAAACTAATTTCCATGTTGGATCATTATTAGAACTTGAGCTTGAATTTAGAACATCTGAATTAACTGGAGTACTGCTTAGTGTTTCGGAGCCAATTGGATCCCCAGCACTTTCTTTGGAACTACACAATGGAAAGGTAAAGCCATTGAAAATTTTTCCCTAGTTTACATGAGGGAAAGTTTCTGTTATGCAGTCATCACAAGTGCCAACCCAGCCAAGGTCCAATACCTATGATGATTTCCCTAGTACCAATCTCTCATGGGATTTGGGATAGTGTGGTGGCTAACGTTTTGGTTTCCCCCCCAGAGGGCCCAGGTTTTAATCCTGGAGGTGGCAGATCTTTTTAAGTGATATCCCAATCCCTACTTGAGGTGCTTCGTGGAGAGCACCGTAAGTGAGTATGCTGTCCGTTGGGTGGGATGTTAAGCTGTGGACTCTTAGCGTCTTTTGTTAAAAGTTGGCTAATGCTGATTCTGCTTTTCTCTTCACCCTTCCTCCTTTCCCATCCATTCCTAACGGTGCAAGTGACCACAGCTATCCATCACCGTCCCCTTAAGCTGCTACTACTACTACCAGTCCCTTGCTTTTAAGCATGTCTTATTTTAGGTACCAATGATTACATATGTGTCTCATTTTTATTTGGCATTCATTAGGTTCCCTAAATATTGTATCTTTTTTTAAATGACGTGATTGGTGTCTTTAAAATTAAATATTATGCCAGTGGTAGATTACTAACATGTTTTCTTCTGTCTGATCCAAGAATTTTTTGTGAATTCCAACCTTCTAAATCATGGTGCATCTTATGGGCCAGGAAATATGGTAGTTCAATAAAAGTAAGGGGACTTGCAAGGTTGCAATGACCCATGGTAATGGTAATTCATGGTTAAATATGTCTGAAAGTTCAAGATTCTACTCAGAAACCCCATTTTCCCATTGCCAGGGAATATTATCAACACAGACATCCACGGTGTCAAAAGAGATTTTTACTTAAAGCCATGCTATTTTTCCAACCAATGAGTCACATGCTCTTTTAAACAATTTCAGTTATTGCTGAGGTTTTTTCATCTTGTTGACAATTCCAAAATGCTCACTTCTGGTGCTCCATATAGAGCACCTATATGCTAAATTTCAGCCAATAGTTTATCATGTTAATTGTATAATTGATGCTTTCCAGCATAACTTTATGGAATCAATTCATATTGGAAATGTAAAATAGTAACTTAGTGATTCCACTGAAAATTTAATATAAGATCCGGGTTTTGACGTTCAACATCTGGCGATGACGTTCCATATTAAATTTTCAGTGGAATCACAAAGTTACTATTTTTCATTTCCAATGTTAATTGTCCTAGGAGGTTGCTATGTACTTTCCAAATGAAACATCATCACTCTCAAGAACTACAGGAGATTTTACAACAGTAACTTGAATGGAGTAATCTGCAACTGTGCATTAAAATGCAACACCTTCTAGCAAATTATTTATTTAGCCTCCACTTAGGGCTTGGTTGCTTGTGGTTGTCATTGTTGTTATTTCATGTACACATTCCAATGTAAACGTCAGAAACGTGACTGTTTTTGGATGAGGATTTAATGAAATTGATAATAATAACAGCTTAGACTATGTGTGCTGATCATAAAATTGCCTTCAGGTCCTGATGTCTGGCGACATGGGTGATGGACATCCATTCCGAGTGGAACAAGGATTACCTGCATCTTCTCCTATGCAACTTTGTGATGGTCAGTGGCACAAAGTGAAGGCACGCTATGTAAATAATGAGCTCACATTAAGAGTAGACCATCAAGATGTTCAATATGGGTTATCTGGAAATGGAAATCTAACAGAAACAAATACCGACAGCCCACTTTATATTGGAGGATTGCCTGGTAAGTTTTATTCCATATTATATGGTAGCATGCTTATTGAGGTTTTTCTAGTGATGGAGGTCAGTTGAATCATATTTCAAGTATCAATTAGATTTCATGTCATGTGCACTCCTATGGATTGTTTTTCTGCAATTATAAATGTTTGTGCAATTTTTTCATTAATCATTCACTAATGACCTATTCACTAGAGTGTTGTATTTGGAGTAGTGATTAATACTTAGTCAACGGTAATTAAAAGGATATTCTACAAAGTCAGTGTATTCAGTTGCTACCAAAAATGTGATGACAGTTTAACTCTGTAATAAATACATAAGGCATATGGTGAGAATCTCATTAGAGCAAATTATTTTTCAACTCCGGTTGGTATCCTGGGCAAAAGAATATGAATCACATTCATGTGTATGAAAGATTATTCCTATTTTGCCACCATCAAAATTGAAGATTTTCATACAGAATGGATTATTATGATTTGCCACAACTCTGTTATTATTATTTATTCTCTGTAGGCAATCAGGATACAAATCAACAATAGATCAATTGCACATGATATTTGCCGCATCAAAATGTTGCATTATATGGGTTTGCATTACCTTTTCAAAAATTTTTGAAAAAGTATTTGGCATGGCTATAGGCCTATAGTTTCAAAATTCGTAAGAACTGCCACTGTTTTTGTAATCTGGTATGATTCACTAATGAGATATAAGAAGGGTGCCTTAAAAATATCAAAATAAATAACAAGATCAGGTGGAGAGCTTGAGAGATATTTTGTTTCTGTTGGACTCCATTAGACATAATTACTATCATCTAATTTCATCTGCAGACAATGCTTCATCTGGAACTCTACTTAGTCGGGACAACTTTAAGGGCTGTATCCGAAACATGATGATTGGAGGAGAAAAAAGAGACTGGACTGATATGGCTTCCCTTACCAATGTTCTCCTTAGCTCATGCCCCGTCCACAACTAGTCTACACTGAGAAGTATTTTTTGTTATATGCCAATGTGTAACTGCTATTCACACTGTGTGTGAAAGTAATAAAACTTTTGTTTTAGTATGTAATAACTTTCTTTACCTCCTGGATTAGAAGTTGATGCAAATTAATTCTGCATTATGCATTGTGAAAAATCCAGGATTTTTTCTTTGATCAACTAAAATAATTAACCAATCAATTATTTGATTAACTGCTATAAATTCTTTTTTGGCAAATGCTGCTTCATATTCTGCTAACTTATCATGTGTATTTTGAGATGAATCCATGAATAATGGGTTCTTAGAAAGGTGATTACTGTTCTGTATGGCATACATGGATAAATATTCCTGTTGTGTATAATGTATATTCTCACACATCAGTTTGCTAAGCTGATTGATGTTATTCCTTTGTATTGTTTTGAAGTGTTTGTTTTTAATGGTTAAAAAAATCATATTTATTTCTTTGTCTGTAAGAATTTTTGTCTTGGCCTTGTTTTATATTTGAAATTATCATGACTAGTTCAACAATTGAAGCAAGAGGTAAACTTGCGTGAATGTCTTTATGCACAATGTGCATTTGATTCTTTATTGCATGAAATTTGTTTTCATGAACTCCAGTGATCACTTTCATTCAAACTCCTTTCTATTTCTATTATAATTTTTTTATACCTTTCTAATTAGTACCTACCTTCCTATCAAATATATTTCTAAGTACTTCACTGTATATATACCTATATTAAGGAGGTTCAACTTTCTTCAGATTGAAAACTCGATTGTTAATTGTCAATGCATGAAAAATCAATAGTTGTCATAACTCTTGAAATTTCAGAATGGTGATGCATTAGTAGGTACATATTTTTGTTTTACAATTTGGTTAATATTTTGAATACATTCACCTGAAAGGAGATTGAACACCAACTGAAAGTGGGCTTTGTATAAATGGAGGATAATTTTGTATATTTAACGATAGGAGGTGAGTGAACCAGATGTGAAGAAGGCTGATGAACAAATTAGGAGCATTTAAGTTATTTTTACATTCCCTGAGTGGTTCTGAAAAGATGCCTCTTTAGAAATCGTTTCCATTCCAAAAATAATTTATGCCAAGGAAAAGGGAAGATTTAGAATGCCCATTTAAGGTGAATGAATTCTATCTGAATATTCCCAAAAAGAAAAAGTGCATGAAGATAATTCCATTTTATAGGAACTGACACAATGAACAACAAACCTTTTGGGGATACTATTGCCCCCACTAATAACCTGAAATTTTAACCTTTTTGGAGCTCAAAAAATGGAAACTTTTCTTTAGAGATGTAAAAGATTGTTTTATTTTTAAGACAATTTTTTTATGCCTTAAAACTTTCATTTGATATTGGGTCAACCAATTTGGGAGCTGAAAATCCAAGCTGTTCTCATTCCAATAATTCACAGCAAAGTTAAATTTTGTGCATTAACTTGCCTCTCTACTTTTTAAATAGCTGCAATGCACATTAACTGATAGATGTTCCAAAGTTCTGCAGTCTTCTACAAATGTTTAGTTATATATCATTGTAAAGTGATTTGTTTATTTATTTTATCATTAAAACAGCAAGCTAAGAAAACTCACAAAACAAAAATGAACAATTTTTGAAGGATACCATTTTTTAAAATTAATATGAAAAAGGTGTCTGTTTTTTGAACACTCCATTATCCCTCAATTTCTAGAATTTTTGATTGGCATTAGAAGCACTTTAATTTACTGGGAATACTTTAAGGTATAACATTATTTAATATTTTTTTATTTAAAATAAAGTAATAACAAGCAAATACTTTTCTTATGTTCATTGCATTCCTATCGTACAGAAGGACTTACCCTGATGTGTACTGTTAATTTCACAATAATATGTATGCACTTCTCAGAGTATGCTATAGGTTGATATGTTCCATGAATGGCGATTCCTGTCTATTGAACATCAAAATAGTGCAATGGGATGAAGGATTTAAGTTGAGGATATTTATAATGGAATAATTACCATATTTCTTTGGTTTTTCTGGTCAGAATTTATAAAAAGCTATTGAATTCAGGAGAAAAGGGTTAAATTATTTTTTTGTTAACACTTGATACAAAGAAAATTGAATTGTCGCATTAAAAAATTAGCAGCTACATGTATATCAACGCCTATTCATTGTAGAATCCCAGAAATTCATCATCACTGAACCAAATGCCTTTCAGCTGCCTTGTTGCTGTGTTCTGAAGCATATGATCCATATCCCAGATGTAAGAGAGGGGCCATGCAAGTCAGGGAGGACGGTGGTCGTTTTGAGATTACGGATGTGGAAGTGCACCCACCCTCCCCGAAACACTCAAGGTACACCCCTGACCATCTGTTGCAACTCATCAAGTTAGGCTTTGCGATGGATGTTGCGGTGCTGTTGGGGGTGGTGGGTCAATTCAGTGAGGCTGATGCTAAAACAGCCGGAATCAAGACACCGCTGAACGCTATTCACTCTGTGACTGCCCAAGGCGGGACCACAGTGTCCACAAACCTCAGGAGCTACAGTTCTCGTACAAGGTGAGCCAGGGAAAGCCGTTCAGGTGCATATGTAGTGACCACAATCCTCGGTACATGGCAGTGCACAAGCACTTCGAAAGACCCTTCCCAAAGTACAATGACACTATCTTCCCACCACTACCACCCTGTGTGCCATCTCTCCCCCCTCTGATATGATTGTCGTGGGTGATAAATTCCTGCCAACCTATATTGCCCCTGGGGATGTGACCGAGGTATTATGTTGGGCAAAGAACACGTGACCTGGCCTGGGCAGGATTCCGTAACCCAAATACTGGAAGGTTGTTCTAGACGGCAAGGTGCTGGTGGATTTATTCAACCGGTGTGTGGAGATGCAGCGGGTGCCACAAGTGTGGAAGTGCAGCCAGGACATCTTGCTGTGCAAGGGGATCAAGAAGGAAGGGCTGCATAATTAGAGGCCAATTGCCCTCAGCTTTACCATCCACAAAACATTCACTGGTATCCTGGCGGATTGCATCATGGCCAGGGCCCTCTGTGGCCGAAGGCTGTGCTTTCCATTCTAGGGGGTTTCGTTCTGTCGATGGAGAGCTGCATGGAGCACAACTTTGTGCTTCACCTTCCACCAAATAAGTGGATCAGAGGTCCTCTCCAAGTACTCCTCTTGGAGGTACTTTTCCACTTAAACTACTGCAGCAGATGTTGGATGTCTCTTCTTTTGGCTGGCAATGGTGGAGTCCAACTCCTCCGACATTGAAGAAGTTTGTGGGGACCTCTGTTCTTCAGGTTCTGGTGGCTCAGTAATAGGCACTTGTCTGGCTTTATGCATAAGGCATGGTAAGCCGTCTTGAAATTCCTATCTCAGGAGAAAGCATATCTTTTAAATTTTGGTTCTAGTCAACATGCTTCTCTAAATATGGAATTTATCTCCACATCTATAAGTCTCTTCTGGAGTATCTCCGGCATTTTCTCAGCCATAGACTTTATTTCAGGCAATTCCTCATTCAAAAATTTTGAAGAGTGCTTAATCAAAAATCTTACAAAAAAAAGAATTTTGGAATCATGGGTGTACTTCTCCCCACTGATATCTAATGTGTCAGCATAAAATTTTTCTAAAACTTCTATTAGCTTTTCGAAAACAGCCCATTCCTTTTCATCTAGTATCTTAAGACTATGACAATGTACTGCTAATGTAGAAAGGATTCAGCCAAGTGAATAGTTCAAACATTATATAGGTGGCATTCCACCATGTTGGAATGCCCTGTTTTACTCATAGTTGTGGGAGATTCATCTATGTTGTTTGCTGCTGATTTGGGACTTCCTTTGAAATGTTCAGCAATACTTTAAATTTTTGTTTGCAGGGACTGTACTTCTGATATACCAGCCTGCACCACCAAATTCAGAAAGTGAGCAAAACAAGGCTTACATTGCCACCCACCTATCCTTATTGCTTCTGTAGTATTGGCAGCATTGTCACTCTTAACAGCAACAACTTTGTTCAACAGAGCCCACTCTATTAAAACTCGCTTTCTATCTGCAGATAAGTTTTCTGAAGGATGTCTGTCTCTGCAGGAGATAAAATCAATTAAGAATGTGTGAAAAATACATTCTTCATCAATAAAATGTGCTATTAATGCCAAATAACTCACATTAGAGGGAGAAGTCCAGCCAGCAGTAGTAATGCATTATCCTTCTGCATCACTCAAAATATTACCAATGGAATTCTTGTCTCTTTCAAAAATTTGTGGTTACAAATTTTCTGGAAGAAACTTTCTACTGGATAAAATATAATTTGGATTGAGCATCTGCATAATTTTTTATGACTGTTTGCTTTAAACTACACCAAATGGTTGGTAGCCTATCACAATGAAACAAAACAATTTGTTAATCAATCTCTCTCTTCTTAGCGGTCCCCATTGGTTTGGATGTAAACTGACCTAATGATAAGTTGTGAATATTAATGGCCAGTCCAACTTGGAAGCTGGTATTCTGCCCTTATAACTTATGTAACCCCCGCCCTTAAAACGCAGATTGATATTAGGGCACATTCTGTATAAAAAAGTATATAATGGGCCAGAGAACGGGGTAATAGTTACTAATTGTCTTACTGAAAACAGAGTGTGTTTTTTCTAGATAGTTCTATGTACTTTGTGACTTATCATATTTAATGTGCCTCATAAAATGTACAGTTGACCACTTGATTATTCTATCCTGATTGCCTGGTGAGAATTAGTTATTATTATTACAAACTTCTGAAAGAATACACTCACAATATATGAACCAGGTGAACTCTAGTTTTTCTAGGATATCCTCATATTGCACTTATGCAACCACCACCACAATTATCAATCCAAGGGTTGGTTTGATAGTTAAGGGTAGAGCTCACCTAGTACTATTCATTTATTGTCTATTTACTGGCAGGAGATTGATACTATATGGTCCCTCTTTCCACCAAACCTCTAAACATGATATTGAACACAATAGCAAGTGCTAAGCCCAATGATATGTGAAATTCACACATCTGAGTAGGGGTTCAGTTCCTTTTCCTGTGACACCTCTGGTTTCCCAGGAAGTTCTGATATCCTAAAATCATGAAGCTTAGGTGAAGCTGAGGATATCCTGAGTGGTCACCCAAAATCAGGCTGGGGCCCTCTGGTCAGTATTCCAGTACTCTATCGATGGGATGACTGTATCCTCATCAAAACAAAATGCATCAAAGTATAACAATTTTTGCAAAGTTTAGCAAGTGTTACCTTTAAGCTGGCCAGTAATTAGAAGGCAGTACTCAGTTGCAAGGGATTAGAAAATCCTCTAATCAACTATATAATTTCCCATTAATCTCAGCAGTTTATCTTCAAGGCAAAAAGGTTTCATGAATTATTAATGAGTGAAAATTTATACAGAACAGACTGAATTGTATCATTCTGGACAGCAAGGGCATTAAATAACTTAAGGGAAGGTGTAGTTCAGCTTTTTATTTAACTTAGTAGTTGTAGTACCTATGAAATCCATGTACATCTGCAGTCAATTTTTGCCAGTGGACACATACTCATCTGGTGTAGTTGCTTTAGCCAGTTGGGAGATAAGTATCATAAGTAGTAGTAGATCATAAGTGTATAGAATGCTTCTTCTATTTCTGCTCCTAGTTTCATTATCTTGTACTAGTATAAGCTGGGGGGAGGGTGGAGGGTAGTTCACCCTGTACAGAATTTTAGGACTGCTGCAGTAGTGGGGGAACTTCAAATGGGGTAAAAATTAAAATATTGGGAGGGGGAGGCCAAAAACTGGTTAATCCTCTCTATTTTTCCTAAAAATGAGGCTCATGTATATGTGTGCTTATGGCACCATCCCGGAAGTTGAGGACGGAGCCCTTGGTTTTGGACAAAGACCTACAAAACATGAATAGGTTCAAGATTTGATGGGCATTATCATGCTCAAAACTGAACTAAGGTTTTGTAGCTCATTGATGTTCTGTTTTATGCTGATGAAGGTGTTAAGCAGTATTGCAACTGTTACATTGGTCACGATAATAGCTTTATTCTTCCTGGACAATTCAATTCCTGATGCATATTGAGTCTATCTGTACTTTGTAGATATTTGTACTTTGTGGTTGTGTATTCAACATCATACCAACATTTTATGTCCCTATTGTAGCCTTTGCTGTTATCTTCATCTGCTGTCCAGGATTCAGTGTCCATTTTTCTAACCCTAGTGGGATGGCCATTTAAAGTCGTCATGTTAAAAGCACTGGATGAAGGAAACAGGAAACCACCTGAATTATTTCTGAACTCAAGCAATTATGTTGGAGCCAAAATTTAAAATTTAAGGGAACTTTTCAAGTCACAGTATCCTGTCTTCGTCGTCTTATGGGTTGTTGGGCACAAACTAACACTAGTGAAATCCATAAAATAATCTCCGAATTACCAAATCGCAGTCTCTGGGACTGGACGGTATTATCAACTCATTATTGAAAAAAACGCAGAATTTCAAAAACTTTTACTTGTCTTCGCCGTTTTAATAAGTGGTTTGCTAATCGCATTTTTTTTCAGGGAAGCCTGGAATACCGCACAGGTTCCCTCCACTATCGGCTGCCACGAAATCTCCTTATTGTGAAGTTTTTCAAGGCCATTGAGAAAATGCCTCATAATTGAAAATCGCCTATCCCTACGTAATGTTATCCTCTGTGAGAAAATTGCCTTCTCTCTTCTAATGCTGCCACTCACAAACATTGTCGTTTCGTAGAAAAAAATGTACATCATTTCTATAGGAAATTTGTCACCAAGTGGTTTTCCCAGATTATAACATACGGTTCGATCTCGATAGGTTTATTCTCGTTGGTCACGTTGTACACAAGTTTGGAAACTTCCGATGAGTTTTGCCACCACTACGTCTCCGGGGCAGAAATAATATGTGACTTGTTTATAAATGAATTTTGTCTGTGTGAAGACAAAAATAGAATTTAAATGATGAATGTTATCTATTATAAGAAAAAAAAGTTTGTATATAATTTTTATTGGGTCTTTAATTTTTCCAAATTATTGTTATCCTTTTCTTTCCTGCGTCCCTTTCATACTTTTCCGTACGCTATTTTCATTGCCGTGTGAACAGCATCTCATCCCTACACACGTAGGACCCTACGCAAGGACGCTGATTATAGTGTCAATAAAGTAAGTGACTTTAGACAGAGACGCCAAGTGAAGCACACATTTCACTGTAGTAGCACCTACCAAAATGCGTGCCTGGGCGACGACTTGGAAAATATATGTAAATCATTGCAAAAATGGTATGCACTACGCGAGAATACGTACTCGAACACCAGTCCTCTATTTAAAATCGAACGAGAAATGCATTCCGAAAACTCGTGTTCACGTTTTCCTGGTGCTCATGGCGTTACATTATTCTGTACCATACGTCATACTGCCGGTGGTTCTTATTTTGATGCGCTCCTAAGGATTACATAAAATTCCGGCGAGGGAAAACCTTTGCCTATCACATAAGCAATTCTACGGTAGCCTCTAAAAGAAAGATGGAGAGCAGTATAAGAAGGGTAAATATATGAATATTTGGCCATTATTGTTTCGTTTTCTTTGCGGTCTGTTCCTTTTTATTTTCCATGAGTTTTGTGCCTGTGTTGCGTGTTTAATAAAATATTTAAAAAAATGGAGACATTATTTTCGTTAGTAATATGCAGCAAAAATTATCGCAGTGTTGCTATAGTGTACGACTGTTACAGCGTTTAACCAGTATATTTTTAGCTTATAGTATTCAGTTATCACGAAAAACATTTATTAAGTGTGGTGGGCCACGTAAGCTGGCGTAGTGCCTTTGGTACAGGCTGGAAAACTGAGTTATTATCATGGGGTGACTGACCACAGAAATCAACGCGAAGGTTGGTTTGATGGGTGAGGATAGAGCTCATTTAACATATACTCAGCATAACTCAGCGTTTGTGCAATTCGTGAATCACATTAGGAGGATATGTGGCTTCCGGGGAAGATATGGTAACCGAAAGACCGCACAAATTGATTGAACCTCAGTGAGCCGAGAGGGTGTCCGTCATCAGGAATCGAACCCATATCCTTCGTTCAGTAGCCCAGGGCTCTACCCAATATTTTGGAATGGAAAATATAATCCTTTTATTTTATCATAATAAGTTGTCTCTAGGTGACCTTGAGAAGCCTGTTGTAGCCTGGTATTCTAAATTGCTAGAGGAACAGTATTTAACGTTTAAATATTTTCTTTGGTATCATTATTACTCTCATAGAGAAAATCCCTTGAGTGTCTTTCTACAAAACATTGGCGTTGCCAGTTTAGGGATTGTTATTATGGATGTTTTATATTATAGTTCATTATGTATTTTTCAGAATTTATAAAGGCTAATTTACCTGGTAAAAACATTTTAAGAGATAAAGGATCGTCAGGTCCACATATAAATTTTAACCTATAGTGCGGTGTGAAGTAATGACAATAATGTACCTTTTATTTTCAGCCTAACTCAAATATACGAGTACTCGCACTTATTCGCTGCCTTTATCTAAATGCTTCCCGGGTATTTTTCTCTTACATTCTGACCACTAGAAAAATACTGATTACGTAAATTTGATAAATATCTTTTAATTAAAGTCCACTCAACAAAAATATACCCCTCAATCAGAAAGGTGGTTATTAATTACTTTTGTTCTTGTTATCTGATAAACGATATCGTTACTCGCTCAAATTGCATTTCATGAAATCGCGCCTAGATAACAGCAGTGGTATCAACCAATAAAAAACGGGCAAGTGTCTAAGTGGCCCATTCATTGGCCAATCAGAAGACGACAACACAAACCTCATCAGCCATCAACGTAAGCAACGTCTTGTTCACGTTCAGCCGGTATTCACGTCGGTGCTTCCGGGTCGTCCGTACTGAATTTCCAGGATTGCAAGCTTCATAGTGCTTTCAAAATGATTTTTAAAGTTTTAGTTTTAATAGCAATAATCTGTTTAGCTTCTGCTACTGAAAGCGACGTATTAGTATTTACGGATGATGATTTTTCTTCAAGTATCAATGAGCATGATACAGTGTTAGTTATGTTTTATGCCCCATGGTAAGTAGAGTTTTTTTATCATCACTAATAATTTGAAATTCTTACTTATTTTGATCACATGTGTTGAAATAGAGCAGACCTATGTAAACTTCGTTTTTAGCCCGTGTGTGTAACAAATGCATGTTTAATCTCGTCTAGGTGTGGGCATTGCAAGAAGTTGAAACCCGAATTTGAGAAAGCAGCAGGGATTGTCAAAGTCAATGATCCACCTATTATGTTTGCCAAGGTATACATTTTTCATTCATAACACTTAAACATTAATTTGCTTTAAATTCAGTCGTCACTAATAAATATTTATGACGTGCAGGTGGACTGTACTGATGCTGGGAAAGAAACTTGTAATCAATTTGGCGTCGCGGGATATCCTACGTTAAAAATATTCAAGAACGGTGAAGTCAATAAAGAATACGGTGGACCAAGGGATGCTGGTAAGCTTGTTACGGTTTTAATTGATGTTGGAAGCTTATATGCGATTAAAGGAAGTGCTTAGGGTAAATTTTACCTGAGCTGCTGATTGCCCGTTTCAGATGGTATCGTCAAGTACATGAAATCTCAGGTTGGTCCGAGTTCGAAAGAATTGTCATCAAAGGGAGTTCATAAAGACTTCCTTGGTAAACCTGAAGTTGGAGTTGTAGGTTACTTTGAAGGTGATTCATCATTGAAGAATACTTTCTTTAAACTTGCTGATAAACTCAGGGAAAAAGTCCGCTTTGGGCACGTATTAGACAAAGACACATTGGAGGAGGCAGCTTACAAGTAAGTCGAAGCGCATTCATAAGGAAGTAGTTTCCAAAAGTTTACTTCCTGAAGCTATTTTATATATGCATGATAAGTAAGCAACCATCTTATGCTAGCACTAGCAGTAGTCTTGCCCGTTTAATAAATGTCAGCGTTTGCTTGGTATAAATTAGATTAATTTTATTCCAACGATTGACTCTAACATTATCGCACAAATCATTGCTCCTTTTTCTTGAGTGTATGAGCACATGCTCCTTTTTCATTTTAGAGACAACATCGTCTTGTACAGGCCAAAGCACTTGCACAACAAATTTGAACCGGATTTCGTAGTTTATGATGGAGAAGCTAACAAGGATGATCTGGAGAAGTGGATTAATAGCAACTTGTGAGTATATTTACGCACAGAGTTTCGTGGTACAAAGGTGAACTAATGATGAGTAAGATGTATCCTGAAGCAGTTCGGTTTATGCATTCATTTTTCTCCGTTTCATTGGTCTTTGCTTTAATTCCATCATTTCATTGAATCACTTTGTAGAACTCGATATTTCCCTTGTAGTTGAAACGCGATTGCCTGTCGATTTGTGCATTCATTGGTATATTTTTTAATTGTCTCAGTATCATGCCAGTCACAAGACATCTTGCATTAAGGACACAAGAAACAAGTAATCTCTTAACTTTAAATCAACACTGTTATAATATAAATTTGTTGAAAGTGCCACCCTTGAGTATATTTTCAATGGTCCAGCCAAACTGTTGCTTGAATGTCTTAATCTTGTGATTAACATTTGTTGCTTTTGGCATAACTTATGGAATTCACACAGTATTTTGAAATAAAATAAGTAACTTGGTAAGTGTGTGAGGAATTACAAAGTTACTTATTTCATTTCAATATGTCATGCATAGCTCTCATGTTTATTAAAGACATTTGTCAGGATGTCATTCTTTATCAATGAAAGTTTTTTGGTTTGTAGTTTAACATTCCCTTTGTGCATGAAAGCATCAGTTGTCCCATCCTCTATTTGATTACCATTCCCATGTATTCTAAATTCAATTTTGATGCTGTCAATGTTAGTAATGTTTAAAATTGTTTTAATTTGTTTTCAGTCATGGATTGGTGGGTCACCGCACGAGAGATGCAGCTCAAGACTTCAAAAATCCTCTAATTGTTGCCTATTATGGTGTTGATTACACGCGCAATCCAAAAGGTAGAAGGCTCGGGATGTTCTTTATATATTGGTATGCAGTTCTGAAATTAAAGTCTGTGTGGTGTAAGTTGAGTGATATGAGAATTTAATGATGACGTCTTGGCCTTCCACTAGTAAGATGGTTCCTTGAGGGTCTTAGGAAGATTCCTAAGACCCTCAAGATCAATTTATTCGATCCGTATTTCTCCAGCATATTAGTGTGCATTTGGAAGAGAGCCTGGAAATTCGAAAACTTAAAGAAGTATAAATTGTCATCACTTACAAATTACAGTGCATGGACTGTAGTTTTGTTACTGCTAGTACATTCTCTAATTTATTGTTTGAAATGATTGTAAATTCAATATTGAAAGAACCATCTAACCAAGATGATTCTAGTTGAATTACTGTTGATTCATTTTATTTGAACATTTTTGCTTTGCTCAGGTACAAACTACTGGAGAAACAGAATCCTTAAGGTTGCCAAGGGATTTGCTGATGATTTTAATTTTGCTGTAAGTGCCAAGGATGACTTCCAGCATGAACTCAATGAATTTGGATATGACTACGTTCCTGGTGATAAACCAGTCATTTTTGGTCGCAATGCTGATGCACAGAAGTTCGTCATGAAGGATGAGTTTTCGTGAGTATGATTTCATGGTTAATTTTTGTATTTCAAACGTCATTCTACTTGTTAATCAAGTGCAGCACTTTTGAAGGAGAAGTGTATGCAGAAGTAAGGGTGTTTTCAGTTGCCATTGACAAGTTTGAGTGTGGGTTTCTGACTCGCCATGCTATGAGCTATCATCCATTACTTGTAACTGTTTTTGTCATTTTGATATCATGAGAGAGGATGAGTTGAAGTCACTGATTAAACCTGCTTTAGGAAAAGACAATGTACAGTTCCAATATGGGATTTGCTTATCACTTAATAATAATTGTGTGAATATGTTGGCCTCAAATTCTTTCTTATATTTTTCTGCCACCATCAGCAATTTAAAAACTGGAGGACCATATAATCTATCTATCTGCCTGAGTTTTTTTTAAGAGGCACAATTCTGCCTATTACAGGTATTTTAAAGATCTGTATAACTATGACCTTGACACTCATCTTTCATGACAGCTTTGCTAATTTTTTTTAGATATTTAAGTCATAAAATGCCAAGCAATTCAAATTAATGATTGATGTTTTCAGAGCAATTAGGATAATTCAAAGGGCTGTGAGAAATGCCATGGCAATTTTGACAGAGTCGTCTACTGATGTGCGCTGAAATGTAATACACTTATACCCAGTTTTTATTTTATTGGAATTATTTTCCTGCAAATCCCATCATTTTTATCAGGTCCCATTTTATTTCCTATTATTCAAATGTATGTGAAACTCCATGTTGACTCTTTCATTTTCTGCTTTCAAGTTAATTAGGTAACTTTGTGCTCGATTAAAAAGATTTTGCGTTCTAAAACAGTTTCTCCTGTACAAAATCTTTTAAAAAGAAACTCATGACTTTTTTCATTCAAATACACTTAAAAAGATGAGAGAAAGCAGTAATGTGAATGTGTTAGCGAAGAATTTTAATATAGTTGGCAATATAGAGCTTTACTAGTGATTGAAATTTGAGGCAATTAGGAGTTAGCTACGCAATTTATGCATTGTATTAACACCTGAGGGAGACTATTCATGTTCACATACGTTGAAAATACGAGGAATGAAATTGGATTTGACCCAAACATAATGAAGTATGAAATATCCAAGAACTGGTGACTGGCAATTGAGATCATTTTTACCACCTTGACGCAACAGATATAACGGTGATGGGCTACTGGGTTGAATGGTGAGGTAGCTCAGATTCTCATTTCTCGTTTTCCTCCATTATGGAGGAGCTTAATTATATCCTGCTTCACAGTGGAAATACAAGGCAAAAAATAGAGCATTTTCAATTGAGGATAAATAAAAATTTAAGAGAAAGTGGTTTATCGTGATAGAACCAATCTGGCCAAAGGTCCATGATTGCAGACCTCTACATTAAAAGAAGTAGTGAAAAGTTGCAGTTTGATTCTGAAGCATGTAAACCAGTGGGAATGGGTATAAAAAGAACAAATGTCAAGAAATTCAAGTATTATGAATTAGAGGGATTACTGAAAGAGTTTTTTTTTAATACTAGATTATCGAATATCCTTGCTAATAACCACAGCACAAGGAAAGGAACTGGCCCCTTTACCTTGATGCGTTTTTGTCACACTATTGGGGATTAAACTAGATAAGCTCTAGGTACACTTTTCAAACATAGGTTCATTTCTCACATTCATATTCTATGGAATTCAAATATGATATCACATTAGAGACAGGATATTCAATGTACTTGTCATTCAAAATCTCCATAAAAAATCTGATTGAATTGGCAATGAGTGTAATCCTATTTAATGGTTCAGGAATTCTATTTTTTATGCCATTAATTGACTTTTTAAAAGTAAAAAAAATTACAATTAAAGTACACTATTCCATGCCGTTGTACATTCCTTAAATTGAAATGTCAAATTGAATGTTGAATTAAAATGTCAAAGAATATAGAAGAAACAGCTTAACCCTCTTAGTGCGGCAGGCCGATATATCGGCTTTCGTATCCTTGGCGAAAAGTGCGGAGGGCCGATATATCGGCTCTTGCGTAGGCTTTTGTTTAAATCGTTGTAACTTATGGTTTTTTCTTTAATAATTTATGGTTTTTGTGCTATCGATAGGTTGAATTCCATAGAATTACGTTACTATTTTTTAAATTTTTTAGTAGCAATTTTAAATGCTTTTAAAAAAGTATAATTCTTACCATAATTTTTCGTTCAGTTTTGTACATGTCGGGAAGGTCTGCCTAATTGTTTGCTCGTTTTTTTTTTCTGAGTGGTCTTTCCACTATGAAAAGCCACTGAAAGGCTACTAATCTGTTTTCATCTGTAATCTCTTGAATGTATTGTGGTGTCGTGGTGTTGATATACTATATACATATTCAGACTTTGTTGAGACGATGGAAATGCGAGCACTGCTTTGTAATCATTTTGGTTTCTCTTTTCGTCGGTCGTATCTAATCAATTGCGCCCTGTGTAATGGATTACATTGTCAGCAGTTCTCTGTGAGTTAGAACTTAGTTTTTTCCTGCCTTTAGATTGTAAGCACATTGCCGCAGTCTCAAGGAAAGGGGAAAAGTCCCAATTTGACTCAGTGAGATCAGCCTTTTCAACAAAATCGAACTATGCATGGGCTGACAAAAAAATTAGTAACTCACTGTTTTTTTTTTATTTATTTATAATATTTTCTACATGTCTTTTTGATTCTTTATTATATTTAAATATCGTAGTTTAATTGAAAAATGTTTTTAAAAAATATTAGTTTTGTCTAAAAATCGAAATATTATTGCTAAAAAATATTCTTCAAAAATATGATACTGTAATAATTACATTTATTATTCAGATGATGTAAATGTATTACATCATTATTAACTACAATATTATATTTTAAAATAAAAAAACTGTATATGGATATCTAAACAAATAACTTCATAATGTTTTTTTTCCTAAGGTGATACATTTTCTTAAATAACACTTCGCACTTCTCACTAGTACCCCTGAAATCCCCGCCGCACTAAGAGGGTTAAGGTATGAAAAAGTGGAATAAAATACAGTTGGAGCTGCTGAATTGGTTCAGTCTGTGTGACAAACAATTGATAAAGTTTAAAAGTAGCATTCTCACTTTCTAGGAGAAACTTTTAACTCTCCAATAAATCATGAAAAATTGTTCCTGTTAATACCCACATACTAGGTTTGTAAATGCATACTAAATAAAATAACATGTCATTAATGAGTGTTCTTCATGCTGCCAGTGATGTATTATGGTGTTGTCAAATGCATATTTGAAGGGTATAACTGATAGACAAAGATGTGCCATGGACAAGAGAACAGTGACTGCATGGCTTAGCACCCATAATTTAAAAATATATAATTTCAGAAATAAAAAAGAAACTTTAAAAAGTTGCCATGTCTATTATAGGTTGATATGAATGAACAGAATGGAACAATTATTAGCCGTCTAAGGCTATAAGCCACGGAATGAATATTACAAGGCTTAACCTACTTGATGTTCATACATAATGCTCGTTAGACTTATTGAATAGCAAAGGAAATATTTGATATTTATTTGATTTGTCATAACAGTAGAATGAATAGGCACAACTATTGAAACTTAAAAAAAATATAATAATGCTGATGGTATTTTTACTTAAGCAAATCCCTGCTTTTCTTTAATGGTTGATTACCAGGAAACTTTGACATATGTTCCTATTGTAGGTTCTATTTTAAATTAAAGATGTGGATAATCTTTGTGCAACCATGTGGATTTGCCTGTAAAAACTGGAAGTAGTTATGTACTTCCAGTAATGGAATTGGATCTTATAAATTTGGCAGTCATCTGCTGGAAAAAATTGAAAATTTTGAGGATATTGGAAAAGGTCAATTGCTAGTACATAAATTGGAAATAAGTCATCAGTTTTTCAGAAAATTTCAAATGAGCGTGGGAGAACTGTTGTTGACCACACCCCACCTTGCAACACTTCAAAGCAAATGTTCCAAATGAAGTAATGAACAACTGATTCTGTCTACTGCATGAGCCATCACCATGCAACCCTTGTTCATCTTTTTTAACCCTCACATTTTCCAGAAGTTTCAAATCTCGATTACTAGTTTTGTGCCTGAATGCAGTTAGCATTTGCAATTAGTAAAAATTAACTGGGGATAGAATAATTCTTAGACGATTTAATATTAACAGGACTGCAGGAGGTGCTTCGTGACTTTTAATGGAGTCTTCTGCAAGTATGCATTAAAATGCGGGAATTGTCAATGTGACTTATTTTTACACTTTGAAATTCCTGTGAGTTAATATTTTTTTTTCCAATCTTGTTGCAGTTTCCCAAATCATTTGTCATCTGTATTCTTGCAGACCCCCCCTTGAGTAATTTGCAAGATTTAGCCTGCGGAATTTCTATTCTTATAGATGCCCCTGGTCAGATAACATTCTCTCATGTCTAAATGGCAATTCTGCATGATGAATAGAATGGTTTCAGGCATCACTTTGTGGAAGCGATTCATTTCAGAAAATAAATACTTGGTTATTCCACATGTTTTTTTTAAACGCAACCTGGGTTTCGACTTACATGAAAATGAAACCAAGGATCTTGATTTATAATGTCATTAATTATAAATATTTTGGGTACTTTTCCGTATAGTTTCACTTTTTCTGAGCCAAGATACGGGTATCATTGCTATGTGAAGATATCTTTTTGCATTACTCAGGTCTAAGTTTTTCTGTGTGCCTCGGCCAGGAGAAATGAAGGAATAATCATCTTGTATAGTTTACTCAAACATGCTGGTTTTTAAATTTTCCATCTTGAAATGAATTAGGCATTTATTCGATTAAGAAGAATGTGCTGGCACTGACAATGGGTGGTCTAGGGTGACCTTTTTCATGAGGGTTATTGAAACATCTGTATTTCAATGGTGTTTTTTACATTTTTTGAGAGATATTTTGCTGAATGGTAAACATAGTAAGAGTGCTCTCTTGATCCATGTGTTTGTTCAGGTGCTGCACTGGCTAATATTCGGTGTTCTAAGACCTACTCTTTTTGTAATTTTTTGCAGAAGTTTAATGTGTACACATTGGAAAAAGGTAGACACAATCACTTCCGGTATTGCTATTGAAATTATGAAGTTGAATTTCTGCATCAAATCAATACATTCCTTTATGGAGAGAATTATAATACTTGGGAATCACAACTTAAGATTACAAAATAATGCTATTACCAAATAGTAGCACTATTTATATTTTTTGTGTTGTCATTGGCTTTTGTTGTGTTATATGGGAGACAGTGTATACTGATCCTTTTTGTCTATCACATATGAGTAAACATGTATCTAAATGGGTGACTTGATCTTATAATATCATTTCTTTGATTTTTAACAGAATTGAAAACTTTGAGAAATTTTTGAATGAACTGAAGGATGGAAAATTGGAGCCCTACATGAAATCTGAACCCATACCAGAGGATAACTCGGCACCAGTCAAAATTGCTGTAGCTAAGAATTTTGATGAAATTGTCACTGACAACGGAAAGGACACCCTTATTGAATTTTATGCTCCCTGGTGTGGGCACTGTAAAAAGTTGGCACCAGTGTTTGATGAGTTGGGTGAAAAGGTGAGTTCCTATTTTATTAATTTTGCTTCTACAATAGAGCTCCAAGTAGGTAACTGACAGGCATTGGTCCCTGTAAGAGGAATCCTCTCTCCTTACATCCACCCCCATTCCTTTCACTCCCATTGCCGTGCTAGTGACTAATGCCAAGTCATCCACTAGGGAAAATTTTTTATATCCCCCTTGATCAATTAATATGCATATGTAATGAGCATAAAATTGCGTTTAAGGAGTCTCAAAAGTGGATCTTCTAAAGCATCGCTCTGTTATTGCTGCCCGAGTGAGTGACTGCAAATACTCCTTCAGTCAACATTTGAGCAAAGCTATATACATTGATTTTAGAACAGTGCTAAGAAGTACTAGAAAGAATATAGAACATTTCTTTCCTTTCCGGCTATTTAATTTTCCTTCATTCCTCTCCATCCCCACATCTCAGAAATCTCCAATGTATGATCTGTCTCATTGGTCAAGCTTAAAGTGAGCAAGCCATGCAATGAAATGCTTCATACTTAAGTTTTCACTAGCTTTTTCCTTATAGCTTAAGTTGTCTGTCAACAACTCCTGCCTCTTTGTAAATATCCTTAGCCAATGCCATTATTCTTTTGATATTCTCTTTACTTAAACTACCTTCTTGTATATCACTTCTTAAATAAGTGAACTCATTGACCCATTTTAGGTTATGTACCCCAACCCTTGTACCTTAGCCTTATCATTTCTTGAGAAAGGTATTACCTTCATTTTCTTAAGTTCAGCTCTCATCCCCATACAAATCACACAGATTCTATTGCAGTCCTTTAAGTAACAATTTAACCCAGATTCACTAGTGCTTGATTACCCACTTCAGATTTGATAAGTTCCCCACCTATTTTTATTCCCGTTTCTCAGTCATTCCCAGCTTTTGTTACCAGTACTACCCATTCTCTCATTTCACTATCTGTACTTCTGTAGTCTGAGATACGTAAAGGTTGTGGATAAGTTTTCTGGTCAGTGTGCTTCTATCTTCTTCAAAATGTTCATTAATCGTGCCCAGTTTACTCTTTCTTCTCAAAAACTACCAATCGTAAAAATGCATCATACATCACTTTGTTTGCATTGAAAAGGCTGGTCCTTATTGTAGAACTGAAATTTTTTTTAAATTCTGGGGAAAAATAAGAATCATTCTGAGGGACCCAAAATACCTTAGCATGGGATATTTTGAGCTGCTTATTTCTTAGCTACTCCTGTATTTTGATATTGATATTGCCATTTGAAATGTTTATTGACTTCGCTGAGTTTCAGGAATTATACCATTAGGGAGTACTTCTAGGAAAATAGCTGAGTGTGTTTATTACCCTTAAAGGTAAAAGCATATGCAGTCGAACCTCGCTTAAGTAGGACCTTGCTTAGCAAGTAATTTTCATAACAGCTAAAATTTTGCATAACAGCGATAAGGAGAGTTGATTTGTGGATTCTTTGCTCTCCTACTTCTGCAAATTCCTTTGTCTCCTACTTCTGAACTTTTCTGCCAGCATCTTAGCATCTTGTGTTCAAACATTTTAAGTAATTTTTTCTGTTAAGTTTAATAATATTTTGTGCATAGTTTTAAAATTGGCGCCAAAGATAATTCCATTGGAAGACATCCATTAGAGAATAAAAATAAGTGAAAATGAAAGTAAAATCGATAAAAAGTGGGAACAAGGTGTGAGCATGGCTGATCTATTACATACGTAAACAATCTGGTAGCATCAATGATTGGCGTTTTCTTCAAGAACACGGACAGGGCTAAGGAGATGTTTCAATTAGAGTGACAAGAGTATCTATGCAATGGTTATGTATTCTTAACGATATTGAAAGGTTGCTTTGTCATATGCATAAACAGAAAGCAATTGCAATGTGACACCATTACCAAGGGTAAAAATGGTGGGAAGGGAAAGTAATTTTCACAGACCTCACTAATAAGATGTCAGGATCATCAATGGCTGAACAAGTATTTAAGGGGAGCCATGCATGGTTCAAGAAATTAACGAGAAGAACGGTCATCCAAGGCCTTGTAAAGCAGCAAGCTTGGAGTCAAAGGCAGCTGAGAACTTCATCAGTGACTTCAAAAAGCTTGTAGAATCTGAAGGTTACCTATGACATATTACTAATTGTGTTGAGACAGTTCTCTCCTGGAAGAAGTTGCTGAAGCAAACCTATATTTCTACACAACAGTAAAAGAGAATGCATTGCGTGATGGCGAGGCAATTAAAGGCTGTATCACACCGCTAGTTTGGACAAATGTGAGTGGTGATTTGAAAACAAACCCCTGTTTGTTTATCATTCAGAAACTCCACAATCCTTTAAGAAGTGTTTAGTCCAAAACAGGAGGCTAAATGAGATGTGGAGGTCTCGATAAACGTTTGCACCATACCATGCAGAGCAATCATACTAATTAACCAGTGCTGATGCACAGAATAAATTTATTTAATGGTCATTCTGTCTCATTTTTACCAAATTTTGCGTCAGCGCAAATCAAATGTTTCTTGACAACTTTCAATGAAAAAGGAATTAGATACGTATCAAAAATAAGAATGTATTTAAATTATATTTTGCTTTCACAAATGGAGTTTGCATTCCTGGTTGCTTCATTCCGTGGTAGAAAAAGGTGGAATCATCAACGATACTGAATAATGAATGCATAATTTTCTTTGGATAAAACTTTTACATAATTTATTTTTTTCTTGGAACACATTATTGTATTTTACATTACGTGTTATGCAATAAATTGTTTCACTGAATGAGCACTTTGCTTTAAGAAAAAGATCGCAGAATGGGTAAGGTTCCACTGTATTTGGTTGTGTGAGGGCAAATGTATAAATAAGTCAGAATAGAGCATGAAACATCCAAAATGTTGTATTTACTACCTTGATCAAAAAGTTCCCGGAATAACCACCATGTGGCGTTCCCATCGTTCCGATTTGAGTTCTGTTTTTTTTGCTAAATTGGTACATCTGTTGTTGATATTCCCTTTAAATCTTAGTGTCATAACTTGACATTTGCAAAAGTTACGGTTGGTTTTCGGTATGTCCATCAGTGCTTCCTGCGATTTTTCCATTACTTCCTCTCGGCTGCTAAAACGCGTTCCCCGTAATGGTTTTTTAACTCGATTGAACAGAAAGAAGTCACAGGGAGCCAAATCAGGTGAATTCGGTGGCTGTTGGATGGTATTTGTTGCATTTTTCGTCAAAAAATTACGAATAATGATAGCACTGTGCGACGGTGCGGTATCATGGTGCAAAATCCACGAGTTTTCTGCCCACATTTCTGGTCTCTTTCGGCGAATTGCTTCACGCAAACGTCTCATAACGCCCAAATAATACTCTTTGTTTACTGTCTGGCCTTCTGGCAAAAATTCATGATGCACTACACCGTTGTAATCCATGAAAACCGTCAGCATTGCCTTCTTTTTTGACTGAAAACGACGTGGTTTTTTTGGTCTCGGCTCATTTGGTGAACGCCATTCACTTGCCTGATGTCTGGATTGCGTGTCGTACTCATAAACCCACGTCTCGTCTCCAGTAATGATCCTTTTGATGAATGTGGGATCGGATTCAGCCTCGCAAATCATGTCTTTTGCGACGTCAACACGGTCTCTTTTTTGCATGAAATTGAGGTCTTTTGGCACCAACTTTGCTGCTACACGACGGAAACCCAAATCATTAACCACAATGTCTTGGGCGGATCCATAGGCAATGTTCAAGTCCTCCGCTATTTCTCTGATGGTTAATTTGCGGTTATTGACCAACATTTCTTTTACTTTATCAATTTTTTCACCGACTTTCGATGTCGATGGTCTGCCACTGCGTTCATCATCTTCGATTGACTCACGACCACTTCTGAACCGCTCGTGCCACTGGTAAACGACCGTTTTTTTTAGAGAATCGTTGCCGAAACACTTTTCCAACATTTCCAACGTCCGTGCGCCACTAAATCCGTTTTTTACGCAAAATTTAATACAAGTTCGTTGTTGCAAATTTAAATCCATTTCTGCAATTGTAAAAAATCGCCAACACACACAGAGATAGATGTACTCTTGGCTACGTAACTTTTGCAAATGTCAAGTTATGACACTAAGATTTAAAGGGAATATCAACAACAGATGTACCAATTTAACAAAAAAAACAGAACTCAAATCGGAACGATGGGAGCGCCACACGGTGGTTATTCCGGGAACTTTTTGATCAAGGTAGTATATAGGGGGGGGGAATGTTTGATTCCATTCCAGTAATGAGGTGGAGGGCATAGAATACAACCTATACTTAATTGTTTGTTTCTTAGATGTTAAGAAGGCATTCAGTGGAGTGAATTAGGTAGAATTAATAAATGTATCACAGAAAACAGGAGTATATGGAGGGATTGGAGACTTATCCACAATCTGTACATGTCTCACACTGCTCAGGGGTGAATGGCGGATGGAAAGTCTGGATAGGCAGTGTTGGGAAGACGAATAAGGGGTGTCCATTATCACCTGTGCTTTTCTGTATTTATATCGAGGAAAATGTTAGGGGCAAAGGAAAAACTAAAGATAGGAATGAAAGTAATGAACAATTTATAAAATCACATAGGTTAGTGGATGATCAAGTCTTAGTAAGCCAGTCAGATAAGTGATTGCAAGCATTTCTGAGTGCATGAGAGTCTGTTTATAGGTATGTAATAAGAATGTGTGCATAGAGTAAAGGTACTGCTGTTTATAAGAAAGATTATAGCGAAGTTATTTACAGAGATTTATTCCCTTTTAAGTTGGTCGGAATTGCATTTTTATTTTTTTCTTGGTCACTTAGCCAGTTGTTGCAAACCATCCCATTTAGATTTTATCTAAATGGGATGGATAGATAGATATAGATGCCAATAGATATTCCCATATAGATATTATTTAGATGCCAATAAAATTGTAGGATATTTATAATGCAAATGTAAACTGCTGTATGCAAAAACAACAATGGAATGGATTTTTGCAATAGTTTTGCAATTATTTTAACCTTTTCACTATTTTCATGTTTTATTTTATGAGATAATCTTTAATGTGAGTCTAATTGGTTATTCATTTTATTTGGACTATCAAGGCAAAAAATTGTAATAAGAAATGTGCTCACATAATGGAAAATAATGTTCATATGAAAAATCAAACTTCATATGATTTGGTCATATATGACTATAATGTTTTCTTACTGGTACTGAATTAAAAGTTGTTTTCAAAAAGCTCTCATTTTTTTATTTTAATTTCAATAACTTCTACCAAAAATTGCATTGTTTCTTATGCTGAAGTATGATTAACAGAACACATTATTTATCAATGATTTCCAGATGGCCGGTGAAGATGTCGCAATTGTAAAAATGGATGCCTCTAATAATGATGTACCAGCTCCTTATGAAGTGAGGGGCTTCCCCACGCTTTATTGGGCACCAAAGGATGACAAAGCACATCCTTTGAAATATGACGTAAGCTGAAATTAGTAAAATATAATGGAATTCTGGAATTCTTAAGTTTTATTGCCACACCAAAGACATAAATCTATCTCCGTTTCTTTAGTTTTGACTGAATTAAGTATTTGGCTTCATATTGATATGTTTTCAAGGGAAATGTTACCATATCCTTGTTTTTTTTGCCCCCACTTTGAGGCTAATTGGTGAAGACGGGATCTAAGTTTTACCTTGTAATTTCTTATGGGTTCGCCAATCAGTTAAAATTTTTAATGAAAAAATCAAAGGTCCTCCTGTGCACAGGATATGTATTAATAGTTGGTAAAACAAGAATTTGAGTTCTAAATTGTGAAATGCACTGCCATGTAATTATTTGGTCACAGTTATTCCTTACCATAAAAACTACTGCCACAGCTCCCTGCTTGTTTCAGTACAGTAGTAAAAGCAAACAATTTTAGCAGTACCATTTGGGATGTACCTACTAATGGTGAAAGTCGTCCCGTACTCAAAATTTCTTTATTGGTGATAATGGTTAATACCTTCAAAAGATTAAAAAAAAAGTTTCTGGTATCACTTAGTGGAAAATCTTCGTATTGAAATTGAAACTAAACAACTTGGCTTTTCCAAATAGAAACATTTATTTACTACCTAGGTTTCTGATGTTATACCATAACGAAACCTAGGTAGTAAATAAAAAATTTTTCAATGTGGAAAAGCCAAGTTGTTTAGTTTCAATTTAAACCTTTGAAAGATTTAAGTTTAAATTCTTTGTAATTACAAGTAATATGTATCAATTATTTAAAACTTGATAACTGACACTAAAAATCTTAAATTGTGTCTTTTAGTTCCTTTTACTTGTGAATATACATTCAACAGTAGTTAAATAAATTTAAATAATTTAATTCATTAAAATTTTAAATTATTTTGCTGGAATTAATTAATCAGCATTTAATAATGATGAAAAAACTAAGGTCAATATATACATGAGATATGTAAAATAAAAACAATTTGTAAGTGAAAATTCGAAGGTTGGCCAATAGATAAGTGTGCATTGTAATTTAATTTATCGTTATTTCCTTAATGGCTGTCTGCATTTGAAATTAATTTGTATATCATTTCACCTCAATAGGGAGGACGGGACTTAGATGACTTCATCAAGTATATAGCTCAGCACACAACATCAGAACTTAAAGGTTATGACAGAAAAGGTAAAGCCAAGAAAGAAGAGCTGTGAAGTGATTTCCTTATATTGAGGAAGTGAATAAATATTCATCCAGTGAAGGTTAAAGTCAAGGTGATAATGTGATCTTGTGTGAACACTCCTTCAGTAGGATGGACTAAAGAACTTGTTAACCTGTTGGACCTTATCATTCCATTGTGCAAGGAATGCAGTTATGAACACCATATTTGGCTCCAAAATTAGCTTACTCCCTGGTTGTGACAGGGCGTTAAAGTTCGACCTGAATGTCTTGATTTCAACATAGCCATGGTGGGGGATAAAGTTTTGTAACAAACAACACAATGAATTTTTGTAGGTTTTGATTTGAAAAGACAATTAAAACATTTGATACTCAAAAGTAACAGGTGTCATTTTTGACTGAAAGTTGATACATTTGTTCCTAATCATTGTCTAGCTTTGTAGCTATTGTTAATTGGTATTATGCAAGAATAGTTATTTATTGCGTCACTGTTTTTGTAAATGGGGTCTTTGCTTTGAATGCATGAATTCTCTAATACTTCTGTATTCATTCGGCCGCTGATAGCTTCATAATGTTTTTCATTGAAGAACTGAGGAAAAAAAGCATAGTTATTCTGAAGGATGTTCCGCTTGTCTTTTCAATCACTATGGAGTAGGTAGTCAGATTTCAAAGGTGGTGTCATATGTTTTGAAATTAGCAATTCATTCATTGAATTGCTATTTAATTGCAGGTGAAAACATTTGATGGGCCCTGAAAGCTATTTTCGGTGCATATAGCTTGAAATTTTTTGTACCTGGAAGTACTTCTTGCAAGGTGAAACTCTGTAATGGTGTACATGAACACCGCCTGCTTAAAGTAATAAAAATATCATTTCATTCCATTTAATCATGAATTTTTTCATTGGCGAGTGCTTATTTTTAATAATTCCAGTGGCATGAGATGATTATTAATCTTTTGATTTCAAACTAATCAAACTGCCTCTCTCTTCAGCTTTTTTATTAGGGTGACATTATGAAAGGAATTTGTATTTGTACCAATTAAAAAAGTTCTCTTTGTATTACTTACTGTAGATTTATAGATGTGAGAAATGTTTTCACATTAATACTTAATAGCACTAGGTCACTTGTGAAAGGGGTAACGTATTCAATGAAAAAAGAATAAGGTCCCCAATAAAATAATTTGGCAAGCCATAGGATTTCACAAACATTTGGAAACCAATTTGATGGCCCAATGATGGCTGGTTCAACTCTTAGCTGTTAGCGGTTTCATTCTGTTCTCAAAACCTAGTCTAAGGCCTAAGGCTCATCGATTTTTGGTGGTTGTCATCACCATGTGTGGTGATCAAACTTTGTGAACATTTTTATACTGAAGTTATATATATATATTTATACATATATATATATATATATTTATATATGTATAAATATATATATATATATATATATATATATATATATATATATATATATTATATATATATATATATATATATATATATATATATATATATATAGATCTTCAGTAAAGTAGTCCATTATGCCCTGCAGATCACCACAAGAGAATATGGGAAGAGTATTAAGACACCAGATTTTCAAAAGGAAAGAAAGAAGTACACAAAAAAAGTGTTTTCAAATGTGACTGCTCCTCTCATTTTTTGTGATTGTGAAATCTGCAAAGGAAAAATAAATCCTTTTTTATGTTCAGTCGCTCATATGTTTTGCTATGCTTGTCTGATGTAATGATTTAGTGTGGGGTACTAATGATTAGTGGCCATATAACGGGGTTGAAATACCAAGATGGTGCACTGAGAGACAAGGGTGATGTGAAAAGTTCTCAGCCTATTGGTGAAAATAACATTTTATGTTTTTAAAAAGTTTAATTTTCAACCTAATGGTTCTAGTATTAATAATCTCATCCAGCTGTGTTCCAGGGCCATTATCCCGTAACGGTAGTATTTTCCCGGAAGTGCTGTCAAGCACTAGTCCTTAGCCATTATTACTTCTTGATTTGATGGAAAGCAAGGAAACTTTTGAATTTTCAAAAGAGGTGGAAGTTCGATAAAGCCAAATTTGGGGAATTAGAGTCAATATTCCAGCAATTCATACCCCTTAATTTTCCCATTGCCAAGACACTAGTAGTTAGATGAATTGCTCTGGTGGAAAACTTTTTGCCCTCTTCAAGGCAGGTCTGATTTCACGAATTTTCTCATCTAGTTTCATTAGGAGGTTAGAATAGTACTCCTCAGTTAATGTTTTGCCTTTTTCAAGATAGTCTATCAATAGATCAATCCTTTTCCCTCTCAAAAAATAGATACCATGGCCTTTCGCACTGATGGCACCATCTTCGCTTTCTTAGGAGCTGAAAAACTGGCCTCTATCCACTGAATGGATTGTTTTGTTTCTGGTGGGTAATGGTGAATTCATGTTTCATCCATTGTCACATATCAATGCAGACGATCGACTATGTTTTGTGAAGTGCACCAGCCACTGTTTGGAAAGTGTCATCAGAATGTTTTTGAATCAGCGGTGACCATGTACAGCACCCATCTTGGACAAAGGTTTTTTTGTGTGATTCCTCGTGAAAAATGTAATCGACATGCGACATTTGATATCCTTACAGTGTTAGTGGTTTCATGCACCTTTATGTGCCTATCCTCCCAAATCATATTGTGTACATTTGATGGCAAAAGCAATGAAAGCCTCCAAGATGTACCTGCACTCATGCCGTGTGTTGATGGAAGAGAATATTGTCCTTCGTAAAATGAAATATTTTTCTTGATTTCTTCACTCAACCATTTTTCATTTGTCCATTTTGTAAGTTATCAATGCTGATGATTCTGCATGCATCCCATAAAAACATGGCCCTCACTTTGTTGAGCAATTTCACCATCTCCACCGTCTTTGGAGCCCAATCGCCTTAAGAAACTCCATGTTTTCATCGTTCCTTTGTCTTGGATTGTAGTAGTGTACTTACCCATGGTTTTTGTCCACAGTTATTCATCAATGCAGAAATTTGTCGGGATTGTGACAGGAAATCAAACCAGCCTGCAAATCAACGAATTGATTGTGTTTATTCTCCACTGGGAGCAAACATCATCATGCATCTAGCCAGCTCCCATATTGCTGGGATATTTCTGACAACAAATAGTATTTATTCTCCACTGAGAGTCAACATGCATTACCATCTTGCTGAGATATTTCTTGCTATTGAAAATGATAAAATTTCATCTGCTATAACTGTTGTAAATTATAGCTGTTAATATTGATTTGTTTTAATGAAGATGTAGATTGAAGTGCCTTGCAGTATGGAGAAAAGAGGCTCACAGTGTGATTAACACTCTTAATTTCAAAGGTAATAGTGCCTGGCAAATCCACAATGAAATGATAGCTATTTATGGATGATCCAAAAAGTGGGAGACTATCACTCCTGGACAATGCTGCCTTGGTGAAGAACTTGGAGGATTTTATCCTAATAGACTGAGAGCAACGATTCAGATGATCATGAATGCGACTGATCTTAGCTACGGCAGTATGTGGAAAATTATTCCCATGTCAAAGATGTCAGCATGCTGGGTTCCACAACCACTGACTTCCTTTCAGAGGCACACAGTGTCATCTTTCAAGGGAGATGTTGAATCTTTTGGAGCAAGACAGATGATTTTTGGTCGCCTAGTAGCTATGGATGAATCCTGGATCTCTCAATATGATTGGGAGATCAAAGAGGTGAGCAAGGAGTGGAACAGCGATTCACCTCCCCACAAGAAGGCTGAAGTGCAGAAGTCTGCAGGGAAGATCATGCTGTCAGTTTTTTGGAACTGTATTGGAGTCATCTTAACAGAATACCTGGAGAAGGGTGAGACCATCACTGGTGCTGTTACTGCACACTGCTGAACAAATTATGTGATGCTTAGAAAAAGAATCGGTGTGATGATCACCATAGGCATCCATCTTCAATGCAATAATGCACCCACTCAATTTTCTCGAGGTGCGATCGTGGAGTCAAAGCGATGTGGCTTCGAAATTTTGCCACATCCACCCTATTCTCCTGATCTTGCTCCAAACAACTTGCTCTTATTCCCAGAACTCAAAACACCATTGTGAGGTCAAAAATTTGACAATGCAAATGACATTTACCAAGAGGTGTAACAATGGTTTTCAAAGCAATATACTGAGATCTGCAATGGCAGCCTTCAAAGGTTCAAGAAATGCTGGTAGAGTTCTATAACTCTGTGCAGTGACTATGTAGAGAATTCTTAAGAAAAACTAATAAAAAATAAATATTTACTCAATTATTATAAGTAATAATTAAAATTTTAGGATATACCCTTTCAGCCAAATTTTGTCCCCTCAGTAAATAATCCACCTAATTATTGTACTTTAATATCCCCCCTCTTTCATAAGTATGTAGTGTGGGAATACAAACTTCGTTATTACTGTGTAATTTATTCTTTGGTCTCACTATTTATATAGCGATGTTAAAACAATTAGCTCTTAAGTATATGGTTTGATTCTTATCTAGCCACAGTTTGCAGTCTCATTGGGCATCTAATCTTCTCTCAACTCTAAAATATTCAATATACTGCGACAAACTTGATTTTCACACTTGCAAATTGGAAGTTTTCCATCATTAACATTATGAATTGTGAAGTGGGCCACTTTGGAGTGGTTTTTTTATTTATTTATTTTTCAAAATGGTCAAAAGAAATAGAAATCATAAGTATTGAACTATTTCTATGTACACAAAGGAAAATATACAGATACAATAAGGTAATAAACAATCTTACCGATACTGATAGTAGGAGATTCATATTTTGAGTTCATCATTAAGGAACTCATCCACACTGTAATAGAACTTGCTTTATAATAGATTCATACTTCTATTTTGAAAGAAGTGGGGTAAATGATAAAGATCTGAAGAATTGATTTCTTAATTTTAAATATAATTTGGGGAGCAGAATGGTGATGGCCTCACAATACAGGTTAGGTTTTGGCCATTAAATGGATATTCTATCTACAGCGGTAGTGGTTCACCTGATCACTCACATAAGACACTCCCTCTTTTTTTTAAGTTAGTACTATATCAAGTTCCCATGTTCTGTAGCATTGAGGTGGAAGAAGATGAGCAATGATAATGAATCTTGGTTGTGAACATTCAAAGTATAGGGGGTAGATTGCTGGACTGCTGATCTGAGCCCAGGTTTGGTTATCAGATGGACCCTGAGCTTCACCCCAACTGTGATTTTTCCAAACCAGATCTGCCAAGTACTAAGTAAGCTCTAATCTTTGGGTTGATAATTGTGGTTTTGTGATATGTATCAGCATGTTAGTAACAATATTATTAGCTAAGATAAAAGCACTCAAGAGTATATCAAATGTGCTAAAAATGTGTTAGCATATATCTGTTTAATCATTCAAGTTATGGATACAATATTTTTTTGATGCACTCCTTTAAAATTTGATTTATTGTAAATAAATTTCATTATAAATATGATACATAAATTAATTCAATCGCTGATTAGCATAAATGGCATTGTTATTCCAAGAGGTACTTGCAGATTTTCCATGAGCAAATTGTAGAGTGGCTTAAACTTCAGATACAAAAGAGCATCATGTGGCTAAATGTCACTTCAATTTATCCTACTAGGAAACACCCGCATATTCATTGTTGAGATGGATTTCATAGTCAATTGTTTGTAGTTTATTGTTCAATTGTCTGCAGTTCATGAATTTTCCTTTATGCAACACTTCTTTGCATAGCCCATGCACATACATACTCTTCTGTCTAAAAAAATTCAAATACTCCTTGCTTTGGGAGTAACTTCTACCGATTTCAACTATGAGCTTCTCAGTTTTGCATTCCTTTCCAACCATTGCACTCCCTTAATTACCTCTTTATTGATTCAATTCCCTCACCATGCCTAAACAAATGTGGCACATCTTTACTCTCAACTTGTCTATGACTGGAGCATCCAATTAATATTCTTTCATGTCTCCAATGTTGCTGACATTGCCTCTTCTATTTCTCTATAGACACCCCTCTAGTAGAGTTGTACATACCATCAGTATTCAGTTGAGGAATGGAATAACTACCCTTTCATGAACTGCCATATAAAAACCACAACCTTGTTTGTTGAAGTAATTCTAATAAACGAAATAAATAAGGCCTCTAATTTCACTTCCTGCCAGCTCCATGTTCTACAGAAATTGAGTTAACAACTCACCATACGGTTAAATATTTAAACCAGAACTTCTTAATTTTTTATGAACAATACAAATGACAGAATAAACTCCTAAATCATTGTTTGAAATTACTTCATCTGATGCTATATTAGATTTCATCGTAAAAAATAAGCTGATCGGTTTTTAATAAATCCGTCATTATTATAATGAAATATATACCTAGGTATATATTGTTAAATATAATTAATAACATTTTTGGAATGAAAAGAAATTGTCATTTTTGTTGACAAATTATTTCATGTGCAATTAGATATTTTCAATACGCTTGAATCTTTCAGCCCTTTAATCTAACTTCTTCCTTTACATCCGTGCAATTAAAAGATCCACCAATTTTGAATGATTTGAAACAGGTTGGTAAAAAAATTTAACAGTGAAGATGAGAAAATGTTGTGTGCGATTGGAGTGCACGAAAAATTTGAAGTCCAAACAATCCGAATAGCGCATTGATAACATAATTATAATAGGTGAAAATTTAACTGAGGTGATAATTAACCACAGTGTAAAATGTTTAGATTTTCGATTTTGGCTTTATTTATATCCAAACTGCAATTGTTTGGGCGTAATTTTTAAATTGACGTCACGAATGGATGCACATAATGGCGAACAGAGGATATATTTCTGTGACGTCACGTCCTCTTTGAAATGGCAGTGATAGGGAATTGTCAAAAAACAGTGCTGTGTATTTTGTGGTGAAACTTCTGTTTATAAACCAAATATATCTATTTAGAGGATACGGTGCGGCATAATGTCCACCAGCTGCATGTGTAAGTTGTCCGTTCTTAATTGTTTTCAGAGGCACTTGTCGAGAAGAAATTTACTACCCGTCAAGCTGTATAAACATTGTTATTAAAGTAGCTTACTAACGAACTGTGACCCCTGAACACCTAAGGCGAAAAATGAAAACTTACACCGAAGGTTATGGTTATTAGAATGTTAGCTTAACATAAATTGGTTTACTTGAGTTGGAAATCGGGGTTAATATAGATATTCTCGTAAAAAAATATGAATGAGCCGGTTATATACCGTAGTGGAAATCTTTTCCTTTGATTTTTTAATCATTAAAGGCCTGTATCTCTCGCTAGTTATATTGATTAACAAGTAATTACGGTGGATTGCCCTTTGTATGTGAGCTATGTGACATCTACATGCAAGGAATGAACATTAGGTATTCTGTTGTAAGGTAATCTCGATTGTATGAAGTTACCTCTTAACTGTTGATAATAAATGTATGTGGGGTTTTCTGGCGGCTTCACTCGAGTATTTGGTTAATGCATTTCATCCCCATAACGGTGCTGGTGTAAGTTGACGTTTGGCAGTTGCACTATTTTGGAGAAGCTATTCATTGTAAAAAAGCATATCTTTCAACAAATCATCAAAGTTTTTTCTCTGTAATTTTGAGTAAATTTAGCATTAGTTTTATTAGCAGTGTTTGTTTACGGGACTGTGCATTATGTATTAAGTACAAGTTGTTTGCAATATAACGTTCGTTTAACTGTTTTGATCAGGATGGAGATTGAGGGGACTCCAGGAAGGTTCCGCCGTTCTGAATTTCCTGTAAAAATAGCCATGACTAATAAAGAAAGGTAGCCGAGAAGAGTTAAAATGAATGAGTTGTGTAGATTTTGAAGCATGACATTTTTGTATGAGTTGTCTGTTTTTGTCGTCTTGATATTTATCGCCTGTTTTGCTAGTTGTTCGTAGAGACTTTAGGAGACCATTTTATTAGGGTGTGGTTCGGGCTGCAATGATTTTCATTAAATGAAAAATGCTTTGCTTGTGGAAAATCAGAATAGTTTATGTTGCATAGTACGCCCAATCAAAAGTCAATTACCGTTTGAGTATTAAACTTTGTACCAGAACCCAAGCAATTATTGAAAAAAAGGCTGATGGAACAACTTGTCATTTTTAGCGCAAAAGAATCCCTCATGGATGAAGAGTTTACTGTGCTTGTAAGATTTAGGTGTGACGCTTTAGGCATATTAAATCTCAAGTTTAACCTGTATCCTGCGTTATACAAGGATTTACCATCATTATCTTGAAATGTAATATTCCTTCTCAGTCGGATAGATAAGTTTACCCTGCTGCATTAATGAACTCCTTTTACAGCGAAATATAGGATGTTTCTATTTTGTTTTCAAATTTTCACAACCCATGCCTTAATTGGAGTAATTAAAAGTACATATTTTTTAGTGAAATTTGAGGAAGATGCGCATGTTATTTTCTATGTCTCTCCGACGTTACCATAGTCTGACAAATATCAGCTGAGCTGTCTCTCCTTTCCCAGAAACACCCCTGGCTTAATCCTTATTTTACCAGTTCACTCAATATGAAAAGGTGGGCAGGCAATGTGAAATGTCAAATTGTCATATCACCAGATGTTTCCATTATTAAGTTATATGGCCAGTAGGAAATATAATTTATTCATTTCTAAATGTCTAACTTTTGTAGACTAACTAGAACAATACTGCTTGGTTGGAAATCCCTGCTTATTTTGCCTTGGAGGTTACACCTTCATGCTTTCTTTGTTTTTTCCATTAATCTGTATATCATAATTTTTTAGTCCTGACTATTGTTCCCTTCTCAGATACCCTTGCTGTTTCTTTCACATTTAGTTCAGTTAAAGCTCATTTGGCACTCATTTTCTCTAATTTCTCCAACCCATTGATCATGGCATTTTATGTATTTATAATGACATTTCTCATTTGGGATAGACTTATTTCCCCACATCAGCTTGAATGATAGTTCAAATGCATGTTTTTCTCCTCATTTTATATTAAATAGATAGTTATTCTATAAAGTGACCAGCCAAAACATCAGAACACCTACCACTATGTCCATAATGCCTTTCCTGAACAGGCTGCATCGCAGAATTCAATATTTCTGTTTTGATCTGATGTTGATTCAATCATTAACGTTATCTATTGCAGTTATCAACATTATGAAGCTGTGCATATCCACATTAGGAGCTATAGCGATGTTCTTCAAGATAAACACTTGCACTTGAATCTACTACTGTTTTGACAGTAGTAACCCTTTGAATTTGTTAAAATTTTGGAGTGGTAAAGTGTTTGAAGACAACAATTTGCATGGTTTATAGGGAACTCTCATATTTACCTGAAAGTATATTAATTTGAATCTTCTTAATCTTTCATTATCCCATATATCTTCTCTTGTTTGTGGTGTACACCACAAGCATTTTTTATCCTACAATTTGTTTTTGCTTATAGTTGCAAGTTCATGCCTGATTAAAAAATAGACAAGTTTCCTCAGAAACCACCTAATGCAGTCGAATGTTTTATACTTTAGTCTTTAATCTTTTATGTATCAAAAAATTGATTTCATTTTCCTTCTTCATATGAGTAAAGTATGTTTATGTGTTGAGTATTACATTCTCATGGTTTAACTTGCTTTGAAATTATGCCTGGTATGGCGGATATGATAGCAATGCGATGAAAAGTTTTTGTCTGTGAAAACTTTAGTTTCAATAGTTTGCATGACTTGTATAATATCCATGCTAAGAAATATTGCCTGGTACACTAAACATTTAATTTTCGTTTTCAGTTCAAATCTAACTTATCCAGCACCATTGGTGTTGGAAATAAATGTAAATCATGGACAAGATTACAGGAGATGCCAGGCTGAATCCATTTTATTCAGGTTTGTGCCTCAGTGCCTTTAAACTATCAATTTTCTTTGTTGTTGTTTTGGATCCTGATCCCATTTATCTTTGCTCGCCAAATTTTACTTGTAAATGCCTGGTAAATATTTTCTTTGAATATTTACTCTGAATTATAAAATTTTGATATATATGTGAGAGCTTGTGAGAAAATGTTTGCTTTCCTGTTAAAAATGGTCCTTATTTTGGTTAATATTTACGATAATTAATAAAAATATTCAATTTACTATTGGTCAATGTGATGTTATGATAATATAAATTAAATTAACTTAATAGTAACCCCCATGATACGACTAAGAGATTAACTTGGTAAATGTTTGACAATTTTGTTGATAAATATAATATAAATGGTAGAAGTCTCTGCATACACAACGATATAACCACGAGCAGTACCATTAATGAAAATTTTAGCAAATATTCTTAATATCATTTACCTCTTCTAATACTCTTATGATTACTCAAGGAATTACAACATTTTAAATGTTAATTGCTAATCATTTCTGCCCTAGAGCTATCATCTGCTAAAGGGTATTACATAACACTATTTTTTGTTTGAAAATCTGTATTTGCTCAAATTTAAATGGCCTTAATTCAAAACTTGAATAAATTATGTCCATCTTGACAAATCAGTTGGCTCCCTAAAAGTTTTTCTGAAAATGGTGGAGCCAATATAAATCACATCACCAGTTGTCTAACTGCCAGTCCATAATGGTCAAAGGTTCCTTAAAGAGTATGAGTAGGATGTTTGGAGAAAAAATTAAAAGGATAACCCAGTAAATGATGTCTGCGACATATGAAGATATTGACAATAATTATATTTTTGTACTACATATATGGTGTTGATGGTGCAGCATTTTGGCTCAGTTTCTCCCTAAATTGTGGGATTAGGTAATTGTGCTGTTATATAGATTTCTCTTCAATTTGAAGTTGGCTCTTAGAGTAAGTCTATGGTGGTCTATCACCCTTGTGATTGTGCTAGCAGTTCCTCAGTTTGCTAATGTAATAAGAAGGAAATGATATAAATAATATCTCGTGAAACTCAGGCAAAGGGCAGATAAATCCTTTGAATAATGCATGGATGTGTGTTGTTAACATTTAATTATTTAAGCAAGTACTAAACCAAACAATATTGCATTCCATGTCAAGTATACATTCTTTGAGATTCCCCATGTGCTCTCATGCTTGATTGTCTGCAGCAAGGAAGTTTCCTTGGAGTGATTGGATCAAATAGACCTCTTTCAGTAATGAAACCCTTCTTCTATGATAGAAGGATGGAAGGCTCAGTAATGGTGATGTAATATGACAGAAAATGTTTCGACATGATTTGAGCATTACTTCGTATTTTAATGCATACAATTGTGTCTCTTTCTATATGATAAATTTAATTTTTTCACTCAGTTGGACAATTTTCTAGAATTACTCTAATTTATTGAATGTGTGTATTAATAGATCTAATCAATCTTTGCAATAAATAATTTCACAATTCAATCACATAGGAGTATGTAATGAGTTTTTACTGTACTAATCTTTGAATGTAGAATCTATTTTAATCTAGGGTGTCTCCTACCAGTATTTTGAATTTAGTAGATTTAAGAAAGAAATAATAATTGGTATTTACACCATATGTATAATGCCTGTTAAAACAGGATAGTTTTACTGAAATTCCAGGTTGCTTCTTTCGGATGGTCAATTGAACCATCAGTAAAACTGTCTTGTTTTGTAAACATGTACAGATAAAGAAGTACCCATGAAGAAATACATAAATTTATTAAAACCATTCTGAGGAAGTATTTAAAACTACTATGTACTTTGTTGTTAATGCTGAGACTTCTAGCAGTGAGATTGTTTGGTAATTCTTTTGTTAAGGCGGGTGCTATACTAATCTCCTTGTAGTTTTATGTTAGTATGGATATCAGTCACTTCAATTTAAGAAGTTTGAATATAGTGTGACATAAGGGTCTTGAGTTAAATTTCTGAGTTCTCATTCTGAATATAGTTTTTTATTTGAAAGCTTGATTCAGTTCCCAGTAAACTTAATCCAGTCCCTAAATCCAGCCAAGAAGGATTGAAAGACAAAATTGAATTTCCTAATTCTTAATACGTAGTGTATTTATTCTCAGTTCATAGTAACACAGGAGAAAAATGTGGCAATAAGGTATGCAAATGCTAGAAAACCTAACTCTATCTGTAGGCTTCTGTCTAAATGCACTGTGCTTCCATCATCTGCTAAATGTCCTATTCATCTAATATCTGGGTATCCATACTATCCATATTTGGCGAACCTGGATATTCAAGTCTAGGCTATCCTGAGAATCTATGTCCATTGATGTGACACATCAAATCTCGTTATCTGCTGGTAGCCTAAGCTGGTAGATAGCTAAGCAGAACTTATATGACCCAAGTTCATAAATTGAACATTAGCCTGGGAATAATTTTAAAGACTTAATTTTGGTTGGTAGTTTTAAAGAAAGTATATTAAAGATCCTTCCCATGGACTACAACCTAGACATGGTGGAAGGGCTGTGCATTCCGATGACCCCTAGAGCTGTGCTGGCGGGAGTAATGATAATTGCTCCTGGTAGGGTCACCCATAGGTCAAAGAATAGAAGCCAGACGAAAGGTAGTCTACGTAGCGTCTGTTCCTCAGTGAGTTGGCTGCAAAGGCGTCTGACCCCGGTGGGGTGGCCATTGAGTGATGGTGTCTCGTTGAAAACACTATTGAGGAGGCAACGGGATACCAACTCAATCATCATTTCCAAGAATATAATGATGGACACTAGAGAATATGAGTCCTGGCTACTACGGGACTCAGCCCAATCAGCCATGTGAAGTGCCCGGCAACGGGAGAGGTATGGCTTCTGTGGTCATCAATTCACAAAACCCTTGCAAGGGAAAACTGATAGCAGCAGAGCAGAAGACACAGAAGATGAAGACCAAATTACTTAGAATAGGAACTTGGAATTTTTGGACAATGTTGAGGACAAGAAAATTAGAGAATATTAAGCCAGAGGTGGAAAGAGGAAATATAGAAATTTATGGTTTATGCGAGGTGAGATGGAAGGATGGCGGGGATTACCGGAGTGATAGTTATAGAATATGACGGTAATTCCAGAAGTACCTGACCCAACAAAGAAAACACAAACATTTTGAAAAAAAATGTATTTTTCAACATCATTTCCTTTCAGCTCTATACACTTTTCCCAGAGATGTTCAATTCGTTCGATACCCTTTTTATAATAAGAACTGTCTTGCTCCTATAAATAGCCATTAACTGCCGACATCACTTCTTCACGGTTGGTAAATCTTTGACCACCGAGGCATTTTTTCAAGTTTGCGAACTGAAAATAATCCAAGGGGGCTAAATCTGGCAAATAGGGTGCATGAGGTAGCAATTCAAACTCTGCTTAATGAATTTTGGCCATTTTGATAATGGATGTGAGCTGATGTATTGTTTTGACTGAAAAACACTTTGTTTTAACCAAATGCGGCCGCTTTTGCTTTATTTCTTCGCTCAAACATTGCAATAAGTTCGCATAATGCTCGCCGTTGTTAGTTTTCCCTTTTTCAGAAAGTCAATGAATATTATCCCTCGTGCATCCCAAAAAACCGACGCCATGACCTTGCCTGCCGATGCAATGGTCATAGCCTTCTTTGTAGCTGGTTCTGCCATTTGAATTCATAGTTCTGATTGTTCTTCTGTCTTGGGTCTGAAGTAATGGACCCATGTTTCATCCATTGTTATGAAACAATGCGAAAATTCTGCTTAGTTGCTGTGAAACTTTGGTAAACACTCAATTGAAACATCTTCACAACACTGGTTTTGCGCATGTGTGAACAAACGGGGCACTCATCTCGTGCACAGCTTTCTCATGCCCAAATTTTCAGTTAATATGCAATGTACCACACTTTTTGAAATGCCTATTATGTCTGCTATCTCACAGACTTTCAGTTATTTATCATCCAGTATCACTTCGTGGATTTTCTTCACCTTTTTTGGAGTCATCACCTCATTTGGTCAACCAATACGATGCTTGTTTTGACAGCTCATATGGCCGCGTTTAAACTTTGCTACTCAATATTTTACTGTTGTGAACAAAGAAGCAGACTTAACCAGAGTAGAATCCAGATTATTTTTTATATTGGTTGGGGTGAGGCCTTTGAAATAAAAGTATTGTATCACATAACAGTGACCAATTGCCTCAATTTTCACAAATTCACTGAAAACGTTCACTATTGACGGCTGCCAAACAAATACTAAACAATGTGGCATCTTCAAACTTGAAACATATGCTTTATATATCGCATACTTTCTAATTGAGTGATATTTTTCAAACAACTACCTCTATCTCTAGGTTAGGCCAGGTACTTCTGGGCTTTCCCTTGTAATATACAGCGGCGGGTACAAGAGCCAACAATGGGTTGCCATAATATTAAATGAAGAGGGAGGAAGAAGCATAGTCAGCATAGAACAAGCTATGGATAGAATATTAATGGTAGAGATAAAAGCAGTACCGACAAACTTGGTCATTGTTCTGGTATACATGCCACCGAGCAATCATAAGGAGGAAGAAGTGGATAGGATATACCATCAGTTAGAGGACATAATTGCAAGTTTTCCTGTATGGAAACATTTGATAGTGTTGGGGGATTGAATGCGATGGTAGGTGAAGGAAGGGATGGTGATGAGGTGAGGGACTACGGTTTAGGCACAAGGAATGACCGTGCGAAGAAAGAAATTAACTTCAGCAGGAGATGGGTTAGTCATCACCAACACTTGGTTTAGGCACCACAAAAGGCATAGGTATACATGGAAAATGCCAGGTGATTCACTAAGGTATCAGCTAGATTATATTCTGGTTAGACACAGGTTTAATAGCAGTGGGATCAATTCACACAGCTTCCCGGGAGCAGACGTGGACTCTGACCACAATTTTGTTTATGATGAAGTGTAGCATCCATCCCAAAAATATAAGACGGGTGTCAGGTTAGGAAATGGAATGTAGAAGCATTAACTGGGATGACTAATAAGGAGTATCAAGAGGCTGTAGAGAAAATCATGGATGAGAGTAAAGAGCTGAGTACTGTCGAGGAAAAATGGGGTTATATCAAAAAAGGAATATCTAAAGCTGCAAATGAAACTGGGAACCATTAATGGGAAAATGACAAGGAAACCATGGATCACGGATGAGATGATTAGAAAGATAGATGAGTGAAGAAAATGGGAGAGCATAAACTCTGGGCTAGTGAGAAGAAAGTATAAAACGTTCAATAATAAATTGAGACAGGCAACAAATACAGCTAAAGAAGCATGGTGGAAGACACAGTGTTAGGATATGGAGAGTACCATGAGAAATCACTATCGGGAATTAAGAAGGGAAGATCTGTGCTAACAGTTAGAGATAAGTCGGGTAAAATAATTATTGAAACAGAAAAGATCCAAGAGTGTTGGAAGGAAAATTTGGAAGAACTGTATGGTGTAAGAACTTATGCCAACAAGGTTTGTCATTGAAAGAGAATATGACGTAAATGAAGATAGCTTAGGTCCAGGCATTCTCAACAAAGAGAAAGGGCATCGAGGGAGATGAAATCAAATAAGGCAGTGAGTGTAGGCAACGAGGATGTAGGGAAAATGGATGAAGGGCATATTGATGAGCAGTGGAATATTGAAGACTGTAATACAGGGTAGAATGTTAGGCAAACAAGGAATGGGCAGTGACAGGATAGGGATGTTAGATGGGATGAAGGGAGGAGATGAAGAAGGATTTGATGTACAGTAGGTTGCTGGATTGTGTTGTGTTAGGAATAACAAAATATTGACTAGTTATGTCCTCCAAAACCTATCTTAACCGGTAGATTACTCTCTCAATATATATATATAAACCATGAACACAGTAATCAACCCAAAGGTCGGTTTGGTAGGTGATGAAAGAATTTACCCAGTATTAAGCCCGACAGCGTGTGAAATTTACACATCAAGGTAGGAGGGCCAGTTCCTTTGCCTGTGCCGGTTATGGCTTCCCGGGATGACATGGTACCCGATAAATTACATAGCTGGGGTGGAGCTGCAGGTTCCCAGAGTGCCTTCCCCAGGAATCGAACCCGGGACCCTCTGGTCAGCAGTCCAACGCTCTACCCACTGGACTACCGCGTTCGTCCTCGAACTGCTCTGCAGATATTTCAAATATGACTTGCTTGAGTTAACGCCAAGTATCTGTAGAATTGCTGTGTTGCGACGCGCAGTTCACAATCATAATTATTTAATTTCGTCTTATATCGACCTGGCATTCACATTCAACAATGCCGGAGTGTAGAAATCATTCGCTTTGACTGGGATTCCGGTCACGGCAAATGATTTTGACTCTGAAATAGTTGCATTGAAATGCATATAAGCGGATGACTCCGTTAAACATTACTGTTGCGGCATCTCCCGCAGTTTCTTGGAATTCGACCTGTCATGTCAGTAAATTATTGAGTCAGCTCTGTTCATGTACCCATCCAATTAAAACTACACTTAGTCAAACGAAACGCCATTAAACGTCGCCGTCAGTGCACTACATTAAAAGACAAATAGACCGGCGTAGCAACAAATAATCGAAATTAATGTAGTCTTCATCAATACCCTGGGAGCCATCAAAAAGGTGTGTGGCAGAGGTGCAGCACCAGGAGGAAAGGGTAAGGGATGAGGGGGTTAGGGTTTTTGAAATGGATGGGGAAAGGTGGGTGGAACTTGCAAAAAAATATAAATATACTAGTATAACTATACGCAGTCGCAACCTTGTAGGTTAATACTTATTATGTCGAGCCGACTAGTGGGGGATTTCGATTACAAGCATTCTGGTCTCTTATTGTTCTTGGAAAAAATGACCATTTAAACCTGTCAGTCTTGCAGTCTCTCTAATCTTATATTCGTGATCCCTCCGCCCGTAATACGTTGGGGTTCGTATTATGTTCTTGATGTCATCGGAAAAGGACCCATCTTTAAATGTTTTCAATAAGTTTAATCTATATTGTAAACGCCGCTGTTTGAAGGAATCCCAGCCTAAATTTTCTAGCAAAGTAGTTACGCTACTGCGTTGCTCATAACAATGTTTAACAAATTTAGCCCCCCTCCGCTGAACTCGATCCAATACCGAAATCAAATTTATCTCTTAAGGATACCATATACTGGCAGCATACTCTAGGTGGGGCCCGACTAGGGCAAGAAAACATCGTTCCTTCACTTTTTCGTCACATTTACCCAGCACTCTTTTTACAAATCCCAATTTTTTATTAGCACGACCGCATATTTCTCGTATGTGGCTTCCCCAGGACAGATCGTGAGTAATTGTTACACCCAAGTATTTAAAGGAATATACCCTCGCGATTTCAGTTTGTTTCCCTTTGTAACTAAATGGGAGGGAATTACTCTTTTCCCAAAAATGTATTACTACGCATTTTTTCAAATTTAATTACAATTGCAATGTAGTCCGGACTTTTCACCCCAGAAATTAATGGTCATGCCAAACAGGCCAATGAATTTTATCCTCAAGTTAGCAAATGCGACCCCATTATTAATGGTTAGGCCCCGGTTTACCCTTTAAAATATACTTAAAACACCGGGAAATAAAGTTTTGGGATTATAGACGGGAAAGAATATCGGGTGAATCGGTATCCTTCGGCGGGAAAATCTGGGTAAAACTTTTGTGGTGCTTATCCGTCAGAAATCGGATCCCTTCACCCACGCGTATTCGTATAAAAGTGGCGGTAGTTACTATAAATTGTCTATAACGTTTTTGTTCGTGCCCCCCTGAAAGGGGTTATGCATCCATATCTGGTACAATTTTATTGAATAATAACAATTTCCTTCATTGTAGGCAGATTTTAGAAAGTACCAAGGGTTTTGCAATAATATACGAAAGATAATTTACAAAAATTGGACGTGGTGCGTGCCTTTTCTTAGGAAGGAAATTATGTAGATGCAGAAGAAATTCCGCCCCAATTATTTATTGGGTCTCAGAAAAGCTGCCCTTAGCCATTTCAAGTCTTTGGCTTTTATTTCGAAAGAGTTGGAACAAACAGAATGTCAGCATGGACCACCACAAACGAAGGCTTTACAACAGTCGGTAACCTTTTGGTACAAGACACGTATTGACGCGTCAGGTTTGATCCCATGTGAGTTGGATCACTGAAAGCGCGTGAGGGTCAGGTGGAATCATTCGTCAATTCTATGTAACTCGTTACAGTCGTGCCAAGAAATATTTCAGTTTTAAAACATATCCGGTATCATATTCTTTCCCCTCCTGCATTCGTCGCACCCAAGATTGCCGCACAATTCTAGTTTTAGGTCATGCTTACGATGACTCGGCAAGGTTTAGAATCATGGTGTAGTGTAATACGAAAGCGAATAGTTTCGCCATTTTCCAGCATCATCATAATAAGGATTTTTTTCGCAAGGGGCGCGACTGATATTAGTTATTTGAGCCTTGCGATAATTTTTATCGTGTTGATTTTTTTAATTCTTGGCAATTTTTGGTAAGGCTGGGAAATTTCACTTCGCGACTTGCTTCCACGAGTCTTTGACTAGGTACAAGCGAAGCACGCTGGTTTTTTGCTTAATTTTCGGAACGGAAAACTGGGAGGTTAAAATTAATCAAATAACCTAATTTCGAAACTGAAATTTCTATGCAAATGTGGGGATAAAAATCTTAGGGCAAGTAAAAAAGTACGTGCTAAAATTGTCCAAATAAGGAAATGGCCGACTCAGCAATGTGACAACGCAAATTTTGGTCTCGACTGAAAAAGGGCGTTAAAGAAAATAGGAAGGAATATAAGGATAAGCATAAATCGGACTGTGCAAAAGTCAAGGTTTCGTTATACCTGTATAAATTCTTACGTTAAATTTCCAGGATAGGTTTACTGGCTAGTGGAGCAGTGAAATAAATTTCTCTAAACAGTAAATAGTCGCCAAGGACCGTCCAAAACCTACCTTTAATCGGTGGAATTCCTTGAATGAGTAAGCTAGGCAAACTCTGAAGTATTAAATGGGGTGGGTGAAGAGAGGAAATTGCTACGGGAAATCCGAATAGGGCAGAGAAAGTGGATGGGGAAAATATGTATATATTGTATTGTAAGGTAGTGGGATGATGAAAACCGTGACGGAATGGAGAATGTTGTGTGAGCGGACTACAGGAAGGAAGAAAGTAGGATTTTTGGGCAGCATGAAAGCAGTTAAGTTTGAAAGAAATGAAGAAAGAAGTAATGTGGGGCAAATAAGAGGCTCGCGTGATACATAAGAAGTACGCCATTGATTTTGGAAATGCAATTCTGTGTAGCATAAATGAGATACAAGTGTAATTTGTCGTTAGGTACCGTCAAAACCTACCTATAACAGCTAAACTATCTTTGATGAAAATTAAGTATTGAATTGGTTACAAAAAAAACTAAATATTTACTCCCAGATATCGCTTCCACACACTGTTGCTGTCGACCTTTTTTCTTCAAAACAGCTTACGGCTCTTTTCACTGTTTGAGAGTTAGTATTTCTCTCTTTTATGTCAGCCTTAGCGTTTACTAAAAGGCAAATGCTACTGCATGCGAAACCTGAAAATAAACGCAATCAGTTCCGAAGTTTTAACATTCTCAGAAAGCCAAATACTTACCAGATCGTCGTGAAATGGTACTCTACTTTTAGTGTGACCCCTTAGAAATATCTTTGTCGTTATTAGACAGTTACGTTCAGTTATTTTCAATGAAAAATGAAACAATTTTAGCATGGTTTAAACATTACCTTATCTGTTTTCCTCCATAAAAATGTGCCGTTGCAAACGTAACTGGAGGAATATTCCCATGGAAAAACTGTTTACAGCATTGATTTTTTTATGAAACTGTTTAATGATACAAGGGTTAAAAATGGCGCCAATGACGGTAGTGTCACATTTCTTGTATTATGTGTTGCTGTTCTGTTGCCGTTGATTTTCGTAGCAATTTGCTTTTTTTTCCAAAATCTACGGCTATAGGAACAGAAAATCAATCTAAATTACTTCATTAAATGAGAACTCTTATAAGCTTTGAATTTCTGGCGTACTATATCATTATTATCGTATTCCAATCGGAATTAAGGTGGAAGCACCGCAGGAAAAAGTATTTTGTGTAAGTCATTCTATTTTTTGGTACTTGGTATGGTGGGCGAAGGGAGAGGTTTGTCGGGAGAAATCCTATGGAGGCAGGAAAAATGGGTGAAGGGCGTATTGATTGGCAGTGGAATGCTGAAAACTGTAGTCGAGGGTGGAATGTTAGGCAAACGAGGAAAGGGCAGGAACAGAATAGGGATGTTGGACGGGATGAAGGGAGGAAGGAAGACTCAGAGATGAAGAGGGACCTGATTTAGAGTAGGAGACTGGATTTTGTGTTTTGTTAGGAGTCCCAAAATAATTATTTGTTAGCTGTGTCCATCCAAAAACCTACCTTAACCGGTAGACCACCCAATAATAATAATAATCCAAATGAATTAATATACAAAATGGGAAGGGATGGGTTTTATTGTGGATCTGGCCAAGAACCATAGTCTAAAAGGAATCGCTTAAGAATCTAATCGAAGAGAAGTAGTGGAATAAAATAAAAATGTCCTCTACATTACACATAAGTGTAGTGACGAATACAGCTGGTAAAGAAATTGTCTCACTTCACATGTAAAGTTATGCAACACTGGATATCTTCGTCCATTCCATTTTATTACAGTTTGACGAGTATCTTATAGGTTTTAAATTATATTTGTTCAATTAAGAGACTCGAGGTTTTTAACAAAAACGCTGGCTGAATGAAAATCCATGGTTGCGCTATTAAAAGCATTGGTAGATTTCGTTTCTGGTGACATTTTAAGTCGTTATATTTCTTACTATGAATCTAAGAAACGTATCTTACATTTAAATTTGAACTTGCATCCTACTCGAAAAAGTTACAAGTAACGCGCTACTTCACTACGAAGATAATCGTCACAGTATTATTTTCAGCGCTCTCTTCTTTGTGGTAAAGTAAGAATTTCACCGCTTCATCGAGAAGTGGATCAAATGGAGGTCAGGGCCAAAGAAGAGATTCCCCCCGTTCAATATATCTGAAAGACTCACAGATAGCCCTGGTGTTTTGGAATTGTTTTTTATAGTTTTCAAGTTTTATTTTTATGCATGTTGATATGTAAACTTTGACGTAGAATTGGAATTAACATGCGCGTTGTGGAGTCTGCTCTCGTTTGTGAGTCAAGGTTGGAAGCCAACCTTACCCATTTTTACGTGAGCTCTATGTTATCCGTGATTTTTTTCCTCTTGTCGCAAAAACTATAAAATCAGGATTATACTTAAATCATTAGTTTTATGGCTGAGTCATAATTAACCAAAGCGAATTCGTGACCGAAGCAGTAGATACTCTTTGTAAAATTCACGCTTACATTATTTGGATTCTCGGCTATAATTTCAATACATCCGCCGAAATCAGGCCGATGTAAATAGATTGTAATTGTGCTGATGTCACGAGGTGAAAGAGTATTAGCCTTTACCTCGTAAAAATTTGACCAATTGTTTTTACCACGCTGAATAACAGTTAAGTTTCCTTCATTTTTGCGACTGATTAATTGATTTTCTTAAGGTACAGCAGAATTATATTTTTTATCATGTGTAGAAAATTTTACTACGAGAATCGGAGGAGCATTATATGTAAAATGCCGAATGAAGGGACCCTTAAAGAGGCACTCGAGCTCACGGTCCAATTGAGAAACACTCGTAACCCTTTTGTAACCATTCTTAACCACCGAGCATTAAACTGCATCTCAAATGACGGTCATTCTAAACCTTTTGCACTCAGCAGGAGGGTTTTGCCGAAGAACTTGAATCCGAGCTCAACGGAGAACTTTATTGCGCAAAATGGTAAGCGTTATTGATTTTTCGAGGGCGCGCCTCGAAAAGAAAACCGTGGATAGTGAAATCGCCTCCCGAAAAAACTCTCATTAGGACGGGGAATCGGCTGAGGGAAAGAGAGAGGCAGGAGGTATATACCATGCGAGTGAAGTTAGCGGCGATGGCCTTAAATCTTAATTTGCCGCGAGCGAAAAGAAGAATATCAAGAGAGGACTCTTTCCACCCATTTTTCTCGCCTCCTTGACGAACACGAGCGCTCCTCTCGTCTCCCACTCGTCTCTCCCCGTTCACGGACGGTTTAGTCCCCGAGGGTGCTCTCGGGCGTCACCCAAAGGGTTGACGGTAACGATGTGCGTCGGGAGGTGAGATGTGTATGCATACACGCATGGGGTGAGGAATGGCGTGGGGGAAGTGGGGTGATTCACTCCTCTTCAGCACGAGCGGAGAAAAGCTCTCCTCCGTTCGTGCATCCCTTTGAGACGGGGGAGAGTATGAAAAATGAAGTAGATGAGGCGTGCGCTATTGATGGGATCGAAGGGGTGAGGTAACTCTGGGGGGGGGGAGGATATGGGGAGATGAGGGCATGCTAAGGTATTTTGTCCTCGGATAGATGTTATGGCTGCCCAGAAGAGCGGGGAAGGGGCGGCAGTCGGAGAGGCGCGCCTTCCCCAGGGGTGGGAGCCGGGTGCAACAGTGTACAAATGCAGGTGGTTGGCATGAGGGAGAAGAGGCGATGGAGGGAGTGGGGTTTGGGAGAGAGTCGGGAGAGAGTTGGCGGATGGGGCGGGTAGGGGAAAGTGGCGAGGAAGGGTATGGCACTCGGCCTTGGCTCAGGGCGAGAGCTTCCCCCTTCCCCCGGCATCCCCCTCGCTCCTTCGCAGCATCCCTGTTCCCCGTCTTCCTCCGTATCCACTGTCCCTCCCTCTCTCCTCGTTCCTCTTCCATCCATCCCTCCTCTATCTCTCCTGTTGCTGCTGCTGCCCTGATCGATCGTCAGACGCGGACCCCAGGCCCAGGACCCAAGCTATGCCCGGGAGTAGCACCCCCGCTTTCCCTTGTTAAAACTCGCAAATCGTGCGCGCGGCGTAACGCCACCACCACCATATCCTCCGGAGACCTTTTGGCGCTCCCTTGTGGGTTATTCCCTCAGTGGAACTCCTCCCACCAATGCCCTCGTCTCGAGAGGTGTGGCCCCCGACGTTGCCCTTTTCACCCAAGAGCCCTCCCTCCTTCGACATCACATTTGGAGTGGTCGCGGCTGGCGGGGTGGGTGGGCGATGAAGGCGGATCCTCGTGTAACAAGTTGGTCCTCAGGAGGGTTGAGAATCATCTTCGTAACCTTCTCCATTCCATAGACCAACTCCAGACCTGGGCGGGTATTTCCCCCCCCCCCCAGCCTGGAACAGGATGATGGCCGGGGATTTCTGACGGGGAAAGGTGGATTGTCAGCCCCTAGGTCGCTTACGCCGGCGGGGTGCTTTTAGTCGATCGGGGCTTTCCGTACCACTCTCCTCCTCTGCGTGGTAGTCGGGCGGCGGTTCCCGCACGGCCTGTCGCCGCGCTCTGACGGGATTCGATGCGGAAGAATGGCGGTGCAACCACCACCGCCTTCTCCTCCTCCCTCCTCCTCCGCCGACTTATATCTCCCCACGGCCCCTGGAGCGGAAGGTTTCGTGATGTCGGAGATCGCCCCGAGCGATTCGTGATCGACATGGTTCTCTGCCGTCGCCGCCAATGTACTTGCTTAAAATGACTGCATGGGGGTGGATGTGGATCGTTGGGGAAGGGTCGCTCTCCTCTCATCCCCCCTCCCCGGCCTTCCCAATCCGAGCGCTTTCGGAGATATGTCGGTTTTATTGACCGGACGGGCGCAAACAAGTTGTGAGCCTCGTCTAAACGGTTTTTATAGTTGAATTGCCTGATGTCTCGTTAAAAATTTGATTCGGAGCACGATGGATGGTGAGGGAAGTAAAGATAATACGTATAGAAAGGTGGACATTGAGGGGAAGGAAATCGATTGATCAAACGACCTTCATTTAGTTTTTTTAAGATACTCAGTGATGTCGTTTTCAGGGAGGAAGGTTATGAATAATTGATTCGAGGATGCAAAGTGTGTGTTCCTCCTCGATTTGACGTCATTTCGTGGCGAACGCAGTGAGAGGAGCGGGGAGAAGGAGCGGCGATGGAGGGGAGTCGGCAGGGGGAGTGGATGTTTTGAGTAACCCCCGATTTCTCCGTTCCACGGATAGGCGAGTAGAAGCGGTAGGCAGGCGCAAGTGGACGGTCCCGGACGATTTGCCGATGACCTGTAGCGCGCATACGCCAGCGTTCGATGAAGTCCTTTAACAGGGTTTGTTGTCGTCACAAGATTTCCGTCGATAGGAATAAAAACCAGAGGGGAGTGAGGAAGAAGATGGGAAGGGTGGGAACCTGAGGGGCGGCGGAGGGGTGGGGGATAGATGAGGAGTGCGGTGTCGGATCGTGTGCGTTGCAAGGCGGAAGGGGAATTCCACCTGGAAAAGTGTGGACGGCGGAGGGAGGGGAATCACGAAATCAATAGCCCCCATCACCGCTGCTGGCCGTCAGTCGAACCGACCCCCTCCGCACCCCTTCCTCCTTCATAAAATCCCCTTTCGTCTCTCACCTCAATCCCCCTACGCAGGTTTCAAACCTGAAGAACGGAGGAAGTTAAGCACGGTTAATTTTTTAAAGCTAATTCTCGTCGCCACCGTCAACTTGACCGTTCTCGGGTCCAGTTGTTTTCGGGAGAAAAGAAATCGCAGTACGCGGAGACAATGATGGCCTTATCCCGTCCCCCCCGCTTCCCGCGACCCCTTCCCAACCTCACGAACTCTTAAGCGGCGGCGTCCAGCGAGGACGTTTTCCCGAGGAATCCCAGTCCTCATCGTCCGCCTTCCCCGGCGCTCCCAGCGTCGGAAAATATGGGGCCCGAGCTGGCACGCATGTCCCGCAGCGCGGGCACGGACGTTTGGTGGAACTCGCACTTCGCTCCTTCCGCGGGCGGGCACGCACGGTTTCCAGGGCATCGCGGCGTGAGACGACGCCGCCTCCCGCCGTCGAGCGAGTCGTCGGCCCCGCCTTCGATGTGAGCAGAAGGTTCAAGCGTTTTTGGAGTGATATCTCCTCCCCCCCCCCTTCCTTTTGCGCGTGCATAACCCTTCCTCCCTCCCCTAGCCACCACCCGCTTCCTCCGTTCAAAGGCGGCGAACCATTCCCGAAATCGCATTCTTACCCGCACGCGTATCCCCTGACCCCCCACTCCCCTCTCATGCCTCATCGCTATCCTGCGACACGACTGCGTGCTTCCTCCGAGTGTGCGCCTTCATGTGTTTGTGAGCAAATGTGGACAAGGATGCGTTTTGGTTTCCCGGTTTTTCTTTCTTAAACCCCCAGGCTAAAACATGCACAATCGTTTCCCCTTTCCCTCGGACCCCCCCTTGCTTCCCCCCCTGCGCCCGCACTTGTGTTTGTGGAAGTGTGTGTGTGTGTGTGCGTGCGTTCGATCTGTTTGGGCAAGCCATTGATCGCGCGTTTCACCGTCCGTCTCCCGCCCGTTTCCTCTCCTCGTTCCAGATGAGTTCTCGAACAGCGCGGCAGAGGAGAGCGACGAAGACGTGATTACGGATTACTTGGCGTCTTCCGCCACCGATTCCTCCGCTGACATCCTCTTGTCGTCGGGCGGGGGGCCCGGGGGAGAGCTGGGTCAGTCACAGGCATCGATAACACCCGCCCCACACGCCGCCAGCACCAACACCATGGCGGCACCACAGCACAAGATCGCTGGTGGTTGTGGTGGCGGGCCTCTGGTTCCCACCATCAGCGTCACTCCACACTCACCCGGCTCCAAGCATTACCCCATATTAGGTGAGTTGCTCCCCATTGTGCAAGTAATTTCCCTTCACTCAGGAGGGCGTGTTTTATTTATTTACCAACCCGATCGCGATGTTTACATGGAGTCGGTGACGTCTGAAACCTGCTTGGCTGGAATATTGCGGCGAGTTGGAATTGGAGCTACGTGAACACTAGAACATCACGGTGCCCTGCATTTATGCAATGGGCGTTTGATTTTCAATTTTATTTGAGGCTTGGATCGACTGGAATACAGTTGTTCGGCTTTGCTTGCAATCTTGTGGAATGAGCCGATCGTCCGTTAGTTCCTGTTCCATTTTCACTTATTCTCTTTGGTGGCATTTATAAACGTAAAATCTTTTGACCACAATGCCCGAGCTTGTATTCATGGAATTTTTGCTGGACTATTTTGGAGTGGGTATTTATTGTTTCCTCGGAAAGAAAAACTCTTATTTTGTCTCGCATGAAAAGAATGATACCATTTTCTATGGTAGCAACTGGTAGCTAGTAAGTCATATTTAAAATTTTAGTATGAATTGATTGTAACCATTAAAGCTTTCACTGGATCATTGATTTAACTGCGATCCACCTTTTCTCTCGCACAATATTTTGCGTGAATAGCATTTCTTCTCTTAATGTTTCAGTGTGCAAATTTCATGAGAAATATTCCAAAAATGAAATGTTATCTTGCGGTTTTGGTAATATATTTACATTATATGATTGATAGGGAAAGCAGTTGCCTAATTAAGCCTCTAAACACTTTTAATGATGATGTTATATTCCATAATGTAACTAATTTAAGAAATGACAAGCAGTTGATATTATATTACAGGGAAAAGCGATGCGTCTGCCGGAATGATTTCAGGTACTTCGATAATTTTAGTTATAGCTTTTATCCCGTTCTAAATATTAGCGCTGTACAACATTGCTGTTAAAAGTGAATTTCAGCGATTACTGTTAGCTGTAAAATCATCACCGGCTTCATTATTATGTAAAAGTTTTATGTAATTATAAACTTTTGACGTTAGTTTACTGACTACCGTAATGTCACGGAAAAATACTGGAGTTTTAATAGTCCTTTAAGTTATGAAGCGTATTAGAGGACAGTCACCCGTGGTGAATGTTAATCCTGGCCAATTAATTAACTGTATTTGGTCGGTATTTACAGTATGAGAATTATTTGAAAAGTAAATGAATTTTATACATTTTACAAAGCTTTTATAATTATTTTTGTATTTTATTAGAATAGTCGGTTAGGAAACGGGGTAAATAAAAAGGAAAAATAATATTGCTTAAGACGCAAACTGTATTTCTGGCAAATGTGGTGATGATTTTAAAAGTTAAACCCGTTTCATTAGCGCGACTAGAATAATGCAAATAGAAAGGCGGTGTGTGTACATTATATGTTAATTGTTTGATAGCAACATAATGCGTGTTAATGATTTCCGATGATATCCATACCTCATGGCAGAGACCCGTTTCTCTAAACAATTACCACACAAGACAGTGTTTAATGTGATTAAGTATATTCTGAACGAAACATTGTGAAAAGTAGACGTGGTTGATGTAGAGAGTATTTTTGTCTTTACAAGGGTCTGTGTGATTGAACTACACCGACTTATTAAACTTGATTAAATTTCTGTCTTCAAAATAATTACAAGCGTTGCAAGCCCAAGGCGAAATTATCACTACGTTATATTTTTGTTTATTTGACGGAGCAATGAGAATGGTGAGTTAATTAATTCCAGACATCGTTGTAATACGAATCCGTGAATGCCACCTTAAGTATCAAGTGCTTCGTCATTTCGATCGACCAAATAAGATATGGGTTCTAGTTGTTGAGAAAGGTATGAATGAAGACTAATTCATTTTTAATTAGTGTTAACTAACCAAAATAACAAAATAATCCAGTAATATAAGCTGCTCGTAATATTCCTTAGCAAAAGAGGAAAGTTTGTTAACTGCAACCAAAACTAATATTACTACTTTCGTAGTCACAGGGTGAATTTTGCAACGGCAGCTGTATGAGAGTCAATGGAAATTCTCTTCGCCCTATCGACTAAGTATCATGTGTACGTATTAACGGATCTTATGCAATTTTTTTCTTATATGAATGGAAGTAAAAGCTTACGAATGTAAATGTAAGAATTGTGCTTCAACAAATGCTGTCCTTGTTCAAATCGTCGTCCACCTTTTAAAGTAATAACATCTAATAGGCTTGCAGCAGCTACAGTTACTATAGTGCGATATCATTTTTAACTGAAAATTCAGAGAGCTTGACCAAACATCTTCGGTTATTCGTGAATTTTATTTCATAGTTCACTCTCAAGTCGGACCAGTCGGATCAATTTCTTTGGCGTTTAAAACTGATATTAAACTATGGGAGAGATATTTATCGGGTTACTTTAGGGATTTCTAGGGAATAATAATTCAAAGAACGTATTATATTGGTAGTTAACCATTTTAATGAACAAATTCACATGTAGTCAGTTCGTTGCACATTTTCGTCTCTGTGAAAGTATATTTTTTGATTAATCGTGTAACATAGTTAACGATGTTACCAGGTGGATGCCCATTGTGCTTCTTTCGACGTCCGTAGTTTTATGAGCGTCAAGAAAATTCCTTGGTATATTGATACCGTTTATGACTCCGTATATATGGATACCGAGAACCTTGAACGTGATCCTCAACTTTCATTAGGGAATGCGGGCGTGTTATCTCGCTCTCAGGTCTCGTGTAATGTCACTGCACAGAAACGGCTTTAGGCTGTTTTCAAGTGTGGAATCGGATTATTTTTAATATTGTCCTTTCATTTGTTACTTCTATTTGCTTCAATCGTGTGTCCTAATGCTAGATATATACATTATAGATAATAATCACCGTTGTTAATACCAATATACTTTAAATTTAATGTTGATATTTGTGTGATGCCATGTAGCACGCTATGCATTTCTTACCATGAAGTGATAAATACTATCAAATCCCTCGTGTCATATCCGTAGAGTCATATACTGAAACACATAAAAGCCCTCCAAATTGGTCCCCGAAACAATAAAGGGTAATCTTATGTGGATGATAAAAAGAGGCACGTACTCTTCTCATTTGAATGGCAAGTGGCAACTTTAAAATAAATCTTATAGCTCAGGATAATTTATAATGCAAAATAAAGTGAAGAAGGATTTTTTACCAAGTAAGTGTGCATGCGTACGCACAACTGGATTAGGAAATGTAATCAGGAAGTGGCTCCGGATGGAAATTGCGTCAATTTATTATTCCTCGAATATTAATTTCGGAATTACGTTGTGTTTTCAGAATTGCAAGATTCATTAACTGCGGTTTTTATTGCGTTTGTCTGTTATCCTTAAATGTACGGAAAACATCGAAAATATATTTCTAATACCGGTATTGGAAGTTAATTTTGTGGAATACTCATTGATAGCCAAATGTTATCAATCACGCGTAAACCCAGCATTTAAAATAGTTAGCGAACATAATCAGGTCGCAATATATATATCAGATTGTGTAAATTTGGGATGTATCGCTTGGATTATGGTTACGCCTGATCCAGTCCATGCACCCAATTGCGTACAGGTTTAGTTCAAGGTCTTCCCGACGAGTTAAAAGTGGAGCGCGTAGTGGTGCGACACCTCCGTATTTGGGATTATCACTCCTCTGCACTTAGCATTTTGCGTGTACTCGTGAGGTTTGCGTTTTATAGAGGTGTGACGCTTTACTAGTGATAGGATTTCTTTTACCGAGTTTCACGCTAACTAAAACACGTTATGTGGACATCCTTAAAATCTCGGGTATTTCTGTTTCTTGTATGTTAGGGTTGCGCTTTTTTTATGTGCCGAACTCCTTAATTTATATTTGTGCAGATTTATTTTAAGCCTCGCCAGTGAAAGTCTGTCAGATAGGCATTTGGGGGCCGAACTTAGAGTCACTGACGGAGCACGGTTATAAAACGGGGTTCTAAATCAGTAACTTAACATGATCTGACGGAAGTCTTGTCGTGAATGAATGTTCAATTCGTTCAAATTTGTCGCTTCTCACCTTTGCCAGTTCCAATTTTTTGAGGGAACAGGTTGAACCTTTAATCTTAATAATATTAAATAAAGTGGGGCCTATGCAGTTCTTTCAACTTCAAGAACTATAGCTTAGAATCCGCCACTGAGTAAGATTATTGCGTAATTACCCACTGGGATAGTAAATATGTATTTTTGACATGATTATCCAATGTATTGTGGCTCTACAGTGTCAGTTGTTCATGGGGTAGAATCATTTTTGCTTAAGCATCTTTTGAGCAAAATATTTTATCAATATCATTTAATTTTTTTGTAATAAATTCTCATATGGGAGAGAATGTATGTGCTTTAGTTAAGTTGGCTGGAAATGTCTAACCCTTGATGGCACTGATTTGTTCCCATATTTTCAATTCATTCATATTTTGCTTAGGGTAATTAAGCTGATGTATTAATTTATGCAAAACTACTTTAAGCTCGATATGACCCCTAACAGTAAAATCAGTCACAACACATAATTAAAATTACCGTATTTTCCCATCGATAACGCGCATCCAGAACTTCGTAGTTATTATGAATTTGTATAGATACCGCGCGCCCAGGGCTTCATAGTTATCTTGAACGTGTATAGATGCCGCGAATTTTATATACGTACGTATATATATATTCGCGTAAAAATTATATATAGTGTGTAAAAATACGTCTATGTTTGGATTTTTTCAATTTTCATTACATAACGCGCATCGTCATTTTTTCGATCTTCTGAACATTTTTGTATAGATAACGCGTGCGTTATCGATGGGAAAATACGGTATCCCCTCTGTTTTGAAACCATTCAGTGATAATCTATTATGTTCTCAACCCGACTGCCATCTGTGTGATTTTTTTAATATATTCATGGCTTACATTTTTTCCATGGTGTGTGCTTTGATGCATGAACATAAAAACTGTATACCACATGTATTTTAATATAGTATATAATTGTTCAGCTCAAACTAAAGAAAGGGTAGTTCTATCCTTATTAAGGCTTTTCAAGATAGAAGCAATGCATGAGGGTAGGCCGTAAGCTAATGCACACATGCTTGTAGACCACAAACAAAATGACCCTCAGGAGCACTCCTAGTGGCATGTGGAAGTAACATTCCCCTTCAACATGTATTTGGAGGTTTGAGGTAGTTTCATTCATCCAGTGTATTTCGATAGGCGGAAGTATGGAGCCGTGTTCCAGTGCTATGTCAACGCAAGTCAAACAGCATGCTGTTATCAAATTTTTAGCTACTAAAAAATTGACTCCTGATGAGATTCATCATTGTTTAAAGGCTGTGTGTGGTGACGATGCCGTTGATAGGTCTACTGCAAACCGATGGGTAGTAAAATTTCGTCGTTGCGAGCCTGGAAAAGCCATATTTGTTGATGAAACTTCTTTTGACTGTGTTTTGGAATGCTCACCGAGTTTATGTGACTGATTATCTGGAACAAGGGGCATTGGTAAATTCTTCTCAGTATATACAGACTCTAAAATACCTCCGATGTCGAGTTTGTTATGTAAATACAGCCTGGCGCCAATAATCTTACAACATGACAACGCGCATCCACAAACCTCACGCGCCACTGAAGAGGCTCTGCAAAACCTGAAATTTGAACCAATTCCACACCCTCCTTATACCCCCGATCTTGCACCTTGTGATTTTTATATATGTCCTCAACTCAAGAGACACCTCAAGGGTAATCATTGCACCTTGGTCGATGAGGTGAAGGCAGCTGCCAAGTCCTGGATTTGAGAAAAGTCGGGAGTTTTTCAGTGATGGAATGAAAAAACTTGTTACTCATTTGGAGAGATGTGTTAACCTTAACAGTGACTATTTTGAAAAATAAATTTATAATTTTGAAACTTAAGAATTATACTTCGATGTACTTTTTGCCTGATCTTGCTATTTGTTTTTGTTCACGCTCTATGAGCATGTGTGCATTACTTTTCAGCCTGCCCTCGTTCAATATCAAAACCAGCCAAATATGTTTACAAAATTTGGTGGTTTTGCGACGTGACAATGCATATCATTTGCAAAGAATTATGTACACTGGCAAACCAAACAACTCTAGAGAAAAAAGGAGAAAGAATAGTAAGAGAACTTGCATTTCATTGATGAAGTGGTGGAAATATATGTATTAATAATTGTTTCACTTCAATACTTGTTTCCAAATATTGTTTTTGTGGAAGTCAACAATTATTGGTACAGCAAGAAATAGTGAGCTCTACGGCCTCTCAATTAAATAAGAATGGGGAAAGAAAACTCAAATGGCCGTAAAAATTAATTACTACTAATTAAAAATTAATTTTTACGACCATAACCAGGTAACCACCTGGTTATGAACACAAGGGTTGACTAGATGTTGCTCTTGTTAATATTAAATTTTTATGATTTTATTCATATTTAATTATAGTACCTATAATGAAAAGAATATTACTATATAAATGCTTTTCATCGACCAATTTATGTGAAAAACCAGAAACACAATAATCAACCGAAAATTTGGTTTGGTAGGTTTTGGTGGAGTTCACCCATTATTAAGCTCAACAGTGTGCTTAATTCACACATCAGGGTAGAGGGGTCAGATCCTTTTCCTGTGGTGCCTATGGTTTCCCAGGAACCACTCTGAAGTTCAGTAGATTACGATATATATATATGGAAAACTATTGCCATTAATTTGTTACTAGCGATCAAAAGCTTGAAGTGGTTGATAGACGGAAGGAACTACAAAAACACTTTTATTTATCTGCTCTTTGTTCGGGCAACTTGATTCTAATACAGAGGTCATACCCATCCTTAGTAAGCAACCCTAAGCTCTTTAGTTTGCTAGGTGAGGGGATAGTCCACCATATACTAACCTGATTTCTGTGTGAAATTCACAAATGCATTCAGGATAAAGGGACCAGTAAATTCCCCTGTGCTGATAAGGCAAACCTGGAAATGCAGAAATTTGATCCTGAGCCCTCTGGTCAGTAGCCAAATGCACTATCCACTAGGCTACCATCATCCAGTCAAGACTTATAATCTCACCTAGAGAACAAAATGTTATCCTTCAGCTGTAGGAAAAAAAAATTATTGTCAGTATTGGAGAAAGCATATGCTTGAAGTTTTAAAATGCCACGTTGTTCAGTAATTGTTTGGCAGCCATCAATAGTGAATGTTTTCAGTGAAATTGTGAAAATGGAGAAAATTGGTCATGGTTATGTGATACAATACTTTTATTTGAAAGGCCTCAGCCCAACCAATACAAAAAATAATCTGGGTTCTACTCTAGTTGAGTCTCCTTCTTCGTTTACAACAATAAAATATGGAGTAGAAGAGTTTAAACGTGGCCATACGAGCTGTCAAGTCGAGCATCGTATTGGTTGACCAAATGAGGTGACGACTCCAGAAACAGTGAAGAAAATCCACAAAGTGATACTGAATGATCGTAGCCTGAAAGTGGGTGAGCTAGCAGACATAATAGGCATTTCAAAAAGTGTGGTACATTGCATATGAACTGAAAATTTGGGCATGAGAAAGCTGTGCGCAAGATGAGTGCCTGGTTTGCTCACACTCGAGCAAAACCAGTGTTGTGAAAATATTTCAATTGAGTGTTTAGTAAATTTTCACGGCAACAAAGCAAAATTTTTGCACCATTTCATAACCATGGATGAAACATGGGTCCATTGCTTCACACCCAAGATAAAAGAACAATCAAAACAATAGATTCAAGGGGGAGAACCGGCTCCAAAGAAGGCTATGACCGTTTCATCGGCAGGCAAGGTCATGGCGTCAGTTTTTTGGGATGCACGTGGTATAATTTTTATTGGCTATCTTGAAAAAGGAAAAACTAAAAACTAAATCAAGCAAAAGCGATCGTATTTGGCTAAGAAGTGTTCTTTCATCAAGACATTGCACCAGCTCACAAATCCGTTATTGCAATGGCCAAAAATCATAAATTAAAGTTTGAATTGCTACCTCATGCACCCTATTCGCCAGGTTTAGCCTCTTCGGATTATTTTCTGTTCGCAAACTTGCCTTGAAAAAATGCCTTGGTGGTCAAAGATTTACCAACCGTGAAGAAGTGATGTCGGCAGTTATTGGCTATTTATAGGAGCAAGACAGTTCTTATTATAAAAAGGGTATCGAACGAATTGAACATCTCTGGGAAAAGTGTATAGAGCTGAAAGGAAATGATGTTGAAAAATACATTTTTTTTCAAAATTTTTGTGTTTTCTCTGTTGGGTCAGGTACTTCTGGGGCCACCCTCATATGGCAGCTACATTGAGTAAGGATGTCAGGAAAGATTAGCAAAAATATTTGGATTTGGAATGCAGTTTTGTACGCCATAAAAACTTGGTCATTGAGACAAGATGATTTATTTTATTACCCTGCAAGCCACCGCTAGGGTGTATGGCAGTAGATAAATATATATCGGATGAATTTTGACCCAAATATGGCCCTACCGTGGTCAGACAATGGTATTCTGTTCCATTATCATTCGTGGAAAAAGTGACATCTTAAGTCTATCCGTTCTACTCTTGATTTCTCTAACTTTACTGACATAGTCTCTCTTACCATACTACGATGGAAGTATTAATATATTTTCAACATCACTGCCTAAGAGGCATCCTTCCCATTCATGCAAGATATTTAATCTCTAATTTAACCTTCACTCCTTGAGTGATTCACAGCTTAGCTGCTTTAATCTTTTGGATGTGCTTCTAAGTTTATTATAACAACATTACACAAATCTAGATCCGATACACTGAATGCGATCCAATTTGGCTATTAATCCAACTTCATGAGGATCTTTGCAGAATTTTCTAAACAAGACCTAATCAGCAAAAGATAACTTTTCTCTTTGACCTTTTTTATCACATTTAACGAGTACTCTTCTATGTAAAGTGTGCATGGAGGCTTTTCAATTGTGGATTTGGAGGACAAAAAAAGTAAAATATACAGAAAAGGAAACAAATGAAGATGTACTAGGCATGGGAGGGGAAGAGAGAAGGTTGTTGGGAGTAATCCAAAGGAGGCAAGAAAAGGAGATGCCAACATTTTGATTGCTAATAAAATATTGAAGACTGTGGTAGACAGAAGTTCATTATGCGGGCGAGGAAGGGGATGGGAAAGAATAGGGATGTTGTGTGGAGGAGGGAGGTTGGGTGGTCAGGGAGGGCGGTTAGAAAGTATGAAGAGTTGAAGAAAGGTTTATTATAATGTAAGATGCTTCACTCTCTCTTTTTTGGTGAACTTAGAAATGTAACAGTAGTTAATCTGTGCCCATCCAAAACCTGCCTTAAATGGTAAACAACTATTCAAAATGTCCCGGAAACTACTTCATAAATACTGCGAAGATAAATACTGGCTCAATATCTGCAGTTTTATGGGTACATTCCAGTTCTATGGTCTCCTAATTTTTATATCTAACTGGTTGCACAACAAAGTTAAAAACTCTGTTACCTCAGAACATAATCTCACTGTAGATGTATAAATTTTTGACAATGTCAATGCCATGATTTCAAGGCCGCAAAGAGCATTACTTAGGGGTCCTATTGACCAATAGAAAAATTGGCTGATCAAAGGCTGAGGTTTCTTGGGTCCAATGTCATGATGGTCAACCTTGATTGGACTGTTGCACCCCAGGATACACATTTTTCGCAACAATAACAAAATCGCTAAATGACTCATTTAATTGGCAGTGACTTGCAATCAGTGCTTTGCATTGAAAGTGGAGAAGAACAGACGACACACACTTTTTGTACCCTAAATGATGCAATTTTAAGTACTGGAAGCACTTCTCACTCTAGCAGTTGCCATGTGAACCCTGTGCACTTTGCGGTACAGCCACTGTATCTAACTTTCCTGCCTCTTTTTTATTTCTTCCAATAATCCTATCTCATCCTCCATCAAACTTAGTACTTCTTTGTTTGATTTCCTTTCAGTCCACTCCACCTTTTCCATCCTTCTCCACATTCACATTTCAAAAGCCTCAGACCAAATATTTTAAGACAAATAATGCTATAAATACGCATGTTGAGGTAATGTCATGGAAAACAATATAGGACATAGGAAAACAATATAAATAATATGTGTTTGTGAAATTTCCCACTTAACCAAATCTCCCATTTTCCCGTATCACTCTATGCAAAAACAACTGCCTAGCGACCACTGAACATAAAGGAGTAGTGGTCTTTAAGCATTTACTTTTATTGGGGAGAATTCCATGATAAATAGTAATAGTAGCTGACCCAGAGTAGAAATAATGTTTTAACTAATACTAGATGCCTACTGATTTTCTCACGTGTTATTATATTTTTACGACTTTTCATTATCTGAATGCCAGCAGTAAAAAATGCAAAAAGAAGTCATGGCATGGTTAGTGACATGGTCAACATCTAGCTGAAAAAAATCAAAAATGTCAATTAGGACTCCCAAAATGAAGGGAATCTCTATACCATAAGTAGGATTTCATTTAGGTGAGCTGTCAAATTTTGAAAACTATTTTTGCAAGTTGTCCATCCATGTATTTCTGCGCTACAGGGGAAAATGCTAAAATATTTTATCATGCAAATTTGGCTGCATTTGTTGGATTTTATTGAATATGTGAGGTAGTGAAAATGGTTCCATAAAAACCTAAAAATTAATATTTATCCTTGGAAAACCTCGTAATTGCTGACTAGTTTCCTGTCTTTTGTCTCCTAGATTTCAACCTAAAGTTGTTTATGGTCTCTTTTTTTATCTTCTTCCTTCTATATCAATTTTTTGGCTATTTATTCATGTAGCTGCCTTTCATAAAAAAGATAATCTAAATAATGCAATAAATAATCTTTGCTTTGATTTTCCTCGTCTCGAGTGAAAGTTCTATTGCCATCTGGAATGGTATTAACCATTGGTTTGTGTTCTTTGAAGTGGTGTCTTATGATTGCACCAGTTGTTTTGGCTTTTACTTCCTTTTTATAGTACTCTTCTTCATCTGGGGTTTTATTCTCGATCCTTTCATATCTTCCTCATAATTTCATGCCGAATTCTCTTGTAGATTTTTTTCTCTTCCTAAGCTCTTGAATATATGAACCTTTTTTCCATTCCATGCAGGCCAGCACTACATCTCTGATAAATAGCGTATGTTTCTCAGGTGGCCAACAACTCCATTTGTGATTATTCCCTCTTCTCATCTAACCTGCATAACCCTTCCCTTTTCATATCTAACTGTTCCTTCTTCCTTGTTACTCCAATATCTATCTTTTATCGATTGTTTTATTGCTCCATTTTTCCACATCTTTCTTTCGCGTACGATAAAATGTCATCCATCCTTGTCTCAATTATCTTTAGCATTCCTATTTTGCCATGGGTTTCCATTGTTTTTTAAGCTTTTGATGTTAAGTTGACCTAATCAATATTAAGTTATGCTTACTGCTGATTGCTTCTTTGGATGGACTTTCAGCTGTCAGAATTATCGTGTTAATTTCTATGAGTTTGTTGGGTTCTCAGTTAGGTTTCATTTGAAATTTATCATGTCCAACTCATCATCCATCATCCTTAAGGTTGCTCATTGCCAAGTCCACTTGTGCACAGTTTATGTATCGTCACTGTACATTCAGGTATTTCCTGATTAGTTCATGCTCTTTCCTGTCATTCTGCTTACTTGCTTGATCTTCTTGGGTACAGGGTTTTGTTATTTGTATATCCTGAATCCGTATTGAATAAAATTCTTTCTCATCAGACTAAATCCAATTACTTCCATCACAGTCATTTACAGTAATCATTGAAGTTAAGATTATTTCAAAATTGTCAAAATCTATTGTGCTGACAAAAGGGTTCCTAAAAATCCTCTGTGATCTCCACTTAGCCTTATTTCTAGACATTTTGCTTTTTTTGTAAGTATTTATGGGTATATTTGTTGGAAGCACCCCTTGTCAATTTTAAGCACCTTTTTAGGAATTTGTTATCATTTTCAAATTATTGAGGAATGACATTTCATGTTGGCACATAGCTGTTTAGTCTGGGCCTCTTTGAACTTAAACCGCCACATGTACTTTATTTTGGATGCATTTGATGGTAGAGAAACCTATGCACAGTTTATGTATCGTATGGTGTATGAAGCACCTAGTATTATTCAATGGAAATCTCACTAGGAGGCAACCTCATGTGTCACGTAGAGAGTTTCCTGGGCAATACCACAGAGGGGTTGGTGGTCATTCTTTTCATAGCAGAGACTTTCTTAGCAATTAACACAGCTATTCATTGTGTTTGACATTGCTGATGCTTAGAAATCTTTACCCCATCCGCTCTGAGAGCAAAAGCTCCCGAGTATCACCTCTTAGCAAAGAATCAAGGTGCTTGGTTTCATAAACCCTCCTGCAGATTTCAGTGGTAATTATGTTGTCTCGTTAGCTTAATTCCTAGAGCATCAGCTGTGCAAGTTGAAGGTCCCTGGTTCAAGGCCCGGTCAAGGAGTTTTTTTCTTCTTTTCTGCTTCTACTTATTTGTGTGTTGAGTTAATTGAAGCAGCTGTTCAGAATTTTGCAAATAGCCTTGCGAATTGATGAAGGAGAGACTCAACCGTTAATGGAAAAAACAAAACAAACCTTCAAAATTTCAATTGTTCACTGACTTCTAGGTCTAGGAGAGAATGGCCACTGTGTGTGCTGAAAGGTGAGGTACTAAACCCAGAATAATGAACTACCCAAACAAATTAAAGAATTCCCCCACTTAAAGATATTTCTTAGAGCCACTAATCAGAAAATGAAGTTTGGTAACAACCGCCAAGTTCTCTCTATGGAACAAGGAGATCATAGATAACAGCCATAATCTGCACACCACGTTCTTTCCAGGCATCCAAAGGATAAGTGAAAGAAACTCTGACATAATAAATGAAAAAGAAACACTTTGTTCCAATCCACCACTTTATTAATTAAGTGGTGGATTGGAACAAAGTGTTTCTTTTTCATTTATTAAAATGAACTTCCACAAAGTTGAGGCTGAAACTATTGAGATAAACTCTGACATATTAAAATCAAATAGTCATCTCTGAACTTAAATATAAACACCCTTCAAATACTACAGACGTCCACCAAATATAGGCAGCATACTTACTCCTAAGCCCTCTTTATCTCCCTATCCCTACCCACACCCAAATATACAATAAGAAATTTGATGGCTGCTTCACCATATCAATAATTCATTCCTTAACCACCAACACACCTTTCATCAAAGTCCACACCCCATTGAATAGTCTTCCACAAGTTTTTTTGCACTAGTTTTGTTCTCATTGAAGGCTTTAGAAAAATTTATAGCCTATTAAAGCAAAGCTTTTGTTGTATTAATAAATGAATTTGGTGATTTTATACAATAAATTGAAACTAATGTGTTTCCAAAACTGTGATGTTTCATTTCTTTTACAGAGGACAGTCTGCAACAACTGCATGACATCCATGAAAGCATCCAACAAATGCGAGAACTCTCCGCCCAAGCATTAAATCAACAGGTGAGTTGACTTTCTTTTGATTTTTATTTGAAATATTCATGTAATTTTACAGGTTACTATTGATAATAGATACGTGAGATTTTATTGGTTGCATAGATAAAATTGAAGCAGATAGTGGAAGAAGTATCATTTAAATCCCTGATTTTTAATAATGATAAATTTTAGATGCTGGGTGGAAAATGGTAGATATACTATGCTTCTGTTTTCAATCTTATTTTTAGCACATAAATACCTACTAATTACGTTTGCTATCATAAGAAAAATAATAATAATAATTGGGAAAACTTATTTATAGGCGAACAACTTGCAAAACTAATGAACCCAAATGAGCCAATTGTGAACATAGGCTCATAATATTTCAGCCACTCCGATCCCATCCATAGTTTGACATTTTCATAAAAACTGGCATTTAGCACCAAACGTATACAAGTATTTGTTGAACATATCTGTCCGCTAATGATGGCCATTCATTTTAGAGACGGACATTGAAACAGATTTTTGGATTATTCTTCTTGCCAGCATTTATTTTAATGTGGAAATGTAAATCTAAACACAAAATTGGACGAAATTATTTCTCCTGATCATTGCAGCTTTTCATATTTTAATGACAAAATTAAAATTATGCTTCATGGAAATCTGCATCAGTTTCAATAATAGATACTTTTAAATCTCATAATCTTTTTAGATGGTATTTTGGGCTGGGGCCATTCTCACAGGTTGAACAAAAGGCCAATATAACACAACTCATGGATTGACTCTTATCTGAAATCTAATCAGTTCCTCTTTTCTAAAAAATATACTGAATATAAAATGTCTTGTTAAATAGGGAAAAAGTATTAGAGTTATTGTGCTAATGGAACAGCTTGTACATACACTCAGACATAATTCAGGAAATGGTCAAAACTTGTTCCGGGTGACCCAGAATATGTATTTCTATTGGAATCCCAAGGTCAAATTTTTTCTTGGAAGCAGTATTCTCCTTGCTGCTAAATTGCATGCAGGAAAAATAACCTTGAGAAAGGTTATCTTTTAACCTTTCTCAAGGTTATATTTCCTGCATCAACAAAAGAAGTGCATGTTTGCTTGCCATCTTGTAATTTAAGTATTTATCCTGTAAAGTTAACAGTTGCACGAGAAAGGTAAGAGTCAATGCTACTCATGGCTATGACCTTCCCATGTGAATCAGTTAGTGATGCCAAAAGCACTTACTGTATGGTTGACTTTGAGTTTCTCATGACATTAATTTCCATTCCATCTTCATATTTCCACAGATACTAAGGTTAAATCAGTATTCTCGTCTCAGCTCATCATGTCCCTCACTGAATAATGATCTAGGGTCTGACACTGACCTTGCATCAGCAAATTCATCACCGACTCAAGGTCCTCTTAGACCACTCATTGGACTACAAGCCTCTCAAAGATTGGAAAGTAAAACAAAAGGTGAGCGTTATGAGATATGAAACTATGGATGTAGATGTAATTTTTTTGTCTAGATGATGTTTAAAGAATATGGATATCTTTCAGGATCTTCAAATAAAGATTGGTTGATGTCAAGGAGCAGTATTGAAGTGGACACGAAGAGGCGGAGAAGCTGGACAGCTCTGGGAGAAAAGAATAATAGGGATAAGAAAAGCTCTGACCAACAGAGAAGGTATTACAGCTGAATACCTCGTAATAGTTTTTAGATGGAACAGGCATAATTTTCCAAACAAATTAAAGATTAATTTCCTCATCTGTGAAAATATTATGTAATCTTTTAAGGAAGGGTTAAAAAAAAAAATTGTGAGAGTGTTAGACTAATATTAAACTTTATTTCTCTCTTTCATGCAATTTGAAGTAGTCTTAGTCTTAGCAGCCTTGAGTCTGACAATGATGACACATATCAGGATCAGACTGATGATAGTCATGGAATGCCAGTTCGTTCTGATCCCTCAAAAATGCCTCCGGGCACCACCAGTGCAGTGTCTGCTGTAGCAGCAGCAGCAGCGGCGGCTGCAGCTGCAACAGCAGCAGCAAAGTCTCGTCGCTACAGTGGAACCACAAGTCCCGTGAGCTGTGCGACCTGGAATAGTGGAGGAGCCTCCACGCACTCACTCAATGAAGCAGACCTTCAGGTGAATTGAAATAATCATATTTTGAAGATGCATTTAAAGTAAAATGTATCCCCATTTGCATTAAGGTGGAATAAATGAAAATCATGTTCTTTGTAAAATGATTTATTGTATAGTTTATGGCACTAAAAATGATTCCAATCCCTTCTGATGTGCCATGATCATGATATAGTAAAAGGGATTGCTTGCTCGGATGGCCCCCAGAGATTAAATTATGGGGCAATGATATTTGCTCGTGGTAGGATCCCCCATGTCAGATAGATTGAAAGGTAGGAGTGAAAGGAAGTGTACTCTACACAGCATATGTTCCATATCCTCTTGAAAAGACATCCAATCTCAATGGGGCTACCATTTACATGTTGGCGTTGTGTTTTAACGACTGTTGAGGAATATTGATTGAATTGAGCTCTTATGGCTAGTAGTATTGAATAAATGAAAAATTGCAATAGCCGTAAACAGTTAACCTTTCAAAACCAAGTACAAATGAGATTAGTTGGCTAATGCCACAAGTCAAAGGATGGGGTAAAGGGTTAAAAAAAGAAAGGGTTGAGAAAGGTCAATACGAGTATGCGTATTTCCATTTTTGCTAAGCTTCCCCTTCACTTCTCCCCCCCTCTTTACCAACGGTCATTTTCTCAATCTTGTAGCACCCTCTCCCATTCATAACAAACCCAATCTTCTTTAACTCCTCAACTGCCAGTTCAGTCTTTTGGCTCCCGTCCCCCCCCCCCCCCGACATTTCACCCTATATATATTCTTCGGATGCCTTTACCCGTTCTCACCTCAACTTGTGTTGTCATAACAATTCACCTTCAGTAAGCTGAAGAGGTTTTTTACCCTTTATCCTTTGACTTGTGGCGTTAGCCTACTAATCTCATTTGTACTTGGTTTTGAAAGGTAAACTGTTTATGGCTATTGCAGTTTTTCATTTATTCAATACTGTTGAGGAAGGCGTTGGTAAACCTCGTCATTTATTTCTTCAGTGATGATAATGTGGGCAATGACAAATCAACAATTATTCTGACCCACTGGGTTTGGTGTCATGTCCAGCAATGGAGGAGTGTCTGAATGTGCCATCATATGGTACTTTGATCAACTGAAATGGCAGCAATGAAAAAGAAGGCGTAGAAGTGAATCCCAGCTTATTAGGATAGGGTCGTGGAATGTTAAAGAGGTGTTGAGGATGTTTAATGGCAAATTTGTATGGTATTGGGGACAGAAATTCAAGTTTGAGTTTTTATGATGATATTGGTGAACACACAAAAAAATTATTTGCAAATCAGGATGAAGCATAATTGTCAAACTGGGAAATAATAGTAGATGCTCATTTAGCATCTCGTAATATCCTGCAGATAATGTTTTATGTGTAATGTTGAATATATGTAATAAATCAAACCTGAACAACAATGTAATTAATGAGAACATTTTCTCAAAAGTGCAAGTTTTAATGTTATAAACTTTTGCTGGAAGTGTCAGGTATGAACCATGTGCTTATGAGCTCAATGTAAAAATGGTAGTTTTATCCCTATGTGAATACATATATATTAGGAATGTGCATTAAGTTGAGTGTATTAGCTAATTGCTATCTTATTCATCAAGTTCTCTGATTGTTGTGCTCATTATCTCCTAACTAGGTGTGTACTTTAAGTTGGAAGAAACACATTATTCTAAATAGAGATGTAGGAATTGAGTGATAACTGAGCCTTTTATTATGTGAAATGTTTTTAAATATATGCAAATGTCATAATAATAAAATGATGGAACAATTTTTTATCGGTTTCATATTTGTAAACCAATTTTATTAATTCGCCTTAACTTTTTGAGAGTGAATTTTGATACATTTATTTTAAATCTTGAAATATATATCTATTAATAATTAATATAATGCTGTAAATTGATAGTGACATGAATTTTTATTATTTTCAGAATGATTTCAATAAAATAGTGGCTAAACGTGAATCAGAGAGCTTAAGACTTCTTCCTGCCCGCCTTCCTCTCCAAAAATCTGTGTCAACTCCATCAATTCTTGCTGTGAGGGATATTGCTAATGATTCAACGCCTGATGGGGTTATATCAAATGTTCCAACGTAAGTTTAAGCACTTCAGTATGCATGAATTTCAGAGCTTCTAATTAGATTCTAAAATTATTAATTTGAATTATTCTAGTCTCACTTGCACTAACTTTTTCTTAAATAATGCTTTGTGATTTTAATTATTTTTTTATTGCCATAATACTCAAATTTGTGTCAATAAAAAGTTAGTTCAATGGCTATACTTGTAAATATCTTGAAGCTAAGAGGTCAAGCAGAAATAATCCTGCTGTTAAATTCTTGAGCCATTGAAGCGACAATTACAAATTTTGGAAGGGTTAGATAGTGCATAGGTGAAGGAGATGTGAGGTATAGTACGATAAATTGTTATAATTGTGTGATCTATAATTTTGAATTAACAATGTATATTCAACAAGACTAATGAAATAAGTGTCGATGTAGATTTTGCAAACTTTGGTGAATTTTATAAATAACTGAAAGTTTGTAGAAAAGGCAGAATATTCTAGGCTAAAAAAATATCAGTGACAGCATTAAATAGCTTATATTTATATTTTAATTAGTGGCACGTTGTGTGCATAATCAATTTTGTAGTCATGAGAAAGTCTCTCTGTATCCATGACTTTGAAATAAGTAAATAAGTTCTCTAATATTTCTATGACTTGTCCAATGCAGAAATATGTGTTGTGAACTGTGTCTGAAGTTTAAGGGCCATTCCTTAACGTTTTCGTTATCCCTTTGTTATGGAAAATTGTGGCTTTTATTTGTTAACTCTCAATTGAAAGTGCAGTTGAAGTCGTTCAGTCCAGGAGTTTGTCATCTAGTATTTTGTTTTGCTCAGCTCTGTGAATGCCATAGATCAAGTGATCAATCAATGAAATATAGAAAATATTTTAGTTACATAATGCCTTAAAAGGCTGATAATTGTTAGACTGATGAGGTTTTTGGGATTTGTAGCATAGTAGTCAGGATGTACAATATTTGAGCACATAGAAGGCTGGTGAACTTTCAAAACAGTGGATAATTTATCTTTGTATAGATGGTACTATAAATAAGTGTGTTCACCCTGCTCAAGGTGTCTAGTTCATCTTTGTGAGGGTTTCAAAATATCCTTGAAAACATTGGAATATGTAGTTGGTGATATTAATTGAAACTGAGCTTTTTCCCCATGGAATTTGATTACAGTGTTTAGTGGGTGCATGTAACTGTTGTTCATTATCATCTAATGTGTTGATCAGTATTATAATATTTTGGTAATTGGCTTTACCTGAAACTCATACGAGTTCAATCAGTCTTGCCCAAAATTTAAGGGAGTAAAATAGTTTGCATTTTCAAGAACTATTTGTGATGGCATTGTCATCAAATTTTTAAGTGAATGACTGCCCAGTACTTGGTTGCTGATAGACTCCTTGAGTAGTCCCTGAGCAAATCAAGCTTCCAATGGTGAAAGACTTTAACTTAAACCTCAAAATTTGAGATACCGAAAATGGTAATTTATGACAAGTGATGTCTGTGAATGCATATCAGTACGGTGTGATATTTTGAATTTTTAAATTTCTGACTTGAGTAGTTCACTTAAGTCATTTCAGTATTTTTTGGCCGTAACAATAAAATATTCAATAATGAATTAGGGGCATCATAAAAAAATATTTGAAATCAAATAAGGATGAGGAGGCTATTGACTAAAGGATTGTTTTCTCTCAGCCCATATACTGTATCATGAATTCCCCTAAAATCACCTGATTTATTTTTGGCTTTTTGTTATGTTCACTTAAGTGTAAAATTGATGGAATTCAGGTGATGTTAAGGCACATCTTCTCACAGCACAATGGTATGTTGACACTGGTCATGTCCAATGGACTGTGGACCATGTGAGTTCAACTGCACTTTCAACTTTTGTTCACATTTAATTCATATTGAACTTTATGTTGTTGCTATATAATGTCTATGACTTTTTATGCATGAAACTAATGCCATCCACTTTGTTATGATGCCATCCACTTTGTTATGATGCCACCGCGATAGTTCATTTCTTTGTCGTGACGATTACAACTAAGTAAAATAAAAAAAATTTTTGGGAGATAAATTTTAGCAGTTAAGATGCTTCAGAACTTAAACAAAGTGCTCCTTGAAAGCATGCTTTGTCAATGATATTAACTTTCTTAAAAAGTTTGAAAATTTATGTATTTTCTGAACAATTTTGCATTTTTTAAGTGATGACATTTTCCATTTGATAATCGTTTTATTTTAGTCTTGAAACCAGGAGAATGTACTGAAATATAATGCTCCTTTCATTTAAGCATTTAATTGTTTCTCAGTTTTCAGATGATCTTACCTTTTAATCAAATTGTCATGTTTATTAAAACTAATTCACTTAATGAGATAGTTTTCTTCTGCGTTAAAGGCATCATTTCAGTTACCCATTTTTAAAATTAAGTATTATCTGTTGTTTTGAGTGTGCATTTTGCATGTCACTTGTCCAATGTTTAAATGCATGTTCACTGAACAAGCATGCCTCTGCTGATGTTTTGTTTTGCATCTTGTGCACCCTTCTATTACAGTGTTGTGGAAGCCACTGAGCCCCTTCACAGCACATTACAGAAACTCATTGATGAGCGAGAGTAAGTCATGTCTCAGATTTTGTATTTTTCTTGGGAATCAGATTGTTCACATAGCATTCCTTATTTCTTTGAAAAGGTCACATTTATTTGCTCAAGGGAAGGGTTGCTCTGTACGTCAGTCCACCTTTTTGTTATTTTCTGATATTTTATTTTCCCCATTATGGGATTGTTGTTCTTTTCTGAGTTTTATTCATGACTTCCTATTAGAAGCCAACGACCCAGCGGCACAGAGAGTGAAACTGAAGAGGAGGTGTTAGCTGCATTACTTGTTTCTGGCAAACACTTAATCGATCCACAAAACAGTGGCCTTATTGTTGATGACTTTTTCTCACAGTAAGTAGTAGATGTTTTTAGTCTGATAATTGGGAAGTGGTTGTAGGAGATTAGATCAAGCTTCATAAAACCTTATTAATATGTCTTGCTCGATCCTGCATGAACTTCCGTTTTAGTAGTTGTTTTTATTTCACTCGTAAGTCACTGTGGCAGTTATCAATATTGCAAATTTGGCACTCACCATTTTTTTCCACTGATGAATGCTCTAATCTGGTGAACTATATATGTTTCATTTTTCCCCAGCAGCACTGTCTATGACAATCATGAAGAGAAAAGAAGAAAGAGGGGGAGTATATTCTTCAGGAAAAAAAAGGCAAGTATGAGGCATAATTTCACTATTGACATTTTGCAAAACATTTATGAATAGCCTATGTTTTAGTGTTGAGTACTAATTAAGTGTGAGCTACGGGAACTATTTTCCCTGCAGGTTTTCTGTTGTTATGACATTGATTTTCAACTGTGCTGATATGAAGTCTTTAAGTCTTAGGCTTGTTGAATCGTTGAAGTTTGAATGAGTTATTGTGCCCATAGCATTACTACAGCCATAATGTTGACACTTCAGCACATGAAGAAAGGTTTTACATCTGGACAGTAATGTTGGAAATCTATTTTCTTTCACAAAGGTTGTTTTTTTATCTCTACAGAATAACCTGCATTAGGTTTAGGTTTTTAGACTAGTGAAGAAATATCGATAGTAATTTTTGAAACCCCTAAAGATATAATTTCTTCTACTAAAGCTGTTTTTCTTAGCACTTGCTTGTAAAAATTGTTATTTTTATTATTTTTTTAAGCCTAATGATTCTGATGTCTGGTCACTCTCTTCTTTTATTTGACCCAAATGTATCCTAGAGGCTTTTGTACTCTTAGTGATAAATTTAATGTTTCACAATCACCCATTAATGAAATATCTACATAGGGCCCTGATAGTGTGCAAATTTTCTGGAAAAGTTATTTCCTATTTTTCATTTAGACGTAGAGCTCTGACTCGAATGTATCTGAAAATATATATCCATTGTAAACTTGAAGTATAAATATTAATTCCTCCCAAAATTGCTTGCTTAAAAAATAAATCTTTCAGCTTGTGCAGACGTATATTTTACCTATTTAATTTGATCTGGCAATTCAACATTTTCTCTAAGGCATAGATATTTCATCTTTTATTCTAAGTTGGAAGGCCAGAGGCTGACTGTCAGCCTATGTGATGATCAACTCTTTAATAAACTTGAGAATGTAGCCATGAAATTTCAAACCTGTGACCATTGAGTACAATGTGTGAACTTTCATGGATGGTACATCAAGAGGGTTATAATATCATATAAATGCTACCCTTAATAGGAATAAGTGTATAGTTTTGAATTACTCTTGCTGTGGTATCAGTATCATTTTTCAAATATATTTTGTGAGCTTCATGAGAAATTACCTTCAGAGAAGTTTTCTTTTTGTGCAGAGATGGAAAAGAATCTGAAGTAATGTATTAAACCCTCTGAGCAAAACGAAGCCATTTGTAATAGAGTAAAATCAGGAATTCACAAAAATTAAATTCTGAATTTGACTGGTTTATTGCTTACGTAATGTAGAAAACAATAGTAGCTCTGAGTAATGAATAACTGATAATTGCAATTTTTCACTTCTTAAAATTTTATTTTACGACTGGGTTTTGATGTATTAGATCATCATTAGATAACAGTTGTGTGCCATCTTATGTACATTTAAGATTCCGGAAGGAGGGGAGAGGATGTGGTAGGAAACGAGGGGGGGAGGGAGAGAGATGGGGAAAAAGGGGGGAAGACAAGGGAGACGTTTACAAAGGATAGCGGAAAAACAGTGTTTCGACCCTCGAAGGTATTTGGAGGATGGGGATGGTTGTGTGTCACGTGTGGTCAATGTTTACCAACGAAAGTTGATGGAAAGGAGGGAAGGAGGAAGTGAACTGCATCTTATTGAGGAGGCGGTTTTCCTCTTTCTTAATTTGACAATTTCCAATTGTTCCAATGCATCTAATTTTTTGCATTTATTTGACACATGTAGCACTTTTAATTTGAAGTCACAGGTATGGTTGGTCTCGAGTAAGTGTTTGGCGATCATTAATGTGGTCGACCTTCGAAGGTCAAAATGCTGTTTTTCCGCTATCCTTTGTAAACTTCTCCCTTGTCTCCCCCCCCATTTACCCCCTCTCTCTCCCTCCCCCCCTTGTTTCCTGCCATGTCCTCTCCCCTCCTGGAAATATGTGTATATAAGACGGCACCTGACTTCATTTTGATACCTGATGATGATGTAATACATCAAAACCCAGTCGTGAATAAAATTTTATCAAGTGGAAAGGGATCAAAATTTTATCAATTCATTCTGTTCAACTTCCACCACATCACGCTTGAGGCTACTCGATTAGCTCTGCGTAGATTAGTAGCTCATGAAGCAGTTTTTAATAATGCTTCAAATCTCACTTGTAATTTTTTTTCTTTTTTAAATTGAGCATGTTATATTTTTCATCAAACTGCCAGAATCTATTTCAAGGAATTTTCTGGGAAAAGAATTGATATTCTCAATTGTGAGACCTTCTGATGAACTCTGTCCCTCAATTGGGAAAATGTTCTGAATTAGCCTTATGAGTTCTTCAAGTGTACCCTTCACATTAAGCACCAGTATCCTTTTATGATTATCTCATATAATAGCACCATAGAAATTATGTTTGAAAGATAGATCAGTCATAATCATGTTAATCCAGCTCAATGACAACTTGATGAATAATAATTGGTTGGAAAATGATCAGGAGGATTTTTTATTGAAATGCTAAGTATGAAAGTACCTTGCATATAATAAATTGCATGACTGCCCTATTCCCTGTTTTTGTAACTTATTAATCTTCAAGGGCTATTGCTTTGTTGGTAATTACTTGGCAAGAATAGAGTTAGAACAATTAATGTTGTATGTAGCATCACTTGCACCTATATTAAAGATGGCTCATGCCAGATTGGCTTGGCAAAATTCCATGAATGTACTACAATGTTACTGGTTAGGGCAGCTCTCATCTTGGAGCCATCTAAATTATTGAACATTAAATGGAAAACTGTAGCCAAGCACAATAAATCACCTTAATCATTACCACAGTAAAACCAATAATGAGAAAACCTTGAAGGTGCTGAACTTCAATGGTCATTCCTTTTACTTCCATTTAAATTCATATTGACGAAATCATCTGCAGTTCTACCTCTCCTTCTCTGTGGCGTTCAGCAGAGCTCTAAAGTAGTAGATATTTAAAATCATGAAACACATAGCTTGTGACTTAAAAAATACCATATCATAATGTTTGTAGTCATAAGATTGTAGTCAAATTGAACAGTGAGATACACCATGCCATTAAAATTCTATAGTCTCATTTTATTTGGTATTCTGGAAAGGAAAATGTATCAAAATAGCAGTAGAAAATGCTAAATCATGAGAAATAAATGGTTCATAATTATTATCAGACAACAATGCCAGCAGATTTATTAATTTTCATTGGAGGAGTTGGAGCTATCCAAGGGATAGCTTCCACCATACTAAGTAGTACAGGGTTCGTCCGGAAAATAAGTGTACTGACTCCTGGGCTGGGCCCGCCTGGAGCGGCGCGCCCAGCACCGCTCTGACGGGCTGCGATTGGAGGGGGGTATGTTGGCAAGCGACGCTGAAAAAGGCAGTCGGCTCTGAGCTGTGGTGTAGTGAGGAGCTCTGTTAACGCGAACCTCCACGCTCGACCCACGTCACGGAACGCGATGCCGAAGTTTTTGGAGCAGCGTTATTCCATCAAATTTGCGGTAAAGCTTGGGAAATCGTCTACCGAAACTGTCGGTATGATTAACCAGGCTTACGGGGAGTCAGCCATGTCCAGAAACATGATCTTTCGGTGGTACAAGATGTTCGTGGAGGGCAGAGAAGAGGTCGACGACGAGTCTTCGAGAGGCTCCCGATGATGCCTTCGCGGGAGCGTTCCAGGAATGGGAACGCCGCTGGAACAAGTGTATTGACTCACAAGGGTCCTATTTTGAGGAATATTAGCTTAAGATGTGTAAAAGTGCAATAAATGTTTTTTCCTGAGCTCATTACACTTATTTTCCGGACGAACCCTGTAAGTGAGAAATCTTGGAAAACGGAGGTGAAAGTATTTTTTGGCCAAAATATTGAAGATGAGTGTGAAATAATAATTGTAGTCTAATGTCAGTGTGTATAACTAGAAAATATGTGGACCAATCAAATTTAAAAACTGTCAATTTGATTCTTTGGTGATTCTAGTGTTAGGGATGTGTATCCATCTTCTTGTGTGTGAGCCTATTTAAAAGTCTGAAAAAGTTCTTTTTAATGTGACATTTCCCATTCTGTATGGTAAGAGTTAATTATTTATGCTTAAATGCTATTTCAGGATAAAGTTAAGAAAGCAACTCATCAGTGGATTTCGGTGTGCTATGGTTCAGCCCATGCATGTGATTGGTGCTCTAAACCCTTAACCAATAAACCTGGTTTCTACTGTGAAAGTAAGTTATTTATTAGTTGGAGATTATATTTATGTAAGGTATCAATAATATTTTTAGTTATTTGAAGTAAAATCTGGTATTATCCTAAACTGAATTCACTCATAGTAAATTGCAATGTTAATAGTATTGCAATCCTTTGATTCCACTTAATGCAGAATCAGAGAATTTTCTCGGAATTACAAGACAGTAGTTTGCCCTTGTAGTTTGATCATTTTACAACACCTAACAATATGCACTACCCTATTAGAGGTATTGTAAACTGGCTTTGATCTTGGAGAAATGGGCCTAATGAAGTCAGTGCTTCTTCATATATGTTACTTTTCTACCTTCATCCTTTTTTTCCTTTACATCACAATTATCTTCAATGTGGAAGTTACTCTGCTCTTTGTTTACGCTCAGTGTGTAATTTTCCTAATACATGTTCAATTAATGTAAATTCAGCGTCACTCTAATCCTTCTTCAGAATGATTCCATTTCTCACTGTGTTTTAAAAATTGTTTAGCCATAACTTACAGCTTGTTGGGTGTTGGTTCTGCTACAATAGGAATATTTTTTATAACACAGGTTTTAAGAATGTGGTTTCTTTCATCGTTACATTGAAATATTTTACTTTTAGAGCCTACTAGTCTCTATGGATGTGGGGTAAGTAATCCTATTGCTAATTGATGGTGAAAGTGACCAGTTTGAGGATGTTTGACCATGAAGGCATTGTGATGGAGAAATTTTATTTCTTAATTCTATGGATTAATTGAAAAATGCTTATAAAAAGTTGATTTGAATAGTAATTTTTTGGGAAAACATTTTAATTCTATGGAGGAAATTTGGATATTTGGAAACAAGGCCACTAATCATAATCTTATAATCCCCATCCAAATTTGCTGGGTGATGCTATTGAATGTGGTGATCCCCCTCTTTTTGTTTTTTTATGAATACATATCAGGTAAATAACATTAAATTTGTCCATTCAGAAAGTTATAGGTGTGCCAAAGTAAGGCCATGACTTAGCTTGTAAATGTATTTGATGTAAGCATTCAGCTGACTCCTTGCTCTGACATATGAGGCACTTAGTCAGCTCCCCACCAGTAAAAACTGACCTGATCTCCTCGGTATCAGGTTGGTAAATCCTGGAATATGGTACTCTGGGATGAATTTGGTGCATTGGCTTCCTCATGTGACTATATTTACAACATTCTCCAAATCGTGCAAATGAATGGTAAGGGATAGTTGGCTTACAGTTAATTAAATATGGTATTTGTGCTTGAAAAGTTCAAAGGACTTGATATAACTGCTCCTACCCATAACCATGTGATTTACATTTAATACTCGAATCAAATTACTTGGCTTTTGGATTTAGGTACGTATGAGCCTTCTTCGTTCCAAATTATTGGAAATATTTGAACTGAGCAGTTTCGGAATATATTATGCTGTTGGTATACTTGTATGCTGAACCCTTCAACTGTATCAATAATAATAATGCCCCCTTAGGTGCAAAACATATTATTTTTTCATTTGTCTTTGTTGCAATCTCAATGGGGTGATATTTTTTGTTGTAATATTTGGGCAATAATTTCTTATGTATTCATTCTGAAATAAATATTCTTTATCACTCTGTAAGATAGGTTTCATTTTGTAATTTTCACATAAATCAATAACATTTACATGGAATGTTGCTGATTTTTTATTTCTATTTTAAAATGGAATTTAAGGAAAAACCTTAATTTACCAGCAAAAATATTCAAAGTAGTTTGAGGAAGAAGAAAAATGTTTAAATATTTACCTTGTCATAAAAATCTCAGAAACACTAGCCGATATGCAGATACACTTGACGCATCTTTAATTAACATTTCTGCATATTATTTTTTAATTTCAGTCTGTACAGTTACTGTTCATCAGAATTCCTGCAAGGATCACATAGTTGAATGTAGCAAGCCAAAAACAGCAAAGGTAAGCATATGTACCTCACTATGTAATTTCATCTAAACATTTATTTGTAAATGTGTGTACAAGTGCACAATTCCTATTATCACTGTTACAGAATCAATGTTAGTTGAAGTCAAGCCTCATCAAAGAGGCAGGCTCATTATGTAATCTTATCAAAGAACCCTGCACTTTTGTACCACCCATTACATGATTATTTTTGAATGAAAAACTGACAATTAAAGATGAAATCATGTGTCTACATGACTAGCACTTATGGTCCTGAAAATTATGATCCAATCCCTTGTGTGTTGCATAATGTTACCATAGCCCCCAATGCATTTGCCTCTAATTTTCAATCTGGAATTGTATAAGAAATAGTGAAACACAGACCAGAGTGTACATATGTGCATACACAGTCGTGTATATTTCATTTGGTCAGAGCTTGCCCAAACCAACTGGACTTGCTGGCCACATTCCTGTGAATAAACTACCAGCTGGGAAACGAGGCTCAGGATCAGTACCAAATCAAGGCCAACAAGGGACAGGCAATAGGTATGGTGCTCTCATTGTTGTAGTATGATGATTTTTTTATGTTATCAAGTTTATTTTCGTATTAGTTGAAATTATGTACTTTTCCCTTAATTGCAGTTTTCAATTAATTATTTTTTTAATAATTTTTGTTGACATATTTTCTTAGGTTTAACAAGCGAGTATTCTAGGTGTACATAAACATTACTATTTTCTAAGAGCCATAAAATAAACAAAAGAGTTGGCTCACTTGCACCGTAAGTGTCCCATAACAAGATGTTAGAAGGGAAAGGCCCTCCAATCATTGACCTTCAGATGTGCGTATCGTTTACTCATGAGGAGGACATAAAACCAATCTTAACATGCCACAGCAATTCATAGTAATTCCAATAAACCAAGAGATATAACGAGTAAAACCATTGCCCAATATTGGTTTCTTCTGCCTTGGTGTAGAAACTTCCAGGAAAATCCCAATTGTGCATTCAGTTTGTGTTCAGGAAAGGAATAAATATAACTCCAATGACTCACCCCAGGAATCAGTATCAAGTGCTTGAGATTCATTAATTTCTATTTTGGTTGGTTTCATAGAGAGATTAGTATGCATGTGATAGTTGTTCCTTTCCTGTCTGTGTGTTAGCTTGGGCTTTTTCTTTTTGATTCCATCTCCCTTTAGAAGAATTCACATTTGTGTAATTTTTTAGTTTGTGGTAAAATGAAATTGTGTATAATTATTTTGTATTGCAAATTGTGTAATTTCCTTAAAACAAGATAAAGATGGGTGAATGACTAACACATTTGCAAAGACTAGTTGTTGAATGGACCTTGGCTAAATTTCATTGTTTGCTGTGGAAGACCTCCACGTCACCCTGCACAAAGAGTGTGGTAAGGGAGAACAACTATATTTTATAGCTCAAAAGAGAAATATTAATGTTTATGTTAATTTTTTCAGATGTAGTTTCTGTACTTCTTAGTTTTCTGTGTAGTTACTGTGATTACTATCTTTGCATAAAAGTATCTTGCATACTGTTCTCAATGACTTCTAAAAAGCATCTAGGTTGAAATATTTATCGAATCTGATTCGATTTATGGTATCACAATGTCACCTATGTGCAATCGCCAAAATTAATAATTGAAATAATTTTTTAAAGTTGTTATAGTAATTCTTATCTTAGTTCAAGCATTGAAGTCAAGATTCTAGTTGAGCCTCTCAATTTCTATTATTAATGAGAAATTTTCTTCCCTTTAACTTCAATCTTCATTTTTGTAATGTTTTTGGTGGTGCCCATTTGCTTATTGCACATATTATATAGTCAGTTCATTTTGATCTAATAATTATCTCTTTCCATTTAACAAAACTACATGATGCTGGTAAAATCTGCTGTTCACTGTTATCTAAAAAATAAATACCTTGATTAAAGCAGATCACCTAATCTGATTGAAATTAATAAAGTCACAATTTGAAAGGTTGAGTAATTTTCAAAAAAGCCATCATTCATTTGCAAAATAGTATAAAATGCAGTGATCAGATATATTATAATTTTATAGTCTGCTCATTATGATTATCAAGTTTTTCCGTGAGTAAAGTGTGAAATTTCTAATTTGTTACTGTTATTCATCAGTAGTACTTTTATTTCAATAGTTTTTGTACAAATTTTTTTTGTGAATAATTTACATTTGCACCATTTGTTATTAACATCTCTTCACTCAAACATTACACATTTTATATGTTTAGTTTATTATTTTAAATCTATGTTCTTTTAAATGAATGAAGAGGTCAGTTAGCATTTTTTTTGCATGAAAATGGAAATTAAACCCAAAAAAGGTCAGCATGAATAATGGTGAGTAGATTGGTTAATCCTTCTTCATAGGGTATGTTTTTTTTTACTAATTACATTAATAGTTGCATGTCTTATTAGTTCTTTAAGTTAATGGCATAATTAATCAAAGGTGACTTTAATAGTTCACTCCCTCACCCCTCAAAAGACCAGCTAAATAGGATATGCAAGACCTCATTGTAATTTAACCTTAATCTGCCAATTTCAAGGAAAACCCCATCTCAAAATAAATGCTATGACCAGCCACCCATTTGGTAAATTAAAGACTGAATGTTATGATACACATATTGATTCAAATTTTAATGCTCCCTTGAAAATATATGTGCTGTAATATAACCTGGCCTGATGTTTTATAACAGTCTTTGACTAGTTGTGGCTGAATGAAGGGTTTTTCTTTAGGGCAAATAGCTCAGAGCTTGATTCACGGAATGGGGTTCCATCCCTCCCTGGTAGCCTTGCTGTGGCCCTGCACCTTGCAGTCCCCTAATTGCTAATATGTTGCTTCCCACCCCATGCTCACTCTGCTTTCTAGGAGGATTACGTGCTATTCTCAGTGGAAGAGGGTCGCCACCAAACTTGGAGTGAAGTAAGTCAGGTCTCTTCCACTGGGTGTCCTTCTCTCTCTTCATCTCTCTCTTCTTTCATTCTTGTATTAGTGTACTCCTTCACTAGTGTCACTCTTTTATAACTTTTAAAAGACTTTACTCATTACAAATTTTTCATTGTAGTGTGTTGTGGTTTCACTTTTTGAGATTCTTTGTATTTTGCAAAAATTGGGTAAACTGAATGTTGATGGTGAATTATGTTGTTGTTTTCAATTTAGAGAATGCAGGTTTTTCAATTGGTTATTTGCTTTTCAGTGTATAGCCTAATCCTTTAATTGATGGAAGTATGTGCAGTTATTATAATTGGTAGTGGCTTTATTATTTAAGGCTCTGTATGTGTTATAGAGAGGTTCTAATGTCACTTTCATGTGGTAATCGTGTAAGTGGTTCGCATAATAAGGTTATTTGAGAGAGGAAAGAGAAGTGGGATTTACCAGTGAGTGGATATCTGATCTATTGCATAGTGTCGTGGCTATTTCAAGTCACTGTCCTCACATGTGTGTTTGCACTTGTGATCCCAATGGTGTGAACTTCATCCAGTTGCATTGCTCAGCGTAGAAAGGAATTAAGCCCTATGGGTACAAAGTTAAGAAAGTACATAGCAAATATATATACTAGCATGTCACCTTCCTAGCCCCTTATCTCATCCAAATAAAGTGTACTTTTCAAGGAACGAGAAGTGTTGTCATGTCATCTTTACACTGGCCCATTTTGGCATGGGGTAATTTCAATGTGAGCCTACATCAGCATGATCTCTTGGTGTAAGTCCTATTGGACTCTTTAATTACTCTGTACACAAGATTTTTCTTCCAAATTGCATTATAACTCCTAATGTATAGCAAACAATATGCTACATGCCCATGATCAGTTACCCAAATTCAAATGGCATACAATTCATGTGGGAATGATGTCATTAATTTTTCCGAGTAAGTTAGTTTAACAAATAATAGTTTCCATACAAGCCTCTACTAGGGTGTCTGATTGGGGATGGTTCCTTACCAGGCACTACATAAAGATGCCCAATCTGTTTCTCATAGGATAGTCTCAGAACTATAGTTTCTATTTTAATTTTCTAATGAAATAAAATAATTAAAATTATTGAAATGAAATGAAGGCAGTCAAATGTAAAAACAGCAAATTTTGTCGGAACCCAGGCTCTCAGAACCTATTGCTCTCTTGCTTCAGACATTTTGTGCTGGTGTTTGTATCCCTTGAATTCCTGGCATCAGTAGCTGTTATGATTTGTCCTACTTTATTATGAAATTCTAACTTTTAATGAAAATACAGAAAAGGGATTTTGCTAATTTTTCGCAAAATATGGTAAAAACTAAGGATATTTTCCCAGCAAATATATTTTGGTGATCTTATATCTATGATCCTCCCTATTTTAGTCATGTAGTTGTTCATATCTTCTATTTTGGTACAAAGATCTGACATTCTCTTTTGAGTACTCACATGATACCGTACCAACAGAAAAGCATTTGTAAAGGGAATTACATCATTATGTACAATAATATCCACAACAGCATACATGAGTAGTTTCGATGCAATATCTGAAGAAAAAACAGATTCTGGGTAATATCAAAGAATGTAAAATAACTCATTTCAGTGAAGGTGATAGTGATGGACTACCATAGAATAAAAAAAGAAATATATTAGTAGAATAAACTGACAGCCTGCAACACCGGGTAAACAGACATGGGTCAAAGTGACCTTTGCAGGTTTGGCTTGTCCCAATTCACTAATGTGGCTTGTGTCAAGACGGTCATGCCATGATGTTCTGGAACTTACTTTTCTAGCACTGTGCATTGGCTAAGAAAGTTCTTCTGTCATTCATAGTTATGTCATTCATGTCATTCACAAAGATAAAAAGTCATAAATCCTTTTTACCCTGAACAACAAAAATGCATTATTTTGTCATTTGTATCATGTTGTCGTGCATTTTAATAATTCATGTTCCTAACTGTTTTTACTCTTGTCAGTGAATGATCATAGCTAAGTGTTTTTATGCTGTTTACCCATTTGTTGATCAGAAATCCACTGTCCTGCATGTCAATTGTTCAGTCATACACTTAGTGGTATTAATACGTTTACATAGTTTTTTTGTGTACTGAAACAATGTGTTTAAGATCCTTGTTTTGAAAATTCTAATTTAAATGAATATGTTGGCACTGTCTTCTGTTAAATCATCGTTGAGGAATACTCTTAAGAAGTACTTAACATGATAGAAAGTTATTAATAAAACCAAGTCAAGAACTTCTAAAGTATTCATTAGAATTTAATATACTTCTTAAATTGCCTTTGCTTCATATTAAAAACTTCTTGGAATAATTTTATCATTTCTTTTGTGAACCGTTTTGAGATTGCTTTTTGAAGGTGATTGACTTATCAAGTGGTAATTGAACCCAACTTTTTACATCTCTGGCATTGTGATTTTAGTTCATTAATGCACCAAACCCCAGAGTGAAGTGTGATTTTTGTTAGTGAATTGTTATTGAGAAATCAAATTTCATCTTTGGCTCAAATGGTTTGAATGAATTTGTTAAGTGATGAAGCAATATGTAATTGCAATTGTATATGATTGCAAGTTCATTTTAATGGATATCATACTTTGTGATAATGAAAAAATGTAATTCAGGAGGCTGGATTCAAATAATTCTTTGCCCAACTATATCGTGCTTATTCATTTATAATCAAAGCTGAAAGTCCTTTACTTGCCTTTCTTATTTTTTCTACAAGTATGCATTACAGATCATGTGTTTTACAGCTCTAATGCTTACACATATGATATTATGTCATGGATTAATAGAATTTTTATCTAGTATGGTATTTGTGTGAAAAGTTTAAAAAGTGTTGCATGGTTTCAATCTTAAAATTCATATTTGGGAGAAAAGTTATACATGTTTCTATTTCTCAGCTGTCATATTAGTTTGCTGCTATTATTTCACTGATACTGATTCATAGTTTAATAATACTGTCTCAGAAGGTATGTAGAATGTATGCTGAGTCCCATTAATTTTGTGTTTTATTGTAATATTCTTATCTTGGCAGTGAGTACAATGGGAATTGGCTTGACCAAGATATTGTTTTTTGTGGAAAACATATATTGTTTCTATACTCATTGTGCATGATTATAGTAATCAGTATTTTGTTTTATTTCATTGTTTCAATTTAATCAAAGCAATTGTATAGCTTTCAATGTGACTGTAATCTACCAACACAATAGGGAAGAGTGCAGAATGCTGCAGTATGTTTTTGTGGAAGTTCTGATTTTTTAATAACAAATTTTATGAGAATGTCTTGGATCAAAGGCACTTGAGTAAACCTACTACAATATACAGTAATCTGCTGTATTGCCAGACTTGGATAACCTTGACTTATGCTTGAATCAGGTGGAGTCCTACCGTTTACTGTGGGTGGCTTATTAAGGGGTTACGAGTAGCATTGCTTTACTCTTGTGAAATGTACATTTAGTTTGCAATTTTCTATGAATATGGTTAAAATTAATTATAATATTTGAATCAATATTCCAGCTGTGCTTATGAAATTATGAATAAACTATTCATGTATGAAATTGATACGCATGAGGTCTGTTCAAAAAGTATCGCGACTTTTTGTTTTTTCAAAAAATTATTTATTTATTCATGAATATCTATTTTGTCCCCTTCAAAGTAATCCCCATTAGATATAATACGCTTTAGCCAATGTTTTTCCAATCCTCGAAGCACTTCAAAAAATCATTTCTTGTGATCTTGTTCAGCTCCTCCTTCGATGCAGTCTTTTTTCTCGTCCATTGTAGCGTAGCGTCGTCCTTTCATGGGCCTCCTCGGTTTTGGGAACAAGAAAAAGTCACTCAGAGCCAGATCTGGGAATTACGGTGGCTGCTGCATCATTAGTGTGTTGTTTTTGGCCAAAAATTTGCGCACAAGTAATGATGTGTGACCAGGGACATTGTCATGGTGCAAAAGCCAATTTTTGTTTTTCCATAAATCTGGGCATTTGTGGTGGATTGCTTCACGCAAATTGTGCATAACTTGCAGTTAATATTCCTCATTTACCGTTCCGAAAATCGTAAGCAAAACTTTCACATTCGACTGAACTTGGCGCGCTTTTTCCGGTCTTGGCTCTTGCTGCAGCTTCCATTGGGATGATTGAGCTTGAGTTTCCACATCATAACCATTAACCCATGATTTGTTGCCAGTTATGACCCTCTGGAGCAAATTTGGGTTGTCAAGGACAGATTCCAACACCTCATTAGCAATGTTAATGCGTTACTGTTTTTGGTCAAAATTGAGCAACTTTGGTACAGATTTTGTGGCGACCCGTACCATACCCACATCATTGGTAAAATCGAATGGCACAAGCCAATCGATATGTTTAGGTCCTCAGCAACTTCTCTATCAGTGATTCGACGATTGGCCAGTACTATTTTCTTCAATTCATCAATTTTCATCTGTCGTTAACATGCTTGGGCATCTGGCATGCTCTTCGTCGTTCACATCTTCTCAGCTCTCTGCGAACATTTTGTACCTCCGATAAACGTTGTTTCGGTCCAAGGTAGCTTCTCCATATGCCACAGTCAACATTCGGAATGTGTCCCTGCGCTTAATTTGGTTTTCATACAAAATTTGATAAAATTCTTTGATCCATTTTTTGGAATGGGCAAAGATCGAAGACAAGCCAAAACACGTCCAAGCAAAACTGCTGTCAACAATTAACTGAACATTCAAAATGGCCAAACTTTTTGGTATATGTGAGAGACATAAGTACCAACATAATGTCACAGAAAAATCAAAAGTCAAATATACGTAACCAGCGAAAATTCAAAATTTGCGATACTTTTTGAACAGACCTTGTATGTTCATTTAAACATTGCACATTTTGTAAATTAGACAAAATTTGAAATAGAGGATTAATTCTTTCCAAGAAATTTCTTGAACCTCCTATTCCTAGGTATTAAATGATTATAGGGTCTTATGGCTGGAAAATCAAAGTAACTTTTGACACGAGCACCAAAGAAGAGTGACAGTGAAAGAAAAAATGGATGCAGTCGTTTATGTAGGAGGTTTGTTTTCTCTTTATCCACTATAAATCTATCCAATTGGGGAAAAGAAAAAGACTAAGGTCCATCTATTTACTCATGGGTTCGAATTAAATTTCCATGAAATGGAAAGGCAGGGTCAGGAAATTATGTTACTGGATGTTGAAAGATTAGTGAGAAGCCATTCGCAGGTGGTATGTGATGAACGATCATCTGGAGTAGAAATGCACTGACATAAAGATGGAATATTAAAAACTTACGACATACGTCCATGGGGAGAAGTTAACTGCAAGTTGTGGCCTGCAATAATGGTTTTGTAAGCATAATATTAATGATAAAAGTACATGACATGTTGTGATAGTAATTCAGGTGAATTATTAATGGAAAAATTGCAAAAGTTGATGACAATATACTTTACAGTAATCTCAGATTTATATCGCAGTTAATGGGTGTATGGTTAATAACTTTGACAGAAAATATTCTGTATTTATGAAGTGAATCGAAGGTTCTCAGATGGCAAATTGGTAAAGATAGAATTTTTGTACTTGAGTGCTAATGGTAATTGTAGCCACAGGTTAAAGATTGCTGTGATGGGATAATATTGACAACCTTGAACTCTGAGGATTATGGATGACACCTTTCTACTCTGAAATAATTAGATTAATTCGTAGTTTATCAGGGTTAACATAACAAAATGAGTGTAAAAATCATTCGCCTTGACCGGTCAAGGTGAATGATGTTTACACTCTTGAAATTATTGCATTGAAATACGGATATTAACGGATGACTCCGTTAAAAGTTACTTTTGTGGCATCTCCCGCAGTTTCTTTGGGATAACAGAATGACTTTGTATTTATTTGATAAGTTAGAAAGTACTAAATCAATGTTATGAGAATTCCAAAGGTAGAAATAATAATATGTATATTCAATGGTGGATGGTAAAATTTTAGTATGCCGGGAAACAGGGGTGACTAAGTGTTACAACCCAAATGTTAAAAAAGAACACTAGTGTCATTTTTCTATTCAGTCTCTCTTTTATTTAAATAAGAACTTGATCAATGACTATGTTAATAATTGAAATGAATTTGATGAAAGAGATAGTTAAATCAAGCACTCATTACTGTTTTTTTTTCAAAGATACTTATGATTTTCTGTGAACTTAATTTTAGGCGGTATGTTTTTTATCTTATTTAAATGGAATTTTCTTACTCTTTGGGGATCTAATGCATCATATGCCTTCTTAGAAGTCACTGAAGAAGAATGAGAAATAGTTCCATGGAGTTATGTGCATCAAAAAACCGACAATCTGGATTATGCCTTATGCAGACCCTTGCCGCCATACGGTCTGAGTTAGTGACGGTTTACTGTTACGTATGTTAGCAACATCACTCAACCTAAATCCATGTGGCATGCCACTCAGAGGAGCCTAATAATGACTTCTTATTCAAATCAGAAATGTATTACAGTCTATTTAATGCCATTAAACTTGCAATCATTGGTGACCTTTCTATGTCATTAGTAATACAGTATCATCACTGATGCAACCAATCTGTTAAGTTTTTGCTTTAGTTTTTTTTAGGTTTCTCTCTCCCTTACTAAATCTTCCATGTGAAATAAAAACTTGTAAAACTGTCATTAATATTGTGATACATGTATTAGTATTATGTCAAAAATACTTAATAATGTTAAGTAATTTCTCATCTAAATTAATGAATCTATAACCAATTTGCAAAACTTAATGGTTAAAAGGCTTGTATGTATGTTATATCTTTCAAAGTATTTAAACTAACATTAACTAGGGCCCATATGGAACTTATTAATTTTCTGAAGAATCTATAGTGTAAGATGCCTAAATGCATTGAAAGACTATGATGGTACATAATCTTTCAATGCAAAATTAAATGAAGAATACAATGTATCTTTCCACTGTCTCATCATCATCAGGGCATCATATCTTTCAATGCATTTAACATCAATAATACTACCTTTTAGGTAGAGCAACAAATTATGATGTACTTGGAATGTATGGTTATGGTTTGGAGAGTGTCATAGATGAGAAGGCAAGAGAAGATAAAAAGGCAGATCACTTTTCGGAGTGGTTATGTTTTTGGGTAATTTGCATTTCTACTCACCTACGTTAAGCTTTCAATCTTTAATATAGCAATCTTAAGAGCTAAAGTACTGTCGGAAACTTGATAAGGCAATGGAAATTATTTTTGGTTGACAAAATATGTGGAAGATTTGAACTATCATTTAAAATTAAAATATGCAGATGGAAATAATTTCCAATTGACAAATTGTTTTTTAGTTTTTAGATTTGGGTGAAGTTGAGTTTTGGAGATTTCTAACAGTATGTTGATCTCATAAACATATTTTTGGTTGTTTTAATTATATCCAGAGCTCATATTTCATGGGTTTATAGCTGGTTTCTATCATTGCATTATCTGTGTGATGTTGATAGTATAGAAGTTTGAGTGAGTAAACTCTTTTAACTTGTTTTAATCATATTACAGTATTCTTATCCATTTATCAATTATTTAGTTTCTGTATATTGTAGTAATTATTTATTCCATTGAGTATCATAGCTATCTCTTTATATTTTATTGTCATGGACTATTAATTATGGAGTGTTTGTGAAATGTTACATCTAATTAGGTACAAATATTAATTTCCAAATATAGATTGACACAGAGTATAATTTGACATTTGATTAAATAGTACTGAAGTGATCTTCTTGTTAGTCATTTCATCATTGCCTTAAATAAGTTTGTATTGTTTGATTATAAGTCATTGACTTGCATCACATCATAGAACTGTAATCTATTCTGGTTGTAATGAAATTTTCTATAATCTTGAAGTAATGCCAGTACTGTGAGCTGGAGGGTCTGTTTTATATTAATAATAGCAGTTGTCTTTTTTTGTCGACATATACATGTATAAGTATCTTCAAGTATCACTTCTCCTGCTTTCTAGTAAACTTATTTGATGATAGATAAAACCATATCATGTAAATTAATCATATTGATGGACATTATTTGGGCAGTGCTTTAACCCAAACTCCTCGCATGCCTGTAATCATTTGCATGCTATATATACTGCTTATCCTCAATAGAGTAGTATGCATTGTTGTCACATTTGCATGGTGTACTTGATGTTAACGAAGTATTGATTAGTAGAAGAAATAATTAACTAGATCCCCATAGAATGGACGCTTAAAAGTCACTGAGAATTAATAATCATTAAAAATCTCTAACTCAGCATTTTACAATCAAATTTTTGTTTTTATTAATTGATTTAATGCATTTGAAAGAAGATTAAGAGCTAGACACTTGAACATTTCAGAACATCATATACACACCCTTACAGTAATTCTGTTATGAACTCAAATAATTTTGGGTATTTTTATTTGCAGTTTTTACATCCTTTAATTGGCTCATGAATTCTTCAAGCATTTACTGAATCTTTTTTTCCAGTCAAATAATCAGTGAAGAAAAGGAAGGGGACCATGGTAGTCATCATGAAAGTGTAAAGTAAGTTATTATTGTTGCTTTTCTTTTGCTTCTTAACATTTTTGTTGTTATAAATTAATGTTATTTTCATATTTTTACCTTTAATGGCCATTCATTGTATTAAAGTAAGATTTATTTCAGTTTTTCAGATGAAGTTCCACTAGTTCCATTTGAATTTTTGGATGAAGGTAAGTCATATGTGCAATACCGGTTCTCTTTAAATATTTATTTGGATTGATACTATTCTAATGATGGCATTTTAATTCAGGTCCTATCACTGCCAATGATTTGGAAACTGATCCATTTCTTGGTCTACAAGATGAAGAACCTGATTCATGGACACCAACAGTGGGCAAAGAGGTATTGTAATGAAATATTCAGAAGCCATAGTTGAGAGTTTTTAATAAGGTTAATAATGTGGTGTACAGATGACTAGAAATCATGAATATCCCTACTGACTCTTCTGACTGAGGCTGAGGAATGTTAAATTTTTCGAATTGTCTAATCATTTTTCTTCTTCCGTCCACATTTAAAGTTCAACTGTCTCAATTCAATTTAAATATCAAGTTCTGTCTGTGTCTCTACAAAATGCATTATCATCGGGTAGTACTTCAGCATAAATGCGCTATTCTCATAAGTTTGCCAGTTCCCATTAAGGGTTATTTTTACAGGATTAGGAACCACTTGGCGAATCATGGCATGCATCTCATGCATCTTATTGCCATCTCATTTTTATGTCGTAAAAAATCATTTTTTGCATTACTTATAACTTTTTCAAGAGTTGATATTATATTTGCCTTAAGGAGTACAACATGTTTTCACAATGCCCTTCCATAAAAGGTTAAATTCCTATACATCATTTAGATGTAAGAATGGCACCTACCTATTGGTATCATTTTCTGTGCAAAGTGATGGTTATTTGTCTAATGCTTATCATTCTATAACCTTGTGAATGTTTCATGTGACTCGGTATAGGTGAAATTCATCAGATATGATTTTATTATTTCTATCGTTATGCATAGAATTTGATATGGCAAGCACATTGATATCTCAGTATATGTGTGTTCCCATTCAAATAATCTAGCAGTAAGTAGCAGCTGACAGCAGTACTCTTCCAATTTAGATGAACATATTATGTTATAAGGAAAACCTTCAAAGTGCATATTATATTTTTCAGTCAACAGAATTGAAGTTTTGTTTTATTTCATGCAGTGTTTTGCTTATATATCAATTAATCAAAGAGCATTAATGTTATCCCTTCTAAAAATTGTATTGATTCAAATTGATTGATAACTATGCAATGAAATTGAGGTTATTTTTTCTAGTAGACTGAATATGGGTTTCTAGGTTTTCCTCTTATGCTAACAATATCACATTTGCAATAACTTGCTCCCCACTATTAATTGAATTTCTATTCATTTATTTTTTTATTATATTTAAGAGTTTAAAGAATTAGAAAGGAACCTTTGCTTTGTTAAATGTGGACAATTCTACCAATTTTGCCTATATTCTGTGTTTATATAGAGCCAAATTTTGAAATATACTCAAAAACACATAGCTTGCACTTTGTAGATGAATTAAAGTGACTTGTAGTGTTGGGTTTTCTAGAGGAATTACATATTTTACAGATAAATTAAATTTATTTTCTTGTCTCTTTGTATTGGCAACATTGGAAATGTATCAAAATGATGCATCTAACTTTTATACCATTCACTTGTGAAATTCTAGGTGTTTTCTCATCCAACCAGGATCATGTTTGTGCATTTTTCAGACGATTCCTACAAATTAAACTGCATCTTCAATTGCAGGGCTGGTATGCCTTTTTCAGTTATACAGTTTAGTGCTGCAGAGGGGTATCATGTGAAGGAAACCATGTGAATGAGTGAACTTTTAACTAATAATTTTCTGTGTTTCTTTTGTCAACTTCTAGAAATTTTAAATTTGTTTAACAGCTTTCCTCCGTCAGTATAATAATTATCTAGCTTTTCATCTTGATGCCTAATATCCCACTTGCTGATTGCTTATTACAAACCTTCTTTATTTTCACAGCCCTTTCAGATATTGATTTCTAAACTACTTCACTATCCTTATATTTACTCGTAATACTAGAAAGTAAATTCTTAATTTTTTCCAAAAGCACTGAAAGTGTTTTTGGAAGCTATGTCTTAGTTTGCAAATGTTTGATGATCAATATGACTTCCTTGTTTTAAAAGAACATATAATCGAATATTGCTGCATGATGCGGATAAAATAAATCAATTTTTGAATGTAAGGCAACTCTTTCATTGACTTAAATTTCTTCTACTTAACAAGCATTGGGAGAGAATTTTAGAAATATTTATATTTAATTAGTTGCTAATTTATTTTTAATTTCATCATCTATTAATTTAAGCAAATTTATTTAGAGGTTGATTAATATGTTTTGAAATTTGAAAATTATGTCCTAGGATTTCACCTACTCCTCACTTTCTGGATGAACAGGTGAGAGAGAGATTACCAAGAGGTATTGCTTGGTACCCATGAGCAACTTAAGTGTATATCGGGGAGAGTGTCTCTCTTGAGTTGTTTTTTAAGTTGTTCAATGAATTTGTTTTCTTTTAATACGTCTTACAATAGGGCCAAGCCATTTATTCAATCTCAACGTCACAGTTCATAGTTTGGGTTTACCTGATTTCATATTTATTAGGATTTCAATTGGACTAATCAATTTACCTTATTACTTTTAACAAAATGATATGAAAACTCCTGTAGCCATAATGAGTTTTTAAATTATTAATTTTATCTTATCATACTTTGTATAGTTTCTATATATGTGAATATAATTTTGAAAATTTTTATACAGGTAACAAAAAAGCTCAAGGAGAAGGAAATTAAGCGACAGGAGCATATATATGAGTTTATATTGACTGAAAAACACCATTGCCTGACATTGAGGGTCATGCAAAAGGTATGTTATAACTTAGGATAAAGTTTTCAACTAACTACATAATATTTAGTTGCTTGTAAGTATAAAATGCTCTCATCATCATATGAATTTTGTTCAAAAATGACTGTTTAAGCAATCCATTATATTTTAATAGAGAATTGATTTTGTTATGAAAGTATTTCCTTGGGCTAGTCAAATTTTTTCTTTTTCTTGTTTAGGTCTTTGTTGAGGGTCTGCAGAAATATTTCCAGCTGGGTTCCAATGTTGATCGGATGTTTCCACGTCTCTTGGATCTGACAGAAATACATTTAGGGTTCCTAGACATGTTGAGAAAGCGCCAAAGGACTGGTGGACCTGTAATAGAATCCATTGGAGACATTCTTCTTGAGCAGTTCTCTGGTGAAGGTGCTAGTCGTCTGAAGTCTGCATATGGTGAATTTTGCAGCCGCCATCGTGATGCAGTGGATATATACAAGTATTATCTTCAACATGATCGACGGTTTGGAGAATTTGTGCGGCACTGTCAAGCTAACCCACTGCTTAAGAAAAAAGGAATCCCTGAGTGCATTCTATTTGTAACTCAGCGATTAACTAAATATCCCCTGCTGATTGAACCACTAATCAAGACAGCCAAGGATAACAAGACTGAGAGAGAAATGCTAGGAAGGGCTCTTGCCTTAGTCAAGGTTGGGACTGCTTGATGTTCATTCAGAATATTAGACCCTGTCATTTAAAGTTGTATTTAGTTTTTATGCTTCTATAGTAATAATGAAAAACCTCTTTTATCATTAACTGCAAGAATTTTTCTTGTAAAACTATTATTGTATTGGTATGCAAAAGTTATGAATGAAAAATTAGCACTCATGGTGGTTTGATACTTAAATTGCAGGGAGAATATTGAAACGTACATTACTCAACATTTCAGCCATTCTTAAAATTTTTGCCAGCCTAGTTAACAGAAAAAAATCATAATGCTGAAAAAATCAATATTTTTTTTGGGCATATTTATATTGAAAAGATGTCATTCAGGCCCATACTGAGCTTGACCTTTTGTTAGGAACTTTCATATTACTAGCTTCTTTTAATGAAATGTATTCTTTAGTATTCATATGTTCTAGTCTAGAAAGACATGAAGTTTGTATGTTCTACACGAAGAAGCTAAAGAATCATTTTATTCCCTGCCACATGAAGTATATGTGAGATAACAGTGCAAGAACTTGAGCTAATGTTGTACAACAGGGTGTACACTTCCTTATCACTCACAAATATTTACTCCAGAAAAGCAAGAATAAATCTTTGTGATTAGTTTCATTATAAATTACAGAAGAGATTGGATATATGAACCACAAGACCTGAAAGTCATTCGAAAAAGTATAAAATAAATAAAAATCAGGAGGTTATTAGACATCTTAGGTGAAGTTTCCCGTAGCCATCATGCAAGTTTTCAGGGGTGAAACTATTTTCTCCACAAACGATTAAAATTTAGCACTTCATGATTATGTAATTTTTATCATTTAATTGAATTAAAAATAACAATGTATCTTTCAATTCAATTTTATTCGGTGCAAATAGTTTCAATGCATTATAATAATAATAATACATTTATTTGTCCGGAGATTTGTTGCATATTCATACATACACAAATATAGGGCACGTCAAATATAATTTTCACAATTTCACAATAGAAGAGATACAATATATATACCAATACACTAGTATAATTATATATAAATTGTTTAAGCCAGAATTGACGCATTGCGACAATTCAAGGTATTCATTTACAGAATAGAACATATTATTTTTTAAAAGGTTAAACAGCTTTTTCTTGAAAACAGGTACTTTTGTTTCATATTTGATTTCATGGGGAAGTTTATTGAATAACCTTAAGCCCATTGCTTTGGGCCCATGGGCAGTATTGTGTGTCCTGACAAATGGTTGGTGCAGGTCATTGCAGGTCCTTGTATAGTGACTATGGTAATTGTGGTTGGACTTGTAATGGGAAATATTACCCTTTGCATGTAAGATGACATTAAATATATATATGCAAGGTACTGGTAATAAACCAAGTCTTTTGAAGAGAGGTTTACATGGTGCATTGCAAGGAGCATTGCTCATAATGCGTATAATCCTCTTTTGGATTTTGAAGATTATGCCCACATGGGGAGAGGAAGCCCAGAAGAGGATACTGAAAGTAACACGAGAATAAAATTCACCATAGTAAATGGATAGAAGGACCTCTAAATTTACAGAATACCTAATATTTCTAATAAGGAAGCATAGGGAGCTTAACTTGCTGCGTAACTTGAAAATATGTTCCTCCCAAGACATGTTTTTCTGCAGGATTACTCCCAGGAATTGGGTACTGGGCGTCATCTTCAGGTGCACAGTTACACATACAGGTTGGTTATATATATGTGATGGAGGGGAAAGGGGTAAGGGGATACGGGGGTGGCTGTAATTGGTTGAAGTTGGTGGGGGTTGTTGAGGGAGGTAGGGGTGAAGGTGAATGGGGAGGGTAAGGTCCGGGGGCAATGGAGGTCAGGAAGGTTCATGAGGCATTTTCTTCAATGAGAGAGAGGTTGTCATCAGTGGGGAATATCTTTGAAAAAAATGCCAATAAGGATATGCCCTTTTTCCACTTGTCTTCTCATCTCCAGGTTTTCCAATATGTCCATTTTACTTCCTTTTTCGACAAAGTGTAGGACGTCAGGGGTGAAGTCACTCGTGTGTCCCTCCTCCAGCAGATGACTCCCTAAGTGAGAGTTGGATGGTTTCTTGTGAAGGAAATTTCTCCTGTGATCCTCTGCTCTTGTTAGGAAGGATCTCCCAATCTGCCCCATGTTTTTGGCATCACAATCACTACATTTAAATGTGTACACTCCACTTTTTTCCAATTTATCAGGCCTGGCTCTTGTTCTATTAAAAAAGCATTTCAGATTGTTTCTGTTATAGTGGGGGACCGTAAATTCGTCTTTGGGAAATACCTTTCCTATTTTAAGGGATACATATCTGTAGAACGGTAATTCGCACCATTGCATCCTTAACTTTAGGGGGATGGTGAAGGAATTACACTGTTTTATTCCTTATCTTTTTAGCCAGCATTGAGTCTATATGTAATGGAAAGATACATTGTTTTTTTTACTTCAGTGATAATAGATTTCCACAAAGTTAAGCCTGAAAAGGTGGGATATATTTAGCATTTAACATCAACGATGGTTCTTTTAATGACTTGCACTGTTGGGATGTTTCTTTTTTTATATCTTGGCGTTAATGTTGTAAATAGACTCATATTAAAGGAAGGGTATCGATTGTGCATTATTAATATTTAGAATCATATTTTAAAAAAGTAGGTTTTGCTCATCTGTCCTAAAATGATGTTTGAAAAATTTACCAGTGTTCTGTATTCTTTGCCCCAAGTCACTCAGTATGGAATTAAGCATTCAATTTCCATTGAAATATAGATGGTTTCTGAGAATGAATTAGAGTAAAAATGATGTACTCTTTTATAATCTTATAATTTTTCATTGAGACAGTTTTGGGCCATCAAAGATGAGGTTTTACTTGATTAACATTTGACACTAAAAAAAGATGTTTTTGTGGATTCAAAACTACTTTTTTGGGCGTAAATTTTAGATTTGTAATATTCAAGATGAATTAATGAGCATTGACTATAGTTAATGTCACTGTATCAGACTTGAACGTTGCTGTGTATTCACTTAAATTATGTTAAAAGTAAGTTTTATTTTGATTAATTGGGAACTGCTATCTTAAATTCCAGTTATATTTACTGATCAGCATTCATCTCAGCTAATTTTTCATATTATTATGGTTAATTTTCCATTCTTCTATTAGTTGTAACATTTTAATTGAAATACTGAATACTATAACTACATGCGGTCAAAAGAGGTTAATATTTTGTCACATATTAACTGCAGTGTGGAGATTTTGACCCAGCATGTTTAAATATCTCTCTCTCAGAAGTTTGCTGTATTCTTATTCTAACATGAGTTTCCATTGCATTGTGTTAATGCTTCCCTGTTTTGTTTTTCCTTTAGGCTTCCTGGTAGTTTGATTTGTGAAAATTTCACTAATGAAATGTCCAAGTTCCTTTTATACCTTAACAAATTATAGTAATACTGACTTTAATCCATTTGGAAATTGCTAGTGTTTAGAACATGAAGCCTGGAGTTTTTTCCAGCAATGTATACAGTTTGCTTGTTTGATTATCGTGAATTATGGTTGCTAAGCAATGTGGTAGAACCTAGAATTTATATGGAAGTCTTCACAAATTGCCACCATTGTAGATTCTACTTAGCTTGCCACAACTCTTCTTGTCCTGAGATGTCCGAAATATTTAATTTACAAAAGAAACTTTCCATATTTACTGGGTAGTCTTGTGTTTCTCACTGAGGCAAAAATGTTGTAAAAGACTAAAATTAATATTGATTTTTCTGTATCAGTTATTTCATGAAGTCATTACCATGAACATGGCCTGTTAACGTGATGCATTTTGTTCACATGTCCATGATGTTAATTCTTAATCTAGTTTCTCTTCATTCCTTTCTTTGAATCTATTGGCTGATTAACTTGTTTTATCTTTCTTTCCAAGTAGAATCTTTGTCACACAGCCATAAATAATGGATTACCATATCTCATGCCAATGCCGACAAGTTTCCATTTTCAATTCTATTGGTGTTCATGCTTGTACTCTCTGACCCTTATGTTGTACCTACTTGTCCTCCTCTGCATCTCTCTCCGCTCCTCTCCCAGGGTGCCTCTTTGATTTGACTGGCTTCCACCACTCTCACAGTCAGGAACATGCAATATCTGAGCATTCACTTGAAGTAATGACACAGTACAACCAAAAGAAAAAAAAAGTTTTGCTCTTGTCCATTTTTAATGAAAAATTGACCTAATGATCACACAACCTGGTAGTGGTCTGTTCATTTTCCCACCTCCATTACACATATATTTTGTATGTTCCAATCACCTCAACATCCTGGCAGCTTCCTCTAGCCTCTAGAGACTCTAGTTGCTTCTACTATCCCTGGCCTCCCAGGTGCACTGACTTTATTTACTCATACTGCTTTTATATGTGATACTCCTTATCATAATTAGAGTAAAGGTATCTGTGACACTACTGAGACAAATAACTTTAAAAGTGCATTTATGGAATGCTAATGTGACATGCTGGTTGGTGTTCTTAATGATTGGATAGTATCTTGGAGATGAGGTTTCTTCCGGCACTTAGTTATTTAAAGTGATTAGAGTACAAAAGACAAAGGACGAAGTGGTATAGAATAATAGTTTCTTTTGAGAATGATTCATTCATTTGGTATCAGTAGAAATAAATTAAATGGCCTTCATTTACAAAATGCCTCTTACAATGTAAGCCATATGAACGTTTGCCTTGTTTCCCCTATTTCCCTTAGTTATCACTCTGTCTCTTAATCTAGTATTCTTGAATGCAAAACATTCTTGTTAGCCTTATATGATTGATATAGAATTTTCTAGTACCAATACATGTGCTGTCTAGTTTCCCAAATCCTCTTTGAAACTTTCCTGGGTATCCTTAAGCTATTACTAGGCTTAATATTTTAGCCATAACTTCATGTAAATAATGTAAGTCTATCTCTTGTTAAAGAAATGTTATGTTTTAAAATATTTTGTTAGCCTCACTCTGATCACTTCTTTCACCTTAATTAGCCCTCTGGCAAAATAAAGTTGCAGAATAGGGCATAATAGGGAAAACAGAAACTGAAAGAGGAAGGTAATTAGATATTATAAGGGAATAAGACGTGGAAATCATTTTTATTAGTAGCTGGAGAAAAATAAAAGCTATTGAAGAATTTGACCTCAAAATAATCTTGCCTTCCTCTAGCATGTTGTTACTATAGCTATTAAAATTCCACATTTTGAACATGAACATAGCCTGTTGAGTAGCCAAAAGCAAACAAATCATTCTCTGTGATTAATCCATCTCTTCGCATATCTATTTTTACATTTCCTTAAAATGATTTCTCAAGTGGCATATTATTCCAAGAAAATTGTGCCTATTCCTTCCCAACTCTGAGTTGACTATATTTCGATTCTTTGCTTCATTCTTATGTGCATCTTTGTTAGCCATTGTTCTCCCAAGTACCAATTCCATGGTGCTTTTAAACAGATGAATTCTAGATTCTTCACTGAGCTACACTATAAATAGTATTATCTCAGGATCTTAAATTCGCTTTTGCATTATTATGCAACATCATTATCATTTTTCTGGCCAATAAAATCCTAGGGTGAAGGACAGTTTGTAATTTTTGGATGTGGTATTATTGAAAGAGACATGAGACTTAACATTTATAAATGTGAATCATACATTTAAAACTTAAGTTGTCACTAATTAGTGAAACTAATATTTTAATGATTTAAGTATCAATGGCTTTTATCTGGCCACTGGAACTCTTGTCAGGAAAAAGCAAGGGTGTGATAGAAAAATTATATTTTTCTCCAGTATTTTAATTAAAGTGTTAGTTTTTTTCTTATGAAATTCAATGTAGCATTGAAACACTGACTTCTGTGAATGCTATTGAGTCTATATGTAAGGAATCACAAGTTTTTCTTTTGCTCAAAATGTTTGTTTAATAAACCAGTGTTGACTCATAATCACCGTGAATTATGCTATTTCAGGAAATTCTTGTTGAAGTAGATGCTCAGGTTGCAGAAAAGGAGAAGGAGGACAGGAAAATAGAAATATATAATAGAATAGATGCAAAGTCTTTTACTGTTCATCGAAGTCTGAAGTTTAAAAAGTCTGATATATTATCAGCAAACAGAAAACTAAGGTAATTTTTTATCATCATTGAACCTTTTTGATGTTTATTTTCATCCACTCTATTTGTTCAATGTTAATTGCGACTGAATGTTCATATTTTTCCAACTAATATTCATGCTTATTATGTTATTCTAGGTTTGAGGGTGTTGCAATGTTGATGCAGGGTCGAAGCAAGATGCAAGTAGTGCTTGTTATAGTTCTCTCAGATGTTTTATTTTTCCTTCAAGAAAATAATCATAAATATTCGTTTTTTACACCAGACAATAAGGTATCTATGCATATAATTAAAAATATATCATAATAGTTTATTATAAAATATATAATGTTCTATTGTTCTTATAGTCTTGAAACAATTTTCCTTTATCTTTGAAATTCAGCATTACTTTTCAATTTAGTCATGTATGGACTAAAATTATTTGTTTGCTTCTTTGGATTATTGAATAATAATTGTAGAGACAGATTTGTGTTTAGTAATTTACTCTAGGTCATTTCCTTTCAGCTATGGTGTGTATGTGTGTGCGTGTGGCAGCACACAAATATATAAAAACATTGATTAAGGTTTTTAAAGCACAGAAGCCTGAAGAAAGGACACTCACATATGTAGTTTTGACATTTTGACAGCATGGATGTCATCATCAGAATGTTGTTCTCAGGGGAAGAGCACAGATGATATGTTTGGGGGAGTGAGGGAAGGAGAGGACAAATAGGAAATGGACAAGGAGGTGGGAGGGGATTTGTCGCCGGCTATTGGGTGGATTTAGTGGGCTTGATTCAGCTAGGGAGGCTTAAATGCCATCAAAACAAAAATCAAAACTACATATGTGAGTTTCCTTTCATTGTATTTGCATGCACACACACACACAAATTCTCACACTGACACACAGAATCCAACGCGCGCGCACACACACACACACACACACACACACACGCAAAATCATAAAGAATCACATACACACACACACACAAAATCATACAGAATCACACACACACACTCAATATCATACAGAATCACACACACACTCAATATCATACAGAATCACACACACACACAAAATCATACAGAATCACACACACACAAACAAAAAATCATACAGAATCACACACACACACAAAATCATACAGAATCACACACACACACACAATCATACAGAATCACACACACACACAAAAAATCATACAGAATCACACACACAAAATCATACAGAATCACATGCACACACACACAAAATCATACAGAATCACATGCACACACACAAAATCATACAGATCACACACACACACAAAATCATACAGAATCACACACACACAAACAAAAAATCATACAGAATCACACACACACACAATCATACAGAATCTCTCACACACACACACACACACACAATCATACAGAATCACACACACACACACACAAAATCATACAGAATCACACACACACACACACAAAATCATACAGAATCACACACACACACAAAATCATAGTCACACACACACATGCACACACTCACACAAAATCACACACATGCTCAAACACAAAATCATACATACACAATCACACAAGTACATAATCATACACATGCGCAGTCACAACCACACACGTACATACATACAAACATACTCTCCGCCCTACCTCCTTTCCCATCCATCCCTAATGGTGCAAATGACCTTAGCTGTCGGTGGCCTCCCTGAAAACTATTACTACTGTTATTACATATTCTCAACGATGTTGAAGGGTTGCTTCTCATATGCAAAAATAAAAAGCAATTGCAATGTGACACAAATGTACACCTTTAATTAATTTATGAATCATTCTGAGTCGCATCTTTACCAAATTTTGAAGCATAAGTGAAAACAAATGCCTCTAAACAGCTTTCTAGTAAAAAAGGAATTAGTTACATATCATATATAATTAACAATATATTTCAATTATTTTTTGCTTTTACAAATTTAGTTAGCATTTCTGGTTGCTTCATTTTGCAATAGAAGAAAAGGTGAACATGATCCATGATCCTAAACAACATATGCTTAATTTTCTTTGAATAAACCTTGTACATAGTATAGTATCATAATATTTTTTCAGTATGGAATGTATTATTCTATTTTAAATTAATTTATATGCTAGAAGTTGTTTCCCTAAACGAGTTTTTGGCTTTACGAGAAAAATTGCAGAACGGACTATGCTCATATTATGAGGTTCCACTGTACTCTTTTAAAAGTAATCTCTAATTTTCAAGTATATATTAATTTCTCTCTCTTCTTATGTCATCATCAAAATGAAGTAAATTTATTGTGAGAAAAATGTAATCATGCAGTAGGAAATTTTTATGAGTATAATGCCCTTCATATTGCCCTTATAGCTAGTATATGATATAGTTTTGTGTTGAACTTATTGGTGAAGAAGACTCGAGAATTTTTCTAATTGTAATGTGTTTGTATTATAGGCCGGGGTTGTATCACTCCAAAAACTTCTTGTGAGAGAAAAGGCTGGACAAGAATCTAGAGGAATTTATCTTATATCATCCAATCCTGCTGATCCTGAAATGTTTGAGCTGAAAGTTCATAAGCCAAAAGAGAAGCAAGTGTGGATTGAAGCTATTAGGTGGGCATCATCAGACTTGAGTCATCATTTGTAATTTCATTTGCAGTTAAATCAAGTTGACATTATTAAATAAACCTTTGCCATTTGAAAGAAGCTATTTTGGTAAGATCCTCATAAAATGAAGAATTGTGAGATTGAGGAAAATGCATATTGTTAAATGATGGGATATGTCCTGAGCAGAGCTTTTTTGCACAGGCCAATTTGAATTCTTTTACAGTGCACTGAAGTATATGTTGGGAGAATACAAAAAAATTGAAAATAGTTGCTACTTTGTAATAAACCTAGGAAATTCTCTGGTGTCATTATTACTGTATGCCATTTGACCCCTTTCTTAGTGGCTGTTGGAGGAGTTGAGATGAGAGAGTTTCACATCTATAGTATGGTTAACTCATATGGTAGTTGTAAATTGAGGTGTTTCAAGTAATGGTAGTGTGGGTGTGGGGATGAGTAAATCAAATAAGCCTGTGTATGACCATAGAAAGGGAAATTTGGTAAATGATGATGGAATATTATGTAAAGCATGTTGAACAAAATAAGAAAATAAATGGCATGAAGTGGAATTCAAGTAGAAAATAGAATAAGAAGGCACAAGAGGAAGAAAGAGACCAAAGAAAAGAATACATGCCATTGCGGTGATAGGCAGAGAAATTACTGCTGCATTTTTTCCTACCGTGATTGTGTCTTATAACTCTGTTTACACTAAGCACCAGTGACCAACAGTGAAACCCTGTCTACATTTGAGGGAAGTCATTGTGTCACACTTATTGAGGCTGTGTGCTCGCACTTAATCACAGGACATAATATCCTCCACATTCATCCTTGTTGGTAAAAAGTGATGCTAGCAGATATCTTTGCAATGGGCATACTTTGTTAGATATTGTGATATGGCTGTTTACAATACTATATTGTCAATTTTGAAAGGCAAGGTGAATATAAGTATTATTTTATCAGAATAAATTAATTTTCAGTTCAAAAAATGGAAATGGAAATATTTTGAACAGCTTCCCCTGTTCAGTTTCTAATGCAGATTGTAGTGGTAACATTTAATAAAATTGATTGGGAAACAAATGCACAAAGAAAAAGTATAGACATGAAAATGGACCTCCTTGTTTTCTCAAATAATTGCTGCAGGGTATTTTAAGTCCTCATTTAAAGAAATTTTGAACTGAGTCCCTAATGTGAAAGTCATCCAACTCTTCCATGTGAGTGCGTTTTACCAAGCAAATTTAATATAAACTTGCAAGGCATGGTGCAGACTTCATTCCCACTCCCATGTTTGAACAACTGTAAATTATAAGAAATATGAAAGTTGAAACCCAGAATAGAGCATATTAAAAGAAAGATTACTAGCCCCTAGCAAACTAAAGAAAGGCCATACAGGTAGCAGAAATTTGAAAAAATCAGAACTGTTGACTGTCCGACTCTGGCCTCTTTCATTGTACTGGGTGTGGTAACATTACTTCCTTTTTTAAAGGGATTTTGCTTTTGAAAAAAGTAAGTTATACTGCCGTACCCGGTATAAAGGCCATGACCATATTTGCTTAGGGTGACCTATTGTAAAAAAGGAATGCAGTGAAAAAATTGCGAACTGCTGTTGTAGGCAGACGTGGGGAAATATTTTGAAACCTGAGATAAAATCTATGGGAAAGCTATTAGATTATCAATAGAGGGATGAAATAAGGGCCATGTCACCTCTTGTCATGCCATGTTATCCAAAATAGTTCAAATACTGTTACTTCATATTCTGAGTTTTCCAGGATATTTCACTGAATTTGTACCTTCATTTTTATTTATTTATTTTGTATTAGTTTGAAAACAGCACTTCGGCCTTCACATCGGACTTTAAAACAATGATATAACAATATTACTATTACATACACCCAAGCCCTAGGTGGAGGAAAAACCACCTAGGCGGGAATCGAACCTGCGACCTCTGGTTTGGCTGGTGAGGACATTACCCCGCTACCACCGGGGTCGGCGGTTCATTCTTGAAATGACATTTTGGAGGAACAGCTGCTTCTTTCTTCAAGACTAGTCACCTGAAGATTGAGGCTGCAAAAATGTTTTGAAAACCTCCATTAAAACTTTTTTCATGGCTTTAAAATTTGATCAATTCCTTTAATGATAAAACATCTAACAGCTACCTACTTGGTATAAATTAAGTTCTTGGAAAGGTGAAGTTTCAATTAACCTTTTCTTATTTGGATTAGATAAGTGATAATTTAAGATTGCTCCTCAAGCCAAAATTCAATTCAAATTGGAAATGTTGACAGTAAAATTGCTGTATTACTTGAAACTATTACATTAAAAAGGCTCTGAAATAGTTCCCAGTTGAACTCAACCACTTCATAGAAAACTGACCATTCTTAAAAATTGTCACAGAATAATCACAGGTTTTCCATTTTGCTTTTCTCTGACAGATGTGGTATGAACTATGTTGAAATGAAATGAAATAATTGACTTTATAATTTCACACACTTTCCAATTTCCACTTTGCAATTCCACACAGAAGTGTGTGGAAAAACTAAGTCAATTATTTCATTTCAATATGTTATGCAAATTCCATAAAGTTACACCTGGGACAACAAATTTTATGAACTATGTTATTGCTAATGAATTTTGAGTAAGTCATATGTGTATTCAATGATGTGAGTTTAACCTTATTTAATTATATTATGCTGACAATTGGTTTTTATATTTTTACTCTGCTATAATTGGGAAATCATTTGCATTAGATCTGCTGTCCAGAACTGCCCAGAGGATGAAGAGGAAAGCATACTTTTGAGTTCAGAAGAAAAGAGAAAATTGCTTGATGCCAAGCACTCTCAAATTCGCCAGCTAGTTGGTATGTACATTTTATTTGCCTCATTTCATTACTTTGAGTAATTTGTTTGCTGTTTCACCACTTTAACTGTTAGTTTTCAGTGGTGGCTTTTCTAATTATTTCATTCGCATGTCGCATGGAAAGGTGCCAAATAGGGTAAAATCCAATCGGGGAATAAGGGACACTTTTAAATTTGGAAATTTAACCTGTGCTGATTTGGACTCAGTTATCAGGAAATGTCTTTTAACCTATCATATAATATGTTTGTGATACTTTTCGGTAGTGTTGTTAAAATGAGTAATCTAGTGCAGGAGTGGGTATGTCGCATCCATCTGGAGAACCTTCCATGTACATGAAATTGTGAATTGATTTTGATTTCCCCTGTTTTGGTGAGTGGTTGAAGCAGCAAACTAAATTCATTAGATGTATTGCTAGACATAAAAGTAAATAGAAGTGTTCAATGCAAAATGTCTTGAACTAAAATTTAAAATTGCTCCAATAAAAATGATTAAGTCCATCTGTGTACCTTTATCAAGTATCGTAAAATGACATTTAGATTTATTAAGTTCTTGAGGGAAGGTAATGGCTGTGTGACAGATGTGGAATGAAATTTTGATCCTAGTTTACTGACACAGTTCTGTTTCTTCAGTTTTGACTCATAATATGGTTTTGCCTTACAATTCTATCACATAACTTGTTAAAAAAGCATTCAGTTGGATTTGAGGCATTAACTTAATATTTTTGGGGCCTATATGCCATCACTAAATTTTTTATACTTATAAATAATGGTAATTAATGTAAGTTAAACCTGAGTGGTTGGTGGTCAAGAATGTCCTGGGACATTATTTTAGCTTTGACTCGCTTTAAAAATGTTATACATTCATGAAACACTTATAACTAGTTCCTTTTATTGTCGACTTTTTTAAAGAAAATTATGTACATATTTTCCCCAGTGAAATGCTGAAGTGATGTTTTGTCCTTAAACTTGTTTTTGAGCTATTTTGAAATAATTTTCATCAGGAAACATGTTTATTAAGGGTTGTATTGATGTTAGTAACCATTAATATTGGAAATGAATGATCAAAGGCAAAAAACTGTGTACTCACATTTATGAAGGGCTAATTATTCTTCATATCCTTTCACTGTAGTTATATTAATTTCATGATTAGTTTGTAGTATTGAGCTCACCAAAATTATGTTAATGGCCTTGTAGTGTGTACAACTTATAACTTCGTAAGTTGTCAAGTTCATATGAGGGAAAATTGAAACTTCAAGTTATGAGGTTAGGGCAGTATAAAATCATTTAAATGAGGTGGATGTAATTGGATTTCACCCATATTGGCACAAAAGTCAGAATAGCATCAAACTTTCAGATCAATTTATATTTGTACATTTTGGATTAGAACAGCATTATTTTTTCTACTTAATGGTGGATAGTTAATTTTTATTTGCCAGAGAACTGGATTTTAATGAGTTTCCTTTGTTTGCATATAATTCCTAAGGCAGCAGTATGGGATTTGAAGGTAATCTGTTCAAGTTATGTTGTGTATGGAATGAATCAATGGCCATCTTGCTGAATTGCTGGCTTTACATTACCTTTCATGTAATTTTTTTTATTTTAATGTTAAATTATGCATGGCCATAGGAAGAACTGCATCAGCATTTTTATATTTTGTGATATTAGTTTAGGTTGTAATTTTTGAAGATCTTGATCCAACTCTTTCCTCTAAGCATGATTATATATATATATATATATATATATATATATATATATATATATATATATATATATATATATATTTTTTTTTTTTTTTTAAGGTAATATACCGGTTAAGGTAGGTTTTTCGATGGACACAACTACCAAACAAATATTTTGTGACTACTAACAAAACACAACCCTAAATTCTACTCTACACCAGGTCCCTCTTCATCTCTGAGTACTTTCTTCCGCCCTTCATCCCGTCCAACATCCCTATCCTGTTCCTTCCCTTTCCACTTTTGCCCAACATTCTACCCTCTATCACAGTCTTCAACATCCCACTGCCGGTCAACACCCCCTTCATCCACTTTTCCTGCCTCCATAGGATTGCTCCCAACAAACCCCTCTCTTCGCCCACCATACCAAGTACTTCCTCATTTGTTTTCTTCTCTGTCCATTTCACCTTCTCCATTCTTCTCCACACCCACATTTCAAAAGCCTCCAGTCTATGTCTATCCTCCTGCTTCAATGACCACGTTTCCGCGCCGTACATAGCTACGCTCCATATCAAAGTTTTTACGAGTCTTTTCTTAACATCCTTACTCAAAGTCCCCGTCATCAACTCCCTCCTCCTCGTGAAAGCCTCTTTGCCTAGCGCAATTCTTCTCCTTACGTCCCTACTACTTTGACCGTGTTGGTCCAAAACACTACCGAGATACGTAAACTGTTCTACCTGCTCTAGTTTTTGCCCTCCTATTTTAATGTTAAGCTTGCCCTTTTTCTTTCTAGAAAATCGCATAACCTTTGTTTTATTAATGTTGATTCTCATCCCATACCTGTCGCACTGAATTTCCAATTCACTCAGCAATGCTTGCAGCCCCTTGGCTGACTGACAAACTAAAGCTTGGTCATCAGAAAACCTAACTGATTTTATGAATTCCCCGCCCACTTTCATTCCTACCTCTAGTTCTTCCCATGCCTCTTTGATCATTTCCTCTGCATACAGGTTGAACAGCAACGGTGATAATGGGCAACCCTGCCTTACACCCCTTCCTAACACTGCCCATCCTGACTCCCCGTTTCCCACCCGCACCTGAGCAGTCTGAGACATGTACAGGTTGCGGATTAGCCTCCTTTCCCTCCAATCTATTCCTATTTTCTGCAGAATACTCATTAGTTTTTCCCAATTCACTCTATCAAACGCTTTTTCGAAATCTACGAAACAGGCAAATACCTCCTGGTTGTGTTCTATATTCCTCTCGATTAATAATCTCATTACTGCAATGGCATCACGCGTACCTCTCCCCTTCCTAAACCCAAACTGATCATCCCCTAAGTAATCATTTGCCCTACTCTCTATCCTTTTGTTTATGATCCTGAGAACAACTTTAGCTGCGTGGGATATCAAACTAATTGTCCTATAGTCCTCACATGACGTGGCCTTTACCTTTTTCGGAATCGGAACTAAAACTGCTCTCACAAAGTCTTCCGGCCAGATAAGCCCATATAGCCTCTTCCTCCCACATTTTCCTAAGCATTTTAAAAGTTCCACGGCAATGTTATCTACCCCCACGGCCTTATTTAGTTTCATCTCCCTTAATGCCCTTTCTATCTCATTGTCTAGTATGCCTGGACCTAAGCTGTCTTCCTCTACGTCATTTTCTTTTTCAATGTCTAACTGTGTTGGTCTGAGTTCTTTACTATACAGTTCTTCTATATACTCCTTCCATCTCTCTTGGATCTTTCCTGCGTCAACTATTACCTTACCCGCCTTATCTCTTACTATTAGCATAGCTCTTCCTTTCTTACTTCCCGATAACGATTTAACTTTGCTGTACAGCGCACCGATTTCACCCTTCCTCTGGAGACTTTCCATATCCTCGCACTGCGTCTTCCACCATGCGTCTTTTGCCTTATTTGTTGCCCGCCTCAATTTATTGTTCAATTCTTTGTACTTCATTTTGCCTAATTCTGTATTTATATTCTTCCATTTTTGCCGCTCATCCATCTTTGTAATCATCTCATCCGTGATCCATGGTTTCCTAGTCCTTTGAGCGTTAACGGTTCCAATAGTGTCTTTTGCGGCTTTAGACAACCCTTTTTTGATCATTTCCCATTTTTCTTCGATAGTAATAAGCCCTTTACCATCCTCCATGATTTTCTCTACCGCCTGTTTGTATTCCTTCCTTTTCAACCCATTTAATGCTTCTACATTCCATTTTCTAACTCGCCGCCCCTGCCTTATCTTTTTGAAACGTACGCTACATTTCATAACAACTAAATTGTGGTCTGAGTCCGCATCCGCTCCCGGAAAGCTGTGGGAATTTATCACACTATTCCTAAACCTGTGTCTAACCAGGATATAATCTAGCTGATATCTTCCTGAGTCACCTGGCATTTTCCATGTATACCTGCGTCTTTTGTGGTGTCTAAACCAAGTGTTGGTGATGACTAACCCCTGTCTCCTGCAGAACTCAACTGCTTTCTCCCCGCGGTCATTCCTCGTGCCCAAACCGTAGTCGCCCACCTCATCACCATCTCTTCCTTCGCCTACCGTCGCATTCCAATCCCCCATCACTATCAAATGTTTCCCTGCAGGAACACACGCGATTATGTCCTCTAACTGATCGTATATCTTATCGACCTCTTCTTCCTTATGGTTGCTCGGTGGCATGTATACCTGAATAATAACTAAGTTCGTCGGTTCTGCTTTTATCTCCACTAGTAGTATTCTATCCGTTACCTGCTCTATGTTGACTACACTTCTTCCTACCTCTTCATTTAATACTATGGCAACCCCTCGTTGGCTCTCGTCCCCACCGCTGTATATTATTCTATACTTATCACTCCAGTAATCCCCGCTATCTTTCCATCTCACCTCGCATAGACCTAAAATATCTATATTTCCCCTTTCCATCTCTCGCTTAACATTCTCCAATTTCCCTGTCCTCATCATTGTCCTAACATTCCACGTTCCTATTCTAACTAATTTTGTCTTCTTCTCCTGCGTCTTCTGTCCTGCTGCTGCTGGTTTTATATATATATATATATATATATATATATATATATATATATATACATTCAAACACGAAATCCCGCCGAACGGCAAATAAATACTCATATATACAGAAACAGATATAAGGTAAAGGGATAGGAACACATATAAAGGACGAACACAATAGAGGTGGGGAAGGCGGAATCGAACATGTGTGTTCCTATCCCTTTACCTTATATCTGTTTCTGTATATATGAGTATATATATATATATATATATATATATATATATATATATATATATATATATATATATATATATATATATATATATATATATATAGATATGTGTGTGTGTGTGTATATATATATATATATATATATATATATATATATATATATATATATATATGTATGTATGTATTTATATACCCACACGCACACAATGTCCACTAAGATAGCACTGTCAAACAAAAACACGCACAATATAAACTCAGAAACTCACATGTATTCCGAATTTTCAGTGGCAATGCCACCTGCCTCGATATTACTGTGCTTATGTATATAAAAGCACAGTAATCAACCCTAAGGTCGGTTTGGTCGGTGATGATTGAGTTCACTCAGTACTAAGCCTGACAGTGTTTGGTTGATTGACTGATCATCTGAGGTGTAATGATTACCCTTTAGGTGTCTCTTGAGTGGAGGAAAAAAGTAAAAATTGCAAGGCGCTAGATCGGGGGAATAAGGAGGGTGTGGAATCGGTTCAAATTTCAGGTTTCGCGGAGCCTCTCCAGTTGTGCGCGAGGTATGTGTACGAGCGTTGTCATGTTGCAAGGTTATTGGCACCAGGCTGCCTTTAACACGACAAACTCGTCGTCGGAGGTGTTTTAGTCTGTATGTACTGAGAAAAATTTATCATTGCCCCTCGGTCCAGGAAATCGTTCACATAAACTCAGTGAGCATCCCAAAACACAGTCTAAAGAAGTTTCATCAACAATTATGGCTTTTCCAGGCTCGCAACCATGAAATTTTACCATGCATCAATTTACAGTAGACCTATAAACAGCATTGTCACCATAAACTGCTACCTTAAACGGTAGATTACCTAATAATATATATAGCCGACAAAAATAAGGGAGATACGTACAAAAGGACACTCACACACACACACATACACACAAATATGTGTGTGTGTATACAATGTTTTTTATATAAAGACATTTAAATAAAGTTACTATTTAATTCCTTCTCAGCTTTTCTTTAGTTATATATTATATTTCATCATTTGTTCTGATTGTATGCTCAAGCTTAATTTTCTAAGTTTTTGAGTAATGCGCAAATGTTTCTACAGAATTTCATATTCTGCTCGTTAACCTGTATGATGTAATTGGTGAAACTGCTTATTTCTTTCAAATGAATAAAGTTTTTAAGGTTTCATATACTTTATTTCTTATGCTGTAAGATTGATGTGATGATGAGCTTGCATGTTCTTTTGGTATTTTTAAATTTAGTCATTGATTTGGGAGGTGGATAAAGATATTGTAATTCCAGCCGTAATTCCAATATTTACTAATTATAACTCGGACTATAACTACACCATCAATGATTATATCTTTGATATAGGAACTAAGTGGCTAAGTAACAGTAAACACTGCAACCCATTCATGATTTGGTATATAAAAGTAATAATTAGTGTATAATATCATATTAAGAAGTAACTATTTTTATTTATGTTTTCAGATAAGTAATAGGTGATATATATTTTAAAGTTGGAATAATCAAATAATGGCTAGCAGGCTTGTAATGTATAGAAATTCTAATCCGCAATTAAATTGAAACTCAGACCACTCCAATTTTGACTCTTTAAACCTGGCTTCACTGGCTGGAATGGTGATTGTTCTTGGTGGGACACCCAAATCAAATAAACTTGGTGATTAGAATTAGTTGACAGGTATTCTAAAAGTGGGTGGTAAGAAATAGTTGAAAGGTAATTAAAAAGTGCATATCTCAAAGAAACCATTTCAGCGTAGATGACCCCACTAGGCCGAACTCAGTGGGTGATACTACTGCTTCATTTACCTAACTATGGAGGTAAGCAGGAATGAAAATCAACCAAGTCATTTTAACTCATTTCTATCAATGAGGTTACCATAAATGCCTTAGTATTTTTTTTATTATGCCTGGAATGCAGGAGTGGACGGGATTCACTGAAATGTTATACCAAGTCAAAATTATGACACTCAGATGTAGCTACATACCTTTTATCTATAGATAACATCCTCGAAAAATTACCCTAGTATTTAAGGAAACATGTGAAATCATCTAGATTCACCAATCAAAAGAGAAGCTCAAATCATTTCTTATTTCTTTAGTTGTATACTGAAAATTAAAAGATAACCGACTGGTGGCCTCCGGAAATCTGACTGCTGACCCTATATTTACGAACATAAAATAACTCCAACTGTATTTTAATTGCATTTTTTACATGATATCATTTGATTGATTGTTATATCAATTCATTTACACAAGGTCTGTCTGGAAAGTATCTATCCATGCAATATTTTGAGAAAAATAGCCTACCTAGAACAGTGTGACCTTATTGCTCTTTTAAGTATTCCCCTTGAGACTTCACACACTTATCCCAGCGTCTCTTCCACTTTTCAAAACAATTGGCAAAGTCCATTTTCGGAATGGTCATCAGCCGCCTCATCGCACTCACATTTTTTTCATCAACGTTAAGAATTTTGTGCTGCAGTTGCAGAGGACTTGCTACGAAAGAAAAAACCATCACCCAGGTTTTCAAAACAAGGTCAACCAGAGATGAGTCATGGATCTATGGCTATGATTCTGAAACAAAAAGCCCAGTTTTCCAACTGTCCGTACCCGAACTAAAGAGAAAAATGTGCTAAGGAGGAACATACTAACCAGCTTCCACTGTGTGCTTATACTGCAAAGATGATCAGGTCTTTTGGTCCTAAGGGATTACAGGTAATCGTTGAAATGGATCTATCAAGAACCAGATTTAGCCACAAACAGTAAACAATAAGTGCACATACGAGGGTAAGCTGAAAACTATTGCACACATGTTGTAGAGCGCAAACAAAAACAAATAGCAAGATTGAGCAAAAAGTACATTGAAGTACAATTTTTAAGTTTCAAAACCATAGATATGTTTTTCAACATAGTCACCATTTAGTCTAACACATTTCTCCCAATGTGTAACAAGTTTTTTCATTCCATCACTGAAAAACTCTTCTGACTTCTATCGAATCCAGGACTTGACAGTAGCCTTCACCTCATTGTCCAAGGTTTAATGATTACCCTTGAAGTGTCTTTTGAGTAGAGGAAAAAAATAAAAATTGCAAGGTGCAAGATTGGGGGACTAAGGAGGGTGTGGAATGAATATTCAATAATCGAGCTGACACATTCATTGGATATTCGAGTTTGCACTGTTCATGTGTTTTATCGACAATCATGGCTTTTCCAGGCTTGCAACCATGAAATTTACTACCAACTGATTTACAGTAGACCTATCAACAGCATTGTCACCTTAAACTGCCTTTAAACGGCAATGAATCTCATAAGGAGTCAAGTTTTTAGCAGTTAAAAATTTGATAATAGCACGCTGTTTAACTCGTGTTAGCATAGCTCTAGAACACGTCTCCATACTCCCACCTCTTGAAATACACTGAATGAACACAACCACCTCAAACCTGCGCATGCGTTTGGAGGGTTTTGCTTCTGAAGGTAATTTCATTGGTGCTCTACAGGCATGTGTGCATTACTTTTTAGCCTACCCTTGTAATTTATTTCAAAGTGCTTATACTGCCAACCTGAGTACACCATGTGATAGTCACTACTCCTACATGTCATAGTGCTGAGCATAATTGTTATATTGAAGAAATAGATAATGTAATAACTCTTTTGAATTGAAACAAACAAATCTCCTGGGCTAAAGGAGGTGGCAGCCAGATTTCACCTTACCCCATATGTTGCCCCATTCATTGCATGACCATATATTTAGCTTATTTATCAGCATAGTTACCTAGGATGGAGTCAGCTAATGTCACATCTACCTTAAATGATTGAAGTAAAAAAAGAGCTTAAAAGACCTAAACAATCCTGGAAAGCAGCATTGTCAGCTACATTATGGCATTTCCAAATTTTTATATGAAATTCTTGTATCCATGTAATTGTACTTTTTGGATTATAGATGAATTTTTTTCAAGATATCACTCATAATTTAACTCCAGGACCCTTTGGCCTGAATCTGAAAAATTTTCCCAACGGCCGCTATGTTACTGTAGGTTTGGATTCATTTTGCATTGTAACTGTATTTCTGCATTGCTCATTTAAGCTTTTTTTGGTGACTGTGGTAAAGCAAATTAAAGTGGCAGAAATGAAGATAATTTTTGTGATTTTTTTATAATCTAAATTGAATAGGAATTATGAAAAAATGTACTGCTTAAATGGCTATATTTTATGTAGTTCAGTAAATGTTAACATGAATGTATAAATAACTAAATAATAACTATAATAACTAATATATTTAGTTACACTATAACTAGTGTAACTATATAACTGTCTAATTGCTCTTGTAGGCTGCAAATATTGATTGTTATGTGATGACAATCCTGTAACATAAGTATGTGTATGCTTATGAAACTCTAATTATTGTCACAAATTGACTGGGAAACTTTTACCTACATTTGCATAATACCCCACAAGCTGCTGCAAGGGCATGTGGCAGGGGGTCCTCGGTCCTAGGTCCTGGATCACCACCCTCTAAGTTTACTAGTGAGAAATTGTATGTTTCTCTCTTTGAAACATTATTTGTAATGAGTTATTTTTTGCCAGCTCATTTGACCCGAGTACTCTAGAATTGAATGGACCTTAGCTTTAGCCCTCTTCTGAACATCTGATAGGGACCTATTGCATATTTTTGACAGATTTGGTAATATTATTTATCAGTGGCTTATATACACAATGCTTAAAAAATATCAATCCTTAAGAGTAACTGAAATGTAAGTAAAAGGATGTGGATTTTTCACATGCTATGACAGCTTTGAACTTCTATGTTTTATGAGGTATATGCACACTGAAGTTCATTAAAAAGCTCTGTGCCAGTAAATTTGATTGAATGCATGTTTTTAAAAGGTGGTGCTGAATTCAATTATGCTAAAGTTTTTTGTTGGTATTTAGCTTATAAAGGTAGGGACATTTGACATAGTGTTTATGGAAAGAATAATAGTATGTATTGTTAATTCAGTCTGAAATGAACATTATTTATTTTTGCATGTTAAATAATTTAGTTCAGAAAACTTGAAGCACCCATAGTATACTCATGTTGTTTCAGTTCTTTTTTAGGCAAATGCAGCTATATATTTCCTGCTGATTAGTATTGCATAGTATACTAAGAATTCTACGTTAATGCAAGTTAACATAATTTCTGGACATTAAAATCACCTGAGTTTGTTGTAAAAATACAATTTAAAGTGTTTCTCAATGAATTATTTGTGAGTGTTTGCTGCTTGATGTTGTAACTGCTATGATTTGTTTAAATATTTGAGGTAAATTTTAAATTCAAATAATTTTAAGTGATGTCATACTCAGAGTGGCATAAAACTAAACTTAAGTTTCTCCCCGAGAAACAATAGAAAAGTCTTTGTTTAGAAGTACTTAAGCTTCTATTATGAGCAAGTTGTGTCATACAAATTTCATGGTTATTCAAGTACTAAAAGTAGATGTATCATTGGAAAGTGGTTAATGTTAAAATTTTCTGCAACATTTCTCTTGTGCACTCCTATTTAAAACTTTCAGAATTTCTTTTCCCTTTGTTACTATATAAACTATAATTTTTCGGGAATTATTTTGGGGAAATTAAATGTATATGAAGACCAATTGAACTATTTTGATAGCAATTGCCAACAATACCTTATTGGACTTCTACAGCATTCTTTCCTCCAATTTCAAGGCATATGAAAGAAGTTATCGCCAAGAAACTGCCTGATGACTCTTCCATAAGGACTCATTAGACAGTGTCACTAAAAATATTTGAAAAGAGTTTAGATAAACTTTCAGAAGGACATGTCTCAGTTTTTAGGAAGCATTTAAAATAAATGGTCGTAGTTATGACTGCTCAATGCAGTTTTTTTATTTTAATTGACAGCCTAAGTAATTAATTTCATTGCAACCTGCTCAAACTAGAAACATTCCACCAATCCTCTAGCAGTTCTTAATGCCATATATTGTATTATTACATGTGGGATTATGTTTTGGTGGCAGTAATAAATAATATTTGAGGTGCAATTAATAGACAGGGGTAGATAAAATTTTCATGCATGAACTACAAAAAAGTTGAAAACCTATGTTTTAGAATTTAGTTTTGCCACTTTCAAAAAATTTATAGAGGGAAAAATTCAGATTCAGTTGAGAAACTCTATTGAAGGACCAAACTATAAGCATGTTTATAGATAGCTCTATGTAGTCTTACATAGGTAACTATTTAATATTTATAAAATTAAGTAGCTTATACTTTATAATGCCTGATAATATTTTTTATATTTTTAAAGTGTATCTAAGAATCACTTAGATAGGTATATAGTATGTTTTTAGATGAAACTTCATTAAACTGCTTAGTAGCTTGGTATATTTAATGCCATGGTGTATAAATTTGAAATTCAATGTGTTGGGTGCTTGAGTTTTCCTTCATATAGCATCCGAGTTAATTTTCATATGTCGCAATCACAATTAAACTTTTGTGGAATACATGCCGTTTGGTGGTGAGTTCGAATGCTGTAGTTATTTGCTTGAAAACAACTTATGGCAACAATTTTAAAGTCAGATTTATTATTTATAAACAGGTATTTTGAGACAAAAGGATGTTGAGCAAGCACTAATTCTTGAGGAGAAAATGGCATTGCAGTTGAAACTTCTTGCAACAGCTGGTCATGGAAATTTGCCTGAACCTCCAAATTATTGTCACTTAGTGACTGAAGATGCAGACAACAATATAATGTGGAAGGAAGTGATTTCTGCTGTTCAGGTAAGATTCTTTAATTGCTTATTACAAGCAGGAAGTATGCAATTATTGTTTTATTCTTCGACAGCCTCAATCAATATTTATGTTAATTGTCGCTTAACTAATCATCCAAATTTATATTTTTAATGTAGGAAGTAAGCCTTCTTGCAAGTTCACTGTATGCATCTGGAACAAACCTTTCTCGAAGTGTTAGTTCTGTTGGAGAGCATCAGAGTGAGGCTTATGTTTCACCTACTTTACCTAAACGAGCTGAGACGTTTGGTGGTTTTGACAATGCCAACAAAGAAAGTCCTGTTACAACTACTCCAAAAGGTTAGACATTTTGTGATCTTATAAAACATTAGGCTTTGCCTTAGCATATTAATATTTAATAATTATGTTAGCTGATCTTTGCACACATTAATACGAATGTGGAACTGATTTTCCTGGACAATTGGATCATCTGTTACGCCTGTGCCATGATGCTGTTATGTGGCAAGATTAGTGATACCTTATGTCTACATCTGTCAAAAATTATTTATATACTTAGTAGTAAAGAAATAAATGAATTCTAAACTTATGGAACAGAGGTACATGAGGGAGGGAGAACATCGGGATAAGTGGACATGGAAGGAGTTGAAAGAAGGAGACTGGGACAGGAATGGACCATTGACTGGAAGAGGTACTAGAAATACTCTTTAAGTACCTTGCTGATCCATAGTCATGAGCTTTTCTTTGGGAGTTATCATCCCTGTTGTGAAAACTCTCACCAGTCAACACCACTTAAACGTTGTGAGACATGCCACATTGGCAAGCTGGCTTCAGAAGATCCCTTTTCTAGGATGGGAAACACCAGCTACCCTTCACACATTTTAGGATCTTGAGATCTTACATCCAAAAGAGTCCTGTAGTGTCTGTGCCATGTTTAGTCTGTATTCATTCAACCATCCACTTGTAAATTACAGTGTAGAATATATGGTTATGCTTTGATTTTATTCTGCCCTTAGGATATGGTTTTGAGTTTAGAATATAGATAATACTTTTGAGTTTGTGTCTAGGGAAACTTGAGAAATTGGATTTGGCTAGACTTAGGTTAGCATTTTTTATTACAAAAGTTTATTTAGTATAATGTAAAAATTGATTTAGAGACTGACAGAAAAATGCTTCCATGGCATATACCTTCACTTCATTCTGTGTAGGTTATGTATGATTCTATATTAATTTTAAAGTTGCTTTAACTTTTCTTCTTTAAAATGTTTATTGTCAGTGAGTAGAGCATTGTCAGATTGGAATTAATATAATTAAGAGTAAATTCAGCCCTTTCATGATAGGCCATTGTAGAGCCAAAATTAAAATGGTTTGTGACTTCTGAATCTTTTCATGTGCAATATTTTTTTCCTACATCACAAAATATGTTTATAATTGTGTTATCCCATACTTTCTGATATTTGTCAGCTAATATTGTACTTTATGTCTTCCTTAAATTGTTTTTTATTCTTATAAAGCGTCATCAATTTAAATAACCTCACTATGCAGCAATACAAAGAGTTATTTTCAGTGTTTCAATGGGGGAGCCATTTAAACCCAATAATGATTAGTGTATCCCGTAAAGAATTCCATCACCAAACAGTGCAACTTTGTATGAGTAAAATTTCAAGCTAATATCTTAGGTAACCCGGTGATACATTGGCCAATCAACTCAAGTAATGATAAATGGAATGTTAATATATTGTTTAGTTACTCTTATTATATAAATGTTATCAATGCCAGTGTAGTAAATCAGTGATTGGGGCATTTGGCTACTGACTAGAGGGCCCCTAGGTGATGTCCTTCGACAATCATATTTGAAATCAAATTTTAAATGGTGTGATTTTCTGATCACTTTTATTTTTTAGGAAACAGAATTATAGCTCTGGCTAAAATTGCCCCCTCTCCCCCATATCCTAAATGTGTGAAATATATTTGCCCTATGGCTTATGTCAGGGTAAGCTCTACCAGTACCTATCATTATCAACCTGCAGGTTAACTGTTATGATATTTATGATTCACAATCAATTTTAAAAGAATATAAATGGCCTTGGAGAATTTAATACTTATATCCAAATTGCTTATATTTAGTCCACTCTAGCTCAAAAATCTCTGATAAACTGATAAAATTATGTAATGTAGAGACATGGAAAAATATAAAATTTTATGACATCTATCATCTGTATCTTGATTTTTCAAAGTGGGATGTTTCCTAGGTTGTCATTTTTTATGAAGTGTAATTTTCTTAAATTCCCATATCTTTAGGGTATTTCTTTAGGTTCATCTTAAAGCAAAACATTTTTTGATTAACTAAAATTACAGGTGTACCTAAGAAAAATGTCACCAAGGATCAGAAAGATCAAGATCAAAGTTCCCCAAGTCCCGATGTAGAAGTTCCATCCTCAGTGAAAGATGGCACACAAACCGGAAGTTCCAAAGACAGTCTTCCTCCTGCCCCACCATCGTCAAAGCTACCGCCGGTAAGAATATAAGGGATCAGATTTTAATTATATTGAAAAACTTGCTTTGCATCATAATCAGTTACCATTATTATTTTTTTGCAGGATAAATTTATGTGGCGTAATGCCATGATTTCCTCAGTCTCACCTGGAGTGATAGGCTCCAATATCGTGGACAATGCATCAGAGTTACCTGCCCTTCTTAGCCTTGGCCGAGAGCAACAGTTGGCTGCTGTACAGCTTTCACACTATGTGTATACCCTTTTATGTATTATTTCTCAACAAATGACTTCAATTGATAGGTAAGGTTTGTCAAAAAAGCAATCTAATATTAGTTTGTTGTTCGTATTCTGCAAAATAAAAATATTAAATCTGTAGTTAAATCCTAAAAGTTTAGGCTCTGAAATTCCTCATTATAATAGAGTGCAAGTCTCCTGCAATACTGGTCATGTATGAAGCAAAAGGAAAAATATGGAAATATCATGAATATATTTTCTCCATGTACTATGAGATTTTTTCAGCCTCTAACTGTGTATTTGGGTTCCATTATAATGCCATTTTTGGGAGCAATGAAATGTGATCAGAATATGTGATAATTTTCTAGTGAGAATTCATGGTAGATTTTAAGACTGTATTGATGGTAGGTCACCCTCTTCAAGACTATCTTGATGGTAGGTTAGCATAGAGCATTTGACATATCCAATGACCATCAGTATGTCGGAGGATGTGTGACAGTGTTTTGTGAAACTGCATCTTTTTTAAACCTTATCCTGACACCAATGAAATGAATTTTGTGCATCTCTTATAGATAGCATTTCTGTATTCTTAGATTTATTCCCTCACTTTGGACTCATCTCAAGTTTCATGGAAGAAAGTTTCTCTCCTTTATAGATGTTTAAAGGCAATGATTCAATCAGTCTGAATACAATGGTTTGAGGCGTTACTTTGTGGAAGCAATTCATATCGGAAAAGAAAATACTTTGTTCTATTTTATTATGCACAACCTAGGTTTTGACTTACAAAGTCTTTGTTGGTTTCAACTTACTCTGCATAATAAAATACTACCTTGATCAAAAATTTCCCGGAATAACCACTGTGTGGCGCTCCCATCGTTCCGATTTGAGTTCTGTTTTTTTTGTTAAATTGGTACATCTGTTGTTGATATTCCCTTTAAATCTTAGTGTCATAACTTGACATTTGCAAAAGTTACGGTCGGTTTTCGGTATGTCCATCAGTGCTTCCTGCGATTTTTCCATTACTTCCTCTCGGCTGCTAAAACGCGTTCCCCGTAATGGTTTTTTAACTTGATTGAACAGAAAGAAGTCACAGGGAGCCAAATCAGGTGAATTCGGTGGCTGTTGGATGGTATTTGTTGCATTTTTCGTCAAAAAATTACGAATAATGATAGCACTGTGCGACGGTGCGTTATCATGGTGCAAAATCCACGAGTTTTCTGCCCACATTTCTGGTCTCTTTCGGCGAATTGCTTCACGCAAACGTCTCATAACGCCCAAATAATACTCTTTGTTTACTGTCTGGCCTTCTGGCAAAAATTCATGATGCACTACACCGTTGGTTGTAATCCATGAAAACCGTCAGCATTGCCTTCTTTTTTGACTGAAAACGACGTGGTTTTTTTGGTCTCGGCTCATTTGGTGAACGCCATTCACTTGCCTGATGTCTGGATTGCGTGTCGTACTCATAAACCCACGTCTCGTCTCCAGTAATGATCCTTTTGATGAATGTGGGATCGGATTCAGCCTCGCAAATCATGTCTTTTGCGACGTCAACACGGTCTCTTTTTTGCATGAAATTGAGGTCTTTTGGCACCAACTTTGCTGCTACACGATGGAAACCCAAATCATTAACCACAATGTCTTGGGCGGATCCATAGGCAATGTTCAAGTCCTCCGCTATTTCTCTGATGGTTAATTTGCGGTTATTGACCAACATTTCTTTTACTTTATCAATTTTTTCACCGACTTTCGATGTCGATGGTCTGCCACTGCGTTCATCATCTTCGATTGACTCACGACCACTTCTGAACCGCTCGTGCCACTGGTAAACGACCGTTTTTTTTAGAGAATTGTTGCCGAAACACTTTTCCAACATTTCCCACGTCCGTGCGCCACTAAATCCGTTTTTTACGCAAAATTTAATACAAGTTCGTTGTTGCAAATTTAAATCCATTTCTGCAATTGTAAAAAATCGCCAACACACACAGAGATAGATGTACTCTTGGCTACGTAACTTTTGCATATGTCAAGTTATGACACTAAGATTTAAAGGGAATATCAACAACAGATGTACCAATTTAACAAAAAAAACAGAACTCAAATCGGAACGATGGGAGCGCCACACGGTGGTTATTCCGGGAACTTTTTGTTCAAGGTAGTATATGAGGAAGAACAAAAAACTATTTTCTTTTCTGACAATTTGAATACCTCAAGTAGATAACATTAGTGCGCTCAGATTTTAGATTTGTAATTCAATATTTGACCATGGTGCTCGGTAGAAAATAAACAGATTTGTGGATTAATCTATGCTGAAACCAAGTACAGTTTCCTTGATGAAATTAGGCTTATCAGTGGATTTTTTAGCAATTTGATGTTCTTCAAAGGTGTAAAGTGCACCTTGAAATGAGATGATCTTGTATAAGACCCCTTTATTTTCATGACTGTGAAAGTAAGACAATGCGCTATGATTAAATTTTCGGTGATCTTGGTCAAGAAAATGCTAAAGAATTTACTATGAGTTCTGACTCAAAAGGTCATGTCTCTTGATTCTGTGATACCCTGAAACATTGGTTTTTTTCGGTGTTGTATTATGTCTGTTCTTACGCATATGTTACTGATTTAATGAACTGTTGAAGTGAAATACTATGAAGGATAAGTTACCTACATTTGATAAAACACCTTCCTCATTTTGACTTCATAACTTTTGATACCTTTTGTTGCTTTGATACTATATGATGATTCTCATAATTTGGGCTCTGTGAATTTACTGCTTTGTTGTTAGTCGATAGTAGTCTTCATTCTTTCTGATGATTATTGATATAAATGGCTTAACAGTAAGCATTCAAATGAGGCCTTGGCAAATATGTGAGGCATTTCAAAAGGTAGCCTCAAACCAGCAGTGATTTTTGCAAAACTATTCATAAAGTGAAAAAGTTAATAAAAATGTCCCTGTTTCCTATGATTTTCCTGTTACTAAGGGTTAAATTTTCATGACACAGTTTTGGTATATTTTATTCATTGGCATACAATAGGAATAGTTGCTATTTGTTTAAATACTTCTTATATCATTTTAGATGTATGCTCTTTCAAAGTAGCTCATTCTGCTCACAGGCATGCCTAATTGTAGCATCAATGAAAACTCTTGGATTGGCATATTACCAGGAAGAAGAGTACATGAAGATTTTCCCAATGCTGAATTTCAGTCTATCCATTGCTTTGATTGAGCCTCTTACTAAGAAATCCAGGAGTTTAATCTGGAGGTTTTGGTGGGCCACTCTGGGCCCTCTCAGTCTCCCCCCAGTCCATATACCCCGGTATGCTGATAAAAAAAATGATTAATTGGTTTCGTATATACTGCAAATGGGTGATCATTTGGCATTAAGTATTGTGGTGTACTTTAAGTGCCATGTCTTCCATTGAAGTAGTAAATGTTTCCTGCAAAGAAGAAAAAGACATTTAATGCCTTTCGACTTAGCATTCTTGAATCATATTGGCCAATCAGGTAACTATCAAAGATACCAATCTAAATATTCACACCATATTTGTGCAGAAATGAGAACTCTCTTTGAAGAGATATTGTCTTCTCTCATGCAGATAGTCAGCATTCATTATATTGCTCTTCTCATTCATGGCCACGGACAGTCGGCCCACGACTCCTTTCTCAGGAAGCCAGATTCATTAATGACTGTGTGGAAGCCATGAATGATACCTGAGATGACATTTATGGACAATTTCAGTTTATGGACAGTTTCAGTAATGAAAGGATTGCCAACCTTTTTCCTGTGACGCATACCTTGTGGAAGGCCTCATTTTTTGTAAAGTTTAAAGTTTCAGTAATGGAATGCAGAAAATTTTCATCATTCTGTATGATTAATTTGTGTCATTTGCAAATAGGTCTCATTTGAATTAAATGGTTGTCTCCCTGTCTTAGTTGAATTAGACCACTTTCTCCTAGTAGTTGCACAATTACCTTTGACCTCCATTGGAGGGCACTCTACCAGTCTATCTATCTTCCAGACTCGTTGACTTACGAACTGGCATTCCTTTCAGGAATGTTGTTATTGGTATTCTAGTTGATATCCACTTACAGAAGCTGCAGAATTGCCATCAAAGAAATCATAAATGTAATGCATGTCAGTGATCAGAATTGCCGTCTGTTTCTGTTCTGTTTTACCTCCTCTCTTAATTCTCAAGTAGTTACACATTTCTTTAACACATGTCATCCGATGAGGTAGGAACTCAATTCATATTTATGAAATAACAATGTATGAGGACTCCAGTGAAGGAGGGTCACTACCACCAGAGGTAAAGAAGATATGAAAATATATCCTCGACTGGAACACACCATATGTCAATGTGTCTGTCCAAAGGTTAAACTGAACCACTAATTAAAAGTATCTTCCACACAGGGATATGTGACTAGGCGTAAACTCAAGCGTCTACCCAATGCCTTAATCACTCTAGTAAAAATTGTGTCTAGGTGGTTGCTGTTTCTCATTGGACCCAAAAACAATATTAAATTGGGAAAAATATATGAACATTGCCCTAAATAATGCCATTACTGTTTGAATTTACTTTTCGCATTACTGGTTTTTAACTGTTTGCCAATAATTAATTTTACTCTGATAAAAGGGTAAACCAGGTAAATGTAAGAAAAGAAGTTAGGTTGGGAGGAAAAGAATAATCTTTGCAGTCACCTTACTGTAGAACAGGCACAGAGTACCTTTCATATGTCTTCTACCCTTTGAGATATCTGGCATGGGTGACCTGATCAGGAGTAATTATCATTGCTTTCACCAATATAGTATACTAGGGGTCATCAGAAAGCAACCTCTTCAACTGTACCAAGGTTGTAATCCATGGGCAGGGTAGCTAAGTATATATGGAGTCTTAAGGTATTACAATATTTTTATAATTGAGACATTTTATCACATTCTTTTATAACTGGTCTCCACAGTAGATGATTACTAATTTCTAATTATTTTTACTGACTGTTGTATAAGGCCATATTTTGCTATGTCCATCCTTATATGCATATTGTCTGCTTTTACTATTGATTAAAATACTCTCTTAGGCTTTTTCATATTGGTTTTGCATCTTATATCAAGCACACTAATTATTTATCATTTAGATAATATTCAAAATGGTGTTTCACTGTAAAGAAAGTTTCCACTAAGAAATCTCAAAGTCGCTATTTCCATGCACCTATCTTGAGCGTAATCCATTCTTGTCCTGTGAAGTATCATCTGAGCCACTTTTAGTGTAGTCAGATTTGCCCAGGCAATTGATTAAGTTTTCAAAGCGGATGTAGTTATTTTTAATTTGACTACAGTGAAGAGCATTAGGCAAATGTCTTATATTCAAATTGATATCAAGTTTGCAGGCCCAGTTATCTGCTTGCAAGGCACAGCTGAACCAAGAAGATGGCCGAGAGCGACGTCCTATTTATAGACATAACCAGCAGTTGGAAGAGCTGCGTAATTTGCAAGACAGGTTAAGTCAGGAGAAGGAAGCATGGCAACGTGAACGTGAAAATGAAGAGAGAGAAGTGGAGGAGAAGAAAGCAGAGCTGTCACGCCTGCAGGTTAGTTAATATATAACCCTGGTGATAATAGATGCGGCCAAATTTGGTAATGGTGCATAATAATTTCTGGTTCATTGCAACTGCTGTTATCTCTTCTATGTTTAGATTCATACTTTGATTTTTTTTTCTTGGTGCATTGTAAAGGCACAGAAATGAATTAATATTTGTTTTGAAAAGATTAGCTTTAATGATGTAGACATTTTGATGCTCTTATTTCAGACATTTCACATCTTCATCGGATATGAAATATTATTTATGTATAAAATTGTCCACATGCAGCAATATTGACTATGTATGTAGCAAAACATGGATTCAGGCATGTGTACGCACAAATATGAAAAAGAACATATAGTGCACAATTCTCAGAATATTGAAAGAATTCGGTCTTTATCAAGGCAAATGTATATGGAAATATGGAAAATGCCAAATTATATATTTGAAATACTTGATGAAATTTCAAGTTTTGAATTCCATTTCATTGTTTTACAATTGTTTGAAATAATTGTGTTAGAGGTATTATATCAATCGAGAGATATCACTTTGGCGTTAACTTTATTAAAACCTGTAATTATGATAATAATATTTTTATTGTCCACTAACCTTACTCATCATTTAGGTATAGTAGTCGTCAAACACAAACCAAAGTACAATGTAAGTGCATTTCTACACTCTGAACATCCTTAGTAAAAGAAGAGCATGTGCATTGAAGTATGTCATGAGAACACAATTCATTACAACTGCTTATCATTTAAAAATTCATTCAATGAATGTAAAAACATGTCCAAATATATGCGGATGCTCAAGGTCTTTTCTTCTTAATATTTCCAAAAACTCATTTGAAGCAGCACATTTAGTGTTCCAATTATTTTCAATTGATATTTACTTTCTTTTTATAGGTTCCACATGTGCTTTTATTAAACAGCACATTTTCATGTTATAAAAGTGAAATTTTGGCTTTTAAGTTCTATAGCTGAATTAAAAAAAAATGAACTTAATCTAAATGCAATAACTTATATTTTAATATGAGGACAATATTTAAGTCTCCATTTCAGTTAAAGTGGCTTATAAGAAGGGTTTGGCATTATTTTTGCTGTCGAGGGATAGAGGTGATATCCAATTGTAAATCCTATATCTTCATGGATTTGAAAAAGAATGTTAACCTGATGAATTTTGAATAGATATCAATGAAATAGATGTTTGGTTAAAAACTTCAGGCTTCTTAAAATGCACAGCTCACTATGTGTAAACAATATTGGATATGACTTCACAATACTCTTCTTCTGATACTACACATAAGTTGAGTGGCTCCTCTAACTCATTCTACCACTGATTTAGCATTGTAATGATGATGTTTGGGAAAGGCTAAACATCGTAGTAAACAGTAATGACATTGGTCTAACATGGGTACAAGATAATGGTTCTCATAGAGAATAGTAGCTAACTATGAGTGCCTGTACTAAATCTGTATTCTTATATGTGCTTCAACAGCTGTTCACAATCTAAAGCACTGAAGCCCTGCAAGAACTAATTTTGCTAACTGATTGGTTGTTTTAGGAGCAAATTCGTGCTGAGCAGGCTGATATCACTCAACAGAGAGAACAACTTTACAGGAAAATGGAGATTCTGACTAGTCAGGGTATTCTCATAAGTCCTAACATGCCTGTTGTGACATCAGTCCCTCATGAAGAACAATCTTCGAGTGTGGATATACCTATTGTCGGGCCCCAGAAATCTGGGAATGGAGATTCTCCATTGCCAACTCCCTCTCCACCTGGGAATGATGGGAGACGGACTCTTAAAGGAGATGGAAAATGGAAGGGCTCTGCTTCTCTCAACCTGGGTCCCACGCAAGGGAAGGCCTCTCTTCCCCTCAACTTGATTAGTGCCACCAATCAGCAGAAAGCTGCGCAGGGAGTGGTGCAAGTGAAACAGCAATTACCACTCAAGTTGGCCACCAAACTGGGGGCCAGCGGGAGTAGTTTTATTTTGCCTGGGGGTGTTGTTGTGGGTCCATCAAGAGATGGTGTGCAACAGATCCTGCCTTTAAGACTCAGTCAGGCTGCAGCAAGTGGCGGGGCCAGCACCGTGAGTGAAGCAACGAAAAAGGGTCCACTTTCTGGTGCCTGCAGTGGCCTCCCTTACCAGAGGCTCAGCCTTGGTCGTCCATCAGTGACTAAAGTAGAGGAGGGGGCTGGATCAGGCTCAGCCACGTTACCATCGCAGCCAACGCATGTGCGTACTGGCAGCAGTCCTGCTATGATGCAAAACACAGAGTCTCAGCAGCCATCAGGGTCTGTGAGTGGAAGTGGTAGTGGACGTACTGATACATACCCAAAAGCTCGGGAGAAATACAGAGTGACCAGTCCAGATTCTGCTCCACGGCCCAAAACAGGCTCAGGTCCAGCAGCATCCGATGAAGAAGTAATTTTTTTCTGACGTACAATAAGTTTAATTGCCAGCCTTTGTGTGACAATCGGAATTCTTTTGGGGGGTGGCATTATTATGAAGAGAAATTTTGCTCTGGTAATTGATTTACTAACAAAATGGTTTCATGTTATATTTGTATGTCATATTCTTGTTTTCCTCCGTTTTTATATGTCAGGATGATATTTTTATCATAATTTACTATGTAGTTTTAATGCCCCTTGTGGCATGTTTTTAGCATGTGTACAAGACTTGTTATATTCTTGATGTGCCATGTTTGGCACTTGATGTAGTTGTTAGTGTTAAATAATTAAACATTGTTGAACTCTTTACATTTTATCTGACTGATTCAGACTGCAATCTTTGTGTGGTTTTGTGTGATATGTTTTTTCAGTACTTTTTAATGTCTCAGTTATGTTTCTTCATGATGATTATATAGTTTTCCATGGTAAAGGTTTGGAAAACATTTTCATTGGTAATGTGAAAATTTGTCGGTAGTTCATAGTGAATGTCTCATTGTTCCAGCAGCCATTTTTGTGAATGAGCATTTTATAGGAAAATCTTTAATCTTCATAAGTTAAAACAAATCATTTCTTGACATTCTGGATGAGATCCTCCCTACCCAGTGTTGTTTTCCAATTGTATTTTGCAATTGGTCTTACACTTCTTGGTGATGGTCTTTCATTCCTTATTTAATACACTAAAGATAAAGTCTGCTTTTTATACTTGTATTTACTTTGTAGATAATGCACTGTCTTCCCATATGCATGTTAATAATAAGGGAAGAGGCATGCAATGGACTGTTTGTACCTCTTTCAAACAATTAAGACAATAGTTTGCTTGAGTGGAAGGTTGGTGATTGATCGTATTTTTTCCAATTTTCTCGATATTTTTACTCAAGTAAATGAGGTGTAAGAAGGAACAATCAGGATGTTAAAGTAATGTTTTTATTGTGTACAGTCGTGAACTTATTACTTTTGGCACTGTTAATATATACTAAAGCTATAACTGTGAAATGGCAGGGGTGTGTTGGTATACAAAAAAGGCCTACTTGTGCATGTCTTTCCATTTGTGTAGTAAAAAAATAATATTTTTGTAAGGTTCCTCATTCTTCCACTGGTGTAAAGCAATTCTATGCAATAAGTTGAATTCTTGTGGTGTCTGAGCTCACCCTTTCCTTGTGCTCAAAGCTTTACCTATGGATGTGTGCTCATATGTTCATATTATGTGTTCATTTGATGGCTGAGACCTTATTAAGTGTGAATGTGTGTTCCTCCCTCCTTTTAATAGCTGATTCTTATCATTCCTCATTTTTCTGGGATCAATTGTTATCAGGAATATCCTTGAAGGGTATGTCATCAAAGTATTATATGTAACATAGTGAAGTTGTATCCTTACTTTGATAAACTTTTGAGATGCAATAGATATCGTGCAACTTACTGATGAGTTGTATTAGAGATAATTATTATTTTATTCTATTAAAAATGAACTTTGAGTACTTGTACCCCAGTTAATTTTGATGATTAACAGCACCTGTTGGACAAAATTCCAGTTAGGAATTGGACAATCACCTGTGTTGCTTTAGAATCAGGAATTGTGACAACAAAATGTAAATAACTTATTTATTGTAAATAAACAATTGTATACATCTTAATGTTAACATTTAGTGTCTTCAATTTATTTCGATAACTAAGATCTCTAATCCCAAATGTGTATTTACAATCATCTCACTGCCATAGTAACAGCCTATCCTATGTGTATTAGTAATTCCTAATTTCCACAACTTGCAAAATTATTTAGAAAAATAAGCAATCACATAAAACATATAGGAAGGAAATGACTTAAGGTTCTATACCTCTTTAACCCTATAGATACGTTGAGATCAACACCGACAAATTACATTTGTCTTTGCAAAGCTGAAAGACTTAAAATCTGTAAATCTCAAATTAAATTGAATCATTCATAGGCATGTATTCGACATTGCCATTCCAGTAAATCACATTCACACCTACGATTTGAAGATCGAATTTGTGAAACCGTAACAGTTCTGGTATTGTCATCAAATTTACACCGAACATGAAAATTGTGAATTAAAAATGTATAAGTCTGACCAACCCACTTTTCACGTACATATATTGAGCGGGGATCTTCACTGAGAACACTCTCTATAGCTCTTTTTAAGGTAGTTTCACAAGGAATACCAGCAGTTTCGTTTTCCTGAACACCATCTACTATATTTAGTCGGGTCAATTCTTTCAGCTGTCCTTCAGCTCGTCCACTAAATTCAACAGAGAGCTTGGGTAAAGGAGGTTTTGATATCCAAAGAGGCACAGTCACATTATCAGGTGCTAACCTTCCTGACTCTTCGTCGATTCCAGGCGATGGGGTAGGACTCCCACTCAAGTCATTAGTATTTGCAGCAGATGCTTGGGCAATTGAATGAAGTCCATCTTCTTCACCATCAGGGGCTTCTCTTTCACAGTCAAAACCTAAAGCAGCATTGGAAGTATTAAGTGACTCAGAAGAGGCGTGTTTAAGTTGGGATTCAACGTTAACCCCAAGAGCATTCACAGCTCGATCTCTATCTTCAAGCTCTCTTCCATCAATCATGCGTCCAACCGTTACTTCCCCTAATCCACAACTATGGTGGGTAGAACTGTTGAAACTGCCTGGACAATCGTATTCAGGAATATACGGCTTTATGTCAAGAACTGGTGTTCCATCAATCATGTCAACACCAGAAAAGTACACCGATGGACCTGTGAAGGACAGGATGATCTTAATAATGTCATTTCGCTACAGACTAAGACTTCCTGCAGACCCTTTCAAACGAACAATACATTAAGAGCCATTAAACATGATTATTGTGATATACCTTACCCTCAACTTTCTCAATTTTCACCAACGATAAACCGATGGGGGAAGGTCTATGTGGCGAACGCGTTCCAAATAATCCTACTCTGCTGCCATTTAGCCTTGGTGGTGTGACTTTAGCTCGACAATGGGTGGATTCATTCTTGTGAAAGTAAAACAATATCCTAAAAATGAAAATAATTTCCCTTCATTCTTAAAAGAAAGAAAGACTCACTAGACAAGAATACTACCGCCAGCAATGACATATCTCATTCGATTTCAGTAAATTTTTGCCGTCTGATGCTTGGCACCATTTGAAAATTATATTTCAAAAGATAACCAGAGACTATATAGTTAATACTGCCAATTACCACATATGAGAGAAGAGTTCAATCCCGTCTAAGGAGTGTTCTGGATTGGTGAAGACATGGTTAAAAATTTTTAAGACTCCTTGGCTTTGTTTACATACACCGGGTTGTCGGGGAGTTCCCCTTTTTTGTGGAAACCAAGTTGATACAACACCTATAGGCTGCAAGGACAAGGGCTTCTCACAGGTGTCTGTAGATTCTTGCGGTTTCCTCTCTGGTGAAGGCCTTGAACTGCCATCCTTCGTCAAATTAGCTTGGCAGTCTCGGCACTTCCATGAAATTAATGTTTCTTGGATTCTCTGAACATCTTTATGGTGAGCGAATGTCAAGGACTTTATCTGCTGCCTTTAAAGTAAATGATAATCAATGTAGTAAATCAATGATGTCATTGCTAATGAATTCGGCCTACAATGATGCTTCAAAAGAAAGAAGTCAAAATCGAACCCGAGATGAAAGAGAAAATGCACATTAACCTACCTTAAATTATTTATTTCACTTCTCGCAACACTTAGTTGACTTTTTAAGAGACGGTATTCGTCCCCAATTTGCTTCGGAGGAGTAGCCGCCATGTTATCACGAATTCCGACTATGCCTTGTTTATTCCGCGATTCGAGTTTACTATGGCGTCTGGCGACCAATGTTGATACTGATTTTCATGGCGTATTGCTTTATCTCGTATAGCGGATCATGTTCATTTAAGTGAATTTTGTGAGAAAATGTGAGGTGAAAAATGATCTATTTGTAATTCTCGGCAACAACTTTGGTGGATGGAGAGTTACTGTATTCAGTTTTCAGTGTGAAGCATTTTCAAACACTATTTAGCATGTGAAGATGTTATATTAATTATAAACATTGTGGTGAAGTGTCAAAAACAGTTTCTAGATACACGAAGAAATCATCGAATTTCGAAACATTTCTTATGATGCGTGCAGCTCTGTTTCCAGTGAGAAGTGATTTCAGGAACACTTTTTCGCGCGTTTAATCTTTACTTAAGTGTCCTAGGATCTTTTTCGGAATCGCTCGATTTTGTTTTGACTTGACATACATATAACATTGTTTTTATTTCAAAATGTGTTATTCGTACTAATTTTTCGTCATAGATAGTTTCGCAGGCATAGTTAATAGTTTTTAGAGTAATTGTCGCCCTACAAGACATGGCATTCATGGAAAGGGCCGCCCTTATAAATATATAAATGGTGTTTAATGATATTACTGACAAAATGTCAGCGTTTAATGAGCATCAATTCGAGAAGAAGTTATTGACTCTAAAGGATTCTCAGGATAGTATACAAACACTATCTTCATGGTGTCTCCAGCACCGCCAACACCATAAGAAAATTGTGTCAACATGGTTGAAAGTTTTGAGAAAAGGTAACCTATACGACTGTTTACATCAAAGTAAAACCGTTGTTTGATTATATTTCTGTGTATATGGTGATAAAAATTGTTGTACATTTTTCTATTTATAGTTAAGCCTGATCAGAGGCTCACTCTATTTTACCTTGGAAATGATGTTATACAGTATAGCAAGAGAAAGAATTATGATTACGTTCAAACATTTGCTCCTGCTCTCCAAAAGGCCACTACCCTGGTTAGGTGAGTGTTGAAAGATCATGATAAATGTATATGTATTCATTGCATAGGGTAAAAATCCTATTTTTAACTCATCCGCCAAAGACATAGGTTTTGGATTGAAGATACTACAAATCGATATAACGTGATTTATGGGTAAAGGGTCTGTATACATTTATTTGTCTCCAGTCGTGAAGTGTTTCGTGTATTTTATTCCTGATGTTCAGCTAGAAGCATAGCCTTAGAAAACTATGCAAGTCGTTTGGCATGTAGTTCGAAGCTAAAATTACATAATAAGCCAGCGAAGAGCTGAGTTTGTTAACTGCGTGCCATCTCATCTTACACTTGATTCCTGATTCATCTTTGCATAATTTACGTCATTTTTTGTTTAGTTTTCAGCTTCACTGGTGTTTAAAGTGTCATTTTAATAAGGCCCAAGGGTATGCCACATCGTTTTTATTTTCTTCTGCTAAGAAATGAAGTCTATTAGATAGAACAGAAGTTCCCAGAGTATTAATTGTAAAAAAAAACTTTTACAACGGTAAGAGTACGCGAAAAAACTTAGGGTACCTGATAAAATTATTTTCACATTTTTTCGTCATTTTTTGCGGTAATTGAACCAATTTCTTTTAACAGTTAAATGTATTTACTGGTTTTATAAAAACCCATTTCCATAATGATGAATGAAACTCATACCACATAAAATCAATTGTGAGCATACTTATTTACTCCTTAATTGTAGTTTTATAATGTATATGAGAAAGTTGGAATTCATTTCAAATCAAATACTAATTATCATTTTATACTACCTTCCAAAAATGTCTCAATTCTACCAGGGATAATAAAGTAAAGCAAAACATCTTGAGGATATTCAACATCTGGGATGAAAGAGGAGTATATGATGAAGCATTTATTTCTGATCTCACGGGACTTTTGTCTACATCCACCAAAGGACAAGCTAGCGAAGCAGTGGTTGTTAATGATTTTCAGGTAAGTGATGCATTAAAGAATGGTTGACTCAATAAAATAAACACTGTGAATAAGCAACAGTAACAGCCATGATCAGGTGTACTCCTTATTTTATTGTTATGATATCACTTATTTTTTCGTGTTTTTTTGTGTAGCCTCGTATATTAATTGAAAAAATCAAGAGCTGCAAGGAATGTGAGGATGAGACTGACCTGTTGCTGAAGAAGTTAAATGATTCTCACCTTTCACTGTCAGATGTTGATGCACTTCGTGCCAGTTTAAAAGGTTTGTATATATTTTTTTCCATATCCAATCATTATTTCCATGAAATAGGTTTGAGTTCAATATTTTAATGTACTCTCATACTGTTACAGATCGACGCCAAGGGGATGATGCTGTAACTGAAGTGGAGGAAGGGGTAGCAAAAATTGAGGCGTATGTGCGAGCATTGGAATGTGAGCTAAAAGAGAGAGCTGTCTTGATTGAGCTTCTGGATCAAGGAAGTATATTTTATGATACCCAGAAAGGAGAAGCTAAAGTGGTGGCCAATGTGAGCAATGAGATGGCATTGTATTTCATAATAATTTTTATTCCAAGCATGTATGACATTCAATATTATCTATTCTGCTGTTAACCCTAGTTGTTTTTTAATATGTGAAGGTTATCCTACCATTCACTAATTATTTTTCAAAAATTCAACTGTAAGCTATTTTCATCATCTATAAAGCTGCACGCAACTTTTAATGAAATGCAATGTATTTGCTGAAGAACAATTGCGTTGCTATTCTTTTTTTTTTACTTTTGTAGGCTTATAAGAATTTTGGAGGAAGAGTGAAGAACTTGAAGAGGAGGTTAGATGAACTGGTACCAAACCTGAAAGACTGCAGTCCTGTTCCATCACCTGATGTAAATGCACCATCCCCTTCACCTGATTCAGACATTGAACTTCCCGAAGCAGCAGATGCCATTCCAGGTAAATATATTTTCCTGTTTGGTCTGTGCTGGGTTTATATTCAAAATTCTAAAGAAAAAGAGTAAAGGAGAATGACCAAAGCTATTGTGATGAACTGGAAAAGAGTGCAATGTTACTAAATAATCTATGAGAATTGATAAATTGTTTTGAAGTTCAGATTGACATAAGTATTTCACTTGCATAATTCAATTAAATTTACTGTTTTAATATGTTCAAATGTATTTAACGATTTCAAATTGAACTTGGCACATGATAACATTGGGTTCTTGTGCCGTTTATCTGAAGGAATATTTTTCAAGGGTTTTGGATATGTTGGTCCAAGGTTTAGCTCTAACTTTGGTGGATCCATGCTCCTTTGCTGATAACCTAAAAATAAATATGTCAAACTGTAACTATATATTTTACAACATTGTGCAATCTTAATCTGCCTCAAAAATGAAGAGAAGCAAGTAAATGAATTTAGTCAATATTTGAGAGTATTAAATACTCATCCAATGGTATAATACTTTGAGATGATGGCATTTGAAAGCTTATGGTATAAATGATTCCACTCTCTTATTGCCAGCTATTCAGCTACATCTTTCCTTGTTTAATAGAATTTCAAGTGTTGTTTAAAGGCTTAGAGAAACATATATTTTTGATACTTAATAAAAACTAATATAATAGCCTTTATCAATATACATCACCATAATTATGCAGCTTCCCAGTTATACCATTCTCCCTGAATAACCTCAATACTGGGTTGAACACAACTTTACTATGGCCGATGCCCACAATTTGTATACAAATGATAGATTTTCTAGAATTCTGAGGGCCACTTTAATATGCCACTGTTGAATATGTAAATTGTAATTTCTTACACAGTATTAACATAACTGCAAAAAAATCATGTTACCATGAAATTGGCAACCAAGCAATTACTTCTCCCCAGTTCTATGCATATATATACAACCGAGAGAAATTTTCCTTTTGAGTGTCATTCTGGGTAGATAGATAAAGGTCTTTATTTGGGTGAAATTGAGACCTAATGGTCACTTCTTTCATCAAGAGTGTATTCTGCATATAATTGCTATGTTTAGTGTACACTTTTAATGATTTTGCTAATTAGTTTTTTAACACTGATGGACCAAACATATGTGGGGGAAGGATTCAACCTTTAATATGGCAGGCAAAAGTTTCTCAGAATTTCTCGTGGTCACAGTGTAAGTAAGTTGTATCTCTAATTGCATTATGTAAGTAAAATTCTATGGTTAATGATGCCATCCACTATGCAACTACTTCCACAATTTTGGGAAATAGTAAGGAAAAGGACCTAATTTTTTGACGAAATTGGTGCATTGTGTGCAATTTGAGAATTCCTGGTGAGATGATGTTCTCTTAGGGATTTAAAGTCTTGTGCCCTCTAATTACCCTCACTAGCTAATGGATTGTTGGCCTCAAGTAATAGTCAGTTTGCCTCAGCCAATTACGCTGCATGAGAGGGGATAAGTTTGAGGGTTGTGTCCACATTATACAGCTTATGAAGTGACTAATTTTGGTTTAGGTGAGTTCAAGTCTAGAATTTCAACTATTGATTGGAGTGCATTTCAAATGCCCATAATCAATTGTAAACAAGCTTGTATTTGGGTTGAGGGGAGAAAAACCAATGTCCTCCTTCCCTAAAACCTAGTGGCCTCCTTCCTTTATAATTTCTTCTCTGAATTGTTCTTTGCACACCTCACATCCAACTAAGGTCTACCTCTCCTGTTATCCAGAATGGGCTATAAGCACTCTCACAGTAGAATGTTGAATGTCAGAATGGGGCCTCCATTAGTAATAAGGGTGCTATCTCTTTTGAGGACAATTATAAAAAATTCCCATTACCCCTGAGGGTTATATGATAAGAAATTTATGATGGTTACCATATGAGAACATATATTAGCAGTCACTGCGACTGAAATTCAGTGAGTGAAGTAGTTGGTAGTAGTATTTAGAGGAGGCAAGTGACTGCTGAGGTCATTTGCGCCATATGGGATGGACAGGAAAGGATGAAGGGTGGAGAGAAACCCAGTGTCGGCATTAGCCTACTCTTTGCAAAAGGTGCCAAGGGGTCCACAGCTTAACATCCCATCCGATGGATGGCATACTCACTCAAAGTGCCCTCCACAAAGCACCTCAAGTAGGGAATCGAGATACCTCTGAAAAATATTCAACACCGCCGGGATTCGAACCCGGTCCCTCTGGGTGGGAAGCCAGTACGATAGCCACCGCACCAATCTTGATGTAGAAGTAGTTTTTTGATTGAGTTGGTAAGAATACTACTTGCTTGACTTATAAAAATAATGTAACTGTCCTAATAAATGATAAACCTTATCCCCTATTAACCAAAATATCTTTGAGTAAAACAATGTAAACAATTTTCAGTTTTTATGTGGCATGTTAACATATGTGTCGGAGACAGAATTAATTCCATTATTTTGGGCCCAGCTCTGGTGAAGTTTATTTATGTCTGAACTCTTTGAAAGAATAAATAATTCCCCATTAATACATAATAGGAGCCATATGATGTATGTTGAAAATGTCTTAGTCTCAGGAAATATAAGCTGAATGTGCTGGTAATAATATGAGACAAGTTAGCAAATCCTAATTGACACTTATGCCAAAGTGGGCCACACAGCTCCCTTGAACTGGAGATTTGCTTAATTATCCATTAATAAAATCTGGGATGTGTAAATAGAAGGAGTGAATATGATTTTAATCTGATTAAAAATCTTGATTTTGTTTTTTTTCACTTGTGCTTCATGGCACTTCTTTGGTTCTTATTACATTTTAATTGTTCTTTTTTTAATCTATTATATATCTGCATCCAATTGCGGAATAAAAATCTATAATTACTTACTTTTGATTCTTATGTTTTTGGTTTATTTCAATTGTATTTCAAATTCAGGAATAAAATATTAATTTGTAAAGTAATCTGTTGTCAGGGTATACTCCAGAAAGAGAAAACAAATATATTAGAACTCCGAATGAGATGGTACATGGAAATCGGGAAATAAAAAGCCGTATGACCTTTGCCTGCAGTTCACCCTTTTCCAATTCAGGTATGGTAACATTGATCATTTACATTCTTTAAGGTGACAAAGGACTTATGAATTTCAGATTCAATAATTTATAGAATCCACTGAAAGAGTGGTACATAAATATACTTTGAAATTTTCCATTTTGTTAAAATATAAAACTTAATGTGGAGTTTTATATAAAATCAAAAAAGTGCTTCATAAAGGAAATGGGATTATTTGCATTGTGTAACAAATGAGATTCACTTTGTCAATATTAGAGTGAATTTTTAAGACAGATATTTGAAATATTCACATTTCATGATAGCTTCACCTTTTAGGATTCCCCATTAGACAAAAGTTAGGTGTATCAATAAGGTTCATGGTTGCAACATTACAAGAAGATCTCAAAAGTTACTAGGATTAATAAAACTGTGGGCCGTCTATTGAAAACATGCTACTACCACACAGTTCTTGTTTAAGGAAAAATTCTGCTATGAATATAACATAATGAGTGAAGAAGCCTGATTTTCAAGGAGAAATTTTGAGATGCTGTGAAGTTTTTAGAGTAACAGTTAAAACAAAATTTGTTTGGCATTGAAGGACTATATAATTAAATGTACTGATTAGATTTTTTGAAAGAATGAAGTCTTGACTTATGGAACAATAGGCCCTGTTTAGGCATACTCTTAAACTAACTTCAATTTATGTTACTCTTTTATTTTTAATTCATAATCATTGAACAACTTTTAGCACTTAAATGCTTTTTCTTTGTTCAATTGTGTTTTTGTATCTTTACTAGATGTTGATAGACAAAGGTACCCCCATTGTATCAGTCATTAGGTATTCATATCTTTCGTGGTGATCCTTTTTTGCCTTTTAATTTTTAATGCAGATGCAGAATTCATGTTTCTTTTTTTATTTTTTTTTAAATCTCTTATTTAATTACCTTCCATCATATGTAACCTAATTTTAAACTAAAAATGAATTTGGGCGAAATTTGTTGATGGGAACGTACTTCATCATTTGTATATATTATTTACACCAAGGAGCTACAACCTAATCTTTTCCCAAATTTATCTTCAGAGCTTCATACAAGACATTAACACAGTTTTAACTAAAAAATGAATGGAAATGATTAGATAATACTATTGAATTTTTTAAATTACTGTAGAGTCTGTAACTCATATGCTTGCCTTGGAATATTTATATTATCATTGTAATGTAAGTGACTAGTGACAACTTAGTACTATATTTGCTGGGGTATTCTGAGAACTCCAATTCACTTGTTGGAGGGCATTGATCTAAAATAAGATTTTTTCCTTTTCGCAACTCTCTCTTCTGACCAAGAAATATTTATTTCTCACATGTTACACAATTTGTTGAGTGGTCTCTTTATACAGGCTTCAACCAAAATCATCTGAAAATTATTATTCACTGATATTCAGTAATTCGTGCACATTACATTTTTGTGCCAATGCTACTGCTGGAATCCAATTAATTCATCAGTCAGCAGGAACTTATCTAAGTTAAAACTAGTAAAAACACGGCCTTAATCACTGGAAAAAAACCTGTCCACATCCATTATAATTTAAGGTAACCATTTCAAAATGTCTATTATTCTCTGGCCTATTCACCTAAATGTTTTTGATAGTAACAAGTAAAAACTTGTGAGAGGGGACTATTTTCTAATTCCAAAGCATAATTTAAAAATATTCATTATTCAGAAATATATTCAGGGATGGTGTATGTATTCAGAATAATGCAGTTACGTACGTTCCAAGTGCAGGCTCATCAGAAGTAAATTGTGCTTAATTGCATCACAGCTACAATTTAGTCACTTTTCTGATATTAAATATATTCAACCATTAACCGTAATGATAATATTGACAAATATATGCTCCTAATGTTGTGTGGTTGAACTTAAAAGAGTAAGTAATAGCAATGCCTCAAGAAGATGAAATATCAAAGTAGAATAAAATATGTAGCCCTAGTGTTAACCTAATATGTTTTTACTTTTTTTATTGGAATTGTGGGAAAGTGCTCACAGGATTTACCTTACCAATTCACCCAGTAGGTTAGATATCAATAGTAGCTTAATGGTGAGATCATCATCATTGCTTGCATGATTCCTATGGTTAATTAAATGGAGTTATACGCACAATTCTTATGAATTATTCTCAGAATTTAAACCGGGTTAGGTTCTGCATTGCTGCCAATGTTTCAATAGATGACTCGTCCATTGTCTTCAGTGCCGAAAACGATGGACAGAGTTGTTGGTTTTAACATCCGCAGCAATGGAGAACTAACGTGGTGTAAAGTCCATGAAGAAATCTCCATGAACATATGTCAGAACCTCATTAGATCCTTTTTCATAATTCTTTTGTTGGCTATCCTAATCCATAATTTAAAGGTCCTCATGTTGAATCACCTTTCCATATAATACCCTCACCATAATGTTGGTCTCCTAACAGGAGATGAATGTGGTTTGTATCAAATGTTTTCACAGTATTAGGAAAAGTATTAAAAGGACTATTTTATTTAATATGTTTTATTATTAAATGTAGGTGATGTTTAGTTTACTCGGTAAGGTTTGTTGTACATTGATAATGGTGTGTATTGAATATATTTCTGTGGTTGTATATGATGATGTATTATACATAAATAACACTAACCCTTCATGAGGAATGGTATGGCTTATTCATATGAACAAAATGAAAATTCAGTGGCAAGTTTGAAAATGGTATTTATGTGTTATTCCATCATTAGTTCATTACCTGATTATGTTTCTCATAGTGTATTCCCATTGTTAATAATTATCAAGATATCAAAATAGGTGGGCCTGAGAAAAAGCAGGTTAAACATTTTCCAGATTTAGGTGGTATTTTGGGCAAAAATGGCATTTATAAGAACATCAGGAGAAAAATTATATTATTGATGGAAGCATTCATCTAGAAGAGAGAATTGATGACTGGAAAATTTTAGAAAATGGTACAATACATATTAGAGAGACATCAAGATTAGTGGCCTCTATGGTTCAGAAATTCGGTCTTTGTGGGACTTGGACATTAATATATTGGTGCCTTTTGAGATTTTAAGATAAAGAAGAAATGGAAAAAAGAAACTGGATAGAGGGCAAGATATAAGTGTTTTTATGTTTCAGGAAAAGGGGAGGCTGTTGATGAAATTTGAAAAAGGTGGAAGAAGTGATTAGTGGTGATAATGAGAGGAAGTGGGGTGTCTTGTGTTAGAAGGCAGATTTCAGATAAACTGGGAAGAGGGAGGAAAGTAATAGGCATTTTGGATGTTATGAAAAAGGCTAGAAAATGTGAGAAACTGAAGAAGGAATTTCATATGGGTGACAGTGTTTTGGCATATGTGGGTATATCTTTTTCAAGAAATTATTACTAATAATTAAATGAGATATTGGGATAAAATTTATTCTCCATATTAATTGATTCCTATGTATTTAATGTTGTTAATTACAGCCGTTAATGCTGATTTGTTTTAAGGAAAACAGGTTGAAGTATCTCGCAGTATGGAGAAGATAAGAGGCTCACAATGTGATTAACTTTCTTCATTTGAAAGGTTACAGTGCATGGCAAATTCAAGATGAAATGATATCTGTTAATGGAAATGATAGTCTGTTATATGGCACAGTTGAGAGGTGGAAAAGGAATGTTCAAACTGGGTACATATCCCACACAGTTGATCCAAGAAACTGGAGGCCATCAAACTCAAGTGATGCTGCCACAGAGAAAAAAGTTAGCTTTATAATAGACCAAAGAGCAACCATCCAATTGATCATGAATGAGACTGATCTTAGCAACAGCAGTGAGTGGAAAAATATTCACAAAGAACAGCACATGTTAAAGGTGTCAGCATTCTGAATGCCATAACTATTGGCTTTTTCAGAAGCAGACACTGCGCGAACTTGAGGGGATATATTTAATCTTTTGGAGCAAGACAAAGAAAATTTTTTTGGTCGCCTGGTAGCAATGGATGAATCTTGAATCTATCAATATGATCAAGAGTAGTAATAGTTTTGGGGGAGGCAACCGACAGCTATGGTCATTTGTGCCATTAGGGATGGATGGGAAAGGAAAGGTGGAGTGAAACCCTTTGTCGGCATTAGCCTACTCTTACTGAAAGGCACCAGGGGGTCCACAGTTTAACATCCCATGTGACGGACGTCGTACTCACTCAAGGTGCTCTCCACAAACCACCTCAAGTAGGGATCGGGATACCACTGAAAAATATTTGTTGTCTCCAGGATTTGAGCCTAGACCCTCTCAGTGGTAAGCCAGTATGTTAGTCACCACACCAATCCAATCCCCAATGCTCAGGAGACTAAAGAGCTAGGAGTGGAAGCACAGCCACTCGCCCCTTCCCCAAGGTGGCTTTAGATGCAGAAGTCTGCAGGGAAGGTCGTAGTGTTGGTTTTTTGGGACTGTTCTGGAGTTACCTTATCAGATAATGTGTAGAAGGGCTAGACCATCATTGGTTCTTGTTAGTACACACTGCTGAACAAATTGTGTGATTCTCTGAGGAAAGAACTGTGTAGTATGATCACCAAAGGCTTCTTTCCAGCATTGCACCTGCTCACTCATCTTGAGGTGCAGTTGATTAATCAAAGCAATGTGGCTTTCAAATTTAGCCACATCTGGCCTAATCTCCCAATCTTGTCCCAAGCCTATTTTTCTTATTCTCTTCTAGCCTATTTCTATTTCTTATGGTGGGGTTATGACACAAATGACAACATTTAACAACTCTCAAATAGTATCATTTAAGAGGTGGAACAATGGTTTTTGGCACAATCTGCTGAGTTCTGCAATGAAAGGTCAAAAAACACTGCGAGAAATGTGTAACTCTGGATGGCGATAATGTAGAGGAGTCCTAAGAAAAACAAGCAAAAATATTCTATTTTGATTATTTTTAGTAATAATAAAAAATTGATATCCCATCATATGCAGGTATGTGATTTTTTGGAAATCAAATCTTCCTAGAAGACCATGGCTGGCACAGGGAAAGCAATTGGCCTCCCTACCCTGACATGTAAATTCCATATGCTGTTGGGCTTAGTACTGGGTGAACTCTATTATCACCTACCAAACCGACCTTTGGGTTTATAACTGTGGTCATGGTTTTTTATATGTATATTATTTGTGAAGGGGACACGGTAGTCCATGGGTAGAGCATTAGGCTTCTGACTGGAGGGCTTGGGTTTCATACCAGGAAGTGCCTGTCTGGGCACCCTCAGCTTCATATAAGCTGTGATTTTTTGGGTAACAATTTCCTGGGAAGTCATAGATGGCACACGGAAAATATCTGGCCCCCTGTACCCTGTGTAGAAGTTCAAATGCTGTTGGGCTTAGTATTTGACGAACTCTACCATCACCTACCTAACCCACCTTTGAGTTGATTACTGTGTTTATAAAAATATTATGTGAGGATGGCTTCAAAACAAAGTTCATCAATAGGATTGACATAAATTAAGCATCACTGTATACTTATGCAAATGAAAATGTTATGTTGACACAAACCATATATGAATTGGTAAGATTTTTTTAGATGCTGCTTTTATCATTAACGTAAGGTTGTTGGCACTAATGATTAGTACAATTGGTTTTGTTTCATTTGAGAATTCACCTGCTATTAATTTTAAAAATTCTTATATAAAGTGACCCAGTGCTGAAAAATATTTATTGAAATTTAATATTAGTGCAAAAATTTATGAAGTGGTTTACCATATGTTGAACCATTCTGGTGTCTTGAATGAAACTTTTCTAGCCGAAAGACTTAATTTATTCTGAATGCACACTATGAAAGAGTCCTGACCAGAGAAAATAACCGTAGTCACCAAACTTTGTATCACTTCTTTCACCCAACAGTATGTTTAACAAGATTCATTTTTTCCTCTTGATTACTTGATATTCTCATGAATATGACAACCCTTGTATGAGCTGCCTGCAATAATTGCCTTAGTGCTCTAATGAAGATGGTCTTACTAAATTTAAGATAAAAATGCATGCTTCACTCTTTCAAAAAACTTATTATTATTAGTGAATCACTTTTCATTACTTTGCATCATTTTTAGATTAATGGCAAGCTTGGTTTTTCTTTCTATTGAAGAATAAGCTTTTGCCATGGCCTGGCCATATTGAAGGTAAACGCCAGTTCATGCCAGGCTGCTGAATTTATTCAACACTAAGCTAGGATGGAGTTATGATAGGTGACCTATATATCCATATGGTGAAGCTCTCGCCCATCTGCATGTGGCAGGCAGTTTCAATGTGGGTTTGCACAAAGTAGCATGAGGTCAAAGTGTCTGAGGCTCCTCCCCACACCAGAATTCTCAAGCTTGTACCAGCCATATTTAACATCCTTAACATAATTGGAAAATCTGATTTAATCCAATTAGGAACTACACAAATTCATTTATAGAAGCCCTTTTTCCAGTTTAGTACCTATTAGCAGTTATTAAGGCTTATGTTGGGTATACTTTTCTTTTCAGTAGGGAATTTTCTGCTCTTAAGCTGAGGTAGTCCTTAATAAACTGACATAGTGATGCAATTTATCATACTGACAATAAATGAATCATTTTCTTAAAGTAGGAAAAATACAGATAATTTTTTCTAAAATTTGGCAACCTTTTAAATTATAAGAAGAAGATGCCCTTTGAACCAGGTACATAATTGGAAAGGGAAACATGGGATATTTGCCACAAACGTGGGAGTAAGTCAGGAGAATTAGAATAAATATTTTAAAAACAGGTGATTGTCATTTACTTCTGAAATTTCTTCTATCATCTGCATTGTAATAATGTAATTTTGTGTTTTAACAGGGATGAAAGTGGGGTTTCTCAGGTGTTTCATTGTTTTGGCATTCAGTAATTTTAGTAATGTAACGGCTCGGTTTGCAGGTAGAAGGACCTGATTTTATCATTGATTTCAAAAGACTCTTATCTAACCCTGTTCTTGAACCATCAATTCAAGTGTTTGATGGAATTTTTTCATTTAGTGATATTTCTTTAACATCCTTTTAGGGAAATGTTTAAAGTACATATTGCTTAGTTGCAAGACTGGCTATGTACATTTTTTTCTGGGATCAGTATTAATGTCTTACAGGCTATGTTGGCCTACATATGCTTTGTCAAACTTGAATATTACAAGATTTTATTTTGCTAAAAGATGTGGAAGGTTCACGTGCAATACAGTTACTATAGGTATAAAGTTTTGTCTCTTATAAAGGCAGCTTTTTTATGTGTTTTCGGTGGTGCAACTATTCAACATGATCGGCTGTTTTTGTGATCAGCGAACTATTTTCTATAATGAACACGTAATTGATTATTTGAACTTAAAAAATTTTTCATATTCACACATTTTTATTTCAGCGTTGCTGAACCAAACTTCTTCAAGCTCATTTGATGCTGTTGTAGCCGATCATCAGCCAGTCAAAACTCATGCGAGGGGGGATCTTACTCACTCTTTGGACAGCTGTTTGACAAGTTTCATGGGCAATAATTTACTTTTTGACATCAAAGTAAGATAGTAACATTATTTATTTTTTATATTTCAAGTTTTTAGCATGGTATAATTATTGAAAAATGTGTTTAATTTATATATTGGTTTACATTTGAGGATTTATTACATAAAAACCCATGTATAAGGTACAATGGTTATAATATATTTTAGAGGTAAGTAGTGATGCCTATACATCTAATACCTTGACCATAATCTCTAATACATTTTTACTTCCTCTAAGGTTAGTAATAATGCTGTGGAAAGTATTAATTGTTGGAAAAAATGAAATTGATCACTTAAAAGGATATTTTAAGATATCCTTAAAACATTTAGATCATTTTCCTAATGGTGCCTGTCCATGTGTGTTTTATGATTCAGTAATTTTGTGGGTATTATAGCCTAGTAGCTGAGAAACATGGAATTTTATATTTTTACTGTTTGGATGGCATGAAGTGTTGTAGAAGACAGAAAAAACTGAGGAAGTAACAAAAGTAAGGCAAATAAATTTGTTGGCTGTAGCTAGTCTACAGGATACGTCATGGTTGCTCTGAATATGATATTGTTTTTTGGGGTGTCCAAAGCTTTCGTTTAATGAGCTAATGCCTGGAACACGTTAATATCATGATTGGATTGCACTGAAACTAAAATAAATCTACCATAACCAATACTGAGGATCATTTTATCTTAGTTTTATGAAACACTCCAAATATTATAAGAAATAAGTATAGCTGTGATCTTTTTGAACAAATCTTATATTATTCATTCATGTTGAAAATATTACTCGCTCAAAATATTTTTATTAGTTCAATTCTATAAAATATCTCCATTAAACTCAAGACTATATATATGATAAATTACAAGAACTTAATATTGGGTGATGCTTATGGATATCAATGGGGAAGAAAATTGTAATTACATGTATGGCTTCCTTGAAATGAAGACTTAAGGTTTATTTTTTCATAATTTTTCATAAACATATGTGATTTCAATTCATTAGTCTCTTTCAACAAAATTATAATTCGTAGCAACCAATAAGATGAAAATTAGCTACATAAAGAATTGCACTCAATGCCACTCTTCCAAGTAATTGATTTCTCATAAAAATATCATTGCATTTACAATTAGGAGTGTTTAATTTATATTGAATCAAAAAAGGAAAACAGGATATCTGAGGATTTGAAGTGGTTAATTGTAGTGTGGGGTGTTACATTACCTTATTACCTGGATTGTTGAGTGGTTTTTAGTCAGGTATTCATCCAGAATCTACCTTAAACAGTAGACTCTTATGAAAATATAATGTTATAAAATTTAATGTTTTTAGCAAAAGAAATATGCTGTTATAATTAGAGAATATTCAATCACAAATATGCTTTTATTTTCTTGACATGAATATGAATGGAGGCAAGTTGATTGAGAAAATTCTAAAAAACAATTAGCCAGTAAGAAAGAGTGATATTTCTTAATATTGGCATCGACTGTGTGTGAAGCATGTGGATTACAGTTGTCTTCCTTAAGCTAGGAGAGATTTTAGTGCCATTGAATTATTTATAAATATTGTAATGCAGTAGTTGTTTTTAACTTGAGATGTGACTAGCATGAAGAAATCAAATATTGGCCAAATCTTAAAATGAGACTGATATTTCTCTGTCAACCAATTGTTCATCCTTATTTCTCAGTTCCTTTCATTTGTACTAATTAAAAGTGTGGTAGTAATTGAAGTAAAAGTTTTTCATATGAAAGTATAAAATTTTACTGTCCTTAAAGTAAATTTTAAAATTTTCTGTTAACTAAATGAGTTCCTATTTACTCCATTTGTTAGGTTTTTTCTTTTTGCATTTAAAATCAACAACTATTGTGACCAAATTTCTCATATGATATATTAAAAAGGAACTATTAAATCAATTTAATAGTTAATACAGGTATATGCTTCATATATCACTCACCCTTTAATCACTAAGAAGTATCACATTTCAACTTAATTTGGTTTGAAGGTTTTTAAATTTATATGATCATTAATGTGTAATATTTTGACATAAATATGTGTTTATTGTTATTATATTTCCATGCTATTTTTTTCAGTTGAAATGTATTAATATTTTGAACTCCGAAATTGTGCTTCACAAATATGCTGTACTGCCATGATATTATGCAAATAACTTGACCCTCCAAGGCGTGAACTTTTTCATCACATGAAAACTTATTTCATTTATATTATAGTTTCCATGGATTATAAAGATGTTAGTTTTTAGAGAATAGTTATTGTTTCATACTTCTGAGGGGTATTTATTGCTGACAAATCATATATTTAAGAAATAGGCTTTGTTTCTGAAAAGTGGTTGTCCAGTGGTTTATTGTTTTATAATGTAATTATAACTTTATTATTTGTTTCATTTATTTACTAAATAATTTCTGAAACTGTTTGACATGAATTTCACAAAAGAGTTGCTAAACATATTTGATGCAAATAAACAAATACTCCATAGATATAAGAGTAAACTTTAAGGATGATTTCTTTAAAGAATCGTAAATCAAAACTTTCTTCATCCAAAAAGACAAGATAATAAATTCCCTCAATTTTATTCCCAAATCTACCTATGTCATGTTTGAGCATGCCATATGCATGGGTTTTTATGGTATTTCAATTGCTAAAGGTGTATTTGTACCTCCTTTTATGTTCAGCTACTCTCCAGGAATATTCAATTATTCACTTAAAGTCAACCAAAGAGTCGTTTCTAAAATTTCATGAAATATTTCACGATTAAAGAAAATTATTTTTGTAGGCATATGTTTCTACAACCTGCCATATCCTCTGTTACTAGTTTTTGAAAAGGTAAGTTGATGAAGTGTTTAATTTCCTCTTTAATTAATTTTGCTTTCTTTTGGAACATATTCAGAAGAATATCTTTAATGAAACCAGTACTGACACACCAAGGTCACCTTCACCAACTCCCTTATTAGAAAGTGGAGATAATGATCTGTCTGCTGGAGAGCCTATTTTGTCGTCAGCATCTGATGAGGTAAAGTTATAGAATTTCATTTTGACTCTACTTTGTATCCCAATGCTAAAATAAGGTAATGCAACTGTTCACCATTCAGTAATGGAACAGATGTTTGAGTGCAACTTATACCCACTCCCTCATATGGAATCTTAAGAGATATGATTTTTTAAATGTTGAGTGATGTTATTTTATATCGATGATATTTGTTTCAAAAACACCACTTATTTCTACTTTCCTATGTTTGTTCAACTATTCTCAATATTAATATTGTTAATAAAAATTGTTCAAATATTTGACTCTATAAACATAATGTGACCAGTTTTGCTATGTATTCCTGGTGTGTGGGTGTTTGCATATGTGTCAAGAGCGTCATGGGCAAAAAACGCTGAAACATAATTAATGTTGTATTTGGAGGTGGTGTTATAAAATTCTAGGTCAGATATTTTATAGGCTCTATAAATTAAGTTTTATTTTTGGTTACTTGTCTAGAAATCTACCCTTTGAAGTATGCTGAAAATTATTTTTCTTTCATTTAAGATATTTATGTATCTGAAATTAATTTTTAGTTAATATTTTAAATTTTGTTAATATTTTCCATGAAATAAGTGCATTCTTAATGTTAAATTATATTAGTACTCGGATTTAAGGGCATCCCATGTGTCATTTTTACATATAAGTTTTTCAACCTTATTTTTCAACACATCATAGTCCTTGAGTGACATTTTAAGAACCAATGAAATATTCATTAAAGCACTATGTGTGCAGTAAAATGTAAAACTGTACTCTGCTTATACTTGTCAAACAAACCCTGAGTTCTATTAAGTACACATGTGAAACTTTCTAATGTTGTGGGTACTTGTGAAAGAATGTGGGAAATGAGTTGGTAGGGAGGGTAACAGGCAAGCAGTAGTAATACCAATATCACTAACACAAAATGCAAGTTCCTTTCAACATTCCAAACTCTTGGAAAATACACCGCCATGAAATTTTGTGCAGAATAACTGCATTTTTTTATGGGATCCTTTTCTTCAAGGTTCCAGATAGTGTAAAGTCATGGAATGTAGGCAAAATCAATGTGTGTGTAAAACAAATAATATTTTCAAGTGTAAATAAATTTTTGTGGACTAGGGGTCATGAAACTATTTCCATACAGGAATTGGCCTCCATGTATTGCTTGTAAAGACACAGAAGCATCACCAGTGTTCCAATTACCTTCTACAGGCGATTGCAATGTGTTCTTTTATTCCAGCTTTTACAAGCTTGGGTATTGTATGACCTTATTTGCCCATTTGGTCAGTTGTCAAACAATTGGAAACTTGTTTTAACTCTCAAAAAATACAATGATGATGGTCACTAAATGGGAAGGAAATATAAATGGGCCTATGAGGTCATACTGGACGAGCATGCACAGGGTGGGACCCAAAAATCCGGACAAATTAGACAAACTTTCCAAAAAATTTTTTATATCAACAATGAAAATGTTTACGAAATGTTTGTGCTAAATTGTTTGTATGATTACAAACAAGAAATTTATTCAATCTATCTCCCATTTGCTTAAATGATGGCCTCCATTCTTGGTCTGAAGCATTTGTAGGCCCATTTTAAAGTGCCCCGGTCTATATCAGCAAATGTCATTGTTATAATGGCTATCAATAATGCAACTTTTGGATGCCTGAACTTGTTGGTTACCCTTTCGACCATGCTCCATCCATTGTAATCGAACAGATTTAAATATGGGCTGTTGGGAGGCCAGAATTTTTCATGCCAAAACATATTGACATTGTCCGACAACTAATTTTGCACCAAATGACTCATATGGGCTGATGCACCATCCTGCTGGAAATGTACAGCCTTCCAGATGACACAGTTTCCATCCACAGCTTCCCTGCATTTGTCCGAACGTACAAATAAACTTCTTTGCTGATATATTCCCCTGAGTCAAAGAATTGCAGTGGCATGGCATTACCCTCACTGGACACGACTCCTAGCACGTGAACATTTGCTGGAAGCAATGGGGACATCTTCAGGGTCATGAGTGAGCCAGCAGTCATTCCTACAATTGGTTTTAGCATCAGCAGTAAAAATAATTTTGTTTGATTAAAATCTGATTTGCTCTGCAGTATTGTTTTTTAGGGAACACAAAAGCAGGTTAGAACGTTCAACTTGCTTTGCCCTGGTGGCTTCAGAGAGCATGTTTTATTTTAATGTTGTAAGACTTGTAGTTGAGGTTCTCTTTGACGATGCAACACATAGTTTTTTCACTCACATCAACAACCGATGACAATTTTTGGATTGTTTGCCCTGGATCCTCAAAAATGAGCTCTTGAGTCCATTGGATATACGTCGGGCGTCCTGACAACACGCTCCTTCAAGTGAGTTGTCCTCACCAGTGTTGCAAAACTATTGTTGGTCTTTTCTGACTAAATATACTTTGTGATGACATCATGTAACATAGTTTTCTGGCACTGAACTGAATTATATCTGTCGCCAGGCACCTAGTGCGTCTACTTTAAATAATCGTGTCTCTTCTGTTATATTCCGTACTTTTTCTCAGCATGGCAACTGTTTTGAGGTTATGACTTCAGTACATATGTCAAGCTTATTTAGGTGTCAATGGTGATCTCTATATCTGGTGTAAAATGGTGGAAATTTCAAATTGATTTTGTCCAGCCACACCCTTTATAAGCTTGAATAATGGATTCAGGTGGCAGTCATCACACTTCACCTGAAGTAGCTGATTAGAATACCAGCAACACTTGCTGTATTGTTATAAAAATTGTGTGGATAAAATCATAAAACTATACTCATTTGTAATAGCTACTAGAAATACAGTAAAGAACTCAATATAAATATCAGGTATTGCTGAGAAACTGAAAATAGAATTCTAGAAACTGAAGCAATACGTGAAATTTTATTAATTTCTTTTTTGCACGAGAGAAAATTCTGGCTAGGCACACCGTAATGTGTCTAAATTCTTAACCTCTTAATTCCTTTTAAATTATACCAATGGTTATATTTATATGGTTTTGGGGTAATTGAAATTATGCATGTATTCATTTGCACTAGGGAGTGGAGAGAGTAGCTATTACATGCACATACTACGTATTAATTATTCAAAAATACAACATTTTTGTTGTAATAGCTGCTCAAGAGACTTTTTATTATGTCAAATGAACTGATATTCAATGATAATTCAAATTACCATTTTCATGCCAATTTGTTTTCGCCTTTGCCTCATGATTTTGAAACAACCGTTTCACATTCTAGTATAAAAAATACTGGTTTTTCTCATATTTTAATTTTATCTATTCAAAAAATTATAGGAATTATCATGTTTCAAAATAGGAATTAAAGTAATTTTTAACTCAAATGCATTTTAAGTTAATAGGTTAAAGTAGCGTTGATCACTTCACCCATATGGTTTGGAAGCTTTTTGTGTAATCAAGGCAACAGTGACCTTCGGAACTAAATTTAATTAGCTTCCAAAAAGACTTAATGATAATGGCAGTTTCTAATCCCACTGGCAACCTTACTTAATTGCTCTTATAAAGTAATATGTATTTTGGGTGTTCTTACATTTTCAATTTCATTTATACTATCTTTTACTATATTTTAATGCGTGAATTTGGAGAGAAATTCATTCAATTAAAACATGAAATTCATTCCCTTGATGGTAAAGCGTTAATTTTAGTTAAGTAGTCAAATAATTTGAATTCCCATGGTCTCCTTGTTCTAATTCAGAAAAAAAATGAAAATATAGGATTGAAAGGCTGAACAATTTTTCCAAGGAAGATGTGAGTCCCTTCAATGAAACAAACTCTTCCTTGTGAGATATCGTTTCATTGGAAAAGGCTGATTGCATGCGCTTCCTTAGCAAACTTTGTTTAAATCTCTTAAACCATATTTTATCATTGTGTGTGATGCCACTACTCTATTTTTTATCACTTTAACTATGATAAGGGCATTTATTGTAAAATGGTTTGAGCATAGGAATAAATTATGGATTTCAGAAGTTTATGTGGAACTCAAAAGAGAAATAAGTGGCATTAGACATTTGGAATCTGATTCAAGCGTAAATATATTTACTTTAGGATATACTTTAGGATTAGGAGTCACTCAACTGTTAATATATCTGTATATTTCAATTATAATATTCAGTTCTGTGCATTTACTTTGATTTATGTGATAAATTTTGTTTGCTGAAAGCCACACATGCAATTAGATATTCTGAGCATGAAGTCCAGTAATGTTGGCTGAAAATCAAATATTAGGGTAGAATTTTTAATTAACCTATTGTAAGAGTTCTATCATAACTTAATATTTTTCCCCAGTGTTTCTCATTGTAGTTCAGAATCAAGAGCAGGGATAGTTTGCATCCTATCATAGAATATTATCAAGTATAGGTGTTATCAATATACTTATATTCTCCACGAATCTTAACACATTCATGTGGTAGCTTAAAAAAGGATATGATGTAGCTACTTTATTTAAGTCAATATAACACATGTTATGAGATATATGGACAAACTCTAATAAAAGTAATATTTGTCTTTAATATTTAATTGCTCTAAATAAAAATTGGCACCATAAATTTGTTTTTGGTTGACCACAGATTTTTCCCATGAATTTTCACCGTGTGTTTCCCTTCCTGTAAGATTCTCTCTGACTCTCTCGAGTATTTGTGTTCATTGTTTCAAAGTACTGCAGGAGATACTGTGACAGTAACGTTTAATGGAGTCAACCCCTAATATGCATTAAAATGCATAAAAATCGAAGTGTTAAAAACATTCACCTTGACCAGCTCTTTGCCTTTTAAACCCCCAGAATGTTGGAGTACAAGAGGACAGGTGGCTTAACTGGATAAAGCACTGGCCAGACATCTTAGTTAAGGCGGATGATTTTTACACTGATTTTTCTTCATTTGTTCGCTCTTTGTTTATAGTGTTAGCCCTCCTGCAAAGCATCAAGTCTTGTTTAATATTCTCCACAGGAAGCTATCTGGAAGGATTATTTTTATTGAAAAAGCAAAAGCCATGTGACCCTAATTTGTGGTATTCCTGATTTTACATTAGAACCATTGCATGGAAAATCATTCTAAACTACATTTTTTATTTCCTGAGGGAAAGTCTTCTGAGTAGTCCGCTATATTTTCATCTAGTTATAAATTCTTTCAGTAAGATGTAGCATGAATTTAAATTCATTTTTCAGATACATCTTAAATGTACCCTTTTAAGAAAACGAAATAAAGCACATGCATCACTTCAATATCTCCGCCATCCAGTATGTAATAATATTCTATGTTTACTGTTATGCTAACATCGTACTTTCTGTCACATGCTATGTTCGACATTTATGTCATTAGGCAAATGCTGAAAGTTGCTAAAATATTTTTCATGCATTACCTCTTAAAATAGGAATGCATTTTGTCAACTTGTCTTAAAATAGGTAATGTTTTACTGTTAATTTAAAGACTACGAAATGAGTGTCTATGTAACATGGGTTCATTCATAATCAAAATTGTCGATAAATCCTTTAAAAGAATCTCATGGTTTCACATCTTTGGTATGCAAAGGGAGATAATGATAAAATAAATTCCTGAAAGAAGTAACATGAAAAGGAAAAATATTGTTTATTCTCTATATTGGAGCTGCATATTTTTCCTTTGTATTATTTAATGTGAGCTAGAATATTTAGAAAGGATTGCTCATAAAATCTCTGAAAAATTTTTAGAGAGGTGCTTAAGATACATAAACTTGTTATGTATTCAAATCCGTGAGAATACAGCACAGCCTTTTAAGACCTTGTCTATTTTCCAATTTAAAGGCATTTTTTTATGAGATTGCACCCATGAAGAATTTCCTATTGTGGAAATGTCTTATCGAAGATTGATAACTTTATGGGAATAGTGCATGTTGAATTAAAATGGTTGAATGGAATTAAGTTACTTACTTCATTGAGGAAGATTTGTTGCCTTTGTTCTTGAGATTAGGTCTGTACTGTGTTTTTATTTCTTGACGAAAAGGTATTAATTTTAGTAGTGTTGCTTTCAGAACCTTAACTAGATTTTACAACTATTTTTTAACATGAAGCACTTTTACCAGTATCTATTAATGTGTTCTTTGTTTCAGGGAAAGCCAATTGAAGTCATCGGCTCCAGATCCAAGGGGCCAGAGAATTTCAGTTTATCTGATTTCCTTCAATCACTCAGTCAGGGGCTTTGTGAGCCCTTTGTTCAAACAGACTCGTCTAGTTCTGCAATTCCTGGTCTCAACCTAAGCAACACAGGAAACACTTCTACCTTATCTCCCTCTGTGAAAGCCCTAGTCGGTTCATCAGCTCCTCTCATCAGCTCTCCACCTGGTGTGTTTGAACATCCTAGTGGACAATTCAACTACCAGAAACCTGTACCAGCTCCTGTTGTTCAGTCACCAAATGTCAAACCAGAACCTCTACCTCCTCCTCCTCCATTACCTCCAGGGCTATGCATGTCAGAAGAAGAATGGAGTGATAGGGAAGGGGGATCACAGATAACTTCACCTGGAGAGTGGAATACAAAATTACCTCCAAAATTTCCCACTTGGGGTGACCCAGCCCCATCCACAGCCTGGGATTCAGTGGGTGCAGCTGGGAATAAGACACCAACAAAGGTGGATTGGTTTTCCAGTTCACTGCTTGGAAAATCTTCCAGCAAATCCCAAGGGAGCAAGGTGATTGAGAGTATTGAAGAAACTCCTGAGTCTCCCCCAACATATGAGAAAGAAGGCTTTAGTGATCCTGTGGAGTATGATGACACTGAAGTGCCAGAACTTCGGAGTGGTGCAGATGTTGATCACCGTACACTAGCTCCAATACTACCAAATAATAGGCTGCGGGAGATGAAGGATATAGATCATAGGAATTTAATTAGTCTCACTGGTTCTCCAGCTTCTAATTACCGTTCTCAGAATACAAGTGGCTCTCAATGGACTCATACCGAGGCAAAAACTTCTGATCAAGATTATCGAAATGTATCACCAGTGGACATGAAACCCTCATTAATGGTTGGTCTAACATCACCAAAAGGTAGAGATGGGGAGGGTGATTGTGACTATAGGATACCTGTAACTACAACATTGCCATTAAAATTGCCTGAGGTCATGAAGCGTGATGAGTCCCATGACAACATAGAGAGCGTTGATATGGAAATGAGTGATGAAGAAGATAATGTAGACTCAATGAGTAAAGAACAGATTCCCAAGTCAGAAGAGAAGGAAACTGGTCGAGGGCAGGAAAAACGCTCGACTCTGAGCAAACAAGTCAATAAACCAAATTTGAAAGCCACTGAAGAAGAAAATGAAGATGAAGAAGACAAGGCACAAGAAGGCTTTTTTAGTGAAAAGAAAAAGGTTAAAGATGAGCCGTATGATCCAACATTTCCCTCTGTAATTTTACATAAAATTCCCACTATTGGCACTGATAGAATGTTCCGACCAAGGACGCCAATGTCTCAGACGTTTCACTCTCCAATTATTAGGCAGACATTTGAAAGTCATTTTCCGGCCATGCCTCCTGTTCTGCCAAGTGCTCACATGTTCCGCATGCCCCCACATGATCTAGGAAAGCCACCTCCTCCAATAATACCTCTTTCTCAGCCACTTTTGCTTCAGCAGAAGCCACCTCCACCACCACCTCCTCCTCCACCCCTCCCTCCTCTTCTGACTCCACCTGTCCAGAAGGCTAATGTGAACGATAGAGACAAAAATCCCGTTCAGCCAGTTGGACCACCATTGGGTAGGAACATTACTCCAGTTCTTTCTCAGCCTCCCTCTGTGCCTTCTAGATTTCAGTCTGATCTGAAATCTCCCATCCCTTCTCAAAGTAACTCTGTTAATAGGGTCGGACTCTCTATGAAGTGGGAGAACAATGAAGTGATTAAAAAGGATGGATCATGGGGATCCAATTTTGGGGAGCAGGCTAATGGATCATTTAAAAATTCTCAGGATGAGGACTTAAACAAATCTGTTAATGAAAAAGAAAACTTTGGTCAAGGATCACCCTCGGACACTATGGTCAATGAGTTTATTGAAGGTAACATTAGAATACGTTCGTTCATGGATATTATTACTAAAACTCTCCCTCCATTTCCTAGTGGTAATGTCAATGAGAATGATACTAAGGAAATAGATTCAGAGAATGTTTCTGTTATTCCTAACACTAGTCTAGCAATGGCTGACAATGATTCAGTAGGACAGTCTAAGAACATTTCTGAAGAGAAAAGTATTAGTGTTATAAGTGTGGTCCCTGCAGCCAACTTAGAGGCACTGAACAAGGAAACACTAGATAGTGTAATGGAAGAGCCATCAGCTGAGCAGGCAGAAACAGAGCAAGAACTATTAAGTTCACCATTTGATGCCTCAAATGTATCAGATTTTTCCCGGGATGAAATTCATGATTCATTCTTCAATCCAGCTCTTGCCTTCCCACCTCCTGGTTTGGGTTTCTCCGTTCCCCCTCCTCAGAGAGGACGTGGAAGGGGTGCTTTTCGAGCAGGTGGTCCAATCAGATTTGGGATTCCCCCAATCATTCCCCGATTCTTTCGCCCACCACCCCTGTTTCCTCCATTGAGACAACCCATCAGTCCTGATGTACAATTTGTAGGTGGGCGGGGACCTCGTTCAATCTTTAGGCCCTTCCGTGGTGCCCAAGGGCCTTTTGGTGGCAGATGGTGAAGTGTTTTCTGATTGGCCAAGTGAAAAATGTGTTGAATCTGTGAAGGCAGCACATTCTTATTGGGTTAGTCTGAGTAGTTATTGTTTCTGGCCTTGAATGGAATGAATGTGTATCCACCGATTGTATGTAGTATGTATTCTTACACGAACCATTTTGTGTACATATTTGGTATTAATTGATCTTACTGTTTGTACCTGAATCATTAGTGAATTTTCATTGTTTACAGTGTTTTATGGTACTCATAAGGTTATGTGTTAGAGCTAATGTTCAAACTTCTACGTCAATAATTTGTTCCTGACCTACAGTAGAAGTGCATTTTCTTGTACATTGTTTGTTTTCATAAAAGATTCAGTCAGTCATTTCTTGGAAGGTAATTTCAAGAAATGTGGTTTTAATTAAATGAGATATAAATGAGAGCTTGCATTGAAAGTAATGCTGATATATATATATATATGAATACTGCAGCTAAGGTGAATTTCATGCTTGTTATTGATATACACTTAGCATTTTTACAAGGCTTTAAATTGAAAAATGTTTCCCAAAATGAAATTTTTCATTGAAATATGATTTAAAATCTGTTGTTATTCATAATAATCATTTCTTACTAGTGACAATGTACACCAGATTATATCAATAACAATATGGTATGATTATTGTTTATGTTTTTGACTAGCTTACTTCTTTCAAATTTGAAGGGATTTGATTTTGTTATGAAGAAAGGGATGTTTCTTTTTCATCCAGATGAGAAATTTTATAAATGCATGTTTACCAATAATTCAACAGTGGGAATCATTTACTATTATTAATAGTTAAGTTGGTATTATATTGTAGTTGCTGGACTTCTTTGGTAAAGCATTTACAATGATACGAGGAAATAGTAGAAAGATTATTGACAAGTAGTCCTGTATGAATGGCTTTCTGTTGACTCCGATTAATGAAATATAGATAACCGAAGCTGGACGGTGTGTTTATTTACATGTTAGAGTATACCTTTTGCTTTGAAGAAATTCTGCTGTTCTTGAGAGGATTCCTGCTTAATTTCCAAGAAACTTATGAGAGCTTTCAATTTCAAAGAACTAAAAGTTCCATTTTATAAAAAAAAGATAGTTTAGAAGGAAAATACTTGACTAATTTACAATACTGAAGGGTATGTGGGCATAATCCTTTTTATTATCTCTAGTAGACTCATCTTTGTAACTTAAAAATTTTAGGCATTAATTTCAGAGGGCTGAACTGATTTTTATTTGCAACTAAATAATGGTACCCATTATTTGTAAGACACCAGAGAAATTTCAGGATTAATGAGCAAAATATGTCTTGTATTTACCCATGTCCTTGTTCAAGAAATATGGATTTCTTAAACAAGGACATGAGAGAGTCCGAAAAGTATGTTGTTCATTAGTGGAATGTACTGTGAAAGTTTGAACAATTCAGGACAAATGTTATAAATATTTATATGCTGCGAAGCAAAACCCAAAAATGTATAATCCAACTATGGAATAGCTATCAGTTGTTTCCATTTAAAGGTTCAAAAGTTATTTAGCTTGATATTCCGTTTTCTATTGTTTCAACTGTGCCTAAAAATGTTTGAAAATTTTACCATACTGTGGTTTTGAAAATCTTCCAAAATCAACCTTGAGGCTGTGATTTCTTTTGAGGCTTTCTAATATTGATAATGTTGAGCTTAACCCCTGGAGAAAGATGAAAATTGTGTCAGGGTCGTTGCATACAAATGATAATTGGAAAATGTATTACAATGGTGTATTTTGTTTCCAAATATTTAATTTGTGGAGCAATTTCAGAAAGTTTTTATGAAGTAGCGTACCAAAATGAATGTTAGATATCAGCTGTAATGCAGTCAGATGCTGCTGAAAGCAGTGTTTAGGAAATGTGAACATATTTTGAGATACATCTTCCTTAGGTAATTATAAGATGTATTTGCAATCACTTCAAGAAGTTGGTAATTTTGTGAGAGACATTTTGGAGAGAATAATTTGACCCATTTGGAACCGTTTTTGTGTGTGCTAATGACTAGAGTTTGTTCTGGTATATTTTATTTTTAAAACTACAAATGGAGAGAGTATCTAAGTGTTGGACATACAAAATCCTTGATGCCAGGTGTAGTTTTGGTCCTCAGTTGTCATGGCATTTGCATAATATACTTCGGCTGACGTTTATTCAGGTCAATCAATGAAATTCAGGTAAATAGTTGAAATTATTGAATATAGGTACTACTTAGCTCGTCACCTAGCTGAAACTGTTAGATGTACTGATTAGTCTTGAATGTTGTTTCTAGTAGCATTTAATTTTACAATTTGAAGCTCCCAAACATTTCGATACTCTTATACGCGGGAATAACCAACCAAGGTTGGAGGTGTCACTTTAATGTTAGCCATTTTCAGGTCACCTGTTTGGATATCTTTCTAATACTCGGAAACACCTCGTACGACTAATCGCCTTGATTATCTTGGTAAAGTTAAAGGGGCGTTATACTGCGCGAGTTAAACGTTATTGCCCACTGGCTGAAGAAGTCCAGCATACGTTAGTTCTACAATATTATATCAATAACCCTTTTTAGATTACAAGTCACTGACTCGTAAGTGACGTATTTGTGGCTTGTTCAAGTGGTACAGACATTATGGAACAAAAAAGATCTACGGCGGTTGGAACGATTGCTTGGAAAGATTTACTCATGACATTAATGTATTTATCGTTTTTCAAGCCTTCCAACAAACCGTAAAGACCAATTAGAATGTGTTAATTGCATGCGCCGTAACGTAGCCTACTAATTCACGAAATTTTCTCTTTACGTTGTAGGTGTCAGACTAAACCTAGGATTCGATAATTAATATCCTTTTTCTTATTTTTAGATACCAAGGACTGATGGCCAATACTTGCTTGGAGAATAATCTGGTAACATATAACGGTGAGCAGTGAGGAAAATGTTTATTATAAACGGTAGCACGTGTAGTAATTCTATATTTAAATTTCTCTTCCAGATCATGGGCTCGAATAGAACTTCGTAGACTACCATGGAATAGAAATGGTAAGATTTATGGATATATTTCTCTTTTGAAGATATACATTCTGCTTTTGTAGGGCAGAATTGAATCGTTTTAGGTGAGACGAAACGTTAAGATAACATGTCGCACATAAGTTTCACCGAGTGTAAGTTGAGTGCTTCCCGTTGCTCAATTGTTATCGAAAACTGGAAAGACGTTCTGTACGAAGTGTTTGTAGGAGGGGTTTCAGTTAGGCCATGGTCCTTCTCGGTTTCCAATTTTTAGGTGGAATTACCACAAGACATGTGAGATCGCGCATAAAATTTTTTTGCCATGCTATGCTGTAAATGTATTACATTTAAAGGTGAGTAATTGTATATATTTTGAATTCAGCGCCTAAAACATACTCTATTGCCAGAAGCCGTGGGTATGTTTTTAATGGCTTATTGTCTTGTTTTCCTGTTTGTTCTGTAAAGATGGGATACGTTAGTTAAAACAGTTAAACAGGAAAGGTCAGTTAAAACCCAGAGAAATGGAATTGTTAAATTTTATTGTTAATTTTGATTGCATGGAAGTGATGTATGCATCAAGGGTCGTATATTGCTTTCGTAATGTAGATCCAGTTTGTTAGGGTGTTAGAATTACATTGAACGTTAAAAATCGAGTTATTCTTGCGTGTGATTCTGTAAGGTGTGCCTTTTTCTGGTGATTGGCTGCTCTCCAGTGTCAAATCCGTTTATTTTTACTGCAGTGGGCGTTTTCATAGTATTTATTTTGTGGAACGTTAAAGGGGGTTAAGTTACGATTAGGTAAATAAACCGGTGCAGCACGCATCATATCTCAAATTAGTTGCACTATTCTAACTATAACGGTTTATTTTCGTCGTTGCAAATTAAAAATTTTCCCTAATTTCCTTCGGAATCAAGTTCTAGTACCTTTAATTGCGTGTAAGGTGTTTAAGGATAACATTGCATGTTGCAACCATCTAATTAAACCGTGTTCTCAAAGCTCAAAACTATCACTGTGTAATTTGTTTAGCATGTGGCGAACGCTGATGAAAATATTTACCAGTGTAGCTCTCTTACTTTTGATAAAGATTAGGATGTTGATTGTACTTGTGCATTATGGAACTACGCAGCATGTGTTATTGATAGTGTGCTCAAGGTTTTTCGTTTTTAATGTTTGTAACATGTAGCACTGATTGATTATGTATGTTTTTAGTTTGTGGTTCTAATATCATTGAAGGATGTCTCGGACCGCAGTTTATATATTGTTATAGTTATTATATATATTTTTAGAATATAAGTAAGTGGATAGATTTATTTTATTTATTGCCAAGAAAGTGTAAATAACCAATTCAAATTGTACATTTGCCCCGCCAGCAACTTCTAGTTTCAGCCACATGATGGCGCAAACGCCAGTTCCTTTTAGCGTCAAGTTTGACAGATCCAAAGGGAGTAATAATTGAGTGCTAATTTTGATGTTATAATTTTACAGTTATCGGCATATTTAAAATACGCATGCGAAATAACTTACTTTAATTCTTTTATAGTGTACCTTAATTAATGAATGAGCCTAAAAGTTGCTTTGAAATGACCTTTTAAATTGTTGTTTTTCTTAAGAAGGCTATTTTTCTGCATTGCTTGAAAATACGCTGGTATGATGCCATTAAAAATATCGTGTTACTCAAATTGAAACGTCGTTGCTTGCGCTTTTGGCAGCTTCGTTTGCGCTACTCATCTTTGTGGACAGAAGCTTACAATATCCTGCTACTCAGCCGTATTTTGCGATGACCCGTCGCGTTTCTCGGGAAATGTTTTGGTAGCTATCACGATAATGTGTTAAAGGTATTTTGTTAAAAAAAGCTGTTAATATTGGCCACCCTCATGTCGAGGACTCGTTTTCTTAAAAGTGGAAAACATGCTCGCGATCCTGGTTTCATTATCACGTCTTCACCGACACTTTCCCCGAATTTTAGGGATACCCCACTCTTCCCCCCTCCGCGGGGCCAGCCTCAGGGGCCGAAGGGACGGCTCAAGCTACTACACGCGCCCTTGCCTGCCCGGTCGATACAGCCGCATTGTCAGTGGCCACACCAGCGCCAGCAGCAGCGGCGGGATACCGCATTCTCACTTCGCTTCTCCGGATATCCTTTCTGTACCTTCATTAGTTTTAACGTGGGCCTCGGAAGGCCGTTGGATCGCAAAGAGTGGGGTGTCGTGGGGACGGTTCCCGGATCGGAAGCCCGATTCAGCCTCCGCTTCTTGTGGCCTCTTCATCTTTTAGGCCAAAATCTTTGACGCCGGTCTCACAGCAGTCGCTCTCTCAAGCAGTCGCTTCGCAGTGCTTTTGTCGCCGCCGACGAAGACGTAGTGTTCGCGTTTCCGAAGTGGCGAAAGTTTGAAGAGGTGGAAAGGAATAGTTGAGCGATCATGCGGCCCATTGCTGAGCCACATCTTGGAAATCAACTCTCTCGAAGATGAAGGAACATGGGTGAGTTGGTGGCGGAAAGACCTGCAAACATAAGTTTATTCTTGTCTGAATTTCACCGTTTTTCCCATTCTTATTTCACTGTGTCATCGCGTAATCATGGAAAGCCCCATCCTTCATCTGTTGAAGGCACGTGGTTGGTGGCACGGCAAGTTGTTGCCATTCTGAAGTTCCATGTTTTTTCGGAAGTAAGCCGGGTCGTAGCCGTCACGCCCCCTTTTAAGGTGGTCGAAACCAAATCCACGTGAACACGATTACTAATTGATTATTATTTTGTTTTTCACTACCACGCATTTGTTGTTTGCTTATAAATAAACCATATAACAAAATTGTTTTGATTTTGCATGTGCTTGCTTCCTTCTTGAATAATGAGTGAAACTGTACAGAGTAACTTGACATGAGGTTACGCACGCAAGTTGAACGATTTGTTCCATATTTACATTTATTTTAATCTGCGTTATCAACAATGTGTGAAATATAATCATTTCATTTATTTTCCCATTCGAATACGGAAATTTTGATCGTTATTCGGCAGTGGAAGCTTATCCGCAATGAACATCTATGCAGCTGCGAATAAAGCAAGCATGGCGTGCATGCACTACTTAAAACTAATTCAGCAATGTTACTTTGGCGTGTTTTCTTGTACGGGAACAAACGATTTCGTGTCAGTTTTCAACTGGCATCAATCGCTTGAGCCTCCTTGTCTCAATGTTCATTGCATCGTATGTTATTCTTGATGTAACTGTGTGGTACTGAAATTTAAAGTGTGTACCTTGTTGAAGAAAATAATGCTAAGTTAAATGTATGTATGTACTTGGCACGCATTACTTCTTTCTGGATCACTTGAATAGGGTATTTGCTTCCATCTAAATGTAAACACTTCTGTTATGTGCATGGAAACACTTCGGTTATGTGCTTAGAGAGAGTGGTATTTGTTCCGTCTGCGTTCACGAAACTCGACTCCTCGTGTTTTTCTTTTAGGATTTCTCAGTGATGACACATGACTAATATAACGCCACTATGATTGGCAGTTCCCATGTCTTCATGTCTCATCTTATTAAAAAAACATTTATTTTATTTTGGCATGAAATCGTAAAATATTACAGTTGCTCCCGAATCAAATCGACGGAGAAAGGTTTTAGGGAGGACATTTTGTGTGTTTTTCATTTTTTCTTATCTAAAGGCACATTTTTTCGATATAAGCGGAGAATATAATTGAACTTTCAATGAGTACTTTTCACTGCTGTCCTCCATCATGCTATGGTATCAAGGAAGCGTTGGTGTCTAATTGATAATATGTTTTTACTGTGGAATGTTTGTAATAACTTTAAATTTTTCCTTAGCTGTGACATTAAATTTTAAAAAATCACAGTTTTGATATGAATGATTTACTTGGCTACATCAAATAGTAACTAATATTTCATGAATAAAAAAGTTATTTCAACACTTTTTTGTTGCCTAATCGTCTGGAGAGCGAAAAGATTACTTTTAAATGTGATTAATTAAATGATATTTGAGGGTGGTTTAGAAAATGCAGTGGCGTCTCGCTCTAAACATTCAAATTTGAGTGCACCCAGGAAACTGCCGGAGCACAGTAAGGTTATCCCACCTCACAATTTGGTCCCCAGTACTGTAAGTAATGCTGAAGTACTCACTTTTACGCTTCCTTTCTCAGCTGGTAAGCTGTTTCTGAGTAATAAATGGCTGCAATTGAAAATATAAAAGAAGCCCTTCCCCATCCACTCATTTACATCCAGTACCTGTTAATAAAAAATGAAAATGACTAGAATCCATGTGCGCCATTGGCTGAATCCGAATTCCACCTTTTGATAAAAAACGGTTTTCGTATTTGAAGTGATAAATAACACATAAATGAACATAAAGAGTCGTTATGGGGTAATAACTGTGCATTAAAGAAATATATTGGTGGAAAAGGCACTGGCACGCTTGCCTGTATGGAACAAAGTTGCGGATAAACGTTGGGTTTAGGGGAGTGCGTTTTGGGATAGATGGGTAAATTGTTGGGGGTAGGAATTTCAGGGAATGGAGGAAAGGTGGAGAAGAGCCCAGCGTCGGCATTAGTATATTCTTTAGCGATAGTCGCCAAGGGGCCCACAGTTGAACATCCCATCCGACGGACGGCGTGGCCGGCCACCTCTGGTATTCGAAAAGTTTATCTCTCCTGACTCCCAACGTGCCTATACCACGTCATCATTTTCTATTTGTTTCCACGTCAACCAAATACGGATCATCGGTGTTCCACGATTAAGTAGCCACTGTTGGTTTTCTGACCTGGGACCTAGGAGTCGGAAGTCGGAAAACTAGCCACCGAAACCGTCCCACTCATAGCCGAAGACGATTCCGTAACTCATTCTAAGAATAAAAGCTACAATTTTAAAGAAACCATAATGGTGGCAGATTGTGAACTTTTTGACCTTTTCTTCTTTCATTAAACATTTTCCTCCCGTATATCATATCTTCTTAAGATATTATCAGTTAGTTATGCTAATTTTAATGCTCGATTGAAATCGGAAAATTGGTTTGCTGTAATAATATTAGAGAAAAAGAAGTTGATTTAAAACACTATTACATATATGTTTATCATCATTTTAAATATTTTGTGGCTGTAGTTTCTTTTCCATGCTGGTTCGGAGGAAGTCGGACTGTAGGTACCATAGTGTCACAATGAGTCCTACTTTCACGAAACAAGGCATTCATACCGGAACTAAACACTAGACGAAGGGATATATGTAAAGGGATAATTTCAATAGTTATATTTAAAATCATAAAATATCCTTAGATTTCCCTAATGAAGTATCTTTTTATCTTAGATTTGTCTATTTCAGTAAATGCGTAATGGTTAGCTTATACTCGCTCCATTAGTAAGTTACACTATTCTTTTCTATTGCTGCTTTCGATTCGTATTTCAGTTTTCCATGTGCCGGTTTAGAAAAATGACTTATTTTTAGACGTACTATGAGTAAAGTCATCGTGGAATTGAGGAGTAGATAATGTTATAAGCACATATAAGAAGTTAAGATTGATTTGGCATATTTCCACGTAAATAAATTCTTCAGCTCCATAGCATATTATTATGGTACGTAAAGATTGAGACGGTGTGTTTAAACTTGAGCAAAAGGGCATGGAGGGTGAGCAATGTGACCATTATGAAAACTTCGTGTGTTCAATTTGGAACATGGCAACAGAGAAAAAAATTTAAACGGTATCTCTGCAAAGTGTATTCACTTCTTCGCCGGTGATATATCTAGCTGTTGAAGATAAGCACGTACTTTCTTAAAATAAGTTCTTTCAAATTTTAATCGAAAACACCTGTATGCACTTAAATTATTCTAGCACCGAAAAGGATTCAAAATTCAATCTGCTACTTCCCTGTAAATATACTATGAAGTCATCTATTCCTCACTCAGCATCCATTATATATGTACAGTACACCCGCACTAAGGCAAAAACTTAGGGAAAAGATAGGGTTTCCTAATCTGATTGTCCGGCGTCGGTTTTGAAATTGCGTACGTTTCCTCTCTTTTCTCAGATACTCAGTCGGGACTTAGTCCTAATGAATTTGAGTAAAACTTAATATTTAGTTAAGAACTAAACCAATAAAAGATTACCCTCCTTTATGAATGTTTGTGAGTTGCTCTTTTGATGACATTTTCTGATTCGAAGTCCAATTAGCTGATTCGCTATTTGAATAAAGTCTGTCATATGTGAGCGTTTCTTGATTTTTATTAACTCATATTGGTTCATAGAATTCACTATTTCATTGATTATACTTCTGGATTATTTTATTCTACTTTTCTTATATTTAACTCCAACCAGCTCACATTTTTTCCCAATTTTGGTGTTATATTAAATATGTTTCACAGCGGCGAGACGACTATATGTTCGCCGTCTTCAAAGCGCATAAGGATCAATTGGAATCAGATGACTTAGATCACAAGGGGTTAGAATTTGCATAGTGTTCATCCTATGGAGTACGGTAGGGTTTCTAAAATTCAGTTTTAGAGGTATTTTAGGTAAGGAATTTATGTTGAAATACCTGTGTCGGTCAAATTCAAGTGAAATGTTTTTATCTCAGGGTTGCGAGCGAGATGATTTTGTGATTTTTTTGATGTGACGATAAATAGTCCGCGTGGGCAAGAATCGACCTTATCCCATCATCATCTTATTGTGAGTAGTGAGTGATACTCACTGAATGGATTTATTGGCGGAGGAGGTTGATTTTAAGTGTGCGGATTGCTCTCTGTTGAGCCTCCGGTAGAAAATGTATTGAAAATAATCCATCTCCTTGCGTTATCTTTCTACGGCATTCAATTTCTGAGTGCCTAACGCCAATTCTAATTAATTCCGAGCGAATGTATACGTTCATCGATTTTATTTCGTCATGGTCATCTTGATGATATTCACAAATTTAAAAACTTCAGTTTATAATTTTTGTGTAGTGCTCTTCAGATTTTGTTGAAATTATGTTGTTGGAGTAAGAACCTCCTCAAATATGATCATATTAGGAGTGTTGTTGAGAGGAGTTTAAATGAGTTTTTAAAAGACAGTCGGGGCCAGCGAATGCGTCGGCTTCACAGTAATTAAAAAAATGAAGCTGAGTGACGGGGTGAAATATCTCTTGGAATTTCCATTAAAACTCATAGAGGTACTTGGCTAAAATTAAAAAAATATGATAAGCTTATTCTTGAAAACGTTTCAGATCCTGGAGAGTTCGCAGTCAGCAGTGTTTCATTTTAATTAAGTATCAAATCAGTTTAGGTAATATTGTGGTAACAAAGTTTCATTTACATTTTCTCAGTGCAGCAAAGTAGCATAGGTGGAAATTTGTCTTAAACGGCTGTTAATTTGTCTTAAATTTCACAGCTTTTTTCCCGGTAAAGGTGATTTTTAGTTCAAACTTAAACAAACGCACTTTATTTCCTGGATTTTCTGTATTATTTAATCGCGCATATATCGCGCTAGCATAGCAGTGACTAAGGATAGTACATTATATGTCATAGAGACTAACAATTGTTCGTCATTTTTAACTCTAATGGTGGGATGAATAATTTCTGTAAATTCACTTTCATGAATATTTGTTACTTTCTGCCGAGCAAAAAGCTCTTTACCCATGGAGCTTTAGCCTTTGAGATTTTTTTCCGAGTCAGCAAACGGGAGAAGCACCAAATTATTGGCGGGGAACTTGTCGGCAAATCCCATGGCAGCTTGTAATTTTCTTTTCATGGTACTAATTGTGGGACGGGTATTCTACAGGATTTCTTCGCGTTACCGCGGCAGATTGGTGGGACATGGAGCGAATGGGTAGAGTTCATGTACAAAGGAACCCCATTGTACCATTTGCTTTCCGTCGGGGATGCGTTGGATTGGCCCACTGGCGATACGTGTGAAGGGGGTTCCGTCAGCCTCTGAAAGCTCCCACCCATTTTCCTTGCTTTAAGTCAATCGAATGGCCGTCAGCTGCGGCCACTTTTCTCGTTATATGAAGAGGTGCAGTCGGAAGAAGATTATTTAGGTTGATGCAGAAATCGTACGGGGAAAAGTATTTACTTCATTATGTCATTGGGAAAAGTAGGATGGGAGCTCCGCTGGTCACGAAGAGCCCCGGCCAAACTTTTCTTTGAAAAGCACAGAAGTTTACGTCCCTAATCGAGGAAATGATAATATTCCGCTCTATACCGCAGCATGTAGATAATGTGAAAGAAATCGCCTTCCACATTGATGGATTTCAATGTTCGGGTTTTTATCCCACATTTATTGCTCACGGCATAACGGACGTTGAACATCCATACAATTGTCACACACTGATATTTTGATCGCTTGCCTTTCGTTCACAAACGATGCACAAAACGAATTCCAAACCATTTGCATTTTGACATCTAATTAAAAACCAGCGCCTCTACACCCCTACCGTACAGTTATGACGCAGTTTTTAATGTTTTATGGAGGGTTTTAATGATGCTTCTAAACGTCATAATTTCCTGTATTCCCATTTTATGAATGCTTCCGAGAATAATAAATGTGTGCGTTGTCACATGCAGGAGTAAATTGTTGAAAGCGATATTTTCAGGAAGTGGCTTATTAATCTTGAACTGTTGTCAGCAGCAGAGTCATTGTTCGATCATTTTTAGAGAAAATATTCAGCTAAATACGGCAATCAGAAGAGAAGTTTTCGAAAGCTTGGATTTTGGATTCGGGAGGTAAAAGAATGCATTTTTTCATCAGAAATCATTATTGTCTTGATATCTTTCACGCAAAATTTTGTGTTTATTAAAGAAGCTGGGATAGATTTGAGGTTGGTTTTTGAAGTGATTTCATTTGTTTTAGAATAAAAAGTTTAAAAAATCCTTCCCATTCTTCTATAAATTGATTGGGTATTATACGCACTTTTAAATGGAACAGAAATTGTCCCGGCCTATGCAAAAAATTGTATTCAATTTTTGAAAGCGATGAAGGAATGTGATCTCGGGCACGGTTTCTTGAAGGCACAGGTCAATTTATAAGTTCTCAACGCTCAAATAACAGTTGTGCCAGTCATCGGAGACTTCTAAGAGAAATTTGGAATGCCGAAGTTAGTGATAAATTTATTGCCATTAGTAGGCCGATAGGATAGATGTTTATTTTTATGAAATATGCTTAACTTTTTTTTACTTTAAATCATATTTCATGGTATCCTTGCTTTAAAAATGGTGAATATATGACGGCTAGCTTGTAAGCATGTGTAATGAATTGGGTGGATTTAAATGACGAGACCAATCGGAGTTGGCCCTCATTCGCATTATTATCATCTGAAATGGCACATATTTTATATGTTTTTTGTTGCTTGGCTTAATTGAGATGTTGCTATTTTGCAGTTAAAACTTTTGTCGAGGCCCGAGTCAAGTGCTTCTTTTACTCTGTAATTTATGAATTTTTAATGTATGAATTATTGTCTTTGTAGGTGCTTTCATGTTTCATAATGTCTCAGTGTTTCCGGTGAAAATGTACTTTGAAATATGTGTAGTTTACTTCGTGGCTAATTCAGTAAAAGTTGAAAAAAATGGATTTTTCAGTCCTGTTGTTTCACGTTAAAGAAAAGAATTTCACTCCAATGCTTCCCATTGCTTATTTTTTATCATCATTGACCGCTCACCTATCCGATTATTTAAATTAATATATTGAAAAAGTATGTAATCAGAGCCTTAATCGAATCTCCCACCAATCAAGTCCTATCGTGCTACTCCCCGAGCACTTTCGACCATTTCCTTCCCCACCTTCCTCTTGCTCTCTTTCCTGACCACAGATTGCCTCCTTGTTCGGCCGAATCGAGCAGTTGTCTTCGACCGAAGGGCTTCGTTGCTCTAATTCATGCATCACTTTACCCTTACACCTGTTTTCCTTGTGTTTGGCATGCGTTGATGATAGAGTTAGGAAAGAAGTGATAATCCTCTGGAATTTCTGGACATAAAAGTGTCCATTTAAATTTATTTTCATTGTAGAGGGAATGTAAGGATTGTTTATTACACTAATAGCTCACCTTCGCCGATAATATTCCATAAAATATTTTATGCGCGAGAAGGGTATCCATTGAGAGGATGGGTTATGATGCAGCTATATAGAATACCGAGATGACCATTTTTGAGAACGGAATAAACAGGAGCACATATTTTGATCGTCATCCGATTCGTACTTGGGAACCGCACAACTGATGACGGAATCCGAACGCAACTACACACTTTTCCATTGGAGTTAGCAGTAATTGTTTTAATGACCTCGAATGAAGATTTAGGCTTTGAAAGGATAACGAACGCAGGCGTTTCCTTTTATCTCTTCATTCCAGGGTGCCGTAAACGCCTCCAGTCCACCATCATGCTCCCATGGGTCGCAATTGGTTGCGAAAAAAATATCAACACGACCGGGGGCTGTCGTTTCCTTTCTCCCAGCCTTCCCCCTCGATCCGTTTTCGTTTTTTCTCCCTCGCTTCCCATCCTCCTTTTCTTTCCTCCCTCTCCAGTGAAGAAGTGAACGCAATTGACGACCTTATGACGCTCGATGCGATGGGAGGAGAAGCCAGGCGGCGCGCCGCGGCGGTCTCGATATCGCGGTGGATAATGAGAGCGGGCACGCAAAGGGTGAATGGGCCGACGCATGTGGGCGGCCTGTTATGAAGGCGGGTCGCTGGGAGGGCGAGAGAGGGTTGAAGTGAGAGAAGGGGAGGCCGGAAAGTGTTGTTTCCGACGCATGGGGGGAGGTAGGGGAAGGTTCGACTAGTCCTGGGGGGAACACGTGCTGTGAGTGAGCTAAGACGTGAGCCGTAGGATAAGGAGCGCCGCCGCACGGTGGTGGTCGATATGTCGGACAACGCCTCTTGATCAGGTCGCAGATGAAGAGGGGGTCGCGAGATTTGATCTCCTGGTCCCGTCGTGCGCCAAGTGAGGGGGCTGCGGATCAATCAGACCGAGGTGAAGTTTGGACATGGGATATACTATGAAGCTTATCGCGGGCCAATGATGGGTCGCGAGAGAATTCCGTCGGTGGCGTAGGTCAGAGAAATTTGAACCGTTCTCAAAATGAATGGTTTGGTCGCGGAGGAATTAAGGCTCTTTGTGCTTGGGAGAGAAAGGGGGTTCACCTTGAATTTACTAGCCCTTAGATTACTTACTTGCTCAGTTTGCTTTGAATTTTTATGACGGCATAATGCTTCTTTAGTGAAGAGTTCTTGAAGATTCTCGTTGCCAAACTGGCCTAGGATCTCGAGTGCCCTGAGGGTGTGAGAGAAAAGAATGAAAGAGCGATCCAGGAGATTGGACAGCAAACAGTGGAAATAGTGTGACATCGCTCTCAACTTAAGAGTTCCCGTTCGCACGGGACTGGTCGAAGGCTGAATACATGGTCAAAACACATATGAATTCTATAAAATAATATTATGCTAACCTAAGGCAATCCTTATTCAAAAGAAATATCGATGATAGTACATGCATATCAAGTACGTAAAGGTGTTTTTTATTTCGTTACTTATCACTTCCATAGGCGAGTTACATCACCGCTTGAGTGGTGTCAGTTTTAAGGTCGCATGAGCTTTCAAGATTAACGGCCCTCTATAGATCGATGTATTATACACTTTAGTGTTTCGGGCATCATAATTTTCGAAGTTGCGATCTATCGTGCGACAATGGGCGGGTTGTCGACGAAGAAAAATGATGGCCGAGGGGTGATTTATGTTTCTGGTGGCAGTGGTAACTTCTCCCATAGGAGGATAAGTAACGGAAATGTTTATATGCGATGCCTTTCACATCCCGACGGATATTTCACCGGGTTCCGTGAGCGAGTGGAGTATTAAATTTATCGCTCACCATCGAATGTGTGTGTACCTCACCCTCTTTTTCTCTTTTGTGTTCCAGATAAGTATGGGGCGGGAGAGATGCTTGTTTCGCACATGTGCGCGCAAACTTTTCCTATTGCTCCTATGTCCGTGAAATTGTGTGGTGTTCGAGTTATTGGAATCCCCTTCACTCCCCTAGAGGCGCCTCTCGTTGGCACCGCCCGATCAGGCTGGCGTGCGGAGCAACCCGCACCCTTCCATTAACATTGCCATGAACCATGAAATCATTGCTCATAGAGTTCATGACTTCTTGTCTTCATTAATTCGCCTTTAGAAGCCCACTGAGCTTCAAACACGCGGTTTTGCTGAAAACTGAGAAAAGGCATATTGTCGGGCTGGGTCGGGTGGAATAAAGGTCCGCGAAACCCCTTGCAAAGGAAGATACAAACAGCTTGGATACCCCTCAGGGCGGCATGATATCGCGAGAAAAACGATGGAACGAAAAATAGAAAAGAAGCTGCAAGTTAAAGGCCAATAGGGATTTACGTAAGTAAAAACGGAACATGCCTGGGAAATGCACAGAGCCTGGCTTTGAAGGATTTTTCCTGGATAAGGAATATTGCGAAATTACAATTGAAATTACTGTCGTGCTTTTGGTTTGGTGGTTTCACGATGGCTTAGCTCATATTGACATAGCCCTCCTTCACTTTGTTGTAATCATATAGGCACTCAAGAATATGATGGTGAGCTAGACTATTAATTAGGTCGTTTAGGTTTTGGATTGCGAGTCACGGCTTGAGCATCTGAATATGTGTAGTACCTCGTACGATTTTTTAAATAAAGTTTCTGGGAAATGGGCCCCATCATGAAATCGAATTCTATAGCCCCTAAGTATTATCATAGGTTCAAATGAATTCTCAAGAATTGGAAATCAGTAAGATAATGGTCAGGCTGTGAATTGGCACCTCGTGGGCATTTGCCCTTTGGTGAGGAAAAAATTAAAAGTAATTGCCCTCTCCTCTTGAAAATATTGCGTTAAATTAAACTTTTCCTGATCTTATTCAAAACTAATTTCTCAGTAAAAGTAACGGGCAAACTCTCAAGACAAGCTGGTCAAAGTGGTTTTCAATTTGATGTATTATGTGACAAACGCGTAGCTGACATTTATGTAATATTTAAGTATTTCTCTCAAGAATTATTAATATTATGTCAATCCGCTTAATTGTTATTTATCTCTGTTTCATCAGCCCCTTTGAGCTCAAACTTGTGAGGTCTATTGTGTTTCTCAAACATGCTATCTTAAAATACTGGATGGCATTTTGTATTCACTCTCCATCGAGCCATACCGTTCATTCTTCTCGTTACCGGATTGCATATTACATGGAGGAACATGGTCAACATAACCTTATCTTCTTTTCTCTTTGAAGGTTTTCTTGTGTGAATGTTTTCAAGGAATATTTACCGAGTTTTCCCTATCTGCACAAATATATAGTATTCGTATTTAATTTTATCATTTCTTGATCTTGCTTTGTGCAATCTGGCTTTAGTTTAAGAGAAGCGAGGTTTCCGAATTCGGCCGAACAACTGTTTTGTTTCATTGATAGCCTTACACTCCATTAAAAAAAATTGGAAGTCGCCAAAAAGAGCTTTCTATATATCTTTGTTGATGTGAGTTATTGGTGGAATAATTCAATTCGGGTCTGGGTTCCAAAAAATCTGTGATTGAATGCCACCTCACTAAACCTGTTAAAAAATCCTCAGTACATCTGAAGTCATCATCGTCATGGTTTATCAATATGAGTATTGGTTTTCAATTGTTCCCGGCTCAATGAGTATTGGTTTGTGGCAGCTCTCCAGATTCTTCTGCCCATGCCCAACTCTTCATTCCCTGAGCCCCTTGCGCTAACTTTTACATGACTTTCCTGCTTCTTTTGCCTCATCCTAGGCCTCTGTAATTCTTCACCTCCATGTTTCCTTCAGTTATGATCTTCAATAAACTATCGTGCATCAGGATATGTTCAATACATTTCTCTCTTCTTCTTGTTGGTGTCCTCCGTAGGCTTTTCTCTTCATTTATTCCTCGAAGGACTTCTTCATTAGTTACCCTGTGTATCCATATACTTTTCAGAGTTCCTCTGTAGTATCACATTTCCATTGTCCTCGATCTTATTATTTTTCCTGCTCCTATCGTCCTCAATCTTATTATATTTTCTGCTCCCATTGTTCATGTCTCACATCCGTAGAAAAGTAGACTCTATATATAAATCTTAAAGGATGGCTTCCTTATTGCTATGTTGGATTTGTTTACCAGAAGTAGTTGCTTCTTCTCATAGAAAGCCTTCTTCACTAGTCTTTAGCCTATCACTATTACTCGTGATCATGCTGCCTAAATAAGAAAACTCATCCTCTTATTTTCATAGTTTCGCCTTTAGAAGTCCTTTCCTAGCGTTTTCTAGTGATTTTCTCCCTTGTCTTCTTTCTTCTCTGCTAGTAAGGCTATATCTCACGCATATTGCAACATCTTAACCCTTCTCCTCGAATTCGTGCGCCACCTTTTATCTATTCCTAGATCTGGTTGCTTGCCCTATTAATACATGCACTTTATGCCAATGGCTGTAACGAGCAGCCTTGCCTTACTCCTTTGTTTTAACTTCTTCTTTTCCTTTACCGCATGTAATCACTGCTGCTTGGTCTCTGTATAGAGCGTATATCCATCTCTTGCCGTTTTAGGTTATTCCATTTCCTTAAGAGTGCGTAGTTAGGGTACGTTGTGTCATATTCCAGTCATATCTTAAGGGTGGTATTTTAAACACAAGTGTATTGCGGTATTGAAGAATTAACAACATGCAAATGCTAACAAGATATATATATTTTTATATGGACACTAAATTGCTAGTAGGTATAGAAATATGAAATAAAAGTTGCTAGAAAGGAATTCATCCAATGAAAAAATCGTCAAAAACTCCGTGATGGAGAATTCATTCATGAACTGAGTCATTAAAATTGGATTGAAAATTGGAATTTCTAGGTATTTTTTTCGATTATTCTTTTCTAATTTCATAGCCTCTTGATGTTCCAACTTCGCCAATCCCCATGTAGTTGAGGAGCTCGGTTGCTGCTAGTATGAGGGATTTTTTTCTAGTATTTTTTTATTTTTAAGTGTCTTTTACCTCCGTGGATATCCAACGGCCTAATTTCCAAGCTACCGAGCGCACGCTGCCGAGATGGCCGCTTCATGAGGGCACCGTTCTCTCCATCCCTACTCCTTGCGGTCTTGCCATAGCTCCGCGCTTTAAAGCGGAAATGTAAATTTCCCTTCATTCGGAAGTGACCTAAAAGCTACGTCACGCTAAACCTGCCCTAACTACGGTTAAGGGAAGCCTACGTAACTGGTTTCCGGCATTACCGTCATCAGCTTCATGTTGGTTTCGCCTTTCGCCCTCCAAGTCCATTCGCTCTCACTCTTCACATCAGTAACGTCCGCATAGATGCTTTTGTTGCAAGAGGACATAGAATGCGCAATAGAGTCCTGTGTCTCTGTCTTTAATTAAAAATTGTGTACTTGTTTTTCTGCAGTAATCTGACTGTTCTATAGCCGCCGATAATTTACCCATGAAGCAAATACTGAGGGGAGGTATTTATTTATTTAAAGTTTTGTATTTGGGACTTTAATTGTAGGTATGGGGAATAGGAAAGAATCTGAAACAGAGGGAATCCCAATTGTTGCCATCCTGTTTGTTCGAAGACAAGGAGTACCGAAACCTACGAAGTGGTCCCGTATTAAATGGGATCCGGCAGTAGCTCTGGGGTCAGATTTTTACGCTCTCCTCTCGCATTTTGCGATTTGTTCTATGTTTACTAATAAATATTGTGCCTCAAGATAATGCGGACAGTCCGTGGTAGCCTAGTGGCTTGTGTGTACGTTGGGGCTGGGGCTAAAGATCGAAGGTTCCCAATGCTGGCCGGTGATTTTGACAGCTCTATCTAAAAATCTATACGATGTGATAGTCTAGATACCAAAACTCTTGTGCGAGACCGCAGCTGCCGCAAAGAAACTAAGTGTCCCAATCCTGACTGCGTGAATTTCACACTGAAAAGGTTGTATTCTGATGCTAATCCTGCCAACCTCACCTGTCAAAACCAACTGTCGAGTTGAATACTATGATGGAGGAAGATAATCCGGGCGGCAGACGGAATTATACCCATGTATTGAAGGAGTCCAAATTTGACCGTAAATCAAGGCGTGTCAGGAATTTTAACCTGTCCTATGTGATTGGCGCTATATTGGTTGGCTATTTTCCATAAAAAATTGTTTTAAGCTAACTTTTATCCTTCATTGAGTTCCTTCTAAGTCGACGTGTTTGGGAATGATGGGTTCATCGTGGACAAGTGTTTTACCTTTACGAAGTTTGTTAAAATACAGCTTAAATATTGTATTTTTATTCATCATTTCTCCCGTTCCATACTTTGATAAACTTCCAGTACACAAATTATTGAAAAAAATGGAGTGGAATCTTAATGTGGCCTCAGTGATTGCATGCCAGGTAGAAAGTCTTTAATTTAACTGTTTTGGTGAGGTGATCAAACAAAAGACTAGACAAGCTAAAATCTTGTTGTGCCTCCCTTAGTTTTTTTAAGACATATCTCTGGGGTAATGTCTTTTTGCAAATTGTTGCATTCCTGCGTGTACCGAAGTTAGTTCCCCTTTCGCTTTGTGAATTGCTTTCTAAAAAGCGTGTCGTCAGCGAAAAACTGTGTATTAAAAAAAATCATTCCTTGATCGCGAGAAAAAAAGGTCTATGGCTTGGTAATTCTAACTTTAAACCAAATTTTCACTACGCCCTTGCCATGCAACCCTGAATTTAGAGCTGAAACTTTTTAACGAGGCGAATTAAATGTGAATTAATTACGCGTACCTGAATGAAGTCGTCCGTTTAGAGATGACCGTCCTATTTCGATGGTCCTGGTTTCGATGGTTGTTAGTTTTTCGCTCTCGACGCCATTTTATCCGTGCCGTGATGTCAACCTTGCCTTGCAATCTCACTCGTGCCGTTAGTGGGTTGCGTTCGCCTTTAACTTCTCAAGCAGACGGTCTGGATTCGAGTAATAGCGATTGTACATTAGAACTTGGTATTTTCAATCTTTGAGTTTTTACCGTGCATTATGTACTTTGAATAGGATAAAATGTGATGCTAAAATATTGTAGGTTAGACCTTTTGGCTGAAAATTGATATTTACTATAGACACATCGAAGTCATTGTAGCTAAGCGAATGTTGATACGTATGCTAGCATTTCGGTCGCCGGATTACCATCTTGAGATACGAAAGCGTATAAGGCATTGATGAAAAGTCTTTACTTCAATTCTTTACTCCTTAGTCTTGCTTAGCTATAGACGCCCTCTATTCGAAGTAGCCACATCTTAGCTTTATGTACATTTCTTACTGGTTATATTAACCCGGTGGCCGAGATACGTGTATGAGTATTCCCTTGTCTGTAATGGGTTGGGAGTATCTTCGATTAAAATCGATGAGATGATAACCATGGGCATGTGATGAGATCAATAGATGGGATGATAAGCCGGAGCCCAATAGCCATCCTTTAAGAGTAGAGTTCAATCCCCCTCCCAACTTTTCATCTAGCATCCTCCCATTGCAATTACTTCGCTAATCGTTATCCAAATTAATGTTAATATCACCCGCTAAATGTAGAAAGTGGTCTCAGAAGTTGCAAGCCTCCCACAATTCCTCCTGCTGTGAGTAATCTTTAGCAATTCGTTGTCATTTTAGAATTGAAAGTGATGGTTTACCGGCGTCCGTAATTTAAACGAGGTCTCTATAAATCGTGAACGCTTTGACGATTTGGCTTGCGCCCAAAACTGCTCTGTATCCTGTCTCGCTTCCCAGTTTTTCGCTGTCGTCTCGATCCAGACTAATTAGAATTGAAGGGCTCCGAAAAGCGTTTTTGTGTGTGATGCCTCTGCTGCAAACTGTCGCGGAACAATCAAGGCACTTAAGGGATTTTACTCGGCGTCGTATTTTAGAAATTCTCTCTGCTCCTGACTGAACTGACGTTTATATTTTTAATTTTATGCATTAATAGGTCATTAATAAATGTTGATAGAAGCGATGTATTCATTTATAATATCCAGCCACTTGAAATTCATGTTAATCATTCTAGAACGCACTTTTTTGGCCATGCCAAATTATCAAATGGGTGAGAGTTGTAGAGCGTACTCGGAGGGATATGTGTATTGAAATGTTATTAAGAAGGCAAGGTTTTGTCCAATTGCAACCCATTAATTTGTTCTCCAATGGAATCAGAATTTTTAATATGCCATAGCTTCTGGTTGACAATCATCATTCAGTTGCGTTTGGACTGAATAGCTCTCCCTGCTCAGCTCGTCAATAAATACAAAGCATGTATTCATTTGTGAGCACAAGATTTTATCATGATAAAAACTTGGATTCCCCGCATTCTGGTGATTTAAATGGACATTTTCTGTTGAAAAAGTTTTTCAAGTTAGAGATAAAACGAATGGTTCCAAACTCCCTGCGACTTCGTACGGGTCCAAAGAAAGCCTGGGGGTGATTGAATGTATCATTAGTAATAAAGAAAAGATAGAAGTAATTTTCCACTAGATAAGTTTAATAGCACGACCCGGTTTCGATGTATTACATCATCTTCAGGTGTTTCATTAGTATATTAGCATTACACTTATGTGCAATTTTGCGAAGCCATTTTCAGGTTTGAGAAGGGAATACAAAGAGTTTACAAGATTTCCTGAAATGTCCCACAAAATATCTAAAATATGTATCTCATGCATCACCTTTGTGGACTTCCTCATTGTTAGCGAGTAAGCTCCATTTAGAGAAAAATGTACCTCATCCGTGTGTTTTAGGTTATTGCAGGATTTTAAAAGACTCTCTGGGGATTCGCTAACGATGCCAATCTCATGAAAGAATTTTGTCAAAAGCCCTTCAGTTCTCTACCAGTTGGTGTTTTACTTAAGTTGAAAGACGCCGGACGCTCGTTCCATATTTTGAGAAGTTATTCCTTCAGTGAAATCGTATGAATTTTTGGGAAATTTTTTCCAAAAATCTTCTTCAGTGGCATTCCTTTTGTCTGCCTCTGTCCTACATAACGATTGACAAAATTTTGCGTTAAATGATGTGAGGGATTCTCATGACATGCATATGCGGGGGCTGAGGAATGTCTGCAATTACTGCTAATGCATGTAATTTTGGTTATTTTTAAATGGTCGGTCCGAAAAATGTTTGAGTTCATACCGTATTCCATATGAAATGCGAAGTACTCTTACGATATAAATGAACGAGGATGGACACCGACGAGAAACTCAGTTTTGTATTTTTTAATTCCTAAAAATGAAATCCTTGGTATACAAAGATTGTCTTGAATGGCATTAATCTAACACTTGGTCGTCAAACTCGAGAGAAATTCGTAGCCATTCGATAAATCAGGGATATAAACTGTGCAATAATTATAATCTAAATCTCACGTGCTAGAACGGTTATAATGGGTCCGATAAAATCAAAGGATTCTGCGACGCGTGGTATAGAGGAAGAAAAATACATAATAATCAAAACATCCTCGTTTTAAAGGATATGTGCCATCTAATGATCCACATCCAATGGATTCCATTTCTTCAGTTACCTTTTAACTCTTGGAAGTAACACTGGAGAGACCTGTCACCTTTTTTTTCATTTACTACCTTGATCAAAAAGTCCCCGGAATAACCACCGTGTGGCGCTCCCATCGTTCCGAGTTGAGTTCTGTTTTTTTTGTTAAATTGGTACATCTGTTGTTGATATTCCCTTTAAATCTTAGTGTCATAACTTGACATTTGCAAAAGTTACGTAGCCAAGAGTACATCTATCTCTGTGTGTGTTGGCGATTTTTTACAATTTCAGAAATGGATTTAAATTTGCAACAACGAACTTGTATTAAATTTTGCGTAAAAAACGGATTTAGTGGCGCACGGACGTTGGAAATGTTGGAAAAGTGTTTCGGCAACGATTCTCTAAAAAAAACGGTCGTTTACCAGTGGCACGAGCGGTTCAGAAGTGGTCGTGAGTCAATCGATGATGATGAACGCAGTGGCAGACCATCGACATCGAAAGTCGGTGAAAAAATTGATAAAGTAAAAGAAATGTTGGTCAATAACCGCAAATTAACCATCAGAGAAATAGCGGAGGACTTGAACATTGCCTATGGATCCGCCCAAGACATTGTGGTTAATGATTTGGGTTTCCGTCGAGAAGCAGCAAAAGACCTCAATTTCATGCAAAAAAGAGACCGTGTTGACGTCGCAAAAGACATGATTTGCGAGGCTGAATCCGATCCCACATTCATCAAAAGGATCATTACTGGAGACGAGACGTGGGTTTATGAGTACGACACGCAATCCAGACATCAGGCAAGTGAATGGCGTTCACCAAATGAGCCGAGACCAAAAAAACCACGTCGTTTTCAGTCAAAAAAGAAGGCAATGCTGACGGTTTTCATGGATTACAACGGTGTAGTGCATCATGAATTTTTGCCAGAAGGCCAGACAGTAAACAAAGAGTATTATTTGGGCGTTATGAGACGTTTGCGTGAAGCAATTCGCCGAAAGAGACCAGAAATGTGGGCAGAAAACTCGTGGATTTTGCACCATGATAACGCACCGTCGCACAGTGCTATCATTATTCGTAATTTTTTGACGAAAAATGCAACAAATACCATCCAACAGCCACCGAATTCACCTGATTTGGCTCCCTGTGACTTCTTTCTGTTCAATCGAGTTAAAAAACCATTACGGGGAACGCGTTTTAGCAGCCGAGAGGAAGTAATGGAAAAATCGCAGGAAGCACTGATGGACATACCGAAAACCGAATATAAAAAATGTTTCGAGGATTGGATCAAGCGCTGGCATAAGTGTGTTGCAGTCGATGGGGATTACTTTGAAGGGGACAATATAGATTTAGATGAATAAACTTGTATTTTTAATTTTCTGAATAAATTCCGGGAAATTTTTGATCAAGGTAGTATTCTTGGTTAGTTTTCGAAAAGCTTCTGTAATGGATCACCGCAGAAGTAAACGCAGTACACATCAGGAACAGGGTTAAAATGGGTCGATTTTGTCACGAAGCGTGGCATACCGGTTTAGGCGTTGGCAAAGTCAAAGCTTTCCCGTTAGAAGGATTTTCTTCCTTAATGGATTCGTTCAAACCCTGCATTTCTTTGCATAATATGTGTGTGGTAATCAATTTTACATATTATTTCGGTGAAGCATCAAGCTTGCCCTATAAAGATCAGTTAATCCGTCGCTAACCCGAGGAGTGCCAATGCTCCGTGGTGCAATTGAATGCCATTTCTGATGAAATTGTTTTGAGTGGTCCGTCCCGAACCAATCATTAAAAATTTGTGTAAATCTTTTTTATTTTGCGTATTTTAAAATATTTATTCCCAGTAAACTGCAAAATAGAAAGGTTTTCATTAAAAGATACATGCCATGCCCCTCACAATAAAGAATTCCTCTGTGTGTGCTGAGGAACGAGAAACAATTGAGTTAGACGATAAATCGATGAATTATCTACGAAAGGAGTTTTGTCCCCGCTATTTATGCACAAGAGTATCTGGTCTAGAAGTAAACTTTTCGAATTAGAAACATTTAGTTTTTTTGCATTTTTCCTTCGGTGGCATTCTGCTCCAGATATTCGGTGCTGTAATCAGAACCACAAACACATAGTGACATACTTAAAATGTGCCCAGTATGATGCTACAGCATTTATCACTCATTACATTTTTATGTGTACCATTTTCAAATTCTAGTTCACAAGTTCGATTATCCTCTGGGTTAAAATCGGAAAGTCACGTCACTGATGTAGCTACATGGTGAAATTATTTCTCCAAGAGTCGAACCGAATTAAGTCGTTGGTTGCGTTGTCTAACGAGATACCGCATTTTATCTCGATGATTTGGTAGTTTTGGTGACCTAATCCGTCCCAAATCCATTTCCCCACTGAGTGTCGTTAGCATTCGTCTGATTTTTTTTACTAGTTGCGTTACTTGTGGTGTTTTAGTCACTTTTACGGGGGTTATATCACTGTGAACCAATTAAAAAACCCTATGCCGTATCTCCACCTTGACAATGCTTAATGGTAATGGTGAAGCTAGTTTTATACATTTATTGGGGAATATTCTTTAATTATATGTTTGTCTCTCTTTAGTTTGAGTATCGCAGTTTTTAATCGTTCCAAGAGGTCAATACCTTGAATGTTGTCAAAACCCTAAGAAGAGATTCGATCGCGACAATGGAAGCCCCAAATGGGACAAGCACTACCCCTCCCACTTTATCCACTTAGAGTTCTCCCTGCTTTCCTGTTCGTCTCAGAGGACTCCTTAATCCCTGACTTGGCAGACTAGATGTCTGTGTGCCGTATCTCATTTTCTATGGTCCGTCCAGCTTGAGAATTTCCAGACGGACCATTCACGCTCGTGGCCCTGTCCGAACTCCTTCTTGATTCGACTGCATACCCGCTGTATATTTCCATTAATTAATTTCGAGAAGACAGATCCAGGCGTTGTCCTCGCTGTGGTTTATTGGAGTTGCCCTCTATTTTTCGTTCTCTGTTTCAGTGCAGTAAATGATATGACTACGAAGTATTCCTTTTTTCATTGCTCAATCAATAGGCCAGCAGCCGATTGAAGGGTTTTCGTTGGAGATGTTCTGTGAGATGTGGGTTCTGCCGTAACTTAAATGATGAATTAGAAACAGTAAACCTAATCTGCTTGGGGAGTTTCAAAATTTATTGACCAGAAGGAACTCAGTCATCTCGTGAACGGTTGCACTTATTGAGACCAGAACATCAATATTTAGGTGAGGTGTTTATGTAGGTGAGATATTTTAATATACTTCCGTTGGCATCCTTTGTTCTGCTGCTGATTTATTTTAATTTTCATTTAAATACAAATTTTGACGTATTTGTATAATGGGAACATTCGCGTAACTCTTTCTCTCTTGAGCTACCGAGGTTATTTAAAGAATGAACTCCGATTCTTGCTTACTTAATGGTAGTCATATCCTTCGAAAGGGCCTCCTTAAAAATTTCCATACAAATGCTGTTACTTTTGCTAAAAAGCTTGTAGGAAAACTGCGGCTTCGTGCTACCCTCACTTTTCCAATTCATTTTTTCACACATGAATTACATTAAGTAGAGGTTTATGTGGCCCAAGTACAATTAGATCCCATGATCTCGCGAAATTGCTTCTTGACGTAGGAGAATGGTGTTCCTCCCAACCTTAAGAAATATTTCCTTGAGGTCAAGACTCAAGTTTCACCGTTCGTGGGTAGAACGCTGCCTGAAGAAAGTAACGCATAAAATATACTGTGAGCACAAATGTAAAATACCAGTTTTATATTAAGAAGTCACGTCATAGATTGTCGGGAATAGGCCGTAGCACGTACAGGTAAGAAAAACAAAAACACAGCAATTCTTCTGTTGAAATTTATTGACGACCATGGTTTCGTCACTGTGTGGCGCTATCAGGCGAAAATACCATGAAACCATGGTGATCAATACATATAAACTTGAATTGATGTGTTTATCTTATCTGTACAATGGAGAAAACCCACCGCGAGGCGGTGAAAAGAGTGTAAGGCCGTAGTACGTTGCTTGAAACCAATGTTGAAAGACTTATGGTAAGATGGAAAGTTAAATATTTTCTCCTGTATTCTTTATGAATTATTTTGACGGATTACGCGATAGGAAAAACGACGTATTTGCCCCAATTGGGGAACAATCGCAATTGCAAGCTAGTAGATTCATTCGGCATTATCTCTTTCGTTGGTTGTTCCCCTGCCATGACATGGATGGATGCTGCCACGTTCGTGGACGATGTCTTGAGAGTGGTTTTCATTTATTTGCTTTACAATATGAAATTATCTCTGGCTGTAAATGCATATACTACCTTGATCAAAAATTTCCCGGAATTTATTCAGAAAATTAAAAATACAAGTTTATTCATCTAAATCTATATTGTCCCCTTCAAAGTAATCCCCATCGACTGCAACACACTTATGCCAGCGCTTGATCCAATCCTCGAAACATTTTTTATATTCGGTTTTCGGTATGTCCATCAGTGCTTCCTGCGATTTTTCCATTACTTCCTCTCGGCTGCTAAAACGCGTTCCCCGTAATGGTTTTTTAACTCGATTGAACAGAAAGAAGTCACAGGGAGCCAAATCAGGTGAATTCGGTGGCTGTTGGATGGTATTTGTTGCATTTTTCGTCAAAAAAATTACGAATAATGATAGCACTGTGCGACGGTGCGTTATCATGGTGCAAAATCCACGAGTTTTCTGCCCACATTTCTGGTCTCTTTCGGCGAATTGCTTCACGCAAACGTCTCATAACGCCCAAATAATACTCTTTGTTTACTGTCTGGCCTTCTGGCAAAAATTCATGATGCACTACACCGTTGTAATCCATGAAAACCGTCAGCATTGCCTTCTTTTTTGACTGAAAACGACGTGGTTTTTTTGGTCTCGGCTCATTTGGTGAACGCCATTCACTTGCCTGATGTCTGGATTGCGTGTCGTACTCATAAACCCACGTCTCGTCTCCAGTAATGATCCTTTTGATGAATGTGGGATCGGATTCAGCCTCGCAAATCATGTCTTTTGCGACGTCAACACGGTCTCTTTTTTGCATGAAATTGAGGTCTTTTGCTGCTACACGACGGAAACCCAAATCATTAACCACAATGTCTTGGGCGGATCCGTAGGCAATGTTCAAGTCCTCCGCTATTTCTCTGATGGTTAATTTGCGGTTATTGACCAACATTTCTTTTACTTTATCAATTTTTTCACCGACTTTCGATGTCGATGGTCTGCCACTGCGTTCATCATCTTCGATTGACTCACGACCACTTCTGAACCGCTCGTGCCACTGGTAAACGACCGTTTTTTTTAGAGAATCGTTGCCGAAACACTTTTCCAACATTTCCAACGTCCGTGCGCCACTAAATCCGTTTTTTACGCAAAATTTAATACAAGTTCGTTGTTGCAAATTTAAATCCATTTCTGCAATTGTAAAAAATCGCCAACACACACAGAGATAGATGTACTCTTGGCTACGTAACTTTTGCAAATGTCAAGTTATGACACTAAGATTTAAAGGGAATATCAACAACAGATGTACCAATTTAACAAAAAAAACAGAACTCAAATCGGAACGATGGGAGCGCCACACGGTGGTTATTCCGGGAACTTTTTGATCAAGGTAGTATATGTCTGTTACTACCATACGTTATAATCCATAAAATGCGTAATTTTTTATATCAATGGCGTGATAAATATCATTATGATGAGGCGTGACATTATTCGTTTTGATAATAAGTGCTAACTTTTCAAAATCTTGAGTTCCAATTCCTTCCATACATCCTAACCTTTACTCTTTTCCGGGCCCAGTATGGAGTTAACGTACTGTAGAGAGATTATTTCTTGTATTGTGCACTCACAGCGGGTATCGTGTTTCGTAAAAGATCGGAATACCATAGAGCAGTTAGTTACTTGTTTAAGATGCGCATTATTTGCATCGCCTTCTCATGTTTTATTTGCAATAGTAGAAGTGTCCGTGTTTATCCCAGGTGTGTTGTTCTCTTTAAAATTTACCAGCCTCGAATACAAACGGAAGTCAAATAGTTTAAGTTGAAATCATCGCATTAACTATGATGAGATATGTCACGCGATTCGTCCTTGGTTCCTTTAAATTGTCTCAGGTGCCAATGTACGAGTATTATTTGTGTTGGACAGATATAGCGGGTAGCTTTTCATTGTCTCGCCTACTACTTAAGTTCAAACTTAACGTAAAACATTTGTCGAAGGGATTCAGCGAAAATCACAGTCATGGTGAAGTCATGTTTGGAAGTCCGATGGGATATAACGCTGGGCTCTTGGACCGAGTTGGAGGGAAGGGCGGAGAAACAAGGCAGTCTGGGGTGGAAGAAAAATACCAGGGAAAGGGCTGGCTGAGAGGGCTGCGTGCGTCTAGTCTCCAACACCTTGCGGGTTTGGAGGCGATGGCAAGCCCCCAACACAAGGTTTAAAAACATTTCACAAATACGCTTTCTCTCCCTTTCGTTAGCCTTCGAGGCCATAGGCTTAGGGGACTTAAGAAAACCGCCGGATTGTTGCGGGGGGGACCTGCCTCATTTATTGCGAGCGTGAATTTAAATGTCATTTTAATAAATACCCTGGAGCAGCGCCTACAAACGTGAGACTGGACGCATTGCGGGTGGCACACTTTCATGGTGCACCTTTTCCCTTCTTGGTCAAAAATGTTTTCAGCTTGGATATTCGGTTGTAGTCCTGGGAGGCATTAAGCGGCTATAAATGAATATGGATAGGTTTGAAAATTGTCTTCTTGTAGTAATTGGTGGTCATTTTTCCCGCTTTCCGTTTTCGTATCAGGGAAAAAACATGACACATTATCAATTTAGAATTTGTTTGAGCGAGAGTTTTTTTTGTGTGCCCTATCACCGCGTAAACCATAGTTATCAACACAAAGGCTGATTTGCTAGGTGAGGGTTGAGCTCACCTAATGCTATGCTCGACGGTGGGTGAAATGCATGCATCAGGTTGGGAGGGTGTTCCCTGTGCCTCCTACGGTTAATCCAGGAAGATCTGATACCCGAAAAATCAAAGGTGAAGCCGAGGGTGCCCAGAGTCCCCGGGAATCGAAAGTGCCGAACCATCGGTGAATCCGTAAAAAAGCATCTCTCGAGCGATGTGGTTACATTCAATTACGATTGACTTCCTCTAATTTCTATAAATATAACTATTGGTCATAAAAACAGACTACTTATCTTGCGCTTGAATTTATGCCTACTTTTTTACTTGTTTTTGAAGTATTTTTTTGTTAATAATGCTTATGTCTTCATCATAATATATTTATATAGTCCTGTAACTGACCACATTTCCTAGCGAAAGAAATTAAAGCTTTAAAGGTAATAAACAAATATTATTACGGCTACTCCAAATTTCTGTGACCACCAGAATCAAAATATCACACAGGTTGTAAGTAAAAATAATAGCATTGCGTTTTAGTGTAGACCATCTAAACTCATGAAAATTGGTTTTGATGTCATATTTTTATGTTACACTTCAGTGTCTAATGTTAAGGTTAAATTGTTTGAGGCAGAATGTTAATAAATAAATTATGAATTAATTTATGATGTTAGAGCAAGTTTTTTGGCTGTAGTTTTATCTGTCGAACTTGTCTTATTAATATTTTTTGCATTGAATCATGCATTATATTTTTGAAACAAAAATATTCTTCATGCTGCAGAATTTGTTCTCATATCCATATTTTCGTAATGCCTTAATGGAATAGTTAAATTGAATTCTGTTGTGGACTAGAACTGCGTGGTATTGCTATCTGCATAATGTCTTTCATGCCTTTTTCATCAATCTAAGACCTTCATGAAAGAACTGGTATTGCGTGACTAAGGTGAAAAAAATTAGAATTCACAGCATGGAAGTTAAATAGATTACTTCTTTAAATCCAAGTTCTTAATTAAAGTAAATTGGACTGGTCTTGTTAAAATGAACGATAAGCTGATGAATGCCATTCACGCAAATCCGAACGACCCTTTCGTGTTCGTAAATGAAAATAATTAAATGTTTGTTGCTTGAGCTAAAAACTCAGTCATAACTTTTCTTAAAACGCATTAATTTTGCGTTTATTTTCGTAATCTTATTGAATGCAGAAAATGTGAAAATGTGGTGAATCTTCCTTTAGTTCAAAAAAAAACCATGGTATATCTTTTGAACTTATTACTCAAGTACCGTTGACTTTCTTGGCAGGAGTGGCACGAAAGGGATGAAAAATCTGAGGATATCATTTTATTCATGCTCACTGGAGAAGAAATTCTATCTCGTAAAGTGCGGGATGAAAAAGTAACGACCCCTCCGAGTTATTGAGCCAATTATGGAGGATGGGAGAAAATTCCTGTTACGGGCTTGGTTTGTTAATGTTTGGGCGTAGTCTTAATATCTTGGCTGGTATGTAATTTGGCCCGAGTGGCATATTAACGCTTTTATATACATCGTCTGGGCAGCCTTATCGCAGAGGACCATTTATTTTTGCGGGAAAGTGCTCACGTTTTTGAGTTATCGGCATTAATCCTCTCCAGAAGGAGAAGTTACAGGTTGGGCTACACGCGTATTCGCAATTAATTCGCGCTGGCCATTGCGTGTTCTTTACGGAACATAAATCATTGAACGGCAATTCATTTGGAATGTTTCTGTATTGCGGGGAGAACAAGTGTGATAGCCCATTTTTGACGTTACTTGCTCGTGTTCAAGTTTCCGCCGATGTAAAATCATTAGTCTAATACTCGTCACTAGTAATCGACTATCATTAGTAATCGCAAATTCTGAAGATTTGTTATTTATGCCATGAAATGACGTCGATATGGATTCGCTTAAATCTCTTGGAAGCAATTGGCTATCTAGTTTAGAAGTTAAAGACTTGCTCTTAAAACTGCGCCATCGCTGAAATCTTTTTCAAGTCATGTATTGTATAATTTGTAAGAACAGCTCTATATCCATTTCCCCATAACTATGCTCTCCCGGTCGACAAACTTGGCAGCCGAAAGCGAAATCCTTTTATATTAGATGATACTGGACAATTGGTTGCTTATGCGTTCGCAGCTTATTTTATTCAGTACCTCATTATAAAAATTACACTCAAAGTTTCTCTGCGTAGGTTCAGCTCAGCTCGGTCCGTGAATAATAATAATGAAAAAAATACTTAGACCTAAAATGTGTTAATACCTGATGGAATTTTTCGACTATGGGCTTTTTTATAGCCCTTATAAACGTGCACCCCGATAGATTTATTCTTAAATTTATAAAATGAGAACAAAAATACATATGTGAGTATTCGCAGATTTGATTTGTCGTCAAGTGAAAGGAAGCACCGTTATGAAATAGTGCGTTAAGTATATCGTGTTCGTGATGCATAATTAGAAACTTTGAATTTGTTAGTAACTGTGTTATCACCTGAGTCTTGTTGATGTAGTGATGTTTGATTTGTAATTTTAAACTTAATAAATTCAAGCTTTTTCTCAGACCTTAAGTTTTAGTTTTCAGTGTGGGTAAATATTAGTCTATAAACAGTAAGTCAATGCTTTGCTTCAGCTCGTCTCGTTTGTACACCTCTCCATTCCAATGATATTCGCATTCAATAGCTTTTTGCATGTTTTATAAGTTGAGGGAACAAGCTTCGTTAATGATGGTGGAGAAAGAAAATTCCACTTAGTGTGAAAGTGCAAAGTTTCTTCCTCTACCATCATCATGAAGGCATTTCACAAAGTTAGGCCTGAAAATGTTTAAGCTAAGTTAATTCTGGTGGCGGTCAAAATGTTTGTAGCAAAACAGCCCATATTTATAATTATTATATGCTATATCGTTGTGACTGTTTGGTAATTATTCTATGATAAATGAACCATAATACCAGCATTTTCTAAATACTCGTACAGTAATCTTGGGTATATACGAGGGTCATCCGGAAAGTAGTACCCGTTCGTGAAATAAAGACACAAAAGTAAATATTAACAAACATAAAAAATTTTATTTGAAAGAGGATACGAGGGTCATCCGGAAAGTAGTACCCGTTCGTGCCGCATGAAGTGCTGACGACGCGAGTAGCCGCTGGACGAGGTCAGATAGCTTCAGTGGCTTGTCTGCCTTCTCTGAGCCAAGTTGCGTGACGCTAGCATTGCCTGTGTTGTTTCTGTGATTGTTTACAATGTTTAAAAAAATTGAGAACGCCGCCAGTTGTGAAGTGAGGGCAGTGATTAAATTCCTCAATGCAAGAAACGTTCGCCCATGTGATATTCATCGCCAATTAAAGGAGGTGTATGGAGACAATGTAATGGACGAGTCGTCTGTTCGGCGGTGGTGTCGCAACTTCAACATGGGGAGGGGGAACACACACGACGATGAGCGTTCGGAGAGACCGTCTGTCATTACAGACCAACTGGTGAGCTCAGTTGACGAATTCGTGAGGAACGATCGGCGCGTCACAATTGATGACATCTGTGAGCATTTTCCCAATGTTTCTCGAACAATTGTTCATGAAATTGTTAAACACCATCTGCATTATGCAAAAATTTGTGCAAGATGGGTCCCTCGCGTATCTCAATGAGCTGGCGGCGAAGGACTATGCAGCAGGAATACAGAAACTTGTCACACGTTATGACAAATGCCTTAATTTGCTTGGAGATTATGTTGAGAAGTAGTTTAAAGTACGAGGGTCATCCGGAAAGTAGTACCCGTTCGTGCCGCATGAAGTGCTGACGACGCGAGTAGCCGCTGGACGAGGTCAGATAGCTTCAGTGGCTTGTCTGCCTTCTCTGAGCCAAGTTGCGTGACGCTAGCATTGCCTGTGTTGTTTCTGTGATTGTTTACAATGTTTAAAAAAATTGAGAACGCCGCCAGTTGTGAAGTGAGGGCAGTGATTAAATTCCTCAATGCAAGAAACGTTCGCCCATGTGATATTCATCGCCAATTAAAGGAGGTGTATGGAGACAATGTAATGGACGAGTCGTCTGTTCGGCGGTGGTGTCGCAACTTCAACATGGGGAGGGGGAACACACACGACGATGAGCGTTCGGGGAGACCGTCTGTCATTACAGACCAACTGGTGAGCTCAGTTGACGAATTCGTGAGGAACGATCGGCGCGTCACAATTGATGACATCTGTGAGCATTTTCCCAATGTTTCTCGAACAATTGTTCATGAAATTGTTAAACACCATCTGCATTATGCAAAAATTTGTGCAAGATGGGTCCCTCGCGTATCTCAATGAGCTGGCGGCGAAGGACTATGCAGCAGGAATACAGAAACTTGTCACACGTTATGACAAATGCCTTAATTTGCTTGGAGATTATGTTGAGAAGTAGTTTAAAGTATCCTCTTTCAAATAAAATTTTTTATGTTTGTTAATATTTACTTTTGTGTCTTTATTTCACGAACGGGTACTACTTTCCGGATGACCCTCGTATGTATGGTACGTATGTAATGTAATGTGCGAGGCTTATAGAAGTGTGTGCTTCCCTATAGAACCGTTAGAATATGCTAATATTGTATAGCCATAGTGCTTGGAAAGTTATAGTCACATCATTTTTCGGTAATTAGGAATTAGTGTATAAGAATCTGTAGCCAGCATATACAAGTGTAAATGGAGCACATTATAGGAGTGTACTAAAAATTCTCCTAGGCCATATCAATGGCCTGATATTGAATTAGGATGATAGATGTTAATTAGGAGGCATTTGAAATGTGGGTGTGGAGAAGGATGGAGAAGATTAAGTGGACCGAAAGGAAAACAAATGAGGAGATACAAGGTATGGTGGGGGTGGAGAGGGGATTGCTGAGAGAAACCCTGAGGAGACGGAAACAATATTGATTGGCCAGATTACCTCTAATAATATCAATAGCAAATGGCCACTTGTCAATTCAATGGGTTGGATGAAGCACCACGATAATCGAAAAGTCGACAGCTCTGGAGACACTAAACCGACAGAATTTCATTCAACAGATAAGCCCGGGAAGCGCAAAATCTTTCAACGGTAATTCATGGTCGCATGTCGTAAATGTTGTTTCCGAGTATCTCGAGAAAATCAACGTGAAACGTGTTTTTTATCATCCCTATAGTTCAGACATAGCCGAATGTGTCTTTTATCTGTTCCCCAATGTGAGAAAACACGGTCGTAGAGAGCGTTTTTCATCGGAAGCAAGTGTTAACGAGCTAAACAATTTTCAAATTTCAGCGGCTTTTGTTGACGCAATAATGAAATAAAATCAATGAAACTTGCAACACCTATACATCACATATTAAAGTAGCAATATCTCAAAATAAATTTTTTTTACAATGAATTTTGCGAAAACATTTATCAACACTTGCACTGCCCTCATATTTTACCGCCTTCAATATAATAGAAGTCAAGACCTTAGCTCGAGCAGGAAGTATCCTGGTTTCGTGTTCATTGTAGCTATAATAATATTTTATAGCATACGAGTATACTTGAAAACTCTCGAGTAAAATAGGCGAAGCATGTAATAGGTTTGGTGCTGCATTATTTACGATTTTACGATACATTATGGTACAGGATTGTTAAGTTACCTTAGTGCAGGAATAGTTCAGAGTTGTTCTCCTGTAATCATCCGCATGTTACATTAAATCGCCTTCAGTGATGCGGTAAACGTAAAGTAAAATTGAATGACGGTCTAATCTTCCAGAAATTATCAAAATTGTTTCCATCCAGGGCTGTAATTGTGAGTCATATATAGAAATATTCAAAGTATTCTTCACGGTTATGCCATACCGTTCACTTAAGCTGATAACTTGATGTAATTTAAGCATGACATTTTGAGGTAATACATACGCACACGGGGTGCTTTTTGGCAAAATTGATATAGTAAAGTCATATTGTCATGTTACGAGTTGCGTTTCGTAACTACGAAACCTGCGGAACTATTCTCATTTCCCTGTTCTTTTTCTTTCCATTGTCCTCGATGGACATTCCTTGCCAATTGCCATGTTTCCCAAACAAAACGATGTAGTTGAACCGGCAAATCGCCTTTAAAAGAGAATGTCATGTTTGTTCCGTGGTTTGCACAGTTTCTAAAGATAGTCCATTATACTTTTCTCAAATATAAATTTGTTGCATAGATAGATATTTTAATACCCTGCAAGCCACCGCTAGGGTGTGTGGCAGGGGGTGCATGCACACCAGGAGCCTAGTCTTTATAAAAGTGTCTATAGAACTCCAATGCGTATTAGTGTTAACTGAACTTACATATCCTTTCCAATCCGCCTCGAACTTGCTGGTGAGCGATCTGGGCAGCGAGTTTATTACTCACCAAGGTAACCGAGTCGGCTACTCCGATTACGTCTGTCATAGTTTAATTCGAGAAGGAAATGACGATATAAGTTACTCCATCCGTTTCCTGCTCTCTTTGAAATTTTGATCAATGTCATAAAATTAATTCTTTATGAAGCCTTAAAATTCATGTGGAACTACGTGCTTTTTTCCTGTAGATTTGTGGTGCGTAAAAATTTATTTAGCTACCCTCGGGGCAGAAAATTCTTCATTTATTTTAGTGAAATGTGTGTCTATCCCGCAACCTGTGAAAATCGACATGAAATCTGTTCGCTTTTATTCCTCCGCGTTTCTCTGGGAAATTATGATTCGGAAGGAAAACGAATGCCGAGGGGAGTAGACAAAAAGCGCTGTTGACGTAAATACAATACTCAGATTTTTGAATAACCTCTCCTTTTCAGCCTCTATTGTTCTCGTTTGGAATTGACGGACCGATTTAATTCGCAAATAGTAATATGCCTGCATTTTTATGGCTTAGCGTCAAGGATTCACTTCTCCGGCTTGTCTGAATTCTTATAGTGACGTGTATCAAGGGTTTTATCTCTCTTTTGGGGATCCGTGCATGAAATTATATCAAGAAAATCTGGAAACACTAGTTGTATGCCATGGATCGTAAGCTTGAGCATCAATTTGTCGATGCTATGGTGGCTTACGAGGCGGGCGGCGTGTGGATTCAACCTCGGATTACCTCTCAGATGACTTCGCTCCCGAAGCTGCTAGCTGGAACGCAAGAGAAACGTTGAGCCTAAAATATACCTCACGCGGAGCCAGCCTTGGAGGCCACCACAGCATCACGTAATATGCCGTTGAAAATATCATGTAGATTGCAATCATAAAAAAGTATGCATTATCCATTGGAATGTTTGTGGTCTTTTTTAAGTATCAGCTATAGAACTTGAGCTGGGAAATTCTATTTTTAAATACCTTATGGTAGCTCACTTGCGATTTTCATTGGAAGATTTTTAAACATGAATCGCGTCCAATAGCCGGGCAAGGTTTGATTGGTTTGATGAATTATTTTATATCTTCCCCACGAGGATTAATGAAGTCATTATTTAATTCGATTATTATATGAATAGTACGGTCTAAAAATACAGAAATGGCGCATTCGCCAACGTCACTTCGGTAACATTTCCCTAAATTAAGTCTGCTGGCGTTGCTTTTATGTTTGGTTATTTAAGTAGTGAAATACAAAATGTAACTCTTAATATTAAGGCAAAGAACGCAGTTTCATCAACGGGGCGGGAAGGGAAAGTGGGTATTATGATGCCCCTAGATTGTCGGTACTCCCGTAAACTTCAGATACACTGTGATTTATTTTCCTCAGCCATATAAACCTACCAAGGATATATGTTGGAAGAAAATGTCACCCCCATAAAAACGTTAAGGGAAAAGAAAGGTAATGATTAATGAGGAAGCGTCGCTCGTCTGTCGCTTTCCCAGAACTTGCGGCCCTGATGGCTGATCTGTTATTCTTCATGTGCCTTTCACGTACTAGGATTTGTGGCGGTTAATTTATTCTAGATTTTGATCTGCCTATCTGGTCCTAATCCTTTAAATTGTGGTGAATTTAAAGACTTAGTGCCCAGGCAAAACAAATCATAGACAATGGATTATTATTATTTATGTTCCTTGTATTGTTTGAAGTAAAATTTTGTATCTTATATCAGGGCTGCCATTTTTTTAGAGCCATAACCCAAGGAGTTGCCATTAGTCAAGGAGTTATCCATCTTTGCCGTGATTATGGAAGTTGTATGTTAGTCTTTAAAATGTAGTGTTTTACTATGTTTTATCAAACTTTAAGGATTTTACAGAATGATGACGCATTTTGCGGCAAAAATGTATATTGATGGAAGTCTAAATAGTAAATTAGGAAGCAAAAATTGAAGCCAAAACTTGACATTAAACGTGTGAATGTCAATCTAACAAACTAGTCCCCGTTTAGATAAGTTAAATTTGTAGAAATCCAAAACGTTATTATAATTTTGAAACATAATGACATGCGAGATTATTCAAGGAGTTTTTGATACGAGGTTTTGAGAAAAGGGTGTAAATCAGCTTAATTTCACACTGTAAACTCGATTGACTTTCGCTATTCTTCAGAGGCCCTTGCTTTGTAAGTTCGGGAGTCACTTGCCGCATTGTCCATCTCCCTTCCTTCTCAGTGGTGCCCGCTTTCCCTTGGGATCGTTCCTTTCCTCACTCCGATCAAGGGAGTCATTCATTCATTGTTGTTTTGCTCTTCTCACTTTTTCTCTCTTCCTTCGCCTCGCCTTTCATCTCGTGGTCCCCGGCCTTTCGTATCACTTTACGTTGCCCTCCCCTTAACCGCTGGCTCGCGCTTCGCAAACAACCCGGCTTGGCCAAGTCAGGCCCTCCAATGTATCAAATTTTCAGTTTCCTCGTCCAGTAAGCGCGGGCCAAGTTTGCAATTTTCAGCCAGCGTGTTCCTCGTGGAAGTGACGGCCCCCCACCCAGGATACTTGTGCTCCTGAAACCCTCGAGGCACCGTTTCTTCTGCGACCTGCTGGCTCTGAAGTCAGTCTGTATTTCTCGTTGAAAAGCAGATTGACCGAGCATTCCTAAAACCTTTTGCGTTCGCTTATGTCCTCAGTAATTCACGAGCAGCCTTGACTTTTGCGAGAAGTGCCACACTCTCCCAAATATTTATGTCCGTTGCTAATGCTGTGGCTTCATATTTTGGAGTGGCTGCGGCATTTCCTCTCTCATTCATGAATTATTTCCTTTCGTCTGGTTGGTTGACTGCCAGTCGAGGTCGCATGGTAAAATATTTAATGATAATTCGTTGATAGCGCGGTTTTCTAAATTAAATTTGGTGTGAAAATAGTCGAAATTGGGTCGTGTATCATTCCAGGAAGGTACATCTTTGGGGTATCACCTGTAGGTTATGTATTTACTTTAATTTTCGCAAGCCTGCAAGCAGTCACCGGTTCTCCGAGAATTGAAAAAAGGTAAAAACCATTACGTTGGGATTCAATGACTGGCACAGACTTGGGGTTCAGTAATTTTGCTTCATTCGGAAAGATCGTTATGTCTGTTAGCCAGTCAATGCCAACATGATGGACATTTTCACCTTTTCTCAATTCTCAGCGCCCTTGTAACCGTCCACAGGCCTCGAATTGGTAGTTCTCAGCGTAGTCTTTTGTTGTGTACACCACAATAGAGTTCTATATGATACTCATATGTCGTATACGTCTATATATACATGCGTAGAAAATGTTTGTAGCTAATATTAATTATAATGTGGAAGAGCGGTGTGTAATGTGAAATCAGATATTCCAAAATAATCATTCTATATTTTATCCTCAGTTCCCTTATCATAGGTACACAACTGTCTCTTGCGTTATCGTGCCACCCATGCGGTATATTTTAAGTGTGTCAAATGCATTTTGTATTTGATTTGGCCATAGATGCCATGCTTTGTTACCCGTATAGATTGTGCACATGGGCATGAATTATTCAGGGATTTTTCATGCCCGTTAGGGAACAAATAAGCGGGATTGTTAGGTTCGGGATAACACGTTCAGAATTTTCCTACATGGCCTGCTTTTATGTGACCCCCCATTTTCTCGAACTATTTCATCCTTAAAGGCCGTTATTTTCATACGCGGAACTCTTGTCATGGAATTTTCTGGCGCCATACGAAGTCGGTTCCTATAACAGGTTTTATTTTCCTTCATCCCGTAAAATTTTCTGCGGTGACATTTCCGGAACAGAGAGGACCCTTGTTATTTCACCACGCGCTATTTTAATTTTATAAACGCACATCACGGATTCCGGGTCAACATTGCCTCACCCAGCTATCGATTTTGGAAGCCGTCATGGGTCGCCGTCAAACGTGAGTGAGCCTCGGTGAAGTGTGTTGTCTGCTCGGTCATGTATTCGATGATCTCGTGGTGGAAAAGGGACCATCTGCCTTGGTTTATGGCGAGGTGTGGGTGAGCCATCTGCGGAGCTTAGCGAAGTGGGAACTCATTCAAAATCCCGATTCCGTTTGCCTCGGAGCCGTGAATGGCTCGCGGAGATAGACAATGAGAAATTGCGAGTATCGTTGTGATGAAGCTGTGTGTGAATACACACGCTGCGTGTTTCCCGTCGTTCGCTCACACTCATTCTCTAGGCTCATATGTGAAATTTTCGTGGCTTGTGTTTTTTACGACGCTTAGTCAAAGAAATCTGTGCGTATTGTTGATCATCCCCTGTGATAGGTTTTATTGAAATGAAATGAATGATCCAGGCTAACGGCAATTATTAATATTTAAAAAGTTACCATTTTTTGGTGCTAAATCATGAAGTTCATGATCCGATATAAAAGTTTTTGGTTGTTTTGGAAGCTTTGTGAGCAAGCCAGTGAGAAATAAATGTGTTATTTTTGTACATTTTCACAGATTTGAGCCGTTAACTGAAATACTTAGGAGAACGTTTCTATCGAATTAACCCCTGGGAGATATTTATTTATCCATTCGGTGAAATACAATTTTATTATTTCCTTGAAAGTGGGGTGCGGAAAAACGTCTCGCCAAAATGACTTGGCTTAACGTAATATTTATGCAGTGGAAAATCTCAAATACACTCGATCGTTGCTGAAGTTCGGAATTTTGGGCAAAGTGCCACAAATGTCTTTTCCGTATTGCTATGTAAGGAAAATTTATCCTTTTGCTTTTTAACATCCATATCCCTTTCTCGTCCCCTTCACTTCTCTTGCCGCCAATGTAGTGCAATCCAGTAGGTTTTTTTGTGTCATTTTTTCATTCTCTTTAAAAAGTTTCATCTTCCAACTTTTTCGGTAAGATTTAAAATTTTATTCTCTGCCTACACATTATAGTGTAGGAATGAGGAGAAGAGATAATATAATAAATAAGTTTGAGGATAGAGCATCTCGAGGAATGCGATTTGTGTCTGGGATCTGGAATGTTTCCTGAAGTCTCCCTTCACGGATTAAGCCTTCGGGGATGCAGTGTGTGTGCATTATGACTCCAGTTTCCGATAATTGGAGGCGGCTGACGAGAGAAGGTTCCCTATGGTGACGTCCGCGTTACAGGCACTGGGTTGCAGCGCCCGCGAATACCGCCTGAGTCAGGGGCAGAAGTCCGCGAACGGCTTTGTCCTGCCCGTCGATTCAAGATGAGCATTTCATTTGTTGAAGTGTGCGTTATACACGTATCTTCAAAGAGATCGAATTTCACGGACATCAGAGGATTTAAGGGTCGTTGGCCATGTGAAACCAACAACGGGAAACGACTCACTTCCTTTTATGCTCTCCGGATGCCTCTTCTGGTCCGTGTGCGCCTGGTAACCCACCCGTTAAGCCACGCTTGGTTTGTTATCAGTTTTCCCAGTGGTTGAACCACCGGAGTTGACGCAACATCCATGCCCGAGGTAGGAATCGAACCCATGGCCTTTTGGTTAGGACGAATTATCCATCCGATTAATCCCATCGGCAATTTTATTATTAGCTATCGGAGCCCTCTCAGTATTAATTCCTTCCCAATGGCCTACACTCAAGCAATGAATGAACTAGTGTCAGGGATTTATTTAAATTCCATAATTACGTTCCATAAAACGTTAAATAAAAAAAACAATAAATTCAATAAAACGTTCTGAAATAATTTTTCTCCCTGGAGAGTATGACTATTCATACTCGAGATTGAATAGGATTACCGATGATTTTTTTGACTTTGAGTTAATTTTTTTGAAGTTTCTAGTATTTTTTGTATTTTTTTCAATATGAAATCTTGTTATTTTCAAAAAGCACAAAAAGCTGTGATAAAACCTTAGAAATATTTTAGATTATCTACTTCCTACTCAATATATGAACGGTAAAAGTTCCAATTTTCTTTATCGAGTCGTGATAAATGGTTATGGTAGTAAAGTTTCTCTTCCTACATTTTATTTAATCTAATTAAAATAATTTGTTTGCCCGAGTATAAAGAAAATGCCCCGTCGATATGTTTGCACGGTGAGTGGATGGTTGTTCACTAACGACAAAAGCATCTGGAGAACCTTTTGTCTGTCGAGACAAAGATAGGAGCGTGGGGGGAGGGTCGTGATAACGCCGTATCGAACGACTGATATCATTTGTCTCTCCCTTCGCTCCTTTGATCTTGCCCCACTGCGGTGACGGATTTTTGTTCCTTGCGTTTTCCGTTCTCGTTGGCTCTGGTACGCCGCCATCTACCCCGGTCTGTGACAATGGGAGGGCGTGAGAGAGTTCGTTTTTGCAAATTTCATCATTTGCCCATTCAAACCACTTTCCTGCGTTACAAAGGAATTCTGAAGTGGATTTTCTTGCGCACGTTACTGCATAAGAATCTGCTTCGTTTTCTTATTCTATTTTTGCAAAAGAGTATTTATTCAAAATTTGATTAAAACATATTTTTGTCGAATATTTTTCCAAAAACGTTTAAAATGCCTGAATGCTTGATGTAAATGCCTGATTTTCTTCATTGAAACTCATTATAGTCTGGTGGTTGAAAATTCTGAACAAATTATTTAGCTATTTCCCAACCGTAGTGGATTGCAAGTATTGGAGTTGCACATGCCTATAGAAAAGAATTTCTCTCAATATTAATTTTATCGCCCAAAGGGAATCGGTTTTCTGCATTTTCAGCATGAGCGTTGGGTACTTATTATTTTTAAATGATAATCTTGAGCGAGTAGTTGAATACATTTTTATAAAGCAATGTAATTTTGCGTTACATCGTACCTTACGTGTAATGTTTATCATAAATTTATTATTAACTTTGTTATATGGGCAGCATAGTCAACTTGATTCTAAGTCATCATAATCTCATATAATAATTTTGGTTCTTTCATGTTCATTAAGAGTAAAGAAAGTATCCAACATGATCCTCATTACCTAAACATGCTTGTTAAATTCTAAAAATAATTCATCCGTCTTATGAAATGGAGCCAAGTGAGGGATGTGTTTTACGTCATTGTAACTACCCTAATTTTGAGTTAAATTAGTAATCTGTGGGTTGCTGAATGAGTACTTATTCATGACAGTATTCTGATTTTAAGAGTTAACTATCTTCTATCCTCTAAATCTAAGTTTAAGAGTTAAGTACATAATCGATCGCCAATCAGTTTAGGTAACAGTGTTCGAGAAACGTCAGACGGTTCAGGGCATATTTTGGAAGTTTGATTGACCTCATCTTTTATTAGATTGAACTAACGGAATTGTTTTCTTGCAATAAACCTATGTTCATGGACTGCAAATGAATTTTAGGAAATGGGGTGCAGGTGGGCTAGAAGTTGTGTAATAAGTACCCTCAAGTGCCCCCTCCCAAACTATTTCCGGGTGAATTCACTCATGCCTATTGTCTAGTGCATTTTGAGTCCTCCTTCCCGTTTACATTGTTTTGGTCGCCCTAATTTTCGAAGACAATTTAAGAAATAGGCATGAATGGAACCAACTGATCTCAATTAATTATCTTAAATAAATGTTTAATCGTTGGCTTTTATGAGTAACGAACCCACCTGCTTGACTTCAGGTAGATCCTCCCTGGTATATGCTTTCACCACAGGCATGTGTGATGTGTACGCGAAACTTTGTGTTTCAGCCCCTGGGATCCATGACCGAAAGCCTAGGACCAATCAGACCACTAGAGGTCCTGCATATACTAAAACGAAGTTCACGGCATCCTATGGCTAGACACAATCAAACTCCTACATACCAATTTTCTGACCGCGGCAGTTCTTACCCAACTCTCTCAGAGGAGGACACTAGTGACATTCACTTACATCCGATTATGAGCTAACGATAAACTCGAATAATTGTATTCGTTATATGATTTAATTTCTTAATTTCGTTCAGTCGATATAATGTCATAAAATGTAAGACTTAGCGTTCGTTCGAAGGTTCCCGCGGCGATGAGTAGGTGATTTCCACATTTTTCGGGCTGCGTCTGCGTATGTCGTTTAAATTCACAACAGTTTCGCCAGCTATCCTACTGGCGTCCTCAGGTCAAGGATGGAAAGAAGCTTATTGTCCCGTCTTATACAGGGAAAATCCGGCGCCAATACCGGGAAATGTTTTCGGCCAATCAGGGAACATCCTCATATCTGTATGACTCAGCATTTAAGACTTAGCAAACTTAAGACCATTATGTCAAGGATTTTTTCTATTAGAATCCCTCGCTGTCGTTAAATTTTTCAAGGTCAGCTATACGACATTTATTAAAAAGCCAATGCATATTTTTTCCTCAAATCAGTTACTTGAGTTGGTAGGCACCTTTGAAATTCAAACCCTCCGCAGCATGTATCATAAACCAGGACATAACGTCGTTGGGATAATGGAAGTGGCATATATCAGATTCCTTTCAAAATTCAAATTTAATTAAAATGGAGTGTAAGCCATCCACGAAGCTAAGAACGAAATATTTACCATCTGGTGCTCCTAATATAATTATTGTGGATTGCACACCAAATTATCGACACTAACAGACTTTTGAGGAGCTTCACTTTAAAAAAAGTGTACTCGGGGTATTTTTTTGGAAACGGCCAAGTGTTTCCTTTCGTCAATATTCGCAGCGCATTTAGAAAAAAATGAGACGGATACCTAAATGCTAATGTCGGCGCCCATGGAATGGTATAAAAATCTCTCTCCATTCGTGTTCCATCCTGAAGAGCTCTTCGCGTTTACGTTGTTTTTATGGCTTTTACGAGCGGCTCCCGCACGTACGAGAGAATGCCGTCATTTTCTTCTTTTCTCACTGGGAAATGTTCTTCCGTCGCTTCCCTCTGAACATTTTCTCTGCGTCGGCTGCGCGTTCCCTGCAGCGTTTGACCCGGGATGCTTTGAGTCCGTCCATTCAAGTCGATCCCTGAGTTTTAACGACTATGAGATCTACGGTTTTGAATATTTCTGTGCATAGTGGACTTATTATTGCAAAAGGTTTGATGCATCAATATGTCGATGTAAATGGACGGATTCGCATTCACGTTAAGTTTTTAATAGTATGTCGAATTGCTACTCCCTCTCTCCCCGAGAAATTTTTAAGGTATCCTCCTAGGATATTTTTGCTACCGATAGTGCCCGAAATGCCCTTTAAAATGATCACCGCGCAAAGTTGGAAGACTAGATAATATATAATTGGGTTTTAAGAGATATGTATGAGATATATATGTGATATGAAGGGTGTGTAACGTTGCTTTATTACTCTTGACTGTTCTCGTTTCGTGAAGGTAAACGGTAGTTAAACGTACTAGATATGACTGAGAAGTTTCATGGTGAGATCAAGTATGTTCATGGGAGGATGAGGTGAATCTTTGAAAAATGTAATGAAAAGATGAGCTGTATCTCTGCAATGTATGGTGGCTTGGATTGTGAATGGTTAGAAAAAAAAGTTTGTAAGCTAGATCAAAATTAATGAAGACTTTTAAGGGAGTGGGTTTGCTACTTAAGTGATTCTAAGTCAGAAGCTCCTCAATTACTCTTAACCCAACTTCCATTTCCCAATCGGCACATGGTACTAGTTCATAGGAATAAACACTTAATCCAAATGAATGAGATTTTTCATCCTAGAGCTATAAGTGTTAGCCTGCAAATTCCCCATTTCTAATCCAACCCCTTGGAACCCTATCACCTTACCTTTATATCGGTGCTTGGAACCTGAAGGATATACTCTTAGGCGACTTGTAGGGTGTACATGTAGATCACCTTGATGTCGAGGGTCGATATTGAAAAGGGAATAACGCTGAAACCACATTAGCATCACAAATTTATATCATTCCCCAGGCGTTCGAAATCGTTAATCAATATCTAATGCACATTGCAGTCGATACATCTGCATGGCCCTACAAGTTTCAGTACAGGATCCGCTCGAGCCTGGTCGGTGTATGCGGCCTCTTTCCTCATCCACCCATCCATTTGAGGCCCCCACCTTGGTATGGAGGTCGTTGTGGGCGGCTGAGAAGTGGGGAAGAATCACCTTCGAGCGCCACCAGCTACGCCCCGACACCCTGCCTCGGCCATCCCCGGGAAAATAACCCCATTGCGGTCTCGTAATTCTCTGCGGATGTTTCGTTTCGAGGAGGATTAAGTGGGGTTCGTCGACACCTCTCTAGGTTCCCAAGGTGCGGCCGCTGGGCGTATTTTTCCATCCGTTCGGTGGGGGCGTTTAATGCGCTCCCATCTGTAATGCGCCTCTCCCCGAGACGAGTGAGCGCTTTGATGTCGACCACACTTCCCCCGGCCGCCCTTTCACTTAGGGGGCTAAGCAGTTGGCACTCTGGGCGTTGCTGGGTCTGCGTCGGAATTCCCTCATAATATTCCCCTTCCTCATCCTCCCACTTCTTCCCTCGTTCGCCGTTTTTTTTCAATCCACTTTGTTTCACAACTCCGGGGACATTGGGTTAGATCCCAAAGGTTCACAAGCTCCTCCCCATGAATTTATACGTTGAATTCATTTTCCGAAAAACTGCTTTCCACCATCTCAATTTTAACGTGAATGTTAAATCACTGATTTGATCCATTATGAAAATATGGGACCTTATTTTACGATCAAAATATAGTTCCCATGGTGGGATTGCAAGGCTTTTGTTTCTGCGTCGTTTCTGTGTGATTTATTATTTATCGTGAAAGCAAAAATAAAATCTATCGCTTCTTGATTTTCATAATTAACGCTTATATCCATTTTCGTCGAGGTTTTCCGGCAGATTCAATGACTTGGGCTTGCGGGAATGGAAATATCCTATTTTAATGAATTAATCGGTGGCTGGGGGTTCATGGGAGCCACCGGCAACATCTCTTCTTAGAATCCTTGTTATGTAGTTACTATTAATAGCTCCGAGACAATTTTGCAAAATAAGTAATCGTTGGGAAAAAAGATGCAAATAATTATGTACAGTTTTTGCCTTTTTAAAAGTATTTAGTTGTGTTTGTTGTTTCGTTTGGTTCCAGCAGCAGCTTCCGGCATTGTCTTAAGGAAGAATTCGCTGGAACTGGAAACTAAGAATCTTACGACTAAACGAAGCTTGGTGTTCTTTTGCTCCTGTAGCTTAATTAGTTGAACCCTTTCATATTAAGTACCTCACTTTGTAAATCCGTTGTAAAGACTCACATGGCGGTTTAATTAATGAGATTTAAGGATCATGATGCCTGTAATTACATTTGATTATTTAAGTCGTCTCTTTCTATAACTATTTCCTTTACAACGCAATTAACCTTCCGCAAAAATACACCGTTGGCAGTATTCTCGCGTTGTTAATTGAGGGTAACGAATGGAGGGCACGTGCCAAATTGCTTAAAATTACGTTTTTCCCGCGCAAAGTTGCCAAATGCCACCTCCCATAACCTCTCCCTAGAGACGAGTGGCTAGACTAGATTATTTGAGTTTAAAACTTCGTTCAGGGTTTCTAAACGTTTTTACTCTCTCTGATATCAAATACATCAACTCCGTGACAGAATTTCTTCCATGCTAATCGCGATGAACATTTTCGCAACGTATCCGTTTTCGTCTTTCATTAGGCTCACCCTTTCGATCTTCCCGTGACCAACGATCAGATGTGGGCCCGCGAGATTTCCCAATAAATCTCTTCAAAACATCCTGAGAAATCGTTTATTTTTATTTATATATTAATAACCCTCTCACGCAACGACGGCGAATATGCCGGACGAATATCAGAGAATTCGTGAGATTCATTTTCGAGACGCGAAAAGATTTATCGATCAATTGATTTACGGGCTGTGAACCGGTCGCCCCCTTTATAACCTTTTAGGACCGCTCAGGGAGATGGCGGAGCGTGTACAGGGGAGGGAATAAGGGCGGTGGCGGGAGGGTCAGTAATCGGCGCGGGAGTACTTTACCGAGTGCCGAACACCAAGTGATGTAGATGAAGGCTTATCAGAATTGATACCCTCTATTAGTCCACAGAAGTTTTCGAGGGGTGGATCTCCCGAGGGGGGTCGTAGGATTGGAATGCTGTGGTGTGGCGGGGGTCTCGCCCTCTCATTTCCTGTAGTTGATAAGTTGCACCCAAGTGGGCAAATATGAAAACTTTCGGAATAGGTAAATCGATATGTTCGAGTTAAGTATTAATTTAATGTAGCGTGCGATGGCAGGCGTTGTGTAAAGTAATTCGTGAAAAATAGCCTTTCTCCTAGTGGTTGGTTTTTATTGGCGATATGATGATAAAGAATATTTTTCTCTCTCATAGATAATACCCGAACCTCATTGAATGAGTTAACCGTTGAAAATGAGGTGTATATTGGAAAGAGTGCCAATAAGTGGAAGAGCAGAAAACATTTCTTTAGGCTCCAAAGAATTTCAGCTGAAGGAAGACGAATTTTAAGTACTCAGTATATAGATATTCGATGATGACTTAATCATGTCTCCTCTGTCGTAGGCATAATTAAAATTAATTATTGGAACTAGTTTTTGAATAACCTTTAGAAGTGATACCAATGTTAAGATATAGAAAAGGAATGTTGAATTAACCCTTATGTTATTCGTTAGAAAAATTTAATATATTTTTAAAATTTTACAAAGCATATTAAGCTATATATGTATATATATGTGCCGTTATATATATATATATATATATATATATATATATATATATATATATATATATATATATAACGGCACAATAGAACACAAAATGTAACAGTAAGCACATAAAGCATAGAGGACACTCACATTGAAAATTGTTCGAGCTTTCGGCCTTCTCCAAGGTCTTATTCAAATATATATATATATATATATATATATATTTATATATACTAGTTATATTATTATATTAAGAACAATTCCCGCCCTGAAATTCTGAGGTTTTTTGAATAAAATCATGAAAATCACCGATAATATGTTGATTGAAAATATCGAAGAAATTAAATATAAGATATAAAAATGCTTAGAGTTAAAAAATATTCACCATAGAGGTAATTGCCCTCGGAATTGAATTTAAAATATTTTAAACCCACCGCGAATTTGTTGCTTTCACATACGCGACACTGTATTTACCAATAGGATGTTGGAAAACAATTCGGCGAGGGGGATGAAATACAAAAAGCGAACTATTAATGCAGAATTTGTAGTAGCTTAGAATAATAAAATTTCATCAAATGGTAACCACTACGTAACGACGTTTTGATAATTCAGCCAGCAGGCACCATTGGGGCAAGTTTCATCCCCCAACTGGCGAGGCACGTTTGCCTAGTAGTTTCCTCTGCTTTCCTGTTAATGTGGACTTGATTACCGATCAAAACTTACCGGCCCGTCGGCATCCCAGTGTAGCTGACGAAGTTATCCTATTTCATCATCTTCGTAAAGGAGTTGAAATTTAATGGTTCTCAATATTTTTGCTGCCTCGATGGACTGAAGCGCATCACGGGAGCAGTCTCCGTTATATTTTACATGCGCCTAACGTGGTAAAATTTATGTCATTCAAGCGAATTGTTCATGTGCGTGACAAATGTTTTATCATAAAACAAATGTCTTGGGAGTGATTCCGGTCAAATTCTTCTGGTGGCTCGAGCGCTCACCCGGCACCCTAAGGCCATTTTGTTGAGTCCTGCCTCGGGCATGCAAACTCGCGCCGTTTGGCCCCCGGGGAAATTCGATGGTATGCCAACAGTGGCTTGTCGTCGTAGGGGTGCGTTGTCACTAGGGACACACCGGCCATCAGGTGGGAGCCCTGAAGGCAAGAAAAATATATTTATGAAGCCCGTGAGAATTAGATCGTCAGTAAAGGAAAAATGGTTTCGACCTTGGGATCGTGTTATTGCAAATTGCATAACGAGGGAAATCGAACGCTCAATGGTTTTTTCCTAATGTCTTCACATAGCGGGAATAGCCTTTCTGATGCACCATGGATTGTCGGATTACCAATTATGCTGAGTAGTCACTGGGTAGCCTTTTATCGGTCCCACGGGTCAAAATAATATTTAATCGAATTGAAAAGATTAAATAGAAAGCTACAGTCAAGATTCATTTAATTGTTTTTAAAAGGTAGATTAAAAAAATTTAAAGTAACATTAACAACTCCTGTACATAAATTATGGGCATCAGATTCACATTACGGTTTGTCTCTTGAAAGCGTCAAGAAATTATAGGTGTCTGATGATCGCGGAAGCTAGCTGTGATCGAACCTTTCTAGGTTAATGCTCCTGAGAAATGTTCATCGATATTCCATTAAGGCAACTGAATACGACGTCTTTCAAAAGGTAGGATTTCAAGATATTCTGAAAGATATCACCGCGATCGAGGCGAAGAAAGTGAACGACAAAAGTTTTGTCAGTTTGCTTAAATTAAAGAACAAATAATTTTTGTTCGACGACATTGTGAAATATGTTTTTAAAATGTGGAATTTTGAAGTATTCAAATAATATTTCAACTTATTTAACAGCATTAATAACTGTTAATTAGTGTTTTAAGGATAAAATTGGTATTTTTTAAACTGTTAGTTGGTAAATTTAAGCTTTTGGAAGATGTTTTGCGAAGAGGGGGGCGAGATTCTGTATGCTTATGGGTCTCCGTTGGGTTAATCCGGCGCTGTTAACATATAAAGTTAAGATTATTTTGTGATGGTCATCCCTAGCTGTGTGCCTCTCCCAGTATCATTAAGAAAAAATCAAATCGTGTATGTTTTTCAGTTGAAAAGGCGAAGTAAAATATGTAGGAAATAAAATCTCGAATACACGCGGCTGGGTTTCGGGTTTGAGGAGGGTACCCGCGCAATCCTCGCTAGGTACGTACTCGTATTATGATTTTTAAAAGTGCTCCGCGCGCGGCCCATTCCTAGAGCTACCTGTGCATTATAAGAGCGCGGCGGCAAATTTTGTCTTCGCCTTGGGATCACTTCCCTCACGCCTGCCCCTTTCCTCCTCACCACCCGGGGGTGGACAGGGACTTGACTAATGGCCACGTCAAAGACGACTCGACCGCAGCCCACCCTTCCCCAATCTTCCTTCCCCACCGTCCTCCAGTGGGTAAGGAATAGCCCCCTCAAAAAGAATAACACCACTGCCCGCCTCCTCTGCCCATTAATCTCCTTCTCCGCCCTCCGTCCTCACCGATTTCGCAAAAGGCGAAGGAATCGGCACGTCTCCCAGCGCTGTCCTAATCGGAGCCGACTACCTGAATGTTACGAGCTCGCTCGGAAAAGTTTCAGCGAAACTTTAGGGAGGGATAGCACGGCCCTCCCCTCAGCTAAGGTGATCTAAGTTGTAGTACAAGTAATTATTAGGGGATGCGACCGACAGCTGAGGTCATTTTCTCCGTTTGAAATAGGCGGGTGATTGGGCAGACGGAGAACGTTCCTTCAGGGATGAGAGGAAGGGCGGAGAGAAACCCGGCGTCGACATTAATCTACTCAACGAAAGTTGTCAAGTGGCCCACAATCAAACGTCCCATCCGACTGACGAGGTTATCAAGTGCTATCCACATGGCACTCAAGTACAGATTGGGATGGCACCGGTAAATTTTCTAATCGCTGGGATTCGAACCTGGGTCCTAGGGGTGGGAGCCACCCTAACTACCCGATCCCCAAGCGATTTGAGGGTAATATGGAAAGTACTGGAGGGTACTGGAAATGACGGAGCGAGAGTAAGAGTGAGCCGAAGCATTAAGACAATTCTCCGTCTGAGCACTCGGGAAATGTGCTGCACCTTATGTTACGGGGCGAGGCTTTCTCCTATTCCCGACTCCCGTGGGCAAGAACCCGCAAGTGCCGGCCTACACGTTCGCGAGGGGCGGGAACGAGCAGAGATTTACTTGTCTCCATACCTTAAAAAATAGAGACGCTTAATGAATGTTAGAAACCTTGCCCTTCGTCCCTCGAAAATCGAGACATTTTTAAACCTGAAGGATTTCGCTAGAGGTTTCCAAGGAGAGAAAGGTGTTCTGCAGTTCGAGTGCCATCGACCTCGTCGATGATTTAATCCATTAGAGGGATTCATTTCCCATTTGTTTTTGAGAGAAAGTAATTGGTTTCCGTGTTCGCTTTCCAATCAACTCATTCAACACTCTTGGTGTGAGATTTGGGAACAAGTTTAAGTTTAGATTAGGCAATGATGAAGTAATAAGGTTATTTGAATCATGGGCACTGGTCGATTAAAAAAAAATAAAACGTGGGAATTTTGTGTGTAAAGGATTAGCCATGTAGTATTTTCATTCAATTTCATCGAATAAACTGGATTGTGATTGAGAGAAGTATCTTCATCTTTAATAGAAAAACTAGTGATTTAGTGTACAATTCCTTTACATAATACCAGTTTTTTGGCTTTGAAGTAGTTTGATCATCTTATTTTCCGACGGGATTCACGTTTTTTCTTGATCCACTTAGCAATAAAAATTAACTACCCGAACTTTTTTCTCCTCAGCAATTGAACTCTATGAAAATGTACAGTGCCTTTCTCCGACTTTGTCGTACGTACACACCGAGATTTTAATTCAGCCTCGGGGTCTTCTGTAAATGGCATTTGAAGTACTTCCAGCAGGGTTTGTCCGATGAAATATCAAACTTTTTGCCGACTTACCTCTTTCGGTATAATAATGAAGACGCCATGATGTTTTCCTCCCCATTACACTTTTTAATATTTCAACGTTACCTGCTTCTAAAGTTAGTGCATTCTCTCATTGAGGCCATGAATGCTTCAAGCTGTTAAAACTGAAGTGAAATTTAATGAAGAAGAATAAAACAGAGATTTACGCCCGTGGAGCTTAAAAATTTACGAAACATAACCATTTTCGGAATTTGAAAAATCAGTAAAGGAGGGAAAATTAGCTAATGCTAAAAATCTTTAGGCGTAAAACATAATAATGAATTGTTATTTGGCGTGATGTATCAAATTGCAGGCACATATTCCATCTGTTAGGGAAAATATTTCGGATGGCATGGATGTTGGACCTATCTATGATCTCAGTTAAGATCAGGCTGGTCAGTAATGGGGCCCCCTTTATACGGAATCCGCGCCCTTGACCTTCGGGATGCCACTCAACCCAGTCACCCAACCTGCCTCAACTGCTTCTTAGCGTGACACTTAGTGACGCACTTAGTGCGTCAGTTCCATGTAAATGGCTTGGAATCCGCCTTAGATTATGACGTCCTACCCGCCCAGGCATGACCTTGAAGTACACGATTCGTCGCCACCAGTCAGTCGCAGCGATTACGAAATGCATCTTGCGTCACTACTTTAAAATCACTACTTTCGACGATTGCAAGATTTTATCTTACATTTGTACGGAAATAAGTTGCGTATTCTGAAGCTAAAACTTTTCTGATAAATATGCAATGAATACGTGCGCTTAGTAATAAGTTTTAAAAGATAATTTTTCTAATGCATATAGTTTCTAATTGAATTATTTAGCATTTTATTATTTCAGGTAGTTCCTGATAAATGGTTGTGAAATTATATTAGCGTGTGGAATAATTGGAATAATCCATGACTTAGTGAAAATTTTCCTCTAAAGCTGAATTTTTTTTGAGAAATATGTTAAATTTATTAGCTTGATAATAAAATATTGGGTAATTCGTTTAGTCGCTCGCCCAATCCATGTGTCAGTGAAACTTTTTACTTTAAAGCTGCATTTGTTTTTGCGAAATTTAAATTTAGATTTATTGACTTAGCAATAAAATATTTGTTTTCCCATGGTAGGGAATCCAAAACCATATTATGCGAAACAGAAAAGTGAGAGGAATGCTATACGCTATGGGGAGGTAAGTTAGAACCCAAGGGATTAAAGATGTTCGATGGACATCGAATGCGGAGATCTCTTGTCTAAGAAGGCGTTCATGATTAAGATGTAAATGATATATTACGAGGAGATACGGTAGTAAACAAGGAAGAAGTACGTAGAAAATTTATATGGGGTGTGGCATTCCATGAATCAGCGACTATTGGGAAAAACAGACCCAGAAGAAACCTTCGGAATCGGGGGCTGGAGGTGGATGCTGAATATCAAATGAGCGTATATCTTGAGAAAATAGGAGACTTACCCAGTAGTGGAATGGAAAAGGTCAAACGAGCTCTGTAAAGGTATGGAGACTCATGTGGATCGGGCACCCCTTGAGATACATTGAGTTAGTGAGGATTGCAATAAAGGAGTAAATAGAAGAATTCCACGAGGGGCAGATGGGACAAACATATAGACCAAATACAGGGAAATGTATGGCGAAAGCAATCACTGAGTAAAATTAGATTTGGAAAAGACCAGATTGAGGTGATGTTATCTAACAAACTTCGAAAGAATGAACCGGAAAAGGATCCGGAATTTTTCTGCACCGGCTTTGAGCACTCCTTTTATTCCTTATTTTCCACTTTGCTTTGTTTCCCCACAAGTTGCTTTATTTTTTGTTACTTTGTATCCAATGTGGTTGGTAATCAGTGTTAGGTTAAATGAATATTTGCTGCTTATTATTTACAATCTGTTTCCTTTATCTGTATTCTTTAATAGAGTAAGTCAGAGTGTACGCATTTGTAAAATGTTATTATTAGTTGGAGCAGTCCAGTGATTGGAGCTAGATTTTTGATCTACCCTTGACACCAGCTGGTCCCTTCAGCCAAATTTTACATTCATAAAACGAACACATTGTTGAGCAGAAATCGACATGGACGGAAAAATAGGTATATGAACAGTAACGTAGATAGAAATACTTCATCAGGACAGGCTTGCGAATGATTCAAATATCACCGTTGGACATTTGCTCCTGAAAACTTAAGTGATCACCCCTAATGCAAACATTGTGGTAATTTTAACGCCAAGTAATATCTTCTTTATGTATAGATACACAGTAGAAGGGAAAAACGAAGGAAAAACCCCCGGGGAAGACCAAGAGACAAGTAGTTAGGAGAAATTAAGAAGGAAGTAAAACAGAATACCCATCTGGGGTGAGGGAATCAACACTGAATAGGGAAAAATGGAGGGCTGCAGTGAACGATAGTTTAGATTGAATTACTGATAACGACAATGAGTATCTCCTGTTGATTTTGCAAGGGTGATTGTGTATCGATATGGCGGGTGTATCCTTGCGAATGATCACCCTTAAATTATTATCAGATGTCAGGCGTGAGGTACCTTTTTTTTATTTATCGATATTTTTGGTTTCAAGCAATCCAAAAACCACAAAAAAGAATTTGGTGCATATTTCGGCCTCGGGGGGAGGGAGGGTTGAGATGAGATCCCTTTGCTTGGAGCCTGAAGAAATGGGAAGGGGGAGCGGGGGGTACAGAGAACTGTGCTGAAATTCGTGCGTGGTGTGCTTAACTGCTCCCTAGTTCCTCGTGACCCTGAGTCTGCCGTCCTCGGGAGGGAAGAGAGAGAGAACGCAGGCATGCATGTGTGTGCATTTCAGTATGTGCCCGTGCGGGAGACGCTGAGGGAGAGTGGATTCGGGTGGGGGGGGCGTCGTGGCGGCGGTGAAGAGGGGGAGGGAGAGTCGCGGCGTAGGGCGACGGGAAGGGTCTCCTCTCCGGACTGGACAGAAAATAGACGCGCGCCCGCGTCTATTTGCGGATGCACCCCGAGAGAATTCCTCACGGCCCCTGGGAACTTGTTGAGAATTTTATTCTCTTATGCCCAGGAATTTGGGACCGTAAGCCGTCTCCTTACTCCCCCTTCTCCTTCGCCCCCTCTCCCTCCTCCATCTCCATCGGCCGCGGAAACGTTTTGTTCCAAGAGATGAAGGGTGCTCCCTCGATCCCACTCGTGCTTTGTTTTCGTTGTCCGTCACGTCCACCAGGGGGTGGCGGCGCCGTTTTATATTCAGTTCCAGACCCTCCTAACCCCCCCCCCCCCGTATTCCGTCTCGAATGGGGAAAGGCGTTGGGTGTAGTTTTTTTTCGTCCGCGACGCCCTCTCAGGCCTTTCTCTTTACTTTTCGCTGCTCGGCTTATTTCCCGAGGGTTAGCCGTCAGAACCGATTTCTCTCCACAAAGAGGAGAGGGCAGTTTTACACATTTCAATGTAGACGGTTCGCTCGTGCCAATCGCATTATGGAGCTGAAGCGGAAAGTTTAAGATTGCTCTCAAAAGTTTCCGCTCCCCCTTCCTCCACTTCTCAGAAGAGGGTTTAAGTTGCTACCTTGCGGTGGGAGAAAAATGTTTGCAATATGTTCATTACTTATTCCGCGAGTTTTAATTATCCTCACCAGTTAAAAAAAATGTAATAGATAAGTGAAAACTATTAATCGATTCTATATGGAGGGTTTTTGGCCACTTCATTTACGAGGGCAATGTAGCATTAATTTCACTGTCTTTGGGTTTTACGGACTCTAATCTCTTCTTAGTCTTTCGTTAATCGATGTTTACTCGCCGGGTAGTCTAGCCGCTAATTTCACTGTCTTTGGGTTTTACGGACTCTAATCTCTTCTTAGTCTTTCGTTAATCGATGTTTACTCGCCGGGTAGTCTAGCCGCTTTCTGACTCACAATTGAGGCTGAAAGTTACAAGGAATGTAAATTGTCTTGTATCAGGCCATTTACACTGCCAGTTTTCTTTTCATTTTCTCAACGCACCGACTGAGAGGGCTCGAGTCACATTGTGAGGATATTAAGTTTATTCGGCTCAACAGAAATCTTATCTTCAAATCGAAAGTCGCCTGTGGCCTTGAAGGGGCTAACGAGGCAAAATGATATCATTTGTATAAAGCCAAAAGACCTACGAGTGCCAGTTGCTTGGGTCGGAGGAGAAGCGTTGCTGCGTAAATAGAGAGCGAAGGATGCACTTTAAGGCCAATGCACGTCAAATCATAATGCCTATGCATCAAATACATTGCTCATACTTGCTTTCAGTTCGTTCATGCTGAAGTATGCATTGAGCGCAATTGTGCCAATACACTGTCAAAGCTGCAAGTCATCACGATGCGGCATATTTATATGCCGGAGTGCGGTATATGCTGGAGTTAAAGAAGGCGTCCTTTTTATGTTTCCAGGAAACATCTGAAGAATTAGAAATGAAGAAAATAAGAAGAAGATCAAGAAAAATGGCTTTTTTTTATGAAGATTTTTAAGAAGTTTAAACATATCACGTATATTGCCACGTAACACGTCTTTATTCATTTTGGAAATGTCTTTTATTTAATGTTTTGTCAAAATGAATTCTATTTTAGTTTTTCTTGCATGATGTGATATTGAACATTGATCCTCTTGGCTTTAAGAAGAATAACTAGAGCTGAGCACAGTATTTCGCACCGCGCATTATGGCGGACTTTTCGCACGAGTCAATATACCTCTAATAGCCTTTCAAGGGCAAAAGCCTAATGTAATTCAAGTATCCTGAAACCGATGCCTACTTCCGTAAACGGCGATTACTTGGATGATGCATGAAAATCAGTATACGAGGATTAATACTCATAGTAGGAGCCGTAATAACGCCGGATGTATGTGAAGGTTTGCATGCATTACGATATTTTGCTGGTCCTTGCAGATAGCATTTCATTGCCAAGCTGCCTGCTTATCTTGGATTTGACTCTCTATACCTTGAGGGAAGGCAGGGGTTACAGTTCACCACGATCCATTCGAGTGCTCCTTAGAAAAAATAAGGTAGAATCCACCTTTAGAAGTGGATTTTAGAATCAAGTTATAATGCGTGGTGAAAAAAAGGGTGGGCAGCCTGTAAAAAACCTTGGCTCGTCGACCAGATGGTACCTTAAAGCTCAGTTGAATATGCTCTGACAACGAAGCCACTCCTGAGGCATTTTCCTTCATTCCCAGGAATTGTTAGTAACTGCATAATTTGGAAGAAGTGACATTTTTTATGGACCATAAAGGGAAGTTACCCTGGGTGCCGAGTCTGTTTCCCTTTATGATTTTGATTCTCCAGGGATTTTAATCCCTTAGCTCCACGTAAAATCCGAGTCCCCACTTAATTGTGTTCACAGTGAGGCTGAGGGCTCAGAATTTTTTTGAATCATTCGTGAAATGTTTTCCATTCTTAAAGAATAAAGGCAAATCTCATTCGGTTTCCCAAGAAGGGGAAAAAATATGATATTTGTGACAAAATTTCGCTGAGGCATTATGAAAGGGAGGTACGGATTATTTTTCGAATTTCTTTCCTCCCTCTCTTCCTTTCGTCGGGACCGAAGGAACGCCTTTCATCGTTTCTTCTTTAAACATTATTCGACTCCTCAGAGACCCCTTTGTGTTCTCCATTCCGCAGGGCTGAATATGAGGGAGCGCCCTTGAGAAATTAATGTCGCTCCCTTTCCACTGACGGGAAAGGCCTTGAGGTGCCATTGAATCTCAGCGCCGGCGTGGTACTGCCGAAACTTATTGCAATTATGGCTTTCCATGGGGGGGGACCCTCAGGTAATTTGTTCGACTCGAGGTAGCTAATTTATTCATCTCCACTTGGCACTCTTTTAGATATTCTACCCCGACGGGTTTTGGAGATGTCTAGCTAAGTGTTAGGTCTATTTTAGGGAGACGCGGAATTTCAAAACTTAGAAAATGGTAGGGTAGCTACTTCTTTTGCTCAAAAATAGCCATATCGTGTGTGGAGGATGAAATTTACAACAATAGATGCAACTTACTTTAATTACGTATTATTACGATCTAAAAAATTATATAAATCTCTAGGAAAAGTTAAAGATATATATATACACACACACACACACACAGACGAGGTCTGTTCAAAAAGTATCGCGAATTTTTAATTTTCGTGGGTTACTTATATTTGATTTTCGATATTTTTGTGGCGTGATGCTGGTACTTTCGTCTCTCACTTATGCCGAAAGGTTCGGCCATTTTGAAAGCTCAGTTAATTGCTGACAGCTGTTTTGCTTGAACGTGTTTTGGCTTGTCTTAAATTTTTGCCGCTTTCAAAAAATGGCCCGAAGGATCTGTATCAAATGTTGGGTGAAAAACGAAATTAAGTGCGCGGACGCATTCCGAATGTTAACTGTGGTATATGGAGAAGCTACCTTGGACCGAAGCAACGTATATCGGTGGTACAAAATGTTCTCAGAAAGCCGAGAAGATGTGAACATCTAAGAGAGTGCCGGACGCCCGAGCACGTCAACAACAGACGGAAACATTGATGAAGTGAAGAAAATAGTATTGGTCAATCGTCGAATCACTGTTAGAGAAGTTGCTGAGGACCTAAACAAACGCGAAATTCGTACCAAAATTGCTCAATTTCGATCAAAAACAGCAACGCATTAACATTGCTAATGAGGTGTTGGACTCTGTCCGCTACGACCCAAATTTTCTCCAGAGGGTCATCACTGTTGACGCATCATGGGTGTATGGTTATGACGTGGAAACTAAAGCTCAATCATCCCAATGGAAGCTGCAGCACCAGCCAAGACCGAAAGAAGCGCGCCAAGTAAGGTCGAATATGAAAGTTTTGCTTGCAGTTTTATTCAATTGCAGGGGCGTGGTGCATCATGGGTTCTTGCCGCAGGGTAGAACGGTAAAGAAGGAATATTACCTTCAAGTGATTTGCATTTTGCGTAAAGAAATCCGCCACGAACGCCCGGATTTGCGGAAGGACAAAAATTGGCTTTTGCACCATGACAACGCCCCTGCTCACACATCATTACTTGTGCGCGAATATTCGGCCAAAAACAAATCACTAATGATGCCGCAGCCACCGTATTCCCCAGATCTGGCCCCCAGTGACTTTTTCTTATTCCCGAAACTGAAGGGGCCCATGAAAGGATGACGCTACGCTACGATTGACCAGATACAGACTGCATCGAAAGAGGATTTGAACAAGATCACAGAAAATGATTTTTGGAAGTGCTTCGAGGATCGGAAAAAACGTTGGCACAAGTGTATAATATCTAATGGGGATTACTTTGAAGGGGACAAAATAGATATTCATGAATAAATAAATAATTTTTGAAAAAACACAAAAGTCGTGATACCTTTTGAACAGACCTCGTATATGTATGCATGAAGGATATTTTATTGTATAAATTGCCTTGTCAGCGGTCACCTTAAATTACTTCAGTGGTTTCAGATGCTGGAGAAATCCTGTGGAACAGAGATGCTAGCGAAATCACTCCCACTTGGACTTGGAGTTTTTTTAATGGGGTCAAGGACTTTCGTAGCATATTGTGCCCCTCATTTTTGAAATGAAGTCCCCCCACCTTAGGCTCCCTTACGTCACGTGTGACCTCGGAACCCCTTATCCTGGTTCGCGGAGGATGTATGTCCTCTCAGTTGGCCTCACGGCATGAATACCCCGTATTTATGACATGTGTTGCTCGGACCCAACAATGGATAGTTTTTTATTTACCCCAAATGAGTTATCGACAATTTCAGATTAATTTATCGATCACCCGCCAGCCGAAGTTTCCTTAAGTAGAGCAATTTCCATTTTCTTCGAATCGAGGTAAAGGTTTTGTGTTACCTACGACCCCGCCGTGTATATCGCTTTTGAAAGAGGATAATTTACTTTATTTTTATTCCGTTAAGCGACATCTGTTTCAATATTTCGGAATTAATTATTACAAAACAGTCAAGTATAACGGGAACATAGGTCACAAAACCTATGGGATTTTAATTTAGCTTCCTTTCTCCTCACCTCAAAAAAGACTCAAGCTGTTTTTGATTTTCCCTTATTTACTTTTAGCAAATTTCCGTTAACTGTACCTCTCGAGTTGGCGTCTAGTGAAATATGTGCGATCTTATATAGCCATTGAAAATAAAATTGCTTCTCTATTTGTTTTGTTTGATTGGTGTTAAATTTTTTAATGCGCCACTCGGAAAATCGTTAGTGTGTTATATTCAGGCAGAATATTCGATGTGAAAAAATGAAAATTCTCAGCTGAGATTTATATAAAAAACATTTACAACGTCCGTTAAGATATAACCTATAAATTGCATTGTTGGGCAGGTTGCCAATTTTTTTGCGCCGTCCCCAAATTTCCATTTTCTTTTTCAATCCGGGAAAAAGCCTTTCTCCAGCCGTACTGCGTAAAGAATATCAATAATCTCGTTGAAGAGTGCAATACTGGTGCCGTGACGGAATCTCATTCTCTCCAGAGCTGGGTAAAAACTTATCTTGAACGAGATAAGTTGTGAGCGATGATTGGAGCTACTAGACTGAGGGGCATAGGTGAAAAGAAAGTCCACATTGTGCAGTTTATTTTGCTTTTATTAAGTTATCAGTACTTTATACATATTATTTTTATTTTAAGTAATGTATCCCTAATGTCAGTGATGCTGAACGATGGGAAATAAGGTGATTTGCCTTCAACTATTTACATCACTGCTTAGTTACTTTAGTGCTGAGTTAAAAATGCATAGTCTCAATCAAGAAATAAGTTTAAAGTCGATGGTTCACTGTGTGGGTGTACGGCAGTAAACTATTTTTTGCTCAAAGACAATCAGTCGGTGCATGGTAGACCACTAAAGAAAACGTTCGGATTCCGATGGAATACGATTGGGTTCAGGTCTGGCCTAAGCCTCCAGGTAAACAAAATCGATGCGATTTTCTGGATGTCAGATCTGCCTGAATAACCGCCAGCAGTAACTATTTAAAGGGCCTGACTCTCCTAACCTGAGTGTGTGAATGTTGCCCTCTGTAGGACTAGTAGCATGTTTTATACCCTAGACGATCAAACCGACCGTCTGGGGTCGAAGACGAGGGAGGTGTTTGATGCTAAACGTTATATTTTTTCGTTTTAGGGTTTCGTTTAGCATTTTTATGAGAATGCAATATCGTGGTGGCTAAGATCCACGCATTAAGGTTCAAATTCCTCATTTCTGAGTTGGGGCATTATGGCTTGTAGTAAGGTACAGAGGGAAATTTATTCGCAAAAAAGGGCTCAGCTCCATTGCAACCCGGAAAAATGAAGAGGATGATTCCACTTCTATTTTTCATATGAACTCCTAATGCTCCTTTAGTGAAATACCATCCTACTTATACGAAATAGCGACGTTACCATCATTTCGCACTTGATGTGTCGTGTATACGTGCATAGGGCTTTATATACTATTAGCTGATAATAATGGAGAACCGATGGATAATTTAATTTGATGACTTTAGTTTATTACTTATTTTATCTGATTCCGAAAGTATGAATGTTTTATATTGTACATTTGAATTGGAGTACTATAGTGTTATTCTTGTGCTAACAGGATCGTGACATTTTCCAGGATCTTAGCAATGGCCGTTTCTCGATTTGTGTGCGTTATGGAGGCTAAAATACCGGGGTCATGTATAAATGAAATTCAAAGAAGCTACCATAAGTTTAAATGATCGATGGGATTGTTTCCGTCTAGAAATGCCTCTCTTTTGAACTCCTATCAAGGTGTCCCGTTCAATTTGTCTATTCAAATAGGCAACCAAAAAAGTAAGCAGTTTCAATACTTACAGTAAATACATACGCACTTACATTCTGACTTCGATTAATCGGTAATTTGAAGTGAAATATGTATTTAACGGATGAATTGAAGTGAATTCATTTATCAGGACATGTTAAAAATCGCTAAGTGACAAATGTGGATTATATATTTCGCTATTTTATTCCATTTGTAAAAATTCGTGGGCTTCGTTTTTTATATTTTCAATTTGGCTATCGAGATTTTGGTGGCTTATTATTCCCCAAGTAAGAGCGTCTTCCATTGGAATTGAGAAACCTTAAAAAGAGTGGGTATGGAGTACTAGCAAGCGGACTTAATCTGGGTCAATTGACCTAGCAGCCACGTTAAGGTTTTTTATTCTCCTACAAATAAATTTCGAGTACATTTTTGGAATTCAGATTTTATATAACGATAAATATTGGTAAAATCCGTTGTTTTTCAGTATTTACGAAGTCCGTTATAAACCTCCGAATTTATTCCCATCTTATTTTATGAAAGTACACTTTGCCAGTCAAAAATGTTTAATAAATTAACGAATCTTTAGTTTATTATGTATTGGTATATATTGTCAGCGAAAGCCATTGCATCGAAGAAGATTTTGAGGCGTGAAATTTCGGGAAGATGAAAACTCATGTCATGAATAGTGTCATTCATTACTCTAAAGACGCAGTCGTGCGAAGAACAGCTTTTATTTTTAAATTGAATACTCAGCAATAATGTTCAGGGTATTGTACTGACAACCATGTTAGAGTTCTAAAAAATACGCGTTTGAATCGATACACCCTCTTGATATTGGCGCGAGCTTGAAATGCATTCTCGATAATCTCCCTTTCGGCAATTCTTCAATCTTGGTCCACGGAAGTAAAATATTAGTGAAAAAATCCATTTTAAAACTAATGTATAACTGCCATAAAGCCAATGGATTCTAATAAATAACAGGTGCATATTGCTTTCAAGCAGGTCCAATAAAATAACTAATGAACAACAAGATACCTTTGCCGATAGTGATCCATTATTTATAAAATACCATTGATAGGAATATGAGCCCCTCTCTGCGTGAATATAGCATTCCTTCATTAATCTGTCACATGTTTGCCTCCATCCTTCCTCTTCCGACTCGAAAAAGTCGCTGCGCCGCTGAACCTTAATATAATATCGACTGAGCCTTCATTTTACCAACCATTCCTCACTTCTAGCATCCCTATGGCTCCTCGATAATTTGAATGATCCCTTCGGTATTTTACAGAAGTTTGATCAATATCTCCTCTCTCTGCTTTCCTTCACATGTCTATGCCCTTCCCCCCTCCATTTCCCTCCTCTCCCTGTTCCCATAAAATGAGAATGACGCCTCTCCCTCGGGTTAGGCACAGGTGAGCAAGTGGGTGAAGGCCGAAGCCCTACCATCTACCTCTTCCCTCTTCTCCTTTACCCGTTGCATATTCTTTTTTATCAGGAGCTTGCCGGCCACTTCCATGTCTCATCTTGACGGTCGGTGTCGGCCTTAATTAGGCTCGGGAGTTCTTTTTCAGATCTTAGCTCTCTCTCTTCGAGAAAAAATACGTGCTCGCTCAGAAACGTAAATTCTAAAATTTACATATATTAAGGGTGAGAAGTCCCTTTCCCCGTCGCTGGGAACTTGTTTTAGTCTTAAAGTAATCTTCTCCGGGGAAGTATATAAGTGGAAGAGAAAGCTTGCTGGGGTCATGACCGAAATGTATCACAATGTATTATTAACAGAGTCATTACTTGAAAGAAAAAATAGACCACGGATAATATTCCATAGAAGTTGTCTTTTTTATCGATGAGATCGAACGGCAATTATTTAACCCAGTCAATTCGATTCTGGCGCATTGGTTATATATCGTACAGGTACATACGTGGGCATCTATTTCTTCGTCATAATACAGATATGTATTTAACTATTAATAGTCCTAAGCACGCTTCGTCAACCTGATGTTGCGACGTGACTAAACCCGGGCCATATTAATAAAGATCATCAATTGGGTTTTAGAAAGTTTTTTCATCATCTCTGTGAATGCCACGAAATATGCCTCAAATGGTTACACCGAACCTTAGCGAAATTTAAGAAAGTTCACCGCATGCACAACATGCATTCTCATCTAGGGACCAGAACCTTTCTCCCGGGATTCCAGGTTAGGATCCCAGATGTTATTTCTGCCGTGGAAATTTATCATGTGTTCGTTCCTACGTTTCCTTGCCTGTTTTCCTTTACTTTATTCTCAGTGTTTTTTTAAAAAATCCCTTGGGTCGTCTATTTATTATAAATATTGTAAGGGTACGTAATTTTATGTATGTGTACATAGTTATTATAACAAGAAACAATAGGATATATTAACTATCCTATATAAATGTAAATATTTCTTGTTATTCTGATGATGGGACATTCTTTCACTTTCCTCTATTTTAATTTTCATATTGGTAAATGTAAACTCAAATAACGAAGTACACCACATCGTGTAGGGCAAGATCTTTTAAATTTCGCGTCACATCGGAGAGCTTACATGGAACATACCAAAGATTTAAAGCACGTTTTTTTCCTAAGTTATAATTCTTCTCAGAAGCAATATTCGCGTCACAGGCTTGACACAGTTAGAAAAGGTTCGCTGATTATTTTGAGGGACCTAGAAACCGAGCCGAGGTCTAAGACTTATTGTACCGATAAATATATTCACATTAGTGCAATGTATCAAGTAGATGAATGCACATGTTTAAATTAGCGGGATCTAAATTTGTGCGTGTGCGATTCGCTGTGACGTGCAGGCCTTTGCTGGAAGATTCATGACACCTTGGGCCGGATACGGCCATATTGCGAGCCCCCAAAAAGGCAAACGAGGAGCGCTTGGGAACCGCCGTGGTAGGAGCAGTCGGGAGAGGGAGAAATCGACGTGGTGCGTACCGGGAACCCGCACGACAGTCGCGGCGGAGAGTGATGCATAACCGCACGGGGGAGGGCCACGAAAGCCCGCGGTGACTGTTTGGCGTTCCGCTCCCGACCACTCCGCGGCGCGGAGACCGGGTGCAGCTCCTAACGCCGCCGTGTAAAGAACTCACCCCTTTTTTTTACCCTCCTCCCTTTCACGGTTAATGGGTTTACGGAACATTCCAATTTTATCGCCCTCCCGAACCCCCTTTGCAACGGGAGCAATCTGGGCGAGAAATGCCCTCGGCGACCCCATCCGCCTCCGCGTGTTTGCTTTTTCCTTTCGACGGCTTTCCTCCATCACCGTGCTCTCCCTCTCTTCCCCATTCCATCCTCCTCACTTCCTCCCCACACCTACGCGGGCCTCTTCAGGTGAGATGCCGTTTCCGCACCTTATCCTCCTCATCTCTTTCTCTTTTTAACTCTCTCTCTCTCCGACCACGCCCCCTCTCTCACACCCCCGCCTCTTTCCTCCACCGCCCCGCCTCCGTTCCTCTTCAACATCCGACCTTCCCACCTCACAGCTGGCGTCAGTACCACCCCCGCTTAAAGCCCGCTATTGATTGAACTCGGCGACATAGTCCGCAGTCCGTCTGCCTCTTCCCACGGCAACTGGTTAACCCTCCTCCCCCCCCCCCCAGGGGGCCCTTTCCCGTCTCCTATTCTCCTATCCTTTTCCCTATTCCTCTCGCAAATATCCCCATCCTAACCTCTTCGCTCCCCTCTTCTTCCCCTTTGCCCTCCAGAACCTTTCCCTCCCCAATCCTTCCTATTTTCAAGCGCCTCGAACGCTTGCGTAGCGGGATGTTGAATTTGTGAGATTTTTTTATGCGAAGGGGTTTTTGCAGTGAAATAGATTTCCTCGGGGTTGTATGTCGAGACTGATTTGTTTAGGCAAACTGATTCATAGTTCAAGTGCGCAGGGGTTTAATTCCGATGATCTCCGAGCTATTTTTAAACGCCATTTTGCATTAGTTCTCAGTCTACCCCTGAAACTTAAGTTTGTGCGAAAATTTGGCGTTTTGGTAATATGATTGATTATATTTTAGATTTAGTTTCTTATTGTGAATATCAAAATACCCCTCTCAACTCTGTGTATTTCATTAATTTTATTCACATTAGGAAAGTGAATGTTAGCGAACGCTAAAGGGGATATAAGTGAGACGCTGTTTAATGATGATTGTGATTCGTGGTGCTTTTTTGCTTGCATTGGTTTATGTTATGGCGGTTAAAGTATTTGGCATGGTCGAATCCTGATCAAGATGTTTAGAGTTCGGATCCAGGAGATATATCTTGACATACATGGCTGGCCTTTAATACGAGTAATCAAGCGTGGTATGGCTTTCTGGTACAACTCCTGCTAACAGTGAAATCAACCCCCAGGAAAACTATTGTATTTACCACGACCTAAGTTGTTGCGTCGAGTACAGGTATCCAACATACGGATATGCAGTAAACGGGCAGTGATATGCTGTTGGAGCGTGTATCTATTTTCAAAAATCTGGTTTCAAATCCTAGTGATGCTTCTGGATCATCAAACGGCAGCGTCTAAGTGCATACTTAAAAAACTAAGATCGGTGTGTCGACGGACCCTGGTATACCTTTGTCTTCATATGTATGGGGAAAGACCTCTTTAATATCGCATCACGTTTGGGATGGCTTACTTTAAAAATATCGAAGATTTTACAATACGTTTTATCCCGGAGTTTCTATTCATTGGAGTAACAATGTTCACATAGCAGGCTCAACAAATTAAAAAAATAGCCTTTACTGATTCGTGTGATGCACCTAGAAACCGAGCCGAGGGAGGATTAAGACTAATCGGGCGGATGCCCAGTTTTATTCATTTCAATGCGCTGTTTTACGTTGAAAAATGCATATATTTTAAATAAGTTAAAACTATATTTGTCTCTCTTGAGCTATACAAGGTGGAATATTGGTGGTCCAGTGGGTAGAGGGTGATGACCATACGGTTCGTAGTTCGAGTTCTGGTGATGCCACAAGGCGCTCCCATCTTAAACTATTTTGTAAGATTTCCGTGGTACCAGAACCCGCCGGCGGACAAGGAAAAGGGACTGGTTGGTAAATAAATTTCATACTTTGCTGGGAACAGAGCGACCTCCACCCTCATCTATCCAACCTACTTTTGCGATCGATGACCGACATTCGATTAACGTCATATGGAAAATATTTAGAATTTTATCTTGGTAACCAGACGCGAGTGAAGCACACCGTATTAAGTGGGCATGCGTCACTCATATTCCAACATCACAATGGCAATACTGTTTTGGAGTGATGCGAAATGCGGTGGCGTGGGTGGAACTTGGTTCCCAGCAGGTGGGAGGGAATAAGAGAGCGTGGGCGCGAGTCAGGACCCGCGTTAGGTCTCCACGCTGTTTTTTCTCCTTGCGATATCGAGTTCGCGAAAGGGGAAGGTCGGTTTGCTCGTAGTCAACCCTCAGTATGAGTGGGCTCGTGGAATTGCGGACATTGCTTGCCATCGTAGTATTTTTCTCTTTCAGGTTTAAAAATCTCCCATCACCCGAAGAAACAGAGGGTGGCATTCGCGGGTGTTCGATGTTTCCAATGTTTCTTTATACCCCCTCCCTCTCTCCCCATTTTGCATCCTCCGTCCCCAGCGCCACCGCCCCTCCCACTCCCCTCCAATGGCATTCCCTCCGCCGGTCGAGTTTCTTTTATTCTCCTCCAGGGCCGTCGCCTTTCTCCGATCGTAAATTGTGCATTTCCCTCCACGCTCCTCATCTACGTCCCTCATACTGTACTTTCTCTCTCTCTTTCCGACGATACCCGTCTTCATCGTCCCCCTCGCTCGACGCCGGGGTGGTGCCGGCTTTTCTTCCTAACGATCGCCACTCGTTTTGCGCTCATCATACCCCCCCTCCCGCACTCTCTCGTCTGTTTTCTGCGGATGTGGGACGCTCCTCCCCTTCGGAAGACGGTCCCTACCCGCCCACTCCGGGTCTTCTCCATGTGGCCATGAATGAATCCGCGGGCCGGCGTCGTCCGGGGAGGTGAGCGGGGAGAGGCGGGGGAAGTGAGAGAGCAGGGAAGAATGGAAACGTGAGGTTTAGGGAAAAGGGGAGGAATCCACGCGCCGTTCCCCGTCGAAGGGCGTGGGATACACGTGTGTGTGACCTCCTCATCCTCTTGCTACCTCCCCCCCCCCTATCGATCGCCGAGTAGCCGCGTAAAAGACCGCCCCTGGGGACGGTGGGAGGAAAGGAGGAGTTTGATGGCGTGGGAGGGATGAAGGGGGTCTGGTCTCAAGGCTGCGAGTGCGGGGGTGGTCACGTCGGTTGGCCGGGATGGTATAAGTGCCTCGGGGAGCAAACTTTTTTTTTCACTGATGGTCGTGGTGCTAAAGGGTCGTGACGCCATCGCTTCCGCGAGTATTCCCCTACGCCTTTCATTTCGCGGTGATAAGTCGTTATCACTCCTCTCTCTCCCGGAGTGCTACTGCCTCTCCCTCGCACTTCTCGCCCGTCCAATCGTCGAAGTTCGACTCCGGCCAGGAAAGTTAATGATTTTTATGGTCATCTTTATTTACTGTCTAACCCTTTGTATATTGATCGATCGTGCGGAAATTCTAAGCGACAATCCTTTGCAGGTTAAATTTCTACGTCATTTTTTTTAGCTTTAAATGACATATATATGTGTATATATATATATATATATATATATATATATATATATATATATATATATATATATATATGTATGTATGTATGGCCTTATTTAACACTGACCTGAGTCAAAACTGGTTGCCGAGACTATAGCATATGTGCGGGTTTCATATTTCAGAATAGACTCGGCCATTTCTTTCTAAATTTTCATTTCGTGGTGGCCCACCATACGGTCGCAGAATCATTTAAGTTTTTTTGATGACTCTATGTAATTTCTTTCTTGTCTCAACTCATCGGTGTTGTGTACATTACGACAATCGTCGATTTTCTCGTCTAGGGAGGGATAATGATGAGAGGCTTTCTTCTCCCAGGAATTATTACGGAGCCCCGAGGCATCACACACACCTGCATCTTCTGTTGAATAAATGTGAAACTAGGGCAGTTCTGTCGAGGAAAAGAATTATAATTTTTAAAGCTATATTGTTCGGGTGTCTTGCACTGAAACACTGCATTTATATTTGGCATTTTCTCGCACATTTCCCTTTCCCCTGATGTTTTGTGACCGCTTCTGTGGTGAAGGTAATTTCTTAAATAAACCGTTCGTGTAGTCAACGGAAAAAAGAAAAGAGGATTATACCTAATCCGGGGGCTTTAAAATAATTTTCGATATCGGATTTAAATGATACCATTGGCAAGGTCCCCTTGAGATCGTAGCGGGAATCCGTAATGGAAAATTAATTTTTGTCTGGTTTGCATACAGTTAACTTACTCATGTTTCAAACGCCTTATCGTGTCCAATTCACTGCTTAGTGAACTTAATACCTTGACCGCTTGCCTCTCAGGTGCGTAATCGGGATTACGAAGGCTGCGATGACCTCCCTCCTCGTATCTATCCCCTGTGCTCATCTGGAATATGGCAAGTGCTTCAGGACAAGAGAAAGTCAAAAGAAATAAATGAATCGAAGAATGCGTCCATTGCTTTGTTAGTGAATTGATGTATTTTCGCATTTAACTATCTTGGAAAAGTTATGAGTTTTGCAATACTTTGGCCACTTGAATTAGGGCACCCCAAAAAACACTCGTTTGATTGATCCTTGGCTAAGCTTCAATAATTACGCTCATTTTTTTAAATGCATATGCTCTAGGAGACGACAGTATTTTAATAACATGTCTTTTATCCATTGATCTGTAATTTTCTTTGATAAAACCTTTTCCTTCGCCGATAGGGGTAGGGTTGGCGGCAGTGGGAGAAGGAAGCAGTGAATTTCATTCCACTCCTCCCCCACCGTTGCTGTGGGACCTCGGATCCGGGTCCCCTTACTCGCCCCCGTCATCTTCCCCCTCAACACTACCTCGAGGGTTTTCTCGGCGTGCTATTGACCTCTCCACTTCTCCTTTCCCCGACACCCTCCCCGTATATCCCCGTGCGTATTGCGGCGGCAGGATGGGGTGAGGGATTAGGGGATTGGGAGAGAGGGCCAGGCAGGGTTACATCCCAAGTCACGGTGACTGGGGCCTTCGACGTCTAAATCACTTATTGCAACGCTGTGATGACGTCCCAACATTGTTTAGTATCCACCAGCGTTGATTTTTTATTACGTTTTAAATGTGCACGTTGTGATTGTCGGTGAATATACAATTTCCTGTGATCGACCGTTTTCTTTATTTGTGGCGTATGAGGGCATTGAATTCAAACGCCGATGGATCCGCCTCCCGAGGTCAACCCTTAGGTCGAGACGAAATATATTACAAGTGGTATTCTATGGGGCAAATGAGTGCGCATCAGCGCCTTTCGATCTGGAATGCCAATTCTTGAGGTACCAGTCGTTGAAAGGAAAAAGATTCATGTATATACTCTTGTGACGGGGGATATCCAATGTTTTTCATTAATATTTAAGTATTGTAATGTTAAGGCTGTCCTCTTTATTATCTTTCAAATATTCACCGGGCATACGTATATCAAACGCGTCATATGGAATGTCTCATGAAATAATTTGTTAAGCCTGTTTCTCGTTAAATTTTACCTTTACACACTCGTTGGCAATTTCTAACTTCGCAATCCTAATAAATTATACATGTCATAGGAAGAATGGTTAATGGACGTATTCTTACTTTCTGTGGAATAAGGACCCAAATTAAAGTCGTAATTATGTTGGACTCTTTATGACCGTTAGGTTCCATGGAAATAATGCAACTCGGAGCCGGCTAAGTCGTAAAGTATCCATCATGCATTATTAACCTTGGGACACATTTAAATCTGGGTGGGTGTGTTTTACACCATTGGTTATTTCTGGTCGATCTGTATCATATTTTGAGAAAATCTCATGTTGAATGTAGTGTGAAATAGAGTTTCTGCCGGGTGCTCCTTTCCGACTTTCTATACGTCCGTGATATCAGTGCATTCGAGTACATTCCAAAGTATCGAACTCATTAAAGGAAGAACCCTTGTTGTAGCTCATAGCTTTGATTTAGTTGGAATGGCAAACGTCAGAGGAAGGTCCTAGGAGCTATTTTTCAATGTGTGAGGTTCCCTAGCTCATTATCCTTTTAAGGTTTTTAAAATGTGCTCCTTCTCTTACTTGGGGTAATGGATCATTTGTAAGCTTTATCTAAGAAATATGTTGTTAATATATTTATTAAACGTACAAATAATCCAAATGCTTCTAAAATCTTCGCAAAGAGGATGAATGTAGTTCAGCGATTGTTGAATTGGTTTGGCGAGCCTTGTGTTCGCAACCTGTGGAAAGTGCAGATTTTCTTATTGGAGATTAATATGAAATAGATTATTATTGTTACGAATTATCTACATTTACTGACCAATGGATCTTCATAATAAATGTGGTAAGTTATAATATGTAGCTAATCGTTGTAAAGGGGCTCTGATTACCTGCGGTGATTCTACCGAAATAGACTAAAAATTATTTTAACTGAATCACTTCAAATTGTTTGATTGGGTATGGAATCTTGACTACTGTAATAGAGGGGAGAACATTAGGCAAGTGAGGTTGGGCAAGGAAAAGCACACAGGCCAGTTGAACTGATTATAGGCAGGTAGAAAGTTTTCGGAATTGAAGAAGGGCCAATTTTAGTTGAGGGAGTTTAGTTGTGTCATGTTAGTTGAGGCTTAGAAATGCAGCGGTGGTTAGTCTGTATCCATCCTTAACCTGCCTTTAACCATATGTTGAAGTTATTCGCCCTATTTAGGTAGGTTTTTGGACGGTTGGTAACGCCTATTATCTTCTACGTATCTCGAGAACTTCCTCTTGCCATACATTATTTCCTTCTTCATTTCTTAGTAACATCTACCTGCGTCATGATGCCTAGAAAGTCCTTCCTATGCCCCGTTTACCCACCATTCTCCCTTCTACCATAGCCTTCAACATCCCTGTACCGTGCCATATTTCCTCTTTACCTTTTTAGAATTTTCCCAGTAACTTCCTCTCTTCGCGCTCATGTTTAAAACATCACTATTCGTCTTCCTCTCTGTTCAGCTTATTTTCTCCATCGTTCGGCGCACACATCAAAATCCTCCAACCTCTGCTCATTTTCTTGCCTTAAAGACTAGATTTCACATTGATGCAGCGCTGCGCTCCCTATGAAAGTTTTTAATATACTTTTCTTTACATCTTTACCTAGTGTACCTTCTTAAACGGTAGACTACTTTAAAAAAACTTCAAAGGGCACATAATGATTTCTCCCGGGAATGGAATTCCCGGGCGAAACCATTCTGTGCCTTTCCATTAGTGGGAATCGAAATATCTTGTCCATATTTGCGAAATAATCATCCACATTCCATTTGTTTTACTTCCATTAACATTTAAAGAATCAGTTTATCTTATTTAATTCACGATTCATTTGATGGAGTCATGCTCCACTTGCTGCGAAATTATAATTTTTACTATTATTTAGGCTCTATATCATTCCAAATTAGTCTAGTTCAGTGATCAAGCTATTCGATTCCAAAATTGCAGCATGCCGGATCCCGGCGATATGATGCGTGAAGCTAGATAGTGCCGTGAATGGAATCCGTACAACCCGTAACTCGCTGAAGAAAATACTATACTGCATAATATGCCTATTATGATGGGATCAGTCCTTGGATTCTATCTGTTGCAGAAGCCACCTGTGCCTCTCAAATATATAGTGAAATATGGGCTTACCATCGTGAAACCACTTCGATTGGGAGAGGAAGAAAAAAAGGACTTCCATTCGAGTTGATATCCTTTTCGCCCTATCGGATTCTCCCGCCGTCTTTCTGATTCTCCCTTCATCCTCGTTTTCTTTCTATGTGGAGATGGACGAAGGGAATACACTTCAGCATCCCTGGATGGAGCAATGACCGACGCGAAAATAATTGATACACGTTCGTTGGGTGAAATTTGGCGAGGGAAGAGAACTGTAGCTATGCGTCGTTGTTCCAACGGATATAGTCCATTTCAGTCGGCAAGGGGATTAATCCCGGATATAGGCATTTATACGCTCGTGAGCGTATTTCGGGGAAACATACCGTCCCGGCCTTTATAGCAGTGCGACAAACGAACTCATTTGGCATTCTCTTGGTTGTTAAAATTCTGGTGGGCATTTTGCAAGGGGATTAATTCGCGTGAGTGGGCGGTCGTAGGGGAATAAGTGTGAAATTAAAAAGTCGAGGGAGCAAAGGTGAAAAATAAACTTGTATCGCTGGTGTTTCGTTTGCCATTTCCTCCAGCGGTTAAATTCATGTCTGAATTATTGGATAATCCTGTTATTTTTTTCTTTTATATGTTGTTATACATGCGCAGTTTACGACACCCATATCGACAATCATATTGATGTCAGTTCTCATTATTTGCTATAATTTTTGGTACAATGTCTGTGACTACGCAAGTCATTATCAGTCGATTTATTTGAGTATATATATTTATGAACCTTTTATCTATTTATCCACTGTAATTATTTTACTTAAGCTTTTACTGTTTGTTCTAAAAATATATTCGTAGCTAAAATAATTAGTCGAATATTTAGGTCTATCTGCCTTTTATGCCATAAAGATGTGGCCCATGTTCAAAGCGTATGCTTCTGGAAAGAAGACAGTGTGCCAAATAATAACATGAAATTAAAAATACTCTCTGTTTGATTACAGTTAACTTTTTATGTGAGACAATCTATTAGATTTTCGAATAGAGTTAACCTCTTCTAACTTAATGCTGTTCTCTAATAAAGGCTTTGAAATTAATCAATGCTGACGTAATTCGAGGATGTAACGTATGACCTGAAAATCTCCGATCAAACGGGTGCATTGGCTCCTCTCAAGGTCCTCATGCAGTCGTAATTGAAATCGTTGCCGTGATCGACGACCCAATCATTTCGTTGGTCCGACAAATTAGCGGCGCTGTTGAACGTGAAAGCAGCCTTTTAATGCGATATTACTCATGATTGAAGCGTTCATTTATCCTGCAAGGCAAAATTGCCTCGTAGGACATGACATTTGAGATCCCAATGAGGGCACGTAGTCCCATCGAAGTTTAATCCAAATTACTTACGCAATGATAATAATCACTCAGCGTGGCTAATACCTTCTGGCATCTTGAAAATTTCATACATTTAGCGAATTTATATTTTATCGAAAATTATCTAATTCAATGACGAAGTCATTAAAAAATGTCTCTGTCAGATTGGTCGTTTGTGAAAAGGGTAAGTGGACTGTATATAACTGCTTTCCTCCTTCATCACTTGACTGCTACTGTGAATGTTTTCAGAAAATTACAACTCTTTAAATCTGTCGATTAGTTATTCACTTCCGCGTCGTACACGTACTGACCAATTTGAGATATAGACAGGCAATATTTATGAAACAACGGCCTATCCGAACGAGTATTCCATTCGGAAACTACTAATTTAGTTTTCGGAAAGGAGTGGCGTCTTGTAGCTGTAATTAAACTGGAAATATTAATACTTGGAACTTAAAGTAACGTCTATTGTTGAAAATTGCAATTGAGGTACACGTATTCAATTTTATTTTCGAGTTTCGCGTAAAAGGTTTTCCTCTTTTAACTCTACGTACTTGTTCCATCGTCTGGGAGGTTGAGAGATTTGTGCTTTATTCATTCGTATGGCTGTTTTTATTTTTCACCACGTTTACGTTCTGTGGCAGAAGGATTCTTCATGAACGAAATATTACGGGAGTGTGTAATATGAAGTGATCTTTATCCGAGGTGGATTGAGACATTAAAATTTGGCATGTGGTCTGCAAGAATTAAAGAGCAGCGAATATCCGCGAAGAAGAGTAATTTTTAAGGATAAAAATGATTTGAGAGAATCACTGTCATTGGTTACACGTTAGCTTTTACTGAGTCGGTCACGAACCCCGTTTGGATACAAAACAGATATTGACTTTGAATTCATCGATATGTTTTTATTTGAGTATAAACTCATGCGAAGAATTTCCTAATTTATATTATTTTTTCCAATTTATTTCCTAACAAAAAGGTTTTTGCAGAAATTCCATGTACACAATGGACATTACATATTTGGATTCATTATTACGAGATTTAACTGTAATTTGTCAAACTGAAAATTGCGCCCAGATATTGAAAGAAAGAAAAATTCTGCAACATTTTAATGTAGCCTATACGTTTAACACGTTGAAGAATACTGTATGAAAATTTATTCTCTAAATAATCAACGAGTGAGGTTGAATAAATTGCATGAAATCTCAGATTTATTAACGGTTGAAATAAGATGCCTTGTGATCCACCATTCCGAAGGGAGGCAAATAGTGAAATGATATTATGGAAGTAAATAGGTCTTTGTTTTCTAAATTACAAAAAAGTGTGAAGTTGGTCGTAGAATCTGAGCAGAAACTCCCTTAAATCTAAGCATGTCTAAATTATTGTTATTAATATATTTTATTCTATCAAGAAGCAATATTTGTTCTTACCATTCCCCCTCAACATCGTGCTCGTTTGCTGCTCAAGAAGTTGTTAAACAAAAAGCAGCATAATTTTCCGATATGTGGAGCCCCAAAATATGTCCAGTCGGAATTTTGCTCATTTACGTTCATAACGGCCTTCATTTCTGCATTGAAAGGTGTTATTATTATTTGCCAGAAACCAACCTGCCACATGTCATAAAATTCATAATCTCTCTCTTTCGGTCTAGGGTTTGAGGACTATCACATGGCTTTTTGAAGTGGGGTGGTTGCTAATTGTTCCCTGATACCGTTCATTGTAGATCATATTGTCCCTCGGTATTTGGTGTTGCTCGGGTCTCCCAAGCTTCGCGCAGCGTGAAATAAGCGAAATATTTATCACTCTGGAGGTTTTTCTGGTCAGAGCGCCCCACTTCTCTCCATTGTTTTCTATTCACCCCGAGCAAGGCCGCTGTTAGTCGTGTGCCACCGAGTCCGTCCTTTCAACAAAATGTGGATCGCTGCCAGAACGTGCGGCAAAAAATATCTCATTCTTCGAAAGCGATCAATAATCGTCAGTAGTAACACAAATTTATTTTCCCGTTTGTGTCTGGATCGGAAAAGTATTTTTTTTTTTAATTTCAGAATACGATGAAAGTCATTGTTTCGGAATTGTAACATTCTCTCCTTATTTCCTGATCACCACCAGATTTCCTGGAACGATGGATGGGTTCCCATTGTTTCAATCTGGTTAACCGCGTACCCAATTCGTTTAAAACTGTTTAATTTTTATTTTTCCGTTCAATGAAATTCGTTATATTCACATCTTCGAAGTGTCGTTCGTCGGATGAATCCTCGATCATTGACTCAGTTTGAATATGGTTCAGCACGTTGAACTGCTGGGTGACACTCCGTAACAGCCGACTCGTGACTTTCCCACTCTTTGTCTTTCTGAATATTCGTCCAAACTATGCCGAATTAACCAGGGCGATGCCGCATAATTCCCAGCATGGCGTATAAATAGCGTTACGACAATACTCTGCCGCAAAATACATTGTAGTGGAAAAATGCGCAGGACATACTGGAAACCGGAAAACAGGAAATACTGAGGAGCGGCTCTGAGGGCATTCAGAAATTTTTATAAGGGAAATCATTCGATTTTTTTGCCAAAATATCGTAGTTTGATATTATGCGAGTCGTTTTACCAATCCTCGTAATGTGCACGTAAGGTATCAGCTGTGTTATAAATAGCTCTGCACTTGTTACTAATCTACAATACACAGGAGGTGAATTTAAAAGAAGACTTGTATCGAAGTCCCTGGTAGTAGGCATATATTCTGCTTTATCAGTTTGATCTTAAAACTGTAGACATTTTTCACCACTACACATGGTTACGCATTAAGCACTCACACTCTCCGTAGTCATTGATATATTGCCGGATTAGTTGTAGTGTTCATTTTATTCAGTTTCGTAAATGGTCTTACAAAGTTTGCAATGTTTTTTGCACTTCATCTTTCCCTTTTATTTGATGGTATTTCCGGTCCTGACCGAGTAAATCAACGGGATTAAAATGAAAAATGACAAATTTTACATATTTTGATCTCAACAGCTGAAAAGCTGTGATGCATATTTTTTTAAGGAATTTAATATTATATATTCTCCTATTTCAAGCTTCACTTCGTGGAAGCATTTAATATCCATTCTAAAAAGACAGTACTGTTCCATGACGGCGAAACGCATTGTACTTATTATAAAAATCTGTGGAAAAGTATAAAGTCTTTTTAGTATGAATGTAATACTAGTTTTATAATCGCCTCCGTAAAATTATTTGACTTCCCTATCCAAAATGTGAATGCTATACTATTTCCCGACTGAAAATACCTCTCCGAAAAATGTTTATGGGGGTACCAGAAAAAATATATATTGGTTGCCTTCAGCATGTACTCAAACCACGGTGGGCAATAATGCAGTTTACGCAAGGGTATTGACCCCTACTACGTTCAATGTTTTGTCTCAAAACTATAAAATTGAACGATATTTTCCTAATTTTACATGGTTTTTAACATTCGGTGTCAGCTACTCCTACCTCTGCTTAAGTCCCTTTATTTCCTCTGATGTCATCCTGTTTCAAATAAAATTGTGTGCGTTTAAAGTGCATGAGAGTATCTGCGAATACTGTTATTTAACTCTGAGTAAGGTCATCTTTGAGTACATTTTTGTTTTCTATGAATAACCTGGAAAACAACTAGTGCAAACGTACTCATTTCAAACGCTTGTGATATTTTCCAATGTTCCATTGTTATAATTTCTTTTTAAATAGATTATTCTCCAGCGAGTACAGAGGAACTCATTTCAAACGCTTGTAATATTTTCCAAAGTTGTATCGGTGTAATTACAAATTAAATAGATTATTATCCCCTTCCATCATCCATATTATAGTCGGAAATCGATATAATTGTAACATGAATTGAATGTTTTTCAACTTTCAAGAATGAGGAACTTTTAGACCCGCATATTTTATCTCTTCGATCATATTCTTATCAGCGTTATTGTATATCTATCTTTGATGTAGTTAAATGGCGTTGTCATATCTTATTACTATAAATACATTGCGAATCTGTCAATATAATACCACAATGATTGACTTAATATGAATGAATGTTTCCTAGAGGTTAAATTAATTAGGAAGGAAGTATAAGTTCATAATTTGAGTGCAATTCCGTTATTTTTAGTTGAAACATTTGTAATTAACATGAATTTTGTTTGAACCTTCATGTTATAAGCAGAACATTTTCACGTGAATTAGAATATGTTGTTCGCTATAAGCAAGTATAGTTTGCGTCATAAATAGATATTAGTTATATTGAGGTGCTATTGTAAGTTCCATCTACTCCTGGAAATATAATCGAGGCACTCAAACACCAGTTCATTGGTTTTGTTTTCTTAATTCTGCTTTAATATTTAACTAAATTCAGATTCGCCTTGCACGATAAAAATCTTTTTACCTGAAAGGAGGTTTCGTTGATGAAGTTGAGTGACTTATATTTGCTCCAGTAATATGCATTCCTAAAATCTCGTATCTCCATTTCCAAACGGTGTCTGAGGAGAGACAGTGGTTTGTTTTTTCCTCAGTGTGTGACAGGACGAAGCCATATTTCAGGAAAGTTTACATCATGTGATAATTCGTAACAAGGTGATATTTAGTCGTTCCAATTGTTGAAGGGGGGGGGAATCTTCGCTTGCTTTACAGTTTGATGGTTTTATCGCCGAGTGATCGAAGTGAACGGTCTGAGTGTGATCCCTTGTTCGTTTTTTGCCCTCTAGGTATTAATTTATCTCTAAATTGACTCATGAAAATAAATCCCTAACATCGCCTCGATATAACAAGCGAAAGGTTTTTCTTTATTTTTTTTACTAACGACTAAGGGGAAGGGGATTTTTTTACCATTGGAAATCTGCCCGATGGTTCTTAATTAAGGGTTGAACCCACTTCCCCGTACTTCAACGTGCCACATCTCTTTTCATTCCTTCCGACCTCCGTTTCATATTCAGGGTGATCACCGGTTGGGTTCTTTCCCTTCATTTTATCCTGGGAAATCGGGATTTTTATTTTTCAATTATGAGCTCAACGTTCCAATTCACCCTCAGATCGTTATCATTTAGCTTTTACCTTTGTCGTCATTAAATCTAATTTGGTTTCTCAATCCAGTTGGAATAAAACTTTAAAGTTGAAAATAGTTAATTCAAGGTGGGAAAACCCTTAATAATAGCTTTAGCGGACCCACAAAAAGTTCACTGTGCACACAAAAAGTGAGAAGTATGCATTTGCAAAAATGACTCGCATAGACCAGGAGTCAAACTGGGATACTTGGATTTCCAGCCGAAGTAAGGGGAATGATTTTTCCCCTGCGAAATCATCGAATTTTGCATGCGTACTAGTGAGCTCATCGGCTGAGTTATTCTTGTGGAATTTCCCGCACTTATTTTTTATTTTTCAAAGCTAGATATCAATGTGTTTAAACGTTAACTTTAGCCTCGTTATCACCGGCGTGCCGTGCACGAATGCGTTTGCTTCCTAACGTTGCATGTATGGCAATGAGGTAGGATATCTTTATCCATTGAAACCCTTAGAATGTTTGCATTGCACCAGAACGTCCCCTTCAACTGGCTTTAGCAGTATGTCGAAAATGGATAGATCTGCGTTCGAACCCCGGTCAAGGTGACTGATTTCTTTACGCTGTGAAATTATCCCAATTGGAAACGTTGAATTATCGTATTTAAAATTTTATATGAACCTTACTCTATTTAACTGCCATTGTAGCTTGCTCGTGCTCACCAATCCTTTCATCGTATATCATGGTGAGAAATATTTCAGTGAAGTGTTCATGTAATTGTAGTGTTCATGAAAATATAATGAGGTTCATCGTTTTATAGTGGTGTTGTTTGAAAAAGTTTCAAAATATAATTTATATTACATTAAGTAATTATATCTCGATATGCTTTTAGTAGTAGTAGTATTTAGGGGAGGCGACCGACAGCTGAGGTCATTTGCGCCATAGGGTATGGACAGGAAAGGTTGAAGGGTGGAGAGAAACCCGGCGTCGGCATTAGCCTACTTTTTACGAAAGGCGCCTAGGGGTCCGCAGCTTAACGTCCCATCCGACGGACGGCGTACTCACTCAAAGTGCCCTCCACAGAGCACCTCAAGTAGGGATCGAGATGCCTCTGAAAAATATACAACACCACCGGAATATGAACCCGGGCCCTCTGGGTGAGAATCCAGTACGTTAGCCCCCGCACCATCTCGATCTGTTGTATTATGTGTATAATGTTGCCTAAAGTTGGGTGCTGTGAGAATGATATTTGCTCATTCATTCGACTGAAGAGACTGTAGTAAATGATAATTAAGCGCATTTTGTAGGCACCCAAGGTGCCATAATAGTCTTTTACTTTTTCGGAATGGGGAGCTTCACCACTACCATTAAACGAGTTTTTACAAAATTTATGATGATGACTACTCTATTCCCGAATTCATTCGATTTTCAGGGAATTGCTTGCTGCCGTAGCAACGGCAACACATATATTGTGCTACGGCATCCCCTTTTTCTTCGTAACTGCTTCATATTTTACAAATCATGTTAACCTCAATACTATTCCTTAGGGAGGTGTGTGTGTATATATACACGAGGTATGCTAAAAAGTATCGCGACTTTTGTGTTTTTTCAAAAATTATTTATTTATTCATGAATATCTATTTTGTCCCCTTCAAAGTAATCCCCATTAAATGTTAAAACTTTGTGCCAACGTGCCTGTGGCAAGAACTATTGATGCCCCCGCCCCTGCGGTAAAAGAAAACTAAGCAAAACTTTCACATTCGGCCGAACTTGGCGCACTTTTTTCGGTCTTGGCTCGTGCTGCAGCTTTCATTGGAATGATTGGGAGTTCGGGAATTTCCACGTCGTAACCATAAGCTCATGATTCGTCACCAGTTATGACCCTCTGGAGCAATTTTGGGTCGTCGCGGACTGAGTCCAACACCTCATTAGCAGTGTTAATGCGTTGCTGTTTTGGGTCGAAATTGAGCAATTTTGGTACGAATTTCGGGGCGACCCGTGTCATACCCAAATCATTGGTAAAAATCGAATGGCACGAGGAAAGTTGATATGTTTAGGTCCTCAGTAACTTCTGTAACAGTGATTCGACGATTGGCCAATACTATTTTTTCTTCACTTCATCAATGTTTTCGTCTGTTTTTGACGTGCTCGGGCGTCCGACACGCTCTTCGTCGTTCACATCTTCTCGGCCCCCTGAGAACATTTTGTGCCACCGATAAACGTTGCTTCGGTCCAAGGTACCTTCTCCATATGCCACAGACAACAATCGGAATGCGTCCGCGCATTTAATTTCGTTTTTCACACAAAATTGATACAGATTCTTTGTTCCATTTTTTGGAACAGGAAAAACTCGAAAACAAGCCGAAACACGTTCAAGCAAAACAGCTGTCAACAGTTAACTGAACATTCAAAAAGGCCGAACTTTTCGGCAGAAGTGAGAGGCATAAGTACCAACATAACTCCACAAAAACATCGAAAATCAAATATACGTAACCCGCGAAAATTCAAAGTTCGCGATATTTTGAACAGATCTCGTGTGTGTATATATATGTATGTATGAATGTATGTGTGTGTGTATATATATATATATATATATATATATATATATATATATATATATATATATATAATTTTATATTTTTATATATATGTATATATATATAAAATTAATTGGAATTAGTTTAGTATTCCAATGGAATATGGGACTATGCAAACCTATCAGTCGAAAAGACATCGAAGCGATTGCTTTCGTTTGTAGAATTTGGTAACCTTCACCACTAACCTCGGCAACTAAAGTCTCGCCAACGTACGAGTACAGCGTCGAATACCCTTCGATATGAGAGAAATTATTTTTCCTTTCGGAAGAGAGCCCTTTTCCCCTTACGGTGCCTTGGTCAACGGGAATATTCATGAAAATTTGGATTTGTCATGTGGAATGACCTTCAAAAACGGATTTCCGCAGGGATAGTCACGCAAACAAGCTATTTCCAGTAACTCTGTTGACCCTTTTCTGTCTGGCAACCCGTGATAACTCGAACAACCAGTTCTGCATGTAACTCAGAAACCAGGAAAGCGAGGCCATCTTGGCAGCCGTTAATTGAGAACCTTTCCGGAATACCTCATTATAATTACTTGCATGGCTTAATACTTTGAAAACTTTGATAATTTCATTAATTCAACTTTCATTTCGCGGACCTACCTTCCTTCGAGACAGTTTAGAATTATTATTTTCATGCCACAGGTCTGGGTGCGTTCGTGAGTTGGACCTTGCTCTCTCCAACGTCCATCCGCGAAGACTCGCTGAAACACATCCCACTTTTTAATTAGTTTTTAGATGAGTATGCTCGCCTTTCGTTTAAAGGTTTCGGTCTGACCCGCACTGCAGTTTAGATTATAACTTGTCACCGTAAATTTTGTCATCCACAGCCTTACCCGCGCATTCGTTGCAGCTCCATGTTTTGATAAAGTCGAATGAAAAAGTCTCCAACCTTTAATCCGACCAAATACTTTCGTGGAAATTAGTGAATATTCGCATTTATATTACATATACATATGTTATATATATATATATATATATATATATATATATTTATTTATTTATATATTAGCCATAAACACAGTAATCAACCCGAAGGTGGTCGGTTTGGTAGGTGATTAGGTAGGGTTAAACCAGTACTAAGCCCGACGGCGTGTGAAATTCACACATCAGGGTAGGGGGGCCAGTTCCTTACCCTGTGCCGGTTATGGTTTCCCAGGAAGATCTTGTACCCGAAAAATCACATAGCTTGGGTGGAGCTGCAGGTGCCCAGAGTGACTTGCCCGGGGAATCGAACCCGGGCCCCTCCGGTCAGCAGTCCAACGCTCTACCACCTGGACTACCGCGACCCACATATATATATATATATATATATAAATACTCATTTATATAGAAACAGATATAAAGAAAAGGGATAGGAACACACATAAAGGACGAACACGATTCCTCGATAGCTCAAGTGGTTAAGAGCATCCGCCCGGCAAGTGGAAAGATCCGGTGTTCGAATCCCGGTCAAGGAAATATTTTTACTCTTGTGATCCGTTCGATTCCGCCTTCCCCACCTTTATTGTGTTCGTCCTTTATGTGTGTTCCTATCCCTTTTCCTTATATCTGTTTCTATATAAATGAGTATTTATTCGCCGTTCGGCGGGATTACGTGTTTGAATGTATATATATATTGGAAAATACATATATAGGAATATACATATAAAATATATGTATATGTATATATATATATATATATATATATATATATATATATATATATATATATATATATATAAGAAAATATTGTATATATATATATATATATAAGAAAATATTATATATATATATATATATATATATATATATATATATATATATATATATATATATATGTATATGTGTGTGTGTGTGTGTGTGTGTGTGTGTGTGTGTGTGTTGTTCTGGTAATCTTCAGGTTCCAACGGTGAAGCGATACATTTGCTTGCCTCTCCTAACAAAAAAACAACTTGACTTCTGAACCCCTTCAATAAACCCCTTTTCAATTCCGAATGCTTTCTCCCTCCAGTCATTCTGATCAACATGCCCTAGCCCTATTCCTACCCGTTCCCTCTTTTACCTAACTTCTCCCCTCTATCACGGTCGTCACAGAGTGGTAGCAGTCAGAAAAATACAAATGTTCGCTGAGGTTTCCTCTCTCGCGAGCAAATGCGTCTGTCTTCCCATATTTTTTCTTCTCTTCGTAAATGGTTCATCAATCGCCGAGGGGTTTAAATGTGTGGCGTGGTTTACGCTTTTCCTTTTGTTCCATTCATCATCACGAATCGTTCCGCCGCGATGTCGATCCGCTCAGGGGTTGGGCATCAGTGAGGGACGAATTATCCCGCCGCCGCAGCCCATCTCTCCGGAGCGAAACTAAAGAATGAAGAAAGGCGATAAGCGGGTAGCGTTAGAGGAAGCTCGGAGGCAAAGGGAAAGGTTCGGCGGTACTGTGCCAAGTCTCGGACGCGCTGGAAAGAGGAGGCTGAGAGAGAGAAAGGGAGTGAGCCTTTCCTTACACACCAAAGCACACAAGCGGGGAGCCGCACGGGGACTTCAGCGTTGCCGCAGTGGCTGCTGTGCAAACGGTTTTGCGAACGAGCCATACGAGTAAAGCACCCGACGACGCTTAGTCAAGAGTCCCAGCTACCCTACGGGCTCGGTGGAGTGGGGAAGTAATGGAAGGTTTTCGCTGTTAAAAGAAGCAGAAGAATAAAAATAATGGGTTTGGAGAGGAGGGAATTGAAACTTGCGGGATATTGCTTCTGCATGGCCAGAAGGAGCAGGAGAGGAAGAAAAAGAAAAGGGAGTGGATTCATTGAGAGGAAGTCGGTAGACGTTTATTCCTTCCTCGTTGGTCGATCCGGAACTTGCGTGAATGTGTGTGCGTGCGTATTATATTCAAGGAAACTTCTCTATTGTGATCGCGTAGAGCGTTTATGCGACCCAAACAAACGAAACACGTTAGAAAAATACTCATTTTCAAAGAATGTCGGCGGTGCCTGCCGCTTACTCTCTCACACTGATTCAACTCCTCTCAGACTGATGAATGTGGCAGGGACCGAGCACACATTTAAAAAAGTGAGTAATTTTTCTTTTTACGTGTTTGATTTTTTTATGTTCCACATAAATGCTAGCGTGTATGTGAGGGTAAAGACGCAAGGGGGAAAAGTAAGCGCCGTCGTCTCCCTCTCTTGCTGGCAAGAATTTCTCCGTCCCCCGCTTTTAATCCACATCCTGCGGATGAAGGCGAAAATTGCCCATTCCGAGTGTGGAGGGATGATCTCGCGGAGTGGTTCGTCCTCCCAATTGCTTCCTTCCGTCGTCGCCAGTCGCATTATTTCTCTTTTTTTTCTTTTCTTTCTCCCCACCCCTCCCTCTCGGTTCGATCATTCATTCTGGTCGTGCGGAATATTGGCTACGTCTGATTTAAGGGGATGAGGTGGGAGAGTATGGGGAGTGGCGTTTCGATCGGGGGATGGGAAGAGAAGCAGACTGGAGAAGGGAGGAGGTGGAGAATCGGGAATCGTGGTTCGAGTGACGGGGACAGGATTGGCCCATCGGTCGATAACCATCTCCCGATAGGGGAGACGTTGGTGGGTGAGTTGGGTTATCTTTTGCCGTCGTTAATCGAATTTCCTCAGCGGAATCTGCTTAATAGGGTCGAAGGAAACTTAAAGCCGACCTTAAGTGACGGCGAGGTGATGACACGCATCAAGTTGCCGGTTTCTTTGAGGATGTTTTTCCGAGCTTCTTCCGTGGCATTTCTCTCACCCACCACTTCCGCTCGTATAACCGCCCTCACTAAATGATTCTTCTTTGTCTAACCTGCGAAATTAAGTTTCTCGGTCCAAGTTCATTTAGCACGCCCTTCCCAATTGGAAGGCCTGTGCCGTGCTATGAAAGGGATTTGTGTTTGTGTGAGTGCACACACACATATATAGCCTTCATTTCAAATTTCATGTTTTTTCGCATTAAAGTTCTTAAGATTCTCAATTTCATTTTTTCAGGGCTTGTGAAAGTAGAAAAACACTTGGCAATTTGGTGTTGGAGACTCCATTTTCGTGTTTTTTCTGTAGCTTTAGCATCGATATTTGATGAAATCATTGGGTGCTATTAAATGAGTTTTGTACCTCTTGTCTGTCGGTGATTATATGATTTACTTAGTAGAAATATGGAAGTAATATCCACAGATGGGTACTTGTCGGAAGAACTGACAATGCGTAAAGTAGAAAATGGCTCATTTTCCTGGACGTCATTCTAGGTGTTAATAGAAGTAGTCTACTTATCGACGGTGTTTAGTGACAGGTTTAAAATACCACAAAGAGTCGTGGTCTTCTAAAGAGTTTAGTGCTTTTAAAAATAATATTAAGTAAACACTGTTTTGCATTATGCCAACTCATTCTTCTGCTTCCTATATTTCCTACTTTCTGTCATGCTTAATAATATTCTCCCTTGCCACGTTTATCTGGTATTTTCCCTTATTTCGCTACCATGAAAATAGCATCTTAATGTCTCTTCGATCTGCTTTTATCCATCTTTCGAATTTCTTACTTCAACTTCCTCTCTTACTCCGCTATTTCTGACACGTTTCCGTCTTTTTCATTCTCTTCATCGAAATTCAAGCCCAGGTGTCAATAGCGTGCGCTTATCTTCTTTCCTCGCAGATAAGGTTTTGTGACCATACAAACCTCCGCTCGCAATGGAGTCTTCACTATTTTTGTTGCACATCTTTCCCTTGGGTTCTTTTTGTCAGTGCCTTTATCCATCTCAATGCTCCTTTTGCTAATTCTATTCTTCATTTGATGTACTTGATACTGTAGTATTTTCATCCGAAGTACTGCCCAGACATAGGGGTTATTTCAGTTCTGCTTCTTCTTAATGCTTAATATACCCATCCCATTTTTTGAGAGTTACATTAATTTCTTATTTATTTCATCTTCATCCATTAGCTTTCACACTGATTCTGCCATTCGCTGAACAATTGCTATGTACAAGTTGTAGTTGTCAACGCGTGCATAAAAGCTACAATTAAGATGGTTCCAATATTTTACTGGTGATTACCGGGCAACTAAGGCTCTCTTAATCGCAAATCTGGCTTTTTTTAATTCTCCGCCGACTTGTCATTCTTACCCTCTTCCTGTCATTCTGCCCTCCAAAACACTTAGGAAGGGTTACCCTTCTTTTTCTCGAGTCTTGTTTACCTCTCTTTTCTGATTTAACCCACGAACGTCGTACCCGTCTCGATTTTTCTCCCGAGTATTTGACTTCTTATTCGGAACTTCTAGGCAACCTACTCTCATAGCTGTTTGTGCCACTGGCATCACCAAAGCCATTCCTAATTAAGTTTTGGTTCTTGCTACGGCCTGCACGCACGATGATCTATGCCAAGCACGTATTGGTCTCATAACTAAAGGAAGCATAATCTCATCTGGTTTTCCTGATTCGAATATCAAATCCTAATTTCGTTTTAATTCGACCTTTTCCACGATTCTTTTCCGAAAATACGAGAAACTTAAATAATTCTCGAGTCTTTCACGATTTCCCTTACTGGCTCCGTTGCGAACCCCAAGAAAACCATTGGTGTATGCCCAATAGCAAACATTTAGATATCGATGAAGTAAACATGTCAACCATTCGAAAAAATTCGGATCAAAACTGATAAACTTTGCTTTTTATTGAGTAATGCATTTATTACTGTTGAAATATTTTTTTTTAACGAAATGAGTTGATATTTCCCATTTTTCAAACCGAAAATTAGTTTCTTTTAATGACAAAATAGTGACTTTTACGTTCACTGACTAAAATTTCAGAAATTCTTGATTTTACCTATGCTGTGCCTTTTGTCCATCAACGTTGTCCAACCAATTCTGTCGAGCCCCCTCTCTAAAACCACCTTGAAAACAAAGCTCTCTGTGTTATCTAGCGCTAGCTTTTTCATTGTTTCTCTCCTTACTATCTTGGTGTCAGGTCCCCTTGTTAAACTTAAACTGAAGTCGCCCTGGTATTCGTCAGTTTGTACGGCTGTACCTAATATTTGATTAAATATTTAGCGCTAACTTTGCGCCCGATGAAATTAACCGTGCAGGTTGTTCTCTAATTCACGTATACGGCTGTTCTCTTTTTTTGTAGAAATGGGGATTTATATTGACGTAACAAAGTCATGTGGTCATCATCACTTTTTGGTCGTAAATTCCTGTAATGCGTCCATAAAAATTCTTTCTTTCATATTTTCCTAAATTCTTGAGCGTTTCTCCGGGGATATTAGTTATTCTATCAACTGATATTGCATGTATTTCCCTTGAATTTTTTTATCTGACTAACTACATTGCCGGATTCAAACTATGCTCATTTTAGACCTATTCTCTATCTTTCACTTCTCTCATTGTTTTCCATAATATTCTTCCACCTGTTCTCTTCACCTTGCCTTAATCATTTTCTGTTTCCCGTCTTATTTGTTTTAGTATGCAACGTTGTTCCTTTTTTAACTGGGGGCATATCGGGGGACCCTTCTTGAATACCACACACATTCTTCCAAATTCTATAATTGCTCCATATGATCGCCTAACTCTTTCCTCTGCGTTTCCAACACTATTCTTGCCTTTCCTCAGTTTATTATGTAATTTTAACATTAGCCTTTTCCAAACAAAACCATATTTTCTAATGTAAATTTCATGAATTGTGTTTCCTGGCACATTAAAATAAAAGCCTGCGTTTTTATTATGCAAAAAATCATAATATTCTCATCTTACAGAAAGATATTCATTTTTCATTGTGGTAATTTCCTCTGAAATTATTTCAAAGGTCTGTGGGAAAAATTTTGAGATTGTTTCCTTTCTTTAGATGTAGCCATTTAAGCTTTTACTGGAAAAACAATTGGGATATCGTTTGTATTTCCTTTCACGGCGGTCTCCAATTAGCCTTGTGCGATTTTATTGTCTCAGTTAAGTATAGCTTTCTGTAGCCCACCATAGACCATATTCTTTCATCATCACCACAAATTGGAGAAACGAGATATGTAAAGCAACCGAAGTGTAAGGATGTGTAAAAGGTTTCTCTCCATGTGATACCGTTAGAGAAGTAAGTCTATATGATTGGTACAGTATAAATTATAACCATCAAATAACATGGATCCACTGCGACGCTCATTGTCATGGTTAGAATCATTTTACATTTTGTAAGTTTTCATATAACCGTGCCATGGAGACTGCTAATGGCAATACCCATATAGTAATTTTCCAATAAACTGGTTACTCAAAAAGTGGCTATTTATTTAGTTTAGTACCCTGCAAGCCACCGCTAGGGTTTGTGACGGGGGTGAAAACACTCCGTGAGTGGTTCTCAGCCTAGCTGCTCTAATTTTTGAATACGCTTCCAAGTTTATCATATCAATATTTCACAAATCTAGCTCCTTTACGCTGCACGCAAAGGAGTGGATTGGACCTAAAATTCCTCTTAGGAGTGGGCTTAAAATCTTAAGAAAGTAATTGAAGAGTGGTATAATGGTCTACGGTTGATTAAATAAAAATAACTTTCATGGTATCAATGTGCCCGTATTCTAATAAATGGTACCAACGGTCAGTACCTGATTGGACCGTCTTGTTTTTGGTATTTATTGTACCATCACCTAGAATTTTCCAATTTCTGTAATTTTGTCGACGACTAGATAATTAGTGATGCAAAATATCTTGGATTCACTGTTGATCACTCTGCATTTGTTAATGTTTCTGCATGTCCTGACCCACTCAAAATTGAATTTTATGCGCGTGATGGAGTTCATGTAAGTAAATATAAACCCTAATTTGTAATTGTGTACTTGTGCCTATGCATCTCTTAAATGTTGAAATTATTTTCCATTAGAATGGGTGATGTGCGTCCTTTTACTGTAAGCTACTTAAAATAATTTTCTGGATCAATACAGAGTCCAATCACCAGAGCCGTGTGCCGTGTTTAAGAGATGACTCTGTAGTTGGGTTCAACTTTGTTATAATTCATTCTGATGACTCTCGATCATTCAATAATGTAAATTTCGATATTGTGGACTAATGATTTATTTAAATTTTCCTAATATTATAGTTTAAGAGTATTTCGAAATCTTATTATTTCAATTTTAGTGCGAAAATTTGTCGTATTTTCTTCTAAATTACTAGAGTCAAAATTTTTTTACAAATAGTAATATTAAGGAATGTAAGGTACTTTGGGATTTTACTAAACATAAGGTATATGATAGTAGAAAGGCTTTCTTAAACAGCTCAATTTTAAAGCAATAGAATTTTTGTAAAGTAAACAAAAGATAATTAGAAATACATTTGAGCTTTTTTAATATTTTCGTAAATTAGTATTTTTATAGGCGTTTTGGCTTCAATCTACCTACAGTAAAAGACCTTAAACACTGCGGAGCCAGTCGAAAGAATTTCTTCCGTGTCTGTGAAAGAAATGACTTCCACGTATAGATAATAGTAGGTTCGGATTAGTCCGCAAAGAGAAGCGTTCGCTCGGATCAAAGTGGAGGAAAATGAAATCGTTTGCATGTTTCTCGAATCTTAAAACCTGTCCCCCTAAGTGCACAACGCAATGCACGACAAGTGGACTTCTCTCAGGTTCACCATCACGGAAGTGAGTCACTCTTGGATTAGGAGAGGCACGCGACGGAGGTATGCTTCCCTCCCCATTTCATCCTTTCCCCGCCACCAGACACAGTTAAGATGGGGGAAGCGTCCTGTGCCCCCTTTCCTTCCCCACCCACATGCTTTGAACTTAGCGCGCTCCCCTTCTGAGCGTTGGGTCTTCAATAATGACTTTGTCGAAATTCAATTGGAAACTCATCCAAATTCGGTAGAGGTCGCCGCGGTGCGCGTAATTTTTCTTATGAATCCCCTCCCCTCCTTTTCCTCCACCGACTCGTCCCCCTGCGCTCGTATGTGTGTGTGTGTGTGTGTGTGTGTGTGTGTGCTATGTGCGTGGGGTAAAAAATGGGGATATCCAAAGGGTATCTAATGAGAAAACTTCCCCCTTCTGTAACTTATCCCCTCCCAGGGGAGTCTGTAGGTCGTCCCCAATGCTCTCTCCGTACTTGCGTCATTCCGCCCGTAAGATTTAGCGTCCGGTATGTGATCCGTCCTCGTCATAAAATACCCCCAGCACGCCTTTATAGATTGCTTCTCAGCCTAATGTGCAATGTTATGCCTGTGGGAAATTATCTCGTCCGTTCTTTTTGGGCGTACGATCGTATTGCGAACATCGGCCTAAAAGATTTCCTCCGGGCTAACTTGGAAGGATGCCCGCGTGAATTTGTTGTTTTTATTAGTTTCATCCTTTGTCGTCGTTGATGATGTTAAGTTTTTTCTTAAGATCTCATTCAATGAAAATTGGACGAGGGTGTAGCCTAGTCAACACGCTGGCCGTTCATTCAGAAACCGTTGTCTATGCATCAGAGAAACCGTTTGTTGTGTCATGGGTCTTTATCACATGGTTATTAATTTATCCACCTGGGTGTTTACGAAAATGTAATGAATATTTTAAGCAGTCTTTTGAATCACTTGACTTTTATTCAGATGTCAAGAGTCGGAATTTTCATTTTGCAAGTTACGCACATAATTATTTATAGTTATGAATAAAACAAAACTAAGGACCAATCAATTTATAAACATTGTGGATAGGAATGCCTTGTTTTAGCGCTATAAGAAATTGATCGATCCAAGTATTCTTAATTGATCTTGAATTTGAAATATCAGTTTTATTAAAAGTTATTCACTTTCGCGTGAATATTATTCATGGACGTTGTGTGCATCACTCAGAGGAAAAAGGTTCACCTCGACTGATCATCTTTCGGCACAGCATTGACCATGTCTAACTGCATATAATCATACTTTTCAGTGTCCCGAAACCCCCATTATTAATATTTTATATTCTAAGTTAATAGGGGATTGGAGTTTACTTAAATTTAATCGTCTACAAAATAAATAGTAATGAATAACCTTTCCAGTCTCCTTAATGGCCAGTATGATTTTTTATCTTAGCTTTATGTACATTATTATTATTTCGTGTAGTAAATCGTGCACAAGTGCTTTGCCCGTACTTTTTTCAGACTAATTTTTACATTACAATGCAATAATTTCAAAGTGTAAAAATTATTCGCTTTGCCGGGATTTTTATTTATAATTATTAAATATTTACATTGCTACGTTAATTCTGAGTGATATGAGCATTTAATTAAAAACTTTTGCAGTGGCAAAAATCCTCTACTTATATGACTTAAAATGTTTCGGCACTGGACATCGCAGTATACTGCTTATACCGCTAACAAATTGAGTAGTTATAGGCGTGATTTGGTGGAATTAGAAAATATAAAGAACAGATAGTAGCAATTTTCCACTAGATAATTTTAATTGTTCGACTGGGTTTCGATGTATTACATCATTTTCAGGTAATGATGCGATACATCGAACCTGAAGATGATGTAATACATCGAAACACGGTCGTGCAATTACACTTATCTAGTGGTAAATTGTTACTTTCTGTCCTTTACGATACCGCTAACTTTCATCAGTGCATTTTTACATTAGTTTCCATCCTCGGTGTTGTACCCACTACCCTCGATTCCTCCATTTCCTCTCCTTATTTTTCTCTTTCCACTCCCTGAGGAAATTGGGGCCTAGGCCTTGATCGATGGGTGGCAAATTGTTGTTGAGAAAAGGAAAGGAAGGGGAGGGACAGAGTCGATGAATGAAAGTCCTCTCTGCCCTCATTCCGCTTTCAATCGAAGGAATTATCCCGGAGAAACGGTCTGCTCTGATTCATCTGGAGGAGTGAATTTGATCCGTTAAGCCCCAATTGACGGAATCGAGTCCAATAACGTTGGCGGCAGGAGTGCATATGCCTTGGAAAATTCAGAGCGAATTTTATGTTTCCAGTTAAGGTTGTTCAAGTGATTAAGGGGGCCTGGTTTCTGGTTTGAATATCAATGGTTCTCCATCTACACGGAATTAATGTAACTTCGCGTTTACTTTGTGAACCTAAAGGAAAATCGGGTTCCCTCTATTCTGGGATGATTGGGTAGCTCGCGAAATGCCAATGCTTGGCGTTTAGACTCTTGCATGGCTACAGCATTACATGCACATTGGACGATCGATGCATATTTATTTTATTGTCTGAGTTGTCTCTCGCGTCAGTGATTTTACAGTAAAAACCTATTGTTAAAATATCCCTAGGGTTGTTCAATCCAGCCAATTATTTTGCTGGTCTCACCAATCGGTATTCGTGAGGCTTAGGTAAATTTTAAACTCAAATTCGTATTTCATGAAAATAGAGGGGGTGCGCTGTGGTTAGAATAGCTCTTAAAAGTGTAGTCCAACTCATATGCATGGTATAAAAAATAAATTTCAATCGAATCTACTCAAGACATAGAAACGTGACAAGGATAAAAAGTGATATGCTCCTGTTTCTGTCAACTTCTAAATGGTATCAATTACATTAAAGGTGCCGCAATACCAATTTGCGTCTAGTAAAAAAATATCACTGCACAACAGAGCATTTGTACTCGAAGTGGGAATAGTGTACGTGACCTCTGTACTACCGGTCTTGACCGTAACTCTGCATCTACGGATTGCTTTGGAAGTCTAAGAAACTAATTTTATGCCATCAAATATATTTTTTCAATACTTCTGCGGTTCTCTGTACGATTTAGATTTCCGTTTGTCTTCGCAATCACAGCTGTTCCACATAAAAATGATATAAGGGTCTTTAAGAGGAATGATGTAATTTTAATCGCCATTTTTTATTGCGCACAAACAAGACCAGGGCTCGTACCTTCTCTTTTCACCATATCACCGTTCATGATTTCTGGGTTACTGTCTACAGTCGACATGTCTTTAAATATCGTGGGAGATCCCACATCCATCAATCCGACTTTGACCCGCATCGATTTTTGAGCTCGCTGCCGTCATGTACCGGTGTCAAAGAACTTGAACTTACGAAAGAGTTTCTAGTAAGACCTTCCCTTTATTCAGTCAAGTCTGGATATATTTCACGAAAGTGGTCGGGTGTGAATTAAGTGTGGGTAAAAGTAATTGACCAAGTTCCCTAATCATGAGCATTATAATTTGCCACTATTCGTAAAACATTGGGTGTTTGCTGGGACAGAAACTACGAAGGACTCCGGGACGAGATATATTTAATTTGTTTGACCGAAGACTAATTTTTTATTGCTAGGAAGAGAATTTTTAACGATTACATGCAAGGTACGTTGTAGTTATGATCAAACGTATTTATGATATTGTTAAATACCTCCGAAATAAATAATACTGCATAAAAATGTTTATAAAAATCTTTCTTCTAGGTTTAGCTAAGGTTTTTAAAGGGCACCAACGAAATACCCTTCTCGCAGTCCAGTAATTGTTCCTTCGAACATGCTATTTTTTTAATCTGACAGACTGGATGTCAAAAAGGTCAAAGAACTGGTCCAAATCTCTTTGAAAATGTTTGTACACCGTGGGAGCTCACGTTGTTATCTGGTAAGACGCCTCATTTTGTTCGATTCCGCGATGTTCTTTTGCGCATTAGATCCACCAGGTACGCTGAGTCAACGACACGAATCGTACATATTAATGACGCTTTATCGAATTAATAATCCTTACCAACGCGTTATTTTTCATGCCAAGAAACATCTTATTTAATGGTTGTCCTGCGATTGTGATAATGTTGTCGAAAGGCCACGCGAGGCGGTGAGTTTTTTAGGGATGGTGACATGCGATCGTGGCGATCGCGTCGAGCTCTCGTTCTTATAAGGAGCGTGGGATTTTTTGTAGCTGAAAATTTGGTGTATAGGTATAATGAAGGAGTACACATACATTTTAAGTGGAATAATTTTATTCATGTAGATGTTGACTTACGTCCAAAGTTATTCGCAATTCATCGAGTCCAGTCCGTTTCAGTTAATTATTTATGAACTCTCTATGAGCGTGAAACCGATGTAAATATTGTTTTTTCCAATATTTTCGCAATCGATCATGCCAGTGAAAAAAATGCATTGTAATTGAGAAAATCGATGTTCAATTAGGTATTTGTTGTCTCTCTAGGGCTTGATTATTATTTCATTCAATTTAAACAATTTCGTTTATGTAATTTGGTTGCATTTAGAGTGTTTACTTATATCGTCTCATTTATTATTTAGAATGAAATAATTTTTCATGCACACGGGATATAACATTCAAAGTTTCACCTTATCAAACTGAATATTATTATGCCTCATCTTTTATTCATTTATATAATTTTAATATTTTACTAACTTTTTTCCGGCAATGCGGTTTGTTTCATCATTTCACTGATTTAATTATGTAGGGAAATTTTCACTGTCGAGAGCACACGATTAAAACTTTGAAGATGTTCCGGTGGTAAAGGTATAAAAAGTTTGTAGTTTCTTATTTAGCCTTCTCCGAAAGGTATTAAATTAGGGGCTTCACCTCAAGTTATTTCTCAGCGTATCGATGAAAAAACCGCGGAGAAATTTTGCGTTAAGGCTCCACTTGATATTTTTAATTCGAGTATAGCCTTCCAGCTATTTATGTGGCTCAGAAAGTTTGCCAACCTTCATCCTGCCACAGTGACTAATTTCACTGGGCAAATTTTTCGCTCTAATTTTGGAACACTTTGCACCGTAATTTTGATTCGAGTTCTCAATTCTTGCAGTATGCAATTTATTTATTTTTTCCTTTTTCCTTCCCCTGGAAGTTGCCTCCTCATAAGCTGTTTTACGGCGTTCCTAGCGCACTTGGTACACATAATGAACTGAAAGCATACCTAATCAATAGAACAATTTTTTTCTGCCTCAAGTCTCAAATTGCTGCACGTGCGCCAGATTCAAGTGTTTAGTCGTTCCACGGTAAAGTCGATGGCGTTCTCGTTTCGATAAAATGTATTTGTGTAACTTATACGTGGATATTAAATATTAAAGTCTGATTTAGCCCGAAAATTATTTTATCCATATTTATGGCATGATCATTTTAGAATATGCTGCCGATTAATACACTTACGATTTATTTGAGCACATCGAATTACTTTTTTAATGACTTAATCTTGTTCCCCTAATGCTTCTCGAATAATGACTTTGAGTGGAAAACCAGCAAGAAAGACCAATAAGTCAAAAATATCCTCTCTTCCCGCGGGGTGATTTTTTTCGTATTTCTCTTCGCGAAGTTTCCATTTCCAGAATGATATCTGAGAGGAGAGAGAAGTATCATGCATTTCCTCCTATAATAATATGGTGCCTTCTCCTCTCTTGACGTCTGAGTCCTCTTTCTAAATACGATCGATCTCCTTTAGGATAATTTACATGTACCTTATCGCCATGTATTTGTAAGTAAGTAAATCTATCCACAAGGAATACAATGACTTTAAATATAAGTAGTGGCTGTCGAATTTGACGCATGGAATTATTCTTAAAAGTCATTTTCAATTTTAAAGAATTTATTTTCCAGAAAAATATCTTCTATCCACAAAGAATGTCCAATTTGAATTTTAAGGGGAATTTGATATTTCGAATAATTCAAAATAATGCCTAAAAACAAATGTTTTTAATTGAAATGTTTCTTAAGAGTTGTGAATCAATATTTTCTCTACTACTTTATTCTTTTATTCATATTAAAAATTTTAGAAATAACATTAGTAAAACAGTATAAAATCAATCTCATGAAAATTTTACATGCGCTAAGCTAACTTCGAGTAAAATGTAACCAGTGGTTTTATTTTTCAAGCAAACGGTATACGCTACGACCACATTGAGCGATAGGCATAAAAACGTAAATACGCTCTTGAAGGTGTAATGGGAATGAATACCTTGTGGCTTATGCCTGTCATTTAAATTCAACATCCTTATAAACTTTAAAAGCTTTATTTCATGCGACAATAGAATAAATTAAAGTGATGAACCTCAAAATATGGGCCCACGTTAGAGTCACACACGTCCTCTTCAGCGGATCTTAATTAAAATGGACGTACATAATTTGTCCACTAAATTAAGGTTTCACCTCAATTGCATAGTATTATAACGGGATTTCTATTAAGAATTTCCTTTCCACAAAATATTATTATTACATTGAGTCATAAGACGCAGAAAAAATCAAACTTGTCAGCAGTACTTTTGCCCATGTTTAGCTGATAATGCACCGACGATACAGTGAAATCGCATGATAGAAGTGGAAGGAGAGGTCGATAAATGATCCCAGGCTGTCAAATCAGGAAGAAAAAGAAAATCAGTAATTGTTTTCTACTGCTGTTAATACCTTTTCTTGGGTGTATGTCTTTCAAGTGCTCATGAGTCACCAAAGAGTGTTTAGCATTTATAGACCAGGCGCTATTCATTATTATTATTATTAAATGTGGAAATTTTGAACCATCGATGTTGTGTGTATCGATTGAAAGATTTTAGAAAGTATATGGAGTAATATCGAGAACATCGAACAATGGAAATAGGGTCTTATAAGGGGATGGCGATGTATTTTCATTTTGTTGAATTGGATAACGTATTTTTTATATATTTTTCACCTACACTATCACCCTAATTTTTGCAACTCATTACTTGAGTGAGTGCTGGCCTTGATGGCAGAGAAACAGGAGACCACAAACTATTATCTATAGACATCCGTGGTTCAAGTCCCGGTCAAGGAAACTTTTTTACACTTGTGATCTGCTCGATTACGCCTTCCCCACCATTCCTGTGAATGGCTTTCATATGTGTTCCTATCCATTTTCCTTGAATCTTGAATTTTATCCGTGTGAATCTTTATCTGAAGTGAATTGAAGTTCATCGGCCCGGCAAGGCGAAATATCCCGTGTTCAAGCCCCGGTCAAGGAAATATTTTTGCGCTTGTGATCTGCTCGATTCTGCCTTCCCCACCTCTCCTGTTTTCGTCCTTTTTGTGTTCCTATCCTTTTTCCTTATATCTTTTTCCATGCGAATGAATATGAATATATATATATATATATATATATATATATATATATATATATATACACACACACATTTGTGTGTATGTATTTAATTTTACACCCCGCGTCTGGTTAACTTCACTTATTGATGTTAATTACTTATGTCGACGTTAGTACCACGTGTTCGTTTCACCTGTCAAAATTTGCTGCTACGTAATTTTGAACGGGAAGTTCACACAAAATGATATCGATTTTCCTTGCGAGCACCTATTTGGAAACATAATGGTATATTTTTGACCGGAGTTTCTATAACGTTGTAGAGATGCTGGCCTCCTCACATATTTTCCCAATTAAGTAATAAGTTTGCGTCCGTTCCAGGCCAATCATCGATTCGTCTGCTCGCTTGCTCCCAGTATCTATCCACTTGAAGATACCCTTCATCCCATTCAGCTCGTTTTTGTCATCGCTCAAATATTGTCCTTCCCTTCGTGACCACACGAAAGAACACATTTGGGTTTCACAGCGTACTGCACTGCGACAAGGACGTATTTTTTATACGTAAGATCCAGTGTTTCAAAAGAGATGACGGGCTAAGATTCCCAATTAAATGAATGTAATTTTGCAATCCTATAGGTCAGTGTTTGAGGGAAACGGCCAACGGTGTGCTGAAATTCATAAATTGCATTGATTCCATTAGATATGAATGTTATGATTGGATCTTTGTAAAAGATGTTTTATAGGACCGATAAAAGATGTGAAGTGATAGTTCAGTGGCACAGCGCTGGGCTACTGACCAGTGGGCCAAAGCTTGATTCCCCGGGACGCCTCTGGGCACTTTCAGCTTCAACCAAGATTTTTGTTTTTCGGTTATTAGGTAATCCTGGGAAACCACAGGCGCTACAAGGAAACGAACTGGTCCTTGTACCCTGGTGTGTGATTTTCACATGCCGGTGGGCTTGGTGCTTGGTGAGCGCTCGCCGCTCGTGCGTCGCGGCCAGAAGTGGGAAAGGCAAGGCTTCCTCGGTCGTCATCGAACAATATTCATGCAAAGCGGAAACGGCAGCAGCTGTTCAGAATACCCAGAATATAACCGAATAAGTTAGCAAAGGAACTTAGAATATTAGGAACACGTTGAGGAAAGGGAAATTAGAAAATATAAAACGGGAGATGGAGAGAGGAAATGATATGTTAGGCCTGGGCGATATGAGACGAAAGAATAACAAGGACTGTTGGCGTACTAATTATAAAGTAGTATGCAGCAGATAGTAAGAGAGCCCTTGAAGGTTGGCAGTGGTATGGAACAAAGAGATAGGAAAAAGAGTAGTAAACATAGAGCAGGTGCGTGATAGCACGTTATTAGTAGAACTAAAGCTGAATCAACAACCTGGTCATTATTAAAGTCTACATGCCACTAAGCAATCGTGGAGAGAAAGAAATAGGGCATACGATCAGTTAGAGGAAGTAATTGAGTGTCCCTGAGAATAATAATGCCGTTCACATCACTTACAGACCAATATATCACACACAGATATTGTAAACTTTATCACCTGGGCCCTTGCTCAGTGGTTGCCTTATACCTATTCTTAAAATCCTAACATTTGATGGAAAGGGCTCACACAATTCTCCAGGTAGCTGGTTCCATTCCACAATACTTCTATTAAAAAATTAATGCTTATTTCTATTCGTTTTTGTGTTCTCATTTTTATTTTTAAACTGTGGTTGTTTTTCCCAGTAAAATTTGGTTTTTCAATTTCCTTCATTAAACCTTCCCACGCTTGATAATTTTTAACTATTCTATGCATTGCACCTAACTTACTTCCCTTGCTCCTATCTTGAAAACTCTCCCATTTCGGAATACTCACCATGTCCGGTACGGTATCTGAGCTTTTATACCTACCGACTACGTATCTGGCTGCCTTTCGTTGCACTTTTTCTATCTTTTTAATATGCCCCACCTTATACGGGACCCAAGCCATGGACGTGTATTCCAGGATAGGGTGAACCAGGACCTTATATGCTTTTTCTTTTGTGGCTATACTGCTTCATTTTAAAATTTTCATTACCCAATGAAGTACTTTATATTACTGAAAATATGTCACTATGATATTTAATGTAATCGAATTTAAGGATATGTTGTTTTATTTAAGTAAATATCACAGATAACCTTTTTCCGATTTATTCATGTATATGACTTCGCTATCTTTCCTATTGTCGTGGGAAGCACTGTCTTATTTTTAAGTCACCTTCCGCGGGCGAATGTACCAATGTGGGTCGCCATTAAGTTCGGGCAACGCTTCCTTCCTTGGAGCGTGATTTGAGGAGCGATGAATAAAATCGAGGTCAGGTTCACGGGGCGGAAAGAATCGACCGGCGCAATGTTCCACACACAAATACCTATGTCCACGGGGAAGGCAGAAATACGGCCAACGTAGCGATCGGGCCTACAATGCACACCGTGGAGGTGGCACCGCCATTTCCCGGGAGACCCGGGTGACGATTCGCCGGCGCACTTACCTCTCGGCCCAATGACGAGACTGCTCGGGAGGTTTTATTATCTCGGACCTAAGTTCGTTGCCAGAGTAATCCGACGCTCTCTCCGTTCCGAAGAAGGATTCGTGTTGCCCTCTTGCGTCTTGCCCTGAATTTGTTTCGCCTCATTTTCTTCTCTCCGTTTACGTGAGCGGTATCGTAGCATCATTTCTTCGCCTTCCTCGTTTGGGCTCAAAGTTTTCGTCACGTGGCCTCCTCCCCCTTTCCCCCATCCGGTCCCAGGTTGGATGGATTTCCTCTCGGGTAATTACGCTATTGGGCTCTGTTATTTTAAGAAATCCAAGTTGCGAATGCTACTGCTGGTTTGCTTGTGTTCTGGCAGCAAAATGAGCTGGTAAACAAGGCTCTGCTACTTTTACATTCTTCAGTTTTTCTTGGAAACTGGGAGGACATGATGAAGTTTTGTTAAATGACAGAAAATTAGAATTGGCTTAAAAACGTGTTGTAAAGTAAAAATAATAATATCTAGAAGAGCCTCTTGTGTATGGTCACAGGGTCACATAGTATGGAAATATTTAATAATGTTGGGAAAATAGTTTTACAAATAAAATTCATTTTACTGTGGTCTGGTGGTTGGGGAACCCTTTATTTTCCAGGGTTTGTAGTTTTAATTCAATTGACTAGTTATAAAAATTTGGAAAAACCGTTGCACCGAGTCCCTTGCTCAGAAGTGTGATGCTTTTCATGTTGGAATTTTGTCTTTTTGTGATTTATAGGATATAACTTCTGACAACTTCTTCACACTTATTTATATGAAAATGTAAAATGTGTAAAAATTGCTTTTCCATTCCATTGAAAACGATTGAAAGGCGATGGTATACGCTGCATAGGTACTTCGTACTGGTAGGTGCAGGAAATATCATACGATTTAAATGTTTAATTTAACAACTTCATGCTTATATATATTGTTCTTTTACATCGATTTTTACAGCTATCAAAGTGTTCCAGTTTATAATATAGGAAACTTTACTCACAATTAGCTTATGGTCTTAATAAATGAAAAACTGAACGCTGAGTATTTGAGAAGAAAGGAGTCCATGAAAACAATTAATCAATTTAAATACTTGTGAAAATTAATAATAATATCACTTTGTTCATAAGTGTCGATTATACTACTTCTACTTTAGTTTTTATTTATAAATGATGATACGAGGGTCATCCGGAAAGTAGTACCCGTTCGTGCCGCATGAAGTGCTGACGACGCGAGTAGCCGCTGGACGAGGTCAGATAGCTTCAGTGGCTTGTCTGCCTTCTCTGAGCCAAGTTGCGTGACGCTAGCATTGCCTGTGTTGTTTCTGTGATTGTTTACAATGTTTAAAAAAATTGAGAACGCCGCCAGTTGTGAAGTGAGGGCAGTGATTAAATTCCTCAATGCAAGAAACGTTCGCCCATGTGATATTCATCGCCAATTAAAGGAGGTGTATGGAGACAATGTAATGGACGAGTCGTCTGTTCGGCGGTGGTGTCGCAACTTCAACATGGGGAGGGGGAACACACACGACGATGAGCGTTCGGAGAGACCGTCTGTCATTACAGACCAACTGGTGAGCTCAGTTGACGAATTCGTGAGGAACGATCGGCGCGTCACAATTGATGACATCTGTGAGCATTTTCCCAATGTTTCTCGAACAATTGTTCATGAAATTGTTAAACACCATCTGCATTATGCAAAAATTTGTGCAAGATGGGTCCCTCGCGTATCTCAATGAGCTGGCGGCGAAGGACTATGCAGCAGGAATACAGAAACTTGTCACACGTTATGACAAATGCCTTAATTTGCTTGGAGATTATGTTGAGAAGTAGTTTAAAGTATCCTCTTTCAAATAAAATTTTTTATGTTTGTTAATATTTACTTTTGTGTCTTTATTTCACGAACGGGTACTACTTTCCGGATGACCCTCGTATAAACGTCCTAATAATTAAGAAAAAAATCAATGCGCAGTAAATATGTAGTGAATTAGCAAGTTCCATAATTTATTTAGATTTAAGGTAAATACAGGTATAATTCAAGCAACCTGTATAATTCAGCTGACGCGTGAAAAAGTTTACATTTAACGTTAGTTCATCTTGTGGCGACACATACTTTTATTTCGCTCTGAATACACCAAAATTTCTAATCGCACAGCATGTCATCTGCGCCCGTTATGATTCCCGCCGCCTTTATTTAGATGATGTTTTTTCCTTGATGAGTATGGCATTGTGTTCCTCTGACCTATTTTCCAGCGATCAGAAGAATGGCGCCAAAATGACATATCGTTGCCTTTCCCGCTTGATTTGTAAATTCATTAGCTCCTCGTATGCGGGGCAGACGTCCATCATGACACTAGTTTATAATTTGAATTTCCCTCATAAAACCCGAAGGGACTCGCAGGAAACTGAAATCGTTGAAATGAACCTCTCTGCTACGTTGTGAAAAGGGAAAATAATGTATCCCAGTTAGCGAGGAGTATGATGTGAGAGAGAGATTAACTTCAGGATTAGGCCGAGGGGAAAAGGAACGAAGAAAGGAAAGGATTGACTTCTATTTATTTCAGTACAATTTGCTGAGAAACAGGCACTTGCCCGGCGGCCACCTTAATATAGTATCGTGACGCAAGTGGCAAATTTAGTACTCCCTAGAGTTGACACAAAAGTGCTAAAATTAAACCGTTGGTTTTGAAGGAGCAACTTTTTAAAGAAATTTTTCAGGTAACCGGCATAGTCTCCTGCTTCCGTGGAGAAAATCTCCCGATCCCGATTCCAGGATAGGCTGGGCTTTTTTCAGTGTAGCTTAAGAAATGCAGGTGGCAAGCGCGATGTAGGGAAGAGTCAATATCTCCAATTAATTTTTGTTCGTTAATGACATACCAAGGTCCCGGTAATATATTATTGGTGCGAGTATATTCGTCCACGTTCCAATGTGTTTGAATGTACATGAATTATTTTAGGTCTTTTACGAAAACTAGAGCAGGTGGAGCGGTTTACCCATCTTGGCAATGTTTTGGACTAATACAAGTATGGCCAAAGTAGGAGGGGCATGAGAAGAATATTATTCCACAAACAATCTTTCGCAAGAAGGAAATTATTGATGACAAGGACGGTAGAGTAAGGGTGTTGAGAAAAGACTAATGAAAACCTTGGTATGGAGCGTGGTGTTGTACGATACGGAAACCTGGTCGTTGAAGCAAGATGGTTGGCATAAATTGGAGATTTTTGAGACATGGGTTCGGAGAAGGGTGGAAAGGTTATAATTGACGGATAGAAAACTAAGCGAATAAGTTGTAGGTATGGCGAGGAAGGAGAAGGTATGTATGCAGGACATTTCAATTGGCGATGGAATGCTGAAGATTCTTAGAGAGAGGTGGAGGTTAGGCAAGCAAGTAGGGAATAGGAAAGAATGAGGACTTAGAACGAAATGGATGTGGAATATATGCAGAATTGAAGAGTACTGCTTGTATCTTTCCGATCTTCTTTCGATATCTTCCATCAACGCTCTGCCCGTCATGCCTAGTACTTCTTTGTTTTATTTTCTATGCGTCAATTTTTCTTTGTCGATCCTTCTCGACTCATACTCGTACATCTCAAAAGACTAATCTACACCTATCATTTTGCTTCAACGACAAAATTTCCGATTCACACTAAAACATGCCGCCAAGGTTTTCATTGGTCTTTTGTTAACATCGTTACTCTTACGTCCCTGTCATCAGTACAAATGTCAGGTCGTATTTTTTAAGGAAAGACTAAGTTATTTATCGTTTTGTTGTCTGTATCCATCCATAAAATACCTTAAATAGTAGAATGACATTAATAATAAAATCTCAATGATAGTGGTATTTCCCATTTTGCTGTCCCAGCTGCACAATCGATAACTTAATGGACCTCTTGGCATAGCAATTATTCGGGTTTAGTGAGAGCTCATTATATTAAAATTATATATATTGCAATGTTGTCACATAATTTGTTCCTAATAAAGGCATGGCTATACATGACCGAGGAGATAATAGGTAGGGATTTACGTATTGTGTAACCCACCTACTGTAAAAACATTGGAGATAAATTTTATGAAACCACAGTAGTCAAACCTAAGATTGGATTTGGTGAGTGAGGTTACATTTCACCTGAAACTGACGTACTAAGTTCAGTGGCTTGTGGAAGGCTCACATCCTAGTTGGCGGAGTGAAGGGCAGTTCCTTTCCGTTTCAGCTGCGGTTGCCCTCTCAAGTTCTGGTAGCAAGAAACCCGCGCCGCTTGGAATAGAGATGAATCTGTCTAAGACATCGCTAGGGATTTTCACTTGGAACCTTCAAGTTACTAGCTAAAAACTCCACCTATTAGGTTGCCACGCCAAGCTTGTTGAAATAATAAAGAAAATCTCATTGGGTGATGAAACCTTTGTACCATTGTAAGTCTAAATCGCCAGTAACATTTGCCACCATTATTTTATCACAAAGTTAGAAAAATACTCTTTTAGAAATCCTGGTGAAATTTACGAAAGGAATATGAGTAACCAAAAAATGATATCGCCTAAATAAAACGCAGAGTTTCATCGAATGCGTTGGTGTTCCATTCATATGTCTTTTTATAGTTTATTTTTTATTTTTATTTTACTCATATATACGTGTGACATACTGATGAGTCAACGCGGCGGAATGTTTCGGAAAGTCCTGAATTTACTATCGGTGACTTTTAAGTCCGAGATAAATGTCGTATTAGAATGAAGTTTGACAAATGAAAGTCAGAAGGGCAATATTTGTAGTAATTTTCATGTGCGCATGAATTCTATTTAGATCCAGGCGGTGAAAGGCGAACCACACCCCTTAATGTAGTTCTATGGGTTCTCTGTCTGATCATCTACGGCTAGGATCTTTGAACAAAGAGCACCCTGGACCCATACCAAGTTTTCTTTGTCCCTTATCCTCTCCATTAATCTGTTGTGGACTTGGAAATTTTTGGCTCCACGTGAACATTTCCACTAAATAATGCAAAATTCCTGTATGGCCAAATGGGTAGGCTTTTCCAAATTTTTTCCTTTCAGTAATCCAGAGAATGGCTCAAGGTATTGTTTTTTGTCGTTGCCATTCACTGAAAAATGACTGGGTTTTCGTCTTGGAATGTGTTAGGGGTCTGTATGTCATGGTGTAATTCAAGAGCTTTTAACTTTTAATGTTGATAAACGTGCCTGCATATAAGTCTTTTACGCTAAATATGAATTCGAATTCGAAATGAATTTTTACTTATTTAAAATGGTCGTTAGTGGGGAAAATAGGGTGTGATTCAAATCTTAAGGGGCAACAGCTGTAGTTTTCGTCTTTGAATGTGTAATTATTTTCCTCCGTAAGAATTTATTGGTCATCTTTTCAGAGTGATCGTTACCTAATAGATTAAAATGCAATGATGATATGAAATTATTAACTTATTTTCATTTCGAGTGACATTGTGCGTATTCTGATCATTTAAAAAGTTTTTTCAATTAGATTTTCACTTGGAAGGTTCGTCCACCGTTCTTTAGTCAGCAATATTTTCCTCCTCTCTAACAAAATAAAGCCGCAGCCCTAAACGTGATGACAAAATACTTATTAACCATTAGCAGAAATTAAAATAATATTTGATCAGTAAACGGTTAAGGATGTCTTTGTTAGAGCAAAGTCGGGGTCGTGAGAACGTGACTCATCCCACGAGTATTAACCATTTTGAAATGATTCAATGGAATATGGAACTTCAAGTTTGGTGCTTATCCACTGCGGAAAAGTCTTCATTCGAGTTTAAACGATCGCTGGATCGGAATTCTTGAGCGTCCCCAGTCCTTTGGTTGCTTGGTACCCTCAGGTAGAAGCCGACATCCCGCGTGAAAACGGCTGCCTCCACTGGGCCGAGCGTTTATGCGGAGTGCGAGGCAAACAGATGGAAAGTTGGTCGGTCGCCGGAAGGGGGGAGAGAGACCCCGAAGTTGGCATGGGTTTGCGGTCTCCCCTCACTCAGGGATCCCTTGTTCCCCGTCTCTGAACTTCCTCTTGTTTTTGCTTCGTAAGAGGAGGGATCCTTTGTCAGGATAGTGGGTCCTTGGGCTCACTGGCTCTGCGACCCTCAAGCTCTCGTGGTTCCTCTCCTGCTTAGTCTACATCCTGGACCTGAACCGTAATTAGAAGAGAGGTCTCGATCGACACGCTTCCCTACATCACCTCTTTGCCTAGCGCCTTTGATGTCACCTGTAGTCGCATTGATGGCTCTGCGTGGGGGACGCGCGTGGCAAAGAACTCCCACCTAGCAATCAGTCATATCATCAACGCGACTATTCTCAGGAGCTTGGCAGTTTTGCTCGGTGTGTCGGCAAAGTTTTTGCGTTAATTTAAGACCCTTGTGTGTCCTAATCACCCTTCATGTTTTCGAATTTTCGTCAATCTGGTCGGAAGCGAGGATTTCTAGGAGTGGTTCATCCCTGATGATGTGTCTGTTTTGTCGTAATTAGTATAATTCCTCAACACAAGTGGGTAATTACCTTTTACGAGGTCGGTGTACACTGTTTGACTATGCGGTTACTGATTGGCGTTGACTGTTAATTGTTGCAAAAATATTGGAAACGAATTTTATGTTGTCTGACTCATTAAGTAATTATTCATCAATCATTATATAAATAGATGACTTTATGATGCTTACATACAAGTGCTCTTGCGCGACTTAACGTTACGAGGGAAGAAGCGACGTCAAAATATTATTTCTCTCTTTTAGCCCCTCGAGGGACAAGTTTGTTGAAATTTTTCGTTTCCCTCGGAAAAGATCTGAAGTACAGTTTCAACTGTTCCATATCGGTTAAGAAATGCCGTTAGAATCAGTTAAGGTTTTAATTTAGGGAGAGATGAGAATTCTTTCACTAATCACATTTTCCAGATTGATTTCAAAATTGCAAGATTTTGGCTGGAATTCAATTGGATAGGATCCTAATTCTTTTCCGATCCTCACGCCAATTTCCATTCGGATGACTCACTTATGGTAACTAATTTGCTTTTTAGAGTTTCAGGAGAAACTTGCTCTCTATGTTTAGCCTTCTCTAGAGGAATGATATTCAAAAGTCTCAGTAGCAAAAATAGAGGACGAAGATATGAATTCCAAGGTGTGTTATTCGATTGCGACAGGGGAGCGTTTTAATGGGAATATTTCATTAAAATTATTTCTTAATATTTTAGTTAATTTTAGAATTTATCAAGTGATTAAGTATTAATTTCACATTTTGGTGTTTCACCCTCATTCTATTTATTATCAAGTAGCCCGTATATACGAGCTCGTATATTGTCCAAACCTACTTAGGCAGCTAAGATTGCTGATAGTACTTTTTTGTGGTAATAGCACTACTCTTAATATTGTGGAAGCTTTTTGACTTGCTTTGGAGGTATTCGTCGTATTGGGGGTTTAAGAAAACAGCACATTTTTCATCCACTGTATTTTTCAGTTCAGAATGCTCGTTTTGAACGTTAAATAAATCCATGGAGGAACCAACTATGCCTTCAGTACCGCGAAATATTTCAAATACTATTTCAAATGTAAAGGATGAAATCAGGTTCCGAAAGGCGAAGTGAAAATGGTTGGAGGTAGAAAATGTTTCGAACTCAGCACCAGGAGCTAAAAAGAACTGAACCATTCATATGGACCAGGTACAAAAACTTATTTTGTCATCCATATTTTCCGAATGCCAACATTAATTTAAAAATTTGTGGAATGGCAACAATCAAAATTTTTAATGGAATGGTGCAAGGGTCTCGAAGTCAAATATTGGCGATTGATCATCAACGCGTTTGCATTGTATTTCAGACAGTCGGAGATATGTTCATTCATTGTCATTGGGCAGATGGATGGTTTTGGCGACAGGTGGGGATTCCGTTTATTAATAGCCTCCGGAATCTCCTTACTGCGGATTTTCTTATCAGAAGGGCATATTATTTCAACTATGAGCATTGAGCAACCAAAAATGCGAGCTACCATTTGTCTGTGTTATAGCATTTGAAAAAAGGATTTTTTGTGTTAAATCTTTTATATGACCCGTGGCATTTTGTTGTCGACAAAATGTGGGCTCTCTATGCAGACGTTTTCATATCTCGCACTGAAAAAGAGGAACAGAGTTAATTGAGCGATATATTGCTCACTGGTGAAAGTTGCGGGGCGCCACATGTGCTATACATTTTTAACTCCCGCGCTCATTGTTCGGACAAGGGCCTAGTGCTCTCCGCGAGAACGACATAATTTATTCTTCTGTTGATATTTCTCCAACCTTTTTTCCTGTGTTAATTTTAGATAGAGTGGGAGGTGGATTTTAAATCCCCTAGTGGGATGGTTGGAAGCGTACTCTCTCGCCGTGATACTTAATCTCCTCAGATTAGGAATGCGAATGTTTACGTGCGCATGAGTTACTTCGAATTTTCTGCTGTGTTCCTTTCACCCTGCAAGTTTTACTTCGATATGACCTCAGCCTCGTGAATGGCTCGTATGCATGAATTGCTTCATTGTTTATCAAGCTCATATTCCTGCTTGGAATTTGCGATTGCTGTTTTCGCTTTTAAATTGATATATAGGTGCCTTAAAAAGAGGAACAATACTTTAGGTATTCACCGTCGTTCTCAAATAATTTCAAGCCTTTTATTTTGCGCAAATCTCAACGACGAAGTTATCAGTTGGATTATATGTGACAAACCCCTTCGTAATGGTAGAAGTGGTCGGCATCAGTAAAGCCAGTCAAACCAGTCAGGAAAACCAGTGATTACTTCATCGAGGTTAACTTAATGGGTGAAAATAGAATTCACTAGGTATTACACCTTGCGCGTTGTGAAATCAGCGAATTCAGATGTTCGGCCAGATTATTTATCTGTGAGCTTGCGGTTTCCAAATTTTTTGTGCATCTAAAATGAAGCTGGTTTTGGCTGGGGTTGCTCGGAGGTATCACTAAGATTAGAACTGGGGGCCCTTGACCGGCAGTTACGGTATATCTAATTGACTCCTGCGGTGTTGACACTTAAGTAATCGATGAACATCTGGCTGCTGTGAACTTTCGCACTTGTTCTCTCTAAGATTGCATTATTAAACACATCGTAAGATATAATAGAGAATTGGCATCTTCTTCGACGAGAGCATCTAATTAATTTAGGCGTTGAGAGAAATTAAACGAAGTCCATCCATTCCGTGACTTTTTGGACAATTTTTGTTTTCTTTATATGTCCTGAACCAAATAATAGACCTATGCTCCCTCTTTTGTAATTCTCCATTTATTTTCGTATCATTCTTTTGTGCCCTTCACGAGTCAGTCGGACCGATATTTTTGGCCCAAATTAGTGTCGTCGGAATTAGAATTTTTGTTGTTTTCGGCAGGATTTAGGCTCGAGTGTCCAATGCCACCACACCATTCAGGCGTTTCATGAGGAACAAAAATTTTCACAACGAGGCGATCGATTAAATGGGCGTTTTCCATTTCCAATTTCCAATGGGATTATCGAAAGCGCTTGACGTTCCTCGTTTCTGAGAGGTCGCCTGGAAGCAGGGTAATATCGCCTCACCTCCGGCTCTATCGAACGGCGCACATTCGCCAAGTGTCACGTCTCCGGAAAGGGAGTCTCGCCCCCCTTGCATTGCATTTTCCCTCCAATCGCCCTCTCGCCCGAGCATCGCGACGGCCACCGCAAACCCCGGGCTACCTCCGTGGTCCTCGCGGGAAGGCTTCCCGGCTGGACCGCGGCGGCGGGGGCGTCAAATCGCCACTCCCGTTGACTGACGGACGCCCTCAGCGATGGGATCCGTTCAAACATTCCCCGGTGAGTGAGTGCCAGCGGGCGATTGACAGGTGGCACGCTTTGTTTTTCTCCCGTAACGCAGTTTTTCCGCCTTCCTTCGCCCTCGCACTTCGCTGTGCCTCCTTTCCGCCCCCCCCCCCCGCCCCGGGCCCGTCAGCCCTCTCACGCTCTCTCGGGAATCGCTTTCATTCGTTGTCGGAATAGAGAAGCGAGTCTCCGTCCCGTGGGCTTTTAAAACGTCACCTCCGCATTGACGCTGATCAAGTCGTCGCACCGGAGGTGACAATTGATTCGCGCGAATGGTGCCGCTACCCCCCCCCCCTCCTACGGGCATTCGTCTGAAAAGGCGCGCTTTATACGGCTCCTGGAAAAATTGTCTTGACTCCCAGTTGGAATTTACCTTTTGCTGGAAAATCGCTTCCCCTGGAAATTGTTTCTTTCCCTTTTGCTTAAGTGGAGAGACGTTTGTTTTCGTTCCCGGTCGTATCTATGTGCAGGTAGGGGTGAAGTGCCAAAGGTCTTACGTAAACAGCTATCGGCACTAGGATCGAAATTGGCTTTCCTCGCCTGAATATGTGAATTTCTCAAGCCGTAGGGACTTGTTCTAACATCAAGTATTAAACGCTACTTAGAATTAATTACTGTCGTTAAGGGCCTTTAGTTCAATGACGCTCGCGTTAGGAGTGCACGGTGTCTCCTAATTTTAAATTACCCCGGACAGGAAGGAGAAGTTAGGTAGAATAAAGAAACAGGGAAAGAGTTAATTAGGAAAGAGGTATGGATAAACAAGCATATAGTTTGTATGTAATAGAAATTGCCTAGTGAAAACGGTGCACTCTGTGGAAGTGTGAAGCTGGTATTTGTTAAGTGATTAACTTTATCAAATGCATTTGAAATTAGAGAGAATGAACAGTGTGCTGGAGAATAGTTTTTCTATCTAGGAAATGTTTTAGACGGGCATAGAAAAATTAGTAGTCATGAAAAGAATAATTTCTTTCAAGATAAAAAAAGCTTTCTTAGTTGCATAAAGCATAGAGTTGATAATAAGGACGCTGTGCAGATGTGGTGAAATGAATTAAAGGGTGAAGACATTTGATGTCTGAAGTGCAGATGTGTCGAAAATATTTGTGAAAACTTGGACGTGGAGCGTAGTTTTGCACGGCTCGGACACTTGATCGTTGAGGCAGGAAGATAAGCCTAGATTGGAAGCCTTTGGGATGTGTTGAGAAAGTTGGAAAAAGGTTAAACGAACACGAAGGGAAACATACAGGATCGCACCCAAAAGTGGTAGGACTAATTTTTTTACAAGAATTTTATTGATGATATACTTACATCAACTTGATAATCTTCAAAGTATGCTCCTTGAGCTGGGACACACTTTGTATAACGTTGCTCCCATTCCCCGGACGCCCGCTGGAAATTTTCTTTGGGATGCCGTTGATGACCCTCGTCGAAGCCTCTTGAACGGCCTTTCGAGTCAAAACGTCGTCCATTGAGCTGTCTTTTCATCAGGGGGAAGAAGAAGTCCGGTGGTCCCAGATCGGGAGAATAGGGCGGGTGCGGCAACGTGGCAACACCGTATTTGGCCAGGAGCTGTCTGACGACGAGCGCGCCATGGCACGGCATTTTCGGCACACACCTTGCGCATGGCCAAATCCTGTGAAATAATGCGTTGGATGTTGGATGCAGACAGACCCAACTGGTCTGCAATTTCTTCACTGGTTAAGCGTCGGTCTGTGTTCAGCAGTGTCCTCACTCTGTCCACATTCGTGTCGGTTCTTGCCGTCGACGGCCGTCCGGAGCGATGGTCGTCTTCAACGAGCTCCCTACCCTCTTTAAACAACTTGTGCCACTCAAATACTGTGGAACGGCTTAAGGTAGTGTCCCCATAAGCCTGTTTGATCATATCGAGGGTCTCAGTTGCCATCTTCCCGAGTTTCGCACAAAACTTCACGGAATAACGTTGCTCTAAATTCAGATTCATTTTGTTTTTCGACGCGAAAAAAAACTTGCTTCACTAAAAACGGTGTCTTCATTCAACGAGAGCCCGCAGGCGACTGAGGTAGGTGTCGGTCTGTTGCTAAGAGCCCCCTCCACCTTACCCTGCCAGGCAGACCCCCCTCCACCGCTCCGTTCGCGCCAGAGAAAATCAGTCCTACCACTTTTGGGTGTGACCCTGTATGCAGAAGTATATGGACATTGAGGGATCCGGGTTCGAATCCTGGTCAAGGCGAATGATTTTTCACTCTGAAATTGTTGCATTTAAATGCATACAAGCTTGTATTAGCGGATGACTCCGTTAAAAGTTACTGTTGCAGCACCTCCCGAAGTTTCTAGGAATACACCAAAGGTTTGGACTTCGTAGGGGAGAGAGAAGGTTGTTGCGAGAAAGTTGAAGAAGGAAGTGATTGCTGGGGCATACTGAGTGACGATGTGATAGAGAGGAGAATGTTGTAATTGAGAGGGAAAGAGGAGGAAAAAGTTTGCCATGTTCAACGTTATTAAGGGAGGTAGGAGGGGAGCGATGGAACGAGGGGCGATATTAAATATGCTGTGACAGTTCTAACAAAATATGCTTTCCTTCTTTGCAGTACTACATATTATTTTCAATTCGGTAACAATGGAGTCAGGCTTCCATATAAAATATAAGGAACGTTTCAAGTGAAAATTTCAAATTATTTTCTCCGAGATTCGGCAACTCAGAAATGACTTGCGGGAAAGTTGTTGCTTTCGGTTGTAGAATTCGCCTAAAAACTGTATCGAAGTGATTTTAACCTGGAAAAAAAATGTGTATACTTCTTTTCTTTACTTGATGTTTAGCGAGTAAACTTATTGGCTATATTAATTGAGTTTGCGAGGTGACTGTGCGAATTTCGTTCTATTTGATAATTTTGTTTTCGTAAAATCCTCCGAGACGAATAATATTTCTTCAATATATTAACTCTCTTTTTATATTAGGAATGAAAAAATTATAATTAATTTACTTGCACATACGTACTTTTATACAGTCACATTGTAACATTTCTGAATAATTCATTCTGGCCATTCATCCGTATGTTTATATTTTATTTTCTAACTGCCGTGTGCAAAAACGTGAAGTTTCGGGCGCATAGTAAGCGTTCCGTAGCAAAATTAGGAATATAAACGCGGTTACGTTTGTCCCTTTGCCAACACCTTAATATGGCAAGCACCCGATATTAGCTCAGGCTGTTTACTAGGGTAGGTAAATTGTCATCTATATTTGTTTGCACTTCTGTTCGGCTATTCAGTTGTTTGTGTAGATCTTTACGTACTATGTAGCCATTCTCGAAAACCACCCGCATTCACCCAACGACCGCACCATCGAAACTGCCTTCCAAGCTGAGGTAAACACACGCTAACGTCGCAGCTTGGAAAATATGGTTAATGCTTCATGAATAAATATTGATTCCCTTTACCTTGCAAACCAATTGGTCGTTTTTATTTCTTTGAAGATGCCAACTGCAACAGGGACTAATGTTATTTGGAAAGTAAGCAAAACGAAAACCTAATGGAGGCGAGGTTTTATCTTCTGAATGGTGGAAGCATTAAAATTGTTGTCGATTTAATAGGCAATTATTTCATTTAAGTGTACATATTGAATGCACTATGCGGTACAAGTCTCTCGCAGGCAATCATTTGGAGCTATCCTGGAGCAATCAATAGTTAGCGCAAGAAAAGAGTGAATATAGTGGTTGGTTTGTTTTTTGTGGGAGGCTTTAGATCGCTATCGTGTTTTGTCATAGAAAAAGTAGGGTTTTAAACGGAGGTAGTTGCAATCAACGATTCAGAAAAGGTGGTGAGAAATTAAGTCCCGAGTACCATGCATGTAAAGTGAAATGCGCCCACAGTTTAACGGCTAATGGCCTATATAACCACCTACACACTGATGAGCATTATCAAAAAATCTGCCACGTCCGGGAAACGAAAGCCGTCCACCTTCGTGAGAAATCAATAAACTAGTCCGTTCCCAATACGAGTACCATGGAAGTGTAGGTATGATTGAAGAAGATAGTGTTCTCATTTTAAGATAATCTTACATATTGCAGTTCAAACAAAATCGGTATAGCTGTAGTATCTGCAGTATCAAAGCGAAAGGGTTATTATTTCACGATTGAAGTAGGCAAAAAACGTTGGTGAAGTACGAGCTATCAAATAGATTTCCTTATGGTGTATTAGCACTACCACATTATATGAAATTCCCCCGTCTTTCGAAATTAAAGGTATTAAAAATGTTATTGGATGCAACACACTTGAGGTATACCTTATGCACATCCTCCCTTCACGGTACATGCCCGATACCTGGACATAGTTGGTAGGTGATAGATTTTGATCGTATCAGCGATTTCCCTTAACGTGACTGAGATGTGGGAATGTCGATTGAATTTGTCTATTCAACCTGATCACAGAACATCATGTGGCGTCAAAATAATTCCGATCTCCCAATGTCTGTGGCCAACGTGTGTTAACGAAATTTACTAGCATCTGAATAAGGTGTTTGCTTGAAAATGAACACGCTTCTTACCACCAGTAATAGTAGGTTGCATTACTGAATGGAATTCAAAGAACTCGTATTTTCCGAGTCATAAAATGTATATACAGGAAGCCGCTTCAATAATGTATTCCAAGAAATGGTGATGGAACATAATTTGAAAATAAATTGTGGCAACAAGGGACTCAACCCGCAGGGGCCGAGTGGATGGCCGCAGAAAAGAAGGGACAGAAGAGGAAACTATCCCACTATGTAAATAGGGACGATGCTTAGGATAGGGAAGTTAGAAAATATCAAGCGAGAGATGGAGAGAGGAAATATAGACACGTTAAGTCTATGTAAGGTGAGCCAGAAAGATAGCGGCGATTCTTGAAGCGATAGGTGCTGATTAATACGTAGCGGAGGAGCGGAGAGTCATCGTGGGTTTGTTATTCAGTAGGGAAGTGAGTAGATCTGGTCAGTCTTGTGTTAATCCACTGGAGTTAGATAGGAGAGTACGGTTAGAAGAAAAGAGTGACCCCGAGGAGAAAATTATAGAGTTTTCCAGGAGAAATAGCTTAAATATAACTAACATCTGGTTTAAACACCACTGTAGGCGCATGGAGAATGATGGCTGTTACCGGAAGATATCTGTTAAATTATATTATGGTTAGGCATCGATTTGGAAAAAGCGTAATCAAAGCACAGTTTCCCGGGAGGGGGTGCGGATTCAGATATTAATTCAGTGCTCACGAAGGATAATGTTAAATTTAAGAGATAGGAAAAGGGAAGATGTAAAAAATTGGAATGTAGAAGACTTAATTGTGGTGCAAAAGGAAGGAGTGCCGGTAGGCAATTAATAAAATTGTAAGCCAAGATAAGGAGACAGCCTCAGTGAATGAAAGATGGCCATGTTTCAAAAATGAATAAAGAAAGTAGCGAATGAAGCAAGAGGAGGAGTAAATAGAAAAAGGGCGTGGAACCCATGGATTACAGGAGATAAAATTAGGAAGGTAATTGGAAGATGGAAACGGATGAACGTGAAAACAGAATTAGGGAAAAGAAAGTACAAAGAGATAAACAATTAAATGATGCGATAAACCAATAGGTCAAAGAAAGTATGGTGGAAAGATCAGTGTGAGGATACGGAGAGTTTACAAAGAATAGGAGAAATGGTCGCGCTATGCAGGAAGGTGAAAGAACTCAGATGTGTTGGTAAATTCCATTTACACTATTAGAAATACAATATACTCGTAAATCGAAGAAGCGCAGGTTCTGTCAACATGAAAAAAATATGCATAGGGACTATATACGGTGAAGATAAAATATGCCATGGAGTCTGGATGTATAAAGGGAATATGATGTCGATAATGATAGCTTAAGATCAGGAATACTTGACGGCAAAGAGGAAAGACAAATGGAAATGAAACTGATGAAGCCTGAGGGAATAGGCTGCATCCCATTAGAACTGCTAAATAAATAATGAAAACGAGGAAAGTGTTTTTATAAGCACATTCTTACCATTTATGAGGGAGAAATTTGGCCGTATCAGTATTGATTGCATCCCAAAAAAAACGGAAAAGCAGCGGTAGGCGAGGAATATAGGACTTTAAGTGTGATTTCACATGTAGCCAGGGTTCGTCCGGAAAATAAGTGTACTGACTCCTGGGCTGGGCGCGCCGCTCCAGGCGCGCCCAGCACCGCTCTGACGGGCTGCGATTGGAGGGGGGTATGTTGGCAAGCGACGCTGAAAAAGGCAGTCGGCTCTGAGCTGTGGTGTAGTGAGGAGCTCTGTTAACGCGAACCTCCACGCTTCGACCCACGTCACGGAACGCGATGCCGAAGTTTTTGGAGCAGCGTTATTCCATCAAATTTGCGGTAAAGCTTGGGAAATCGTCTACCGAAACTGTCGGTATGATTAACCAGGCTTACGGGGAGTCAGCCATGTCCAGAAACATGATCTTTCGGTGGCACAAGATGTTCGTGGAGGGCAGAGAAGAGGTCGACGACGAGTCTTCGAGAGGTTCCCGATGATGCCTTGGCGGGAGCGTTCCAGGAATGGGAACGCCGCTGGAACAAGTGTATCGAATCACAAGGGTCCTATTTTGAGGAATATTAGCTTAAGATATGTAAAAGTGTAATAAATTTTTTTTCCTGAGCTCAGTACACTTATTTTCCGGACGAAACCTGTATGTATTTCTTAAGATCATTAACTAAAGGATGGAGACGAGATCAAATGATTACTTAGAGGAAGAACCAAGGCTTCATTGCTAGCAATAATTGAGGGAATAATGCTGGGATAGCGAGTTGAAGGACGGAACATAATGGGCATTACGGATGGAATTTAAGGAGATAGAGATAATGCAGAGCTAAAGAATGAGTAATTTTAGTGTATATTATTGGATTTTAGGGTGTTTGTGTCATGTTGTTTTAGGCTTACGAGTATAATAGTGTATTTCCAGGGTTCATCAAAAAGCTAACGTAGGTTGACTTCGTCGTAAATCTTATTTTTCATGAAGTATTCAACCAAATGAGATGCTCTAAGATTGGTGTTGGATTTTCGGCCGAAAGAGAAATAAACCATTAAACATTACCCGCTACCAGTAATTAATCTATGAATTTTATCTTCTTATTTTTTGTGTTGAATTTGTGAAAGAATGTACGAGATAGGTATGAAGGTACATCGGCATTTAAGTGTTTAATATTTCCACTATGAACAATTGAAAACAGTATTTGCCGTTGAATTCAGTCCTCTATTTGTGCGTGTCCTTTTACGCCGTTTTATTTGGACTAACTTTCTGAGACTCTGAGCCCTTGTGGGTTGACCTGACATAATTCCCCAAATCACAAGGTTCATTACGTCACCAGCATAACTTCACTGAAATGATGCGAAATTCCGTTTTCAGGTCTCTTTAATTTGAGACTTTCTTTTGAGGACTCATGACTTACCGTTAATGCCTTTGATATTCAAACGTGTCTCTGAAAATTAACAGGGATTTCCCTTTGATGTGTTTGTGTTCGCCTTTTATGGTATATATAGGTTTCTGATTGCCTCCTCGAAATTTAAGTTAATTATCCTTTTAGGAGTCGTCGAGTCTGGAAGATGAAAAGACGTCTCCTTAGAATGAGAAGTTCACCTTTGATCTTTGATCGAGCTCTCGGGGTACCGACATGCTCTATTTATTCATGAATAAGTAATGCTGCTCGTGACTTCTTTCTACAATGAAATTTTCTGTGTTTGCATTCTTCTATTCATTGAGAGAGACATAAGATCTCATAGAAATTTCTGCTAGCTAATTTCCTTCCAGGACCAGCTGAGCGAAAAAGTGTTGTAAGGGTCATTTCAGGAAGTTCTTTCAAAAGCATACTTTGCCTCGTTTCATCAACGTGACCTTCGCTGAAGATCTCAGTTATATTTAATAATATGCATATGTCTTTTGTTACACGTACTAATACAACTTTTTAGGATAATTGTCAACCATATTTCCCACGTTTATTTACGATCTTCTTAATTATGTAGCAATTCTAATAATACGATGAGGTTACTGAGCCATTCCATAGACTTTCTCCCCCATTATATCACGCTGTATTCATTGTTAAAATAATTACACTCGTAATTATTGTCAACATTTTATCGTAACTGCGAGTTTCACCATTTAAGCTCTACCCTCGTTTCGTACAGTTAAAAAGCGGATTGTTTTGAATTCGCCTTCTGAATGTGGGTTGATGCCATGAACAAACAGAATACTTCACGCTGTAAGCGAGAAGGCAAAGATGCTTTCGTTATCCAGATCGTTTTGGTTTCATGAAAGTTCACCCTGGACAAAGACGTTATTTTTCCTCCATATCCCTTTCAATAGGCATATAGTTTCTACATACATACGTACCTGTATCATCGAGTTTAATCCATGAATGATGTCTTCTACTTGTTCTACGTGAATATGTGAAAGGAGCTCTATTTGAAAGCATTAATTTGTGAAGTTATTGAAAGTATTAATATTAAGAAGCATTTCATTTAAGGCATGAGCACAAAATTCAACGACGCCCCTCGAGTGTAGAGTTCTTACAAAATTAAAATAGTAAGTAGGTCACACAATTTTCATTTTGTACTGCACAGCGTAAATCCTTATTGTCAATGTGGACAGGGACTATTTGAATGTGCGCGAAATGCGTGCATATTCAAATTGTACGAATTGGTGTTCGCATTGGGTTTTTATAATTATTTTATAAAATGGAACACGTTAAAATGCATGCAAGGTATTTTAGCGTTGCACATAAATTTAGAACACCGTAATGCACTATTACAATTTTTTATTGATTTTTTATAGTGTTCAATTCATGTTCTTTTAATTTTGACCTAACTTCACGCAAATTCTGAGCGGGAATTCCGTCGGGGATGCTCCGGCCCACCGGGGAATTCCCGATCACATTTCATGCGTGGAGTCCGTCTTGACGAAACCCTTGCTTAAAACAGTAATGCCGATTATTACATGCTCATTAACTTTCCCCTCTCTTGCCACCTTGCAGCGGAAAGAACTCGACTGAATGTGGAGGTGGATCAAGCAAGTGGCGGTGTCCCCCTGGTGCGCCACCTGTCCAAGTCCGCATCGGACTTGAGCAGCGGCGGCTGCGTGGACCAGGAAGGGGGCCGCGGGAACGGAGGGGGTCGGGGCGGGGCGGAGAGGGCCGACGCCGAGGCATGGACACGCCACTGCCGGGACGGTTCCATCTCCCCCAGGGGCCGGGGGTCGCCGCCCGTGCCCGTGGCGTCGGGCCGCGGGGCCACCAGCGTCCCATTGCTCAGCGAGAGGGTGTCCGTCGCCCAGAAGACCCACAGCTTCTTCACTACCCTCAAGGTTGGTGTGGCCCTCACGCAACTCTGTGTGCACACGCTTTGCATGCATGTACATGCGTGCCTTCGCTTCGCTCCTATTGAGATTACCCCATTCTGCCAGAGTTTCAATCCCTCGGCAGTGCCTCATGTTGTCTTTTACACCTTTACCTATCGCTAGGGTAACGTTCCCTCGATACTTTGCCTTGCTTTCATCTCGTTTTCGTGTAATCCAAAATGGCAACGCCTTTCATTGACGTCTATTCCCTTTAAACTCATTGAAATACACCATAAACGAATCTGGAAGCGATCCTGGAAGTACTTCTGTGTGCTAAAATAATCCCAAACCAATTGGGCTGGGAATCTTTTGATGTACATCCTGGATGTTTGTCATAAAGATTTTCGTTCAGTAATCATTTAACTATTCGGCTTAGAAATCGCTTTTTCCAAATTACGGGTATTCGTATTAAGAACGGTCTATCGAGCCATTTGTTTGGTCATAAAAGTGTCCAAGGTCGTGGGGAATTTATTTTTTGTTTGTTTACTTATAATCTGAGCAAGGTATCTGTTTCGACGCAACTAATTCCTTTCAATATTGAAGTTGATGTCAGTTGGAATGGAATAGAAATTAAACCACATTAACGCCAATAATATTAACATCGGGTTTCGATTTAGCTATAACCACGTGAAAATAATTGTTTGATCGATTGGAAACTTCTTTATCCAATAATTCGCACTCATTTGTTAGCACAATCATGTACTAAAACTTCTCAGAACCCTTGATGGAACGACTCAGGGAAATTATTCCATAGCGAAAACTGTTATAATGTGTTTGACGAAATGATAAAAATACCACCACTAGGTTTTTTGTCGAGCCTTTCTCGAATCCTGGCGATATCTATTCGGCAATTCAGCCTATACAAGAGATTTCCAAATTAATCAAATCGCAAAAACTTTCAGATCCGTATGCGTTTAAACTTACTTAAGCTGCTCCATGTGATGAGGGAGAAGGTTATTATCCTTTTAAAATTCTTTATTTGAAATAAACTGTTAAAATCCATCCAATGCATTGACTTAGCTTCGCAGATACAGGCAAAAGTAATACCTTTCCTGCCAATTATAATGAACTTTTACTCGATGGACTCAGAATTGCGTAGTACCAATAATTAAAGGAGGCAACCAACAAAAAGTGAAAATAGCTAAAGTCATTTGCTGTTTCTTGGAGTTAGCGTGTAATGCAAGGAGGGAAAGAGAGGATACTAAGATCCCTTACGTCGTGTGAAATGGCTCGAAAGAAAGTCACGGACTTGGTACGGCCCCAATGGATTATACATGTGTATTTATTTTCTGGTGTCTAAGTAAAAGACATTGTTAAAGTTCCAGTGGTTTTTCCACGGTAAACATCCTCCATGTGATAACTGACGAGGGCAAATGTCAGACGATTGAAACGCGTTAGCAGCAGTAATGGCATAATGCACTTTACTGATGTACTTACTCCGTGGTATTTGATATATTTATCGCAATTTATTCGTTAGCGGCGTTTTTGTCTCGTTCCTTCAACATTCGCCATCGTATGTTTTTATCGTAATTAAAAGGAATCTATTAGAAATGCTAAACTAGTACGTAGACTAAATGATATCCGTGGAGAAGTAGAAATAACTAGGACATTCATATTGCATGTGAGTCATCATATTTATGTTCATATTCGGTGGTCTCGAAATGGATGAGAGAATGATAAAATATTGAACTCGCTTTCCTGTGGTCCATCTCCGTAGATGTTGGTGTATATATAGAGTTGACATTTCATTTTTTTTATAAAACCTCGCAAAGGGTTCCGTGTCTTTGTTTCAGAAATACACACAATTCTGCACCGCCCCTGCTATGTTGACATCTCCTGTACACCCAATCCGTTTCGCTCTTCTGAACTCGCCTGCGTCCTTGTCTCATCCGCTAAATGCTAGCGAAATAGCCGAGCTGAAATGCATCTCTCTTTTCATCTCATCTCCTCACTATGCTGGGATTAATTTTGATGCTCTTTTTTAAAGACATCGTTTGAGTTCGTCGACAAAATCTGGGAATAGGATCCCTTGCTGTTTTTTCTAACGGAAGCGTTTGTGATCATTCCTCATTAAAAAAACAATGCAGCAGTGTGCTTTCATGACTACACTCATCTTGGGCAAATTTTGACGTCCCCTTCAAAATAAAACTCGCAATCAAATTGAGTCGCAGTTTTATACGTTACTCCAATCGTGGTGTTACCATTAGAACGGGTGGTAACGGGCAAGTTTGGGAAAGGGATCATTTTTTAGTATCAGCCTTTCTTTACACGCATAATAAAATACATGAGAATGCCAAAAAAATCTGTTCTAAACCGAAGTAAACGAGATGTAAAATGTATTTTATATTTTTTATTATTTCTATATTTCATTAAAATGGCTGGTGGCATGAAATACTTGTATCTTCACTGATGCCAGGGAATGGATTTACTTTATTTGCATTTTTTAACCGGTTTTAGTCATGTGTCGACTTTCGAAAGAGCGCTGATGACCATAGTCGTATGCGCACTGTTAATATTTAATTCTAATTCAATTCTTCAAACATTTTAGAGATTCAATCGATAGCTTTATGTCGCATATAGATACTTACTTGCAATGTTAGCGCTTATTTCACCAATATGGGCATATTTGCGGTTTTCATTTGGTTTTGGAAAATAGTGTAATGGTTTCTCTATTTTTTTCCTTAACATTTTACATTTTTTATTCGTTAAAGTGGATTAAGTTATAACGGTAGATCGTAAAACATTGGATAGTAGTACTTAATTCGACATGTTTAAATGCATTTAATGAGTAGGATTAATTGTATTAAATTGACACCCATGCCCCCTATTCGAACGCTCAGCATTATCAATGGCCCCACCATTTCGACCTGTTTGAAAGCTGTTCTTCGGAAAAATTTCAATGTGACCTTATTTAGAACATTAGAATTCTTCCATGAGCACTTGCTTCACTTCTTGATGTGCAAATGTAACGGAATTCGAATTAAATGCAGATACACTGTCTGTAGGCTTGCGAAATCTTTTTGCGTTAAATAATGAAAAATATAATGGAAATGTAGGGCAAAAAGAGAGACTTTTGTCCAAAAAGGAGGATTCCTGGACGTTTTCGAAGGCTCTTATAAAGAGGACCTGCCTTGGAAGTACTGGGAGTGTAGTAACCTCACTGCTGATGACTGTTATGGAATCATAGGTATTTTTATGGTACTGATCATATGCGAGGAGAAAAGGAACGCAGGAAAAAAACGACTCGTTTACTTAGGAGATATTTCTGTAGTCCAAGGCACCTTCTTCATTGTGAGAGATACTCCTCTGACAATGATGAAGGGGCTGGGACCACCGAAATATCTCAGAATTCATTTGTGTGCTTTCCTTTTCTGTTTTTTTGACGTGTGCGGCTCGTGTACGTTTTATTTAACGCCAAATTGGTAAATTTTGGTCGCCACGTTGGTGATTTATGGGTGTGTGAGTTTATATTTGTCCGCGACCGCGACAACACACAGTACGTATTATACTCGCTATGAAAACGTATGCTCTAATAAATAGGACACTCACACATTCAATTGACATTTCGGCGGCTCTGCCTCTTTCATCGAAATAAGTAGATCTGTTTCTTATTCTTTCGGCGGCATGACCGCTGAAACATAACAATGTATGTATGAAAGTGATGACAACATGGGTTGTTGATGTGAGCGCTTCAGTTGGTATTTTTCAATATTTGGAAAATATAATTGCAATTATTCAATCAAGCTCCACCAGGCGTAAGATTAGTTAAAAATCACTCTTGGCCTTGTGCTGCGTCTTCTCGTAGTGTCAAAATGAAGGGATATATGCACGTATTCCGGATCATTTTTTGTAGCTTCAGAAGAGTGATGAAAGGCAGTTGGGCATGAAGGAAACGAATGAGTTAAGTTTATTAAGAAACGAGAAGAGATGGATGAGTGTATTCAGAGACCGCAAAAAAAGTTTAGAGGAGTCCGTGGGGGCGTGTTTCAGAAGGGAAGGTTTTTCTTTCAGAGAAAAAGCGAGAGAAACTCTTATGATTAAATTAAGTTATACCAAGTAAGCTGGACGTATCTTCAGTCTAAAGCCTCTTAAATGGCTAATTTTTATAACGATACGTAATGCTCTAGAGAGTATTTTCCACCCAACTTGATAATGATTTGTATCTCGTATTTCTTAGATATTGTTCTAATTGTTATAGTTGTTACCAAATATTATTTTATTTTCATTTTAGGTTTTTCATTTTTTGGTTACGAGAGAAGTAAAGACGGTTTTACCGGTGGCGTAAAGACAGTTTTAACCGGGGAGGATATCAGGTTAGGCGTAAATATTTTATTGCATATTTTGCAGGGAAAAATAACACCCATTTTTTAATGAAATATTTCACGTCGCGTATTATCCGATATGTTCTATGACCTTAGCTGTTTTAGTAGATTAGTAACTGAAGCGATGCTATCATCCTTTTTAATTTTTTACCAAATATTACTTTGAAATCGTCTGCAAGGATATCTTTTATTTATCGCCTGCTAGTCAAGAAGTTCTTCGTAAAAATATTATATTGATGACTCGTAGTAAAGAGTTCTACTTTCATGAAACGACAAGTGTTTTAATTTCACAGGAATGCAGCAAAATGTCATACGTATACATAGAATTAAAAAACAACAAGCGGAAGGTCTTTTCCTCCATTAATGCCTAGATTAGTGTCGTAATATTTGTAATCTATCACTAATTTATTATTGCATTTTTTTATTTGACAAATTAAATACGATCGTTGATCACACGACTAGTTAAATGAATTGAACGACGGTAATATTCGCTTTTCGGAGGAGTAGAATAATTTATTTATCATTATTTTATTGAAATATGCTTGTGTATTTATTTAGTTCGGAGGGAGAAAAAATTTGTTTCGGTAATACAGTAAATCCCAAATCGATGACCTTACGCTCACTCTACTTACTCCATTTGTTAGGTTGACATATTCACTGCAACGATTTTCAGCCAAACTAGTATCTTTAGGATGATACAATAATTTCCTAAATTTCATCATTAAGACTGGATAACCTCTATGTATCGTCGTCGTAAACCACCAATTGAATTAGTTTTTTATTTACTGAAATACATCCTGTAAAGAAAATGAGTATTGACCTCGCAATCTTCCTCCCAGTAACCTTGCCACAGGGCCTCACAGTGGATGGGAATCTTTTCTTCGGTGGGAAAACGTGCCTATTTTATTGTGCAGTATGCAGTTCTATGCGTACCTAAAAGAATAGAGTCCTCGCTTGTAATTCGCGCAGTAGGAAAAACCTTCTCAGAGACTATTGACACGAAAAAAAGGAACCTACATCACAGTGTTACTTATTCCTTGCAGTTTTCTCCTTCCCCATCGTTCGTCCTAAGATGGAATAACGCCTTATCCTGGGCATCCAATGCCAACCTCTCGTCCGTGTGAAATTACGGATTTAAAGTTCCTTCATTCCTTAATGAATGATCGGGCATCGGTCCAACGGCCTGTCCCCTCTCCTTGTCCTCCTACCCTCCCTCCCCACGCACGTTATCTTCTTCACTCCCGCCCACGCAGCTCCGTGTCGCCCGCACCTGCCTAGATTTTCGCGCATCCCCAATCCCGAAACACCCCTGGCAGACATTTCTCCCCTCTCTCAGAACCCCTTCACGGCCATATTACGACACCTCAACTCTCGCAGATATCATCTGCCAATTCCCCCGACGAGTCTTGAAAGCAAGGGTCCCGCTGCATCGTATACGACCTCTCACTCCTAACAGCTGTTAGGCGGCGTTTGGATTATTGAAGACACACCAGACATCCTCGAGATTCTAGGAGCAGCAGTTGTCATTAGTGGCCATGAACATAATCCACCGCAATGTTTCTGAAGTTTCGTCCACTCCCGGTGTAACGCGTTGCGACAATGTTCTCCCGTTTTCTGACCGCAGTTGGCAGATGATGATGTCGTCGTTCCCTGGCTACATTAAGTAGGGTTCAAATTTTTTGTACTAAAGACGTCATGGTGAATAAATGTGGATCGTAAGCTTATTCGTGCGATTATTTCCTATTATTCTTGGCAGTGATGTTCTCCGTAATGGACTGTATATGTCATATTTCATTTCAGCGTCTTCGTTTTGGATGGAAAAAAGTTCGTGCCTCCGTGCTGAAAAAACATCACTTGTTCTATCTTATTTTTTTGCGCCATTAGAGGAGGATGGATAATTTGATGTGCTATGTTGGGAACGCACTACGGGTAGAGAGAGAAACTCGGCGTCTTCGTTAGCTGACTTTTAACATAATGCGCACAGCTGAACGCCTTATCAGACGGTTGTGGTACTGACTTCAAAGGGTTCTTCGCATGATACTTAAGTGCAGATCGAAATTACAGCTTAGCGATATGATATCAACGTTTAATCGATATGTTTTCATGTCGACTGTATCGAAACGGATAATTAAAAGGGCTTATAAGGATGGCATTGTGTATATAGGCGAAAGAGTATGTTTTGCTCAGCGGTTCAAATATTGCTTTCATACCAAGGTGATTGAACGGTGAAATAACGATCATTAGTAAATTGAATCGTCGCAGAATTTATTTGTTATTTATCGCATTTATGGATTCCCCAAGAAACAATGCTGGAACTAATTTAGTGTTATAAGAATACTGTAAAAATTAGATAACGTTGCTCATGGCAGTTGACTTATTTTTTATGCTCAGTGTACCGACCGCTTGGGTGCCAGTCTCCACTATATCTGAAAATTCTTGAATGCCCTCCATTCCTCGATTCGCAAAAACTCGCGATAACCGCTGGTGCTGTCAGGGTGCCCTACTATCAGATGAGTAAACTATTGAATCCTAAATATACTACCTTGATCAAGAAGTTCCCGGAATAACCACCGTGTGGCGCTCCCATCGTTCCGATTTGAGTTCTGTTTTTTTGTTAAATTGGTACATCTGTTGTTGATATTCCCTTTAAATCTTAGTGTCATAACTTGACATTTGCAAAAGTTACGTAGCCAAGAGTACATCTATCTCTGTGTGTGTTGGCGATTTTTTACAATTTCAGAAATGGATTTAAATTTGCAAAAACGAACTTGTATTAAATTTTGCGTAAAAAACGGATTTAGTGGCGCACGGACGTTGGAAATGTTGGAAAAGTGTTTCGGCAACGATTCTCTAAAAAAAACGGTCGTTTACCAGTGGCACGAGCGGTTCAGAAGTGGTCGTGAGTCAATCGAAGATGATGAACGCAGTGGCAGACCATCGACATCGAAAGTCGGTGGAAAAATTGATAAAGTAAAAGAAATGTTGGTCAATAACCGCAAATTAACCATCAGAGAAATAGCGGAGGACTTGAACATTGCCTATGGATCCGCCCAAGACATTGTGGTTAATGATTTGGGTTTCCGTCGTGTAGCAGCAAAGTTGGTGCCAAAAGACCTCAATTTCATGCAAAAAAGAGACCATGTTGACGTCGCAAAAGACATGATTTGCGAGGCTGAATCCGATCCCACATTCATCAAAAGGATCATTACTGGAGACGAGACGTGGGTTTATGAGTACGACACGCAATCCAGACATCAGGCAAGTGAATGGCGTTCACCAAATGAGCCGAGACCAAAAAACCACGTCGTTTTCAGTAAAAAAAGAAGGCAATGCTGACGGTTTTCATGGATTAAAACGGTGTAGTGCATCATGAATTTTTGCCAGAAGGCCAGACAGTAAACAAAGAGTATTATTTGGGCGTTATGAGACGTTTGCGTGAAGCAATTCGCCGAAAGAGACCAGAAATGTGGGCAGAAAACTCGTGGATTTTGCACCAATGATAACGCACCGTCGCACAGTGCCATCATTATTCGTAATTTTTTGACGAAAAATGCAACAAATACCATCCAACAGCCACCGAATTCACCTGATTTGGCTCCCTGTGACTTCTTTCTGTTCAATCGAGTTAAAAAACCATTACGGGGAACGCGTTTTAGCAGCCGAGAGGAAGTAATGGAAAAATCGCAGGAAGCACTGATGGACATACCGAAAACCGACCGTAACTTTTGCAAATGTCAAGTTATGACACTAAGATTTAAAGGGAATATCAACAACAGATGTACCAATTTAACAAAAAAAACAGAACTCAAATCGGAACGATGGGAGCGCCACACGGTGGTTATTCCGGGAACTTTTTGATCAAGGTAGTATGCCGGCGTTTTCAACGCTTGGACTGCACCGATGTCCGTAAGCCACTTCATATTGGTACTCTTTCACTACTTTGTTGCTGCATCGATGACGTAATTAATGCTGTTATTGAGAAGCTGATTTCAAAAGTAATTCGTTGACTGTTCATGTTAGAATTCAATTCTAGTTTACATTTTTACTGAGTGATAATATTTATGAAATATTTTAAAATATCATAGAATGTGGCAGCTTGGCAGAATTGGCAGCTTGAAAATGTTTTGGGTGGGAAATTTCTATCGTAAACTGATATGTAAGAATCATGTACCCACCTGATTCTCCACCCCTGCCACCTTTTCTCATTTCTCCTTTTCTATGATTCGAGGCTTATCCAAACTTCCGGCCGTACCCATTTCATTTTGCTCTCATCGCCCATTTAATTTCTATTTGAAATTCTCGTCTACCCTCACTGCATCCCCAACTTCATTGCTAAATGCTATTTCAAGATGTTTTTGAAAATCTAGTAATTCGTTTTAAGCAAGTACGCGCAACCACATGCTTGCATATGCGTGTATGTTGGCATGTCGAATATATCCGTAGAGCATGTCAGTATTGTCGCGTGCTTGGCGGCCGCGACATCATTGGTGGGAGCGTAGCACAGAATGAGAGAGTCGTATTCGGTTTATGAGTCTTTTATTTAACCCTTATCAAGCAATGGGGCTCTGTCACCGGGCAGTAGGGACGAGCGAGCGGGGCAAGGCTGGCCATCTCTGGTGTGGTCGTAGGCTCGACCGACGGAGGCAGGGTATCGGGTGAGGAATGGGGTCCTGCTCCTCGCCCTATATGACTACCTCTTTGTGCAGGCGTCCCATTCGTCTTACCAGTCCTTGGGACTATGAAGACGTTTTGTGTTCTTCTGCGTTGTCTCTTGGCGGCTTTATTACTTCAGGGAAGTCTTCGCGTCTCCCTTTATAAGGCATCGCGCCTTCGGGGGGAGGGACTTCAAAGTAGCTACATTGTAGCAGCAAGGGAATTGGGTAGCGGACATTGCCTTGTCTTGGTTTCCGAGAAACCCGCACTACATCACCATACATTGTCTGGTATGCAGGGGGGGCACTCCTTGGTAGAGTTAACAAATAGTGGGGGTTTCCGAGACACCCACACTACAGTATTAAGAACTCCTGTAAATTGCACTTAAATTCTGTTATGCTTCCCTAAATAAAATTTCGTGTGTGTTCCAAGCATGCCAACTGGCATCTGGACTTACGTCTTGTCTATATCAGAAGGGGTTATTCTGGACCTCTGGTGGGCATTTTGGTCGGAGGGCATCGTAGAAACTATATAAAACTACTTTGAAGATCGAATTTGTTCTCAGTTTTTGCCTTATTTTATGATACTTAACCGCCTCGCAGGGAATGGATCCCGCTGTGTCCCTGGCGTAGCCCGTCGATCGTAGCTTTGAGGTGGGACAGCCCTCCTTTAATAACGGGAGCCATAAAACCGCATGTGTATGTTCCCTCACCTTAACCTCGGAGTTCTCGCACAGCGACCGTTCTTTCCAAAAGCAAGCAAACGCCACCTGTAATAAATGGTGGACCTGGGTAATTTTCCTAGCACTTTATTTTTGGGGATAAAGGGAACCCAATTTCGTGTTTGAAAACCGCATTGCCCTGTTAGGTTAGCGTCTTACAAGGACTTGATCGATAGCTTTCCTGCTACGTTGCAGCGTCTGTCGTCGCCATCATCTTCATCATCAGCATGGTTGAGGTCTCCTAGGCTCGTTTCGGATCGATGTTAAAGCCCTTTCTTGGACGTCCTCTGCATATCTTCGTCTTTTGGGTCTATATTTGATTGCTAATTTAGGTAGTCTTTCATCATTATGTCAACGGATCGTTTCTCGTTGACTTTATTCTTATTTTATTATGAGCCAGTAAATATTTGCCTAGCATCTTTATAGATTGGCTTGTCTATATTTTTAATCTTGTGGAATCCTTTTAAGTTCAGAGAAATCTCATATCCGCTGCTTAAACTGTTGAGCGATAGGTGTTTTCTTTATTTTCGTGCAAGGCTCAGGACCGTACAGGAAGACTGATCCTGACATTCTTTCGATTGTTTCTTTCCTAGTTTTGTTTTGATGGTTCGTCTGAGGTTGTCGCAAATTGACCGATATACTGATAGATAAATATGTGGTATATTTGCTGCAGTTCAAGGATGCGTCTTATTACAGGCTTCGAAGTTTTCTACTTGCTGAAGTCTTTAATTACTCCTTTGGAATTTTTTTAAGGGCAAAAATCCTGTACGATGGGAAATAGTTTGATGAAACTTGTTCAGTTTCTCCTGGTCAATAATCAATGCCTCCTGCTGCGTGCGTAATAACTTCCAATTGAGTTCATTCACCCGTGTTAGGCACGATGAGGTGTAACAGCAGGGCGTAATATAAATAAAAAACCAAATGATATTGTTTACTTAATTATTTCTTTGAAATGCAGTACACGTTTCAACTCCTTGGCATCACCATCCGATGTAAATTCGAGTCCCATACCCAGTAAAACGCCCGCTGTTTTAGAGGAAAAATAAAAGGAAAAAGCATACTATATCTGTGTTCGCCAAAAATGGAAATGGAGTTCGATATGCATGATGGTGAATATACTGACTTTCCGTGAAGATGTGCCGATTATACGAGGGTCATCCGGAAAGTAGTACCCGTTCGTGCCGCATGAAGTGCTGACGACGCGAGTAGCCGCTGGACGAGGTCAGATAGCTTCAGTGGCTTGTCTGCCTTCTCTGAGCCAAGTTGCGTGACGCTAGCATTGCCTGTGTTGTTTCTGTGATTGTTTACAATGTTTAAAAAAATTGAGAACGCCGCCAGTTGTGAAGTGAGGGCAGTGATTAAATTCCTCAATGCAAGAAACGTTCGCCCATGTGATATTCATCGCCAATTAAAGGAGGTGTATGGAGACAATGTAATGGACGAGTCGTCTGTTCGGCGGTGGTGTCGCAACTTCAACATGGGGAGGGGGAACACACACGACGATGAGCGTTCGGGGAGACCGTCTGTCATTACAGACCAACTGGTGAGCTCAGTTGACGAATTCGTGAGGAACGATCGGCGCGTCACAATTGATGACATCTGTGAGCATTTTCCCAATGTTTCTCGAACAATTGTTCATGAAATTGTTAAACACCATCTGCATTATGCAAAAATTTGTGCAAGATGGGTCCCTCGCGTATCTCAATGAGCTGGCGGCGAAGGACTATGCAGCAGGAATACAGAAACTTGTCACACGTTATGACAAATGCCTTAATTTGCTTGGAGATTACGTTGAGAAGTAGTTTAAAGTATCCTCTTTCAAATAAAATTTTTTATGTTTGTTAATATTTACTTTTGTGTCTTTATTTCACGAACGGGTACTACTTTCCGGATGACCCTCGTACATCCTGGTGGTAGATCCCTACTTACGTCCTATGTGGAGTGAATCTCTCAGTCCATAGTTGCACGGAGTATCAAATTGTAGCTCATGCGGACATGCTACTCTTCTACCCCTTGAAACCCTATCTACCTCCGAAGTGCCCTTCTAAGATCAAAGTGCCCGTGATAGGGCAAATAAATGGATGTCTCTCTTGCTCTTTATCTGCACTTTTCCACGCTGTTCCCTCCAGGAAATTTACGGCAATAACGAAGAAAAATTTACTTTAATTAATGGTATTTGTCTACCTTCTTTTTAAACAATATGTGTCATCGAAATTGTTGGTGAATGTTAACATGATTGTCGACATCACATGCATAGGATATTATTAGGTGAAAATAGAGGTTCTTACTTTTGCCACTTTACACCTTCCGTGATGTGTGTGATACGTTGCCTAGCGATCAGCTTTAAAAAATATTTGTAACTCCCGATTACATTTACATAATTACAAGCAATTGTCCTAGCTCTCTCTGCCTCACGGCTATGCGTTGCGTGCGGGATATGAATAATATGATAATGCTGGATTAAGGCCGTCTTAAATTGCTTTCCTTTGAGTTCTAACTAAACCAAACCACACGCTTATTCAACATATCGTATCTTGTTGTTTTTTAACTAATTTGGCGGTGAGGTGCTGAAATATCACGACAGGTGTTGAGTTCACTGGAAGTTGACATTTTGTTGTTCAAGGTTAACGAAAGCCTAGGTATGGAGCACTGCCTTGTGCACGTGTGAAACATGGGTCAATGTTGCCGAAGAGGAAAGAAGATTGGGAGCTCTCAAAAACTGGTGCTGGAGAAGGTTGCTGAGGATAAGCCGGAGAGATATAGTGGCAAATGAAGAGGTATTCTCTGGGTAGAGGGAAAAAAGGTGTTTGTGGCGGCGCATACAACAGAGACGAGATCGCCTGATAGGGCATGTATTACGGCAGAAGAGGCTTCTGAAAGCCATAATAGAGTGTTGAAGTTAGGAGCATAAGAAGGCTTGAAATACATTCAGCAGACAGAGAAGGGCATTGGGTGGCGCTCTTTTGTGTGGATATGATGCGGAAGGCTGAGGGAAGAGTGAAAAATTGCTCCCCATCAAACTACGAGTATTGTAAAACCAAACTCGTATTTGAAAACCAAACTAGCTTGAAAACCAAAGAATTTTTTCATTAGCTGGTCTCCACGTCTTTATTTCTCATCAATTCTCGTTGTGCACCAACCGTAGGTTAAAGAAAATCATTTTTCATTACTATTCTTTCCTTATCTAACTTATCTCGTTTTTTCGTGTTGCCCCATTGTTCTTTTTTGGCAGCGGCGTTTCCCCCCACCCGTTTTTGTTCCATTCCTACGTTCCATTTTATTTTTATCTGTATATTCTATCGTCTTTGTTTTTAAATTATCTTAAACTTTTTCTTTCTAACCTATTTGTCTTTGTCTTTTCAATTATCGGTTTCTAATTTTTTTTTCAAGTATTAAATGTTACGCTCCACACGGTCGATTCTATGTAATTCTAACTTAGTCAGATACAGATACAAATGCTTGAATTAAAAACTGAGGAAAGATATGTAAAGCTTTTTTCTGATTTACCTACTTGCCTAAGTTATTCTGTTATTTTACGGTAATATTTGCAAACGTATGTTAAAAGTTGAGGATGTCTCTTCGAAACACAAGACCTGAAAGAATGAAGCTTTTTCTCTTATCCTTCCACCTTAACCAAAATTGACAGGTCGACGACCTGCTGCCTTTGAGCCCATTATGGGCTTGTGCGTCAAAACTTAATGAGGGGAAAATCCGTTCATCCGATACATAATGGACCCCGAAAGCGAAGGATGGGCGTTGGCTGATATTGTTACGCACGCACCACGAAGGCAATCCACCACCATGAAGCACATATTTGCGCAAACTTTCTTACCATTATTAGTTCTAAGATTGAATCACACACGGGTGTTTGATTTGTTTCTAGCTGTCTTTCATTCAATCTTGGCGAGCTATGAACCTTTTCTACATAGTAGATCATAATTTTCCATTCACGATTACGATGATTCCTGCATTTCTCCTTTGTTCCAAAGGTCCAGTTCAGCAAACCTAATGGCTTTGGCGTTTAGTTTCGTCGCGAGTATTAATGGTGTGTTGCATTATAATTTTGTTAATTGAAGTTTTCGTGTGTAGTAATAAATTATCTCTGATGTTTTAGCACCTGATTATAACACTCATTTGTTTGACAAATTCGTTTCCACTCATACCACTTCACTTCTAATAATTCACTTTCCACCTCAATTTTCGACTCTTTCCACTTATCAGATTCTACATTTTCATTTTGCTTACATTATTTATCAATCAGATGTTTTTGGACTAAAATTTTCAGTCTCGTCCGCTCATTAAATGCAGAAACATCTCTCCCTCCTCCTCCTGAATTATTTCTGAGATCTAAAGCTATATTACCGAGTTTCCGCTTAAAACCCATTTCACGTTCGTATTCTGCCGTTTTGTGTTTCAGAATGCGTGTTGACAAGGGCTAATCGCTCAATTACTTGTCTCGTAAGCTGTACCCATAAAAACTAAACAATCCTCACAATTCATCGCCTCCGTTCTTTAAATGCTTAGTCACGACCGGGTAATGGGAGCGCCTCTCCCCTTCATCCCACTCATCCTTCTGGGGCGAGGGTTTCCGACCCTTGCCAAAAAGTCCTATCCGCAGCACCTAATATATCCCACGTCGAAAATCACACATCCCCAAACTTCTCGCCTCCGCAAAACCCTCGCCCTTCCCATAAACTCCATCCCCCCCTGCTCTTCCCTGTTGAGCCCTTCACTCCTTCGTCCCCTCCTTCTCATCCCTCCATTTTCCTCCTCCCCACACCCACAACTGACCACTGCTTTCCTCCCCTCACGTGCTCCTGAGGCATCTTCCTCCGCACCTTTCCCCACCGCTCTCCCACCCTCCTCGCAGTATATCTCGAGTCCCTTCCCTCGGACCCCATCCTCTTCCGTTGCCGACCATTTGTCAATCCCCCCCTCTCTCTCTCTGTCTTTCACACCCCTCCCCCTCGTGAAGCTCTTGTTTAGCTTTTTGAGGAGTGGTCGTAAAATGTGGACTGATTCTAACTCGCCTGGATCTGCGGTCGGCTCCAGCCAACCGGTGCGCCATCCACACCCTAAATCCCACCCTGTCCCGCGCCTTCCTGAAACCTTTTTTCTGTTTTCATCCACTCTCATTTCAAGGTTCGAGCGGCCTACCCTAATCTCTACCCGACCTACCGGAACCCATCTCTAAATCATAAATCCCTTCCGCTCATCCCCCTAACCTGCCCTAATGTGGTAACCGCCTCACCTGGCGTAATCCCTATCCTATCAGCCTGATACCTTCGTATAACTTCGCTAGGAGACTCAAGGCCGAGCATAGGAATTTTCGCGCTTGGGCATCGTAACATTATGATGCTCCTTTCAAATCGGCCCCAATCCTCTTCATGGTGTAATTTATATCGGATATCAATCGGAACGCATGCAGCGTTGCCCGTGTTTGTAATTATTGACGGGTAAAGGATTTGAACTGTTCGAACTAGATGTGACATTTTCGACTTTCAAAATGGCAATAGTAGCTACATGCATAAAATCTTTAGCGTCATATGCTTTATAAATATGAGTTAAAATTTAAAAAAAATTTGGAAAATTTCAGTGTTTTTTTGCGAATAATAAGAATCTGTAGACAAATAGGTGGCAAAATTTGTCAACTAGTGAACTGAAAGATCCACCGAATGAAAGATAAAAAATGCAGTTGTATTTCCTATTAAAAATTAAGCATATTTTCAGTCATTTTATATGTTTCGTTTGCGCTTTATTCAGGTTTGTCAATTTAAATGCCTCGTAAAATGATTTTACACATCATGCACTTTCAGTGAAGTACCTGTATGAGTTATGTTCTCGGGAAGTTGAGTTAACTATTGATCTAACGTTAACTATTATCTGCGCAAGAGGCAACCTACGGTTGTGCAATCGAGTTGATCCGCAATTAAAGATTAAGTTTCAACTTTAAGTTAACTGGATGGGCATATGGATGTGAATCATCGATCTCGCTCACCGATGACCGGGGGTAAAAAGAAGAGCGATTAACATTTATCCATACTCATGCTTTGGCTTATATCAACATCTCATCCCAACGAACGTTTGTCTATCATCCTGGTTGTCTCCTGTTATCCATACCAGAGATTTATATTCCTTTGTTCCGCTAGGAGAGCAATTTATGTCGCTTGTCGGTGAATCACATATTCAGCGAAGGTGAAAGATTAAAAACTCCGATTGAACTCTTGTGTACTTTTTTCTTCGGTTTCAAAGGAACCTGAAGTCTCAGCGACATTAATGTGCCAATATTAACGTAAAGCCTTCGTATTTACCTACGATATAGGCACGAAAACGTCAAAATATAGTAGATAGAAAATCAAAAAACGGCTGAAACTATACTTGCTTCGTGCTTCATTTTTTTCCGCTTGTTCTATCTATTTAAGAGTAGGTTTCGGAAGGTGCCTAACGACTATTTGCTCCTAAGTATTGCGAGGACTTCCTCCATATTTGCCCTGCGTTATTTATTCTTAATTTCTTCGAAACTTTTGCCTGCCTTCATGCTGTCCAAAAAACCTACTCACGGCCTTCAACATATCACTGCCATTCAATATTTCCTCCACCCACTTTCTTTGCCTTTTTCGGATTACACCCAGTAACTTCCTATCCTCACCGACCCTACGATATTAAAAATCTCTGCTTGTCTTCCTGTCCAACTTATTTTCTTAATTTTTCATCCCACCCTTGTCTCAAAAAACTCCAAGCTACGCTCACCCTACTGCCACAAAGATCAGGTCTCGCGTCCATGAAGCACCACGCTCCATATTAAAATCTTTACTCATTTTTCTCACCACTTTACCCATGGTGCCCCTCATCAATTCTGTTTCACTTGGGAAAGCATCTTTCGCTTACACAATGCTTCTCCTAATGTCTCAACTCCAATACTCCTTCATTCTAAAATACTGCCGAAATATATGAAGTGATGCACCTGCTCTAGTTAATTCCCTCCTACTTTAATTTTTAATTTAGCTTTCTTTCTTCTCGAAAAGTTACGCAAGTTAAAGGTATCCCTAATTTTTGGATCCAGAAACATTATTCATTGAGATTGCAGACTTTTCTTTCCTCCTGTTATCAGAAATGTTATATAAAGGAAGAAATATCATTCGGTTGTAGTATATACGTACATGGGATTGCACTCGTGACAAGACTCGGCTGATGTCTTTTATGGCAGTTTTGTCGAGGAACTCGTTAAGAAAATTGTACTTCTTTAAGTTTAATATTTGTCTTCTTGCAACATATCGTGTTCTGTCAGCTCGGCCAAATCATGTAATCGTCATTCAAGAAATCGCGTTTACTTACAATTTCGTCCCGGTACTGCGTAGGCTGGATTTAACGTTCCCTTGAACGTTCTTAATCCCCTCCAGCACGATCAATGGCAGTCCTATCATAGTTACCTCATGGTTGGATCTCACTCAATCCTGCAAATTCCCCAACCTATCGTAACCCTTCATACATATAAATGCTTTGTTTCACTAAAACTTGGCCATAAATCTTTCCCAACTTGATCTGATCTCCTAGTTCCTAACTTTGAACCTCCTTCCCCACTCTTTAGATGACGTAGTCTGCTGGAACTCTTATCACTCCCTATCCATTCATAAGCCCTCATCATTAGATTGTGGCCTCGGGAGCCATGTGGTGGAACAAAGTGACCATTCTCTTTGACTCAAAGGTACCATATAGCGGAAGGAGAGGCTTCTTTTCCTGGGGAAAGTGGAGAGATGGAGAGAACATCGGGAAGCAAATTCCTTAAAACTCAGTCGGCATCAGTTCGAAGTCGTAACCTGCAGACGTCATTGGTACGTATCGGGCATTGGCAGAATTTCGTTTAACTCCGGCCATGAATATGAGCTCTAGATAAAAGATGTGGAGGGTAAGGTGCCTGTCAAACAATTCACCCCGATTCATTAGTCTGCTGGAAAAGTTCAGCAGTTTCTTGGCCCGCGTTCAGAAAACCCTCTCTTCTGCTTGCCCCAGCTCCTTCTCGCGTGCCATCCGCAAGCCGCATTTCATGTGGCTCCAAATCAGCAGTAACTCATTCCTCACACCGAAGGGAACATTCCGTTCCAGATGTTATATTCCCTGACAGTTGTATTGAACCTTCTGCTGCCTGGTGGAGAAATCTTTCCCCGCTGTGAAAGGACATCTCCTCGATAATAGATAAGTAAAAAATTGAATCTCACGTTGGACGAGGAATAAAAGTAATCATCGATTCACCATAAAAAAAGAAAATCCCTTGTGACTTGGCAATAAAACAAGGAGATCGTTGGAGCGAAATGGGGCCATTCCCCTTTATTACTCAATCCATAACGCACCGTTGTCATTAAGTTCACATGCATTGTGCAGTGTTCTTTTAGAATGGTTTCAGAATTGTTTATGGAGAGACATACGTAACAGTGCTAAATTAGAATAATATTGCATATTTATCCGTACTTCAGGTGGTAATCGTGCGTGACTTATGTGGAAAGGACGAACGGAGGCACTAGTGGTAGAATTCTGAGGAAAACTCTCGCCGAAGAAGTCTCATGTTCTTTTGGTCTTTCGCGCATAGTGCACCTCGGCGATTTATATGGAGTGGTCAAATTTGACTACAATGAATTTCTGGGTTGTGCGGTAAGTATGGTGGGCCTGGTCGTTATTTGAGAATGCGCGTTACACTTAGATGGAATTTGAGTAACATTTTTGAGAAAAATATTTTGAATAAAAGTGAATAATCAACATTGATTTTTAACACTTGGGTTCCAGTGGAGCGCTTTATATACGTAATTAAATTTAATTCTTCAGCCACCTGTTATCCTCCAACTAAAAGAGAGAAAAGGTAAAGGAAAGCCATTTGCCATTTGTATTTGTCAAAGCACTACTCAGCAAATATCCACGTTGACAATCACAGAGCCTCGTCTAATCCCTCTTCCCTGTGCGCCTCTTTGCCGGAACCTAAACACACCTCCCTTTACAGTGTAAATTTTGTTAGTTGTATTTAAATTGACTCTCTCTCTCTGTTGTATATATTCACGTGATTATATATATACATATACATATATATATGTATAATTATTATTACAATGCAACAGTTTCAGAGTGTAAAAATCATTCGCCTTGACTGGGATTCGAACCCAGATCCCTCAATATCTGGTCGAGTGCTTTAGCCACTTAAGCTACCGAGGCGTCCACTTAAACTCTGAAATTTTTGGGGCTTCTTTGGAATTTAATTATTATTAGGTAATCTACCGGTTAAGGTAGGTTTTTGGATGGACAAAATTACTAATTCAACAATTGGTGACCCCCAACAAAACACAACATCCCACTCTACATCAGGTCCCTCTTCATCTCTGAGTACTTTCTTCCTCCCTTCATCCCGTCCAACATCCCTATCCTGTTCCTTCCCTTTCCTCGTTTGCCTAACATTCTCCCCTCAATCACAGTCTTCAACATCCCACTGCCGGCCAATACCCCCTTCATCCCTTTTCCTGCCTCCATAGGATATCTCCCAACAAACCCCTGTCTTCGCCCACCATACCAAGTACTTCCTCATTTGCTTTCTTCTCTGTCCATTTCATCTTCTCCATTCTTCTCCACACCCACATTTCAAAAGCCTCTAGTCTACGTCTATCCTCATGCTTCAATGACCACTTTTCCGCGCCGTACATAGCTACGCTCCATATCAAAGTTTTTACGAGTCTTTTTTTTTAATATCCTTACTCAACGTCCCTGTCATCAACTCCCTCCTCCTTGTGAAAGCCTCTTTGCCTAGCGCAATTCTTCTCCTTACGTCCCTACCACTTTGACCGTGTTGGTCCAAAACACTACCGAGATACGTAAACTGTTCTACCTGCTCTAATTTTTGCCCTCCTATTTTAATGTCTAGCTTAGACCGGGACTTTAACTCCGGATCTTACCACTTGCCGGGCGGAGGCTCTTATATTATATATATATATATATATATATATATATATATATATATATATATATATATAATATATTATATCTATATATAGAATATATAGATATAATATATTATATATAGTATATCGATCATATCGAAACACTCCCTCGAGCAGTATAATATTTGGACTGCACAATAGAACACAAATAAAATAGTAACACTTAAAAGGACACTCACATTGTAAATTGTTTAAGCTTTCGGACTTCTCCGAGGCCTTCTTCAAGTAAGACTCCTTTTATTTGTGTTCTATTCGGCCTTCCAAATATATATATATATATATATATATATATATATATATATATATATATATATATATATATATATATATATATATAATATGTATATATATAATATGTATATATATATAATATGTATATATATATAATATGTATATATATATTTCTATACATTCACACAGCAGGGGGCCAGATCCTTTCCCTGTGCCGCATATACGTATGTATGTATGTATTTTCATGCATATACTATATATGTTCACTTAGATTATTTAGGCGAAGAAATGCTTCAGAAGAGTGAGGATGCATTTTTTGAACGGATTATTTTGTGATCAAACCATCGGCTGTGATAGTATTCAATATAATTTTGATGACGCGACTCTTTTTTGTAGAGGTTGTTATATAATGTTCCATTTTCCCCGATGTTCGGAGGTCCTTCAGTATTCTTGGGCCCCTAGGCAGAGCTAAGACTCTGCAAGTCTAATAATCTCTCTTTCTCTCCCTACCTTTTCTCATCCAGAATCACCTCAACTCTCTCTCCCCGTTAAGTGTCTTCCCTCATGTAAGAGCAGTACCCCCTCTGAGTCGTTCCCCACACTCCGCTCGCCTTTTCTCCTCCCCTACGCCCAACACGTCGTCTGCAGCCATTAACTCTCTCCTGAATACTTACCCTGTCTTTCTTTTGCCCCTCGTCAACTCGTGAGTACGGCGTAATCTACTTTCCGACTTTTCCCATAGACCCCAGGCGCCTTGACGTCGCCGAGCCTTATTAATTTCCTCGTTCGTCCTCACACACATACTGTGACTCCTTATATTCCTCTCGTCTTTAACCGGATCGCCACAAAAAAAGACGGGAAATTACTAAAATTTTAGATTTCAGTTGAAAACTTTTTTTACCGTTTTACACACGAGCTTGCAAATTGTTACAATCAGGTGCAACCTGAGTACGCTAAAATCTAGGAAAACTAGTCCAAGTAAATTAATTCATTCCGGGGGTAAAGTCGAAAGACTTTTGATTTAATAATGGTAATAACTTTTTAGCTATGTTGTGAAACTCTTACTTCAACATTTAATTGCGAAAGACGAAATTTCTTCTTTTTTTAGAACTGTGTATATCGTCCTGTGCAAGGAACAGACAGATGTTTTAGAAGTGTTCTGAGAGGTGTAAATTAAGTATTCTGTTTGGCATTGGAATTAAAAGTTCAATTTACTTGGCCGCGACAAGGTTTATGTTACATTTCGAAATAACTGCAGAGAAATATTTCCATTGAATTGATTTTATGTTTTTCTTTTGCGGCAATATTGAAAATTCTAAAAATATTTGTCAGTGATCCTATACCCACCCGTGTTGAATTTCCTCGTCAAAATGAACGTTTTTATTCGAATAATAAAATAATATTCTCTCTAGAAACAGTTAAAAATGTTTATTGCTTAAATGTATCAAAACGATTTATAGAAAAATTTGCGGGAAGTTTTTTGAAGGGGTTACCTCTTTGTAAATGAGGTCGCCATGAATTTTTGGTTTACTCATTGGAGTCGAAATCATTAAAATTCTCTTCGTTGAATAGTCAGCCGTGACTCCACTCGTTCATCTCCCGTATCGTTGCTTGAATGGGCTCTGTCTTCAGTATTTGTAACCAGTGTGTGCCTCATTATAATCGACACGTTTGAGTCATGAATTATTTCATCGTCAGAAATCCTCATTACCGTGACCAACGCTAACATACATAAGGAGCATCATTTTTCGTGAACAGTTAAAAATGTTATATGTTGAATTTTCAGTCAGACTGGCTTAATCCTTATATTATCACTTACTTAGTGATAATATAAGTATTTTGGGGTACCCTCAACATATATTCTACATGGAGAAAAACGGCGTATTCCCAAGTCAGAGAAGGCGATACCATGCATCTTTACTTATTCTGGTGCATTTACTGGCGTCTCTTTCATTATTACTTCAGATTAGGAAAGTAGGTTATTGTGAAAAATATATTTACTTTGCGTCAACAGTATACGTTATACCCCATAGTGTTATCTATAAAAACGTTATTTTTTTGTAATTCATTCTACCACTGTGCAAGCTAATTGGGCAATTTGGTGAATGAAAATTAGTGCAGAGAAATATTTATTCCCAAATTTTTATTTCCCCCTCATTTATTTTATTCATATTTGCAATTTTTTACAGATTAATGCTTGACTGTTTGGATGCATGGGGTTGATTCAATTCAATCAAAATTTAGTGCGATAAATATAAGCAGAATTTGTTTGGCTGTGTAGAATTGATTTTGGTACAGGTATGCAGACATTTCAAATGAATGTCAATATTAACTTAGAATCATGCATTGGAAATATTCTCCCCAGAGAAGTGCAAAGCCGATCCAAGCGGTCGATGTCGTTGACGAAACTGAAGACGGTCTGATATCGCAAGCATTGGAAGGTTATGTTTATACGAGGGTCACCCGGAAAGTAGTACCCGTTCGTGCCGCATGAAGTGCTGACGACGCGAGTAGCCGCTGGACGAGGTCAGATAGCTTCAGTGGCTTGTCTGCCTTCTCTGAGCCAAGTTGCGTGACGCTAGCATTGCCTGTGTTGTTTCTGTGATTGTTTACAATGTTTAAAAAAATTGAGAACGCCGCCAGTTGTGAAGTGAGGGCAGTGATTAAATTCCTCAATGCAAGAAACGTTCGCCCATGTGATATTCATCGCCAATTAAAGGAGGTGTATGGAGACAATGTAATGGACGAGTCGTCTGTTCGGCGGTGGTGTCGCAACTTCAACATGGGGAGGGGGAACACACACGACGATGAGCGTTCGGAGAGACCGTCTGTCATTACAGACCAACTGGTGAGCTCAGTTGACGAATTCGTGAGGAACGATCGGCGCGTCACAATTGATGACATCTGTGAGCATTTTCCCAATGTTTCTCGAACAATTGTTCATGAAATTGTTAAACACCATCTGCATTATGCAAAAATTTGTGCAAGATGGGTCCCTCGCGTATCTCAATGAGCTGGCGGCGAAGGACTATGCAGCAGGAATACAGAAACTTGTCACACGTTATGACAAATGCCTTAATTTGCTTGGAGATTATGTTGAGAAGTAGTTTAAAGTATCCTCTTTCAAATAAAATTTTTTATGTTTGTTAATATTTACTTTTGTGTCTTTATTTCACGAACGGGTACTACTTTCCGGATGACCCTCGTATATGCCTTTATTTATGTGCCGTCAAATTAAATTGAATATAGTCTTTAACTATGTGTAAAATCGTTCGGTTACCGTTCAATACGGATAGAATCTTCCTATATCAAATAGTAGTAGTTTAATTTAATTTTGTTGAGTGATCAGCATAGATTGAAAATAATTCTGTTCCTCTAAATGATTTGCGGTGTGTGTTTGAGTATTTAAGTATTCAATCCGAATTAGAAATTATTCTTGTCTGCGAAATTTGGAAAATGAATGAAATTAAATTTTGCATGTAGGCAGCGGTAAAACTAAGAACTTTCACTTGTAGAACGAAAAATTTTGAGTGCTTGGAAGGGAAATTCTTGTGGTACTTTTATAATTGGGGATGAAAAATACTGCCTCAATCGATATTTAATTAGGGGAACTTTCGCGAGGAATTTTGTTTTACATCATTGCTAGTATATCGCCGTGATGTTTCACTCGTGCCTAGTAAGTGGTTGCCTACCTCAAATGATGGCCTCTCAAAGTGAATTGCTTTAGATCTAGGCTACGGGAAATGTTAAGGGATGTGCAAATCTAGTTTTTGATGACTATTATTTTTCGAGTTCTTCGGTTCCTAGCTTGACGCTGTGAAAGATATTTCTGAATGCGATTTTTCATTTTATATTATTTTCGCTCCAGTTTGCGGAAAATTGATCGTTGAAGGCACATATATGAGAAAGTTAATGCTTAAAGATGACATTGTAAGTATTTAAAAAGATAATTCTTTTAGATCATAAAAATTTGGTGACGGCAAAATGTCATTTAAATTGTGAGAGTGGGAATGAAATTATTTCTCAAATCCTGTCTAAATTTGAAGGTCTATGTAAAACGTAACAGTAAATTCCCGCTTTCAAAATTACGTTGAAGTTTTCGAAAATATGCAACAATATTTTTAGAAAGATACAAAGTTCGTGTCCTTGAATGTAATTATGCTCGTATCTATTAAATTCTTGTTGAGAAATTTCTGTTGAATATATATTTTCTTTGTAGTTTTTTGAGATTTTCAATTCTCCGACATTCGCGTGTAGGACTTTTAATCCCGAGCTTGGAGTCCACTTGCCATGCCTTGCCATGACGGCCAATCCCCGCTTATCGCTTATGAAAGTGATTTTCATTAACTGTTCTGCCTTCTTCAATAAACCTACTTCTCCGTCCCTATACTCTGGAAGATAACATCCCTGGTGTGGTCTCTTCTTTAAGCTTAAATTTTCTGCTAATTTTTCCCTGTTATTTTATGTATTTTCCTTCATACCGATTTTATGACTGTATCCTCATATAAAATGGAAATGTTATTTTAAAATTCGAATTACTTATTCAAATTTTCCGACGTTAACTAGAATTTCACGCTTCTTATAAACCCTTTAACGTTATTCTCCTCTTTCTGGGGTATACATTAATCCAAGTTAAATCTTAAAGGCTCTGCTGAGATGGAAATGTTCGGAAACTGTTTATAGTACGATTGTGCGCGGCAAACTCAATTCCTCATTCACCTCGTTAGCTCAGCTTTTCCGTTAATTGCGGACTCTCCTCCGGAAATCCAGTCTCATCCTTGAATATTAATTGAGCGCTTTCGATTTATGAGCCCGGCTTGCTTCGATGGTGTTACGCGAGGTTGCTCCTATTTTACCGTTTATCGGGATAGGTGTATTTGAGACGCACTCGAGCGACGGAGGGTTATCAGCTTTCCTGTCTTTCAGAGTTTGTTTGCTGGGATAATCTATCATTCCGCTTTCATTTTTCCCAACTCCGTTAAAAATGTACGTGTTCCAGGTCAACTTGACTTTCTTTTTAGCCTTAAAAGCACGGCGACGAGTTGATTCTTCATAATAGTGACAACAAACTAATGACGAATGAAGACTCTGGTGGAACGCAGCCATCCAAATCGGCAGATCAAAATTAAATTTTCTTCGCATCTGTTTTGGTGTACCAAATCATGGTAAATTGCGTTTATTTCATTTCATTTTCAAATCAATTTACATAAGGATTGCAGTTGGCCACTTGTAGAGCAGCCACGATCCTAGACATTGGCCAGTCTTTCAGTTTGAAGGGATGGAATATTCATGCTTCGTTCAACATTGTTATTGAATTCTCAATTTGATATGACCATGAATTCAGGTTTCATTATGCACGATCTTTATGTGAAAATCAAAAGCTTCCTAATCCCTCATGATCATGGCATGTATAAAAATAAAATCGGAGTTTAAAGACAATTTCAAGTTTTATATATGCTTTATTATTTATTGAAGGGGACGTGGTAGTCCAGGGAGTAGAGTGTCCAGTAGTGGAATACTGACCATATGGCCCGGATTCGATTCCCGGACACCCTCTGGGCACTTTCAGCTTCATCCAAGAGCTACATGATTATTCAGATACCAGATCTTCCTGGGAAACTATAGGTGGTGGAGGGAAACGACCTAGGTCCCATACTTTGATGTGTGAATTTCACCCACTGTTGGGCTTTGTGCTAGTTGAGCTCTACCCTCACCTATCAAACCGAACTTTGGGTTGAAAACTGTGGTTGGTTATGCATAGGTTCTTGGACACTTTGAGTATTGCCAGGCTGGATACATTGAATATTAAGAGCAAAGCTTTTCTATCAAATGATCTAGAGTGTTAAATGCATGTTTACCTTCTTATGTTGACTTTTTTGCATGCTCTGATGTCCCTGCATATTAATTATAACAAATAAAGAATTCAATTGCTAGTGCCTAAGACATATTGCTGCAGAGTAAGCCATCTTGTTACAGGCCACTAAGAAAAGCAATAATTTAGTTGAACCTATTTTATATTTAGGCCATAGACATTTTGAGCATTTTAAAATAAAATCTTTGAAGCATCAAGTGGTCAAGTAATGCAAAGATCTAATGTGTAAAGTGTCAAAAACTGACTTCGTTTTTATCCCTGGTGGAACATTTGAAAATTCTACCAAACATTTCAGGGTGTGACTTCCTGATTGCTTGAATTTGGTAGAAAATAAAGTTTTGGCAGAGGGAAAGAAACTTGTCTTCATTCTCTGAAGGTGTAAATGTCTGATGCGATTGCAAATGGAATTTTTCTCAAATGATGATTTCTTCAATATCTTTTTTGAGTTTTCCTGCATTTATTAACCATCAATTAGTTGGGAGAATAACGTTTTTCATTGACCTCCCTTGTAATTTTTGAGCAGTATAATCCAGTTAAGGTGTTTTAATGGCCGAGGTTATTTTACTCTGTGAAAACTCCTACTAGCTGTTTTTAATCTTTTGAAACTGTTCCCAAAAGTGAAATATGAGCAATGGCTTAAGGCCACCTTAGATATCAGCTGACCCATTTGCTCCTCCTTTGTGATAATAAAAGCCATGACTAAAATTTTAGTTTCTTCCTTCAAGACAATCAGAAGTCCCTGAGACTGGCTTGCATTGACCTAAAAACATTTATTTTCTTATTTAAGCAACATGTAAACCTAGTGGCAGTGGGTTTTATAGAGTTTATCTCTATGTCACCACTGAAATTAATGGTTTTAAAAAGCAGTGAAACCTGAAAAACATTCATTATCACCCACTCAGCCATCACAGAAAGGTGTATGCAGTAATTTTCAAACATTTTTATGATAAATTCTAAGGGTTTGAAATGTTTAAGTTAGAAAAGTGTTTAATATTACTATTCATTTCCTAGGCATGCATCAAATTTTTTTGGAACTCAGCAAAACATTATTGCTTAGGTTTGCATTGATCATTGAAATTATCACGTGGAATGTCATTGAAGGCAAAATAGAAAAATTAGATTTGAAATAAACATTTAAATTTCATTGTGATTAAGTAATAATTATTTATTTATGTTATTCTTTGAATTTTTTTAAACCTACTTTTCAGTTACAGAAGAAATAAACATAATGCAATTTAATTTCATTGAGTTATTACGCTATTGTTTTTTTAATTTAAGTTTGTGTGACTTTTTATTTCTTTCCAAGTGATTTAACATACCAATCCTTGAAAAACCTCCAGCCCATATGTTCCTTCCTTCAGACACGCTTTGGACGCAGTAGGAGTAAAGAACGAAGAGCTATGCGCAGGAAGGAGGCAGCTGCGGCAGCGGCCGCCAACGAGGGTTCATGGGAAGAGGCTGGAGGAGGAGAGAAGGGGGAAGAGGGAGAGGAAAGAGGTCGGGAGAAGGTGAGAAGTGAGAGGGGGCCGCGTCTCAGGAGAGATAGCACAACAGACTATGCAGCAGACAACTCGTCAGAGCACAGCAGCTCAGCTACACCCCTCACCCAATCTCCCCGCCATCGGCTATTGGCCACTCACCAAGGTAAAACTGTCAATTCCTCTTTTACTACTTGCAATACTTCTTCCTGAGTGGAAAGAAAATTAGTTTTTTATCCTGTACTCAATGATTTCACTTTAGTCCTCAATTTGGAATTCTGTGAGATGTGGACAAGTGTTAGTGGCAATGAAATTAAAATTTCATTGAGATGCCATTTGGATATTATTTTTGATCATTAAATTATTTTGTAAAGTAACAAATATATTGATTTAACTAACCAGATAATCAGAGAGGTGCCATAAATGTTGTCATTTAGCATTTATGTACATCTATGATCAGACTACAATGATTTTCATTGTTACATATTAGTAATAGTGAGTTGCTTGCCTTAGATAAGGGTTGAAGAGTTGTTATTTAGGAGCTGAAATCCTTGAATGCTGGTTATGTTAAGAATAAACCTGAAAATTACATGGCAGAATATTGTGCTCATGATGTGGTGGAACTATGAATCCTGTTTTCATTATTTCTTTGTATTGGATCTTCTTCATAATGTTGAGTACATTTTGACCTTTGCTTTGTACAATGAAGTAATTCTGTTTATTTGCATGTACATGTGTGATTATTTATGGTGCTATAAAGTTAAGTTGCATTAGAAGCCGGAGAAAATAATTTTTAAAAGTAGATAGAATAATTGTTAATTCTTTTCCATAACCCTTGATAAAAGTATTAAAGGTATGCCAAGTATTGAAATAAGTATAGGGACACAATGCATCTGAAATATTTAATTAAGTCAACCATTAAAAAATCAGTATAGCATCATGAGTACGAGATTATTTATTAGAAATGTGTTTATGTATGTTCGTATGTATTAGAAAGTTTTAAAATTTAAATGTTCCTGGCAAATGTTTATTTGAGCACTACATAATTTTTTTTTAACAGCCTTATTTTTAAATTTAAAATTCATTAAAGAAATGAGTTATAGTCTTCTATCTTAAAAAGAGTACTCAGATAACTTATGAGGATAGTCCCATAAGTACCCGGTCTGACCTAGAGATGGCCGTAGGTGTATGAAAAATATCACTGTGCTAGAAAGTATGCAGTCTAGAAAGCCTATGTTTCAAGTTAGAAGATGCCACGTTGTTTAGTATTTGTTTGGTAACCATCAATAGTGAGCATTTTCAGTGAATTTGTGGAAATTGAGAAAATTGCTCATCTTTATGTGATACAACACTTTTATTTGAAAGGCCTCAGCCCAACCAATATAAAAGCTGAAGTGAATTCTACTCTGGGTGAGTCTTCTCCTGCATTTACAGCAGTAAAATATTGGGTAGCAGAGATTAAAACGAGGCCGTACGAGCTGTCAGACGATCACCGCATTGGTCGAACAAATGAGGTGACGCCTCCAGAAACAGAGAAGAAAATGCACAAAGTGATACTGGATGACTGAAAGTGCACGAGCCAGTAGGCATTTTAAAAAGTGCGGTACATCACATATTAACTGAGAATTTGGGCATGAGAAAGCTGTGTGCAAGATGGGTCCCGCATTGGCTCACACTCAAGCAAAACCAGTGTTGTGAAAATGTTTCAATAGAGTGTTTAGCAAAGTTTCACAGCAACAAAGTAGAATTTTTGTGCTGTTTCATAACCATGGATGAAACATGGGTCCATTACTTCACACCCGAGACAAATGAACAATAAAAACAATGGATTCAAAAGGGAGAACTGGCTCCAAAGAAGGCGAAGACCGTTTCATCTGCAGGCAAGGTCATGACATCAGTTTTTTGGGATAATTTTCATTGAAAATTAGGAAAAAGGGAAAACTATCAATGGCGAGTATTATGTGAACTTATTGCAACGTTTGAGCGAAGAAATCAAGCAAAAGCGGCTGCATTTGGCTAAGAAGAAAGTGTTGTTTTATCAAGGCAATGCACCAGCTCACCAATCCACTATTGCAATGGCCAAAATTCATGAATTAAAGTTATAATTGCTACCTCATGCACCCTATTTGCCAGATTTAGCCCCCTCGGATAATTTTCTCTTCGCAAACTTGAAAAAATGGCTCTGTGGGCAAAGATTTTCCAACCGTGAAGAAGTGATGTCGGCAGTTAATGGCTATTTTGAGGAGCAAGACAGTTCTTATTATTAAAAGAGTATCAAACTTATTGAGCATCACTGGGAATAGTGTATGGAGCTGAAAGGAGATTATATTAAGAAATAAATACATTTTTTTCCACAATTTTTTTTCTTTGTTTGGTCGAGTACTTCTGGGACCACCCTCGTGATATGGGAATAAAACACATCTCAGCAGTCATTAACACAGGCATGAAGTAAGGTTATACAATTTTATTATAAATTCTTCCTTTCTTGTTGCATGTTGCCCTTTTATTGAAACCATAGATTTCCTATTTCCTTACTTGTATCATGGTAGTTGCTATGAGACATACATTCAAAAATTTGCTGTTTATGTATTTCACAAAATGTGGTAAGGAATAAGCATATTAACATTTTGACAAAGGTACCTTAGTTTGTTCCTTGCTACCCAAAAAGTGATAACAAATTTTGGAATAAGTTTTGGGTTACCAAATGAATAGCCATACCCTGGTGAGTAAATTCTCCATAACATGATAGACATTGTTAAATATGCTTACACATTACCCAAATTTAGGATATTTTTCTAAAGCCTCAAGTATTTCAAGGCTGGATCAGAAAGTACCTTCTGTTAAAAATATTGTTGTTATTGCAAGATATTCTTATATTCCTAAAATTAGTGGAAGCCATATGCAGTATTACTCCATCTTATGATTTTTTCATTACAATAATTTCATTAAAAAAAGGCTGTACATCTTTAAAATTTTAAAAAGTTCCTCTGAAATGGGAAACCTACCTTTTTTTTAATGTGATTTATTTACCTTCATAAAATATAATGCCAACTGCAACTTTTTAGTGATTAAAGTTTTTTATGTTGTCAAAATTAATTGATTGTTAATTTGAAATTGTTGTGAAATGAAAATTGAGGAATGCCAATCACTTCAAATAACTGTTTAAATAATTTTTGTTTTGCTTTTCTTCTTAGTTATAATTTTAATGCCAACAGAAAATGAAGTCACGTCCACTAGGTTAAGATTATCTTTTATGAGGAAATATTTTAATTAACATTGGTTCTTACCAAGTTAATTTTGATTTATCCTTAAATTATTGATATAAATTCAGCTAAAACATGACCATAATTGAATGTGTTATCATGGATGAAAATACATGACTTGTTTTCCTGTATGTATTAGCTTGCAATTTCATGCCATCTATTTAACTATGAAGAGTTTCTGAACAGTCATTTAATCTACTCTTTCGAGTGAATGGCTTCAAGTGTGCAGTGCTTTTAAACGAATATTGTGAGCATGCTCATGAAATGTATTTTGTTTGGCATGTGATGACTCGCATTACAGACTCCAAAGGCAGTGATCCTGCCTTAGCACGAGCGCCAAGTGGAGAACCTTCAACAGGAGATTCACCACGCTTCAAAGCTCGGTCAGCAGTTCGGATGCTTCTCGATTCAAAGCGAGAGAGTGGAGGATCCTCTGTTTTATCTGCGGTGGCCAGTGGTATTGTAAGTGGAAGCCAAGCTGATCTTCCTGGACCCTCTGAGATTTCACCGGTGAATAATAATTTATGGTTCGATGAAAATGTGGCAATCAAATTGGCACAATTTTTTTCTTAGTTTTTTTTGTAAAATTCCTTGATGAAATTAGGCTTGATTAATCTGGCTAAAATGTAGCAGTGTTGATGAAGTGCACTGTAATTGTATCTAAATTATTCAGACTTGTAGTAAACTCAATTGTCACATACTTTAGTTGTGAATATAACACATTATTCACCTTGATAATCAAAGTAATTTTAGAAATAATAGTTTTGGCACCCTGTAGAATATTTTAAATACCCACTTATTTGTATGATAAATCATTCCATGAAAATATGTTTTATAGGAAAATCCACCCTACTTTCCCTGATGACATGCTACATAGGCGCTTATGTAATTGCTAGTCCATTAGTTATTTTCAAGTTAATGTTATAAAATGGTAATTTTTAGTGCATATGAAAAAGTCACATTTAATATGCGCTTATTTAAGAGAACTTCTTTCTTTTTTTTACCTCTGCTCATGCTTGCTTTTTATCTCACTTAGAAAGTGGGTTGCATTAACCAGTAGCCGTATTGCCAGAGCATGGGTAGTTATTTCTATATAATAAATGACTAGAATCATGCAGATACAGGTACAACACCTATATCCCGGTAACCTTGATCCCTAAGTTCTGTCGTGCCATATTTTTCTAGTTAAATAAGATCATGTAATGATGGTAAAGATGAGTTCACAATTTAATTAGTGGCCATAGATAGGATCAGTTGAGAAAAGCATGACTTCAGATAGCTATAGCAGGCTAGATAGTTGAAAATAGGGCTAATTTAGGAATCAAAAATAATTTACTTTTAATTTTAGTATTGTCAGGTATGTCTGAAATTTTCAGTTATAGATATGAGAAATTGTAATGGGTAATGCAACATTTTACCATTTATATTTAGGTCCTGGTTTGTATAGTTATTTTATAACATTAGAGCAAAATATGGGAACTAGCATGTAAATATGAAGGTATGAGTTTTATTGGCTAAATCTTCTTAAAATATTCAGTGGTTCTGGATTTGGTTGTGACATTTTATTAAGAAATTTTATGGAGAAAAATTTAATATGCATGTAAAAGCTCTCTGATAAACTAAACAATGAATGCCAGTTATTTTCTGACTACAAGAGTATATTCAAGAAGTTTACAATTCTGTTCCAATTCAAATGAGTGACTGAAGCAAAGAAATGTTTGACTATGATACATGCTAGAAAGGAGTATAAGGACAAAATTAAATACAATTATTGAGACAGTATTGAATAAAATTATTAGGAAAATTTCAAAGAAATTTTCTGCATAACTCTGTCTCATATATTTTACTTATCATTAAGCCAAAGTAAGATGAAATGTTCTCTGATGCTCTAAAGTAGAGAAAAATTGTGAACAATGGAATTGGAAAAAAAGGCGTAGGTAGTTTATCCTTTCATCTCACATTCTCCATCTTAATTTTCAATACAATGGAAAACAAATCATTGTTTACTTTATATTTACTAATATAAAGTATTAGTGAGAAGCATGTAATGTAATCCTGTTGCACTTTGAAAAATTATTTCTTTTTGACATTATTCGGAATGCAGTCTATTCAAATATATATTATAGCATATGCAACCTAAGATGGTATACATACTTTAGCACTATGGGCTCTAATCTAGTTGGATTTTCATGTTTGGAACTCACTTACAATTAAATTTGTAATGCCTAATAACTGAACATTAAACTTTGAAATCATGATCAAAAGTCAAAATATCTAACATTGTGTACAATTGCATTTTTTTAAATTTGCGTATATTTATGTCAGAAGACATGTATAGCTAGCATATCTTTGCATTGAAAGCTTAACTGCATGCTTAGTATATAATTAAGTTTTAAATATTAGACAATTTTTCAGTGATGATGTTTTGGGTACTATCTTTTGCCATTTTCAAATTTTTCCCATGAACATGCCATGATAAATAAACTTGGTTGCTGCTCACTCTCCTTTTGGTAAATCCTTGATCACTAGGGAAATTTGCTTACTTATCTCTCTTAACTTCTTCCTTTCCTGTTATCTTAAGAGTAACCACTTCATGTAATTTCTCTAACATTTTGATTACATAATGAGCAGGCCTACAGCCCTATTGCTGATTTTTTGTCAAAGATCTTCTTTATGTCTCTGATTCTTATTACTCAGAGGTGCACACTTCAGCTGTTTTTTATAAGGTCTCCTACTTTCATCATGGCTTAGAAAGTGGTGTTCAGCGTAACCGGGTAAATATGTATGTACAATTTATAACTCAAAGAGAGGAATTCACATAATTAAAAACATTTTTTTATGCATCTTTAGTTTTCTAGCTCTGGATAATTTATCTTTTTGTCTTTTGTTGATGTTTCACATTCATTGCTGTTATTATTGGGATGAACTTTTTATTTAATTAATATTGGTAATGGAAGAACTTGATATATTATTCTGTACATATAGATGGGATAGTTTGGAAGCAGTTTCATGCCTTAATCTATGCACAGAAATATGGAATGCAGATCTGAAATATTCTATGCATTGCATTGTTGATTCCTAATCTCCCTATCCTTACCAAACCCTATTAGCATGCTGGTTTTGTCCTCATTGATTTACAGCTCATGCATTTTCCTCTAAAGCTTTTCCTGATATAAAACATATGTGTTTTGCTTATGAAGTTATTTTTAAGTTCCTAATTTTTTAAGTTGTTTCTCAGATAATTTGGAGAGTGCATTATCTACTTTGATAATTTTTTTTATCTCATGATAAACATTATCTTTGTTATCACAGCATATATATGGCTTTTCTCCCCCATTATGTAGCATACTGTTGTTGTGCTAGAAGCAAGTATGAGATGAAACTGTTTATGTTTATCCAATACCTTTTTCAATCTAAATTTGGCATCATAACATTTTTGGTGTATTACATTAATTCTTAAATACTGTCAAAATTCTTTTATCCCGCCTAATTTTGCCATTGTTACTCCTGATAATATTTTGGATCCCATCCCAGGAGTGATCAGTTAATTGATGTAAATAAATATTAATTTTCGTGACCTTGGAGTTAGTTTAATAAAGCTTATCAAATTCAGAGTAAGCTAGAGCTGTCAGCCCAAGATGACTAGTCCTATTTGTATGTGAAGCCATACCAGTTTCAACTCATTACTTTTTATATTCTACATGGTTAATAGATTGGGTCGGGCTTAGCTGAATGGTTCGAGCCCGGCCCAAGCAGCCCTCAATGCTATATTTGATTGCTCATTTATTTGAAATCATATGCTGCATTGCTGATGTTTGGCACCAATTGTCCATGGTAGATGATTGTAATGAATGAAGTTGGATTAATAGTTTGTCTTTTTCCTTCACTCATATTGAAACTATTTTCTCTACATACAGGCTTCATTGGAAGATGTGGCCAAAAGACGCCATGAAGCATCCCTTAGGCAACACTCCTTTTATCAGCTGCGAGTACACTTGAAGAGAGGTCATGACCTCGTGGCCAAAGACACAAGAGGTAAATTTTAATTCAAGTATGGTATTGTGAAGTAATGCCTATGTAATATTTTTTTGTATTCTGTGCACTGATTTTATTTTTTTTAATTCTCTTAACTAAGCAAACAAATTCAAGAACCTTTTGGAGCTAATAGAAAGATGATAATGTATTAGTTAGAATAATTACTCACATCTTCAAGTATGATAAACTTATCCTTGAATATGATTGTATTTTCTGGTGATGAAATGAATTAACAATCAAATTTTCCTTGAATGGGTAAATATGATAATACTGAATTAAAGCTTAGGTCATTCATTATTGTTTCAGTACTTTTAGGATTACAGTCAGGCAGGTTTGTTTGTATGAACTATGTATTATATTGATGAACTCACTCTTTAAACTCATTTATATTTTCATAGTTGATCACTGTGCTATATTTAATTTACACTGTGTGAAGAAGTCATTTGTGGACTGTTTTTTGTGTGAGTAGGAACCATCAGAACCTGTTTTAAGCCCACTCTTTTTCAGTGTATTTCCAAGTTTCTTAGATTGTGTATTCCTGAGTGTAATATTGAAAGAAAGATGTGTTTACCAGATGTATCTTTTAAGCACTTTATGTACTCTATCATATTTTGGTAATGGGGTGTAAAGAAAAGTGTGACGAAAAGAGAGGAATGTGAAAATGTGTTGTTTATTATGTCCCAAGACTCTTAAGAAGTGCAAGATGTTTAAATGATTAATGAGAATATGGTAATTTCCTAAACTTCTAATTGTATTAATTGAAGAAATGTAGCACCTGTATGATACATCTGTAGTCTTACTGCTGAAAGAAAAAAGTATAATTTTTGAAATTAAAAGAAAACTAAAAAATTGAAGCTGTTGGAAAACACACTGGGAACTAGGAATGCTGGTAGGTAGCTTGCATGACATCACTGGGACCAAGCAAACGTGTAAACAGCTAAGTTTTAGTCCCTCACCATTGTAAAATACACAATGAAGATTTTAACTGAAGACTTAAAAAGCCAAATAACATCCTCCAAGGTAGGACACAAGGTGCTTTAATGATTTGATTTTTTCAGTGAGGTTATTTAAGAAGTGAATATTCATCCTCAGTTCTATTTTCTAGTTTTTCCTCAAACTTTTAAGCATATTTGTATGCACTATACACATTCCTAGAATCTTTTTCTGCCAGGTAATAGGAGGCCAAGATTGTTTGGAAATTAATGAAGCCCAAATAGCAATAGACAAAATGCAGATAACTGCAGCTCTGAACTTCTGAATTATAATTTCAATTTATGTTGTGCATTCACCCAGACATACTTCTCAGATATCTACAGTTAATGTATGTATGTGCATATTTCACTCACTCATTGACTCAGTCACTCCTCTTAAAAGGTCTTTGAAAAATAATATCCTGCCAGATAAGCATATTAGGTGACTTCTTATACATTCACCTCTTCTGTAAAAACTTGCTTGATCCACCCATGTACTCACCATATGTATATACTTGGCAATTTTTGTTTTCAGAACTGGTAAATTATAACTCAAGCCTTGTTCTCCATATCTGTCTTTACAGTATGATAATCCAGTACAATGGTAGAAGTTAGCAACAAGAATGTTTTTAGATGGCTATTTATCAGTATGCCTGTATCTCCAGTTTATTTCCTAGGCAAACTCATTAATTAGAGATTGACCATTACTAGCCCCAAGTTTTTGACATATTATATGACAAATGTATATTGGTCTTCCTGATCTAGAAAATTTTGTTTGGTCGAATTAATTTAAAAAAATTACATGTCAAATTAATGAGATGAAAATGGTAGTAAATATGAGTTGAAAGGTGTTATTTACTTTTAAGTGTATAATATCCTTTTTATTTACTAATATTTGGAGGGTTAGAGTATCTTTTGTGTAATATCATGATTCCTCTTACCTATTTGTTGAATAATTTTATAGCAGAGCAAATGGCTGGGTCAAGTATACACAAGCAGTCTTGAAGTTCAACCCTTAGCAGTAAACCTAGTGACCCAGTGCTGCCCATCTCCCCTTAGCCCATTAATGGATCTCATTTTGTTTTCTCGTCATAAATGAGTGGAGGCACCTTCTTCTGTTATGACAAATAAGATATATACAGCTTATTAATACTTTTTTGTCCTGCAGTATCACTAGAAAACCTTCAGTGAACCCCAAATAAACTACCAGTATTATTGAATAAAAGAACAGAGACTCTTTTTTGCTGCTGTACGACCCCTTTTAACATCAGTTTCATTAGGCTACGTCTGCATATCTTTATTCATTATCAAATTGACCATTACCTATGAAAAAAATGGCCTAAATATTAACTTGAGCGTTAACTCTTACTTTACTCAAAATGGAAACTTTTATTATTTGCATGGAGTGAATACCTCCATCTTTTGCAATGCATTCCACTAATCCAATTCAATGCTTTTCAGTATAAGAAATCATCCTGTTATTGCAAAGTGAAAAATGGAATCATGTAGCTTGTACTAAAGTATTTTGTACAAAATAAATATAGTCTTTGTTATCCCTTGCGGAGGCTTACAATCTTATCTGCTTTGTCCATCACCCTGCGATTAGTGCCACATATCATGGAACTTATGTTACCTCTCAAAAACTGTTGTACAGAATAAGCATTATTCTTTCAATGATTTTATTATAATGGTTTACTTTTCAGTATCAAAAAGAAAATGTCACAACTTTGCCCCATTCTGCAATTGTGGTAATTGTGGCTTGTGTGTCACAAAAACGCATCAAATTATTCTCTGTCTTAATATCTGACCGTCTATTCTAAAAAATCGGTTGAGCAAGACTTTTTTCTACTTAATGAGTACCCGCCATTCTCTTTGGAAGATTTTACTCTCTGTTTCCCATTATCCCTTTGTTCCCAAAAATATCTAAAATCTTTTCAGCTGCATAATGTGCTGCTATGTAAATATTAAATAAAATTTCATTCCATTCTCCCAGAAATGACAAACTTTTGTTTAAAACTGCTTTTTATGAGCATGAACATTTCATACCATTCATAGAAAGAATTGTTGTACAGTTTACTGTAAGGTGGACATGGAGCATGTGACCAATGTAGGAGGAGGCTGGATTGTTACCCATCGTTCTAACCCTTCCAAAATAAAAATCAAGCCTGTAAAATTGGTTTAAAAAATTTGCTTTATGCCAAGAACTTACACAAGGTGTGCTTTTAGAGAAATGCCCCTAAGTCAATCCAATATCCACATTTTTGTACGTGCAGGTAAAATAATATGCTGCTAAAAGTTATGTGTATAGGTGTATACAGTATGTTAGAAAAGCAATGGTAAATACTCGAAGGGGTCATGGATTTTGCAATTGCAAACTTTTTTCTTCCTTGCAATATTTCCAAAACTCTGTTATTAGGGATTTATAGTAGTGACATTCAAAGAAACATGTTAGCAAACAAGAAAATGGTCCATTGTTTCCATAAACATGTAGATTAAAGGCTGAAATCTTTTAATACCATTAAGCAAATGCACATCTTTAATTAATGTCATTTTCTATTAATATGGCTTAAATTTTTTGAATGAGGCCCCAGAATTCTTCAAAATTTCTTTGATGAAAATGAAGTGTTCTCCTTGGGACCTAGCACATTTAGCCTAGCGTTCCACTTTTCAAAACAATTGGCAGAGTCCTTTTTCAGAATGATCATCAGCTGTCTCAGCACATTCTATTTTATCTCATCAACATCAAGAATTACATTGTGCAGTTGCAGGAGCCTTGCTCCAAGCCACAAACAATGACCCAGGTTTTCTGAAAAAGGTCATTACTGGAGATCAGTCATGAGTCTACAGATATGACCCAGAAAAAAGTTAAAGTCTCCTCAAGATTAAGAAGAATGCAACAAGGCAGCTAATGACCATTCTGAAAAAAGACTTTTGAATAGTGGAAGAGAGGCTGGGATCAGTGGGTGAGGTGCCAAGGGGAGTAATTTGTAGGGGACTAAAGCCTCATTGTTTTAGGTAGGCTATTTTTCTCAAAATATAGTATGGTTGGATAGTTTCCAGACAGACCTTGTAATATTTTGGATTGTCCTGTTTTCTGAGTGTTTATTCATCTTCTCCCCTTCCATTACTTAGATAATATTTTGAATTGTCCTGTTTTCTGAGTGTTTATTCATCTTCTCCCCTTCCATTACTTAGATAATATTTTGAATTGTCCTGTTTTCTGAGTGTTTATTCATCTTCTCCCCTTCCATAACTTAGATAATCAAGAGGTCACTTGATTAAAACCTTTCTTTCAAACTGCCTAGATTTTATTCACCACTTATATGTTTTACTGCTAATTCATCTATTTACATTGATTATTGAATGTGAAATCTGCCTTTTTGAGTGTATATTTTTGCTAACATTTCCATCCTATTATATCATTGTAATTTCATTTTTTCAAATTCAGTGGTTCAATTCAGATTAATCCCAAAATTTGTCTTTCTAGTTTACAGGTTTAATTTTTTCCTCTTAGCTATGTGTGCAGAATATTTATATTTATGACTAATTTACTTCTTTCTTTTTCTCTAAAATCATTTTTAGGCACTAGTGATCCCTATGTGAAGTTCAAAGTAGGAGGTCGTCTTCTGTACAAATCTAAGACCATATACCGTGACCTGAATCCTACTTGGGATGAAAGCTTTGTTTTGCCTATTGAAGACCCCTTTCAGCCAATTCATGTTAAGGTATGTATTTTAATATACATTTATATTTTTTAATGAATGTCCATGAATATATTGACATTACTTATATCTTTAAGCATGGCTTTAGTGTGTTAAATATCCTTTATTATTAATTGGGTATATTGATATCATAATCATTTACTGTATTATTTTTTCTCTGTCCTTGTTGTAAATACTTTTCAATAACTTAAATTTACTTGTAGTTTTACCTTTAAGAAATTGAGGTCGAATTTTCATGGCTCTTCTCAATTAGTAGCATATGATTCCTTGAAATTTTCAGTCAGTGAATATTATATGATGATAAGGGAACATGGTATGGGAGAGAGTGATACATATGGTCAAAGTTGAGAAGAGTACAGAAAAATTAGTAATTAAGCTCAGTTGGGGATACTTTTCTAAATTTCTAATCAGTTACAAGTATCATTTGCATTTTTTAAAGTAACTAGCCACTTTAAAAATAAAATTGGATCGTCAAATGTGTGAAATGGCTGAGTAGTTGATGTATCAATAACAAATCAAGGTTTGATTGTAAATTTATCTTCTGTCATCTTTTTTTGCAATTTAATCATTTGTTATCCTGATTAGTTTTAAAATTACAACTGTAAATCTATAATGTGGTATGAATAGCTATAATATATGCTTTCCTCGCAAAATAACATGCTGAATGACCATAAAAAAATTAATATCATTCATAATCATTAGGGGAGGCGACCATTTGGGCCATTAGGGATAGATGGGAAATTTGTTATTGGTAGGATGTTCTGGGAATGGAGGAAGTGTGAAGAGAAACCTGCATGTTACATTAGCCTTTGCTTAATGAGAGGTGCCTAGGAGTCCACAATTTAACGTCCCATTTGACGGATGGCATACTCACTGAAAGGGCTTTCCACAATGCCTAAATTAGGGGTCTGGATACCACTGAAAAATCTTGCTACCACTGAGATTCGAACCCAGATCTCAGTCTCATAAAAATTCTTAGAAAATATTTTGGGCAGCAGATTAATTAGGCCAAAGGAGGGGAATATACATTAGTCAATTAATAAGTCCGTGGGAAAAATTAGAAAAACAAATTATTGTGAGTAGAATATTTAAAAAATTTTCAATTTAATCTCCTCTTAGCATGATACACTTTTCCCAGTGTTTCTCCCAGCTTTTTTAAGCCATCCGAAAATTAGGATTTGGGAAGGTCCTCAAAATAGGCAATTGTGTTAGTGATGATCTCCTTGTTTTAGATTTTTTTCTTCCACTATTTTTCATGAAAACTTGAAAACACTGTACTTTGTGATACAGGGTTCATCCGGAAAATAAGTGTACTGAGCTCAGGAAAAAAAAATTATTACACTTTTACATATCTTAAGCTAATATTCCTCAAAATAGGACCCTTGTGAGTCGATACACTTGTTCCAGCGGCGTTCCCATTCCTGGAACGCTCCCGCAAAGGCATCATCGGGAACCTCTCGAAGACTCGTCGTCGACCTCTTCTCTGCCCTCCATGAACATCTTGTGCCACCGAAAGATCATGTTTCTGGACATGGCTGACTCCCCGTAAGCCTGGTTAATCATACCGACAGTTTCGGTAGACGATTTCCCAAGCTTTACCGCAAATTTGATGGAATAATGCTGCTCCAAAAACTCCGGCATCGCATTCCGTGACGTGGGTCGAGCGTGGAGGTTCGCGTTAACAGAGCTCCTCACTACACCACAGCTCAGAGCCGACTGCCTTTTTCAGCGTCGCTTGCCAACATACCCCCCTCCAATCGCAGCCCGTCAGAGCGGTGCTGGGCGCGCCTGGAGCGGCGTGCCCAGCCCAGGAGTCAGTACACTTATTTTCCGGACCATATTTCCATTATTTTGCCAATTTTGTCAATCTCTTAAAACTATATCATGGATTTTGTCAATCACTATGGAGGAAGTCACTTCCAATGGACATTCTGAACAATATTAATTATTTGTGCAATAATGACCACATCTAAACTTATTTACCTAATTGTTAGCAGTTGCAAAGACGGGAGCAGATGTGCCATGGTCTTCATCCAATTTGACTTTGATATCTTACAGTGTTGAGCCTTTCAAATAGAAGTTTTTAATCACTGGACAGGACTAATGTTTTCCTGTTTTTCTAAAAAAAACAAAGTTCTAAAGCGAAATTATCCAAGGGATATTGCTGAAACCTAAACTGCAGAGTATTGATAACCTTAAGCAAACCCTTTTCTATATTATGAATGCCATCTCTTGGATTTTCCATGGATTTATTGAGTGACCCACATATGTGGGGGTATCGTTTTTAAGTAATTAGTACCAAGAAATAACCAAGATATCTGGATAAAATTTATTCTGCATATTATTTGATCCTAATGTACATAATGTTGTAAATTAAAATTATTAATGCTGATTTGTTTTGACCAAGGAAGCTGGAGATTGAAGTAACTGACAGTATGTAAGTGATGAGATAAGATGTGATTCAGTTCCTTATTGAAAAGGTTACAGTGTCTGGCAAATCCGCTGATGTGGAAATGTTGATGTTATTCAGAAATTTTTACTGTTAATGGAAATTTGATGAGCATATGATGAAAGCTCATCATGTTCATCAGTTGTGAGGTGAAAAAGGAATTATCAAAACTGGGCACATGTCCCTCACAGATGATTCAAGAAGTGGAAGACCGTTATTCCAATGCTGCCACAGTAAAGAAAGTGGAGGACCTTATCCTATTAGATGAAAGAGCAACCATCCAAATGATGATGTATGAGACTTATCTTAAGTACAGCAGTGTGTGGAAAATTATTCACAAAGAATTGCATATGTCAAAGTTGTCATCACCTTGGGTTCCACAACCATTGATTCCTTTTCAGCAGAAAGCATGGCATGACCTGTTATTGCAACCACACCACAATTAAAGCAATGTAGCTGTGAAATTTTGTTACATCCACCCTATTGTTCCATTCTCGCCCCAAGCATCCTTTTCTTATGCCCAGAACTCAAAAAAACCATTGCAGGGTCAGAGATTTGGCTACACAAATGAGGTCATTCAAGAGGTGGAACATTGTTGAAAATAAAATCAGCTAAGTTTATGATGATGGCTTTTGGGAGGTCAAGAAACGCTGGGAGAAATGTATAACTCTGGATGGTGAAGTCTCAAGAATATTAAATAAAAATCAAGTCTCTATCTTGATTATTTTCTAGTAATTAAATGCTTATGATAACCTCCCTGTATGTCTGTAGCGGCAAAATTAAATGAATATAACTGTACCTATGTGTGTTCTATGTTATGCAGTGGCCATTTTATACATTGTTACACCTACTCATAATGGGGCCTTTTATTTCACTGTTTCACATCCAAGTGTGTTATGCATGAAAGTAATATAGATGTTTTAGATATGAATCAAAATGGTATTTGATTCACTTGAAATAGAAATTATTCATGCTATGCATTTTAGTAATAAAATAGCTGTTAAATGGCTTCCCTGTTCAGTTTTACCAGCCCCTGATTAAAAAAGCAGGAGCATTCAGTGCTGACCACCAATCATGATAATCTTAATGTATACCAAATAATTATTACTATCCTTACCTGTGTAGTCTGATTCATGTAGTTGTTTAAAATAAGATGCCTATCTCACCATTCTACCTCTGCTTCATGTTGTATTTCCTTTCTCCAATCTCGTCAAATATCTCCTTGGAATCATAAAGTGGAAACAGATCCTATAGTGTTTATTCCATTTAAAAAAAACATTGCCCTATTTTCAATCCTTTTGTAATGATTCTGCTACCCTATAAATAATTTAGTGTAGTGAAAAATTGGATTCATTAAAGTGTGTTATTTAATATTTATTAGCATGTAATTGAATGTACATGTATTCATTAATTGTGCTAAAACCTGATATGTATTCTTTTGCTTTAGGTTTTTGATTATGATTGGGGGCTTCAGGATGACTTCATGGGCTCTGCTTACCTTGATCTCACCACACTTGAATTCAATAAGTAAGTCTGACCCATATCTTTATGTCTACTTATTTGGTTTTCTACGAGTTACTTTCTTGAAACTACAATTAGGAGTGATATATATTTTTATGTACTTACTTCTGCCTCTGGTGTTCTTGAACTGAAATTCTCATTAGAAAGGTAATGAAAAGGAACAGTAAGATCGCAATTAATGTCTAGGAACTTAAACAGCTCAAGTTGGGTATGTCTTTGAAGCTAAGATATATTTGCATTAAATGTTTAAAATAATGAGGTCAGTTTTGTAAGACAATTAAAAGAAAATAATTCCTGCTAACCAGTTCGATACCTGTCTCAAATATCACTCACATTCTAAAATTACCATAGAAAGTTATATTTGGAAAATGTCTTTTAGTGCTAAGTGTGTGAAATTTATAATTATACTCTCAATTGAAAGTATAGAACAAGGAGCAGCACTCAACCCAAAGTTGAGAGAGTGAGATTTTAAACTTGGGCTGATATTGAAGAGATTGTGGAATAAATTGAAAGGGAAATTTATTTAAGTTAAAAATCATGTAGGCATAAACTTTTGTCCGCATGCTTTTCTGTCAAATTTCGTCATTAAGTCAAAATCAATTCATCATTAGTCAATCAAATAGTTTTTCCAATTTTACTGTAAATAATGCATGCTGTGCCATGAAGTGAATTAATGAATTTGAATGAATCATTTCGAAACAAGTCAACCCTTAAGAGCTTTTGGGTTGCAGAATTGTCAGGATACATGCATTATTTTCTGAGCTGGAAAGATTTAAACATCAGCTGCGCTTCAAATTTTCGTGGAGATAATTTCTTGTATGCATTGTATTGCATCCAGGTTCTGACAACAATAACTTGGATAGCAGGTACACATTTTAATCATTCAGTGCAATGTTATTATTTATTTGCCATTGAGGAAATAGGAGAAGTATACTTGTAGGTTGGAGACTTTTGAGATACGGATATGGAAATTAATGCAAAAAATTAAATGCATGAAATGAGAAATAAACTCACCACTTGTTGGGGAAGATAGGTCTTTGGGAGAAATTTGAAGAAGGTAGAACAGTGAATGTAGGAGATATTGAGAGAGAGAGTAAGCTGCTGAAGACTGATACAGGGGAGAATGTTGCATGAGTGAATTAGAGGGAGGAAGTAGGAATTATGGCATGGATTCAGGGAGATAGGAAGTATTAAGAGCTAAAAAGTTCTTTATTGGAATAATATTATGCAGTGCAGTGTAATGTTGTTAGGCAAGGGCATTTAGTAGTGAAATTTTGTGCAAAACTGTTAGTTAGTTAAAACTGGTTAAAAGTACTGATCTTGCAAATAGAAAATGGTGATAAGGTAATGGGACATTTGTAGTTTGACCCTCAATTTTTACACCCAGGCAGATGGTCTAGCTATGAGTTCCCCTTGTTTCCCCCCTCCTAGCTTAAATCTTCTTTGATTCTTAAGAAGAACATCTGTTCAATACTGTCCATAAACACGTGAAAAATATGGTTTATTGGTGCCACTATGTTTATATTCTATGCCTGTGGTCTGGTTCAATTCACCAGTTAGACTCCTTCCACAATTACCTGGACCCAATCCATCCAAGTATTTCTTTCTCCATAGATAAATAGTCAAGGACACAGTTAAATTTATAAATCTGTCAATTGCCAAAAAAGAAAATAGACATGAGTTCTCAATTTGCTGAAAACCTGTTTTTACGGATCATATAATTTCCAATGGTTCCATCCGTACTTTTTTCTCACAAATATGCAGCCCTCCACACAATGATCCATCGGCTTCTACCTCTTTACTCCACAAATTTCAACAAAGAACTTAGGACAATGATGAATATAGCCACCAGCAATGGATACGACTCAAACTTAGTTGAAAACATACTTCAGAAGAAGCAAAAGCAATGGTCATAAGTAGAATTTCCTCCTCTCAGTCCGCAACATCTAAAGACTTCAAGTGGTGTTCAATCCCATTTCTATAAGATATTTCCCGTAAAATTTCCAATCACCTTCCAACTGTACTGAATGTGGCCTTTTACCCACCCCTTACTCTTTGCAAACTCATAGCTAATGGCATAGACAAACAGGAAATACTTTTTATATCAGGCATCAATAAACTAAAATGGAATAATTGCAACACCTCTTTTGATGGTCAAACTGGGAGGAATTTCAAGACATGAACCAAAGAAAATACCAGATGTCTCAAAAATCAAAACTCCAATTACCTTCTTTTCAACACACCCAATAGATTAAACACAATAGTAATTTTGTTTCCAAAATACTTCATATCCTCTAAAGGATTAAAAATGGACACTCTTGAGAAAATTGAGATGAGAAGGCACTTGGCAGAACCCAGTGATTCTTTGTAATGAGCAATCATATTGTTATCCCTCTTTCCATGAAAGTGACCTTGAGGGAAAACAAATCTAACCGTTTTACATACCAATTTGCCCGGACCCCTCCTATGCCTCTAACCCCAACCCATGCCACATCATATCCAAGGCACCACTGCCTTTTCCCTTCCCTTACCCAAATAACCTCCACCTTCAACTTCCCATCCTCCCTCTCCCTCCTACATAGCCACCCCCTCCCCTTCATCCTAAGCATATATATTCAACTGCTGCATGCGAATGAAAAATGTACCTGATGATGCCCCAAATCAGTGAAACGTGTTGTATCCTAAAATAAAGTCTGTGAAAAGAGCAATATCTTTTAATATGGATATCACACAATTCCTGGAAGTGAAGCCTGAAACCATAAAGTATAGCTATGGCACTTTTTTGATGTCGTCAGTGACACAAATATAAAAATACTGACAAATTCAATTTACTGCAATTATGATGCCAAATATTTCTGCTTCATGGAAGCCAATAGCCACTCAAATAAATCATTTTAATTTCTAACTGTAAATTTTACATTGAAATATTTTCATAGAAAAACTTATTCAAACTACAGCCACTTAGAATGAAAAAGCAACAACGTTTTCACCTGGTGAAAATTTCCATATAGGCCTCGGACATAATGCAACAACCCAGTATGAATCATGTTGAAACAGAAAATGTGGGTGACTCTAGGCAAATATGGAGTATTTACGTATTCTATTTAATTCAGCATTTTTGCTCTTTTTTGGATAATGCTGCTGGTTATGAACTATGTTAATTTCTCATCCCTCTCTTGTCTTGACATCAATGCGAACTCTGTTTGTGTCAGTGCATAATGTAATAAATGGCCATAACTAGAGAGCTTTCTAATGGGAGCCTTGCTCTAGGATATTTTATTATGGGACCTCAACAATTTCGGAGGAACCAAATAATAGCATTGAGATTTATGGAAAACCAGGGAAAAATAAATGAATAAATTCAAAAGACATTGATAGCAGAAGGCTGTAGGACAGTTTTCATGTACTACACTCATAAGAGTGTAGAACATGAAAAGACAGGCCCTACGATTGAATTTGCATCTACATTAATATGTATCAAGTGTATTTTCATTTACAAATAAGAATGTTCATGGAAATGCTGACAGATGCAAAAAATATGAAAACTGAGTATCAAAAGCGTGACCAAATAAAAATATAGAACAAATATGAAAATTGACTCATTTATTTTGCAATTTTCAGTGGTGCAACTAAGTTTTTTTGGTTAAAGAAAGGAAGTCAGAAAATAGCCTGTAGTCTAGCCTCGATTCATTCTTTCCTTCCATCAAGAATAATGGTGGTGCCACTGAGCATTTCAAAATATGTGTTAGTATTTGTTTTTTTACTGTGTTTTGATTCGACCACATATTTGCTACTTGTAGTTTTTTATTGTATTGCTTGTACTAATAGTTGTAAATTTTGATCCCATTTAAGCAAAAAATATAATTATAAAATGTGATGTACGTATAAATAGTAAGAAGAATCCTTTATAGAACTATCACTAAAGTATTCTAGAAACATTTTCACCAGCAGAGGGTAACCTTCTTATTGCTTTAAGGTTTTTTCCAAAGAATATTTTGATGTTGTATCCAAGACAAAATAGCACTCCAAAAAATATAGATTTTATAAGTAATTCGTATAGATTGGTTGTACATTGAATTTTAAACAATGACTTTTTGGTTTCAGAGCAACAGAAATCACTCTTTCACTAAGTGAAGCAGGAAAAACACCATCGAACAAATACATGGGGACTTTGTCTCTCACTGTTACTCTCATACCACGCACCCAGGAAGACAAGGACCAAGTAAGTACAGCATTTTTTGTATATTGCTATTAATCGGAAAGTCAGAGTTGAATTTAAAATTAAGACAGTTCCTTGGCTATTATAGTGTTGTATCGAGTAATATGGGAATTAAAATTGATGATGACCCATCACTTTGTTCAAATCAACCAAATTAATAGTTATAGGTTTAGAAAAGTTGTGTATTTTTCTAAATAGGAATAACTTATGCATGCATGAGATATATATTATAGATTATAAATAATAGTTTTCTGTTATAGATGCTCAACAGTTTAGAAATGAAAATCTATGTAAAATTCTCTACTATAAAAATCCATAAAATGTGTGCATCCTGGTCAATAAATTTATAATTTTATGGGAAAAACACTACGTAATTATTATCATCAGGATAAAATTATTTGTTCAGGATCAATTTATGTATGATGTGGCTACCACATATTGAATTTTTAGAAATTACATTATTTTTGGCATGGACCATTTGTGTTGTCATATAAAAAATCAATGTAAAAATTTTTCCAACTTCCTATATTGTGTTCAAATTCATGTTTTTCCTTTTTTTTTGAGAAACAGAATTGTCTAAATTTTTTTCGTACATGTATAATGTATTTTCTTAAATGAAAAATCAAAGCTTAAGTATATCTCACTTTTATATCCTAGTATATAGACCTTTTCCCTAAAACTTCAACTGCTTATGCATTTTACTGTTAATAAAATTTGGTGACTCCTTAGTAATAAATTCTCTTATTACGTACATTGAAATCATAGTGAATGTGAACATTAGCAAAATTGGAAGTCACCTCATAAGTTGATGCGAAAGCTAGGTACTTTCATGGATAAATTTTTTCATGTAACTTAAGTATAAAGTATAAGTATTTGTGAAGCAAAAAAGATTGTAGCTGCTAAAAAACCAAAAACCATGTAATATGGAAAATTTTGATTGGAATACAAATTAATGATGCAACATGAGAATAAATTATTCTATGAATCAGTTAAGATAATTATTTGATGAAATGCAAAGGCAGCTTTATGGGAGTTATACCATTATTAAGGATAGATTTGGCATCGCTTGGTTAGGCTTTAATGGCTTTTTAGCCAATTTGATTGTTTGATGGATTTTATGGTAAAATTAAACATTACATGAACTTTTCCATAATTTGCACTGTGATTCTAAAACATCTTCATATCAACCATATTGTCAGAGACATTGCCAATTTTTGGCAAAAATTCCTTTTTGCTATTCAAGGCGAGCAGGATTGATCCCATGCTGAGAAAAATTACTTAACATTGACATTTGCGAAAGCTGAATTTTCAGGAAACCTTTATTATCACTATTATTTATATATGCTAATGGTGGCAAAAGTTCCTCACAATTGGATGACTTTTAATGGAAAGAGCATATAGTCCAGAACCAAGTCATATTCAAGTTTGTGTGTGGGTCTCTGGTTCAAATCTGAGTAGGTATCTTAGTGTTCAGCCTACCCAAGATATGCGATTTTCTGCTTTTCTAGTAATTTTAGAGATCAACTGTGGCAAAGAAGGAAATCGTGTGTATTTAAAACGTAAATTCACTGTTTCATCTGCAGTGTGACCTTATAGCAGATGAAACTATGAGTGAGGATTCCCTAGATCTCACTAAATAGATATTTATATTGAGCGATGACTAGAAAATGGCTATTTTATTATGAAGAGCAGAGAAGTTCCATGCAATAATTCCTCAGTTCATGTCTTTTACGAGATAAATGTCATGAAAGGTTGATAGCAATCAGAACAAGGAGCACTTTAAATATATTTCGGACGTCTTTGTTACTCAGAAGGATAGCTGCTTTTCGCTATCATATGGTATATTTAAAAACGGCTATATTGAGGGGTTAGAATGGACGTAATATAGAAAGGGGAGCTCATTATAACTGGGACAACGTAATACATGCACTTAACATAATGATGTGTTGCTATTCAACGCCAATGTTGGGTTGCCGCTCGCCGTATTCACTGTTGTCTCCACGGCAGGGCTAATCACGCACGTTCGTTTCACCCGAGTTTCCGTGATACGCTTCGAACCTACTCACTAGGCCCTTCACGCTTTGTGTATTGACGCTCTAAATGACGCTCGCCTCATTAAACGCCGGTTGTCTCTCGTGAAGCCTGAGCGAAAATGGCCGCCTATCATCCGTTTAAATTGCAGAGAATCCTTGACTCGCTGCTGGATGTACCAGATATGAATTAGTAATTTCAAATCTGAGAGACGCTCGGGCCAAACCATAAGCAGTCGACCGCGCACCCAGTGCTCCTGTGGCTGTAGACACCACTCCCCTTCCACTCAACTAGAGTGGAACACTCCCTTTCCCTGCTCACTCCTCTGGTGGATGCTCGGTCGTACTCCCTAATGCCCTCCTTATCTACCTCATTCAATGAGAATGGATTGTATTCGTGTTTGGTCAAATCCTCCTCTTGCTCTTCGGGTCAATGGGATCACCCAGTGGACGCGAATCTCCTCGTCTTTAGTTTTTAGCGGTGGGATCACGTGCTTCTCTCTCGGATATATCGGTGTTCCGTACGTGCCCCATTTAATTATTTCCATCGTTAGCTCGATTATGTGCGTTCATTTTACGTTAATCAATCTTGGGGCTCTCAGAGGAGTTATTGGCGTGTAGATGTCTCATTGTAGCGTCAATGTGTTAGTCACGAGTGCTCTGTCCCGTCAAATCAGAAGCCATCAGTCATCATTAGCGGAGCCAGTGTTTGTGAGATGGATGTATGATTGAGGAGAATGGCGGCGGCTTTTGCTCTCTCGATGCGGTATTTGATGTTTTTTTCCAAATCCATTCGGCGCACCACATTCGAATGGAGTGAAACTTAAGTTTTGTGTATCCATTTCAAGTCCTTGATTATTTTCTTCGTGGCTTAGCGATAATACGTACAGCCAGAAGAGGAAATATTTTCAATTGAATGGACGAGGCTGACTGCGCTGTCAATGTCAAGTTAATTTTAAACTCTCACACATCAGAATACACAGTGTTCAATTATTTCTTATTTGATTGCATCCACTTCGTGGTGGTATGCGTCGACGAAGTGATAATTTCCATTAGCCCTAGGGCCCGAATGCAGTGTCGAGCGGTTTTAAAGGGAAGCATATGGTTCCGTGCCGTCTGGGGAAATGATGGTTTTAAATGTTGGCGTCGACTGAGCTTCGATCAGTGATATTCACCTTCCTCGGAGCCACCCTTCTCTTTCGCGCATTGAGGATCGTATGGTCCCTCTCACTGCATTCATTCGAATGTCTGTGGACTACAGGGGGTATTCATCGTAATAGACATTTCCTTCTGCCTATGCTTTCGTTTCTCATGCGCGTTCATCCGTGGGGAGAAGATTTAAATTTTAGGAGGTAGCGATGCGTGTTGTATCTGGGTGCGCTGCTGGAGTGTGAGGCCGCCACTCCTCAACAAATGTCAATCGAAACAAATTGGCCTGACCTTAACCTGTAACATTTCGATTGATCTCACAGTTCACTAGATATGTAGATTTACATGAAATTTTGAATTATTTTGCTCTCTTATAGCGCATTAACATCTTATACCAAATAAACGAATTTTGATTGGCCTGTCCGTGCGCGTCGAATGAAGTAGTGCACGCATTAAGGCTAGGTTTTACAATGTCTCGTTAAACTGAAGGTTAATTTTATTCCCCGGTTAAGGTCAAAACTCAGTTTTATGACCGCTAGTTAAATTCAAAACAGTCCAAGAACCGACAGATGATGTGACAACGGTTACACTGTTCACATTCACTAATGAGCGAGTAGTCTTATTTGTTTATAAAATCGGACTTGATGGTAATCTCCATGTTAAGTTAATTTTCACATTAACTAACCATTAGATTTAACCAGACATTAGAAAAACTGGCCTAAATATCTTAAACACCGCGGTGGAGTTTAGACGAGCCTCTTTGAAGAAAGCAGTCAAGTGTCACGTATCCATTTAGAGGGGAGAATATTTTTGATTTTATCATTTGACTCTTCTTGATCAGCTGATTTAGCCTGTTTCCAGAGGAAAAATTGATTTAGTGTAAGAGAAAAATGAATGGTAAAGGAGATCGTAGTGACCCAAAATTTGGACCAAGTCGATACATGAAATTCGTAAAACTCATAACTTTTTCTAGAAGTTATTGCCGACTCCTGAAATGAGATAAGGCGAGTCAATTCCAATTATTTCGATTCAAACTGCATAAGATCATGTTGAAGAGCACACCATGGAAAGTTTTTACATAAATAGTTTGCTACTCCGCCTATTACCCATATGACAGTCAACTAGGAATGCTGCTACATTTTAGTTTTAACTGAAGAATTAAAATCATCGCCTTCCGTTCTGGTGTCTTCGTTTTATTTTCATTGATTCGCGCATACATGCCTCGCGAGTTAAGGCTTCTTTCATTGGGACAAGGAAGACGTGCCATCTCTGTGATGTGATGATAGGTTCCGAGAAAAATATGTTTTGCGCTCTCTCTTCAGGCGACCGGCGGTATTTTCTCCGTCTGCCGCGGAGCAAAGGCTCAACTTCCTCCACGCCGCGAGTGGCGGGAGGCAGTTTCAAGGCTGCATCGCGAGAGAGAGAGAGAGCATTGGTGGAGGCCACGTCTTAGTCGTGGTCGAGTGCGTCTCTGAACTTCCAATCTGGCCCCAACTCTCAAAAGGGTTGGCGTCTCGTTCTCGGCTTATCCATGCGTTCCGCTTGAATTACTGCCAAACCGTTTTCCATTAATATTCCGCGGGGCTCCCTGGGTGGGAACAAAAAGGGTGATTGATTCGGAGTCGCTTCATGCTCCATCGCTTTTTATAAAACCTCACGCCTGCTTCCGTTCGCGAAATTGGGTCCATTCTCGTCGATATCTGTATTTATTATTACAAAGGTGTGGTGAGTGCTAAGCCCTGCTGACGGCATTTCATCGGCGTAGTATACCTGTATATCGTTCATGTGATTCTGGGTCCGGCGACTCGGCAAATGAAGAGGGTAAGGAAATCCTTTTTACGTCAATGGCATTAGTGTCATTTGTGCAAATTCTCTTGAAATTTGTACATGATGAGAATCTTCAACTTGCATATCTATGCTATTAAAGAGAACTCGCGTTTCTACTATATCCATTCGTCTAAATGACAAAGAATAGTGTAAAAAATAATCATTTATGTAAATTAGTATTTTTCGGTGTTAAATAATGAAATTTTGCTTCCATGGGTAAATTAAAATTACATAACTTTGATAAAATCACTGTGGCCGATCGCACCTAAATAATGCACCTTATCTGGCAACTTATTGAAGCTTACATTCAAGTATTTGGAGAGGCGAGCAATATTAAATGAAAGGAGTTCTCTTTTTGAGAGGAAGCAGAAGGTGGGTCATGTAGTGTGTATGGGGCTCGGTAATAGGAAGGGAGGGTATGCTTGCACCTTCCCTCTGCATTCTCCTCACCTCTTATGATCACAGTGGGCATGCACCCCATCAAATAAAAACTTTTTCCTTCTTTTCTCGCAGCCCCTTATTATGGAATTACATTGAAGTTAAAAAATTGTCAGATGCGAGGTCTCAATAAGGCGAAGTCTGTCACAGAGTATCCTAAACACGTGGATTCTTTAGACATAATTTTGTCGGTGCTGATCTAGCATTATTTACCAAAATCCGGTCTAACGGTCAGGACATATTTAAACTTATGACTCCTAAAAGGGAATAGTCGAATGTGATTCCCACCGATAATAAAATATAGGTGTGTCGTGATACACATAGGGAAAAATCTTCTCATGCTAGCTTTCAATCGTAAGACATTGAAAATGATTGCCGACTGATAATGGTGAATGGTTCGGCATAAGTTGTTTCTGTATGGATAATAAAGGTCAATACTTTCTAGGGGCTGTACCCCGCCGGAGGCATTTTAATTGCAAACTTACGTAATTCTCTTTATTCGCTTATCGCAATTAAAATTCCTATCTTTTTTAATTTCTGGTGGGTTAATTTTTAGCAAGGATTGTTATCCGTACCTATGTGCCGGGAAATGCCTACGCTTTTTATCATATTTACTAACAGGAACTGGTACCAGTACCAGGAATCACACTTGGTATTGTACTGATGTATCGGGATGTAGTGGTCTTGAGTTTTGTACGAGCCCCTGAAGCCTTTTATAGTGTTAATGAATAGTAGGGGTTAATACGGGTTCCGGAGTACCGAGGAATACGTAGGTATATTGTTCTAATCGTAGGAACATTGGTATCGGCACCTAGGATTGTTACTCTAGGTTATGGTACTTGGGTTCGGTTACTATTTTTCATATCGTACAGGTACTAACCACCGGTTTTTACCTAAAACAACTTGAAAGATAACGAGATAGCCGAGAACATAAACTTGATAGGCACTAGGTTTGTAAAGGGGGGAAGTAAAACAAAGTTGCAAGTAAGGGGAAAGATAGGGAACACACAGTAGGTCACTTAGGTGTGTTTGGGAAACAGTGACCCACGTATACCTCAATCACACACAAAGATGCAAAATTAATAAAAAATAAAACGAACTCTGGATGGAATAAAAAACGATGAAAATCAAACAGAAAAGGGCCAAGCTCACGTTCGCAATCACTCGGGCGTGTTAGACCTTTGTGAATCGCACTGACTCACTCTTTCAGGGTTTACAAGGATTCCTCCTATGCCAGTGACCCGTCAATCACACGAATGAATATAAAATAATAAAACGAATTATACAACGGGTCACTGGCATAGGAGAAATCATTGCAAACCCTGAGTTTGTGTGCGTGAATTCGATTCACGAGAGTGACTCTTATTCCTTAACACACCCTAGTGATCGAGTGGTTGTATATTTTTTATTAATTTTGCTTTTTTGTGTGTGATTGAGATATACGTGGGTCGCTGTTTCCAAAACACACCCAAGTGCCCCCTATCTTTCCCCTTACTTGTAACTTTGTTTTACCTCACCCCCTTTACAAACCTAGTGCCAATCAAGTTTACGGTCTCGGCTATCTCGTTTTCATTGCTTAACGACCGTAAGTACGTTCATTTTATATTTACATTGAAGGATAAGTTGACAAGTGAACTTGTTGTAACTAAGTTTCTGGCTCGAGTTGATTACTTCCCAAGCGGGAAAAGATTAGCATTCTCCGTCTTCTAATTTCCTGCTGAGGCACAATAGAGATGGATCGGATTAAGGGCTCGTTTTGTGATACCTCGATCCCGCGGAAGATTTTAATTACGGTGGCCGTTAAAAGGTGTCGTTGGAGAGGATGGATGGCGGGGATGGAAACCAAATTTGAGGTGTTTCGTCGCGAAGCTGCCACCACAGGGGGTAGAAGGTAGGCCCCCTGTCGTGTTTATGTCACTGGGATGAACACATCAGAGAAGTCGATGACGGCGAAAACTAATTAACTCTCCCGCTAAATGTGAGACATTACTTGACTTGATCCATCGTAAAAATTTGTCTCTGATGTCAGCGGGGGAGGTGTTTAATCCACTGGGCGTTGAAAAATGAGGGCTTCCTTTTGCAATAACAAAAAACTTCGATTATAACTCTCAAAAATGTATGCATGAGAGATCTTTTGCGTGCGTGTGGAAATTAGAATACGTCATGATTCCCGTAGAGAACCATTTCGTGCGTTCTTTGGCGCCTTGAAATGGACCTTGGAAAAACGGCCTTGAGACGGTCGTGTGCAACAGAACGTGTGCGTGCGTGTCCACAATGTTCGGGGTGGCGATGGGACTCATCGTCTTTCAAACTTCCGGCCGATGAGATTTGTTTCCAGTTTTTCGCCAAAGGTGCGCTCATTCGCTCCCCATCGCCAATTGCCCAGTTCAGTCCAAGTGTAGGAGCAGCGGGTATGGAGTTCGTGGTCAACCCCGGCCGAGTGCAGTTCTAACGACGAATTCACGATGCGTGATTAAGAGTGCACCGCTCCGCCTGCGTAAACGGCCGGTGTTGCTAATTTAGCGCTTTCCGCGAGGGACTCGGTGTTCTCCGGTGCGCCTATTCCAGGGGCCAAGCGAAGCGCATCCCGGCACTTGCAGCACATTTTATTTCCTTTGGTCATTGTCGACCGACACTCCACCTTAAAAAGCATTAACGTGTTTTTTTGCGGATTTTCAGTTCAGCGATACTTAGAAGATAAATTTTAAACACAAGTCAGGTATCAGACAAGTTCTAGGTCTGTCTTCCAGTTATTTCATTCGCCGAAGAATTAAAGAATATAAATATAGTCAAATTCTCTATCCTGGTGTGTTGAAAATTCTGCCTGTGAGTCCCTCGATTCTCATTTTGTTTCAAAATTCATTATTTTAATTTGATGGCAATTAAATGCTTCGATTGAAAATATTCTGCAATATTTTCTTTTTCCGAAATAACTATTTAAACTCAAAAATATTTATAAGTGTGTGCTATTCATTTTATGAATATAAGGAGAAGCGAAGGCAAATTTTCGACTTTTAGCTTTTTTCTTGCACTTTACATAACTAATTTAGCTCATTTTGAAGATCATTATTTGTGGGATTCAAGTTTTTAAAAGATTGAAGCTTTTCAGTGGAAAAACGAATGCTAGATTATTGTCAGTGGTTTGCATTAATTTTCCAGACCATGAAGACTTGGGTGTAGATATTGTTGTTTTAAAAAATCGTTCCTCAATCGTATGGGTTTATCTTTTTTTAGGCGACCGTTTATTTCTCTGACACACAGACATTTGTAACAAGAAATAGTTTATGTAACGTAAAAATGAGACGATACACCATATAATATAAACATAAGCACTGATTTAAGTACCATATCAATTCTAGAAGGCAATATTCGTTGCTCCGTAAAGATTCATTACTATAAGATAAGAGGCTAATTCATATTATTTATTAAAATTTTTAAATGCCATCCTCAACACTTAGAACTGGCATTATTAAAGGCGAAAGAAAAGTTTACATTAGTTCAGTATCATATTTTAGATATCACTCGAGACGAATGTAAACACACTTGGTACGAATATTTTTGGGGAAAATTGAATTTAATGCAAGAGTGACCACAATTATCACGCTATCTGAAATATTAATATCCATGATAATTGTCGGAACACCTTAAATATTTTAGAGTGTTTACATTTCAAGTTTATATAAATGGGTGGTATTTAGGGAAAATATTTATCATAACTCATTTTCAGGCAGAAAACTATTTAGTTAGGATTGGAATGTTACATGATATATACGTCCAAGGCGAAAAACAAGGTAGCAATTTTCCGCGGAATAGTTGTGAATTATTGTACTGTGAATTATTGTGCCCGACCTTGTTTCGGTCTTACACATCGGAGTATGATAGAGTGAGTACATTGAAACCACACGGCATATGTTAATATTAAAAATATTTTTAGAATAACTTCAATTTTTTTATACTCGGAAATTCTTGCTACTGAAATGGATTCCTCATTTCATATGCTTCGTATTATTTATGGGCTCTAAATTCCTTAGTTCTTTCCAATTTTGAGAATGATGGAATAAGCACATGGAAACCTATTTCGTGTTTGTTAATAGCAAAAACTTGTTTTGGGATAATTCAATTTTATTGAAAATTGTAATCAGCTACAAAAATTTCCGTCATTAAAATGGGTCCCCCATTTCATATCTTTCGTATTATTTCTGGGTTCGCAATTTCGGAATCCGCGTCCGCTCGCCCTGAATCAATGCAGAGGAGTCCGTGGCCGGTTTCAATTCACTCGGAGCCGCTCCTCATCTCTTTTTTAGGCCCTGGATTTAAAGACCACGGCATACAACCAGGCGGCACGGAGGACCCGGCGCAATACGCTGCCATCCTGAATCAATAAGTCATTTCCCTCCTCCTGTGTGTCACTTGTACCTTGAAACCATGAGAGTAAATTACTTCCGAATTCATTATCTCATCGTTAGCCTGATGTGCACCGTGAAAGCGGATTCTCTCTACGAGTGGCTGTAAAACATCCTTGAGATTGCCAAGCTTCTACAGTCCCCGAGGAAATTAAGGAGATCCCAGCGAAAGGATTAAGGAAAAACTTTTTAAAGGTTTTTTACGAATTCAAATTGGATTTAAAGCTGGAAAGTTGTTGAAGTCGATATGGTTATTTTTGTGTTTGATAATAATTTCCTGAAGCCTCTCATTGTTTACATTCCTTTTGCCGATCACAGGCAAAAATCCTATTTTCAAACGTTAGTTTTTTCCCGGATTGTTAATCTCGTTCTTAACTTCGAAAAATTGTAATATTGACTTTAATTGATTTTAAAAAACATGTCCAAGAAACTTTTTAAGAGCTTGATTTGATACGAAAAGAATAGAAGTCAATTAATCGTCAAAATATACATATTGAGGGATTATTTTTCGTGCAGCAGAGAGTTCTGTTATCATTCTTTGACTATTAACTGAATTTCATTATTACTCCACTTCATTCATTTAAAGAAAAGCAACACACTTGATAGTTTTTATGATCCCACATCCATTCTAAGCTGTAACTTAAAGAACATTAGGGAACTCAAGCCTCGCTTGCGAGTTTGGGATTAAAGGAACGACAAAATCAGCTAGCAATTGGCTACCTGAGCTTCCAACCTTATATCGTAGCATTACTATTTTCAACCGAATTTTACTGCATTATCCTAGGACCGGACGTTAAAGCATAATTTTACGTTGATGAATAACTTCTATCATTCCTTCTGAAGTGTCAGTGTGAGTTTCGAACGAATATGTTTGCCTCCTTCCAAGGCCTTTGACAGCTTTTCAGGGCTCGCTGACATTACGTTAACTGCTACTCTAGATTTTTTGGCCGACGAAGTAATTCCGTAGGAAGCGTACACATCTATAAGGTCTGTCCATTGTTGCTGTGGCTTTACTGATGTGATTCTCGTCCCAAGTAAAAACTCCCTCTTGAGTCAATTGAGCGGTCTTGTGGGAAGTTGACAACAGACATCATCAATGATCATAACAGACGTAGTTGTCGGGCGCGCTCCGTCTTTCGTGGCTTTATCACAGAAAGCCGACCATACCGTAACATCTATGTAATGAGGTCATATTCGATTATTTCTAATGCCTTGGTGAGCCCAAAACCGACAGGGTTAACTGCGGAGTCGGAGTCAGAGAGAGTCTAGACGCTGGCCGATACACTGATGAAGTAAATCTGAGGCGTCGCGCATTTGAGAATGCAAGGAGGAGGAAGAGGTTATGGTGGATGGAACAGTCGATAAACCCCTGTGACCTGGGAATCTGCTGCGGTCACGAATTCCGCACTTGTCCTGCGACGCCGCAGATTGTGAGCGTCGTCCGACGATGGATGGAACCTCTTACACAACCCATCCACGAGCTTCTACTTGGGGTTTGAAGTGCAGAATAAATGCGTCGAGTCAACGTGCGATGCCGACTGCTTCCATGAGTGAACTTGATAACGACTTACTGCGTCTGTAGAGTGGCTTTGTTAGTTGATCTCTTCTAGTTTATTTGATCATCGACTTTCGCATGGAAATGTTATGCTATCTGAGTTGGACTTCAAGGTTAGAGAAATGTGTAGCAATTTGATTATAAGAAATCGCAGTCCCTTCGTAGTAAATTGTAATTAAACTGTGTTTAAATATCTTGACGAAGCTTCTTTCTCTTTGAGCTTTGGCGAAATAAAATTGTTTTGAATTATCACTTTGCGCTGTTGTATGTATGATGCAATGCCTCAAGTCATACCTTGATTTCTCTAATCGTCGCGTTTCATTGAAACGAGTTGCATGCAATTTCCGAGAATATTTCTCCCCAGTTTTGCGAAATCCTTACTTAGTCTGGGAATTTATCTTTTGAGGACTTTAATTTTCGGTTTCGCTTTCGTAAAAAATATCCTTGCTTAACAATACGCCCATAGACTCGATAAAGGTTTTTCTATTAATTGTTTCAGATTGATCTTTGTTCTATTTATTTAAAATTACGGTGTGTACAAATTGAGACACTGTAGTTGGTGATGTACAGAAAAGTGACGGATCATTTCAATTGACAAAATTCATGTCCTCGGTCTCTTAAGAGAAGTCTAAGGTCCGTATTCCAGTACGACACTCTTCCCTCATCCTCTAGTGGAGAGTTTGTTTGGGCGAACGGGGAAAATCATTCCTAGTAATTCCGTTTCCTAACGTCCCTCTTTCTTCTACTCAACTGACAGCTGTATAGTTATTTGGATACAATCGCTCAACAATAAAATTCTGTATAAACGCTAGTGAATAATTGTGTTGACAGATGCTGACGGTGCAATTTAAATTAAACCCGTGTTTCCGTACGGGAAAAAAAGCCAACGTACCGATCTGAAGTAATATTGGCTCTTTCAAATGCAGGAATGTTTTCATGACTTTCATAACTCATCACTATTTACATTTCCGTGCTTACATAATGTCTCTATAATACTTTAGTGCGTATGCTGGTGCTACTTTAAATTCCAATTATTGCTTATAAAAAGTGATTGAGCATATAAATGCTATTGTAATTAAACTTTTTGTAGTGATTCCAAATCAACACAATGTTTCGGACCTCATCGTTCAATTGTCTACCCACAGAAATCTTTGCAGTTAGCTGAAGTTACCGTTTTCAACGGTGTCATAGACCATACGCAACATTTTCTGAGCAATCTATGGATAATACGTAGCATAGGATGCTTGTTAAATGCAATTGAAGAAAACAGCCAGTATAGTAATTAAAGGAAATTAAGTACATTTGCCGTACGTCTGAGAGATTTATATGTAATCCGGTTCAAAAAACCGAATCGAGCGACGCATTCCGGCATCTTCCGTTTGATCAAGGTCAATTTCGTGGAGGGCGCCGTCGGCTACCCTCTTTTTTTTGGAGGGCTGTCGCAGGGATGGATGGCGTTATAGGAAGAAGGGTATCGTCTGAGAAAACTGCGGATGGTCAGTTGACCCAACAAGTGACGTAGAGACAAGATGGAGAAGGTTAGTCATTCCTCGAGGAACGTCTTGGAATATGGTCCTAGAATCACTAACTCCTAACTAAGACCTCTTATATTGATAGTTGTTTTTAGTTGTTCACCTGCGGTCGCAATCCATGCCAGAGCTGTGGCGCGAAATGGTTTTCAAGTCTAATGGGTTAGAGCTAGGCTAATCATTAAAGTGGCTGACTAAACATCCGGCGGGGTTTTGAGTTCCTCAAACATCCCGCGATTGACACATAGTTTTTTAGGCCGAAATGTGGTTCAGGGTGGTTACAAGGAGAGACTGCAGGAAAATCGGTTATAATACCACATCCTTGAAAAAAATCCATGAACTCCGTTTGATATTTATAACATTTTGAAATTCCCTTTATTTTTTCCCGATCTGTTCCTGTTTAGCAAAATTAAGCGTTAAAATCACGGTAACAAAGAAAACAACGAAGTTACTGTGGTCATACAGAGTCCCTGTATGTTGTCAATAAACATTTACAGCCTGGTACAATAAGTCCCTTAAAAATTGGAAAACATTATTTTGGTAGATTTTTTTTATTTTTCAATATTATATTGCAAACATAAACGAAGATCATGCGTTGGAAAGAATTTCATTGTTTTGAGGCATTGACGAGAAAGAAATAACAGAGCAGTAATTGCGAATTAAATCGATTTTAAATTTATTGGTGATAATCGTCTGCATTGATAATGATTTTCTACCTTAAGTTATATATTTTAACCACCATACTGTATATATATCTCTTTACCATACTGTTCTCTTAATTTACTATCCCAAATTATCGAGTATAGTAACTTGAGCTGATTGTTTATTATTGAGGCCTTATGCAAAGTCAAATAATACTTAATTTGCAAATTGAAAACGGCACGGTATGTGAAATATATAGCATGACAAGAATAACAATGCTAAAATTACGATTGATCGTATTTACGTAAGCCCTGTAGCAGAATGTTCTGTTTTTTTCTTTTAAAGGGGTCTATTTTTCTAAATAAATGGTCATGATGAGACGCCGATGGAGCTTGTATGCGTATGAAGTACGAGACTAAAATTTTATGGTCCAGCGTTTTTATGTAGAACGATTTAATGGCAGCTGCTTATTACGCCTTTTAATTTTTCTCTTTAGATGATAGATTACTTTCGCCCCGTTGATTATTGCCCGCTGACGGTAAGCCATATTAGAAACAAAATGAGATGGCGGGATTCGCAGCAACAATTCCTTCGCTGCTAAAGACACTCGCCTCAGAGCAAGAGAAACGAGAGCTCCACACACAGTCACAAGTGAACGCCACTCTCGCACCATCAAATTGATGCGAAAGCTTACGACCCGCGAGAGAAGTAGTCCTTTGCGAGATACGGTGCGGTAACAAAAGAAACTCACTTGGATGCGAGACGCGGTAGCATTTTCTTTCGCCAGAAGATAAAGTTAAGGGCAATTAACCCAAGAAGTGTATTTTTCCAGGCTCGTTTTCTTTCATGACTCACTTCAATTATGACTTCGTTGAAAGGGTTGCGTGGAGAGAGGAACGTGCCATCAATGTAGGTTTCACGTCGGTCAGCGAACATAGACGTTTCCCTGGACTCCATAGTTTATTTTTGTCTGCGGGCAAGAGAAATAAAGATGGATTTTCGTTTCTTTAGGGCTGCCGTCACACTTAACATCCTCGAAATGCGCGAGCACGCTCGCCGATCCCGGCACCGCCAAGCGCCGGGAAGACCTACTCGCGCTCTCTCTCTTTCAAACCGTCGGAATGAGAATGAGGCTATCTTTTTTTGCCTGCGACTTAAACCCATTGTATGCGCTGTGTCCGCCGGCCTCGTATCGATGTCGCACGGTCTGCGAGACATTCGTTGTGCGAAGCTGCCCTCCCCCTTTCTTCCCCCGTTGCAATGCTCTTTGTACCTCCCTCAGTCACTCTTCTTTCCCCCTCTCTTTGTCATCATTGCCTATCACGGCTGCTCGGCTGCGTCCTGCTCAAGTCACGTGAACAGATGGTGAAGTCTGAGAAGGGATGACAGTAATTGAGCACTAATTCATCAATCCATCTCAATGAGTCTCAGTTGAACTTGGTAGTTAGGGTCATAATCGCTCATTGACGATTGTGTGCCAATTTGGCCTTTTTGCCGGTTAACATCTTTTTTTAAAAAGTAGCAATGTTGGGGAGTTTTAATTATAAAACTTATTCTTTTGTCAGTAGTGATCCTTAATTGCATTTTGTAGATTTTATGTAGTGAAGAGTCAGTCGATGTATGCGAAAATGTTCTCTGATCGAATTTGCATTAAAGCAATGCTCACTTCCTCGATTTTTGTTCATAATTTGCGTAAATGCCGGCCTCGGTGGCGGCGGGGTAACGTCCTCGTCTGCCAATCCATGGGTCGCGGGTTCGATTCCCGCCTGGGTGGGTTTTCTTCCACCTAGGGCTTGGGTGTTTGTAATCGTCTTCACTGTTATTCTTTGTTAATAGTCCGATGTAAAGGCCAGAGTGCTGTTTTCGGACTAATGGCTAAATAAATAAATAAATAAAGTAATATTTCCTGCCTTCTGGAGAATGGCTTCTTTGTGGATTTTCGGAAGACCGAAAAAAACGGGGTGCTTAAGGATACATAACTGTACATTTTTTGTAAACTTCTTTGTGATGTACGATGCCGGGAGCGGAACTCAAAGCAGTTCTGACTGCTTTCTGAAACTTGGTGGTGGGGGTCACATGGCAATTTCACTATGGTGATTTTAGTGTTGAAATCTTGATACATTTTCAGATAATCTTCTCTCTTCATAACCACTACAGAGTTTCCTTTTTCCGTCTTTTCGATGATCAGGTCACATTCCTTAACTACTTAACGAACGGATTTAAGAGCTTCTACTTCTAGGTGATTAGATTTTTAATATACATTTTGTTTAAAAACAGTTGATAATTTGTGGGAAGCTACAGTTTTGGGGCCTAGACCTTCCTTGGTAAGAGCAACTTCACAATCAGCAATAACATTTTCCAAACCTGTGGGACGAAGTGGAAGATTGGGGGGACATACCTAAGCCCTTTTTCAAGTAATTTGATATCACTGTTTAGTTGGACCACTCCTGATCAATTAATCACTCTCTTCTGGAATATCGGGGTTGAAGATTCTGGCATGGCGGAATTGCACCTGTCAGGCAGCGGAGAGGCATGCGAAGAATATTATCTCTTCAGCTTCTTGATTTTTTCAATGATTAATGATAAAATCATTAGCTATTTCATTGTTTCTGCTCCGAACGTATTCATCAAAGATGGTCCAATGTAGTTCTCTACATAATTCGGTATGTAACAGAAACCGATAATGGGCTGTGCTGTTTCTCTTGGAATATCAATTATGTAATTATTTCTTCATCCATGTAGAGCAGGCAGTTTGGTCAGCATACTTCGCAGCTCGTGAAGAGCTCTAGGTGGTGATATTGGGGTAATTCGTCGGCATCATCAGGTGACCTGATGATGTCGACTTTTCGACGAAACCGGTCGTTTTTAAAATAAAGATCAGTGGAATTTACGGAGTTATTATTATTATTCACCTAGGTGTGTTCCTTGATATAGGTATAGAAATCTTTATCATTCAGTCCTCTTGATTGATGGCTGCGCATTCTTTGGTCGTTGCGATGAAAGGCTTAAGGAAAATTATACAATTTTACTAGCAGTTTTATTTCCGACTTATGTGATGCACTCAGCGCATCATCTAAAGACAACGTAACTCATTGTCTTGAAAATAGTATAATGGGTCAAAATATTTTTGGAATATAAAATTTTCAGTTAAATTATACATTATTTCAATTTTATATGAATCGATTTCACTTCATTTCGCTTTAAAATATTTTCTAGATCCATATCAATTTAATAATGACCACATCACCGAATAATTCCCCGAAAGTGGCTTGCTCTTCCCACACAAGAGTTGTGCCCACTCTATTCTACCCTTATTTACTAAATGAAATGGCGAAAACGATTAATTCACTACCCTCCCCTTCGCGTTACTTACGGTGGGGTAGTTCTACGTTTGAACAGTCGTTTCGGTTTTCCTCGGATTTCGGTATTGATTTATTGTGGCAATTAGTGAGTGGATGTCATTGTTTACAGATGAACTTTCAGAATGGTTGTGGTGTCGTTAGTTGATGAAAGGTCATACGAGTCTTTTTCATTCACATTTTTGCTAAAAAAGATATGGACCCTTATTTACGACCGTAGGGTTAATTTTCTAGAGAGTTTTTGAGCAGATTTAATTGAAAAATATCTACGTCCAATATGGAGATATTATTTTTCTGTGAATTAATTATCTTATTTGAGGACTCGAGCTAAGAAGGTAACTCCATTATGGCATCGTGAGTGTAAATTTACGTGTGTATGTGTATGTGTAACTCAGTCATTTAGATTATCGATTACCCATTTTGCTTTCACAACAACTGAAGAATTCATACCCCTCCTTTTATTACTTATTAATGGCATCATAATGTCCGCGTAAATATTTACGGCACATATTCGTGGCTGGAAATGTACGCACTCGCCGTGATATCAAATGTCCTTATGTACAACCGCTTCGATGGTCGTGTACTGTTTTTATAACTTTTCCTCCGCACTTAACGATATGCTTTTAGCATTTTGTCGCCTTCAGCTGAGTGATGGATGGGTGTTTTATTGTCCCGCTCGTGGTATATATCACGCAACGTCCGAACTTGGTCGAGGGCCCTTAGTCAATACATTAATGCGACACGACACTTGTCCCTTTCGAATTCGCCGGTGCGCTCTTGACGGAGTCATTCATTACCCTCGGAATCGAAATCGATTTATCATTCGAGTGAGAATTACGGAGATGAGGCTGTGGGTGACGGTTTCCCAATCAAATGATTCAACCTCTTTTGATTTTCAATTTAATCTAGAGTCAAGTGAATATTTAGGGTGATGGTGAGCGCCCATTAGGTGAAAAAAGTAGATGCAGGTCAACATCCTTGTAAGCCTGAGTCGCCCGTGGCCATTATGCCTCAATTTTTATATACGACATTGAAATAATTGGCTATTCATGTCTTCCAGGATCAAGCACTTGCATGGTGGTTTTATATAAACATTCCGAGGGAGGCGTAAAATGTTGGCTAGTAGTGGTTTTTAGCAGTATTCCAGCGGGTTAGGATTTAATCGATGGGCCCTAGCACTACACATTAATCTCTAGCTTTGGCCAGAATGACACAAAATATCGTTAAACTCCAAATTAAATATAACAAAAACTCATGCTTTAGCTTTGCACTCTTTTTACCTCCCTTAATTTCATCCAAAATGCCCATTATTTTCCTCCCTCTGGCTTGCTTTCCCAACATTATCCTCTCTATTACATCTAGCAGTGATAGCTGGTTCTAAACAGACTTTCGGTTTACTTTTACACGGTAATTAACTCGTCATTTCTCTTATGTCACCGATGACGGTGTGATTATCGCCGTCTTAACTCCGTACGGTTTTTAACCTCTTCATACCTACACTACTCTTCCATTACTCCACTCTCTCCATTCTAACGCAACTAAGGAGGCATGTGTGACTTTCTCTACTTCCTAAGGGAGCGGCGTGAAGGGAATGTATGTGCATAGTTTCCCTAGGGCATACCTCTCTCTATCCCAGCCGCAGCTCATCTTTATGTAAGATTATGCGGTAAACGACTGATTTAGAGTCTTGGTAGGTGCTCATGGTTCAGCGTTCTGTGGCTCTTAGTTATCCTACGCTCAGGAAGCGGTAAAGTTCGTGAAATGCATTCCTACGAGTATATGCCTCAACTTTTCAATTTTCCGCCTTTGGAACTTTCCTCGTGCATAGTTAAGTATTCTGAGTAACGAAACCAAGAACTGACCTGAAAGACTTCTGGCATCTGGACTTTCAAGGTAAATTCTGCCAACCTTTTACTTATGTTCATTGTGATTTCCGCGCAGTTTTTCCTAGTTAAAGTTTGATTAATGACTCTCTTCGTTATAATCTCCCTCAGTGCTTTTTCCTTGTCTCTTTTATCTTTCCTACACTTCTATTGATTCAGTGATTTTTGCTTTGTCACACTCCCAAATAATTTGCAGTTTTGAACGGAAAACTTTTCATTTTTTCCTTGTTTCCACCTTGTCGCGTAGTTACCAACTCACATTGACTGGCGGCCAACCGTTATTAAGCCGAGACTTGTCTTCCAAGTTCCCAAACACCCAAAAGATGTACTCGGATCGTATTATATGTTTGGAGTTGATTTAGATCGCATAAGTTTGTTGATCGAAGTCTTCGTCGTGCATCAAAAGTTAATTTTCGAAGAAGAATGAAGGAGTGCACTAGTTGGCTAATATGACCTATGCAAGCACTGCAAGCGCGATTTATATTAATAATTGTCGTAATAATACCATATCACGCCAGATCTTTACATTTTATAGTTTTTTAATATCATTTTTCTGGAAATAAATATGGCAGAATATAGATATTTTTTATGAAACAAATATGCCATTACGGATCATACGCCGTCGCTAATTTTTTTTAAGTGTAAGGCATCTTGCTATTAATACTGCATGTGGTGATACTTGGAGATCTCACTGCATCATGGGGGAAGCATGAGGATCCACTTGCACTACAAAATGGAAGCTTCATCAAGTTCAATTCCAGTAATGGTTGTGAAAGGATATTGAATAAATGAATGAAAAAAAAAATATTCATGGTGTACTCATCGCGTGAAACATTACTCTTAGACTGTTAGTTCTCCCCTGAAATCCGTAAAAAAACAGCTCGCTGAGAATTCCATTGAAGTGAGACAAATACGTATAAATCCTTCTGCCTTCGAAGATTTTCTCAAGACCTCGCCGTTTGAGAAATATTGTATAAGGATGTCGAAAGATTGACAGTTGAAAGGAAAAAGAGCAGCGTGTATTGCTCAAGTTTGGCGCCATTTCTGGCGCTATTCCCTTTCAACATCTCCTGTTATTCCTCTTACTGTATTTCATGTCAGTATGTATGTCGCATGTTACATCACCATCATCCAATGCCACCACTTATTGCGACCGATTGTGGCTGATTGGCCGCTGTTATATCCCTCGACTGGCGCAGCCGTTTACATCCTGCCTAGGCTATCCAGTCATGTTTCTATCAATGGATTTGTAGGACGGAATGAATTTCTTACAAATTCTCAGGACAAGTTATACTAGAAAAATACTCTAGTTCTCGCCGCTCTGCTCTTCCACCATTTTTCTCTATAAGTCCTGGTAGTAGTCGTTGTCATTTATGGACTGTAAAATAACCTACAAATTCCTTTTCTTTACACACCTTTTTTAATAAGCAGTCTTCCTCACATTATCCCAAAGAAATCGCAAAATTAAAATGGCACTTTTAAGGCGTTCGCGTTTCCTCTTGCTGCTTTTATCCTGCTCACTGAATAGGTGCGTCTTTTATTCCCTTCACTACGGGGCTATGGCAAAAAACATTCAAGCTCGCGCTAAATGAGTAAATTGGGTTATATAATAAAAGTCACAATTGTTAATGAACACTTTCTTTGCGTTTTAATTGTAGGATAAATACCACGGCGTGTTAACGTTCTAGTTCAGAGATTCTTCAATTAAGAGCTTTCATAGTTGCTAACCATTTTTTGGCTATTCTGAAGATTTTTGACGCGTTTTTTATCTAGTTACTACAGGTTGTGTGTATAGCAATCACTTAGGCGCTCCACCCGGAACTCTGACACGCATTGTCATAGACTACTCCACGTAAGTTGAAAATAAATGGAATCGTGAAGTCTTTCGGCTAAATTTCTATTTTAACCTACATTTCTCTTCTACCAAAAGAGCAGCTCAGAATAATGTGTTGGTGGAGCTTGTTGACAGATACCAGATTCAAAATAATCTAAAATTGAGATTTTTAAACTAGGATGGATTAGGTGTTGCAGTGTAACTGAAGACATCCGTGAAAAATACGTTAGTAAACTATTGCTGTTTAACTGATGGAAGCGTCTACCAAGAACTACGCATAAGCTGACACTCATTATTCATTTTCTGAAAATGTTGGATTTGGTGTCTTTCGGAATAGGAGCCATGAGTAGAATCCTTGGTCTTTCTTCTTCTAATATTTAAGCGATGCGATTTTCCGATACCCTAAGTTTCGATTTAAATCGCAGTTGGCACAGTAAAAGGAACTGCCCCCTTTCTCCCCACCACCAGGACCATGAATATGTGAATTTCGCGTGCCATTGGACTTTTCCGGGTTGAGTTGCACCCTCGCCTATCAAAACCAACCTTAGGGTTATTTATTATTATTTACCTTTTGGTAACTCCGCATATTTAGTTTCGTGATGAATTTATTTTAGCATTCAGCGGGGTCCGCCCTTCTCCAAAGAAAGAAACAACTCTTAACTCGCGTTTCTAATGAAAAATGGTGTTTTTCTCAATAGCGCGTTCAAGAAAATCTACGGCTCCATTGCCGTGGTTTATTTTATTGTTTGTAGTCATTTTTTCCCTTTCAGACGACAGTTTTCTTCAAAAGAGACTAATTTTACCATGGGATCATATCTGAGAAGGACCTCCACCGCAGTTAATCTGCGTCATTTATTTTTCTCGCTTGCTTTTCACAATGGGCGGAGCATTTCTGCTCATCAAACTTTTTTTATCCAGTATCTGTATTAAGGACATGCCGCCATCATCGGTAACGAAGAAAGTCCTTGGGTGTCTACTTATTTTAAATGGATGTTTTCTGGAACAGAGATTTGAGGCGAGAGATTTGATAGTTTTCTGCATTATTAATTTTAAAATAAATGTATGTATTCATATCGTAATCCCCTCCCTCGCAGAATCCAAATTGAGATGGCAATGCGCACCTTAAAATTTTCAACTTGAATGAGTGGCTTTGCGATGCGAGAAATCAAAGCAATGGAAATATTGAGAAAGATGGATCCTAAAACCATTATTTACGGCTTAACCAAAAACATGCAGTGAATAGATAGGCAGGTGACAATTTTGTAGGGGTCAATCCAGTGTGTTAACTTTCCTAAAGAACAAGAGAAAATTTATATAGTAAAGATCATGGACGAATAATTCATGGCGATCTAAAACGAAATAGCGCCTAAATTAAACTTAGGTACGTAAAGGTTTTCCATATTGGGGGAAAAACGCTTCATTTAACAAATATAGTTAGGTTAAAATGAACATTTAATCTATTATTCGTATTAAACTGACAGGTTTTAGTGCACTTAGTGTCAAACCGCCGTCTTAGATCGTTATAGTTTCTGATTTTATTTCGTATGCGGCAGTACTTAATGAATAGTATCTGGGTCTGCTTTCCCTGCCAAAGTATAATTGTAGGGCGTTTAATTTGCGATAAAAAATCTTGTTTGGAGCATTTTCAATGTATGCGAAGGGTCCTTTCCCAGCAATCCGGCGAATTAATCGCATCTGAAACTTTTTCGATAGCCTCAGTTGATGTTACCTAAAATAACCAGCCAATAGTCCAATGGTTTGCTTCTCAAGCCTTTAGTTAGATTTTTTGCGTTCTTTTGTTATCCCTGGAGTTTAAATGCTATTATACATGAAACGGTGATAAGAGTTTTGAATTTTAAATTATGGTGGTTAACGGAAACGCATTTTCGATTAATCATGCATCACACTCTCTGTCAACTTCATAACCATTCATTTTATTTATCAACAAGCTAACTCTCATTCGCTTATAAGATCACGTATCATTTCGGTATTTATCAAAGCGCTTTAATTTTTTTAATGTAAATATTAAAGAAATTTAATCATCCCTCCGAACATTTTTATGATAGTTGACTTTACACCGCTCATGATTTGTGATCACACCCCGACCAATTTCCATATCCAGCGGAATAGGTACGTGCTGGTCGGATTATTTATTTTATCACTGTGGTTGCACGTGCGGTTCACGATTATCATAAATAAACTGTAAGTCGTTTGGTCATTTCATGAGTGTTGAGATTAGTGAATCGGGGCCTTTAAATGGGATGAAATGACATTTTCGGGGAGTAATTAAAAATTGGATCCTCGAGAATTTTTACGAGTGGGATTTTATTGGATTTTCCGCAAAAAATATTTCTCCGGCAGAAGTGAGGATTACTCCCTTTCAGAAATGGGTTAAAGAAGAGCCAACACTTGCCGGAGGCATCTCTCTTTCTCTCGAGTGAGACGGTCGGAGGAGATCATGGGCGTCTCTTAAGGAGCGCAAACACTTGCAAGCGATAAATTTTCAACGCAGCACATTGCATGGATGTTGAGTCAACACTTTCATAGGTAATATTCATTTTCATCGTCTTCTCAGTTTATTCTTCCTCCTTGTTCAGCGCTTGAAATTATGATTTAAGTGCTTCTCGTGCTATTAGGAAAAAGACCCCTCCCTTTCTGAAGTCCTTCCATTTTTTTAGTGTATGATTTCCCTTGCTCTATAATCCTAACGTGGGCCTGTACCATCATTATTAGCTCATAGTCAACGACGTAATTATCTGGCATGAATCTTAAATCCAAAGCGAATTTCTCCTTTGATAATCACCTTTATTTTCTCCTTCCCGGAATAATTTTTCAGGATAACAACGACTGACAAATGTTGGAGTTTCAGGCCTTCAAAAGGCCATGTTCATCGTTGATTTTGTTTCCGTAAAAATACATAATGTAAAAACGGAATGTGACTTCTCGTGTTCATAGGAACGACTGGGATTTTTTTAACGGTGAAGTCCGACTAAGAATATCTTCTTTTGGCCTTTGTTTGATGTAATCTTTTTTGAGTCATGGGTTTTGAGGAATTTCCCATGATGATTTGAAAAGCAATACGAAGTTGTGTTAGCGGAGTCAATGCAAAGTAGTATTTGTTTTATTCTTCTACTAGACTAAAGCATTTTAACTTAGTAGGCATTTTGAGTTTGTTTTGTATTTGCCGAAGATTAAGTTTATCGTGCACCGTTTATGAAATATTCTCCTGTATCCCGACACCGCAGTAATTCTCGGAGTGGAATTTCATCTATAAACTTCTACAAAACCAGGCGAAAATAATGTCATGCCAATCCTATCAGTACGAACATGTAACGAAGAAATAAAAATTTCTGACTGTTTCCATGATTAGGAATCATTCATTGTGAAAGGCGTCGCAGGGCGTAACATTTTCTCATCTTTCTCTTAAAGACAAAGGCCGACGATATATTTCTTTATTTTATCACCTTTTTCTTAATCTCTCGCTCGGAAATAGCCTCGTTCGTCAAACACCACGAAACATTTCTTCTGTTTAGCAGTGTCGTGGGGATCGGGTTGATGAGATAGCTTGTGTATAGCTTCCCACCCCGAAGGCCCAGGTTCGAATCCTGGTCCGGGTAATACCGAATTCGAGTTTCTCTAAACCCTTCCCCGAAAATACTACCTGTGTCTAATTGCCCACCTATCCCTCATGGCGCAAGTGATCTCAGCGTTAGTCACCTCCCCTAACATTTGTAACTACTGAGACTACAGGGTTTGAGAGGGAGGCGGGCTTTCTCGAGAAAACGACTTCATTTTGATTATTTCGCGGTTTTCAAGTTAATCAATCGTAATAATTGTGACACAATTTTCGGGCCCCCAAAGGAAACGTCACATCGTGGGAATCCCCGCCCGAACATTTCTTCCCTCCGTCCATTCCCCGTCTTTTTCTGCGACAACCCTGAAAACCCCCTGAAATCCCCTCCCCCGGCCCTCCCAGAGCCTTGCCAAGTGTCCCTCGGGATCAAAGACGCTATTTTTTGATGCATTGCTCTCATTTCTGTATTTTTGACGTCACTTCCCCTCATCCGCCTCTCTCTCTCCCTCTCCCTCTCCCTTCGTTATTCTCGCTCTTTTTTTTCTCCTCATCCGCGAATCGAGGTGAAGGTGGCGACAAATATTTCCGTGTGCACCCCTCGGATTTTCGCTTTCAGAGGGGGTCAGCCCGACGCATAAATATAGTCTCTCGCGGTGAAAGAGGGGGAAGACGTCGCAGTTTTGGCGGTCAAACATTGCCCGTCGTGTGCGCTCTGCGAGAGACTGGAGAGGGACGGCATTCTACCCACCATCCTACTCGCTCATGATTTTAGGGACGTCAAGTCAGTTCGGAACTGCACCTTTAACCGTGACCTCAGTCACTCAGCGACACGCGTCTTGGTGCAGTGGGTAGCGCGGGAGTGCTCCCGAGGGAGTTGTACATCGTTTAACTGCGGAGTGTCGCTTCATTTCTTCTGAATGTTTGACTAGCCGTGGGTTAGGAATTTTCACCAGATCCCACATTGGGTTTCCGCTTCCTTTCAGTCCCCCTCCCCATTGCCTTTTTAACGGCCCTCAACAGTCTTCCGCTAAATTTGCGAGGATTCGTCGAGGCTGCTTCCCTGCAGTTTCGGCGGTAGTTCTCTGGCACTTTCGTTCTCGCCGCTTCCGACTCGAAAAAGGTCATAGAGACGTGTGGACCGGGCTCGACGATGGACCCATCGCGGGAGAATGACACCGTCGTCTCCGTGAAAGCCCCGGGTGGTTTGGTTCGCATGAAGAACAGGGTGAACGGGATGGCGAAGAAGGTTGTTATCATCAAGTCACCAGTCCTGGGCATCCTCGGCTGCGATTGCACCATTTTCGACAACGTCAGGGATCGGTGGCAGGTACATGCACCCTCCCAAATTCTGAAAATGTTATATGCTTGCGTGTGGTGTGGTTCGTATGCGAGTCTGCGAAAAAAGTATGCCGTTGTAGGTAGTGTATTATCGTCCCGTATGTTTTAAATGGTTGAATGTTTTTGCTTGGAAAATCCGTTGGATTCTGTGCACAGATATAATGTATAATTTTTTTTTCGAAAGCAATTGACCAAACTTGTCAGTTTTCTTCTCTCCATTGTTTGATGAAGGAACTGACAGGTCCTTTTTTTGCAGTCAGTCGAAGTTATACGTACTGTTCGCTACAAGTTCAGGATAATATAAAGGATTTTTATGTCGATATCTTACTTTATGATAGGCGTAGAAATGTTCGAGGTCAAGTGAGTGCTTTTTGGCCGTAGGGTTTTGGGGTCAACTCCCTGGTGGAGCCTTAGGATAACCCCGCAAAAAATCCAATTGGCGCGATTTCCTCTGTCATCACATGTTGGGGAATTGTAGATTCCACAGGGGAAAGGAACCTCTCCTCCATCCTGAATTCGTGAATCCCATACACCTAGCGGCTTAGTTAGGGTTGGAGTAAAAAAAACAAACCTTCAGATTGATATTTATTTTCCCACAATGAGAGAGAGGGAGAGAGCTTAAGACTAATTTCGATGTCACTTTTCTAAGATACCCTTTGTCCTGAGGTTATGTGAAGGAGAAAAGAGAGATACTGGAAATTTGACAACGTAGGCAGAAAATGCTTTTGGGTGGTAATCTTAGTTTAATTCGATTGCCGTATGCTCAAATTTGGTATTTTTATATAAGTTATGCACCCGAAAATTTAAATTTTCTGCCTTTACATTTGGCATGATAAGATCTTCCTCTACAGGTTGTCAGAGTTTCTTTCTAACATCGTATTTCATTTACCGTGATGTGACCTTAAAGTCATGATGCTGTTAGAGCTCTTGTTAATAATGAATATGACATTTACCCCGTATTAATCATTCTGGCACTGGTGTTTTGGTGTGTTTTCTGTTTTGAAGCTCGACGATTTCGGTATCTTTAAAATTCGTACAGCATCTGTTTACTTTCGCTCCATGATAATTATGAGAGAGCCTCAGACCAATATGTACTAATAGCCTCACTTGGATGGTGATATCTGCAGTGATATGTATTGTACGTACTAATAAGTGAGTGGAGTGCTGACATCGCTCGAGTGAACTACCAAAATAATAATTTATTTCACTTCCAGACGCATTTTTCTGGTAATATTATTTCTAAAACACCCTCGAGTCGTAAAGTATGATACCACTAACTTTACATGAAGGATTAGGATTGCAGTTTGTAGCGGGTTTTGTGTTTCTATAAAACATACCGCATATTTCGGCCAGTTTCCATGGATGTCTGGATTCCCAACTTCTCAATAGGAGGGATGGTTTGTGATGAAAGAGCTTCACGCGTAAAAGGAAATGTAATTCTCTTTGTGGCAAGCTAAAATCTTTTTAGGATTCAGACTAAGAACCTTCTGTATTTAAGTTTTATTTCTGTGTCGGTTCACGTTTGTGGAAACCCTGCCCTCTGATTTCCGTTGTGGTTTTTAATTGTCTTCCGGAAGCCACACACATAGTTCCACCGTCGTTTTTCTGCTTGAACCGTAGCAACCACGGCAGACTAATATTCGCAGCGGTATGTTACTAATGACCCGGGAACGTTCCGTAGACCATGTTTGAAATTAACCCAGGTATACAGTTTGCTGACCCTCATTCCGAGGAAAAGGGCGATGCTTTAGTGCCGAACCAGAGAAAACGTACTTTACTTCTGCAGCGGACAGTTAAATACACAACGGTGGGCAATCCATAAGACTGAAAGTAAACATCCTTCGATTAAGTTCTGCAAACATTTGTAATCTCCGACTCGTCTTTCGTGTAGAGATTGCCACCGATGAAACGAGTTTCTGTTCATAAGATTGCAGTCAAATAGGTGGAGGGATCTTGTTCGAGTGCTGCGTAGGAATTGTTTACTGCCGAACTTATTAAATTTCGTGTTTCTCGATTAAAGATACTCTCATAAAAAAAGAAGAAATGTGCCCGAAGAACTTAATTTGCAAACTATTTCGTGTATTCCCACGAACTGGTTTGTTCGGTGCGTTATAATTTCACCAGGTTTTCTTCATGAGTTTATCGGTCCTAACGTAAGTTTTCGTCGTGATTCGTGTCTGAATTGCAATGCCCGCATGTAAGTATCTCTATATCTGAGGAAACCTCGAACAAAGATAATTTTATGACTGAATATTCCTTTGATACCGGCAGTTCTCGTCAGCCTGTATATTTTAAATTTTTTAATATATTTTTCAAAATATTGCGTAATTCCATGCGAGTGGAAGGCGTGTTTTGACCTTCATTCGAGATCAACTCCGTAATTCTGTCTTTGTCATGCCATGGTTGACCACAGAATATTTTCATACCGAATCAACGAGGTCGATAACCAAACCGTACTCCCCATCCGCTGCTTCCCTAGGTTTATCTCCTGCGAATTATGTATGGGTATGAGCGCATAGTCGTAACCGTTATCACGGACGATAATTGTTCCGAAAATATGGATGTGGCGTTTTAATGTAACTTTCGACACGTGCAGTTGGTGCCTCTACCCCTGAACTCCCTGCCCGTGTTTAATGGCTGCTTCCCCCGCCACCATTCGAAGAGCCCTTGCGTGAACGGTCACCGTGGATTTGTGTCGCGACACGATGGGACGCCAGGGAGTCACGAACTACCAGCGGGATAGGAGCCTCTACGAGAGCCCTCGCTGCTAAGGTGATTACTAGGCGTGACACCACTATTTACCAGCCAAAATGCTTGATTTGCCTCGAGACTCGTATAATTTATGCCATATGACGTACATTATGCTGCTAATTAAGGGGCATTTTGCATTAAAATGCAAATAGGATAGCATGCAACGTTTGAAAACCACCTCGATTTTTTTATTTAAGGAAAGATATTACTATAGGTTTCTACTGAAATAAAAGCAGGACCTTATAAATGCTGCCCATCAGTTTTTGACGAATATAATTTGTGACTTGTATTTGCCTAGTTCTTTATTTGCTTTATTTACTTGCCCACATTCTTGTTTTTAATAATACTAAGCTCGTCCCCGTGTCCTAGATGCAGTTCTACTGTACGGGGGAGTTTTTATGCAATATAAGTAGAACGCATAATTTATTACATCTTTAAATCTTCGATATGAACTAATTATCAAAATAATCACTTGACTCAAAATCCTTCTTCAATATTCCATAGGTCACTGAATGCTTCGGAAACTGCATAACCTTCACGATACTGTGTTTTTTCCTGTTCAGTATCAATTTACTCTAGGGCCTATAATAGGAAATGTGAGTCCATTTCTGATTTCAGCTTTTGGTTAAATTTTTCTAAGTTTTTTTCTGGATCGCGTTTTTCGAAAAATCCATCCATAATTATGGATGAAGGTGATAGTATGGATTTCGGTAGACGAAGCATATGATCTCAAGTGAATTTCACCGTCATTCATGCTCGTAGAGCGGACAGTAATGTGCGTACATGCACGTTTCGGCGATCCATGCCATTCAGAAGCAGTCGCAATAGTTGCAAGTCTCTGGTACAGAGAAAAATCTTTGGAGTCGTGAGCCGTCTCCCTGGAAACTGCTAGTCACTTGAGTCCGATTTAATTCCGACCCACATCGGCGATTTCCTCTAACAAAAGTTTTCTTGCTTGTTGCGTATCGTACCCTCCGAACCCTTTTTTCTTCATCGATCAATGGGCAACGACGGTCGCACCGTCAAGTTCAGTCAGCTCTTGGATGATCAGAAAATATTTCGTCACTATTCATTCCGAGGGGGATACATGGTTTTAAGCCTTAAGCGGAAGTCGGCAGAGTTAACCCGAAATGTTCAGGTTTGAATCTCGGTGACATTGTGTCCCCCCAAAGCAAAGTAATTTTTGGGGTACCAGGTCTCAATGGGACACCTCAGCCGGAGCCACAGGGGGGAAGGAACATGCCCCCCCTACTCTTGTGTGCATTTCACACGCCTTACGACAGCGGATCACAGGCGGCGGCCTAACACTGCTTTTTATGCGGTTCGCGACAGTAGGCTTTGAATTTTCAAGTAATATGATTCTTGAAATGCCTCATTTAACTTTTATTTTGCAATGATATATTACGGAAATCTTAATTTTCTTTTAAAATTCAAATTCATTTATCTTTGTAATTGTGTGTTGTACTGATTAATGCAAATTAAATAATTTTAATCCGCGACATAATTTCTATAAAAATTACAATTTACCTAATGTGTCCCGGAAATTCTGAGAATATCTATTGCCGCCCGTTGGCAGGCGTGTTGTACATTGTTGCTTTAGTAGGGCTTAATACGAGGAGGACCGAGCAGCCAACCAATCCAATCTTCGCGTTGATGATTGAGGTGTTAATCGTTCCTGGCAACCGGTGATGTATGAATGAGGCGAAATTTAGTCGCCATTATTCTTCTTTTATGGCATCAGGCTGTAAAAGAATTGAACGCTGTGGCATACATGAAGCATACTCTTGTTTTCTTTCAGGCACCGATCCTGTTATATCATCCTAATCGAATTTGGCATTTGAAACAAAAGAGCGGGAAAATAGAATTTGCATATGGTGAGGATCAGCAATGGATAAGTTCAGTTTTGTAGACATCTCGAAAACATTCAGTTAATTTTTGTTGTGAAATTAGCGAGAAGTTTAAGGTCAAGCGTTTAAGATACGATAAAGTTGCCACCAACTAAGGCAACAGTGGATTAAATTCCTTTCCTCATTTAATTTTATTACTCACCGTGACGCAAATTTCGACGGAATAAAGAGAAATTTATCTTTGCTGTAATGCTCGTTCGAAGCAGTGAAGACCATGCCGTGGTTGAAATATCTTCATCGTGGTAGAGCTGTTGATTAACGTTTCCTAATCCTTGCTAATCCAAGTCGGTACACTCCAATTATCTTGTTGGTATATTCATCGGACGGCCAAGGGCTTAACTGGAACTATTCATTAGGGTAATCCCCTTTCCGTAAGGAGCTTTCTCTCCAAATTCCATGGGCTAGCTCGAACTTGTCCTGAATCTCCAGGGGAATTCATTTGGGTCAGTGGTTCCTAGGAGAATGAAGGATTTCCTCTGATGTTACCTAAAATTGTGAATCCTGATAAAGTTTTTTATGCGTGGTTATATCTCGGGGAAATACTAAATAGTTAGGCATAATCATTGAAATTTAATTTTTAATTTTACCGCGTTAAAACCGATGCACAATTTGCTGCTACATGCCCGTAGGCACGGCATTAGGGCGAAGAATGTGTATTAGGCGGCGGTCTAGTGATTATAAATTTTACATTTTATCTTATTTCTTATTATTTCATTGTATACACGCTATTTACGCGTAATTATTCGCGGGGTAAGTACTAGGTTCACCGCTCGACAATCTAAACTTCGGTAGCAAGTGGCGTGGCCTCCCGTAAGTTCACGGTGTAATGTTATTTTTCGCAGGCAACAGATACTTGTCTGATTTAAATAAATCGGAATTAACACTCATATCGGTTCAATGAGGGAGGCCTAGAACAAATATTTCACAATGAGTGATCAATTAAGAGCAATTTTTTCAATAGATATTAATTAATTGCGAACTAGATTTTGATTTGAACACACCATCTTCAGGTTGCAATGATTAATTCATATAATGGAATATTGCAATTATATGGCCATTCCCTGCACTCCAGTATCACCACGCCATGCCTGAATATTTAAAATTGACAAAGTTTGAACTCACTTTGAAAGCCTGACGAGTACATTATTAATGACGTTTAAATTTTGTTATCAAATTTATGGACGTGGAACCCAACTTACTGCCCATTTAATGGAATTATTTTCTGAAATTCTCAATTGATATTCGTGGTTTTATTCTTTGGCTCTCTCCCAACAGCGAATATTTCAAGTAAAGGCGAGTATTATGGAAAATGTTTCGAGAAGACACAAAGGTTGATTTTATGACCCTAAGGCTATATTATTTTCTTCGACCGTATCATTACATGTCTTTGGTAATGATCCAATTCCACTGTTATGGTTCATTATGGTAATTAGTTACTCTTGCGTGCTCTGGGATTTCTATACGGACCACCTGCGGATTTTTCCGACTAATCGTCACAAGAATATCGCCAAAGCTTAGTTTTTTGAGTATTTAGCTGCAAAAATAAGACATCTTCTGTCATTGAATATGAATAACATCATGCTTAGCTGAGTGCCGTTTGACAATCTCTTAGTTTATCCTTTTCATGATAAACAACTACGCAAGGCTTTTTCTTACCCAAGTTCATCTTCGACGCTGCTCGGCGTATGCGCACCCATTATCACGTCACCCCGAGACGTTTTCGCTGCGAACCCGGATAAATTGGACTTCTAGTGAGAGGAAAGAGGGCGGGGGGCGATCGGCGTCCGTACCAAGCTTCTGTTCACGCAATACATGCGTCAAGAGGTCCCCGTTTTGATGAACTATTCGTCCGTCGATGAACTTAGAACTGCTCTCCTCACGACGCCCGACTAGCGATCGGGATCCCCCTGAAAAATAATAATTTACCATCGGAATCTGAACCGAGAAACTCGGCGCCGGAAGAAAGTTCACTAGCCAACGCGTCCTTCGGACCGCCGATATGGATGTTTCAAAAACTCAATGGAGGCATTGATTGCAACGGCTGAGGGGATCTCCGCTCTGGCCGGGAACACATTATGCGAATCGGGTGATCCGAGTACTTGGAATGTTTCCTGTTCGCTCCACGGTGTCGATTCCACAGAATCTCGATTGGCAACCCGTCGGTTTCTTCACGTCGATATCAATGTAGATATTTAGGATGAATCTTCCTATATGTGTGTAGTCGTTGGTTGGTGTTGATATACCCGTTCTGTATACTATCCCCACGTGATATATTTTAGATAGGTGGCTGATATTGAGATTGGGATACCCCCTATTTATGTTGCAACGTTGCACTGAATCCTCAGACACACACTCTCTCTTTACTCTAAACCGATCGATATAGATCGAATAGACTTCATTTGGAAGTCGAACCTTGTCAAGGCGTTCGCAACTACCTTCTACATTAATTTAGTCGTAATAAGGCTCAAACATACTTCGAGCTTGAAGTACATAAATAACGGTGAATTTATATTACAATTTAATGTTCGATGCAAACAGTGAATAAGACTTGTATTAAATATTTTTTCGAATATTTTCCATACGATTTGGAATAAACAATCGAATTCACGCGGATGGCGGCTACCTCGTCCCTAGGATAGAAACCTGCTGTGATCGATTGTCAACTCTTGTAGAAGCGGGGATGATAAACGTTAATTTCGCCCTTCAGAATGGACTCATTAGATTAGATTCCTGCATGTAATGGCCGATTTACATCCAAGTACGATGCATCGAAACTCTCGGCGATCGACGAAGCAATGTGATATCGCGTTTACGCATCACGTAGCAGTCTGCGTTGGCGTCTTAATATCGCACGGCCCTAGTTGCGAAAGAGGCAGAGGAACGGGATAAGTAGTGGGAGGGGACCTCGGTCATGGTCACTTCTCAGCGGTGGGTCTCCGCATTCCCCCCCTCTCCCCCTTGCTGTCCTCCCCCTTGCTCTCCTCCCCCGCACTCACCCTCCGTGCCCAACCCCCCTCCCCGCCCCTCTCTTCTTTGCCTAATGTTTTCCCAAACTCAACAACCAACCGCTCCCATTGCCTACCTCTCGCTGTTCTTCCCAAAGTTTGACCTATGCTTCCCGTCGATTGCTCCACGAGAGGAGAGGAATTACGGTGGTTGGCCGGGTCTTGGGGAATGAAGTCATTACTCAGGGTGTCCGTTCCGTCGTCGTCCTCAGCACCCGTGCAATCGACTGAAGAATCTCTTCGTCCATTCACTCCAGTGGCCCCCCGAAACCTTAGAGCCCCTTTCCGGCCCGTAGACATCTCCGTCTCTCTTCCCCCGTCCCATCTCTTACTCTCGTTTCCTCCGCGGTCTTCTCCTCTCTTCTGGGGGGTAGGAGACCATTTCGGGACTGGGGAGCAACCTAAAGAGTAGAGAAGCTTGTCGTAGGATGGTTGCCACAATAGGACGGCGCGCTGCGGCGGTCGAGTTGGGAGAGGGTTTGGCTGTTGACCGGAGGACCGTGGATTGAAATCCAGAGTGATGACTCCGGAGTCAGGTTCTCGAGGAATAACTCGGGCGGTAACCCCAGTTGTTTCATTTTATAGATGTCAGAACATCATGGTACGCCGCTGGTGGCAGAGCGAAAGGAACTAATCTTACCTTGATGAATAAATTTTGCATACTGCTAATAATGAGTTTAGGTGTTACCCTCACCGATATAAACCATAATTAGGGCTTATGACTGTGGTGGAGATTGAGGGATTTGCCCCTTTGAAGAAACATTGCGGATTCATTCGTAAACCAAGATATAAGTTCTAAAATAATTATGTGGCGCGTTATTACTCGTTAAACTGCTTACCTGATCTGCGTGGGCATTTTTCTGGGATCAAGGGAACACATTTGAAATGGAATAGTGCAACCACGGAAGCGGATAAACCAAATTACATGGTAATCCTCTGAGTTAGGGCCCCTGTTTTATTCTCTTCCAACCCACGTCCTCTTTTACACGAAGATCTTGTGCCATAAACCGCCGTTTTTTCTTCTTGCTCTATCTCAACCTCTTCTTTTGCCCTTGGTCCATTGCATCCCAGTTCACCCCTTCTCGAATTAAACGCGCTTGCCGTTTTCAAGCTTCACCTCCATGCATATCATGCACATCTCCCGTGTTCCGCCCCACCTGTTTAACTAATCCACTACTACCCCGTGAGCTGCACTAGATAAAAGGCTCTGCCCAGATTTTTCCTAATCATTTTAAATTCCCGGCTTCATACATTCGAATATTATGAAATTATCGTGTAAGTATTGGGAACTGATACAGTTTCCTGACGTTCTATCTTCACGGTTAGGTTTTGGACTTCGGAATGTGAAATTATTTCCCGAGTCCCCGTGTATGGTGCACTTTTACAAATGGCAAGATAAACTTTCTTAAATGCCATTACTGTAGTTTTAAATATAAATGAACGTGAACTTGGGCGATCAAATAGCACTCTAAATTTCGACTTAAAAAATCCACACTTCCCCGAGTAGAGAGGTTATAGGAAAACCTTAATGTAAAAACCGTCATTATTTAATCTTGTATAAATGTAAAAGCCAGATTTATAGACGAAGGAATATGTTACTGATTAAACGATAAAACAAGATATCTGAAAATAAAAGGAATTGAAGGCATAGGTGTAGGAATGTGCAGCTATTCACTACGTGCTATTGAGAGCGGGCGAAATTTGACGTCATATATCTGCGAACTATTTGGCGGAATAGTTCACAAACTATGTAGTAAGCACCATGCACGGTGATCTTCAAGTGTAACCCCTTGACGGCGAAGTACGGATTTCTGTCGATGGTGAACTCTCAAACATTCCGAAAGGTCACATAGTTGAGCGGGGTGAACAGTTCCGAATGATCACTTAATAAACCATCCCATATTTGCTGCGTGGTTCCCAAACGCTCGTTAATACTATGATGTAACAGATTGGAGGTCTTCTGCAGACATTGACGGCCTGGGATTGATTCTCGAAATTTTCATAATATATTCAGTTCGGTTTCTTTTTGGCTGAAGTTTGGCAGAAGCTTCCAATGTAGCTCTCGGACAGGGAGGTAAATCATTGCATGCACATTATTTCAGGAAGAAAAAAATCTGACATATTTCTTACTCATCTTCCTTATCCTCCGTAACTCATACCTTGTCGTAATTACTGTCCACGCACCTAGATGTTGATCACTGGGGCACCTAGTTTTTGATAGAGATTCCCTCAATAGTTTCCAGGACTGAACAATGTAAATTGGAAATCGTTGAATATTGTTACTTCTCAAATTAGTCTACTCGTCCATATATGTGAATCGTTTATTATATTGCAATACCATCACATTTCTTATTGAAATACCGCACTTATACTAAAGCATACCGCCGTGGCAACGATATTTTTGATATATCGATTTGCACCTCCTGCTGTAACCTTTCAACCCTCGATATGTAGTTTGTCTAAATAGTGTGCTTCAGTGACGTCAATCACAGTCGATCTAGATGGATAGATAGTGGTATGTATTTATTGGAACGCGTTTGAGACTTTTATGTATCTCTTCTGCCAGTAAGCTCCATGAGATGGAGAATAGAATTTGTGACTTTTTCATACCATAGGCCTTAAGAAGGCTTTATGATCGATTTCATGCTTTGAAAATGTCAGCTATGTAACTCGTCAGTATCGTAAAAAAACTATATCCATTCCTTTTGTATTTTTTTCAAAATTGGTTTTATCTGGAGGTTTGGCACGTATGTCCTGTACGTAGTCCAGGGATTATAGCTAAGACCTGGTGTCTCCGGGTCAAATCAGGTGTTATGGCAACCCTGTAATAACCTCCGAGACCGTTACTTTAATTTAAGTTTTATTGTTCTGTTTAACTTGTAGCTGGGGCTAGAAATTTTGTTTCATGTGCCCCTTTGGATGACTTAACTTAAACGCGATCGACTCGGAAAATTAGTCGTTATTTCCATCGAACTATTTCTTTATAACGTGCATTCTATATTGCGAAGTGGCGGCGATTAAATATTTTCCGTGTTTCTCCGTGAAGGTCATCCCGATAGAATGTTTTTTTGTAATTTGCTTCGTCATTATCCGCATCTAAGCGTTTTTTAACGCTGAGCGGCTAGCAAATATTATCTGTTCGTCGACAAAAAAAGTATCTTAGCGTATTCCTGCCTAATTGCAAGCTACGATTTTGGAAATGTACCATTGAAATTCCTTTTTAAAAGTAGTTTCGTTTTGAAAGCTCAGCTAAGGTTCTTCAACCCTGAAGAGAAGCACAAAATAAAGAGGTTAATCATTTGCAATTTTGAGTGTACTTTCTCGCTCCCTTAGTTGCATTACTCGTAGCATATTGTCAGTTCACTTGTCAATCCTTAGCTGTATGAGTTACCTCGTCAATCCACATTCTTTGTTTTAAATAAAAATTATGGGTTCCATATTTGGTCATTTATTAATTAGAGATAGGAAGAAAAATGACAGTTTTTGGCATCCTTTTACCATAGATTTATAGCTAAAAGTTTCGTGGATACATTTTATTTCCTTTCGGTTATTTCAAACGTGCCTCAAACCTCGTGCCAAGGTGAAAGTGATACATATAGGTGATTCAAGGCAGAAATATCACCCTCAATTTTTCCACTAGTGCTATTTTCGCAGCATCTTGGAGTGTGAGTGCCCGCATTTATTTTGCTTCAATTATTAGACATCCTTGGCACCAAATTAAAATAATTAGTGGCCACTCTAATAGGTTTGCTATTGGAAAGCGGGGATGGAAATTTTAATGAGCCAAGGCCTCATTTGGACGTCAGTCTTCAGAAATTAAAACTTCGGGAATGAGGGTCCTGGATATATATCTAGAGCATATCTCGAAAAAGGTTATTTTAAGTGTTCAAGAAACATGTTCTTAAATCGGTGGATGGGCCAGCGGAGGGAACTAAAAATGAGTTATATCTGAGTATATTTTGATCTACCCTCGTTTTAAAGTGCTCTCATGTTTACTTGTAAGTTCTTTTGCTATTAAGACTACAATTATTGCTCTTCTATTGTACGGAAATCCGCCAAAAAATAGTCCTTTTAAAGAAAACTGCAATCATTGTGTATGCCTGAACACATTTCTACGCGCCTTCGATGACATGATGTGACATTTTTTCGTTTCAGTAAAAAGTTGACTTCATATTAAAATTTGCAAATAATCGTCGGTATGTAAATAAAATTCTTTTAATGAATTGTTAGGAGAATTTTATTGTATTCTTTAGATAATCGCCGAATGAGTACGTTTAACGTGCTAGGATACACTGTTTTTATGTACCAATTTTTATTGCGTCGGATTGAACTGAAAATATATTTCACCCTGCGATGAATACGGCCATAAACACACAGACCATGTATATGCAGTTTCCAAATAGATAGAAGAAGCAACTCGCCCTTACTGTTCACGTAAACTTTGGTTTTCATCCGTTTCAAGGAGTGAAAATGTGTTGCCCATCTTCTATATTATCGTGAGGGTAAATGCTGAGGGGTATTGCGACAAATATTCGTCGCAAAGGGGAATTCTTTTTCTTTGAAGCCCAGCTTAAAATGGATACTAAACCCTTATCGAGACTAGAAGTACAAAGCTTCTTACATCGTATGATCGTTTATCTCATTTATATCTACGAGCAATTAAAGTCAAGAACGTGAACGTAATCATTGATTAAAAGAGCCCTTTACTTAATTCTTATCGACGGACGCGTTTCGCTCGAATGTGATAAAAGTATGTGAACGCTACACGTCAGGTGTATGCATAAAAAAATTAATCAATAGGTAGCGATACATGCGTGCCAAATGTAAGTTGATAGGAGCGTAGAAATGCACACCTTTTTCTGCTACTTGTAGCCTTGTATCTCACAAGCAGCGTGCCTCGCTTGAGATGTCCGAATTGCGCGAGTAAGACGTGTGATGTATGGACCCGTATTGGAATGGGTAATCAGGATAAAGGAACCTTCGTGCCCTTTTCCTCTCTCCCCGAGTGAGAAATGGGCCCTCCTGCCTCGGCCTTACCTCTACCATGGGCAAAAAATAAACCATTTACTCTTATGGGCGTAACTTGATTCTAAATTTTAGCGGGAAATAGGTAGCTCTATTTTTCGGTTATTTGCACTACGTTCACCTCTTTTTTTTCCCTGTATTAGCCTAGGTTCGTATGTTTCATTCTCTCTGGCCGTCACTATTGATTTATTTGGAAGACCGATTGCGTCTCGTTGGAGATCAATTCGTGTTAGCCATTGTCTGTGGTCATTTTGCACGTGTTAACTTTTTCCAATAAATTGTGTACCATAATAATATTTTTGAGGGATTGGGCATAATGTTGTTCACTGGTCTTGAATCCTTGAAATAAAGTTGTCTAAAAATGCCAATCAGTTTTCTAAACCCACATCTTCCAATAGAATGCGCTAATTAGTGGTTAATTTCAAAGAGCAACATTGCAATGCGTCATGCCTTGTTTAGCGCCTTCAGGTTTTTTCCCAATTTTCCACGACAACTGAAGATATGTAATAGCGCGTTGATGTGATTGATCACATTTTAGTGATAGGAAAAATAATGGGCTCGCTACCATGAACGCGGCCGTTGGATTTAGTATAACGTGAGCTTACCTATCAGCCCCACCGTCGTATTCATCACCCTGTTTTTTAGCTACCGTAATAAAGTATTTACGAGAGAGGGGCATTATCTGATTTGCCAGCCGGCATACGTTCACAGAGAAGCAATATTTCGTGCATCTACTGGGGGGTATCTTTTGAATATCGGTCGAATGAGAGTTCTTGAAAACCTAATCAATGGAAACTTCCTTGTGGCTTTGCTTTAAATGTCTTCAACCATGATTTAACATCCGTTATCTACAGATGGTCTGTGCCTTAATCCTATTTTTGCCGATCATAACTCTTTCCAAACCTCTTCCACAATTTTACTAGTGAGAGCAGATGGGACGCTGACTAGTATGGCTGGGACTCGGACATTCTCCCTAAAAGAGCTCCTCCTTTCTAAGTAGAACTAGGACGAGATATACTTATTGAACACTTGCTCAGGAACCGCTTCTCCTCGAGGGCAGCGGAATCCGTTCCAAATAAAAAATAACCCTCGCCGTGGAATACTATAGTCCCATCGGTCAGCACGACCTAATCTGCACTTGAAAGTTATTGCAAACGCTATGCAGAGTAGCGCCTTCCATTTCCCGCTCTTCACTTCGGGCTGATATTGATTCTTTGGGAAGTTTTTGTTGTTTTCTCCGATGGAAAAAAATTATTGTTTAATGTGGTCACGTCGTCGTGTGGTAAAGCAAAACTGCCCCCACATCCGCCCTCGGTCTCTCATGTATTCTCTCGTATCAGGAGGCATGAAGATTTGCGTAGTATTTCAAAGAATCAGCTTGGATACTCGTTATGCATAGTGAACATGAGGCATCGACCCGCCTGGGAATGGGTTATGGTTTCCCATAGGGATATAAATGCAGTCCGTGCGATATTCCATTTTCAATATCGAGTCTCGATATAAAAGGTATCAAAGTCTAGGGGAAATAGAGTACTTATGTGTGTGTATATATATAACGTAAATGATGTCTTTTTAATCTAAATCATGTAAAATTTATATCATGGTTGTCATATATCGATGCTTTTTCGATATTCGTTTCCGATCGCGCTGATGTAACCACGGAGTTGTGGTTTAGCGCGCCAGTTCGTGCGACCTGTGAAGTTTTATCCCGACACGGAGAAAACTCGTGTGGCTCGTTTCTTTTGCAATAGCAATTTCTCCGACTACCATATGATGCTCACGTGATGATACTGTAGCCTTTGTTCGGCATTGACGCGACCTTTTTCCTTTTATTTTCATTAAAGGTCGACAGGATGCCGGCGGAGTTGTTCAGCGTATCTCCTCCTCGTCCCCCAGTTCTCGTTCGCTTCTCATCTATCCCCTCCGTCGATTCTTTGCGATGTCGCCTCCAGTAGGGATATCGTATTTTGATGGCAACCATGCTGACGTTGATCGGCTAAATGAGAAACGATGTCGTATTACGTGCGACGCGGTCTCCCTTCTTTTCGGATAAGGGAAGCGATGCTGGAATTGTAAAAGGGATCTTGTTTGACCGTAGAAGAGAGAAGATTTGGGAGATGATCGGTCGCGGAAGACGGCGATTATTGGCAATATAAAATTTCTCATGGGTGATAGCGGTAATGCTTAAAGCTTATCGTTGGAAGCATTACGAAACAAACTCGAGGGAAGTCCAGGGTATGCAATGCTATTCGGGCTGCCTTTGCTTTCTCGTTGTTCTAGCATTGCTATGTTTTTATAAGAAAACGTAATAATTGCTCAATCTACTTGAAATTGACGGGTTCATAAAAACTAATAATTTGACTATTATTTTTAACTCAATTCATTATTGTGGAACAGGTCTTGTGTGAGAATTTATGCGCCTCCTTCCTCTAATATTTGTATCACTTGACATTTTCCTTTTTGATTGTATTCGTTTTAAAGAATTTCATTTGATTTTTTGACAAAATTCTGTTTATCTCCATGCAAAAATATCTCACTTGAAAAATATTGTATGTAGTTCATATCTGACGTGTATAGAAGTAGCTTTGCCATTTGCTCGGCAACTGATGATTAGTGTCGAACAGACGACGTCTTGTTCAGTTCGGCCTAGGGTATTAAGTGAATGGAAGTTGTTGCTGATGAAGCGAAAACTTGCGAGTGAATCTAGTTTTATTTTTTGCTTAAAGTTGGATGAGCCGACATGGCGTGAGAAATTGTTTAGGAGAATTATGGCTTGATGTTAAAATTTAAATTGTTTTGGCTAAGGTTTAACGTGCGAGTTCGTGTGGAGTTACTGCTTTTAATGGTTTCACGTCACTTTCCTAATGTGAAAGTGAAAGAGATAGAGGGGTACTCGCCATTTTCCCACGTCACTTATCGGGATAAAATTGAAATCCTTGACATAATGACGCCGATTGTGGTGGAAACAACGCTGTTCTGGCGACGACCAGCTGCTGCGGGAACGGATGGTTTAAAATATGAGCATTTTATCCCTATGAAATGTGAACTGCCAAACCGTATATGATAAATGAAGCTTGACCTCGGTTCATGTTGAAACGTAACCTTAGCTCCTAATCAAAGCAAACCTAGGTGTACGACACCAACACCAAGGTTTAGGAAAAGAGGTTTTAACTATTTTTCGAACCGTCGCGGAAATATAAGCATTATGGGTGATAATGAGTGCCTCGGTAATATCGAACGAAGTAAATAACAATTTTACAGTTTATAGCAAGGATAAGGCATTACTTAATATTGTTTTTAACGGTGAATTGGGTCATGTGTTCCTTGGCACAATTATTTTTATAAAAACGGAACGAGTCGGCTCAAGCGAAAGGGAAAGATTATTAATGAATTCTGTCGTTGAAATAGTTGAGTTTTTGACCAAGTCTTTCCGAAAGAATTGAAGGCCGAGACGCCTAAATTCCACGTTCGAGTCTTCGTCAAGAGGTAGACGAAATAAGAAACAGCTAACGCATCATTATGTGACGCTGTAACGATGCGTAGAAAGCACAGTTCTAGGTGGAAATCGAGGGTTACACTCAGGTGGTCTCCCAAGAGTGCTGTCTCCGCTAGAAGGGAAGGAAGCTGGGGGGGGGGGGGGTTGGGAGTTGCCAGAGAGCAATAGGGGAGGGGCGAGAGGAAGAGAGAACGATGGAGTGACATAATGCAGAGCTCGGTGCCCGAGTTGCACCCACATGAGAAGTGTCCCTGGGCCTTCTTTCCGCGTCACGGGGGACAGTGAAAAGAGGTGGTGCGATTTTTACCTGACACAGTTTTCCTCTCCCTCGTTAACCTTAGTTGGGGTAGTGTGTCTACGGGGTATACTTAAAGCCCAGTTCACGTGATCATATTTGGAACGAGCCAAATGCATTATCAGGTGGGTAATGCGCCCGCCTGCTGACGTTAAGGTTTGCGGGCCCTTTGAAATAGGCATGGTGTAAAACTCAAGTGTTATTATTTATTATTTTGTCATTCATTTTCATATGTTAATACGGGGCTTTGTTTACGCCTCGACGCGGAATGATACACAATTGCCTTAGGTGTTCGTGCTCTTTAGCCCTAGTCGTTCATTGTACTGTATGATTACGAAGTTTTTATGGGGATAATTTGTCTCAAGTCTCCTTCACGGGCGAAACCGAATATCGGAAGACTTTCCAGCATCTGTTAGAACGGATAAGGTTATTGCAATCCTCAAGGTTACAATGTAAGTCGTGACAAGTAAATGGAATGAGTTATTGGTTTACCGAATCAATTTTATTCTTGGTGTTAACATTCTGGGTATTTCATTTGTTTCTTTCTATTCCTGATAAATATTGTAGTTTGCGAAGTTGCGAATTGTGGATAAATGTGATTTACAAATCCATGATGCTGAAGATAAATTTAGTAAATGCCCACGCTTGGTTATAGTTATTAACCGATCATCGTTTCAGTGTACAAATTCCATCCTCCATCCATGGTCTCTTAGAATTAATGAAACAGTGTGGAAATTCAAGTGTTTTCTGTAACTTGGGTAGGAAGTAATTTTTCAAAGCTACGTCTGTAACTCTTTGTTATATTTAATAATCCTTTTGAATCGAGTGTTGAGCATTATCTAAAAATGGCCATGCTACTCGGATAACGCTTCGTCGCAAAGCTTCCGAGCGGGGCTGTACGTAATAGTATGGCATTATAACTTCTCTCTTACTTCTGAAGCTCCTCTTTCCCCACTACACTTAAGGCCACGGGGGAGATATGATCTGGGCTTAAAGGTGAGCCATCCGTTGATGTCCGCGCTAAGGAGGCAAGTAGATGGTGGGGATGGTTCCTCTTCCGCCCTCGCAAACTCGGAACATACACGAGTAAACCGAACGCCCACGCCCTCTCGTGACGTCAATATTTAACGGAGAGGCCAGTCAGTCGCTTGAACCTTCCCCACTGCGCCCCCTTCGCATCTTAACCTCTCTTGAACCACACTCCCTCTAGATCGTCTCATCCTCTTCGCCTCTTTCTTCGTCGCGGGAGAGTGGGTGAAACTCCCTCCTCCTCCTCCCTCCCCCCGATTGCACAATCTGGCCGGCGTCATTTTTTCTCCCCCTTACTCACCCTCCCTTTCCCCTTTCTCCGCCCCTCTCCATCCTCTAGCGGCCCCCACACCAGAGACAAATTCGTGGTCTGCCTCCCTCCCATACCGAACAGCTGTGTGAAAAGAGGGGAAAAAATTACGAGGAAGCGGATGGGACGGGTGAGAAATATGCGTTCCCGAATGCTCTTTCACCTCTCTCTTTTTTTTTACTCCCGCCTCTGGGGGTTCTGGGGCACTCGCCGCTGTGTATCGGAATGTGTATATATATGAGCGTGTTTGTTTGCCCCACTCCACCACCGCCACCCATCCCCCCGCACTGTTTGTTTTGGGGAACCCGCACTCATTAGTTTTACTCTAGCTTTATTGCGCCGCAACCTCACCCACCCACCCACTCGTCCCGTCCTCTTCAGTTGCAATTTCTTGGAAACTTTTTTCTCCATCCCCTCCGGCCACCGTCAAGGGTTCGTCTGTTGCGATTCTCTCCGAATTTCTTTTTTTTTTTTAATCTTTCCCGTCGTGGCTCCTTCGGGCGTGAGAGTTCATAGATTCCTTATAATGGCCGTATGGTTTCTTCGTGGGATGTAACTTAGGCGGATCCGCTTAATCACGGAGAGGCCTCTTGTCTGACATTTATTTTCCCCGCGGATCCATATTTTTTCTTTTTTTCTTCTGCTTTCATTACGTACTTGGCTAGAGGTGGCATAATTGCTTTGGCGTGATTAAGTTCTAGAGTACGGTCAGTGTAGTGCCTGGCGCTACTGTCAGCCTTATGGCTATTACTGATAAACCCATGTAACCGGTCAAATTATTATGCCTAGTAATTAGAAGTGCAATGTTAATTTTTCTTTATGTGTGAGATGAATAATATTTGATTGAAACAAGGTTTAGAGGATAACAAAAAGCCTAACAAAAAACCTAACAAAAAGTGTCGAATATGGTATCGCACACGTAGCTGACCGTGCTTTGTAAATTGAAGCTTTAGGTGTATTCCGTACACGAATTTCATCTGCCTTCCTCTTCAGTGCCCAACTTCTAAGGTGAGCTGTTAAGTGTACATGATTAATCCATATCGGGACTGAAGGAAAGAAATATCCGAAATGTGCGGTGGGAACTTACTGCTTGTTAGATGTTTTTCTTTTATCGAGTGCACAAGCAAGAGGGAGATTCCATATTGGATACTTCAGTTTAGGATATTTTAAATTTATTGGCGCTCGCGGAGTTGTCTATCGTGTGTGACCTGCATGTGTAATGGGATATGGGCATGCACACTGATAAGTAGGAGAGCCAAAAAAAGGATTTTAGAAAGGACTTAAAAACTTTTTAGAGCAAAAAAAATAAAAGGTTGTACTTCTTCTCTTGAGGATTTCCTAGGTTCTCGAAATGCCAACACGTGGTTCTAACGTTATCGTACGGCTACATTGAATAACCGCAGGGTTCGAAAGAAGACTTATAACATTTTTTTCTCTCTTGCGATATCATGTAAGCTGTTCGATTAAATACATAAAAAAATGCCGTACCCTTATCGGGAAGGAGCATGATGGCAACATGGGAAGCTTTTTTCCGTCAGTAGACGCCTGCGACGAAGCCTTTTGGCCCTTGGGACGTTGAGGGCCTCGGTTATCGAGCACTCTCCTCGGTGAGTGAATGGGATGCGTATGCAACGAGGCGAAGAGAATCAATAGAAGGAAAGTTGACATGGGGAGGTAAGGGGGCGAAGAAGACGAAAAGACCCTCGGTCGGCCCGTGCCGGACTGCCACTCGACACATTCGAGGAAAGAAAAATCATCGTTTTCTCTTGCACTGAATGCTCTTTGAAATCTTCTTACTCTTCCCCCCTCCTCACGGATATTGTGGGTGGGGCCCTTCTTTCACTTCCTCTCTCCTCGTTTCTCAATTTCTCTTTTCTTCACTTAAGATGCGCATTGAACTCTCTCGACTTGCGTAGCTATGGAGGCAGGAGCTGAGGAAATAAGAAAGGAATCAATAAAAAATTGAAGTATTAACGCGGGGATGGAGCACAAATGTTTTGGTGTTCTTCTAAAATGCCATTTAATGGCCTAAATAGTTTGCAAAATATTAATTAGATGCATAAATACTGCAACAAACGTATACTAATGCCGTCAAGGTAAAAATAGGTCAAGGTAAATCGCCTACTTCTTTTGCTGAAATGTATCTTGAATTTGTTTCATCGACCATATTTTTCAATCATTGCATAGCTAAATAAGACGAGAGCGGAAAATGTGCGCTCGCCTGCATTTGTTTCAGCTCATTCTCGCCACATTTCGGCGAGACTCCCTGCGCGTTTGAAAAAGAATTCCGGCTGATATTCTCGAGGCATAATTCATCCGGCTTCATGAATAAATTGGTCAGATCAGTGAATTCCCATCCAGGTGGTATAATTTCTTGTCGATATGTATTTTTGTTCTTATTTATAAATGAAATTCTGTCTCTTTTCTCGAAATACCCGAGTATTGCGAGATATATTACGCACAAAAGTGTTTTTTTTCTGTGGTTGTTGAGCACGGGTTTTCGAGAATATTCCCGACCTCATTTCGGAACATGAGGCGGGCAAGCCGTCACTTATACTCCCAGCGTCCCCTTTATCTTGCCTTCGAAGCAGAGAGAACCCTCCAGCAGACTCTTTACGTATGTACATACTTCATCCTATGCTGTACTCCTCCGTTTAACGCAATAATACTATCCGTAGCTTCTCTCTCCTTCTCTTTCCTACTCGCTTTATTTTCTTGCTCTCGAGGGAGGTGGAACAAGGGCGAGTGGAGCGCTCAGGAGAGCCTTCCCACTGCTGACATATGAGAGACAGCATAGACTTCGTATTGGAAGATCACCCGTAGCTCGGATCACTGGTGCGTTTGAGGAAAGTGAATTGGCAGTGCGTCGCTCCCCGTCTTGAGGACAGAGCGAGGGGGCGACGCGGCCCGGCGGATTATTTTAATTTCGATGGTATCGCGTGGGAGTGTAGTGTGCGGTCGTCCGCGGCGGATGTCCCTCAGTCGATGGCGGCGGCCGGGAGGCCCGTCCCCTCCACTCGAGGGACCGTGTCGTGGCCATGCAGCGAGAGGCAGAGTCGGCAGTAGGTTTCGTACAGTATTTGGACAAACTCGTGACCCTCTTTCGTATTTTTCTTTTTTTTTACTCTTTATCTCTCTCTCTCGTACTGAAAGTGTGCCTTCCTGCATACTTGTTTTAGCCGCCTTGATAAGCGTTTAAGATAATGAGTAAAGCGGCCCCGTTGTCAATACGTACACGGGTGAGGGCCGAGGAGGAGAGCACATACCTTAGCGTGGTGAGTGGCGTCCATTCACTTGAAGTCAGCCGGGGTCGCCGATTCCATTTTCATGTCCGATTTTCATTGTCACGCAGCGGATTCCGCACGCTAGGACTATGGATGAGTTGGTAAGCCACAGCCTTCTAATAATGTTCACGGAAATAATTATAAAAGATTGAAGGAAAAAAATTGAAAATTTTTTTACATCAGGGTAGTATCCATGTACACACCCGTCGAATAAGGTAATCCTCTAAGTTCCGGTACTTGGTAGGTTATTGGTCGTTGAGTGGAGAGATGAAGTCCTTAATAATATATAACTGCATATAGAGAAAAATTATTTTGCTATTTCAATTTCATGAGATATATTTTATTTGTATTAAGTAAGGAAAGGACCAGGGAAAACTTGAATTAGAAGCGTAATTTTATATGGTTCAGAAATTTGGTCGTTGAGGTGAAATAATAAGCGTTGACTGGAAGCCTTTGAGGGGTGGGTGTGGAAAACAATTTAAAAAATAAAGGTGAAGGTAAAAAGGTTGTTGGGAGAAATTCGAAGAAGGTGGGAAAAGTGGAGATACAGAGAGGCAATGGAATGCTGAAGACGGTAATGGAGAGAAGAATGCGAGGCAGAGGGAAGAAAAGAATAATCATATTGGTTGGTATTAAGGCAAGTCTATAGAAAGTCTACAGAGCTAAAGAGGAGTTCTTACACGTGGTCTAACACCTGGGGTCATATACGTGGTTATATGACTTGGGGTCAAAGGGTATTTTGTGTCACGTTAGTTAGGACTTGGGGAACAGTAATCCCAAGGTCCATCAACAACCTATCCCAAATCGGCAGACTACTACTAATTTAAAAATGTACATATTTCATAAAACCGCAATATTATGCTGGAGTTAAAAGTATTTGTACCTGTACTTCTGATCTCAATGTATTTTAGAGTAACGATCTATTAACGTCCGTTCCCTTCCTTCGTATTTTGACTCCACTCCATATAAATAACTTAGTCACGTAATAGGTAGCCAACGGATTTTCAGATACTCGGGTGGATGACGAGATCGTCTACGCTAACTAGATTCGAGAAAAATGCATCGCTGCACAACGCCCACCCCAATGGCAAGGTGCGAAGCCGCTTTCTCCGATTTAACCGGAGGGCGCTACTCACACTGGAATATTCCCGCGGCCTGGATTCCCCAGAACGCTGTTCTAAACCTCGTATGTTATTATAAATGGCTTCAATCAAAATGGCAGTTATAATTTTGATTCAGGGCATCGTTTTTCTGGGAATAGCCATTCCAAAAGTTCAACTGGCTCTTAGCTGCCAATATACATTCCTTAAAGAGTTTTTGTGATATTTATCCTAGGGTATTTTCACTAGCGATCTCATTTAGTCCGGTGGGGAGTGGTTCTGCCCACGAACTGACCTGGAAGTCACTTACTGCCTTTCCATGTCTACTGTGGCTTTTTCGCATTGCTAAACAAGTTAACTTACTCTAGTTATTATTTTCCTTTCCTTATCAAGTGGGGAAAATGCTTGTGTCGTATTTTCCAGAATTTAGCACAATAATTTTGGAGTCCCAATGTTACCAGATTAGACATGATTAACATCCCATGTGTACAGAGTGATTTCGTCGGTAATCGCCGACGTTTATGTATCTTAGGAGAGGGTATTCGCTTCATGGAAATGACAGAAGCGATCGAATCCTGGGGGCGTTTCTCAGCAGCGAGGAGAGTTGAAAATTTTCCACTCCCATCTCGCTGATGATAGCCTCGGACTTAAGGCGATTATTCCTAAACGGATGTAGTGAGTGAATGAGTATCGTAATAATTGTTGCAAACCCTCACACTGCGAGCGATTGCGTTGCGCTGTGTACGGGGATGTAGACGGGGATACCATTGCCAGTCTCACTAACTCGGTCGATGGCATCGTCTGCTTGCTATCGCGGCGATGAAATTGTGCCTTAAAAATGACACTTAATTCTTGATTTTTTATGCTTCGGATGCGAGTGAGTTAGTAAAAAATATCGATAGAGGGATAATGCTTTTGAAGACGTGTAAACATTCAAGGTCGAAGATTTATACCTTCCACGAGGTAGGCATCGCACGCCGATGTCAAAGACTCGAACCGAAATCTGTCTCTTGCACAAATGAAGTCATGGAGGCAATGGTTTGGGCGTGGCGGGTTTGATCAAGGGTGATAATGCGCGGCAAATAGGATGGAGTCGAGGCATTCGTCACGTGGCTGTCACGAGGGATAACCGAATGCCCGTCAGCGTTTACATCTCCTTTCTCCAGCACTTGCGAGATCATTTCAATGGCGTTCAACTTAGCTTTGATTTGCAGTGAAATATCTTATGAGAAAGTACTATCGGAGAGAGACGTTAATTATATAAGTGGGAATCACAGCCACCGTGGCAATAACATAAGGGGAATCGACTGCCTACTAGAGGGACCTAGGGGATCTTTTCCTAGAGCACAATTCATGAAAATGACAATAGGAAACGTCGCGTACAGCAGATCAAACTTCCCACGGTGAAAACTATATCGAACACCAATAATCTCAAATTAAACTCGTATCGAATGCCTGGGGACGTAAGACCTCGTATCACACGCCCTCTTGGCGGTTTGCAGGGCAATGTGTTGATGAATAAATCACTTGGATTTGTACTTTTCTGCTGTATCTTTTTTGCATTGTAAACGCGCTAAACTCGATTTTGTTGTACCTGAAGATATGGTAGTAACTTCGAAACGCTTTGTACATAGTAATAAAAAGTACAGTGGAAATCTACAAGTCTATTGATTATTCGTGTTTCTCCACAAATTTGGACCTGGTACGGTATTCAAGATAAGACGCTGACGTAGAGCACGCTACTCCGATAGAAGATCGAAGGGATCGAAGCTAGTAAAATCGCTGTGAGGTCATTCGTCCATGAAGTAACCGATCTCGGCCGTCGCAGACGAAGCTACTTCGTAGTTCGGCATTGCAGCTACTTATTCCTAGTGACGTCCTTTCCCGCCTCGTGAATTATTTCGGGAGGTTTTTAAGCGGCCACGCTCGCGCACAGGTGCGCTCTCGTTATCGACGAAGGCGATTCGTTTATGCAGGGCGCCCTCCGCCGGCGTCGCTCGTCTGCGAGGGAACGGACGGAGGGCTGAACCCACCGCCGGCCGGCGCGGCGGCGGAGGGGGGCGGGTGAACTGGGAGAAAGAGGAGGGATGAGGAAAGGGAGAAGAGGGTCGATCTAATTTTCTTGAAAGGCTCTCATACGGGCGGGCGTCGAACCGGAAAGCGTTTTGCGAGAGGAAGTCCTGCCGCCGAATTTGTGAGAATTGGCCCCTTCCGGAAGGGTGTGGGAGGGGGTAGAAGGTTGAGGGCGGATAGACTTGCGGGTTGTTTGGGGAAGGAGGGGCGAGAGGAGAGGAGGCGGTCGTAAAAGAGTGCGAGCATCCCCTTTTATCTCCCGCCATTCTGCCATGACACTCACACGCGCGCGCGCATACATATCCTCCGAAGAAAGAAAAATGGAGTGGGAGCTCGACCTTATGTTTCATTCCTTCCCCACTTCCACTTTTCACATTCTCTCTTTCTGGGGCTTTCTTTTCGAACCCAACTCCAACTCTTGGCATAAGTAGGGAGAGCATCTTATCTCTCGGCGTGATCCCAGAGAAAGAAAATACAAGCGAGTGGTTCACGGGGGAATTATTTCATCCCTCCTTCCCTTCGCCCCTATATTTTGATCCCCGCGGAGAGGATGGGATTTTGTGCATAGGAGAAAAAGATCAATAGGTTTCAGAGGCTTGAGACGGCGATCGACGGGGTCAAAGGGCACGGAGAAGGCAAATTTTTCGACCTTAGGGTCTCTTTAATTTTGGACGGGATTGATTTGGGTTTTTGAATTTACGAAATCGACGAACTCCACGATGAAACGGGATGCCCAGCATCCAGTTTTCGCTCAATGATCTGGAAAATTCGAGAGCCGATTTGTTTTATCGAGCTAGATGGGAGAGAATATTTTAATATTGCCCGATAGTCATCTTCGTCATCCTCGGTTGTTAATCCGAGGATAGTGTGTTGCAGTAGCGTTCAAAGCCCCACCCCGTTACCTGTCAATATCTTCATGCCCTCATACTTAATTGGGCTGACGTCTTTCATCCCCTTATTTTCGTAATTTAACCATACCCTTCCTCAGTGACTCTTCTCCTCTGTTGTTTCTTCAGTTATGGTCTCCTGTGAACTACCGTGTCTCGGGGTGTATCCAATTAGTTTTCCTGTTCTTCTTATGAGTGTCCTGCATAGGTTTCTTCCGCTTTTGGAATTATTTCTTCATTTGTTACCCTTTTTATGCAATTTTATTTTCATCATTATTCTCTCGTAATGGGTGCAAAAGGAGGGACTGATTGACAAAATTCGATGCCTATGAGGAATTTCACATAAATCCATTTCAGGAGAAACCTGTCAATCATGAATAGAATTTCATCCATCCAGTGTCTAAAATTATGAAATATAAGTGTGGGATTTGAATAGATGACTCCGTGCCTCCGTAGTTTCGCGACCGTCCAGTATTGGCAGCGTCGGTAAATTTATCTGATGCTCAACTTTCAGCGTTGAATAATGCCTTCTTTATTTTCCCCGGGTATCGTCCGCTCAAGACGAAGCTTGAAGGCATCTTTAAAATATTGAATTTTTGTCGGGACGTATCGATACATAACTTTCGATTCTATCCCAACGCTGTCCTCTTCTCCCGTCCCCACGTCGATTGACCTCCGTGGGAGGGAAGATTTCCCTCGGTGCCAGAAGATTAAAAAATTCAAGGGGAATGCCTGAGGAGTAGGTTAGGGAAGAGAACGGGAGCGGCCCAGGGTGGAGGCCGTGGAAATAAATTTCACGAGGCATTTTTTGGGTCGAGACGGCCCTGTAATCCACCCCCGGCGCCGCGTCCGCACCACCCCCCGTCGCCCGCCTCCCGGTTAGGGTGGGCGGCCCTCGCTTCGAGCGCCCCGTGCACCCTCGACCGCGTCGCGCCGGAGGCATGGCGCGCGGCGGTGTGACCGCGGGGGGATTACTCCCCAGGTAACGATCTCCGCGTCGTGAAAAATTCGGAGCCGACGGATTGGTTCCCCCTTCTCAATTTCGCTTGGTCGTCCGATATTACGATGTGCGATGCCGGCAATTCGATGTCGAGCACGAAGCGGTACGATTCATCGGACCGCGTAATCAATGTCAGTCAGCCGTCCTTGTCCGATGTAATGGGGATGAAATATCGAGATAATGACGATAGAAGGCGGGGCTCTTTAGAATGTCGTACCGTACCGTCGTATGTACCGTTAATATAACTTCCTAAGATCTAGTAGTAGCTATTACGAGGAGCCACCACCGACAGCTAAGGTCATTTTGGCCATTAAGGATAGGTGGGTAAATTGGTAGAGGTTGGGTTTTCATAGGGTGTGGGAAGGGTGGAGAGAAACCGGCAGTTCGCACTAACTCATCTTAGCGAATGGTGCCAAGGGGCCCACAGTTTAACCTCCCATTCGACAGACGAAGTACTCACTCCACTAAAAGTGGTCTCACCATGGCATCCAATTAGAGATCAGGATACTCCTGAAAAATGCTGCAACCGCTGGGCAGATGATGTTAGGATTTTAACCCAAGGGCCGTCGGGGTGGGAAGCCAGAACACGAGCCACCGCACCGACTTAATCTCCTCCTAAGGACATAGCTCATAAAAAGAAAAGAGGGATTTCATAGAAACGAGGTTCAATTCGAGGTTTGAGATTCTCCTGAGTCAATCTAAATGAGAGAATAATTTAATGCCTCTCTCACTCGCCGAAACTCCTACCCGATTCCATTCATCCCTTGTGTCATACCCCAATTGACTTCTTGTCTTGCTCAGACGTCGTCTACATTTCGTAGTTGCTTTTTTTGCCTTATATACCCTCCCCGCTGAAAATGATGGCCTGTTCACCGACAAACTAGTGATTGCTTATTTCCCCACTTGCAGTGGGTTAGGAGCATCGTCCATTAATATCCATTTATTGCCGAATTCGAAGCAAAAATGCCATTTTGCACATTTCTAATGTGGATACGGGGATTGATATGAAAATCTACGTCATCTTCCATTTTCGCCGCCAATTTGATGTATCGATATATTTCCGATACGTCGTATTACATCGCACACAACCCTGCCCTCACCCTCTTCCCGATTCCAAGCCCTCCATTTTATACCTAGGCGTCAGAAACGCCTAGGTGCGTGGAATTTGGGAAGCGAATGTGTGGGCGGTTGGGGTAACTCTACACACTGTTCTTAGGAATCTTGAAATATTCTCTAGGCCCGAGGGAAAAATGTTAGAATATATTTTCTCGCCCCTCCCCCCGGTCCACCTTCCCGTCTTCTGTCATCCGTGGAAGGCAGGAGACTACGAATGTCCAGTGGCCACACGACGGCCGCGGTGTTTTTCTCTCCCCGCGTTTCAATGGGAAGGCGTCTCGGGAAAATGAATCCCGGGATTGAGCCCGTGAAAGTTTAAGCGCCTCACGGGAGTGGTGTGAATCCCGCGAATATTGTGTCTTCGACCTAATTTTTCGGGATTACAATATTTTGGGTAGATGTATGCGATGGAGTAGCGTGATGTATGTTACTGAACTGAATGAGGCAGGTGTGTGCATTAGGGAAATTTGCGAGCGTGTAAGTCGTATATTGGAAGTGTAATGTGCTTTGAGATAATATTCTTTTAAGCTTCGTCTCGCTTTATGAAGGTATGCCATATTTTCTCTCCCTCTGAAATACTTCAATTATACACGAGAGCATTCGCGTGTTTTAAAGCTGTGCATGAGGATTCTCATTTCTCCAATTTGAATAACCTCATTCCTTACTTTCGGCTCAACTTGGTGGTTTTAAAGGGGAGGAATACTGCGTTCTCGGAGGGTATCATTGAGTTTTCATGCTATGTTATATACCGGTTGGGTATAATTCGTGATCCGTCTGTATTTACCTGATGATATCTCATTTTTTGCCATAATACCTGCGTGCATTGTGAACACTGTACCTGAACGTGATGATAAGAAATGGCAAAGGCTGTATATCTTTGTTTTTTGATCGACGTAACAGACAAAAATGACTTTTCTAGTGTGAATACATTTAACAGATTTTTGGACTGATTTATTGTGTGCATATTCTCTAAAAAGAACTTTCTTTCACTGGTTAGGCATGTGGGAATCACATACACTAGAAATGGGCTGCTGTGTTCTCTTTTGTGTATCATTTTCTATAATTTGAACAGATATAAAAATGCAGTTCGTATTGTTTACCTGCCGTGCAATCATAAAAAACTTTCTTCCTAAAAGTTCATCGGGGTCGTGATTCTGTTGAGGGTGTTATTTCACTGTGTAGATAGATCAGAATAAGCCCATTTATTTAATTACTTCAAGATGTAAAATGGAGAGTGAAGTTCAGCTTGTCTGTTTTCGATTGTGAATTGTCAATTCGTGCTGTATTACAGTGATTCATTAATGATTGAACGGACTACTTCCCTTCCGATAACACCCAAAGGGTCGCAGTTTAATGTCGTTCGATACTTGTGAAGTTCTCGACACGCCTACGGGCACCCTCTGCTCCACCCTACAGTCTGTCAATTGTAACTGAAGAGGGATTGGTCATTAAATTTTTAACGGGTGCTCGCATCAATGCCGTGGCAAATATAGTATGATGCAGGTAAGGTAGGGTATTATCATTCCTATTTCAAAGCGTAGTGTCATTCGTATATCTAGAGATGCTTAGATTCAATTTTTATGTTTTATCTTCCATCTTTCAACTTCGCCATATCTTTAGTTAACATAACATCAGGATCAGGTCAATTGGTAGTATTTCCGCGTTGAACGATCTTACATACGGTGGTTTTTCAATCTGATGACAATTAATTTAAATTGCAATAATGGAAGTTGACACTAAATATAATTCAAGTTTTCCAGCGATCCTTCGTCATCTAATTAGTGTTACTCTCTAAGTAATTGAGAACATAAATTAAAATGTATAAATCATAAAGCTACTTTCAAATATACTTCATAACAAATCATGAGCACCAGCTATCAGCCTGTCATTGCTTCACTTATTGACTAGAGGACTGGAGTTCCATTGTAGTGGACGCCTACGGGCACACCTCTGTAAGAGTACTACCTTGATCACGAAAGTGGACGTGGCAGTCCAGAGGGTAGAGCGCTGGGCAATTGAGTAGAGGGCCGGAGTTCAATTGCAGGTGACGCCTACGGGCACCCTCTGCTCCACCCAAGCTGCGTGATTTTTCGGGTACCAGATCTTCCTGGGAAACCACTGGCGATACAGGGAAAGGAGCTGCTGCCCCCCCTCCCCTGATGTGTGAATTTCGCACACCATTTTGTCTAGTATTGGGTGAGCTCTATCCTCGCTTGTCAAATCAATATTCGGGTGCATGTCTATGGCTGTAATCACGAAAATCCGTGTAGCTGTCTCCGATTGAAAATTCACAAAATTCATTTCAGATGTATATAGTTTTTACATGTGGTATGTGTTGTTTATTTTCATCAAGTTTTTTTCATTCAAGTTGTTACTAAAAATGTAATAAAAAAGGGCTTCTTATTATAGAATTGGGAAAGGGCCAACTCTATGGGGGACAAAACATGCTCCAATAGCAATTCCTGCCCTTGTTTGACCGTTGATCTAAAATCTGAAACTTGACGGCACACCTAATCAACGATCTCTTTTAATATGCCGCCTTGATCATAAATATCAGTTCAGCCGTCTTCGACCTACTACTACACCTCGTGACTAGACTTCGACTATCGACTAAAATTCACCCAGCTGTATTAAATATGTTAAAGATAATTTTGTCCTTCGCCCTACTGTTCTGTAGTGGAAATTTCGTGGCAGCGGTGGCGAATATGAAAAACTATTTCAAATCGTAGTGAATTTAGGATAACAAAACGGCATGCTTTTTCAATGTATGAGGGATCAACATTGGTCGCAAGTGAGAAATTTAAATAAAAATTCAACTTGATCACTTCAGTTCTTCATAGTCGGAGAATATGAAATTAACCGCGGGTATTACCTTTGCGTTTTTATCAATTCCATTTTTTTCTTTCATGTGCCAGTGCGAATAAAGAAAAAGCCTCCCAGAAGAAGTACGGCTTTTTTTGAATTCACAGATATGTTATCAGCTGTTATCTTTATCCTAAATGTACAAGTAGACTTGTTTCGCGTAATTTGTTTTGCCAGGTGAAGAGGAAACTAAAGATGCTTATGATACATATTTTTTCCATTTATCACACTTGTTTGAAGTGCTGCTTAGTAAGATTATATTTACATCTACCAATATCCATCTGGCCGAATATTAGTTTCAGCATCGTTTTTGCAATGGAGTCGTATGTTTAGGTAAAAATGTCACCTAATGATGTACTTCCTCGTGAACTTTTGTTCTAATCGGTTTATCTCTGAGAATAAACTACCAAATTTCCTCATGGGGCACTTGGACGTAGTGAAGTAATACTTTGACATTCTCTGAGAATTTTACTTCGGCCCTTACAAATTTTCCGTCTTCGCAATCACTTGGGTGGTACTCAGTTCGGCGTCACACCCTGAAAACAAACTGAGTTTGTTTCAACACGCCCATTCCTCATATTTCGTCTCACTCTGGGATCATACTCTTTTGCTCTCATTTCCGTGGAAGTAAATAACGGATATCTATCGGCTCTCAGGTTGCCACTTTCAACGCGTCGTATAAGGAAACTCCTTCGCCCCTCGAGGCTTGCTTTCTTCGATCGCTGTTCCGTCTCCATTCTTTATCGTCTGAAGGTCGTAATGAGGCGCAGTTGTGCAGCGGTGGTGTCTTATTTTGTTGTTCGCCGTAAAAAAAAGTCCCAAAGCGAAGAGGTCATGTCGAGAGCAAGCGAAAGTCAAAAAATTTCAGTTCCCGTTTGTAGAGAGAGAGAGAGGGTGTACTCCACGAAGCCTAATTTCCTGGAGTACGTTCTAGATCTCTCGAGATCTTTCTTCCTAAATAGGCTGTCGTACCCTTGTACTCCCACGTTTTTTGCCCGTTATTCGCTCACCTTCTAAAATTACTGCGGAGGCATGTGCGGAGTTTAAGGTGACTTCACCTTTCATTTGAAGTGGGTCAGGGGATGAGAATAAATTGTGAGGAGCTGGACTTCAGGTAATGATGCTCCAGAGGGTTTTAATTGTCCTGTTCTCCCTTCTCTTTGGCGATGTGGGCTCTTATTTGTAACTTTTCGTTCGTAGCTGTCGGGTGAAATCGGCATCCACCTTTGTAGAATTTCTACCGTAAAAACAGCTGTGGTACTATTTTTATAGAGGGCATGAGATGCGAAATATGAAAACAAATTGGCTTCTTCACACCGTAAAATCAATGGATCGAAATATTCCGCCTTGCGCGTCTGTTGTAGAAATTCTGGCCCCATAGGTTTCGAGCGAAAGACGTCTGTTGTCTTTAAATTACTCGACGCTTTTGCCTCGAGGTGTTTCCCTCGAACCGTTTCACATGATGCCAATCGGATGACTAGTTTCACCGTAGTGTTGTCATAAGGTCGAAGGTTTTCGGTCGCACCATGCTGGCTTAATTTTGAAGCTTCCGCCGATGATCCAAATGGTTTGAGCTGGTCTCGAGTTGCTTTCTAACATTATCAAGAGGGTAATTTACTTATTCCGCTCGGATAGCGCGAAACGAAAGCGTAATTAGTTGATAAGTATTTAAGTACTCTGGTTAAATAGTCGTCCCGAATTCGGGCGCCCTGTAATACCGTATCAGGCATTTGTGACTTTCGCCGGTATGATTACTCAAGTGCTCGGCACTTTTTATCGGGTCGAGTAGTCGTGTTGAGAAAGGCTGGCCTTTCATGTTAGGAAAAAAGAGCATTTGAAAGGACGGCCGAGATGGAGGGATTTGTCGAACTTTCCGGAGCATCAAAAACCATTTTTTCAAATGCGCCATTTTGCTCGCCCTTTGTGGGGGTGGCCTTTCCTCAATCGCTATCCTCGCCGAGTAGTTATTTCAAGCGGTGGGACGTTAGACATGTTCGACTCCGCTTCAATTTTTTTCTCATTCTCGTCTGCCCCCTCGCGCCTTTGTTCGGCCTTATTTCCTTTCGTTTCCCCAACTCCCGAAGCGGTTCCTTTTCACAGATGCATACATATATATATTCCGTTATTTTCGTTCGGCATCCATCGCCCATCCCTCAACACTTTACCGGTAGGTAAAGGTTGAGGTCTTTCTCTCGCACGTTAAGTGTCACCCTCAGCATGTGTCGATGCTGTGAATTCTCTACTCTTTGTTCATTTTAGTGTCTTTGGTATGAGCTCCGCAATAGCCTGAACGATTGGTTGTAACGTCCCGATGAAATATTTGTCATATTTCATCCACATGTCTTTTTACTGCCGCACCCCTTGACATATTTCATATCAATATTGATCATCGACAATGGTCGTTAGTTCTCGCAGATATAAATATAGAGGAGCCTTTCTCTCTCAACGGGAATACCCGAGGTATTTTGAAGATACATTTTTCACTCCAGACTCGTAAGTCATGAGCCCCAGGTGTAAAAGTCAAGAGAAACATTCTCAATATAAATTATTTATTTATGCTTTTATGTGGATATATTAGTGTTTTGGCTCGATGTCATTTTCTCCTTTAAACGGTGAGGGGTTTTTTTTTACTTTTCCTGACAAAGACAGCGACGATTGCTTCGTATTCACCGGAACTTTTTAATCTGCGTCCTGAAATGAACGTGGTGAACTCCAGAAAGAGCATTCGTCATATCTTGCCAAAGTCAAGAACCAACGTTTCCACGACGTGATGGCAGAAACTCATCAAAAATTAAATTTTCGCATGAACCAATTTCCCCTTCGCTGTTATTCCATGTCATCGGGTGCGAATTCGAAATCAGCGAAGCCACCTCGATCGAAGAAACTTAATTACAGGTCGACCAGGAACTAACGCTCGTGTACCTTTATTTAATGGAGCACACCTCAATTTCGTTTCATTGAATATCGTCGACGTCAGTTTTCAATCCGGAAGCGGGGTAGAGTTATTTCTGCCGGAATTCATGTTAGACCGATGAATAATTGGCCATTCGACGCTTGATAATTTTCTATACATTAGAGAAATTGGGACTTGTAACTTTGGAGTTATGCCTTTTAAAAATTTCCTTTATTTTACATTAAATATTTTTCGTCCTCAATAAAAATAAGGCCAAATTCATGCAAGGAAACATGTCAGTTAAATTTGAGAGGATCCAGATAGCTCCGAGGGCGACGCGCTCATCGTCTGACCCCAAACTCTCGAATTCTATTGCCGCATCCGATATAATATGTTTGTATTCACTAATTTTTTCCTTTGCGAGGAGAAAGTAGGTATTCATTGTCCACGTCGTAATTATCGCTAACACCCAGTTTCACCGTGGCCATTTGTGATAAGAAAATGACGGGGTTCCACAGACAGGGCACATTCCATATTTTATGACACCGAGGTTTGGTCTATTAAAGGTGTATTCATTCTGCGATGACTAAGTTCGTTTCATTGGTTCACTTCTGTTTCGCTTGGCAGACTTTGCCGTACGATTTGACTTCGGGCCTTGGATCTACTTTAAAATCCCCAAATCATGTGAATGATAAGTAATTGCGTAGGAAGTGGGATGAAATTTGAAATGTGAGCGAGCTGCAGTGGGCGTGGTGGCAACGATCTTCAGCCTGGGGTTGCGACCTAAATCTATCTCTCAAAGGTCTCATGGTCAAACTATATATGGTTTCAAAGGACTAGAACTGGGTTCAAAGGGGGTCTCAGATGAAATTAGTGGCGGTCAAAGGAGACTACGAATCGCTAGCCCAATCCCTAGAGGGAAATATCCTGTGGAAGATCCGATATCCTCTGAATTAATCTCTCCTCCGGGCATGGAACAAAAAATAATCTATTAGATGAGCATCTCGTGTATGCATGCTGCCGGTGATAAATCGAGAGTAAAATTCTAATTCCATTCGCATGAGTTTAATGAAGCCATAGGCTCTCGTTGGTGAATCGAGCCAAGTTTTCATACATGGATGTAATTTTCAAAATACTTACAATAAACATTCCGGTCGGGACTCATGCGTATTCGGTAGTAGCCGATCCCGCGTTGTGAGGCGAAAACCAATTCCGCCGATGCTCTTCTGTTAACACGATTGTAGAAACTTTGTGCATCACGCACCGCACCGTGGAGCGGGATCCAACGTAATGGCCACTGTGTTTATATTATCTCTGGGGTGGTTCATTTCCCCGATGGCGTAAAGCTCACCGTTTCCAATTCGTGCGTGGTTATGGAGTTTGTGTGTTCATCCTTATTAGGTTATTTGTTTCTGCCGTTGGGAGATGATGTCAGACTCAGACACATTAGAATTCATATAATATTGGACAATATGCCTGACTATTGCTTAGCGAGGTAACCCGGGTCGTTTTATAAAAATATTGTTCAATGTGTTGCACGAATTTCTCACAGTTTCGCTGGAAAACATCTTTTTCCAAACTGATGTTAATCTCGTTCCGGGGGGCCACTTTCGTCTGCCATCGTATAGATTAAAGGCTGACGGTATACCATACGGTGGTAGGATGCGATCCTCCGGGGAATGCTTCCGATTTGGGTTTCTGATAAATCAGTGTCCTTTACTTTTGAAAATCAATTACAGAGCGTGCTAGAACCTCAGAAATATTTCTTTCCACGACCAAAGGAGATTCCCCACCTGTGGTAGGAATGTTGCAGTTGGCCAGGTTGTTAAAGTGTTTTGTCAACATAGCAAGCCTTAAAACACCGCGGTTCCGCCTCCAGCAGGTTTTGCCCAACAGGAAGAAACTTTAGTGGAACTTAGTAGTTCGAGATCATAACACGGAGTACTTGCTCCACTGTTCAATAAACGTGGAAAATCGCGAACTTGTGCACTTCGACGAAAGTTCATGACCTTTTGGGCACCGCTGCCGCCTAAATTCAATTAATATATAGATGTCGTTAGTTACTAGAATCGGGATTCAATTGGTGTATTTTTTCATCGTGAATGAGCAACATGTGTCATTTGCGGCGAAAGAACGTCTCGCGTGACGGTTTTTATGTTATGGCCGCATGTTGTTCTTTTTAGATTTTAGACACGTCACACTGTGACATTTTCAATTCTGCCGCCTTCATATTAAATCACTACTTCACCGGAAAGTTGTCGAGAGTGAATCGATTAATTGCGCTTCTCAGTAGACTCATTGTGCCTTCCGCGTCAATGAACACGAGAGTAATTACTAAAAGAGTAAGTAAATAATTGTGAGAACTCTCTCGTTTTTAGCTTTAACAATTTGGCATCCTTCCGTGTGGGGCGCCACACACGTAAGGATCTAATCCCATTCTCTTCGCCCCGGTCCCCCATTTTTGGCATAAATAATCGAAAGCCTTCTGTGGACGATGCCGTAGCCAAACCGATCAGACTAGCCATTAGGGGAGGCGACCAATAGCCAAGTTCACTTTCACCATTAGGGGGATAGGCGGGTGATTTGGTGATGGTAGGATGTTCAAGGGATGGGGAAGGGTGGAGAGAAACCCGGCATCAGCATTACCCTACTCTTAACGAAAGGCGCCGAGGGGTCGACAGTTAAACGTCCCATCCGACGGACGACGTTCTCCGCTTATCCAAGCAGGGATCGGGCTGCCACTGAAAAATCCTGCCACCACCGGGATTTGAATCTGGATCCTCTGGTTGGCAAGTCAGTACACAAGCCACGTGGCTTTGGAGTATCTTCTATTAACATCCATTTATTGCCAAATTCAAGGAAAAAATGTAGTCGCCGCACGAAACGTAAGCCGTTATGAATTTAAGTTTTCTTAATGTGGAGTACAATACTCATTTTCATGGCTCCATCGATCGAGTTGGAAGGGCGAGCTGGCGGCGTAATCGGTTCCTTACCTCGACGATAAATCAATGCTCGGCCCAGTCCCATCATCTGCTTCGCGTCCCGTTGTCGGATTCGCCTGGGATCGACTCTCGCTGAACTGGGTGTCCACCTGGGTGCCGTCTCTTACCTTGGATAGGTGGGAGGAGACCGCCATTTACCCGGATTGAATGGGCCGTGGTTAGCGTGCGTGTGGGAGTCCGTGGCCCACCCAGTCTTCTCCCATGAGTACCGGCGAAGCCAATACATAACTGCGCTCTCTTTCGCAGTGGAACTTCACGCCATTTAATAATTCTTCCTATCCTCGAGTCTTTATCTCTCTGTCTCGCTTAGTCACTCTCTCATGGGTCGTGCATTTCGTATTATCATGTTTTAATGCTCTGTTGACCTACTTCGGGTGCGAGCGTAATATTCGTTTGAAGGAGGAAACAATGAAGTCTCGTGCGCGCGAGTGCAATCGATTGCCCAAAAAACGTGGGGCAACAGGAGGGTAGCGTTAAATCTTTCGCACCAAGGTCTTTAAATTATTTAACTTGGACCGAAGGTTTTATTTCTTCTCCCCCCCTCCACTTCAATCCCTCTCTCTCCTCAGTAGTCCAACATCGGTGTAGGTTCTTGATCCCGACGGTGGCGGTGTTCCACAGGAGAAAAATGCTCCGCAAATATCCAGCGAGCGAACCGGAGATCCCGCATGCCGAATTCGGCGTCGGAGCTCCGATAACGCAATTGAAATAATACCGTTTAATTTACTCTCAGATCAATATGAGAGCTTTTCTACATTCACACATCTGGCCTCTGACACCGTGTCAACTACCCCTCTTCCACGGTGGCAATTTATTCCCTACACCGAGTCCAGGTTTTTCGTATTGGTGTTTCGTTTCGTTTTTCGGCTGTAATAATGTCAAAAATATCCGTGACCTTTGATGAGGATGGTGTTTTTGGCATGGGGAGCAGCCATGCCAAAACCTTTACCTTGCCCTTTATGCTGTGGGATGGGAACTCATTCGGTACTACTTGCGATCATGCTATCAAATTGCCATAGGAAATGTTGTCGACATTGATGTCTGCTACTTTGCTTCTCCTGCTTTACGTGTAAAAATGGCTTGTGTTGTCTTGCTGTCGTTGGAATCGGGATTGACTTGCCTAATTTTTCTAATACGTCTCATTTTCTTCTTATGCTTCGTCTCTTTCCTGGTCCATTAAAATAAAGAAAACTTTTCGAATTAGATACGAACAGTCTTAAACACGTATGACTTTGAATATCAAACGGTAATAATGTATATATTTTGATATTACCGTTCGAACGTGTTCGTGTCCCTGTATGTTTATCTCAAGTGGTGATCCTTTTTCTAAAATGTCGCGGGACTCCCAATCTCGGGTTAAAAATTTATAATACTGTGAAAATTCTGATTTTTTAAATGTATAAATGAGTCGTAGTGCAACTGATGAATCGGCATACATGACTTCTAGCTTGTATTGATTAAAGAGTGTATTAGAGCATATTGCCGTTGCTAGTAAGCAGGAAAGTAAACGAAGAGGGGAATTAAATAGCTAAATCCATTAATCATATTATTGTGAGCAGTATTCTTAAAATCATTTATATACGTGTGTTTATGTATATATATGGCTGTATATATATATCCAGGAAGAAAGAAAGATACTTACAGGTATACCTGTACTTGCAAGGTAACGTTGACCATGACTAGTAACTCCGCGAGAGGAACTCATTCGTAGGAAGAACAAAATGAAACGCTTCAGATGAACATTTAGTTCAATGATGAGGATGGTGTTTTTGGCATGGGGAGCAGCCCTTCATAGTATCTCTATGAAGAGTTGAAGGAAAGTTCGTGGGCATTCCTTGAAGTAAAATAACCCACCTTGCGCGCTCCAACTCATGCCCTTTAGTACAACTCGCGTCTCATCTAAAGAATATTTCGTAGGGATACTTTTAGGGGTCGGATGATGTTCAACTGGTGGATAGTGCATCTGTAAACCAATGCAGTGTCGACATGATATGTTAGGATTGCATTGTAGTTTCTACTCTTGGAAACAACATGAACTCCGAAAGCGTTCTATACTGCATTTAATTCCCTTTTGACATAATTTGCAGGTCGAAATGTTATTCTTTCACTGCCTACTGCTCTGTATAAACTGGATGGGCGAGGTTTGAGTCCGCGGCCTTTTTGCTTGGCGTGTATGACGCACCTGTCCCATTAATCCTGTCAGTAATTATGTAAATGGTATTAGGAATCAGCCCTTACTGGTACCCGAGACTGGAAAGTAATGCGAAATTGAAATGATAAGCACAATCCACTGACCGCTTTTGAACTCATTATATCTGGAGGAAATTCGTTCAGTCAAACTATTCTTGGAACCAGCTGGCCCGAGGACGAATAGTCGCCGCAAGAATTTATCTCTACTAAAAGTATACTTCAGTTTTATTTATTGCTTTTTTCCCGGCTTATCAGTTCTGTTAAACCGAGCGTCTGAGTATAAGTGAACTCTCGTCCCCTTTGCAGTCCGGTCTAGATAATTTAAGGCAGGTTGTTCGTGACTTTTTGCGGAGTCACCGTGCTTCCCCCTTGCTCCCGTCGGACTGCATGCGAGTTACTCATCGGCGATGAGGTGATTCATTGGAAACATGCGAGAGAACAAATGGCCGCTTATAGAAAATGATTTTACAAATATATCGGCAGCCGTCTTGAATTATCTCTCTCGTGCGTTGCAAGTTGGATCATTCATAGTGTTCGTACGTCATACTGGTTGATGATTCAGGAGTTGAACAGAAAAATTAACTTCAATACTTCCCGAAACAGGCTCTCAGTTCTGGGAAAACATGTAAAGGGGGAGGTACTAGACAAAAGTCTGCACTTGCTATGTTGTGGACACAAGTATATCGCTACCTTGAGAGCATTTACGTCATTGATGGTGTGGTTTCTTCTTAATTTTAAGGAGGGAAACCTGACTTCTACATCTCCCTCCTTAAACCAGAAAGCGGCAGTGGTTCCCCTTCTGGCCTTCTGGCTGGTTTACTGCCCTTAACTGCACTGATCACGCGAGATCCAAGTAGGTGCCTGAACACCGCTGAAAATTCTGCCAAAAGCGGATATCGGAGACGAAACCCCTGCGTGGGACTTAATTTTCATTTTTAAAATCCAACCCCTAGACATAAGTGATTAAAAGGATCTCTGCAAGTGCAGAGGGTTTGATGAAATATGAAGTTATCGATGGTGAATTAAAAACGAAAATGATTTTGGGCTCAATCACGAAAAATTCCTCTGTTTTCGTATGGCAGCAAAGCCAAGTCGATGATTGAATTTTCGCAGTACATCGCTATCCTAGCATTTACTACTTCTAAATTCTCCTTTGAAGACGGATTAGATGAGTGTGGATCAATCATGATGCTCTTCTAGTGTTCTCAGGCTATGAGTTAAAGCGTTTGGACCATCGTAAATGTCTCAGTGACCCGTGAATGTGTCCTTAAGCAGATGGCCCACTTCGCATTCAATCCGCCCTCGTCCAGAGCATCGAGCAACGGGAAAGACGTCTTGGAAACCCTCGTACGCTTGCTTGACTAAAAATATCCTCACGAAATCTCCCCGTCAAATTTTTCTATCCCATAATCTCGTAACCCGAAGTCCATATATCGATTCCATCGAGACAAATTGCTCGCAGGCTCGTCATTAGTGCTTGATCTTTCTTTCGTATACATTTCTTAATTTGGTCATCGTGAACTGTCTCCTCCTCTCTCTCGATATCGACCAACGTTCATTGCCCTTTATTCCCTCTTCCCTTATGGCAGGAACCTAATCGCACATTATCATCATTTGTCGCTTTAAGTCTTTCTATCCATTGTGTATTATTTTACTTATTCAAGAGTGGATCGATGTTTTGTACTAATATTTTTCTTGGCTTGTTCTCAACTACTTTTCCCGGAAAGTGTTATATTATTTTGTGCCTATTTCCTAGGAGGGAGCCATTAGTTTCACATCTCGAGATATGTACCAACGTTTTTTCGCGAGTCACTCAAAGAAACCTGACTCTGATCTCATGAGCTGAAGGCAGACTCGGGTACTAGCGTGGAAATTTTAGTTCGTCCGGTTGAAAAGATACTCTTCAGAGTAACTCCGAGCTGGATAATTTATTTTTATGTTTAGTTTTAACATGTCGTATTTATTTTATCAGAAGAAAACTAAGCATAAAACTTCACGCTTTAGGAGACAGTTCGTTCGATTAAAGGAGATGACCATAATAGTAATGTTAAGCTGATACTACTTTGAGATAAAAGGAGCGAGGACGAGAAGAAAGATTTCAACTTCAATAAGGCATTTTTACCTTATTTAATGAAATGTAAAAATCTTCGTCGGTTTCTTTGAGGAATAGGCGTTTTAGTTTGAATTTTTCGCTGGAGTATATATTTGTTAAAGTAAGTTGAAAACAACAGTTAATTCTGTTGAAAACAACTGTTAATTCTAATTAACTAAATTTAATTTTATTGAGCTTAAAATTTTAATTTAGTGAAAAATATTTTACATTTATCTTAACTGAATTCACCTTTAGAATTAGCTTCTCAAGTCTAACTGAAGGCATCTCTGTAAGATTGACTTCGCCTGACCACAAAATATCAGTAAGATATTTGCGCAGTTTTACCTCATAACACGAAGCATAACTCAAAATTCCAGTCCTTCGAGCCTTTGGAATTAATGATTTGGCGTAGTGATGCATTAAGTGTGTTACGACCATGGTTAAATCGCAATGAGAGAGTTTTACGATACTACATTCTAGCACATTAATTAATTAATGAGTTCATCCATCGAGAAGGTGTTGAGTAGTTGAAACTCATGCAATTGTTAGCGATCGGATTTACAAATATGAAGCTGGAAAGAAAACCTGTGGAAACGTTAATTATCTTTTCCTCTTACGTGTACTATTTTGCCATCACTGCCAATGCGGGCTTTATCTGGCTGTATAAAGATTTACTGTAAAAAACATGTTTGTTAAGTTCTTCTTGGTTTTTGACTGCGTTATCTCGAGTTCATTGACCCAACTCGCTCAAGCCGAAGAATGCATTTCTGTAAGACGCACAGTATATATATCGAGATTGAGTTTTGTAGTAAAATCATCTAAGGAGTTCAGTGTTGAACCTTGAAGGCGAATTGCTCTTGATTTACTCAAAAATCATTTTATGTGGATTTTTTAGACTGCATAACTAATCGCGGTCACCCTGTCAGAAGGTTTAAAAAATATGGAAATATGTTTTTTTACTCACTACAAATTGCTGAATTCCTCTAACCTGCAGTTTGACTTTCGCACATTTATTGTTCGGCTGTTTCCTAGGTTGAAGGTTGCGATGGAGTGAGAGGTAACAGAGAAAGGCAGTCTCCCAACCAGTTTGCCGGTACCCTACGAGCAGAGAGCGCCCGAAGGCCGGCATTTCAGCTCATTCTACTCATGGCAACAGCGGAAGGGGGAAATAGGATGAGAATTGCCGGATGCGCGACTTTGTTATGCGCTGAAGAGCGCTAAGGGAATTTCGTCGGGCTGTTGCGTTGGAATGTTTTTATTGCCTTAATGTGAAACTTTGAACTGAGGGCCACTCATGAAGACACTTTTCGTCAATGTTTATCAGTGGTTACCAACGGAGTTGACTAGGAGATAACGATATCTTTCACTCCAATGTTGGGTGTTGGAAGATATTTCTTTTCAAGTACTAGGTAGCCGTTTCTGTTTTCATCCAGCCGTGTCGAGGAATGGTCCTCCTTCAACTGAGCAAGGTGATTTATGTATCCCCAATTATTTTGAATGACTTAAGAGCATATAATTTTATATATTCACCTGCTAAGTGATCGCGGTTAGTAAAAATCGGATTCTCCTGATGCTTTTTCAAACTTTTCAAAATATTCTTTTCTGGTCTTTTTTGGTACATGTTACCAATGGTCAATACGCCGGGGTGGAGGGCTGCATCTTTTCAGCTGTGAAAGTATTTCCATAGGATTACATTCTTTCGTTTTGGGCTGTTACCATACTGTTGGACACCAGGCAATATGCGTTGTTTGTGTGGCGGTCAGAGGATTATCTTATCATGTTAGTTTTGAAACCTGGAAGAGCCATCACTGTTGGGAACGTAATCTTTCTTCTATTCGGTGACATGATTTTATTTTTAATTAAATTTGATTCTACGATCCAGCCTGGCGATGCCTCCCAAAAGCATCCAGAAGAGAAACTTTGCTTTCAAGAAAGTGAGCATCCCCGGTTCGGAATGGCTGAAAAAGGAAGACTTCAGTGCATTTTCGAGTAGGTCGAGCTGCGACGAAATTACTTGAAAAACCGACACCGGAAAGATGTACGGCGCATAACCAAGGGTGTGAGTCTCGCCTTCGAGCGAGAGTGGTATCGCGTCATCTCGGGCCACTTCTGCCCCCGGGTTCTTCTGTCCCCTTCAGCCTCAGGCGCGAGAGGAGAAGGAAAAGGAAGAAACATTCCTTGAAGGTAGACCTTGGCTGCCTCACCTCTTTAAACTCTTGCATCTGCTCCCCTTCCTCTCCACCCCGCAGAACACTCCGTTCACCCAAGTTTCCTCAAGGCGGACCAAAAATTTAGCTCCCCAGTTCCCATTCCGAGGCGCACAGCCGAAACGGCCGACGGGAGTGGGGAAGAGAGAGAGTGGGAGAGGGCGGGAGGAAGACGATCTTTGTTTCCGCTTCGGCGATAGGCAGTCTCCGCTGCCGCGGTGGTCTGTTTCTCCTTGAGGTCTCAAGGGAAAAAGATCAGGAAGTGGAGGTCATTTTCTCTTGCCTCGATGGTGGGCGTTCGTAGTTTTCTTTCGCTTCAAAGGATTGGTGGATCGGCGAAAAAGGAATGTGAAGGAAGAAGAGGAGGGGAAAGGGAAAGAGACTTATTTCCGCCTCGGAGAAGAGGTTGGGTGAGTACACGTAAGTGAGTGAGCGTGTGTGCGTACGAGAAGTCGTGATGAAAGGGGAGTGCTGTGGCTCGAGGAGAACAAAAACAAAGCGAAACGCGAAAGCCTTAGTCGGGGAGATGCGGTGTCGGGAATGGGCGAGTGGCGTGTTAATTTGTTGTTGTCGCCTCCGTTGTTCTTCCTCCTCCTCCTCCCACGTCGCCACGGCAATAGTGGTTGGGTGAGGGCGCGGATTCGCTCTCCCGTTCTCTTTCATCTCCCCTCCCCCGTATCAGCCACCCCTTCCCCCCTCCCTCACTCTCGGCACCGGTTCGGGAAGGGCATCGTCATCACCGCCGTCGCCGGCGGACTCCAGTCGGCCGTGCGGGAGCGCTCTCGGCAGATATACCAGACGGGAGCCGATTCCCGAAGAACTCGGGCCTCGATCGGTCTGGCTCGGAATTCCGAAGGTTTCCCGCGCGCGCATTTCACTCCCGACGCGTGACCGACTGACTCGTATTCGGCGGCCGCTTCCTCGCCCTCGGCCGACGCTTCTTGTGGCGTCGTCGCCCTTCCGCTCATCGGGAAGTACCCGGAATCTCCCCCACTATCACTCTCTCCGGCGCGAGCCCTTTTCTCACGTTGCCCTCCCGTGACGTCACCATTCTCCCTCCGCTATGTCCCCTTCTCGCTAGCTCTACAGAAATCGATAGCCCGCAGCCCTTTTCTTCCCTCCCTGCCAGTCCTTCCCCGCTCTACCCTCTCCCCTTTCCAGCGAAAACCTCTCCTCCCGCAAACGAGGGAAAAACACACGCCGTGCAACAACAGAGGAGCGCGCAGGTGGGCGGACGATCCCTTTTCGCGGGAAACCGTGGGACGGGGGAAGGGCTGACTCCGCGGGGGTCTCCCTTCTTCTCCGTGGAATGTGAGGCACCCCGCGAGGGAAGGGCGCCATGGAAGTGGACGCCGGTGCCCTCAGGAGAGTCAAGACGCATCTGTCACGCTTCGGGGACCTCTGGAGGCGGGTCGACGAGGAGGATCCACTCTCCTCAGATCCCCCTCTGCTCGACGGAGGCTGCCTGGCTGCGTCCACCTCTGCCACCTCTACGCCCCGCCACCACCATCACGCAGCCACCTCGCCCCTGCAAGTGTTGCGCCGGCTGCAACATAGGAGGGGCAGTGGGGGCGAGTCAGAGACGGACGAGGAGCAGGCGCGAGCTAGGAGAAGGGCCGCCGCCGGGAGCGACGCGTGTCTCCTGTTCGAGGACTCGGGGTCGGCGACCCGAAGTGTAGAGGCGGAGGGCCGTCGGAGATTCTCCGGCGGAGAAGATGCGGAGAACGAGGGAGACGAAAGCGGCGATGCGGCTTGCCAGGAAGACAACGGAAGGAGAGGACGCAGGAGGAGGTCGAGGAAGTCCTTCTGTGCTCGTAGGGCACAGACAATATCGGAGGGATGCACCACTGCCTCCGACGTGGAGCACTCAACTCCGCTCCGTCTCTTGCCCAAGGAGTGCGGGGCAAATGTGGCGGACGGCGGCGAGAACCCCGTTCCCCCATGGGATCCATCCTCATCCCTCGAAAGTGGCGGAATTTTCGAGAAGTGGAGCCAACGACTGAAGCAACGAAGTGACCAAGTGCATAGGGTATTGTGCGAGTTTTTCTTTGTGAACTATCTCTTGTCTCTATAATTCGATTGGCCCCTCGTGGTTTGGTGGAGTGTTTAGTTCCATCTTTGGTCGTTCCTGACCTTTTGTGTGTGGACGATCAAAGTGTCTCTGTTTGCTTGGAAATATCTTTTTCGGAATATCGCCCTGTGATAAGGAAGCGTGCGAGTGTTAACGCTACTAGTGTTGTACTCGGTTGGCTAGTTATTGCTAATCATAGTCCTCCGCATTTAATTTGAAAGGTTGGAAATAGATATGGGGGTAGTAATAATGTTTTGCAACCATTACAGGAATAGTAATTAGCATTCCATGAAGTCAAAATTGTCACGGCGATAGTGACAGTCACAAATATTATTTCATGTTCCACTCTGAGGGGACACAGCAGTCCAAGGGTAGAGCATTGGGCTACTGACCAGAGGGCCCGAGTTCGATTCCTGAGCATGCCCCTGTGGACACCCAAGCTGTGTGATTTTTCGGGCACCAGATCTTCCTGGGAAACCATAACTGGTACAGGGAAAGGATCTAGCCCCCTTCCCTGATGTGTGAATTTCACATGCCATTGGGCCTAGTACTGGGTGAATTCTACCATCACCTACCTAACCGACCTTCTGGTTGTTTACTGTTTATGGTTTTACTATGAGTTATTTCACAAAATGGGGCAATATTAAATCAAACTAAGTCTGGGGTACATTAGGATACCTATTAGGGTTCTGCATCATCCGCACAATAGAAATTGTCTTCCTTATTGTGTATATGTTAAAATTACCAGCCATTCTTTTTCTCTTTGTAACATGCAAAGTAGGTTGGTTTACAATAAGAGCTAGAGACCTTTAGTATTTGTAAAATCACATTGATATTAGTTGATTGACTCCCATAAAGGCTTATATGAGAAAACTTAGTATTCCTAAACTCAAAACGTAGGAATATTTGGCAACTTTCATGACTTAGTAATAGTTTTTAGCGCAGGTTATAACATTATATTTTTTGTGACCTATACATATTTTCCAAGTTTAATCAGTAGAAATCTGTATTCATGCTTTTTGATATTTAATGTGTTTTCCTTTTTTTGTAATTTAAATTTCCATTATTCATTGTAACCCTATACTCGTATTCTTAATTTTATGCCCCATTTTTGTCTTTTAGCAATACCTATCAGAAAATGCATTATGTTTCATTTGCATGCTGCGTAATGGTGTACCCTGATCCGTAAGAAAATTTTAAAGTTTTCTCCAAGCATACTCTCAACTGAACATGGATTTTTCTCTTTTTGCATGATTAAAATCTATTTCCTTAGATCAGTCCGCCTAAATGTAGGTACTTACAATTTAAATTATTGCAATACTGCATTCTGCAAAAATATCTGTGTGAGGTGTCTCACCTAATAAGTTTGCACATATCACTAGTGTATTTTTTTGCCAGTTCCACAAGCATTTTGCTAAGAGGAATTTTTTTCTGAGAGGGTTTTATTTTCTACCTATTGTTTCAGGAAGAAAATAATATCCTTTTCCTTTAGTATGTTTGCTTTAACTCTTAGACTTTTATCATATATCATTTTCATCAGGCTCCCTGGGAAAATAAATTGTCATCATCAACTCTTAATTCCATATGTAGTAGGGTCCAAAATGTCCAAAATAAGACAAAAAAATGAGGTTATGATTGATACTCAACAGGCGACTTGGGATTTACAATCATCTATTTTATTGCTATGAGGAAGACAATATGAAAATATAAATACATGAATTATTTGATACATTGCTTGTACATATTAATGGAGGACGTATGGCAATTTAATCTCATCGTCTATAGGAAAAGGGTCGATGCTTTTATCTTCAAATGGCCCATAAATTCATTTTTATGGACTTGAAAGGCAACTTATTTTTTCGTCATTTATGCTTCCTTTAATTTTTCATCTGCAGTTGAGGAAGCTAATTCCAACAAGTTTACTTTGTCATTAAAAATTGTAAATATCATTGAAATTTGTTTTTGTCACAAGTATATTCCAGAGTTTTGAAAAGAAATATTTGGCATCCCAAAACAATTGACACAAACTATTGGTAATTTTGTTGCATTTTGGATTCAAGACAACTGTTGGGGAATGAAAGTTAATCGCACTGACCTCATCGTTATTTTTAAACCCAACATCAGAGGGGGGAGGAATTGGATGCTGCCAGTAACATTCATAACTTAGCACTGTAAATATAACAACAGTAGTGATTGAAGTGATGGTTGAAATTTAGCAGTTGTAACTTTAAATGAACCTATTATTACCTGGCTTTTTCTTATGATGCATAACACTGAATAGCACAAATTTTTGTTGTCACTGACAATGCCATGCAAAGGTCTTTCAGCATTTTACTTACCTTTCACTTCCATTGGTGAAACTCTTAGCTATCATAGTTGCATGGCAGGTGCATGTGAGTAATGCCACCTTTGGAGTTATGATGGCAGGACTCAGTGCCATAAGATTGCAGAGTGATCGTGTGAGGAAGAATGAGTGTCGTAGCTTTTGAACACCATTTCATATCAATGGGCATAATTGTTTCAATGTTGTTCAAATAAATTTTTCAGTTTTGCTCATTGAAAACTGAATTGAGAGCATAGGTTACTTTCTGCTTTGTCAATATTGATATTTGAGAAAGATGCATTGTACATAAATTTGATTGAAGAATTATCAGCAATGATGCACAAATTTGTTTGGAGTGGTTGTCTTAGTTATGCTTTCTTCTTGCATTGTACAGTAATACCCAACCAGTTGCTGTCAAGTAATATCATGAATATTAAATATCATAGTGTGCTTATCAGGCTGTCCTTGTGTGTATTATGTTATGCTCACACGGACCTTGTTTCACCAAAGGCAGTAAGTTTCCAATCAATGAAAAGGAACAATTGTAGATCAAGTGACTGGGGATCAGTGAAAAGATGATGGAACCAAGTTGAATTTTCTCATTTTTCCCCATTACTATCTCAAAGTCTGATATTTGTGTCTTCCATTAATTCCATGCAAATATTTTCCCTATACACTTTTTATATTTATTCCATATCTTTCTAATTTTTAATTTTTCCACATTTTCCACTTCCTTGCTTTAGTGGTGTCTAATTTGTACATTTAATTAAAAATCTATCTGTAATGGATTACAGGATAGGCAGAGGAAATTGCCTTCATCTCAACCACACAAAATTAAGAATTACAGTACACAAATGGACAGCCCACTCACCTGTGTTTGTTTTTACTTCTTCAAACTAAAGTGAAAAGAAATGATTTATGCTCTTTCCATCATAGTTTCATTGATGTAATTGGGAAATGGGGCTGGTGTTGAAGTCATGATAGATAAATATTTTCCAAACTTCTCAGGGTTATTAAATTATTTTTGGCATTTTGCTGCATTTAATGGTTTTATAGTGAATAATAATGAAACTAAAATGTGATGTCCACACTCCAATTGAAAGAGCCTTACTGGAAAAAGGTTGGGTAATATTGTTGACAAAAGTAAAAATTATAGTTTACTTTTGCTTTTGAGAAGAATGTTTTGGTGATGTTTGAGTGACTTATAAACACATCAAGCTGCTGCATTGGAAATGTCCAGCATATATACTTCTTTTTGTTAGCTAAATGATTAACCAGAGAATGGTAGTGCTCTTAAAACATTTTTTGGTAAATACCTGTATATTGTCATTTCTTTTGCAGTACTTTCAGAGGAACACCAAATTATCTGATGTTAACCGTCGGTTGAAGAGCCAAATATGGAGTTCAGTAGTCACCATAGTGCTAATAGAAGGAAAAAACCTAGTTGCAATGGACATGGATGGGCTCAGTGATCCATATGTGAAGTTCAGGTGTGGGAGAGGTATCCATCTGCTCACAAATTCTACACCTAAGCAGGGTATTAAAACATGATTCTCCTATCAACTCAGAAATAATTTACAACATTCATATTTTATTTCAAAATTCATTATTTAGTTGGTACATTAATTTTGAATGTAATTTTGTTTATATTTTGCTTTAGTTAACCATGTAAAAATTGAGCCTTCTAGAACAGTAGCAGGCTATTTTGCTTTTCATATTTCTTTGATATGACTCTTTGTAGTTATTTTTTTGTTTTTGTGTTGGTGGTTTTGAAATACCCATCTGTCTTTTACTATATTCACCAAAATCTATTATCAAAACCATCTTGAAAGAATTGATCATGTTTTAATCCTGCTTTCTCTCTCTTTATCATTTTATACTGGTGCCACCTATTGTACAAGAAGGCTCAATTATTTAACATGTACAATAGTGACAATTTTACATTCAATTAAAAACACTAGCAGCCACATAGAAAACTGTCCCTGTAATTTCCTACTGACTTGTGGAACTGAAAGCTATCTTTACATTTTTTTCACATGTTATTAATGCCTTTTGTAAGTTCCCCATTGTTTAGCAATCTGGAAATATAAGCATAGTGTTGCATATTTCTTCTTCATAAAAGATTGTTAAATTCATTTTGAAAACTTATCATGCAAACTGAAATGTTTTTTTTAATAAAATAAGTCTGATGGACAATTAAAAGAATTAAATTCCAATTTATCTATCTGGGATTAGCATGGTTAAAATGGATAAAAATGTGAAGCTCTGTCATGACATAGATTCCTTATGGGGAATAATTCTTGAGTCAAAGTTAATATTTCTATCTGTGCTACCTCTTAATATTCAATAATAGCTCGGATTTGTAGTTTTACTAGACTGAGCTGATGTCTTTTGGGCCAATATGGATGTCATTGTGAATTGATTGATGTGCAGATTACCGAAGTAGGTATTTATAATCTATTCACACTGTTTTATATCTCTAAAATGTGTAATGGAGCAAAAGGTATGGCCTATTGTATTCCTCTTTGGGTAGCACAAATTTCAAATATCTGTAATTGAAAACCACCAGAGTGTTTTCTTGAGGAAGTAAAATAAATTAGCATACTTGCTTGCTTTGTGTAACTTAAGAATGTTTCACCATTCAACTACAAATAACATAGCTGATTCATTGCTTTCGATTTTTCACATTATTCATTGTTTCAGGGGAAAGATGATGGATAACAGGTTGAAATATTAAGAACCTGAAATCTTCTAAGGTCACCTTTTTTATTTTTGAAGTTTCTGAACTGCAGTGACGTGCTCTTTTAAAATGTCACTCACAATGTTGATTTATTGTAGGTGTGTATGCATAGTGAATGGAAAAATATAGAAAATTTATTAATTATTTGTAGGGATGCTTATTATGGAACATCTTAAGGGGCAAATTCAGTTTATTTGTAGTTTGGAGGGCTCATGCTATACTTCATCAGCATCACATTCAAGTAAACAAAATTGTTTAAATATTGTAGATATTTCCAGAATGAGAAACAATGAAAACAAGAAATACAAGAACTTATAGTAAATCTTTTAATTGGATCTCTACACTTTGTCTCTAATTTTATAGGATTCAAGTATGCACACTTAATGGAAGAGCTATTAGAACTCTAACAATGTAATTTTATTGAGCATTGTCTTTTTGTCCCTCTTTAACTGGAAACTGAAATTGATAAAGTCAATCAAACAAGCTTTAATTAGCCAAATTTGTTTTATATTTCACTTACTTTTTTTTCTTTGACAGGTTGGGTAATGAAAAGTACAAAACCAAAACAGTATACAAAAGCTTGAATCCTAACTGGCTGGAACAGTTTGATCTGCACCTGTATGATGATCAGTCCCAAGATCTGGAAATCACTGTTTGGGACAAAGATTCCCGCACAAAGGATGATTTTATGGGAAGGTTAGTAATCACAGTGTGTACTGTTAGAGATTCTGCCACCCTGTCACTGGCCATTGTAAAGTGGGAAGAGATGAAGAGTAGGATGACGAAAACGTAGGGATCAAAAAGGGGAATAATAACTTACAAGGCTTGGATCAGGTTACCTCAGGTTAGCATCAAGTTAGGTTTTCATAATCCTCCCTAACCTGATAAAGATGGGTCTGCTATTTTTGTGTACCCCTCGTATCTAAGTGAAAAAATGAAAAACGTCCTGCTGGTCCAGTAGGTATCCATCAATAATAAATTCTCCAGCATGCAATAAAGCCCCCTGAGTTGCCATTCCTCATTCTTAGTCTATCCCCACTTCACAGCTAATAGCCATTGTCAGCCCATCTATCTAATTTTACTATCATTTGGCCGTACATCGATGTCCTATTCACAAATATACATAATATTGATGTATTTCGTGTAATTCACCTGATATGAAAATAGAAGATTAACTGGCAGCTAAAATATTTCACCTTGCTCAAATTTCTTTTAGGTAAAATGAACTTGTTAAATGGTATCAACAGTAAATATCTTTATTTATGAGCCTTTACATGTTTTTCATTCTAAGAAATGTAATTGTTTTTAAAACCATAATTTGAATTCAATGGTTTTTGTCTTTTTCCAGATGTGTTATTGATCTCTCAAAGCTTGAAAGAGAAAAAACCCATCGAATATGGAAAGATCTACAAGAAGGCTCGGGGTCATTATTTTTATTACTCACCATCAGTGGAACTACAGCATCAGAAACTATATCAGATCTCTCTTCCTATGAAGAAAATCCAGTTGAAAGGAGGGTGATTCAGAATAGATATGTAAGCATCCATAAGGGAGTATCTAAATTCATATTTGAGCAGTAAATCTTTTGAATGCAGTTCGAAGTGGGATTTTTAGTATTAAGTTATGCATTATTTGAAGTAATTTTGTCTTCCTTTTCATAAATTACCGGAGAAAATCAGTGAAACCTCCGGTATTTTTTAAATGTACTTCTGATGTAAAATGAGTTGCATATGAACTGGAGTTACTTGAAGGAATAAATGTGCTAAAAATTTCAAGCAATTCAGATTTTAGAATAGATAATCTCACTTTTAATAAGATTTTTACCTTCTTGACTCTGTTTTTGCATTGTAGTTTTGTGTAGGTAATTTTTCAATTATTAGAATGTATCTACTTTTGCTTCAAAGCCTTTGGTACCTTTTCATGTCATTGGGTTCAGCATACTTGGAGGTGAAACACCATTTCTTCTCTCTTTGGAAGCCCAATTTAAATTTCTGACTTAATGATAGGCATTTTAGTTTTTTAGTAACTAGTGTTGGAGTGGACTTCATTTTCAGTGTATGTGATAAAATGCTGAGCGGACTAGTATATATTGTACCATAGTCTGCACTTTGTTGCAAGTGTTGCAAAAGCAGCATAATGTGATGGAATTCAATTATGTCCTTGGCAACCGCTGTGCAAGTTTTTCTTATAATAATTTTGAAAGTAATTTTAATAAAATGTTTCATATAGAAGTTGTTCATGCAATATTATATTACCTTAAAGAAAAGTGGCAACAAAAATAACGTTCACAGTAATAACATAAATGCTTACATCTCTTTACTTTAGAAGTCAAATGTTTATGAGAAAAAGGGATTTTATATAAAATGCTGGAAACTGTGCACCATGCTTCACGCTCTGTAAGAGTATACATATAAGTAGCCCATAGCCAAACTATTATGCCAATTTATCATATGTTAGAAATTCAACTTATTGAACAAAGAGTACAAAAAATCTTTTATCATTTCAGACTCTCAGGAACACGCTCCATAACTGGAAGGATGTTGGTCATTTAACAGTCAAAGTTTACAAAGCTCAGGGTCTGGTTGCTGCAGATTTAGGAGGAAAATCCGATCCTTTCTGTGTTTTGGAGTTAATTAATGCACGTCTTCAAACTCAAACTGAATATAAAACATTGACACCATCTTGGCATAAAATATTTACATTGTGAGTAACAGCATGGCTTTAAATTCTTAGCAAAGTGGCTGATGAAAATAAGAGATTAATTTGAAAATAAATCTTGAAGAGTATTTCCTTCTCTGTCAAGTGTCCAGATTAAGTATTAGCAAATGAACGGCAGAATAGCTGGATCTAATTCTATAGGAAATACTCAATTGTGGATTAAAAATTTCAGAGGAGTTTAGAATTTGCATTACATTACACAAAAATACATTAAGAGAGAAAAGATTAAGCGTTTGATGTTAAATGTCATTATGAGGAAAAGCCTTGCAGTCCTGTCGCCCTCTCTAAAAGAATAATTTTTAATGACATCATTTTGTTGATGATATTTTATGTTTATGGATTGATATTTTGTGTAAAATTGTAAGGAGTTACTTTGCTCTTGAATTCATTACATCACCATCATTGGTGGTCTACCTATTAAAGGTAGATTTTGGGTGACCCATACAATTATTGAACTCTCTTTTGTATGCCCCCCATAGTTTCCTTCATCAATTATTTGTACCTTCTGCACTAATGACTACTTACTACTTGGAGAGATGATCAGAAGGGGAGAGGCACATATGATGTCATTGCAGTAATGAGATTACTAATAGAGAGGAATATAGAATCCAATCAAGGTATATTTGCCTGTTTCTTAGGTTTGGAAAAGGCATTTGATAGAGTAAATTAGGAAAAGCAAATGAATACATTGCCTAGAATAGAAATATGTTTGAGGGATATGAGGCTAATCTGCCACCTGTTCATGTCCCAGACTGCTCAGGTGCGAAGAATCCTGATGGGCAGTGTTAAGAAGGGGAGTAAGGCAGGGTTGTCCATTGTGAAAGGTGCTGTTCAATGTACATGTGGAGGAAATGATTAAAAAGGTATGGGAAGAACTGTAGATGGGAGTGAAAGTTGATGGGGAAATCATAAAATTAGTTAGGTTTGCTGATGACCAAGTTTTAGTTACCCAGTCAGCCTAGGGGTTGACAGTATGTTAACAAAAGGCTCATCAAAACTTTGATATGGAGCGTAGTAATGTGCAGCGTGGAAACATGGTCTTTGAAACAGGATGATAGACATAGATAGACATAGATAGAGGTTTTTGAATTGTGGGTGTGGAGAAAGATGGAGAAGGTGAAGTGGACAGAAAGGAAAAGAAATGAGGAAGTGTTAGGTATGGTTGGGGAGGAGAGGGAATCTGCAGGATATTGGAGACTGTAATAGAGGGGAAAATGTTGAGCAAACGAGGAAAAGGAATAGGGATATAGATAGTGATATTGGATTCAATGAAGGGGGGAAGAAAGTATAGGGAGATGAAGAGGGACTTTGTTGTGGGTTATAACAAGTTAGGAGAGACAAGATATTTATTTGGTAGTTGGGTCCATCCAAAACCTAGATTAACCTGTGTATTACTTACTTATATTGGACTTTCCCTGTTAAAGTAGGTAAACAAAAATTTTTTTATTCATCAATTACCCTTTCATGATTTTTTTATTTCCAGTACATGATGCCAATAATATAGACAAGCTTCACTGAAGTTAAAATACCAATGTATCTTTCCACTCAAATGTATTATATATTAATAAATTTTCACAAATTTAAGCCTGAAAACAGAAAATTTATGCACAAGCTTGTTGCATTCTGATATTTGATTCATCAGCATTCTATATTCCAGGAAAATTTAATATGAAAAGGAATGTTATCAAACTCACAACCGACTTGAATGAATTTTGTCTATTTCAAAATTACTTGACTGTTTCATTAAACAGCAAATATTAAGACAGTATCTAATATTCTTTTGACCAAAGGGTAGGTCTCTTATGGAACCTGGGACTGAACACTCCTGGGCTCCTAAGCCCTAAACAACATGACACAAAATATCCTTAGTCCGTGTTACATTAACCTATTTGACTTTTTAATTTCCACCTCCCTTAATTATTTGCAAAATATATGCCTATCCTTTCCTCTTCTACCTCACTTTCCCAGGATTCCGACGGCCATAATTGCTGTTAGCATCTCATTGCCTCTGAGTGTCTTCTGTATCCACTTGTCCAGCATTCTTTGAATTTCTCCCAAAAGCCATCTCTCTTCCACTTGTGTGTCTTTTATAACCCATTCACACTTGGTAGACCATTGTTTAATTTTAAGTTTTTCTAAGGTTCAATTCTAATTTAAATGTGGAAAACAGTGACGCTTGCTTGCTGAAATGTAGCAATTGTTCAACTTACTATATTGCAGAATCTTGTGGAAAGTTTCTTTTGCCAGGGCAAAAAATTCTAGTTAATGTTCTATTAATTATGATGATTTGAGTTCTTGAAACATCTGTGTGGCAAATTCCAAAGAAACCATGGGAGATGCCACAATAGTAACTTTTAACGGAGTCATCCGCTAATGTGCATTTCAATGCAACAATTTCAGAGTGTAAAAATCATTTACCTTGACCGGGATAAAAATTCATTATTCAGTGATCATGCATTTCCTTCTCCTTCACCTCTTCCATATTCATATACCTCAGAGAACAGTTGTCTTCTCTGCAGGCAGATTCATTATTCAATTTGAGCTTTCCTCCTAATGGTGTTTTTATTTAACTGACCCTTTCATATGTCTCTCGTAATGTATTTTTATGCAATTTAATGCAGCCTCTTGACTAATTTTATGCAGTCCTCCTTTCATTTCTTCCCTGTCTTACCATGTTCATTCCTGATCCCTATTTACTGAAGGCCAGAGATATCTTGATAAGACTTTGTAAACTCAAATTATTACCATGAGAATAACAAAAATATTGAAACTCTGAATATTTATTATTAAATCCTTTTTGAAAATTAACATTGCCATTTTTTTCTTACTGTGAACATTAAAATTTTAAATTAAATTATGCTTATTACCCTCTCTAATATTTATACATACTTGCTTAATTACTCTCTTAAAATATCAGATTCATTCTTTAGAAAAATGTGGAATGGCATGAGACAAAGCATTACAATTACAATTCAAAAAGTGAACAACAATGTCAAGGCTGATTTGCTGCTTGTAAGTGAAAGCTTTTCCAATTCTTTGTGTCACAATATGTGGCCATTTGAAGTTTCAATTGACATAGCAAGACTCACACTGTAATGCTCTTTGATTATGAATGAAATGAGGTTAATTAAATTGAGTTCCATAGTTTTGGATTCAAAATGAAAGGATGTCCCAGTCTATTTACTCAGAATCAGCAGAAACTGAATGTACATTAGAATATACTTTCCCATTCTTCACAATGCTATCTTATTATAAATGGTTTAAGTTGTATGTGAAAAATACTTAACTTCTTGGTCCTTTCACTGAAGGGTATGGCAACTTTAATCATATTGTTGTGTGGGTGCATTATTCATATACATGTGATTACTTTGCAGTAGTGTTAAATGATAACTGAAGTCTCCTGGGAATGGGCGGGAGGTGAATAAGGCCTAGATCATGTGGCTTCAGCTGTTTTTCTTGTCATGTTTACTTTTAATTCAAACATTTACTCCCTATAATGTGCATAATATTTCCACTCTTTTACACATTTAATGATTTTTATACTTTTATTTTCAGTAATGTAAAAGATATTCATTCTGTTTTGGAGGTGACAGTTTGGGATGAAGATAGAGATCATAAAGTAGAGTTCCTAGGTAAGGTAGCCATTCCACTCCTTCGGATACGAAATGGAGAGAAGCGATGGTATGCTCTTAAGGACAAAAAATTGAGGGGAAGAGCAAAGGGAAATTTCCCTCAAATACTCCTTGAGATGACTGTGGAATGGAATTATGTAAGCAGCTTTTTCATAACTATTTTATTTTTGTTTAGATGCCATATCAGAGTATATGGCAAAAAAATTATGTGACAAGTGACTTACTTAAGCCTTATTAGTTTCCTCATGCATTTTGATAAGTCTGAAGAAGTTATAAAGATGTAGATAAGTAGGGATAGAAGGATATTCTTATTGTTTTATAACTCCATGAATTTTTCCAATTGGAAAGTGAGCCTTGTGCATAATTTCATGTTTTGTTAGTTTTAACTTCACTTCTAAGAAATTAGCCTCTTATTTTGTGGCACGCTCTGGTATCTTGATGAATTATTCTTTAGATATCACTCAGAGAAAAATTATTTTTGGTAAAATTTGTATATTCTGGTTACATAATAATTCACTTTAGAGCCACATGAATATTCATTTTCAGCATTAGTACATACATTACTATTTTTTAATGTCACCTTTGAATTTGTCAGCCTATATCTTTAGTTCATTAGTTTTTGGATGTTATTAGTAGTATCACTTTTAGCTTGGGTGTGAGATGAGAGAGGTGAGGAACACCCCTAAGATTATTTCTGGTAACATCCCATTGTAATTATGATTGATTTCATACACTTACTCATATTTTCTCATTTTGAATACTCATTCTATGTTTTTATACAATAATTTTTAATTCTATTATTTTATTTTAAATTATCAATTAAGTGATTAAGTTATTAGAGCACCAAAAAATGGCTGCATTTGTGCCATTGCCATATTTTAATTGAAGACAAAAAAAGCTATTTTCTAAAAGTATTTTGTATCAGTACAAAGTAACCTAACAGTATTTAATGTTACTTAGCATGTGCTCTCAGTTCAGCACAAAAGCTGAATCAGGCATGAAATTGAAGAAGTGAGATGAACTTGGTACGATCAAAATATCTTTTTCACATCCCGTGAAGAATTAACATATTCTGTTCCTGAAAAAAGGAGGTGTTAAACTGAAAAGCAAGGTTTTAATGAAAAACATATAATTTTCAAATTTTGAAACTTTGTCAGAATCATGATAACTGCTTCATGGTAGATAGAGGAATATGAAAAAAATAATAATTTTGGAAAATTAGAATTTAATGACCATTGCAGCAAATCTTATTTAACTTCAGCATGTTGAAACAATACTTAAAGACATCTTTTCCAATTAATTCACCTAGATTTCAGGTTTTCATCACATGGCAGCGTTAGTTTTCCTTACTTCTCATCTCACTCAGCAGTTTTTCCATTGTATTTCATAATTTATCAATCCACCACATCCATCCACCTAGTTCTTCTGTAGTCAGATTAAGTGTTTAGCACTCTTTCTTAGCAATGAGAGTCTCTTTCAATTCATTTGGATGGCTTCTTTACTTCTGATCGCTTGCGTTATGCCCTACCCCAATTGCATTATTAACTTAGTAGCACTAAGGCACTTCGATGGCTGCCAGTTTCAACTTTTGTGCTTTATAGGTGGGCATCAAGAATGGTATAATCCTGTCAGTAATAAGATTGTCAACAATACGAGTATCATAACAGGCTTACCTGCGGACCATTGCCATAAAATTCTAAAGGGAAACGGTGCAGGTGACTTGAGAACTTCTTCTGGCACTTACTACCCCCCTAATGCTGTTTTTGTGGGCCAAATGGCCTAATCCACAATAATTAGTGAATAGAATGTCTTTCAATTTTATTGCTCTGTTTTGTAATTTTAATTGGTATTGTTTACCTCATGTGAATGATTCAAATTGCTTTTTCGATAAATTACGTGCATACGTTTTTTTGGAGTTTTGATAAATTCGACTTTCATTTTGCTGCTTGACCTAACGTGTTAATGCTTTTGTTAAGGATTTAAAGACTTCTTTTTCTCTCTCTCACCATTATGCTCTCTGCATTTGCCAACCTAAGTGTTACTCATCATTCTGAAATCCTAAAGCACTGTTATTTAAATTATCATATTTAGTCTATCTAAATATATGTACATGAGGGATTAACTTGGAACTTTAATTGCTGTTCTCATTCTTATGAATGCTATGTTTGAGATCTAAGGCTCCATAACTGTCCACTTAGATCATGTGTATGCCAAAGAAGAGTACTGTATGTATAATAGTAAGCTAATGATGATTATGAATGAGGAATGGAAATGATTCCACCCTAGGATTTGAAAATATTTTACTGCAGTAGTAAAAATTACGGTAAATGTTCTCTCCTTTCTTATTACTAAGTGATCACCCATAAAGTCAACCATTCAGGTTTATTTCTGCTCTATAATAAAACACAGTCTTTTGTTTTTAGAATCGCTTTAAAAAAATCTAACTTGAAATTCCAATGAAAATTGATTGGAATGGGTAAAGGAAAAAAATAAATGAATTTCCTACTTTAACTACACTCCTTTTTTAAAAGTAATAATGTATATTTTTTTTAAGTTTTCATCAATTATAAATTTGTTTGATGATATTTTTAACATGATGAATGATTCAAAATCTAATAAGTAGGTATTTATTTAAGATAAATAGGATAATACATCCTAAAAACTGTCCTTCTGTTTAATTGTTTGTGAAAATTTCATTGAAACATATATGTACTGTTAAATACTATTTCCATAGTTGGTGCTGGTTTTGCGATTTTCCATATCGAGGACTGCTTTTAGGTCTTTGGTTGAACTTAATTCACCCGAGAAAAGAATAAAACTTTATTCAGAATAAATGTCTCACTGTCACCATCATAAGTATATTTTAAAGTCAAACAAAGTAAAAACTCAATTTCAGGGTATCTTAAGTAAAATTTTCAAAGCCTCTATTTTTATCTCACTATCACCAAAAGCCATTGAACTTTTCATGCATGTCCTTAGCTAGGACTTAGTTGCATGAAAAATGTGGCTGGAATGAATTTGTTTAATTTTCATGTTTTGAATAAGAGGTTAATATCACTTGATATTGAAAATTATTCATATTCAGCATACAGAGATATATTATTAATTTCTGATGATAATCCTTTTAAAAAATGGATGTAGTATTGGTCTAAAAATATTTTCCTTGAAAGCTGTATCATATTTGCATTTAATTTGTGATTGCATTGAACATATATGGTTAAATAATATGAAATGGATTATGCATAGTTATAAATGGATGAAATATTAACAAAAGATTAATTGCATATGAAGAATAACAGTTTTTAAATCTTATGAAGTCTGTGGCATTTAAACTTACCCACTGATATGTCATTGTAACTGCTTATCAATGATATGGTTTTAGAATATCAGTTGATGGAATTCTCTCTTTTGTTCTATCTATTCAGCTTCGAGCATGTATCCGAACTTTGAATCCTAAGGAAGAGAAGTATATGCAGAGTGAGTTGAAATTCAAACGTCAAGTGTTTGTTCGCAATGTGATGAGGCTTAAAGCAATAATTATGCATTTCATCGAGGCAGGGAAATTTCTTCAGTAAGTATCTGCTCTTAATTTTGGTAAGTCGGTCTAAATTGTATACCCAACGATGGTTGGAATGGTTAAAATGTGGTAATTGATTGCTGTAACTGGTGCTGATAGTGCGGTTGAGACATACTGTAAAGCAAAATAACGTATGAACCAATTACTTGTAAATTTACATGGGAAGGCTGGAAGACATTCCAATAAATATTTTTTAGATGCATGCTTCAATGGTTCCAAAAATATTCCTATTCCATTAGCTTAATGGCAACTTTGTGCTTTATCCTTAAAATGATTAGTTAGCTATTAAATTAAAAGGGAGAGGACAAGCCAATACAAATAGAATTATTTGAACAATTATATATTTAACTTCAGTTTCAAATGGATTTCTTCAGAGGTGGTGAATTTTTATTTAGCGGAAGGTCGAAACATTGCCATAGGTCTCTCACACAAAGTTTAGAACATGCATGTCGTTTATTAAGCTGAAAATCATGACATATAATATGCATTTTGTTTAAATAAAAAATTTTTTGTCCTCTATGTAAAAGATAACTATTATAAACTTTAAAGCTATGAAAACAAAAAATTTGTTTTTAATATAGTGGATGAAAGTCATATTGGATGACATAGCCTACCAACTCCATTTCACAAATGGCTATGAGATATGTGAAGACTGACTGTTTCTCAACTCCAGATTAGGCCATTTACTAATTCTATTAGATCTTTCCTGTACATCACATATGCATAGCTAGTCAGAAGCACTATAAATGTAAAATATCTGGATTGAAGTAAATTAGTGTTAAGTTAATCAGTAATCCATGGGAATCAAATAAATAAAGCCAGTTTATGATGCATTTGTTAGTTACATAATTTCTTATTATGCCTTATTACATTTACTTTCTTTTATCCTAGGGGCTGCTTTGAATGGGAATCTACTCCAAGAAGTCTAGTTGCCCTTGTGTCATTCATTATGTTGTGCCATTGTTTTGAGCCTTATATGATACCTATAGCTATGTTACTTATATTTTTAAAACAATATATGGTGAGTACATTTGGTTTACCAATTTTAATGTAACATTAGCAGTATATGATTGTATAGGGCCCTTTTTCATAATGACATGAATTTTAAAATATTTCTTAAATCATCTGCTTTGTTAGACAGAAAATAGAGCCTCTGATTAAAACATTTATATGACTGTGGTTGTAATAAAGTTCTTCCATACACAAATGTTATATTGTCTTTTATTTTCAAAGGTTATGTCATTGTTGGGAGCTTGGAGTCCGTACCATGAAGAGGAGGAAGAGCCTTCAGGTGATGAGGATGATGATGAAGAGGATAAGGATAAGGTATAAAAAATCAAAATACTGCCTTTAAATTCTCTTAAATATTCATAAATTTACAATGAGGGCATATGATGTTATTATTCATGCGATTCATCTTGAAGCATTTAAAGTGATATTGTTAATCATTGTCTGCTTTGAAAGCCAATTGTGGGTTTATAAAATAATTATTATTTTGTACTAGTTGCTGATAAACTTCTAAGTCCTTCCGAACACAGTATTAAACACCCTAGCACCTGGTATTACCATAAGCCATTTTTCAGCTCCACATACTTTCTAAATCACTTGTTACTATCCAAAATGCCTACTTATTTCTTCCCTGAAATTCACCTGTGCAACATCTCCTCATCACATTCTTCTTCCCTCTCAATAGTTCCACCGACCATTTTCTCTGGCTTTCTGGAATTTCTCCCAAAGAAACTATTTCCGTGCTATAACTAGCACTAGAGATGTGCATATACTATGAAAGACGTGTTCATGTGTGTTCTTTGTGGGAAATGCCTGTATCTGGAATATATGGGATGGAGAGACACTGAGAGTAAAACCTATCAGTAGAAGAACGGGTGGGCCAAATAAAGCAAGTGGCTGAAAGGAGAGACAGTGCTAATACTATGTCCGATGTCCTCCTTGATTTGTCCTCTAATATGAAGTAACATGCTGTTCTCTGTGCATATGCCATGCATTTGTCTCAAATTTGCACCATTCGTTTCCATGCTGGAGCAAATCTCCTTTTTATTCTTAATTTACAATTTTTGAAGTCCTGCATTATTTACAAACATCCTCAGACAATGTATCTTGTGTCGATGTTTTTGATTGCATGAAAAGGTGAACATATTGGTTTTCAGCAGACATAATTTGGTATTAACATCCCTCCCATCAAAATTCAACCCTTCAGTTGGTCAAGAGCCTTCACTTCGTGTACTATGCAATTCATTTCTGTTGGTCACCTGAGTGGTGGTTCCTTGAATGATTGTGTCTCTCTTGCCTTGTACCTTTCGAAGATCAAGTCAAGGCTCACAACCACCACTCAATTGGTTGTCCCTCTATTGAGCTTAACGTGTTTGATTGCACCTTTGAGTCTGTCTTTCAAGTGAGTGTTTTTGTAGGATTTACACATCTTTCTTAGTTTGTTTGCATTTCTATTTTATTTTCTACATTCCCCACCATACCCACATCTTCATGTCTGTGATCAGTGTTTCTCCTCTCTCCTCAATAGCCAAGTTTTGGAATCATTACAGCTACATTTCATCTCTATTTTTCACAAATATTCCCAGAAAGCTGATCATATAATTCATATAAGTTGCTTTGATATCATAATTGTGTGGTGATTACTGGACTGACTTCTCATAATTGTGGCCCCAGGTTCTTGCTATTGTTTTCCTCTTCTAAGTCACCTAAATATTAATGCACTGAAATTTCATACTGTGGCACCACAGAGAGAAAAATAATTGTGCATACCATTATTAAGGGTAAATATGATTAGGTATAGAGGTCCAAGGGATGAAATCATTTGAATTAGTGTAATAAAAAATGAATATTTTAGAATGATCTCATATGACATGCAATAATGACCCTTGAAATTCACTCTTAAAGACATTCGTTGTAGTGTGAGAGAAACATTGAGTCTAAAAATACTCAATTTCCATGCCTTGGAGGCCACCTAAGCACAGCCTTACTGATAGTTTTGACAAACTTCTTCCAGTACAACATCACTGATATCCTATATTAGCTTGGGTAATAAAACCAAATCAATTGTTCTATTCAAATCATTTAATTCCATTATTTCAATAAATTTGATGGCAAAGTTTTCTTCATATGATTATAATTTAATCAAGTTAAGCATACACATTTTTTAATTTACCCAGTAATTTCAATGTAGGATTAGTGTAATTTTTCGCTGAACTATTTTCTCCATGCACTACATGTCATAGACTAAATTTCAAGGAATTTAATATTTCTGGGATAAATATGTTTGTGTGTCAACACAAACATATTTATCCCAGTATTCAACATTTTTTTTCAAACCAATAAAAACCCACGTAACAACCAATTTATTGTACGTAAACAATTTAGTCCTTTTTCTTTGAAAAGTCTGTCCTTATTACTTCAAATTTATTATTAAATTAAATTATTATTATTAAATTAAACATTACTTCAAATAAATTAAGCTTTAATGAGCATGCAATGTTTGAATGGTAAAAATATATTGATTTTATTTGTCACATGTTCCATTGTATGTTTAGAAGCTCTAAATAAACAGATTTGATGACTTTTGTATCCACAGGAGGAAAAGAAAAGTCTTAAGGAAAGGTTACAAGCTATACAAGAGGTTACTCAATCAGTTCAGAATGCCATTGGTTACATTACTTCAATATGTGAAAGCGTTAAAAAGTAAGTAATGACATCTGCCTACTATTGCGATATGCTTAACTGTATGTCTGTTTTCCAGATATAGCTGGTGTATCTAACTGGTACTTTGTTTTCAGTATTGAATGAACATGTTAGGTACACTATTTATAATGCCATCCTAACTGTGCTAAAATGGTACTGGAAATCTAACTAATGAACACTATCATTGGAATGTTGAGCCAAAACTTTATCTATAATGTAATTGAGTGAGTTCTAAAATGTAAGAACTACTCTTTTAAGATGGGTGGTAGAGTAATGCTTATCATGAACGGTAATTGAGAAAAATAAGAAGTATGATTGTAATTCATGATTAATATGAATTACTTGAATTTAGAAGCTATAGTGACTCTCTTATTTTCACTGCCAATTCGAAGTCTTCCATGCATCACTGAGCAAATTATCTGTATTTTCCAAAGCCCATTATGTTAAAAGTGTATCTCAATTCAGAGTACTCATCATATTGCATACTTGCTATGTCTTATTTCTTATATTGGCAGCCAAAATGCTTATATAATGAATCCTGGATGGAAAAGAGGGTTGAAGATAAACATTATGAACTGTAGTGCATGTTTTGTTAACCTTTTGGGATACATTGAAAACTACAATTTGTGTCTGAAAATATTTTTTTGTTTGCCATTAGTATTCATCCTTATGAGTATACATCCATGACCAATATATTCCAAGCACTGTCTCTGTTATACCAAAATGTGGACTCATGATAAATCATTAAGTAGATTCACTGGGATGTACTCAAAAAACCTTATCTTGCAAAACTAGTCAAAGAAGGTAAGCCAGGAAAATGATTCACAATAGGCAATATTGCATAGATAGTTTCTTTTATCCTGTTTGTGATGCAGTTACATATTAATAAGGTATGTAATAATTAATGTGTAGTCTCAAGCATAAAAACATTTCTTATGCTGCTTATCAATATTTTGAAATCAGAGGTGACCACTGAAAAATGATATGCAAAAGGTAATCATGTTCACAGTTTATCTGCCATGTGTGGGAATTGTATATGAGTCTATCACATTATATGGGCTCTATACACAAAGATGTTGCATATATTTCACATAAGTATTGTGGTATCAAAGTTAGTGTGTGGTGAGAAACATTGCAAAAAAGCAGTTACAGCTACTTAAATAGTTACATCTCAGCTATATTGCGATTCAATTATTTTTTCATTGCAACATATGCACAAGGAATTACAAAAAGAATGATCATATGTTTTTAATTCACATATTTATTGGTGCAAAATTTAATGCTATGTTATATTGTTACCCTAATGTGTAATGTATATTTGATAAAGGTTTCATTGGTTACACTCCTGTATTGCATTACCAGCATCCATTGCAAGTTGAAACAAGTTTATTTAAACTATGCCTGCTTCTGAAGATGAAAAAATTTTTCCACAAATGTGTTAATTCATATTGGGGAATAGGGAAAAGTCATATGGGCTAGGTCTGGTCAAAAGGGAAGATAAGGAATATAATTTACATTCATTTTTGTAACTTTGTCATTATTTCACATTGAGTGTTGCAGAACCCACTGTGCACAAACACCTCTCTGTAAATTTGTGCAGTTTTTCTGTTATCAGAATTTGGGTGGCACCGAATTAAATTTACTATAGTTTTGATAGTGCTCTTAACATTATCGACAATCTTCTCTCGCAATAACAGCAGCAATAAGTGGAGCTCCAGGTCTACCTTCCTTTGAAATTCTACCTTCTTTAAGCACTTTGAAACATTTTCTAGCAATGGCAGTTATATTTCAGTGGTATCCAATCCCTACTTGAGGTGCTTTTTGGAGAGTGCTTTTGAGTGAGTACACCGTCCATTGGTTGGACATTGAACTGTGGACCCCTTGGCACCCTTCATTAGGAGTAGGCTAATGTCAAGGTGACTCTACATCCTTCCACCCTTCCCATCCATACCTAATGGTGCAAATGACATTAGCTGTTGGTTGCCCCTAAATCTTTTAGCTCCGTTATATAGAATAAGAAACTTAATAAGCCTTTTTTAGCATGATGGGCGTTGGCAAATGATTTGTTCAGGGGAAAGTAAAGTTTGAATTCTTTGTCATGTGCTGCCTCCATAGTTACTTTTGGCAAACTGTTTTAACATGCAACTGATGCAGTCGACTTGACTTGAGTCAAATCAAAAAAAAATGTTACCACCTATACATTGCAAATTAAGCTAACATAAAATTAAAAACAAATATTATGCAGTTGTCCAGAAAGAGTGTCTTAGTTAAACTTAAAAATAAGAGTGGATAAACTAGAGCAGGTGGACCATTTTAGGTATCTCAAAAGTGTTTTGGACCAAAATAATCAAAATAGTTGGGACTTAAGGAGAAGAATTGCACTGGGCAAAGAGGCTTTCACAAGCAGGCAGAAACTGGTGGCCTTAGAGTAAGGATGTTAAGAAAAGGCTTGTCAAAACTTTCATATGGAGCAGAGTTATGTACAGAACGGAAACATGGTGATTGAAACAGGATGATAGACATAGATTGGAGTCTTTTGAAATGTGGGTGTGGAGAAGGTGAAGCAGAAGGAGAGGAAAAGAAATGAGGAAGTGCTAGGTATGGTGGGGAAGGAGAGGGGATTGTTGGGAGAAGTCCTATGGAGGCAAGAAAAATGGATGAAGGGCATAATGATCGGCAGTGGGATGTTGAAGACTGTTATAGAGGGGAGAAGGTTATGCAAACAAGGAAGGGGCAGGAATAGGATGGGGATGTTGGACGGGATGAAGGGAGAAGTATACAGAGATGAAGAGGGGGATGTTTTAGAGTGGAATGTTGGGTTGTGTTTTGTTCTGAGAAAGAAAATATTCATCCAAAACCTACCTTAAACAGTAGATTGCCTGATAAAAAAGACAAAATTAAATTTTTATGCAATAAATTATGTGAATAAAATATTTATGATCACTCTTTATTGAGGAGTCCTCTTAGATGCAGATGTTACATTACATATGCACTTAGTGGAGACTGAGAGCTGGTTTGTGAGTTGAAACTTTCATAAGTTCACACCGAATATTTCGAGGATAACTGAAAAATTATCATTCAAACACTACCCCATGTATAATAATAAATCTTGCCTTGTAGTGGTTCTGAAATAAGTTGATGATTTTCAGAGGTACAAGCTAAAGGAATAGGATCAGGGTATGAAAGGTTTAATTGAAATGAAAGCTCATTTACATAACCATTCATTTGAAAGTGAAAGTCTCTTTATCATTTTCAATATGAATTACGCATGGCATGATATTGTGTTGTACCCCAAAGTTCATACATATTCTTGCCGTGGGATCTTGGTTAGCAAATTTTTTTGCTGTGCTTAAATCTCATTTAAGAATGGCTTCCATTTTGGAAGATACTGTGATTACCTTAGAATGAACAGCCTAAAACTTATAAACATCTTAAACTGCATATCTTGTGGAGTGGGCCCCTAATAACTGTATTAATTTGTTGTCTCAGGCGTAACTTTGTGGAATTTGCATAACATATTGAAATGTAATGAAATAATTGACTTTGAAATTACAATTATGTGATTACAAAGTCAATTATTTCATTACATTTCAACTGTATTAATGATGGTTAGAGATTAATCATATCAAGCACCCTGGACTTTGTGAGAACAATTATTCATATGAGTAGGTTTAACTGCAGTGAAATTATAATTTGAAGAGACACATCTTAAATCATTAGGTTACAATTTTCATGACAAGCAATTCTCTTTATATTTCATTAAAATTGTACCATTCTTTGTTCTTATACTAATGCTTCCTTGGCTCTTTCCACAGCACATTCAATTTTACGGTGCCATATCTTACATGGATAGCAATAATTCTCATATCAATGGTTGCCATTGTACTGTATTACATCCCAGTCCGGTACTTGATCATGGCATTTGGAGTAAACAAATTTGCTAGAAAACTTATTAGGCCTCATACCATTCCAAACAATGAAATTTTGGATTTCCTCTCCCGAGTTCCCGATGATGAAGACTTGGTATGTTTTTAATATAAGTTATATAATACTAGTTGTTAAAATTTGCCACTGAACCATTCCTGTCTACTTTCACAGAATAGATGTTGACCTTTAACTTAAGTCTTTAATGAATGGAACATGGACGTTATTTAAAAATTTCGATGATAAAACTTGACTTCTTTCGTGATAAAATTTTACAAGGAAAAATCAATTTCTTTCTCTCAGCTTGACTACAGAGAATTAAGGCCTCATCCAACTGCTGAGAGAGAATGTAGAAGGGACCACAAAAAGAAGCATAAAGCAAGTTAACATGTGGCATAATAGCCAAGATTCACAGGTGTGTTCATTACTGCAATTACGTACGTAATTAAAAAATCAAAAAATTTTGGCAATATAAAACATCCTTATATTTTGCCTGAGTTGTACTTCCTTGGGTGGATAGTTGACTCCTATCCCTTGTGTAACCCATCATTGTATAACATATAAATCCGGAAGTGGATTTATGCACAAAACAAGCACCAAATTTACCAATGATTAAAATGTTGACAATTTATAATAGGAATTTTCAACTCTGATGTTTCCATAACTTTTCTGAAATCTTATTACAAACTTCACTCTTCAATCAGTAATAATTTATCTATTTATGTGACGTGACAGGGAGATGCATTGTGTTTTTAATTTATGGATTGACCTGGAAAAAAAGTCTTCTGAATGGATTTTCTTAAACCTTGAATTAAATGATGCTCTTTTTAACTCGGATAAATAATTGTCTCAGTGATGGAAAAGATAAAATTTTCAGTGCATCATCAAGAAACTCAAATATTATATATATTATATAAGTTATTCGCTCATCATTCCTGTAAACCAGTGTTACTGTGTTTAAAATTGTTGATTATTAAGTTGTTGATGATGGGTTGATTCAAAAGGTAATAATTGGTGTAGAATTTTGGAGGCTATATTGTTATGAACTTTGAATAATATTGTACATAAATGTGATAATGAATGAGGAATGTATGAATGTTTTTGTGCCTTGTAAGCCTGTTTTATCTAAATTGTTTTGTAATAGAAATTATATGCCCGAATGATTTGAGTACTTATTTTATCATTGATGCTATTCTTGAGAAAATTTATTGGGGAAAGAGCCTGATCACGAAACAAATAGGTTCCTTTTTTAAAAATATGAATCTAGTATCTACCTAATGAGGCATTGATAACTGACAAGGACAGTTTCCTTTATAAATATAAATTATATGCTGTGTCCTTGAGTAAGTTCTTGAAATCAATGTTTTTTAATTATTTTGATTTGTTTTGAACAAACTAAATTACTGAAGGCTTCATTTGAATTCAGTCAATTTTTAGAACCATTTTCAAAATATGTAAATATGGAACTGTTCGTACAATGAAAATAAATAATCTGTTTTGAAATATTTGATGAAGAATGGTCTTAATTATTGAGTTTAAATGCTAGCTTTTAGTAACCTCTCTACAGAATATAATGACCCAAACCCAGCGACATTAAAAGGAAATGGTAAACTTGCACAGAAATAAGTTTTCAAGAGCTTTTAATGGAGATAGGTTGAAGAGAACTTGTTTTAATTAATATGATTGTGATATTTATGCTATAATGCATTGGAAGTTATATAGGACAGGATATGCTACAGTCACAGTAGACTTGTAATTTTAATATCTTTTTTTAATGCATTCAAATAAATCTTGCGGTGCACATTAATCGAGCTAGAATATGTTTTGAATACATCATAAGGAACATTGAAATTTGAATCTAGCGTGGAGTTCAAAAATATCATTCCCATAACTCGATAATGCCGAAGTGACTGGTATTTAGCATTTTCCTCTGAAGAACATTTGCTCAGTTTTCTACAATATGGTGTAAAGGGTAAGCTTTCTCAAGAAACTGTAGAAACATATAGTGTGAGAGTGTAACCACAGTTACTGAATTAGTTCATGATATGAATTAATATTTAATTTTCTAGTAGGATACTCAATACTTACTGGTATACATAGCAATAATGGTGAAGAGAATAATATACAGGATGAGGAACATACAATAGGAACATGGAGAATTTGAGTCATGACACATCAGCTTTTTATCAGAGAATGCAGTACTTAAATGCCTATCATTCAATGCATACCTTCTTCTTTCTTCCTATGACACTACAGCCCCTCTCCTAGTCTCACATCACCCAATTCATTTTGGTTGCATACCTACCCGGAAAATCTGCACTAAGTTGGAAGCAACTGGAAGAGTATGAGGCATTTTTATGGTCTAATTTATCCAAATCAATGGTTTCCAAAGTTATCGAGGTCAATAAAATACTGCAAAAATCGTTTCCTCTTTATATTCTTCCTCACAGCATCCTGAAGCAGGTAATGTTGAATGTTTTTGTTATTATCTACACAGTATGGATCTGGATGTCTTGTTGGTCCAAAATACCAAATGATAAGTAATATTTTCATTTGAAACATTTTAAATGAATGATACTATATGAAAAGGGTTCTAATTTTATTAAATTAGATATTATTCTAAAGCTCAGGTCCTCGGCCAATTACTTATTTTGTTCCAGCTGTCATTTCTGCAGAGTTAAACTTTTCTTGATAACTTCTATCAATCTCTTGGTCCTGCATCTTCCCTCGGTGTTTGTCTGAAGAAGGCACACTCTTAACCTAGCATTATACAGACAAATTAAAAGAGGTCAACAAAGAGGAAAAAATTATGGCTGTATGGATTGAATTGGGATGACTTTTCTTCAAGGTATGGCTTTCCGTAGTCAGTGGTGCAGTATTTCATTTCAAGGAGGAGAGGGAGAAGAGAAAAGAGAGGGATTGTGAATCACAAGTTTTACAAGGGAACCAAACTATTTTGCAATAAAAGATGAGAATTCACTCGTGTATGAATAATATGACATAATGACTGATGATACTCCTAGCATATGAAGAGTTCTGAAAAAATACAATAAAAATCACAGTGATCGCAAGAACACTGAATTGCATGATTTTTTGGTATGAGGCTCACAGGCAATGGTAATACTCATTTTGGCTACCTTTACTTCTGGATATAATTTTCTCTTTAATTTTTGTCACAAATGAAGATCAGGTACTGATGAATTAAACACTTTTTTGTAAGTGGTTAGAAAGGATTCTCCGGCTGACTCCTTAACACTTATCAATCTTTCATATCTACATTGAAGGATTTATAAGGGGTCAAAGGTTAAGTCTTAAAATAACTGACTGACTTGGCAGCAATGCAAAGCTTTGCAATAGGTCTAGGGGAGATTCATAGATGTGACAGTACTGGATATCAAACATTTTTTGAGTACAAATATTTGTGTGTTGTAGGACCGGTAGGTATTGTCTCTTGTGAAAACAATGAGATTTGGTATCCAAATTATCGCATAGCTTGGTTGAAATTGCAAATGCTCAAATAGATCCCCAGAAATGAATTCAGCCTCTCCAATCAGGTGCCAGCTTTCTACCCACTGGACGACTATGTAACTGCTCTGGGATAGAAATCAAAATTCAGTTGGCAATTCCCAATTAGCGGCTCTTCATAGATACATGGGGCAATCTTGCTTTAATAGGAAAAGAGATCATTCACCACATCCATAGCGAGAGTGATTGCAGATGAAGTACTGGACTGTGGTTTAGGGTATACTATATATTTCAAAATCAGTTCAATATTGCCATGAACGATCTCCATTTAGTTTAGCCTAAGAGCTCTAATTGGTTAATTTTCCTTTATAAATGTTATGCAATGGGGCGTGGGATGCATCCACAAGTGAATGAGTTTCTATATGAAGAATAAGCCAATTAACTATTGTGACAAGGCATTGGTGCACACATACAAATTCTCCTGCGTTAGGGTGAGGATAGGGAGTAGTGGGAAAGGAAAGAACTATGAGGAGCTCTTCGGTAAGGATTAGCGAGGTTGAAATAGGAAAAATTGATTATTTTACAAAGTGGTCAATGTTTTAATTCATCATTTATTTACAAAGTTAAAATCACTGTACATATTTTAATATAAAATACTACGAGTGAAGCAATAAAGCAATTCCTCAACTATAAGACAACAACAGAAGAGTTAAAATTTCTTCAATCTTAGCAATTTATTATTCTGAACCATGCCCATTTTCCTGACTCTTTTCCAGTAATACTTTTCTTCAGGATTAAGCTCACTTAATGGAGGAGGCTTTCCTAAAAATTGAAAAAAATTGAAATGAATGCAACATTGTTTGCAGAAAATTTACAGGCAGGTACTGAACTATTCTTTCCATAAGTATAAATGAATAGTAAAGGCTATACAAAATCTATGGATTGTAAAGAAGTAATGGTGCATAGAATCCACATGTCCAAGTGACTGCTAGGCCAACATTAGGGAACCAAAAGGTGTCAAGTTAAAAGTTATTGGCGATCATCAAACTTTATAACACAACTTTAAAAATCTAACCAAATCCATACGCCGAGAAGCCATCATCCTATCACGCCAGACTTGTGGTAGATAACAAATACCAACAAACATTTTACTTATGCTAAACTATACTTTCATTAGATGCAACTTATCTTTTCAACTTTACTTCGTTGATGAGAAAGTATGAGGTTAAGGTTTATTCCTTACAATTCATCACACACATCCTGACAACCACGAATCCCTTACCTGTTCGAAGGTTCCATAACCAACTAGGATATTCCTCATCAGGCTTGAGCTTAACCGGTTCTCCCTCTTTGAAAATATTAGATCCACATAAGTAATTGACCAACTTTTCCGGGTCCGTTTCGACGGGAAGAACAACCTTTTCTATTGTGGGCCCCGCCTTCGCTAGTTTTTTCTTTTTACCAAGAGATGCAATTGCTAAAAAAAGCGAAATGAAGCATTACACTGGGTTCACAAAACGAGGTAAAACGAGTTGCAATCATTCTTCTGCGAAATCGCACCTGGTACAGCTTTCTTGCAATAATTTACATTACAATTCACGAATGAGGATGAAAACACCAGAAATCTAAATCCTTTCCTTAGGGATATCATACTGCCATGTGCTCCTTTAATCCGAAAATGATTCGTAGATAAGTTCAAGACGTATACCGTCACAATTGGACACCAGATTTTGACCTGGCTTAAAGTTAATTCTAAATAGCTCTTTGAACATCAATTCACACACAAAATAATAAAAAATTAAACAATTGACGTAAGATAGACATTAGAACCGATCAGAACGCTCCAAAAACTCAAATACAGCGTCAGAAGTTTCAACTACGGCCTCGTCGTTCCGCTGTTTCAAAGAGGATTGTTTGAAAGTGGTTGCTAATGAAAACATTAATTTGCAAACGTTAGATAATTGAAGAAGATCTTTAAAGATTAATCAGAAAAATGCGCCATAAACCACTAAGATTTGATGGGTGCCCCAATTTATCAAGTACTCTAAAATTACTTAATGAAAATACATTTAAAGAAATCTATGCATATCAAGAAACCATGAAAGTTAAAAGGTAATTTATGTGTGTATCTAATATTTTGGACGAGAGGTATTAGTGAATTTAATTTATTGGTGAATTTTTATGCTATTTTATGTAAAATAATCGGGTATTTTTAGGGTCAAAGAAGGGGAGAGGAACTTGAGAATGATTTCTGAGTTACGAGATTCGGTGAAAAGGATTGCTGTTGATGTTCAGGATTCCACCAAGTTGAAAAATGTCGGTGAGTTGTATGCAGTAATTTCTACTGGTACATTTCATTTTGATATCAGGGTTCTATAGCCGGGAAAGAATTTGAGCAATATTTGGATGGGCATGCTGTCCGTTTCCAGACTTCTTATTTAATGAAAACTCACAAAGAACATTAAAATTATTGGCTGAGAATCGAGAAATATATCATATAGTAATTCAGTATTATTTGTAGAGAAAATTGATGTCATATTTAAATACTTCCTTTCTGAATGTGGCCCGCATGGTAATGCAATTGTATTATTAGAGCATTTATCAAATTAGGATGTGAAATTTGAAGCTATAAATCAATTGGCGTTTTCACTTATATCATAATAAATACTGTAAGATATATTAAAATCCCTCGCCTTGGACTACGGCTTTGACATGGTGGAATGATTTGTGCGTTCTGATGACCTCTAGAGCTCCCCTGGCAGGTGTAACGAAAATTGCATATGGTTGGGTCACCCAGGCCAGTTCAAAGGTTAGGAGCCAGGCAAAAGGTAGTCCGTCATGTGTCTGTTCCTCATAGCTGCAAAGGTACCTGACCCTTGTGGGGTAGCCATTTGATTGATGGTTTAACATTGAAAACACTATTGAGGAAGGCATCAGGAAACCGCCTCTATTGCTTATCCTAAGAATTGCGACGGACGTAACATAGACAATGATTCTTGAAAACTACGGAACTCAGCCCAATTGGGTGTGTGTCTCACCTGGTAGCAGAAGATGGAAGGCTTCCACGATCGTACTCTCATTAGATCTTTGAAAAGTGACCGCAGAAGCAGAGAGCCCACCAAAGAGGACTACATTTATTAAAATAGGGGCTTGGAATGTTAGCACAAGGCTGAGGATAGGAGAAGTAGAAAATATAAAGTGAAAGATGGAGAGAGGAAATATAAATGTTTAAAAGCTATGCAAAGTGAGATGGAAGAATAATAAGGATTACAGTAGTGATAGTTACAGGATAATATAAAATGGAGGAGAAGAAGTCCAGCATGGGGTGGCAATAATATGAAACAAAGAGGTAGGAAGAAGCATAGCGAACATAAAGCCAGCAACTGATGGAATATTATTGGTAGAAGTAAAGCAGAACCAATGCACATGGCTATTGTTCGCTCTAAATGCCACCAAGAAATCATAGAGAGGAAGAAGTAGACTGGGTGTATGATTAACTGGAGAAAATAATTGCAAATATTCCTGGAAGGGAACGCTTGTTAGTGATGGGGAAATATTTTAATGATGACAAACACTTGGTTAGAACACCACCAGAGGCGTAGGTACACAAGAAAAATGACAGAGGATTCAGAAAGGTATCAGTTGGGCTATATTAAGGTTAGGCTTAGATTTAGGAGCAGTGTGATTTATTCTCACAGTTTCCTGTGAGCTGATAGAGATTGAAATCAACATTTAATTGTAATGAAGTTTGACGTCAGATTAAAGAAAATTAAATTTATTTATTTATTTATTTATAGGCAAGTCAATTGAAAAGATTGAATGTGAAATCATCAATTGACAAGGAAGGTGTATCATCAGGCTGTAAACTGGTAAAAACTTCAAGCAAAAAAATAGGAACAGTAAATAATGAAAGAACAAGAGAACTATGGAATATGGATGTTATGCATGGAGGGTAGATCAGAGGATGAATATAATCACTTTCATAGGGACTAGGAAGTATACATAGTTAAATAATAAACAGAGGTGGGAAACGAATAGGGCAAAAGAAGTGTGGTTAAAGATGCACTCTGAGGATGTGGAAAGTTAACTAGGAATGGTGAAATAGGTGTGCTCTAAAGGAAGGTGAAAAAACTCTAAAAAAGTGAGAAGGGTAAAGCCATGCAAACAATCAAGGATAGTCTGGAAAATTATTCATTCAGCTTGGAAAGATTCAAGAGAGATGTAAAGGATACATAACCAAACTCTATGGTAAAGACAGTTGGCCAGTAATCTTAGACATGGAAAGAAAATATGACAGATGAGGGCAGCTTAGGTCCAGGCTTTCTTGATGGTGAGATAGAAAAGGTATTATGGGAATTGAAATAGAATAAGGCCGTGGGGGTAGGTAAACTTCCTTGGAACTACTTAAAAGCTTAGGAAAATTTGGGAAGAAAATATTTTATGGACGAATTCATAGTATTAATGAGGGAGTAATTTGACCGGAAGAATGCATCAGATCCCTATTAGTTCTTATACGTATAAATATAGGAATTAACACAGATACTTTCCAAAAAAGGGAAAGGCAGAAATGTCTTTGAATGCCCTGACAAATGCAGCGCAAAGAAGTTTGTTATGCTATGTCAGTACACCACACTCTATGGCAGCTCCTGTCCAATAGGCAACACAGCAGTGATCCTCATGCTCCTTACCCCCATCTTGCATATTCCTGTGCCCTCTGATGAAAATTCTGGTAAAGCGGCATTGATTTTAATGCAGCAGTGGGAAGAGAGCAATTTACACTATGAACTTCCAGAGGGCTTAGGTGTGAGCCATATTTGAAAAGTAGGGTCATTTTTATGTATCCAAATATTGGGAGGTTAGAACAAAGCCATATATATAAGCATTGCCATCTATTGATTTTTTCCAAACCTACTCAAGTTGTGGGGATTGGGATGGTGTGATGGCTAATGCACTAGCTTCCCACCTAGAGGGCTGAGGTTCGAATCGTGGAGACTGCAGGTCTTTTTCAGTGGTGTCCCAATCCCTACTTGAGGTGTTTCATGAAAAATTTCTTTAAGTAAGTATGCCAGCCGTCGAATGGGACATTTAGCTGTGGACCCCTTGGCGCCTTTCAATAAGAGTAGGTTACTGTCATTGCTGGGTTTCTCTCCATCCATCCTCCTTTCCCATCCATTGCAAATGATCTCAGCTGTTGGTTATCTCCCCTAAATCTACGAATACTACTGCACTGAAGCTGTTGTTTTGGTTCAGTAGTCGTTTGCCTTTTGATAACTCATTAACTTCCACTCCTCTTGATAACAATGAGATAAAAATGTGCACAAAAATCATTGCTCCTGCCAGTTGAAAAGGTTGTGCTATGATTCAATTTTTGTGTGCAAAAGGCTCATCAACTGCCCAAATTCATCGAGAGTTGTTCCTAGTTGATAGACCTATGGTCGTAAGTGAAGGAAAGGTTATGTAATGGTGTCAAGACTTCAAAAATGGCCTCACAAATGTGCATTATAAAGAGTGATGTGGCAGGCCCAATATCCAGACCAATGAAATCATTCTAAAGGTGAACCAACAGCCTGATCAACAATTGAATATTAGTGCTCTGGCTGATGATTTCCTTATTTTAGATGCACCACTGTTTACATGATTGCCATGGAAAAGCTCAGTCATCACAAATTGTGTGCATTGCGGGTACCAAAAATTCTATCTAACCAACACAAAGAGCAAAGAATGTTGAGGGTATGAGCATTTTCAGTCCACTTTTGAACTTTTTGATAATCCATCCTAAAGACCCAACCTTGCATATAGCAGCTGTTTCCTCTTTTGGACTTGAAGCAGTGGCTTTGTGGAGAACAATTTGAAATGACAGGGATAATTGAAATAAATGAAAATTGATTGCAAACTTATATCAATGCTTGAATTCATTGTTTGAAAAAGGCATTTTAGCTTTTTTAATCTAAACAAAATTAAGCTTTATGATTTCATCTGAACAAGATTCTCATATTATATGATTGTCTAATTCAGTAAAACAATTTTTGTGGCCATTTAATTTTTTATTAATATGGTAAACCGTTTGAAACTTTTTATTTCTTAATGATGAATTAAAACTGGAATGGAATTTTTTGGAATTAAAACTGAATACATGTTAATGCTTAACCATTGAAATTTTTTCATAGATATTAATCAGTTGCGTTGTGAGCTGAAGAACATCGAGGAAAGAATTCAGAGTTTCAAAACTCATAATGAGTTGAAGTAAGTATTTTAATTTTATTATGGATTTTTCATATTTTACATGGAGTAAAAATCTCATATGCATGGTTTTGTATGTTGCAGAAACATGGTCATTGAAGCCAGCTAATAGACATAGATTGGAGGTTTTTGAAATGTGGGTTTGGGAAAGGTGAAGTGGGCTGAAAGGAAAGAGGGTTGTTGAAAGAAATCAAAAGGAGGTAGGGAAGCTGGAGTCAGGGCGTTTTGATTGGGAATGGAATATTCAAGACTGTGTTAGAGGGGACACTGTTGGGAAAATGAGAAAGGGGAAGGAATGGGATAGGTATGTTGGATGTAATAAAGGGAGGAAGGAAGCATTTGGAATTGGAAAGGGACTTACTTTAGTTCTCGATTTCAGGTCATGCTTTTTATTAGGAGAGGCAAGTAAATGTATTTTCGTGCAAGGTTTGGGCTATGTCCTTCCAAAACCTACCCTAACCGGTAGAGTACCAGTGGTATACACACACACACACATGTGTATGCATATGTATGGGTCGCAGTAGTCCAGGGGTCGAGCATTGGACTGCTGACTAGAGGGCCTGGGTTCGATTCCTCTGGGCACCTGCAGCTCCACCCAAGCTATGTGATTTTTTGGGCTCCAGATCTTTCTGGGAAACCATAACCAGTGCAGGGAAAGGAACTGGCCCCCCTACCCTGATGTGTGACTTTCACACGCCGTCGGGCTTAGTACTGGGTGAACTCTATCATTACCTACCAAACCCACGTTCAGGTAGATTACTGTGTTTATGGTTTTTTATATATACATATATGATATAGAAGCACTCACGAGAGCAATATAATGGCACAACAGAACACAAAATAAATGGGTAACACATAGAGGACACTCGCATTGTATATTGTTTGAGCTGTTGGCCTTCTTGAAGAGTCTAAAAGGCCAAAAAATATTTATATGTATATGCATACACACACACACATGTATATATGTATGTGTGTGTGTGTATATTATATATATATGTATAATATATTACATATAATATATATATACACATTCTATATATGTATATGGATCTACGCAATAAGATGCACCCATTATTGGTTTTTATGTCTGTCAAGGGATAACTGTTTGGCTCTTACTCTCTCTTTTAGCTTGAAGAAGCTCCAAGAAGAAGAAAAATACCTAAAATCAGAAGTAGAAAAGTTTGTCCATTCCATGGACAGCTATGAAAAACTTGAAGAAATAAAAATTTTGCCTCCACCAATAATAAAATCTCAAGTTGACTTTGATGAAAAAAGTGAGGTAATTTCAATTTGAAAATGTTATTACATGAGACCTAAGATGAAGTGAGATTAAAATTTATCATTTTCATGAACATTATCGCAGGAAGTAGTCCAGTTTGAAAAATTCTTGCTTAATCATGGAGGGCATTTTGGAGGGTGGGAGGAAGATGATCATTTGTTATTCTTACAACTACGACAGAAATATCGGCAGAAGCCATTATTTATGAAAGCAGTTCAATCTCGACTTCCAGGTAGGTGGATTTATTATTTTTGGATAAATGGGTTATCTTGCAAACATTTTAGACATTTTGATTGAAAATTATCAATGCATAGCCCATACCTAGGTTTTAGGTAATCTCTGTTAAGCATAAGTGAATTGTAATAAAGGCATTTACGCCTATACTGGCCACTTTTCAGTGCCTGATGTTTCCACGACCACCCATCGAATCATCTGTAATGCTTAATGTGCATCTTTCTCCCTCCTTTATGTATACCTAACATTCAAAATTCTGTGAATTGCTTCAACTGTCTTTTATTGTATAGAATCTCCTCCTTAAGCTTATTAGTCTCCATTGAATCTCCTATAGCATATGCATCAATAAAGAGTAATCATTTAATTCCAATTTTTCATGTTCCAATTTAAAAAAGTTCTTAACTAGTTAACTAGCTAGCCAAGTAATTCCTGAAGTAATATATGTTACTCTTCCTTCATCGTTCAGTGACACAGGGTCTATTCTCAATACACTTTTAATTTTATCATCACTTTTACCCATTTGATTACTTCACCTATAAGAACAACTTGTTAAAATCTGAGAATTTAACAACAAATCTTGTTATGTTCCTTATTATATTTAAATTTGCCCCAATAGGGCATTATCGTCTCTTTCTTTGGCCCAAACAGATTTAACAATCTACTTCAAATGATCCCTCAAACTACTGTAGGCATTTATGTTACGGTAGGCATGTCGCGCGGTTGCTAGACGCGGCATCATTGGTGGGAGCGTATCTAGGACCGAGTTAAATAATAGAGAGATGGTTTGGTAGACATCTTTATTGAGCCCTTCTTAACTTATGCAAGGGAGGTCAGGCACCGGGGAGTAGGGGCGAACAGTCACTTACGGCGGCTCCAAGAGGGTCGGGACAGCCTTTGATCCTTGGTTCGAGCCCCGTCAACGGGAATGGCGATGTGTCGTAGGAGTCTGCGTGCGGCGGCGGATACTCGAGGGCGCTCGGGCCGACGGCAGGCTCCGGGGACAGGCAAGGGGATGGCGGAAGGAGAGCAGGATAAGGCGGGATATGCGAGGGAGTATCCGGGAGGCGTCCCCAGGGTAGGCAAGGGAGTGCAAGGATGGTCGGGAATGCGACCCGCTGATCAGAGGAAACGCTCGGAGGAGGTCGGAAGACGACCCGCGCAGAGAGCTGGGAAGGACAGGAGGACGCTCGGAGGAGGTCGGAAGACGACCCGCAGCTCAGAGGCGGTCAGGGGGGGGAATGCCACTGTTCCGCGATCACCTTGCCTTATAAGGGGTCGTGGAGGGTCGAAGGTCGCTGCTGACGCGCGCAGGCGACAGCGCGGTCATTGCTCCTTCTAAGGGATGACTAGTGACCAAAGGGGAGGATTTGGCGGTGGGCCTCATCTTATCTGCAGGGATGCAGTCATCCTCAAGGATGACTGTGTCCATGCAGATCCCGGTAGTGGGTTTCCGAGGAACCCCACTACATCACCCTCGCGACGAATTAGACCCGGGGGTGGTTGTATGCGAGCTATTCTCTCGAGTGGTCGCCCACTGCAGTTACACAAATTAAAAAAACCGGTGGGGTTGCGGTGCCTTCCCCAATAAAAATTACACTTAACCTATAACAATGAATAAAACACACTTTAAAAATAACATGGAGATTGAATTGGTGAAGAAGCACTATAAAAACTATGCAGAGCAAGGAAAATAAGGCACTCGTAAATATAGTTCTGAGCGTAGCCCATCAATTGTACACAACGTCTGCCGTACGATTGTCAATAGAACAAGTTTTTTTCTCTTTTTTAACTAAAAACACTTAGGAGTCACTACAGTCGGTGCGCTTTAGCAACATAAGGGACCAATGCACTTTTGGAAGTTTGGATCACACCAGGGTGGGGAACAAGGGGGTGTCACTGTTGTTCACCGTGATGATTGCGATCTCTTCACTCCTGGTATTCACTGCCCGGGGGCGTTGACTATTTGAATAGGGTACACCATGCTGGGAGGGGGAATCTCAGGTGCCGAATCTTCTGCCACAGACGCACAGTTTCTTCTGCACTTTTTACACAGTAGGCAACCAGCTAAAGCAGAAACACTTGCAAGAACAACTAGGAGAGGCACCGCTGAATACTGTATGACGCGAATTTTCTCATTTATTGGAGAAAACGTTTTGATACTTTTTGCTATTTCTGACAGGGAAACGGCCGGGACTTCATGCGTGTTTACCTTCTTGATTGACAAGATGGTCTGCACTAGTTCATTAGAAAAATGAATTGTTTGAGTGTCGTTAATAAGGGAGGGAAAATCGAGCTCTGGCAGAGGTGCCATAGACACTTTTAGGTCGATTGAGAAAGGACTCATGAAGTCATCTAGAGACGCTTGGAGGGAAATGTAGTCGCTCTCCGCCGAACATCCTACCGGCACGTTAAGGCTCCCACGGCCCCGTAGTGTAAGACGAGAGTGTGCGTGCGAACACCAAATGGTGAGAATGGTATTATGACTTAAGGTGTAATACCATTGGCCGGGTTTTTCGCCTTTGATAAAGACTTCGTAATTAGCATTGGTCAGGTGAATGTCCCAGTTTGATTTCACCAAGGCACTATCATTAAGATATGCTGCGACGTTGCACGAGCTAGAGAGGTTATTGTAGATGGGAAAGGTGGGGGAACAGGCCTCAATATCCGCCTTTTTACACGCACGCCAGTACTCGCGTTGGAGGGGAACAAATTTTTTCTCCTCGTCGGCCACTGCCAAGTAGGGCGAATCCGGCCGCAGAATCACTGCGTGCTTTCCATCTTTACTCATTGAAGGAAAGGGGTGCGCTTCGTAAAGGCGATAAATCGATCCTGGGCGGTACAGCGGTAGGATCACCAGGAGAGTGATACTTTCTCCCCGCCGAATCACGCTCACATCAGCGAACGAGTAGAGAGAGCGGATGTCGCTTCCTTTGTACTGGACGAAGTCCAGGCCACGGGGTGGATTTGAACGGGCCTTGGCCACAATTTGGTATAATAGGTTGGGGGAGAGGATGGAAGGAGATAGGCGATTTAGCTCGGCCAACGTCACGATTTCGTGAACCCTTGACATTTCGTTCAATAGTTCGGTGAGGTGACGAAACACAGCAAGGTAAACAAGATAAATGGAATTAAAAAGGTCCATATTATGCCGATTTTCATTAATTAAATTAGTAGTGATGAAATTACTTTGATTTATCCTATTCTGCAACAATTCTAAGGATTTAACGGTTTCGGAGAGCATCTTATCGTGCCTTTGTAGGGTGCCAGACATCTGATTTAGGACAGTGACTTTAGCGTTCGAGCGGTTTATTGAATCTTGCGCGACATTGGTTATTTCTGCATGGAGTTTTTTAATTTGATCATTAGTAGCCGTCCCTGCCAGATAATGCAAACCGTATCCCAGGGCGTCAAAAAGTCCTCTATTAGACCGCTCTTTATGTTGAAAAATAAGATTTTCGCGCTTCAGCAGTGCCTGTGACAAACTAGAATTTAAATTGGTAAGATATTGCTGTAAAATATGAGTAGTGGACCAGTAAACTTTCGGCGAGGAATCTAGTAATTTAGAACTTAATGCATGGAACTGTAGTACTTGGCTTCTCACATCCTTCAGTGCTTCTCCCAAACTCTCGGCGTGTAAGTCAATGTTCACCAGCCATTCCCCTTGGGTGAAAACCAGGCGGTGTCTGGGCACAAACAGGATCCCGTCGGCCGGCGAAGTCAGGGTGACTACAAAGAGGATGCAGGCCAGGCTGCTACGTCCGTAGAGGGGCATGGTGACTGAAATAACATATTTGGTTAGTACAAGGCGGTTGTTGAACAAACCATGGCCGGAGTAGTTAGGGGGAAAAGGGTACGCCGCGGTAACGGGGTTAGGGAAAGCTGCAGCTGGAGATTTGCCTTGCGGACGGCGTTCGCAGTTCTTCGCCTTCGATTGTGCTCCCGACGGCCACATCGCCGTGGGTTTACTGCTCCAAGGGTACGTATTGAGGGAGCCGGAAGAGTAGTAAGGGGTAGAAGAGCCTGGGAGGGGTGATAGGTTATAACCCCCATTTGTGTTTCCCGGGCAAGGTGATTCAGGAGTTTCGGATCGATGTCCTTCCCTGGGGTTGAGGGTGTCCCTGCTGATGGAGTTTCTTCGCACTCTATTTCGCTCGTCCCGTATCGGGTGTTGTCTTCCGATTCAGCGGCCGCCGCGGTCATCCTGAGATGGCTGCGACATTTTATTATGATAAGATCGCGCCCGGGGGTGGGTGGACGCTCGGGAGTCGCTGGAGGGCTCCAATCCAACTCGGCATGTGGCCTCATAAGGATGTCATCATCTTCCAGATCCGAGAGGTCACTTCCGAAGAGGGCCATTAATTTACGCCTTTGCGCCATCGCTGCCGGCTGCTCGACTTCCGGGACTGGCTCGAGAGAGGTGGAGTCAAGGTGAAGATGACCTTACAGGGCGAGGTCTTAGGTTATAGTGGTTTGGGAGGAGGGGAGGAGGGGGGTCTTGTTGTGCCGAAGGATTTTCAATAGGTTCGGCTTCTACAGGGGGTTGGGATTTGGGGCTTGATGAGGGTAGTGGGGCGACCGGCGGGAAGATTTCGTTGCCAACAAATGAGGGGAAAGCGTTAGGTTCGGGGTCTGGTGGTGGTGGTAAGGGCAAGAGGTTACGCAGGTGAGCCAGGATGCGCCTTCCGTCACGCAGATTTTGTATATCGACTGTAACGGGACTTCTTACTTTAATGACTTTATAGGGACCAATCCAACGGGAGGCTAATTTCCTCGCTTGTCCTCGGGACAGGGCGTTATTGCGCAAGAGGACAAGTTGTCCTTCGGACAAGGTAGGAAGCGTTAGTCGTGAATTATATTTTCGGTGCTCTGCCTCTGTATTCTGCTTATTGGACTCAATAGCATGTTCGTGAGCAAACTGTAATCTACGTTGTATTTCATACTCATACGGGGGCTCCTCCGCGTAGGAATTCGGGACCGGAGACAAAACAGTATCCCATGGCATGTTCAACTCTCGCCCGTGCATCAGGTATGCCGGAGTGAACCCAGTCATTCGATGCCGACTATTCCTATACACGAACAATGCGAATCCTAGCTGTTGATCCCAATCGGAGTGATCTTGGGACACATAGTGGGAAATCACAGACGCAAAGGAGTGATGTGCCCGCTCCAAGCGACCGTTAGACGCAGGATTATACGGAGAAGTAAGAATGCTTTGTATTTTTAGTTTCTGACAGACCCTTTTCATCAACTCTGATGTGAAATTCGCACCTCTATCCGTAAGTAAAAATTTAGGAACGCCGTGGCGACAAATAATATTTTCTACGAATATTTCTGCTATTGTTTTGGCCGACTGATCAGGTATTGCGTAGGCTTCAGGATACCTTGTGAAATAATCTTGGCAGGTGAGGATATACCTGTTCCCTCGGGAAGATAGGGGTAACGGGCCGACAATATCTAAAGCTAACTTTTCAATTGGGTAAGTTGCTTCGACGACAGGCTGAAGGGGAATTTTAATGCCGCCAAATTTCCGCTTTTTGCAATCTAAACGCTTTGAACGTACTGAACAGTGTCGGAGTAGCAGCCCTTCCAATTGAAGTGTCGCTGTACGATTTCCAGCGTTTTCTCGACACCAAGGTGTCCCGAGAGAGGAATGGTGTGGCAACGATTTAGAATGAAGTTCCGCATACTCCTGGGCGCACATATGGTGAATTTAGGGTCTAACTCTGTCGTTGAACCTTGAATAACACGCCTTCCTTATCGTAAAAGTAACTAGGTTCGTGCTGTTTAGCTAACAATGCAACGGCTCGAGTTCGGGGCAACTTGACTGCTCCTTAGCTATTCTCTCTTTATCCCAAGTGGGCTCTGATTTAAGTGAATTCACCGTGGGAGGAAATCGTGATAGTGCGTCCGCGTGGGCTAGGTTAGCACCAGGTTTATGCGCGACGGTGAAAGTGTACTCGCTCAGTTCCATGATCCATCGTGCGAGTCTAGGTGTCGGTTCCTTAAGGGAAAGGAGCCATTTCAAAGGCTTATGATCGGTGATTAATGTGAATTGTCGTCCGAGGAGATTTATTCGAAATTTTTTCACCATCTCTACTGCTGCTAGGCATTCAAGCTCCGTAGCCGAGTAAGACGTTTCGGCCTTTCTCAACTGTCGGCTGGCACAAGCAATCGGGTGTTCGCCATCCTCGAACTCTTGGGATAGAATCCCGCCAAGGGCTATCAATGACGCATCTGTCGTGAGGATAAAGATTCTCCCGAAGTCTGGAAATTTAAGCACAGGCTGCGTTATCAAGCAGAGCCTCAAGTCTTCGAAAGCATTCTGTCGTTCCTCGTCCCAAACAAATTCGGATCCCTTTTTCACTAGCCGTGTCAGACTGTTAGACCTCATTGCAAAATTTGGTATGAACCGCCGGTAATAACCTACTAAACCGAGAAAAGATTGCACGGCCTTTACGCCCTCAGGAGTCGGAAAGTTCTTAATAGAAGTTATCTTCTCCTCGTCCGGTTTTATCCCATCGGCCGTAACAAGATGTCCTAAAAATTTTACCTTTTTTTGGAAGAAATGGCATTTTTGCGGTTTCAATTTTAGCTTGGTGCTTCTTAGTCGCGAAAAAACTTCGCGAAGTCCTGCTAGGTGTTCTGGAAGAGTCGGATCGTATCGAAGGATATCATCTAAATAACACACACAGCCGAGATGAAGTAATCCGTCTAAAACCGTTGACATTAAGCGCATGAACGTGGAGGGAGCGTTCGCTAAACCAAAAGCCATCCGATTACAGTGAAAATGACCATCTAATGTACTGAACCCCGTATATTCTTTACTATTGTCATCCATTTCTATTTGCCAGTATCGACTGCACAGGTCCATTGTCGAGAAGTATCGCGAACCACCTAGTTCGTCTAGTATCTCTTCTATATTAGGCATGGGGAATACTTCCTTTTTCGTCACGTTATTTAGGGCGCGATAGTCAATGCACGGCCGGTATTGAATAGTCTCGCCGTTCGAGGATTTTTTTCTGACTAATATAATTGGTGCTGCCCAAGGGCTTGTTGATGGCGATATCACTCCTGCCTCTAACATCTCCTTTATGGCCTGATCAAGAAACTTTCTCTGGGAAAAGGGGACGCGATACGGTCGTTTTTTGATTGGTTTGGCGTCGCCAACGTCTATCGTATGTCGGACTGCGTTAGTAGATCCTAAGGAAGCATTTTCTTGTGCAAATATGTCCGAAAATTCAATAATTAAATCTTTTAAGTGTGGCAGTGCTTCCTGTGGCACGTCCTCAAAGTTAAAGAGGGGCAAAATATCCTTTTGCTGCGATACTTCCGGCCACATTTCTCTCTCTTCGTCCGAAACGCTATTGACGACTGAAATTGCACATGCGTCGACCATTTCCACCCTGATTTTAGTATTCTTCTGAACAACTTGCTCATTCCTTTTCTCATTGCAAAATAACACTGGTACCTCTCCGCCGTCGCTCACTCTCGTTAAGACAGGGGCAGTCAGTACATTCCCATGGTCCCATTCTATCAACACTTCCTTACCGGCTAACTCTTTTTTACACGCGAGACCCAAGGTATAAGAGAGCGGGGGGATCCTTACTTTTTCCTTTACGCGCACAAAAACATCCCTCATTTTCTCTTTTCCACTCTCTTCCTCTCTTTGAGACTCCGTGTCCCTAAACGAGCCAACGTTTTCCACTTTTAGAGGCTGTAAAAGCTTGCCTATACCCTCACTTTCACCGTGGCTGACCCGCAAGAGATCATCGGATTCATCTAGGTTCGGGAGGCCCTTCAAGTTAGGGGATGCATCAGAGATATGCACCAGCGTCTCCGCGTCCTCATCCTTGACAAGTCCGAGTCCATCGCACGCCAGCAAATCGACCTCCTTGCTATTCCTCACGAAGTCATTCAAGTTATGAACCGCAGTATCGAACCGCGTAGGCCTCTCGACCACTTCGTTTGGTGATAGCTCGGGGTCATCAAAAGAGATTAAATCCACTCCGCGACTCTCGCTGCCTTTGGGCTCTAAGGGCAACCTATGGTCTGCTCCAACCGTCATCGTGCTAGTTTCCAAGGAGATTTTACTTCCGTATTTTTTCATAAAGTCTAAGCCGAGAATACCCTCGTAGGGCGTATCGCCTAGATTTATTATCAACGTATCATGGGGGTAAATGCGAGTATCCATGCAAAATGGTATGTTACTCTGACCCTTACTGGGCAGGGCGTGACCTGATGCGCTTCTCACTACGTGGTTATACGGGGAGATGCCTAATTTGCCAAAGGGAAAGATTTTCTCATGTATGATCGTGACGGCAGCGCCCGTGTCCACAAGGAATCTACGTTTTTCACCCATAATTTCAACATTAACCGTCATTCCCTTTGCCGGTGTGACAGCTAAGATGTGTTCTTCCCCGACCTCTCGGTCGGGGACCCTCCATTTCCCGAGTCCGTATTCATGTCGCGCCGCCGACAATCAATTGGTCGGTGGCCAACTTCCTTACAAATCCCGCAGCATGACAAGGGGCAGTTACTTGACAGGTGGCCTTCTGTGCCACAATTAAAACATCTTCGAGGCCTAGAGCGACAGTCGCGAGAAATGTGTCCCGTTCGCCCGCATGAAAAGCATTTTTCTGGATTTACTGCGCCCGTTCTTGCATTTGGCCGCCTCGGGCCGATATTTTGATTTGCCTCGCTGAACTGCATACGCGTAGAACTGACATTCTGGGGGTAGTGAACGATTTGCTTGTTCTGCACCGCGTTAACACAGCTACATGGTGTGGAATGATGAGGGAAGCCGCTTTCCTGCATCGTGACCGGGGATTCCATAGGCGAACGCCACGGCTGCGCGAGATTCATTTGCAGGGAGGAAATGAGGGCTGTCCTACTGGAATAATTTCGCACATTCGATTCCTCCTCTAGCGCGAGTTCTTCCGCTTCTAACAGGCTCTTTGGGTCACGAACTAGCACGAAACGGCCAATTTCTTCCCTTAGCCCCAAAAGAAACTGCGTTAGCATCCTGTTCTCCATCATTGCTTTGACCGCCTCTGAAGTTGAATCTCTCATAGTTTCTCGGAGTTGGCGCCCAATTTGCCTTAGCCTTGTGGAGTAGGCCGTCACCGGCTCGAGGGGGGACTGAACGCAAGCGGAGAACATACGCTCTAACGATAGGGGGGAGATACGAGTCGCGAATCTACGACGCAGGCTGCTAGAGAAACACTCGTAGCTCTCTAGAATGTGTGGGTTAGCGAACGCATATTCTGCGGCGGGCCCATGGAGTCGCAGGCGGGCTATAGCAAGGGTCTGAGACTCGTAGTAGTAGTAGTTTTAAGGGGAGGCGACCGACAGCTAAGGTCATTTGCGCCATAGGGGATGGACAGGAAAGGATGAAGGGTGGAGAGAAACCCGGCGTCGGCATTAGCCTGCTCTTTACGAAAGGCGCCAAGGGGTCCGCAGTTTAACGTCCCATCCGACGGACGGCGTACTCACTCAAAGTGCCCTCCACAAAGCACCTCAAGTAGGGATCGAGATACCTCTGAAAAATATTCAACACCGCCGGGATTTGAACCCGCGCCCTCAGGGTGGGAAGCCAGTACGTTAGCCCCCGCACCATCTCGATCCCCGTCTGAGACTCGTTCCAGGAACTGAGATGACTAGTTATTTTTATGCACCTTAAGAACTGATGAACTGAAACCTCGTCATCTCCGCTAAAATTTGGAATAAAATAAATATGGCTCCCCAAAGCATTCGGTTTAGATGCATTCGTCACTTCGGAAGACGTTGACCCTCCCGGGGTAGGACTAAACACAAACGAGTCAAAATCAATTAAATCGGTGGAACGAGGGGGGAGAGAGTGAACGGGAAAAGGCCTCTGCGAAGGGCTACCAGTCCAAGCCATGGTGACCAGAAAAATAAATGGCACAAAAAGATACTGGAATGGGGTTGTAAGAGACGGAGATGATTTCCGTTAAAAATTACAAAAAATGGGAAAGGTGAAAAAAATATACATATATCTAGGCACCCAGCGCGATTTTATCCAACAAAGCATCTTTCCCTAATCTGATAGATTAGCTCAACAACGGGCATTAGTAACTTAAGGCTACTATAACCAAACCATTCTCTTACTTGACTTCAAAGCTATAGCGGAAACCAAAAAATCTATGCAGCACCCCACACCTGGCACCAGTATAATGTCGCGCGGTTGCTAGACGCGGCATCATTGGTGGGAGCGTATCTAGGACCGAGTTAAATAATAGAGAGATGGTTTGGTAGACATCTTTATTGAGCCCTTCTTAACTTATGCAAGGGAGGTCAGGCACCGGGGAGTAGGGGCGAACAGTCACTTACGGCGGCTCCAAGAGGGTCGGGACAGCCTTTGATCCTTGGTTCGAGCCCCGTCAACGGGAATGGCGATGTGTCGTAGGAGTCTGCGTGCGGCGGCGGATACTCGAGGGCGCTCGGGCCGACGGCAGGCTCCGGGGACAGGCAAGGGGATGGCGGAAGGAGAGCAGGATAAGGCGGGATATGCGAGGGAGTATCCGGGAGGCGTCCCCAGGGTAGGCAAGGGAGTGCAAGGATGGTCGGGAATGCGACCCGCTGATCAGAGGAAACGCTCGGAGGAGGTCGGAAGACGACCCGCGCAGAGAGCTGGGAAGGACAGGAGGACGCTCGGAGGAGGTCGGAAGACGACCCGCAGCTCAGAGGCGGTCAGGGGGGGGAATGCCACTGTTCCGCGATCACCTTGCCTTATAAGGGGTCGTGGAGGGTCGAAGGTCGCTGCTGACGCGCGCAGGCGACAGCGCGGTCATTGCTCCTTCTAAGGGATGACTAGTGACCAAAGGGGAGGATTTGGCGGTGGGCCTCATCTTATCTGCAGGGATGCAGTCATCCTCAAGGATGACTGTGTCCATGCAGATCCCGGTAGTGGGTTTCCGAGGAACCCCACTACAGGCAGATGCAAAACTTTTCCTACCCGTATTACTTATTCCCTTTATTTTATTTAGGAATGAGTATTAAAATATCTACCTTTGTATACCTACCTATGAATTGAAGTGCTGGGTTGTCTTAATTAATATCGAGTCAAAAATAGGTGGGAAAAATTCCTCCTGTCATGAAAATGTTTTCCTCTTTTTCTATGGAAAAAATAAGGGAAATAATTCCATTCCCAGGATCAATCCTCACAAGCGAGAAATGCCCCTGCAAAAAAAAACACACAACCTCAGGACAGCAGTGTGATCTTAATAACAATGCTTCTTATTGGCACTCCATAGGAATATTGGCACTTCTCAGAGGAAATTTGACTTTTTTTCAGCTATATTTTAAAGCATGGAAATTTTGGATTATCTAGTGCATTCAGATTCTAAAATTAGTGGACAAGTAGATTTGGTAATTGAGGACATTGGTCAAAGTGAAATTAATACTTCATCAGCAGATTCTGATTTTTAATTAATTGGTTAACCATCATCTGGTTCTTAATAAAGTCATAAAATATATTGATGTTGATGACTTTTTGCAAATGAAACATTATCATGTGTTGATAAAGTTTTTAAATGTTATCATGGACTAAAAAAATATTTCTTTAATTGTGTGATCATTAACTGAAGTTATCAATAAATTTTGTTAAGTGACAATGTTTAAAAATTGACATTTGAGAATGTGGCTGGAATAATATCAATATGGTCTTTATCTTATGAAAGAATATGATTGAAGGATCTCAGGTTTTCCCGGTGTATGGTATTGAAGAAGTTCTCTCGGGTTTCCCACCAGGTCAGGTTGCAGTACACCGACGTTTCGAAGGCTGACTCTGCCATCGTCTTCAGGGTGAACTTCACCCTGAAGACGATGACAGAGTCAGCATTCGAAACATCGGTGTACTGCAACCTGACCCGGTGGGAAACCCGAGAGAACTTCTTGAAGAATATGATTGTTTGTTTTGTGCACATATGCAGTGATAAATTTTCATCCTGTGTCTACAGTACCTCTTGGCAGTCTCTATAGCTTTTTATTTTGTCAAAAATAGCTATTTATTTATGACCTCAGTGATGGTGTCTTCACATATCCCTCTTCCAAGCTTATGACTCTCACATCTTATTGAATTGCCTCCTAATGGATTAACTTAATCTTTGTAGTTTTCTGTTGAAATTAAATATTTGTTAAATATATGTGCATGGTATTCACTTTGCTCCAATTATACAAATTTATCACTATTTAATGCAAAATTTCAGGTACATGAGAAACCATCAACATTAGGTACTTAAGTTTTCACTTCAAAACATGGAAAAAATTTATAGCCATAGCTTTGCTAACAAGATACTTAATAAATAACTTACAACGTGTAATTGGCACATTGGCTATAATTTTTGTGCCAATAGGATATAGTATTTATTTGTATCATGCCACTAAATAATAACCAAATGTGTTACAACATGTGCTTGTTGATGTTATCATACAAGCTGATAATGCCACTGCCTGCAATTCCTACAAAAAGTGGAAACTCAGCTGTTGCCCGAAATTGTTTCCTTCTGTTTTTGTTGAAATCGAAAAATAAACTTGGCTTTTCCACTTAGAAAATTTTATTTGCGACCTAGGTTTCGCTATGGTATAACATCTTCAGGTAAAAATACAGGTCAAACACAGTATATTAGTATATCTGTGGGCGGGGGGGAAGAGGAGGGAGGAAGGAAAGGATTGGTTGAGGTAGGAAGAGGGGAGGCTAAAAGTTTATGGTTGGAGGTGGAGGAGGAGGATTGGTAATGTTGATAAATTAGCAGGCTGGGAGATTTTATGGAATATATTTAGAATTTATCAACATTACCAATCCTCCTTCCCTGCCTCCAACCATAAACTTTTAGCCCCCCCTCTTCCTACCTCAACCAATCCTTTCCTTGCACCCTCCCCTTCCCCTCCGCCCAGAGATATACATATTTACTGTGTTTGACCTGTATTTTTACCTGGAGATGTTATACCATAACGAAATCTAGATTGTAAATAAAATTTTCTATGGGACAAAGCCAAGTTATTTATTTTTCAATTTCAATTTTCCAACAAGACACGCCAGAAACAGTTTTTTAAAATTCTATTTTTGTTGCAAGGACTGCAAAACTTATTGCTCATAAAATTACCATAACACATTCAGGAGATTAGGATCATTCTGACATCATGGTGGGAGACCATTATGCCTCTGTTTAGGTTCTATCAGTTAAATGTGTTGCTTGCTAAAATATTAGAAAATAATCATTCACAAATGCCTACTCCAACAAAGGGAATTCAACATTTCATTTAAAGTCAAAACAAAGAATCATCTCTGTATAGAAACAGTAAATAGACAGATGACAGGGAAACCATGGATTACTGATGAGATGATTAAAAAGATAAGACAAGAGAAGTAAAAGGAAGAAAATAAAAACAAATTTATTCTCAAGAAAGTATGAAGAAATAATAGAAAGTAAGAGTTGAATAATAAACTAAGGGGGGCAACAAATAGAATGAAAGAAGCACGCTGGCAGATGCTGTGCAGAAATGTGGAAAGTTTAAAAAGGGAAGGTGTAATTTGTGTGCTATAAAGGAAGTTGAAAACACCGGAAGTAAGAAGGGGAAATCCATGAAAACAATTGAAGATAAGTGTGGAAAATAATTAATTGAATCAGCGAAGATTCAAGGGAAGGAAGAAGGGAAGGAAAGGATTTTGGGTTGGAAAGGATTTATAGAGTAAGGAACTATTTCACAATATGCAATATGATAAAGACACTAGGCCTGTGAGCGTAGACATAGAATGAGAATCTGACGTAAATCAGAGTAGCTTAGGTTCAGACATACTTTATGGCGAGGTAGAAAGGACATAAAGGGAATTGAAATCAAATAAGGTGGTGGGGGTAGACAACATTCTCCTTGAACCACTTATAGGTTAAGAAGAATGAGGGAGGAAGAGTTTTTATGGACTAATTCATAGCATTTATGAGGGAGAAATTTGACCTGAAGATTTTGTCAGATCATAGTTAACTCCTATTCCAAAAAAGGGAAAGGTATCCTTATTTGAGCACTGCAGAGCATGTAGCTAAAGTGGTATTTGGGCTCATCAATAAGAGGATGTAGAACATGGGAATTGATTACCTAGGGGATAAACAGTTTGGTTTCAGGAAAGGGAAATGCACATGTGATGCCATAGCAGTCACTAATAGAGAGGAATATTCAATACGATACGCATGTATTTTATTTTGTAGAGTTGGAGAAGGCATTCAATTGAGTGAAATGGGTACCTGTACATGTCTTTCACTACTTAAGTGCAGGTGGCTGATGGAGAGTTGGGATGGGCAGTGTTAGGAAGAGTGGTAAGACAAGGGTGTCAATTATCACCCATGCTTTGCTGATTTTGGGAAAAACAGGAAAGTTAAGTTAAATATTAAAATCGGAGGTCATAAACTAGAACAGGTGGCAATGTTTACTTATCTTGGAAGTGTTTTGGACCAAACTGGTCAAAGCAGTAGAGACATAGAAGAAGAATCATATTAGGCAAAGAGGGTTCTACCATAAGGAAGGAATTGATGACAGGCATGTTGAGTGAGGATATTGAGAAAAGGTTCCTATAAGTCAAAACCTTGATACGGAGCATTGTCAGAAACTTGGTCATTGAAGCAAGATGATAGGCATAGATTGTAGGCTTTTGAAATGTGGGTTTGGATAAGGTTAGAAAAGTTGGAGTGGATAGAAAGAAAAACAAATGAAGTACTGGACATGGTGGGAAAGGAGAGAGGATGGTTGGGAGAACTCCAAAAGAGGCAGGGAAAAAGGATGCAGAGCATTTAAATTGGTGATGGAATGTTGAAGACTTTGATATAGCGGAGGACATTAGACAAGTGAAGTAGGGGGAGGAAAAAACATGTTGGATGGAATTGAGGAAGAAAATATTCAGAATTGAAGAAGAGCTTATAGTAATGGCGGATTTCAGATTGGGTTTTTTAAGAAGGGGATGGATAACAATGTACTGTTGTATGGCCTGTGTCCATCCAAAACCTACCTTAAACCGTAGAATACAAATAATAATTAAGATAAATGTCATCTGAATTTATTCTTTGCTGCCAATATTATATTTCTTATTCCAAAACTTCCACAATTAAGATTACTTTATCACAAATTTTAGTCTGTAATGGCTTCTGTTGGTCCAAAAATACTTTAATGTATATTCCTTCACAGCAGAAAATTTTTAATGATTGTGTAAACAATAGTATAGCATGACCATTTTCTAGCTATGATGTTGGATAGATTTTTCATTGTCAACATGGATGTAGAATGTTTATCTTAAAGTGAGAGAGAACACATACCTAAGTGGCATTCTTTTCAGTATACATTTATAAAGGTAGCTTAAACCAGTCCTTGGTTTTTTTGTATGAAATTTACAGAAAATAGAAAATTAGCAATAAGAATACTATTAACAAAATGAGCAATTTGTACTTAAAATGAGTCTCTAAATATCTCCTGTTGATAGAGCTAAAATAAATTTGCCTGTTATAAAGGTTGAAAACAACTAGAAGTCATGTTAAAATGTGAGTTCAAAGTAAATTTCATTGCCAGTGTATAATTCATGCTAAAAATCCATTTGAATTGTAAATAAGAGTCATACACACTAATCTGCACATATTTTGGAAGTGATTCCTATGAGAATATTTTCATTAAAGGATTGACCGAGAATGATGTACTGAAACATGAAAAGTGGTATGCAGAGTACCTAAACTTGCGAGAAAAGCAGAAGTCTGCCATACGGAAATGGAGAGCTGAGAGGGAGCAAGAAAGACGTAAGAAGAGAATGAATGCTACCAAGCCAGCTGTTACCTCTGCCGAGTATGACATTCAGGAAAGGATTGAAAGGAAGCAGAAGCTTGAGGAGTGGAAGGTAAAGCTCAAAAGGGAACAAGATATTGAATAATATTGTTGAAGATCTTTATTTTGGAGGGTATTTGCAGTGGTAATTTATATTCTGATAAATATAATAAAGAATGAGAAAAAAACTGGTAAAGAGAACCTGGGAACTCCTATTAGCATCATCTTAGCTTCTTCCTAATAAATGCTACGAATAGGTCCATAAAAACCCCTCCTCCCAAGTTTTCTTAAACCTTAAAGTAATTCTACAGGAATGGTGTCTTCCCCCATGACCTTATTTAATTTAAATTCTTGTAATGCTTTTTCAATCTTGCCATTTAGTATCTAAGCCTAGACCTGCAAGGTCTGTCCTAAAAGTAGTATGACTTATTTTTCTCCGGATAGACAGACGGCAGTTTCTCTGGCTGGGTTTGAAGGAGGCGAGTTTCAGGAAAGGCTGAAGGCCGGTGGCATCTGGCTCCCAGCCTTTGCAGAGTGTGGATCATTTGTTTGCAAAACCTCTATAACATGATCTCATTACAGTCCATCATGAACCAGTCATTGGAAGAGCGATACACCATCAAATTTGACATCAACTGGGTGAAACTGGTAAAGAGACTCATGATGTTTTCAAGGCAGCTTATGTTGATAATGCAATGGGTAAATTGGGTTTTTTTGAATATCAAAGTTGTTTCAGGAGGGTAGAGAAAATGAGGAAGACGCCAAACATTCAGCATGCCTTTCGACCTCAACATGGTGACAAAAATCTTGCAAGATTGAAATTTTTGTTGTACAGGGATCACGCAGATTAAGTGTTCACATGGTTTCTGATGAACTGGGCTTACCGAAAAGTGATAATGCATCGACTTGTGACAGAAAACATGGCCACGAGAAAGGTGTGTGCGAAGTTGGTTCCGCAATCGCTCTGGGACAAACAAAAGGAAACTTGCATGCAGATCTGCCAAGAACTTCTCAACCATGTGAGCGAGAAAAAAAAATTCTATTGTTTCTGGCTCATGTGAGTAAGAATCCAAATTTTTTAGACAATGTCCCACCAGACTTCTTCCGCCTGAATTCCATGCTGAAAGGACGTCACCAGGGCTCAGTGGAAGCATTACAATAGGCCAGAACAAGGGAGCTTAGCAGCATTCTGGGTGCTGCTTTCCAGTAGGTGTATGAGGTGTGGAAAAACCTCTGGCAGCAGTGTGTGGATGCACAAGGGCACTACTTCAAAGACTAATGAGTGAATGTATCAATATTTACTTTTTTTTTAAATTGATTGATTCATACTTCTTTTGGACAGATCTTGCAAGCTATTCTCATCTGTCATATTACCTTTCTATGTCAAAGCTTGCTAGCCTACTTTCTTTACCTTATAGTACTTTTATGTAGCCCATCCATCTCTCTTGAATCTTCCATGGTTCAAATAATTATTGTCCTGACTTATCTTTGATTGTTTGCAATGACTTTCCCTGCTTACTTCTTGACAGTGCTTTCACCTTCCAGTTCGAGGGTTTTCCCAAAAGTTTCTGACCGCAACATGAATAGGGATTGCTGAATTAGGTGCATGCAGTAGTATAAAGGAGCTACATTTGTAAAATATTGCTATCCTAAAATGAGTAGCATATCAAAATTATTAGAGAAGCTAGGGTGGAAATCACTCTTGAAGCAAAGGTTAAATTACAGGTTAAATCTCTTGAATCAATGGGAAGGATGTCTTTAAATATGATGCCAAAAATGTATTATAGGCCCCATCATATTATGCCAGACAAAATCGTTTAAATAAAATAAGAGAGATTTAGGGTAGAAAAGGTATATTTAAGATGTCATTTTTCCCACAAACGATAAGGGATCAGAATAACTGTACCTGACCACGCTAGTGGGGAAATGTATTTTGTGTCGAAAGTAGCCTGGTGTGTAGTCACCCCTTGCCACACACCCTGGCAGTGGCTTGCAGATACAATGTTGATTGATAGATAGTACCTAGTGATATTCTCTTGTATCATGAAGTAGGTATAGAATTGTTTTGGTTCTGGTAAACAAGTGTTTTGGTACTGTATACATTCATTTATATGCTTAAAAATAGTCAAAAATTCTGATAAAGAACATCAAAGCTCCATTGAGCGAGGTTCTCTCTTCAATATAAGCAGAATTTTTATTTAGGTAAGCCATCAAAGTTAATAATTATTTTAGGTAATTATTGAATTCCCTATGAATGTCAATAATATGGGGAACATGCTCAAATATTTGGATCTGTAAAGTTATTTGTGTCCACTGGATTACACTGAGGACTTGAAAATTTTTATCTCTGCAGAAACCTGTAATTTTAACGCATCTAATCGTTGGCCTCCCTGTTACTAGAACTAGTATTGTGGTAATTGAGAACCATTCATTCAAGGACTATATGGTTGGTTATTAACAGGTTGTTGATTTTGCTTTTCAGAGGAAAAAGATGGAAGAGAAAATGCAAGATGAGAAGGAGATTCAAAGAGTCAAACAAGTGAAGATGCAAAAGGAACATGAGAAAAAACAACTGCAGGTTAGTATTTTTGGGAATATTTATTTGTAAATTTATCATTATTATTAAATGCCAATTATATGTCAATTGTAATTATCAAACGTATTAAATGGTGTGGAGCAATTCTCATTGGATTTATTTTCTGAATGAAGGACATGAAAAGGGCTGCTGTAGAAGTGTATAAAAAAGAGAAACTGTATCAGAAGAATGCATGCTTAATGATACAAGAACTGAAGGAACTGAAAGAAAGAGAGGAAAAAGCAGCTCAGGCCAATATGCTTCTCAGGAGCTTCAGGTAACTTATATATTTTTCAAATTCCTCGTCACTTTGTCTAATAACAATTTTCAATAGTGACTAAACCTATCAAATACTTGCAAATAAATTAGAAAGCACAGAGTATATGAATGCTATCAAGTACTTATGTAATTTTATCTTCTGAAATTCACACCTTTGGACCCATCTCTTTTGCATTTTCTATGTGATATTCTTTTGATTCAGAGAGTGTTTACTTGAATTAAAATTTCAAAATCAGTTTAAATAATGTCAACTACGAGGTTAATCCCAGGAGTACCCGACCCAACAAAGAAAACACAAAATTTTGGAAAAAAATGAATTTTTCAACATAATCTCCTTTCAGCTTTCCTTGTTGCAATAAGTTTGCATAATACTTGCTGTTGATAGTTTTTCCTTTTTCAAGATAGTCGATGAAAATCATCCCACGCGCATCTCAAAAAACCGATGCCATGACCTTGCCTGTAGATGAAATGGTCTTCGGCTTCTTTGTAGCCAGTTCACACATCTTCACAACTATGGTTTTGCTCGTGTATGAGCAAACGCCACAACCATCTTGCACACTACTTTCTCATATCCAAATTTTCAGTCAATATGCAATCAATGGCACTTTTTGAAATGCCTATTATGTCTGATATCTCACAGACTTTCAGTTATTGATCATCCAGTATCACTTCGTGGATTTTCTTCACAGTTTCTGGAGTCGTCACCTCATTTGATTGACCAATTCGATGCTCGTCTTGACAGCTCATACGACCTTGTTTAAACTCTGCTACCCAATATTTTACTGTTGTAAACAAAGGGGCAGACTCACCCAGAGTAGAATTCACGTCAGCCTTTATATTGGTTGGGCTGAGGCGTTTCAAATAAAAGTATTGTATCACATAACAATGACCAATTTCCTCCATTTTCATAAATTCACTGAAAATTTCACTATTGATGGCTGCCAAACAAATACTAAGCAACATGGCATCTTCAAACTGGAAAGATATGCTTTATAGATTCCGTACTTTCAAATAAAGTGATAGTTTTCAAACAACTACGGCCATCTCTAGGTCAGGCTGGATACTTGTGGGACCACCCTGGTAAAATATATTTGGCTTTGCATTGGGCTTGAATGCAATTTTTTTAAGCTGGTTTATGATTATGATTCATCTCTCTCCAAATGTAATTTTAAATCATTAATCTGCGGATCATATTGGGCAAAGGGAAAAGGATGGGTATCATGCATTTGCCTATGACACTTGTTAAATTAATATCATAGGTGATTTAAAAAATTATCATGTTTACCAACTGTAGACCGCAGTAATCCCGAATGATTGAGATGATTGTCATTTGTCCCTTGCCACATCTATTACTATTTATCCAGTTTTCATTTTTATCAGCAATATGTCATAATAAATGCTTAAGTGTTGTAGTTTGGTGCATCTAATGAGCCTGTAGTTTGGTCACCTATTATGATTATTACATCTTCAAAAATTGTATAATTCTTAAACAAGCTCACTTTTCCACGAGCATAACAATGATAAAAGAATTAAAAATAGATAGAAAGTGGCAAGAATGTGATGAATCTAATTTATGGTTTGGAAGTTTGCATGTAGAGGACCTTAAACTTGGGCACAGCTCTCCCTTCCCTCTGTACACATTCATGTAGGTGGCCTGCCAAAGTCTGGCGAGCAACTGGAAGCTAGTTTAGCACCCCCACTGTTCCAACTATTTCAGAGCGTAAAAATCATTCGCCTTGACTGGGACTCGAACCCAGATCCCTCAATATCCGGTCGAGTGCTTTAGCCACTTAAGCTACCGAGGCGTCCTCTTAAACTCTGAAATTTTGGGGCTTTTAAAGGAACTAGATGTTATGACGAAATGCCGTACATACAATGTCACATGCATTCGTAGGCGTGCGCGAGGCGCCACTGTCCACGAGGTTAAAGCCAACTTTAAACACTTATGGTGTTTTCCCTTTGACAAATTCCAAAGAAACTGCGGGAGATGCCGCAACAGTAACTTTTAACGGAGTCATCCGCTAATGTGCATTTCAATGCAACTATTTCAGAGCGTAAAAATCATTCGCCTTGACTGGGACTCGAACCCAGATCCCTCAATATCCGGTCGAGTGCTTTAGCCACTTAAGCTACCGAGGCGTCCTCTTAAACTCTGAAATTTTGGGGCTTTTAAAGGAACTAGATGTTATGACGAAATGCCGTACATACAATGTCACATGCATTCGTAGGCGTGCGCGAGGCGCCACTGTCCACGAGGTTAAAGCCAACTTTAAACACTTATGGTGTTTTCCCTTTGACAAATTCCAAAGAAACTGCGGGAGATGCCGCAACAGTAACTTTTAACGGAGTCATCCGCTAATGTGCATTTCAATGCAACTATTTCAGAGCGTAAAAATGAGAGAATTTCAAGGAATAATGAATCTTGTGCTTTATAACATCTAAAATTTAAGTTCTCATCACCATCAGGTGTTGTATGAGATTTTATCTCTCTTACCATGTCCTTTACATGAATAGGCAACAGGATGAAACATACCTAGAGAGGAGAAGGCTGTACAGAAACCAGCAGATAAAGAATAAGGAAAAGGAAGCCAATAAGTGGAAGCAAGCCCACAGACGAGTGAGCATCTCAACAGAAAGGGATCCCAGCCGATTGTTACAACCAACCCTAGCCTGGAATGATCGTCTGTTGAGCAAGTCTGCTGGACCTTCCAATAAGCCCCTCTTGCACCTACGGAACATGCCACATCTGTAAGAAAATTAGTTTAAAATGTAGTTTTGAAGCAGGTATAAGTTCAGTAGCTAGCATAGTCTTTTAAAAAAATCACTAGAGAATATTGTTGATTGTTATGTGATGTCAATTAATGCTTATAATTATTCGTTATTTGTTGATGATATTTTTTTGGAATTTTGAGGTATTTGTTGACGATATTCTTTTAGAATTATTAGGTATTTGTTGATGATATTCTTTTCATGAAAATTACTTCATTCTTCTCTTCTCTTTCTGCTCAGTGCTGTACCAAGTTGGAGGAGAGGATTAGTGTCCTGAATACCTCATGGATTTTTATTGATGATCTCATGTAGGCAAGGAAACCTGGATGATTAAGATTTCGGACCAAACATAAGTCACATGGACACATTTGATGAACTGTGCACTTTGTGAGTCAGTGGTAGAAATAATGCAGGACTATTTTTTTTGTTTTCCATGAAATCTAATGATGAGGCTCTGAAAGTTCATCATAGAATGTTATGAATGGAACCTTAATATGCATCCGTTAGGGAATAAGATTAAGATAGTGGGTTGTCAATGACCATTTAGATCGTAAGATATCTGTCATTTTTAATTGATGATTAACTCTGATTAACTGGGGTTGAAGCAATGTATTGCTCAAATCCTTTATTTCAGAGTCATTGCGGTCCATTTCTTTAATGACTGTGTGTATATTTCATGAATTATTTTCATTCATCTGTATTCGCAGTAGTCATATTATTTTTTAACATTTTTACCTGCACATCAACTGAACAAAATTAAGAATTAGTAATTGTAGTCTAATCAACTAAATTGTTATTACATAGGTAGTATGTGATGTTTGGATTCTTAGAAAGACAATTTTATTTAATTTTACAGAATGAGATAGATACCTAGTAATTATACCCATTCATTATTTGTGATACCATATAAATTCAATGAACAATCAAATGTTTTGTTAATATTTGTGTTTTACGAATATATTTGTTCTGAGTACCATTTATATTATCAGCTTACATCATCATTAATCCTTTTTGTTTTACCCATTTTGTTCATCCTTTTTTTGAAGGTCTTTTGGTTCTTTTGCTCGAATGTGGAGTCACGACTAGCACCGTGAAATTAAAAAAAGATAATAAAATTTTTTGGATAACACTAAAATATTTTCTATGTGAATAGCAGCATAAAATTTTGTTTCTAAAAAACAGTTAATGGTTGGATCTGTGATAAATTTTCATTCTAACCTACTTTGATCAATATTTCATGATTGCCCACAAATACATGGTTGATATAAAAAGTATCAGGAAAAGTTTAAGGAAAAAAAGATTTATTTCAGATATTGTGACAATGCCTCAACTTTCTTCGATGTACATCCATTGAGCATCGACACCTCTCCTGGGGATTTGCCATGACTCAAAGGCTCCCTGGTAGACAGATTCCAGAAGGTCCTTAAGGGTATGTGTGCAAGCTTCTTTGATGCCACTTAGGGTCCCATGGTGGTGTCCTTTGAGGAAGGATTTCACTTTAGGAATAGGGTATAGTCGGCTGGTGCCAAATAAGGACTGTAAGGGGGATGGGGAATTGTTGCAATGGCGTTGCAGAAGGTTTTCGTAAGCAGACACTTGACTCTGCTCTTGATCGTCTGACAAGACCTTCAAGACGAGTTTACAGCAGATCTTTTGCATTGCCAACCTTTTAGTGATAATGGTGTGCACTGTATTCATATCAATGCCTACACAATCTGTGATCATGGGAACATTTTACCGATAGTCTGAATACAGCACTTCACTCATGTCAGGAAAAACTTTTTACCAATACATGTGATAGATAGTGCCTAGTGATATTCTTTTGTATCATGTGCACCAAAAGTATACATGATTTCATACAAACCATGTATACTTTCTTGCATTTTAGCTGAAATTGACCCTAAACGTACATAATTTTTAAAATTTGTTTTGATGTCAATTGATTGTTCTTTCATTTTATCACCTTGCAAATCAATTGAATAAATAGTGGTATCGTTTTGTACATTTTGTGGCATTCTGGTCTATGGTATAGAGTATCCTGTGTTCACATGTGGGTGATGAATGTGGTCATCCTCACCTAAGCCTAGAACTGTGATTTTTTGAGTTACAGAACTCGGTTGGAACCTGCAGATAGCACAGAACGAGGAATTATGTTCCTGACCCTGAATGTTTGGAAAATGTGTTAGTACCAGTTGAGCCACATAATGGCTAATAGGTTGAAGAATATTAATTTTAAATAAATATTAAATATTTCTTGTCATATTTTTGAGCATTACCTTCAAGTTTAAGAGGACACAAGAGAAATCTTCCTTTATTGGCAAGCTTGCTAAATGTCCACTACTGATATATTCAATATGGCAATATTCACTTGCACTTGTCCAGCTGGTTAAACATTGTCTTATCAATATGACAATTGTCTCGCCCTCTTGGATTCTCTCTTTTCTAACTAAAATAAGTATCAATTATTAAAACTTTGCCTTTTTGCAAGCAAGATACCATTATGCGGTTTCATATTCTTCTTAAAGAAGTAGGAATTATATTTCTGGTAAAGTCATTCATGAATGTATATGCATATATTCATGCAGTGGCCATTAAATACACTTCTCATTTTAAAATACCATTATTTGGAGAACATTCACAGTCACTTTTGATTTTTTAAAAATTTGAAATTATTGACTTTTGCTGATTATTATCAATTCAAAATTTTTGTGGGTGTTTGTGTCGTCCCTTGTTATATTTGCAAATAACTACAATTAAAACTGGAAAAATAATAAAAATGCAAAACTTGGTTGCATATCAACCTGAAAGTAGGTGTCAGTTAAATTGCAAAATATAGCAATGATGACATTTTTCTTCCATTCTCGGTTAAGGTAGTCCTTATTTGGAACTAACTGGCTTTTACAAACATTTTCATGTTGTTAATGTGAATACATTTATGACAAACAATTGCCAATGCATTTCATTCTTTTATTCAATGAATAAGATGATACCGTAAAGAAATGTAAATTGTAAAAGCCTTTATGCAGATTGAAATGCACCATTTTTGCATTGTTTCAGGTATCAATTCCCATTGATTTCAGTATATTCAATGAATATGACTTAAGGCCACCATCCAGCTCAGTTTGTTTTCCGCATCAAATTCAGGGTCTAAATTACCACACAGTGAAAATTGGGGCTCCTTCAATTTCTCTAGAGAAGATCCTTAATTTGAGGTACATATTTTTGCAAGCAATAATATTCATGAAATGTATTTACTTTTATCATCAAAAGGAATATATTTAAAAACTCAAAACACCCAAGATTTTATTTAGGCATGTGCATTGAACAGTAAATATTTATTCAATAAAGCTGAAGGATAATAAGGAATTTTTATGCCTTGGCTGGTGATATCCATTAGGATGCTGCCAACACATACAAGGCCTGTCCTAAAAGTAGTAGCACTAATAATAATTTGGCCCGTTTGATTATAATCATGCAGTTTATTGTTTCAACTTTTTGGTGTACCTTATTTTTAAACCCCCAATTCAATTTCATTAATTTTTTTTACAAAATATGAGTTGCACCCTTCCTTTCTGTTGTTCTTCCCGTTCCCACTTCATCGTTTTTTATAAATCTATCCAATATTTTCCTAATCGGTTTCTCATGTAGATATTTCCCAATTTGTTGGACGTTATGCAGATATCTAAGGATAGCTTCCAATGTGCATCTTTCCTCAGCATAAATTGGGCAATAAAAGACTTGTGTATTGCGGTGTCCTCCTCCATCATGCATTCACACGTCCCCCCTTTTTTTCCCTATTTAAATGAGGTATGATCTAAACTTCCCGTGTCCTATTAAAATTTGTATAAGTTTTTTGTAAGTTTTAAAGTTGATCTTCATTCTCTCCTTCATGCTAGGTTAGAATCGTCTGGTTATTCTCCCCTTTTCTAATGTTTCCTACTCCCGTTTCTCCAGGAAATGCGCTCGTATAGCCTTCCTGATCCTACTCCATTTCTCAGTTGGAGACAAAGTTACATCTCCTAGAGTGGTCTCTTCCATCTGCCTCATCCATGAATTGATTTTCCTTTCCTCTATCTCAGAATATTATCGGCTGTAACCCGGTTATAAACAGTAGATTCATTACAGACTGTATTCTAGCTCCCGGATATTGCGATTAGGAGCACTGTCGACAAAAAAAATAATTGCCAAAATTGATACATTCACTCTAAAGTCTTTGAAGTAGCACCTTGGTGCGCTTATACACCGCTGCCAGCAGATTTTCCACATTCCGTACGCCTTCTGGAAAGCAGCGCCGGGAATGCTGCCAAACTCCCTCGTCACGGTCTGCTGTCACGCTGCCACCGAGCCGTGGTGACGTCCTTTCAGCATGGCTTTGAGGCAGGGTAAGTTGAAGAAGTCTGGTGAAGCAAGGTCAGGCTGTAGGGTGGGTTTGGATCCTCACTCACATGGCCAAGAAGCTATTTGCAGATTCGCGTGCGAGTTTCCTTTTGCTTGTCCGGGAGCACTCGCGACACCAACTTCGCACACACCTTTCTCATACCCATGTTTTCGGTCAAAAGTCGATGCACATCACTATAAGGGATGCCCAGCTCATCAGAAAACATGAGAACAATTAATTTGCGATCCCTGTCCAACAAACCCTTCACTCTTGCAAGGATTTTGTCACAATGTTGAGGTCGAAAGGCGTCCTGTACCTTCGGCGTCTTCAGCATCTTTTCTATCCTCCCAAAAACATCCAATCTACCCATAGCGTGTATCAGGATAAGCTGCCTTGAGTCTCAACCCCTATTTTTCCCAGTTTCATGCCAAATCTAAGGGCGTGGCGCTGTCCCAAGAACCGTCTCATGACGGAGCGTAATAAGGTCACGTTATAAAGGTTTCGCAAACGAAGGATCCGCACTCCACAAAGGCTGGGAGTCAACCACCTCCAGCCTTTCCTGAGACCCCCTCCCTAGAACCCAGCCATAGATACCGCCGCCCGGCCGTCTGTCTGTCTGGGGAAAAATAAGTGATACTAGTTTGGGGCAGACTTTATAGTTCTATTTATTAGATGAAATGTAGAGAAGAATAAAGAGCATGCTAATAATTTACTAACGCCCGTGATAATGGACGCCCTGATCGTGAACGAATCTTAAAACACAAAAATTGGAGAGGATTTTGGTCTAATGTTTTACCAAGTCGGCGGCATCTCGGAAAGGGAGAGGAACCATCAAATCCGTTTACGCCACGGTTTATGTGGATTGATGTTAAAATAAAATGATCTTAAGCAAATTCAAATATACCTGAATTCAAGTTTGAAATGAATGTTAAAGTCCCTCAGCTTAATCTTCCGATTTCCCTGCGACCCACGCAATCTCTTTACACGCCATCCACGTCTCATTTAAAATCACTTTCTCCCTCCCACCGCATGCAGTTTCCACATAGTTCAAACTTCCGTCCACAGATAACGCTGCCGGCGAAACGAGGACGGGGCTTTAGGTTGTGAGCGGACAGGGCGGGAGAAGCAATTCTCGGGCCTATTCAGTTAGAAGGCTGGAAGCTTCCTCGGATTAAAACGAAGACCGAGAGAAAGAGAGGGAAGGGGAGTTCCCTCTTGCTTGCCTATCTCAACGTTAGCTGTCAGTCTCCTCTGGCCGCTTCCCTCACTCGCGCGGAATTCGAAGGCCTCGTGTCGAGCGTAGAGGTAGGCGTTGCTCTCTCGCCTCTTCGTCGGTGAGGGCAGCCGGGAGGGTTTGACCACCCTGCTCGGGAGGAGGGGGGCAGCCGCGTCGGCCGCTCTGAATTCGGCCACCCCTTCCGCGGACACGAGAGTGTGGTCCACGAAGGGAGAAGACGGCTGATGCCAGGAAATTTGTTTTCGTTCACTCTTCCGTGGGTCTGGAAACCGTCTGCTTCATCTTGCCGTCACCGCCACTACGATCAGCCATAAAGTGTTTTCGACTCACCACGCTAGACAGTACTTTCATACTCCTTGCGTGATCCTCGAAAATTCGTGCTGGGGCGCCGAGGAAGCCTAAAATCGGCGACCCGCATCTACGTTCACGAAAGTAATATTCCTCCACATCGAGTGCCTTCGAGAAGATTTTTCCATGGCATTTCTCGCTTATTTGCTCGGATTTATGGAGCCATCTGCGTACCTATTTCCGATATTGGTAGGGTGCGACGAGAACTGGTGCTTACTTAGGAATCGCGCATCTTCTAGAGCCCTTGGGTAATTTGACGCGCGCCCTAATTAACGTTTGTGGATAGACTTTGCGGATCCCGTGTTAGGGAAGACTGGTTGGGGAATGCGAAGCGAGGCATCAAGGAGTCCAGTGAACTTCTCCGAGAAGATTCGGTGCTCCGGAAAGCAAAATCCACCCTCGATTCGTAGAGTGGGTCAATTTTTCCTCATAGTGTGAGTTCACTTCTCTGTAGCCCACACCTTTCCCACCCCGGTACTCTCTCCCGTCCGCTGGAAACGCTGCCGTCCGTTAACCCGGGGGGAAACATCGCCGACTCCTCTCGGCGAAGACACAATTGGGGCTCGGGGCGCAGAAAGCGTAAGGGACACTTCCAATACCTTTTCCGTGTCATTAAAAAAAACATTCCCCGCAGATCGTCTGCAAACCACACTCCATATAACCCGACCCTCTCGTCCCACCACCTCGATAACGTTTCGTTCGTCCAACCCTTTTTCTCCCCTCCTTCCCTCCCTCCCTCTCTCCTTCCCTTCTTCCCGGCACCACCGTTTTCGTGCGCACCGTTTAGCGAGGAACGCCCTCCTCCCCCCCTCTCCTCCGATATATTCCTCCCTCCCCCACCTTCTCCCGCTCCTCCCAACCGCCGGCCCCATCTCACTCCTCTCTCTCGCGTCTCTTCCCCCCTCCCGAAAAGAAACTCCCCTCCCAGGCCGGCTAACCCTTTGGCAGTCGCGTGGTGGTGGTTGAGCACGGCGGCGCGAGTGCTCCTCTCTCTCTCTTTCTCTCTATCCATTCTTCCCTCTCTCCCTCGAGTCCGACGACCGACCAACAGCCTTTTGACGCTCTGGGGGGGCATGCCCTGCTCGAGGCTCTCCTTCGATTGACCACGTGCGCGCGCGAGACTGGGGGACACCCACGGGAGTAACTCCCTTTCTCGACCTCATACCGTCACCGCAGAGTGGAGGAGCGGACACAGACAACCATCTCCCTGGTACCCCACCCCCTAGTGTTTTTATTCGAGAAGAATAAATAGTTCTCGGGATTCCATTCTTCGGATCATATCCGGAGAAAGTAACAGTGCCACCACTTCCTTGTCCACTCAGTTGCCAGTGATCGCAGAAATAATTGTTAATCTATTTTTTCATTTTCCAATCTCTTCGGAAGGCGAGTGAAGGTCTTCGGGAGAGCCGCACGCTTCTCGCCGTGGTGTTTTTGTCGTCCATCCGCGTGTGAGCCAGTGTGAGAGCTCCGTGGTTTTATTCCTTGATTCCGCCGAGTGAGTTTTTTTGAATCTTTTCCAAGGTCCATAAGTGGTTCGAATCCCCTCGGGGAAGTTTCATTTCGATTATTAAAATTTTTGTTCCGTGGGCGCGCTTCGGTGTGTGTAAGTGTGCGCGCGTGCGGTTTAGATAGAGAGAGAGGCTTCGCTTCCTCTGCTCTTCGCCGAATTAACAGAAGAAAATTAAAGTGTGCCGGAGGGTGAAAAGGGGAGCCAGGCGTGTGTTAGTGTGTGTGTGTGTGGGGTCGAAGGACTTTCGGCTTGACGGGGGGGCGTGGTGGAGCAAAAGTGAAACGAACTCTTTCGCCGCTCTCTGACTTCCACGACCGCGGAGGGAGGAAGGAAGGAAGGAAGCAGGGCCGGCGCCGCCCGTGTGTCGACCTGTTGCGTTCCAAGCGAGGGCGAGCGGAGGCCAAGTCAAGGAAGGAAGCGAGTGCGAGTTTCGAGCCGCTTCTTCTTGCACGCCGGTTCCCGTCGGGGAGATTTACGCTTCCCTTCGGCCGAACGGTTCGCCCCGGCGAACACACGACCCTTTGGATGGAGGCCTCTGAGGGGAGTGCGGCGGGGTGGCACCGCGACAGCGCGAGACCCGGGAGGCGTCGATCGGAGTCCCTTGGGAACCCTTCGATCACGTCCGCCGGCGGCGGGATGATCTGGGGCCGCGGAGGATCCAGTGCACCAACGGGGAAGACGGCGGCGGGCTGGGCGCTCTGGTGAGTACTGGTACACAGTTCCCGCTTTCCCCTGCGCTCACTGTTTCCCGTCTTTCCGCTTTTATCGCTCCCAATGAGATGGTGTGATTTATGTCGGGGTGCTGATAACAGGGTGGAGGAGAGTCAGTGCGCGGTCATTTTTTCTCCATCGATGCGGTTTCGCTTCGCTTGTTTTTATTTTCGTTCTAGGAAACTGCGGAATATTTATTATTGGTGTGTGGTCGTGGAGATTTGGTTTCGCATAAAACGCCTCTATGTTATGGAATCTTTCGTGTGATTAGGACATTTTCGCGTGTCGTGAACTTGTTTTTAGGCTAGTGGATCAGAAAATGCTGATTTTCTCACGCGCATGGGTAGTTTTCATTTTTAACTTATTGTGGAGTGAAAATGTCGAACTATTTGCCCTGTGTTTGGGGAGGACCCGTTAAGATCCAATGGATAATTGTAAACAGTACTCGAACTTTTCCTTATCGTCGGAATTCATCGATGATAAAATGTGGAGCTTGCGACCCTTAGTGGAAATATTTACTTTACTCGTCTTAAACGTCACGGGTTCTGAGCCGCACAGAAGAAAGGCACACCTTTCGAAAATACTCCAATAAAATTCTATTGCTCTGGATGCAGTGGTAGCTGTTCGCTTATTTTTGAAATTTCATCCAAGCAGAGCTGTTAAAGCGCCAATTGTCTCTCTCCTCCATTGTTATTAATCCATTCACCTAAACGGGATTTACCGTGGCAAAGTTTTATCATAGAAAACATAGTTTTTTTGCTGTTTCACATGTTTGAAAACTGGAGCAGTTATTACTGTAATTCCAGTGGTAGTGTAAAACGTTGAGCCGGTCCTTATGCCCGAAAGAAAATCGCACAAAATAATATCTCCAGGACTTGAATGAAAAGCGTGCTTAACTCGGCAAATAAACCAAATAAGACCATACGAGGAAACTCTCATTTTCTTCATTTCGGACCAGGGACGCAAATGCGGAGGAATTCCATTCTTCGCGGTCGTTTCGTTTACCCAATTTTTTTCCTGTCAACACTCCAAGCTTAGATGAAGGAGCCACTTGCCGGGACGCCCCAATGGCCCTCGACGGGGACCTTCCGCGTTCACGGCGAAAATCTACTGCACCTCATTCCTCTCAGTTTTGCCTTTGCTCCTTTTCACGTGGATCGATCCGACCCGGTTCCACAGCGGTTCTTTTCGGTTTGTTTGCCGTCGTTCGGTTTTCGGTCGGGGAAGGGAACGGGGATTGTTTTCCTAGGCTCCATCTGGGTTTTTTTTGTTTGTGTTCATTCCGGCGAAGAGGCGATGTTCCTCTGTCGGCTATCTTCGTCGCGTGATACTCTGCGAGGACGAAATATTCGGGCAGAGCGTGACCTTGGTGTGCAAGGCAACTTCGGCGTTCTCTCTCTATCTCATCTCTCTCCCAGCCCCCTCTATATATATTGACTTCCCCTTGAGTGAAGAGCGGGCGAGAGAATGATGCTTTTCTTTTTTATTGGATTTTTTTTTCGCGAGTCACTTTGCTCTCGCTCTCAATTTTCCCGGGCGATAATTTCTGGCACTTGTAAAAAGACCGTAAAGACAAAGCGTCCGATTCATTCTGGTCCCCCACCCTCCAAAGGCTCTCGGGAATGCTAAAGAACGAAGCGGCCACTCGCGATCCGTGCCGTCTTAAATGGAGATGCTCGAGGCCTCGTCCCGCTGGAGCTTCCTCGCTTAAGCACGATGAGAAGTAGCCGAATGACCTCCAAGTGTGAGGGGACTATTTCCGAGGAATTCCCTGGGCGTGATGATGGGCGGGTACTTCAGCCGCGCAATAAGGTCCTCATCAACTGCAATGGGTGAACTTACGGAGAGACGTTCACACTTACCCAATCGCTGAGTACCTTTCTCCTGGTATTGGAACGTAAAAAACATTCCAGTCCTGTTTAGTTTGGGAATTTGTTAAGTATTGTGGGATTTATTGGTAGGAATATTTGAGAAATGACGGTTGCGTGATGATGGGCATCCGGAAGATTACCCTCGGCATCAAAGGGAATCAAGATTTGTTATCCAACGTCACATTTTTTTTTAACGATTCTTTGCCAGAAAAGTTGGACATTTTTGGTGCCTTTTAGGGATGTTGTTGTATGCACGTGACACTAGGCAATTAAACGTATTGAACATTTGCTATAGCCATATTATTGACCTGGTTCCCTATATTCCCCAGTAAATATGCTAAAGCGATTTTGTGACGCAAATGGGGTCAGGTTAGTTTGGCTCCTCCGTGGGTGAAGGTCTTTTATTACTGCCAAGTTCATTGGAATAATAATGTTTGAAGTTGAGGGTAGTGTTTTTAGATCTTGATAGTATGTACATGTTGAAATTTTTTTCGTGTAAGAGCGGATCGTCCAGGTTCGTTTAAAAGTGGTGATAGCGTAAACTCAGTTTTTGTCTAGTTAACAGGTGTAAAATCAATTACTGAAACTCTTTCTCAGGTGAACGGAAGCTTACCCATACGTGATATAGAAGATGCTTAGCTAAAGACAGGAGACAATATTTATTTATGTATAGGTTTTAGGGGGTCCGTTGGTGAGAGTGTTCTCCGGATCCTTTCCCGGCTTCCTCGCGTTCCTTCCGGAATAGACCTCTGGTTAACGTTGAGCTCACCTTAAGGTTTGCCGGCGAACGGATTTCCGCAGTTAGAACCAGGATGATTTTTGTCAGATTAAGCACATTGCCTTCTGAAACCTGATAAAATTATTTACTCTCTTCCGAAAAGTCGTTTACTAAAGATAAAGTTTTCATTTCAGCTGAGGTTATTGTGTAATGTATTTATCTAGGTTCGTTCCATTCGCACCTTTTCTGTTGCCAGGTGGTCCTTCGGTACTTTGAGATGCAAGCGCGTTACTTATTTCGGGTCGTCCATCCTCATTTCATATCACAAGATATCGATGAAAGTGATATCTTTCGTTTGGAACCCCATTTCATATGCGAGAGTAGTGAGCTAAGCGAAATAATTGTGAGTTTGCCATCGACGACGTGTCTTAACTGCCATCGTCTTGTCTCGAAGGCGACGGGCGGAATTGGTCCCTTGTTTTCACCGGCTTGAATTTCAAGAAGGTGTCAGGGAAAAGAACGAGAACGGATCCGGTGGCAAAAAACCTCATCGTCTCTTGCACGAGTTCCAAGTCGGCCGATAAAAAAATAAGTTTCCAATGGCGCGTACAAGGACGTAACTGGGTGATTACTTCCACTAAAGAAGTTGGGATGGGTTCTTCGATATAGAGGACACCGTTATCTTGATATGGAAGCAGAATATTCGATGATTTTTTTGCGTACAAGATTGCGCGTTTGTCTCATGGTGTGCATTTACTAGCGTACAAGTATGTACCTGTATGTGTATCTTTGGTTGCACGCGCACTGCGCCACACACGGCTCCGTGTCAAAATATCCATTGCATATACCTGTATGTTGAATGCACACTCATAATTCCAGTATGAACCGAATCACTAAACATTTTATCATTGAATATTTTTCATTGTTATAATTCCAAACCCAGAACATCAAAACTTATAATAACTGTCCTAATATTAATACTTTTACCATGATTTTTACTTGACGTACCTGTATACTCATCGTCGGACCATTTTTACAGGTTTTGTATATCGGGAAGAAAACATTTTCAGCTAAATATCATAGAATAGACCCATCGGAAATAACTATCGTCACAAGACAATTCCTTTTACGTAGAGCACGTCTAGCCAAGGAATTATGTAATCTGTTCTAAGGACTTGTGTAACTTTAATTTTGTTGAAACTTTTTGAGTAGATACCGCTTCAGAAGGGTTGAGCTGTTTGATAATCGGCGGGAATATGTTTTGTGAGGCCGAAATTCAAGCTTCAGCAATTCATGTTTATTCATTCACACATTTTGTTTCGTTGTATCTTCATTTTTGAGTCAGTAAGGGACTGCTGTTGCACTGTATCTGCGGATTTTACCTCGTGAAACCTTGAATGTATGAACTAAAGATTTCAGGAAAATTTTGCGAGCACTTGACTATTCATTGGGAGGAGTGAGCATGACTTTTCAACACATTCTGCTGGGAATGTCTTCATTTAGTCAAAATGGGGATTTATCCCCATCCAGGCATTCCTCGTCCATTTAATTATCTATGCACCGCGGGGAAACTTAGGTGGGTCAAGGGCATATTCCTTGACGTTCGTGCGGATTACGAATTTTCGAATCATCCGATCTTCTCTCCCCTCGAACACTCCTGGCATATATGCCCAATAACCGCACCGCACTTGCATATGGAGATGAACTTGGATTTTATCGTATTCATTATTCACTTTCACCGCCCTAATTAAATGGCTCTCCTAACTACTTCACTTCTTCATCCGTTGTTGCAAAGGGTAACTTCATTGTGATAAAGAGATTTGCGAGAATTTAGGCGTCCCTAAAGTATCATCCCTATGGAATGGTTGAAATTGAATTCTCTATCATTTTTATTATCGAGAATATTTTTTCATTCTTAACAGAAATACACCTAGCAAATGAAAAAATATTGGCTCTCTACTGTCAGAAATGGATCAATTCCGGGTCGTTTGGAATCATAAAATCATCTGTTTTGCATTACATCTCTGATTCCTAGAGACTATGTTCAATTAAAATACCAAAAATGAGTTAAGTTTAAAAGCCCTTTAAATTAAAAAAAAAATCCATGACATTCTCTCCCCTGCTTGATTACTGTGTGCACAGGGGCTGTGGGTGTACTGTGTGCTCGCTGGAAATGAAGATTTTCGGCTAATCTGGAGATTACAGGTTCGAGCCGTGCCCTGAGGATACATTTGTGTTTCCACCTATATTGATACGATCGTCCGTTGTTCAGTATGCCTAGTGACAGTCTCAGTCTCCGGCTGACAGTAAAATACCCATTTACATGTACTTGGAGAAATGGACAAATAGGGCATTGGACTGCAGGTGCCAGTTAGAGGTACGGTATGGAAGAGCAGTAATTTTCGACTTCTCGTTCCGGGGTCTCATTTCTGTACTCCAATGGTATTATATTCCTCACCGAATTACATTGCAAAAGTGGGACTTTCACGCTACGGAAAAAACTTGGACGTCGACGAATTCTTTTTAGTTCAATATGTCGGGTACATTTTTTCAGTAAAACTCTTACGCGAACCACTTGGGTATAATTCTCCGGGAAGGTTGCGAACATATTGTTTTCATTTCTTATGTCGTAGCCCCAGATTGAAGCGAAAAATCGCAACTATGTTGAAAGGACAGGCACAGAAGACATGAACTTGTCAGCGTGTACGTGTACGTCTGAGTGTAATGAATTTTGGCCAGCTGTACCGGAAATACAAAAAAGAACAGGAAACGAACGCCAGTTTTTTTGGGGTCAATCTGATACATCATAATTCAGCCTACTACCCTTAGAATTGTTACGGCTCAATAAGATAGGTGAAGAGTGACTGATACTGGCTGCAAGTGAGCTGAGCCAGCCGGTGTGCAGTGGTATAGACCGAAGGCTGATCAATGAAAGCCCTGCTATGAGTGCTGTGATTCCCTCAGAATTGTGTCGTCCTGAGTGTGTATGTTTTTTAGATATACTAGTACCCTAAAAGCCACCGCTAGGGTGTGTGGCATGGGGTGAATACACACCAGACTAATTTTGACCCGAATATGACCCTACCGCGGTCGGAAAATGTTATTCTGATGCCTTATCTTTCGTGAAAAAAATGAAACGTTAAATCTTATCTGTTATACACTCAATCTCTCTCATTTTCGTGACATGATATTTCTTACCGCTGTACGATGGGGATAATAATGCATTTTCAACATCACTGCTAAAGAGACCTTCTTCCAATTTATGCAAGAGGTTTAAATGTTTTAAATTTCAGATATTGACAGGAGTGTTGTCTCTATTATCTGGCCTAATGTCGAAACCCACGAAGAGTGCGTGCTTGACGTAGGCTCGTTTGTTCGTTGGTCACCAAATGGTTTGAGCCAGGCCTGCGCCCGAACGCGACAGCTCGGGCGCTGTCCAGTTCCGTTTGGATGAACTTCGTTCGGATGCCCCTTCAGTGGCCACGAGACCGGACGTTTGGAATGAGCGAGACTCGAAAAAAATTGATATGACCCGTCTTAAAAAAACGAGTTAAGACGGATCTACGCTCCGAATTTGACGCCTATGAAAAATTTTTATCCTTTCGGCTGTAGCCGTTCCGACGCAGAGATCACATGGTGACCCGTCGCTTATGAGAGAACTGGCCGGTCTGGGTCTGTTCTCTCGTATGCGGCACGCTTTTTAGACGCGCTGAACCTCAAGATTAATCCGTGCGTGCATGTTCTACATTTGAGGTGAGAATTTCAAATCTGACGCATAGGGACCAAACCATCCCGATTCCCACGGTTCTACCCCCTCCCCCTACTTTCCATCGCTCACATTCCCTTCCTCACTCGCTCTTGTTCGAGTCTTGATCCATCAGTCCTCGGCAAATGATCAGCAATTGGAAGACAAGTGCACTTTTTTCTAGTTTCAATTTCAATTGAAGTGGAATACAAACCATTAATGGAGGGAGTAGAATTATTATTCTATGGGAACCGTATGCTTGTGATTAACATATGGTCCTCTGAAGGCTAGCCAGACTCTTAGTTTGGGTGAAGCGAGCGCACAAAAAATACCCCCTCTCGTGCATGGAACGTGCCTACAAAAGATAGATGACAAGGCGTCACTTAAGGGGTTATACTCATGTCAGTGGGATGGATTTGATTCGTAATCTATTTTTCCGGGTTGTTTATATAGTATGGACTTCTAGGATATATAGGATGGAATCCAAGGATGAATGCGCTACTTGCTGTTTTTGGGCGAGTCTGAAATTCTGATGCGGAGTTTAAATATTGCTAAATAATTCGGAAGGGCGGGGAGGTGTGAATGTTTATTTATTCAAAAACATCGCTTCCTCAGATATGTTCCCAACCTAAGCGGAGCGATGGAACCTTTCAGCGTCCCATCGAAATGTTGCTGTAGTGTTCTGACAGGCTGCCGATCTGATTACACCGGATCAAACCGGTTTGAAGTGTACTTTTCATCCGCAATAGCGTGTGACGGAATGTTGCGTGTATTTAATGGAAATGTGTCTCTGCTTGAAGGGAAAGTTCTGCGCAAAAGAAATGTGTTCATCAAAATACCTGTAAACAAACATTGGCGAAGGGCTCAAGGTGGTATCTTGGTGGTGGGCTTATCGAGTGATTGACGGGTGTTTTCAATAAGTGCGGCATTTTATCTATCATCATTATTTGCTTCAATTTGAGGTAGTGTATTAGTTGTCGAAGAAGAGCTGCCCCCTTTCTGATTTGGCTTTGGCGTAATCCCTCCACGTAAGGAGATAAGTTGTGTCGAATTGGAGGTGCACGGGGGAATATTTTGCGTTATCGATGTGGTCATTGATTTTTTCAGTGTTATGAATTTCTGTAAAATGATCACGTGAGTCATTGATCAAACGTGTCCTCGCGGTGGACGACTTCTTCTCATAATTCGGGATCAGAAATCGCAGAAAGGCTCTAAGGGCGGGGAAGCTGTACGTATACTAGCCGATGGATTAACTTCAACCTTTTTAAATTACCCGTTGATAGGGTCAAAAATATATTTAAACAGTTTATGAGGTTTTGGGATGGCTTCTGCGGCTCCTCGGAGAGCTGTTTCATATGCTCTGGACTCAGCCACGAAAAATGAATTTTTGAAATCTCGGCGGCTTTAATTTACATTGTCACGTCCCTATTAAGCACCATTAGGCTATTTTTCCATCAGTGTTTAGAAATAGGAGTCCATGTTAAAATCCCTGATGGAAAACATCCCACCAGTAGAAGTGTTTTGGACGACATGGAAAACTTCTACGTGTTATAAACCCAACGTGTGCGTCAGGCGGAATGATTTCGATGCCTGGCCCCAAACCTGAAAAATTATGAAGCGTTTCCTGTAGTAGCTGACTAATTATCGAATATGAATTATTAATTCTCATAGTATAAAATATGTTAAGTGTTTATGAATAAAGTATTACTTTCCCCTTTGTGTACCTCTAGAGTCCTTGTTTTGACGTGCATAGTAATAGGTATTTTTGGAAGATAAATAACATTGGTCGGTAGGCACGAGTACAAATTCATACGCACGCTCATAGTACCTCAGTCGAGAATTTATACTCTCTGTCCGTGGCCGGCCACGCCGTCCTCGTGCACGGAACGCGCAGGGAAAAGGGTGCAGCGTGTTCCTCACGAACTCCCCTCCGTCCTTTCCTTCCAATGAAGACCGTTATCGACGGATCGCGGGGTCCTCGAAGATGGCAGAAGTGAGGGAGATTACGCAGGGGGAGGTAGGAGGAGGATGAGTTTGGGGGAAGACAAGCATCCATCCGCCTATCTCAAAGAACGAAAGTGTTTAGGGATTTGTCCGTCAAACGTTTTTCGCGTCACGTTTCCCCCACCCCCTCCCAGCTTCCCAGAACCGTCGGATTCCCCACGCCACTCTCGAGCCTGTCACTTCGGAATCAGATATCGATGTCATAATATATATAATTTCTGGTCCCAAGGCGTGAGGGTCATCGCCAGACGCCGCGACTGTTTATTATTGTCATTTTCGATGGCGATGGAGATTTTTATTTTTCTCTTTCCCTTCCCCTCCAGCCTTTCTCCTAAGGAGTGTTCTTGCGTGCACAATGGCCTGTCGTATTTGCTCCTCCTTCCCTTCCCATCCACTCCCTCTCTGTCCATCCGCTCGTCCGTCCGCCACTTGTGGGGAGCGCACCACCCAAAGCTTCCCTCTAATCTCGCCCATTGGATCGCATTGTTATGGTTTATCATTATCGTGTCAAGGCGCCCTCGCGCTTCGCTGCCTTGAGAGGGGCGGAGAAGGTGGGGGGGGGGGACTTTGTTGGCTACGTCGCTCGCCTCATTCACACCCGGGCCGGACGATAACGGTGACATCTGCGTTCGGGATGTGTAACTGTTTTGACGCGGAAACATGAGCCCACCCGTGGGACGTGCCGGGTGATTTTCTCCTCGTCGTGGGGTTTCCCTTTCTTTCGTGTGTCATGCGATCGAGTGGGTGGCTTAGGCATACCTAAACGTCCATTCCGCAAGTCAAGGGGTTAAGTCGTTGTGATGTTTCATTCAACGGGGCAAATAATAGGGATGTAATGGGAAACCATATCCTTGAGAAGTCTTCCCACCACCTGCCATTCAAGTTTTCTCTTGATATTTCATTATTACATAACAAATCAGATTTTGATCATGGCTTGTGATTTATGCGATGGTCAATTATAATTTTTATTTACTCGAACGATTAATTTTCAAAATTGCTAACCGTTGCTTACATTATTTTTGGAAAACATTTCCTGCAGAAAGGGTAGAGCATCCAGAAATTAAAGGTAGGAGTGACCCAACCTTTCGTGGTTAATTTGGGCATCCTTCAATGTTTGGGAGTTGGGACGATAATGAAACCGTAGGAATGAACACATCTGGGTATTCCGCGTTGCTGGGATATAAATTACATGCAAGTGATTATTCTTATACGTATAATCTATCTCTGTCTCTTACGGAGTTTTCGCAAGAAAGTCTCGTTTCAATAATATATACTCGTCTGTTTTTATATTCCGTTACCACCCTTTGTTCACAAATAACTGAATTTCTTTGACCTCCAGTATATACCACTGTTCATAGTAATTTGTAAAGAAAAGATGTAAGCAGCTGCTTGTATCTGGCCCTTTGTTTAGTTGGATATTTAGGTCCTACGGTGTGGCTGGTAACTTCATGCGGAAGACGAATAATGTTGGATTAATATTTTTTGTTAAAATAGCTCTCGTGGTTATTGTCTGGCTCTCGTGGTTATTGTCGAGAACGGAATAGCTACGTACAAAGGTACATAGAAATGGAATCGGCTACCATACCTCTTTCAGCCGAAATCCATCCATAATGTTCTACTAATCACTAGGAGTGATGAATGACCAATATTCTGATTTTCCAAACCGAAAGTCCGTGTTCGGATTCGGGAGATTTACGGTCATCTTAGGGAAACTTCTAATGCCGCATATTACACTCCGCGTACGACGAGGTGTCTTAGGGCACTAGCCATTAAGTGAGATTTATGCTTTGGGCATGCAGCATAGGAGGCATTGGATTTGTTTGATTTTATAGTACACAGAATGGTGTTTTGTGACGTGTCATCGCTAGTAATACGCGAGAAATAAGATTCATTTGGCTATCCCAACAATCTACGAGTACTTCCGTTCTCAATGGATTTTGTCTTTTTTTCAATTGGTTTAAGTCTAGCCGGCAATCTTCATGCACCAAGAGACCCAGGCCATAAGTATTTTAGTCATCGTATATAACTTATTGTTTATAAAGATAATTATACTCTTGAGGTGATTTTCCTAACTTTTAATCCTCCTATTAAATATTTCTAAATTTATCCAAGGGTTCCCACCGCGACTGAATATCAAACGAGGCGAAGAGTAATGGAAGGGGTTAGAGTTACAAGAATTCGGATGTACAACCGATTTAATTGTTTGGGCCTAGGGTTCTTAAAGATAAAATTCACATCTCAGATGTGACACATTAGTCCTAGTCTCAAGGATTCGGTCCAATTAAAACAAAAACTGGGGGTCTGCTTTTCGTATGATGTGGGATAAATAGGAAAATCCGAGGTTAATGGCGCCCTAGAAATTTAGAGCAAATCACGCAACGTGAGAGACCAAATGGAATAGAGATCGAAGCTAATCTCAGGAAATCGAACGATTGCGCATAATCGGTCTTGCCGTGAAAGTGGAGGTTTAATAATGAGTATCGAACGAGCAAGATTATTGACGATGAGATCTTATGAATAAGTAATTATTTTTGCTAGTCGTGCGAAGAAAAGCAGCATCCGCCTGATAGAAGAATAAAAGTAGCTCTTTGTATGCATATATATTCGGAAAAATGCTAATGGGGGTTCCCGTTTGGTTTCGATGCTCATTTCCCCCCTAGTTAAATTACCTTCTGAATGAATATGATTCCTGAACGTATATGGCCGAAATTCAAAGAGGATTGCCACAAATAACATGGAAAGCAACCAAGGTTGTGGTTGTAATTGTTAATGTTTTGGGAATTTCTCAACAAAAAAATCAATTTGACTGGTCCGAAATTCGAACAAAATCCTCATAAACCGGCTGGGAAATTCACCTCGCTTCAGTAAGTCATAGGCGAACACACTTAATGCAAATACGGAGAATATGTATTCGTATCCCGGTAAAATCAAACGATATTGTTCATGTTAAAACTTTTGGATCATTTTTTGATATTTTCCTTTCCACCAGCTGTCGGGCAGTGCATGGTGATGTACCACGGTGGAAAGAGTGGTGGCGGCGTGGAAATCGGTTGAACTGTGCCGAAGGGGAAGGGTTGAGTTAGATGTGACGGACGGGGGTAGCATGTCACGGCCACACACGCGCTAAGCACGCTCGCACACGTACACGCGCATCTCTCCGGCTCGAATGTGGTTCCATAGTGTCTCGGGCGTGTTCCCTAAGGGTGGGTGGGACGGATTGTTGTGAGGGTGGGGGGGATAGGGGAAGGGACAAGAGGGAGGTCGGGAGTGGTCTCCTGAGGAACTTGGCCTCCATTCGCTCGCACCACCTTCATCCTCGCCCTCTTGCCCCCCCCCCTGCCCCTTCCTCTCCCACCGCTCCCCTACACATCCTCCGTGTTTTCCCGTCGTTTAACACTTTCCATCTCACAGCCGGAGACACCTCCGCCTTCCCCGCTTGGAAAAAAACTTCCGGAACAATTCTTCAGAGTGCTCGCGTTTTACGGTGCGACGGAATGGTCCAGTCGTGCCACTTCGTCGCTCTGTCCACGGCGTCGCGTCGTTGAGAGCCGCGTTGCATTCGTCGCTGCGAGGACGACACCAGTGGATTCGAAGACGGAATAAGTGTTGTTAGATATTTCGTCCGCTTTCTCCAACTGCAGCGTCTCATTATGCACGACCTTATCGTCCTGATAAACGTGATATCTACTACAGTTGTTAGCGGTTACAAATGCAATATAGTACTTTATTTTTTCGGTTTTCCATCCGAGCTGTCATTTTTTGTGATGGAAACAACTGTATTATTAGCTGTAGTCCACTGGTGTAGGGTAGTTTTGATGGATCCTGGCACTTCTCACTAGTATACTCCTAAGCTCTGAATAACTTGACATACAAGGTCTGCCCCAAAAGTAGTACATGTATCGTATGACTTATTTTTCCCGGATGGCCGGCGGTTTCTTTGGCTGGGTTCTAGAGAGGGAGTCTCAGGAAAGACTGAAGGCCGGTGGTAGTTGGCACCCAGCCTTTTCGGAGTGCGGATCGTTAGCTTGCGAAACCTCTATAACATGAACTCGTTACTTTCTGTCATGAACCGGTTTTCGGAATAGCGCTACGCCATCAATTTGGTGTGAAACTGGGAAAAATCGGGAAAGAGAGACTGTTCAGAACATGTTCAAGGCAGCTTATCGTGAAGACACCATTGGTAGATTGGGTGTTTTTGAGTGGCACAAGTTTTTTTCGGAAGGATAGAAAAGATGCTGAAGACGCCGAAGGTACAGGACGCCTTTCGACCTCAAAATTGTGATAAAATCCTTGAAAGAGTGAAGGGTTTGTTGGACAGGGATCGAAAATTAATTGTTCGCATGTTTTCTGATGAGCTGGGCATCCCTTATAGTGATGTGCGTCGACTTGTGACCGAAAACATGGGTATGAGAAAGGTGTGTGCGAAGTTGGTGCCGCGAGTGCTCTCGGACAAGCAAAAGGAAACTCGCACGCGGATCTGCAAATAGCTTCTTGGCCATGTGAGTGAGGATCCAAACCCACCCTACAGCCGTGACCTTGCTTCACCAGTCTTCTTCCACTTCCCCCGCCTCAACCCCGTGCTGAAAGGACGCCACCACGGCTCGGTGGCAGCGTTACAACAGACCGTGGTGAGGGAGCTTAGCAGCATTCCGGGCGCCACCTTCCAGAAGGCGTACGGGATGTGGAAAATCCGCGGGCAGGGGTGCGTGAGGGCACAAGGGTGCTACTTCGAAATTTCTGAGTGAATGTAGCAATTCTGACAATTGATGTTTTTGATTCGACTCAGACAACCTACTTTTGGGACAGACCTTGTAAAATATCCTTAAGCCCAATATGATGACATTAACTCATTTTTCAGTTCTACACCATTTCTACCTCCTAATATTCCATCCTATATGCTTATTCTTTTCCTCCTTCCACCTAGCTTTTCCAGCATTCTTCTCTTTATTACCGTACACAGCATTCCACATTGAGCACGCCTTACAGAGCTCCGAAAGCAAATTGCCCACATGTAATCGTGCAGTGCGGAATTCCAACTGCTGTTACTTACGTTTGTCTGGGAGAGAAAGCATTAGCCAAAAGGTACTAGATATTTGACCGGCAGTATCAATTAAATTTAATTATATGAATATGATTAGCTGCCGAAGGAATGGCTCATCTCTCAGTAAGCTCACTCCGTTAAGTGTTGTGCATAATCTGGTAGGGGTAGGATGTTTAGGGAATGGGGAAAGGGTGGAGAGGAACTCGTCGTTAGCATTAATCTACTCTTGACGAAAGGCGTCAAGGAGTCCACAATTTAACGTTCAATCCGACAGACGGCGTACTCCGCTAGAAGTGCTCTTTGCATCACATCCACCCAAGAATTCAAGGTGGTAGGAGCGGAATACCAATGAAAACTTCGCCACAACTCTAACCCCAGCCCACGGGATGGGAAGGGCATAATAATGAGTTCAAAGTTGCATTTAGCATGAAAAACAATGGTACAGACCAGCGAAAAAGACTTAAGCCCGTATGAGTGCAAACACTCCTGGAATTTGTTCTCAATGAAGCCACCTACATCAAAAACGTGCGTGCAGGGCTAAAGGCGTTACAGAGTGATTCGGCGCTAAACAAAGGTGGCAATAGTAAACGGTACCTTTTTGATTCACGAGTTTTCAAGTACCCTCTCAGACGATCCTTCTCTGGACTTAAAGGGTCCATTAGCACAGACTGAACGTGGGAACCTCTCGGCTTCTTTTACGACGTCACCCCCATCTTATTTTTGAAAGGCGAGACCGAAGCCGAATTCTTCGCATCAACTCGCGAATTGAGATCAGCGGAGTGACTTCTGGGAAAGCGTGCGGCGGTTATTGGCAGTTGGTTCCAATGAAGGGAGCGCGAAACTTCCTGCAGCGATACGATCTCGCACACTTTATCCCTTTGAATTTTTTTTATTGGCGACGGATGCCCCATCTCCAGGCGGGAGTTGTTCATAAAGCTCCTTGCCTCCATTGATTTATTTTTGTTCGTCCTCGCTTCCCCCCTCCTCTTACGGGGCAGATCATGACGGGAATCCCTCCCATCGCACCTGTAGTCACGTGACTCTAATTCACGGGCGTAAACTCTACAAAGCGTCTGTGAATTTGATGCGCATTACAGGATGTTTATCAGGCTGATGTAACATTATCTTCTTGGCGGAGGACTAAGCTCGTGGAGCATAACTTGGATCTATTTGAAAAGGGACATATTGAAGTCTGTGTAAGGAATTGGCTTTCTAGTGGTAACCGTGCTTTTCGACTTAAAAAAATGTACCGAAGAAATAGTGAGAAATGTACAGGTATGTGAGAGGATGGCTGTTGGAATAACAGTAGACAGGAAGATGTTTAAGACAGAATTGTGGCTGATCGATGTATAGTTGGTTTCCAGACAGCCTCGGGATTGCAGTACAGAATCAGTATGTGATCAAACTCAAGACGAAAATAATGGAATTCATAAGAGAACTGTAAGTTTACAGATATGAGGTCATGAGTGAGATAGGAATATTTTTGTATTTTGGACGGAATTGAATGAAGAAATGGAATTAGGGAATTAGGACAAAATTGAATCAGAGCAAAAAGAATTTATAAAATTCAGGCAATTACTGACTTGGACTTAAGGCTTTAATCTAAATTCAAGATTCTGTGGCAAGTGACTGACGTCGAGCGTTGTATTCTTCCGAACTGAGGACTTAAAGGATGTAAGATGATGGGGGTGGGTTGGGACCTATGGAATACGGATATCAAAAAGTGTGTGGAGAAAATACACGCGAAGTGATGGCAAGGCAGATGAAGTACAGTATTATATGTGACAGGGGAAGAGAAGACTTTGTTATGGTAAATGATGAACTTGAAAAGCCAATAAAAAGGAAATTCTGATAGGTAGAGGATGTGAAACCTTTTGAAGGAGGAATACTCTGAAGTAAGCGAGAAAGATAAGTAGTTAGGTAATACTTTTAAGATTTTGATTAAGGTGCAAGTCCTAAGCTTGAAATTTGATTGTGCGAATGCATTAGTATCCTAAATGTCGTACTTTCCGTAAAACATTTGGCTAGGTCTCTACCTTTCCTTCCTCCCATAGGTGGAATACAGGATCGGGATGATGTGGTTGCTAACGTGCTGGCTTCCCGCCCTGAGGACTCGGGTTCGACTCCCGCCGACGGCAGACATTTTTCAGTGGTATCCCGATCCCTGCTTGAGGTGCTTTGTGTAGAGAACTTCGAGTGAGCACGCCGTCCATCGGATGGGACTTTAAGCTGCGGAACCCTTGGCGCCTTTCGTTGAGAGTAGGCTAATGCCGATGCCGGGTTTCTCTCCACACTTCATCCTTCCTTGTCCAACCCTAATGGCGCAAATGACCTTAGCTGTCGGTCGCCTCCCCTAAAAAACTAACTATAGGTGGACTACAGGGTGGTTGGTGGGTCGTAATTAATCTCCTTCCTCCTAGAATTTCAGATTACTACATTTACGTACGTTACATCTCGCCCTTCGTGCTGTATTCGTAACGTTAAGGCTGTAATTTTTTGCTCATTATTTATATTTTATTAGTTCTCCATTTTTAAATATGTGAAAGTGTTTTGAATAAAGACGGGGACGGACGGCATTGGGTTATAATACATCTATCAAGTTGCCCCACCATATTTCCCTTTTCTGGAAACGTATTATCTTTCGCTCGCTTGTCTGAAAGGATTGATACTGCGTATGATTTTTGGCATTAGTTACCAGCGTTTCTCTTTTTTATATAAATATAAATTAAATTTGAGGGTTTAAGTACTTTTTTCATTTCAAAATGCGTCATTCCTTCAATTTTACGACGTCTCGGCTCGCGTAGGCCTCCCCCATCTACGCATTAAGCTTCTATGTTCTGAATTCATTCTGCCATCGTGGAAGCTCGTCGCCAACAGTCGTAGAATGACTCGTAGTCAGCGTCAGTCTACCTGAGCGTGACGATTGCACGCGAGCGTTTCAACGTCCGCCCCCGGCTCACCGCTCGCTCGACGCCCTGTCTCAGCCACTGCAACTCGAGGGCCAACCACGCCTCGATCGAGAGTTCCACGCGAGTTCAAACCTCTACGTACTTAGGCTTCCGCTTACACTAAAATCTCATTCTGTGTATATCATTGGAGAATTAACGTAATGCATTGTGCGAAATACTGGAAAAGCAGAGGGATTGGATTAGTGAGGTATTGAAAAGTAGCAGTAAACTGAAGTGTAGAGTGAATAATGACACGGAAGTGAAAAGAATATTTTATTCTCGTTCCTCTCAAAGGAGAGGTGGCGGCGGTGATAAAAAAACTCTCTAGGGAGCAGTGGTTTACGTACGATGTAATATTTTGCAGAAATAATAGTGCTAGAAATGGTCAAAGCCATTCGGTGAATCGAGACACCGATTGAGTATCGAATGACAATAGCCACTGGGAAAAAACGAAGAATTTAGCGTGCGAATAAAACGTAGAGAAATATCCGAGTTGTTGCAATGATTTAAAAACGGTCGCTGTTTGATGAGCTGTGTTGTGATGGAGCGTTTGTTTAATGTTACACTTTTTAGCATGATGTTTCTGCTTCTCTGTTGCTGAATTATAGTGGTGCCTCTGAGGCCGCGAAATGCCATATTAATAATCGTTCTTCAAATTGCCCCACTTAAAATCTTGGCGTAAATGTATATGTAGTTTGGCAAACCCTTACATCCTTGGAAAACAATAAACAAAAGGCAAATATTCTGCAGTAGTCGTAATAAAATTTGCCACCAAGTGTGATAGCGGTGCTTTGCGGCATGTTTCAGACACAAAAGAAAGCATCGTTACACACATGTCCTGTGGTTATTTGCGGGAAAGTTAATTCCACGCCAGAGATAACCTCAAGACATAGGTACACTCACAATAAACTTTTAAGGTGTACCATTCCGAGGTGTTTTTAAAGACTACGGGTTGGCACTTTCATGTTACGGGAGCACAACAAACACGCTAGTTCCGTGAAAGTTTACGTGAACATTAATTCATTGCCATGGACCTACTCACACAGGTGTTTTTTGTTTTTTTTTGGGACTCGGTGAAAGCACCGGTAAAGATAGGCCTGATACATACTAATTGGTTTAAGGGAAAATTGAGTCCCATGAGTGTGATCAACTCACCAGTCATACCAAGTTGTCACGAAGTGGCTTACGTGGATGTAAATCCAGGCACTAATGACCAGCTTCGGGACGAAAAACGATGTTGACGAAAGGTGAACCTCTCAAAAACTACGAAAAATCTGGGGGTTATTTTCATTCAGATATGCAACTGCATTTCAGTACCTCTTGTAAGTGTGCTGTGCCATGTCATTCCACCTATGAGTGGAAATGGCTGCTGTTCTTTTGTTTGGTCATAGGAGTTGACGAGCATTGCTTACATTTGATTTTTAGTTCAACCAAAATGATGATAATGAATTGAGCAGTGCAAAGGCTAATGGCGACAGTTTTTTTATTAATATAACCAGGTTTTTTATAAGAATATTTCTGTATTGTATATTAATATTGTCAACTCAAATAAACTTAGAGCATAAAAAAACTATTCATTATCGAATGGAATGAATGATTTTTTTACCAGTGTATTGATCTTTGGCAAAAAAATTCATGCCATAGGTTTAAAATTTGCCCGTGACTTGTTAAGTATTCGCAACGTGAACCAAACAACAAAGACATTCGTTTGAGCAGTACAGTGCCCCCACAATTTTGGGATGTGTTCCTCAAATATAGCAATTTTGAATATCAAACAAGAGAAAAAAGACTAAATCCGAACTAAATTTCATTCTCGAGGAATACTCTTGTTTGGATCTGATTATGTTGCGTAAAGAGGATACTGAGGTTAAATAATGAACGAAACAATAAATTTTTGATTCAATTTCTAATTCTTAATTTTATGTTTTTCCCTGTCATTAAGTTTACTTTTAACATAAACAAATACGTATAAAGTAAACTTATATTAAGTTCTCAAAAAGGGAAAGGGAAAGTACGTATTTTGTGCTTTAAAAGTTTTTCTTTCAATGTAAGCAATTCCCCATATTCCGCTCGCGAGATTACGTAAAATTTTCAGTATATCGAATGTGTGTTTTTTCTTGAAAAGAAAAGATAAAATGACATTTTGTGATAATGAAGGAGTGTGAAGGTATCAAAAGCAGCGTGAATAATACTGAGTTGAAAAATGACACTTTGACAAACGCTAGCTGTAGGCACGTATATATCCTCTATTTCCCTTCATGCAGAGTGGTTCGCTTTCTTTGTTTGAGGATAAGTGAAGCAGGAAGCTGGCGCAGTGACGCAGCAAGCGGTCGGGGTACACTGACCGAATGACTGCACTTTTGTGCATTTCCTCGCGTTTTGTTCGGGAGAGCGCGAGCCCTCCGTGGTGAATGAAGACGTTGTTTGCGACCTAGCGGAGGCCGGGGTTTCTTTTGAAACTGGCGGGTTCAGCAGAATGCGGGAAGCAAAAATGCTTCCAACGCCTTCTTTTTTTTAGAATGTTTGCCTTCCTGGCGCGGTGCGGTTCACTTGGTTGACTGCTACCGAGTTGAGTGGCGCTGGAGCGAGTGAAAGTTTGCACCCCTGCTGGAAATTCGCTGCAGGCCCGCTTGAAGTCAAACTCTGTTAACCCTTTGCTTTCATCGCACAGATGAAAGTTTTTGACTCGCTTCTGGAACGAAAAAGTTGAATTGTAATTTTTTCTTTTGAGGATTATTCCATTCTGCCTGTTGATAAATCAGTAATTGGCATGTATTACCAATGCTGTGCCGTATAGTCAACTTTGGAGCATATATAATAATGGGCTGTCAACTCGTGTTAAGTGTGCTCACGCATGTCCTAGAAAGTTTTCCATTTGAATGTCGCTTCGGAAATGGCGACTGTACCGTCTCGCTTAAACGTTATCTCCCTTAAGTTTACGATGTATGAAAATATATATGCGAAGAATCCTAAAATTCATACATCTAAACTAATAGACTGTTACTTATTCAATAGAAATGGATTATCACTGAGTAAATAAACTTGGTATTTTATCACACCAACCTTTTTTTGTGAGAAAAAATACCAAGTTTATTCAGTCAGTGATCATGAATTTTCTCAAATTAGAGCCTCAAACCATCAAATTCAGAAATAGATCATATTAGGTGTTCAAGAGCTATTTGGCTGTAGCAAAATATAAGTTACAGGATCCATTATGAAAGTAATGCGCATTCTCTGGGAAAAATAGTTTTATTGATCGTACTTGTACAAATGATTAAAATTCTTCAAAATACTCTCCCCCTGCATCAATACACTTGCGGGAACGTGTCTGCCACGCCTGGATGTCACCCTGAAACTCATCGACGGGAATGTCTCTCAGGAACGTTGTAACATGCTTTTGGATGTTTTCCTCGTCTCCCAATGCTTTTCTTTCAGCTCTCTCTTTAGTCGAGAAAAACAAAAAAAGTCGTACGGAGCTACGTCGGGACTGTGAGGGGGCTGAGGGACCACCTGGGTAGTGCTCCAGGCCAGGAAGTTGGTAACGATGAAGGACGTGAGGCTGGGGGAATGCTGTGTGTGGCTGGGCGCTCCATCGCGCCGTGTCACACAATCGAAAAACCCACTTTACGCGGAGGCACGTCTTTCCGCTCAGGCTACTCAAATCAAATTGGCGACCGGCTGAGTTGGAAGGGGCGACCCCCCACCACATTTTCCGACCGGTTTTACCGCGCTGCCATGGGTAGTCGCGGCACAATAAAATAATGCGAATTACTGTCATAATGGACCATATATATAGGTTATGCAAACACCTTCAAGTTCTTGCGGTGAATGTAGTGTAATGAAGATTATTGGCTATTCTAAATACTGAGGCACATGTAATGTTGCCTAATCCTTCTCAGCGTTAATCTTAAGACTTGAATAAGATTTTGATGAACAGTAAAGATATTTATTTTGATATTTATATTATGCCGCACTACATTGCTTGCATTATTCTGCTTGAAAAATGCATATACACCTAACCAAATCTAATTGCCTTCCAGGGAAATTAGGTGACCCACTAATCTTGTCTAGGAAAGTGATTGGCTCTATTTTGGACATATTCGTCATTGCTTTAGTCAAGAGTAGCGATAGTCATTAAAGAGCAATTGTAATGACGTACAGTAGGAATTTATACTTCCCTTAAGTGGTAATTATACAACCTCCTATAGTTATACCATCATTACCGATAAAGTGATGGTTTGGTAGGTCTCCTCAGTTTTGTTGATCACTGTTATGGGATTTCTAGATCCTACGGTGCAGTAGACGGACAAGTATTATGGGAAAGGTTCCTTGTATGTTTATTATTGTTAATTTTCGAAGCTGATAAGGAATTGCATCGGAGTTTGAATAGGCAGTTACGCATTGAGCAAACCTTGGAAACATATGAAACACAGCGAAACTGTTTTTCTGCTTCTTGACCCTGTTATTTAAGCCACCCATGAAAGAGGATACCAAATTTTGGAGTAGCTTTTCAGGGAATAGTTATCTGGGCAAATATTCGTAAATGCCGCAGCTAATGTTTAGATGCCACTAGGGGTTTCGGATCCGAATTAGCATGGCCAAAAAGGCATTCACACGAAGAGATATATCTATTTTATCTCCTAGGGAAACTTTCGTTTTTCTCCAGTATGTAAATGCGATGGAAATTTTGGGTACCTCTTAGGGGAATTGCCCCTTCTCCCTTTTTCACATCTGTGTATTCGGCTAATGTGTGCCTTCGCAGTCTCTCGCGTATAATTATACGTTTATCTCGGCTCCTATCCAATTGTGGCTTGGAATTTTTTTCTTATTAGTATTCTTCTGGGATGCCACGAAGTTATTCCTTTAGTACTCAGGAGGAAGATAATTCGTACTCATTAACGCGAAATGAGGATCTACTCAAATCAGGATTATCTTCAAGTATCTCAGTGCGACGATAACAGTGGTTTCTAAGTAAATGTCATGCCTAGTGAAAACAAGAGGTTTTGGTTGAAAAGGTATTTTGAATCCGCGCCACCTGAAGAATCATTACCTACCCTATGTGATAAAGCTGCTGTGTTAGATACGAGTAAATCATGTGGTCATTACTAATTTATCGAGCAGTGAACCGCTGATTCCTTTTAAAATTTCAAAAATTACAAAACTTTGGCCTGAAACTTAAAATTTAATTTGGTTTTACTCAAACTACTCCTGATAAACAAATCGAATGCCTTGAGCTTACTTATTTTTTGGGAAGTTGGTTTTGGATTGATCGCGATAATTTATTGTGATTATTTGATGAATTCGAACTTTAAATGCCCAAAGTAACAGATTCGGGCTAAGTTTAATTTATGTCATCATTAACATGTCTGGAGTATATAACCTGGTTTATATCTGTGCCTGGGCATAAGCACCCTGATTGTAACGTAAGCTAGCTATGCCACACTAGTTCTCAGTTATCCTGAAGAAACATTGTATCGATTGAAGAATTTTCCATTTAGTGGAATGCATTGAGTGAAAGTCGGGAAGGACAGCGTAACGTTATCCGTAGGCAAAAGAAGCGAATCTTGTCGAGGCAGAACGACCAGAAGGCGCTATGGGCCATTAAATACAGTGCCTCGCATTCTTATCTTGGCTAGCTCTCCGAGGTTGTCTCGTATAACAGAGTATCATCCGGATTTAGGAGTGGAAAGACCTTTCTTGAATCTGGAGCAGTATCCTGTTGGTGTTGTCTAAGCTTTCGAACTGGAAAAAGTAAACATCTACCAATATATTGTTATTTGTCTACTTCAGTCATACGCATGGAATGTGTACTGAGTAACATATCCCAATTTTTAAATTTTCACGAACGCAAGTTGTATTGAAGAAACAATAATCAATGGAGTGGAACAAATGGAAATAATGGAATTTGTGAGGTCGTGAACGTCTCCCGATCTTGGGGAGGTAGAATGAACGAGAGTCGATGTTGGACATTGTAAACACTGCCTCCAATTCTTATCTTGGCTGGAACGTTGGGGTAACCTCGTGTTGAAGTGTCGTCCGTATTTATTAGTGGAAAGACCTCCGCTCTTGAATCTTTCCTACAGTAACACGCCTTTCTCTCGGAATTCACTTTAAGTTAGGCGATGCAATATGCAAGGAGAGCTGGGTCAATTAGGCTCACGTATGTCGAGTCTCGAGGAAAAAAATGCTTCCTTTTACTCGAGCAGAATATACTCCTTCGATTAAGCGCCCTTGCCGTTTTAAGTGGCGGGAGGGGGAACGGGGAGAAAGATGAGGATGAGCGTCTTTATGTGCGTGTGGTGTTTCAGGGTTTTAAGGGCGCCTTAAATGCCTTTAACGCTTTTAGATTGCGCGGGCAGTCACGGGGGGAATTGAGGGAATTAGTGGGGCGAGAAAAAATATGAATGAAGCCGGAGGGAAAGAGGGAGCGAGAGAGCTTTCCTACGACGCAGCGGGGAAGACAAGAAGGAGCCGTGATGAATGGGGCGGCGGTCGTTGATGGGCCCTTGCGGGCCATTTTTGCGGGCAATCCCGGCCCTCATAAATTATCATATAATATTCATTCCTCCCCGCCTAACGCTGATCTCTGCTATTCGTGCAACATTGTAGAAGGCGAGCACGAGATATTTACATGCACGATCGGCGGAGTGGTCATGTCATTCTTTATCCTCATTCCGGTTTTTCGTTTTTGACATCCCCTGTTATACTGAGCGTTGTACAATGTTAAGAGCCGTTGAGAGAAGTAAATGGCAAAGCATTTCTGGCGCCATTTTCATCTTGCTCTTCAGTATTATGATTTCGCGAATATTTTCCGAATGAAAAACTCACCCCTCCTCAGTGGCGTCCATCTCTTTGAATCATCCCACCCATTCGCTGTCCTGCTAAGAGTGTACTATTTCCATCACAGCTCGAGGAGCAAATTAAATTCTTTTTCATTTGGCCAAAGAACATCCTTAAGATGTTTTTTACAATTGTTTTCAAGATAACAGTGACAAAACGTGGTCTGCATACTAAATTCAACCTTTAGGAGCAATTTAAAATATTTAAGTAATAACTATAGAACAATGAGTTATTTTATTATCTAGTGTGCGCTTTAAGGATATGTGTGAGTTTAGTTGAGTCTTGTGGGTGCAGTAGCGTGTAGTGCTAGGGTCCATCAAATTTACTCTAAGCCGGTAAAGTACTGCTGAGCAATTATATGCGAGAGTATGGAAAATCGTATGAACTTTAATTTGGGCTAATAATGTGGTAGGAATAAAAAGTTAGGAACGTTTAATCTCTTTTCACTAAATTGATATTGTAGGTAGGTACGTGAAATCATTTTTCGGCAGGCTGAATTTTGAAGTAGAATCAGTTTCAAATCGCCAGAAAAAGAGACCGCTCTTCGAGAAAAGTGGGTCTTAAGTATGTAAAAATACATTTAATAAAAAAAATTCGGGACTGAATCCTTAGAATCCGGATGTTATGAGAGCTGGTTGACATTTCACTAACCATCGTTCCAGCATTCATCTAATTATAACTTCGTGTGTACCGATTCAATTCGTAGAAATGCAAACATTGGTGAAATATTAATGATCTGACGTAAGATTTCTGGCAGTTTATTTGACTTGAGACATGTAACAGTTAGCATTACTTGAGCAAAATCCAAGAGCAAGCTACGCAATACGTTGAAAGTAATGAGAACTTCGGAATTCAGTACCAAAATGAAGAAGTATGCAGTTTCCCAAAAGCATATTTTGTGTCAGAAAAACTCATTCAACTACAAAGCTAGAAAAACTTTGGAACTATGCAGCGGTAAACTGAGAAAGTGAACGAACCCAGAGCAGAAACCTTCAATTTGAAGGATGTAGTAAATCAGGATTACAAAATATTTGGAAACGGAAACCATTCCAAACCGTTTCTCCTTCGTCGGAAGCTTACAAAACGTGGGAAGTGTTTTCTTACGTGTTCTACTTTCTAGTTTACCCTTGAGGTTCAACATTTACTCACGGGAGAATCGTAAAAGAACATTGGTAGGCGTCTGAATTTGGCCTTCAGAACGGAGTGGGCAGATAAATATATAGTATTTTAGAATTTAATTGCGTGATATTGATAAATAAATTGGTGAATCAAAACCGTGCCATGTTGCTCTATGGCAACAGCGTTTCTCCGATGAGCTGAGATCTAGTCCTCAAAGCTACAAACCAACTTAAATATGTCACTAGTTCGCTCATAATAAGCCTTTCAATAATAATCTAAATATGAAAGTTGTCAGGTCCATAATTGCAGTATATACTACAAGAGTTTTTAAATGCTTTGATTAAATTTTTGTGGCTTTAGGTCTTCTCTTAGAAGACCTGTACATTGATTTAACCTTTGGGAAACTATGACCTATGGTATCTTCAGGTCGGAATAACGTCACCCGTAATGTTGAAGAATCGAGACCACCATAAAGCAAGGCAACGTGGTTAAAATATCTGAAAATCCTAATTAGTTAGAACCAAGAAAGATATTCATTAGTCCAAACCACTTGGTGTTGGTCCGGGAGGAATGACAGTTTTTGCGAATGCCAACTCAGAAATAACATGATCATGGAAAATGTTATCACAGACATACGTAAATTGGTTTCCCACCTTAATTGGGTAGGTGCAATAGGAAGAATGTGTGGAATCTAGGGCCAAATAGCATTGTGGAATTGCATTATTTTTATTGAAGGTACAGAGTTCAGGGGTAATATTAGGTATTAGGAACGTTGAATTGCGTTATCGGAAGTATTTATTTATTTATTTACACAATTACGTTGCAATTAGGCAAATTTCCTGGTGGCAACGGTCAAGTTAGGTCAAAGATAACTCTTACGACGAAAATTACATATGAACACATAAAAACAGATAAGAGACAAAATATTTTTACATAATGACACTTCCCCATCACATACAAACAATATTTTCATAACTACAATGAAGTTTATTACCCAGTGGCTGCTTTACATTTCAACTTAAAACTTCTAAAATTGGATGGAAAGGGCTCAAACAAACCTCCAGGCAGCTGGTTCCAATAAATTATAGTTCTATTTAAAAAAAGAGTATTTTTTCTTATCAGCGTCAGCGATCTTTGGAGTTATCGAGGAGTGGAATCTGTAGGTTTGGTGCAGAAAGAATTCACTGTAATATTTGCGTTCAAACGTGCTTTTGATCCCATTCAAGGTAGGCCGAGACAAACGTAATTTTTCAGTAATGAGAAATATGTGCAGGGTTTTGATATCGCCATTCCCTACGGCTCGTTGGATAGTTTTGGCCGTGTAAGAGGAGACCGAAAGTGGCTAGGCCCTAACACCCTCCCAAAAAAGGCTTTCTTCTCGCACGCATTTCGCATTCCCCTCCCGTCTTTTCAATCCTCCTTCCGTCATGTCACCCCATCCTTCATATCTGCTGCCATCACCCCTGCCGCCCGGGGTAAGCACTCGCCAAATCATGCCGCCGGCCCGATCATCCATCGCGCTCCCCCAGACGCCGTCAGGACCCATCCAGCGTCCACCACCGCATTCCTCGCCCTCCCCCCAATCCCCCGGGAGAAGGGAAATACAAGACTGCCCGAGCGAACACGAAACCAGAGATTAAAAGATCACTTCGTGTGGGTGCTCATGCGAATGTGATGGACGACACCGCACGGGACTTGACGAGCCTCGTTTTCGACGTTGAAACTTCAACCGACCCCACTCGTTGAGAGAATGGGAAAGAGAAAGAGGGTGGTAGGGCAGCTCTCCATCTTCCTTTTTAGCGCACCCACCGTCTCCACCTACAACACCTTTATATGGGGGCTTAATGATATGGCGCTCGAGGGTGAGGGGCACGAGACCGATGTCCATAATGACGATTAGGGGATCTCGTCTCCTCATCTCTCCATTCCCCATTTGCGTCGGGGGTAGACGGTGACCGCTCGCGCGTGGGCTGGGTCAAATCACGTCCGTGTGGTTCTCTAGGATAGCTCAAACACGTTCCAGATGTAAGTGTTCCAGGGAAATAAAATCAAGGCGGCGGGAAACGCGAGGCCCGAACCGTGTGGGTGCTTCGTTATGCGACTTCGCCAATGGGCAAACGAGCGCTTTTGAACTGAACCGAATCCGTGGTCTCTAACTCAACCCTCCGAGCTCGAAGTGGACATGGTAACAAATTCGGTCGGTCGAACGTGTTCGGCGAAGAACGAATGAGTAATTCAAGAAGACTGACGAAGGAACTTCTTGCCGGGACGGAGGGCTTCATCCTCCGGAGAGTGCCCAACTCACTCGCGGGTGCTCATTCTTTTGTTCGCGGGTTTTTTTTCCTTCCGTGAGTGCCGCGCGTGTCTTTACGGGCGCTTGCCGATGCCTTCGGCGTTTGTGCGTGAGCTTTTCATTCGTAAAATCTGCGCGTCCAACGCTCGTGTGCGACTGGACCGCATGCATGTACGTACAGTCACTGGTGGTCCCTCCATACCGATACGCTCGCTCGCTGTGGAGCGCTTTATCTCCATCGAGATCTCGGGCGATGATCCCGAAGGCTGCTACTGGCGTTGCCGCCACGGGAGGGTGTTTTGTTTTTCGCGCCTTCTCCCTCCCTCTTTCTCCTCCCTTCCATTCTCTATATCTCCCCCTCTCCTTCTCTTTCTCTTCTCCTCTCTCTCTCTCTCCTCGTCCTGTTGATCTCTTTACCGTTCGGTCACGTACCGATGGGTATCGCTCTCTCTCTTCCCGCCGGTATTAATTTGTTACGCAGACTCAGTCAGTAACCATCTGTTCGGATTTTTATTGAGGCAATTCGGGGGCCGTAAAAAAATCAGGGCCGCGAGAGTTTTCCCCCCCACACCATTTTTCTCATAAATCTGCCTTCTCGTTTTGTGCGCCCGCCGATGCCAGGACTCCCTTCCTCATCCTTTCCTGCCTCGTGAAGTGAAACGAAGGCGGCATTCCGATACGTAAATTTTTACAGTGGGTATCGATCCTTCCAGTTCGGGTGCTTCACGGTCGACCAGCGTTTTAAAACTGATAATCGACTCGGAAATGCTCTCTCAGTAGTGTGCGTCACTTCAATGCTGAAGCACGCGTGAGGGAGGTCATATTTTCCGTGCAATTAAAAAAAAAAACTTTCGGCGAGGTGCTTAGATAAAATCGGGCGTTCGGGGCAAATGTTCCTCGCGCCCACACGAGGTGAAATTTATTCAGGTCCACAGGTGTGTGAGTGCGCATCGGAATGATCTTCTAAAGAAAGTTTTTGGAATCACTCGCCCTTCCGTCCCTCTTTCCCTGTTTCTAAGTCTCCCTCCGATAGCTTCATCTTAATCCCGATGGGAAAACCGATACGTTTACTGCTATCGGTAGTGCGAATTTGGACCTTTTTCTCTGCCGTTAAGTCCGTGGTGCTCAAACTATTCGCCCGCCAAGCCAGATTGCACATTGCCCGAGGGAAGACGGGCTATATTTTTCAATGTATTCAGGCATAAAAAATATTTTTTGAAAAAATTAAACATTTTTCTTTGAAGTATTTCTTTGTTTTGAAATAAGCGAGGGCGAGTTGCGGGTCTTGGGGAATTTTATAATTTTTCAAATTCTTAATTATTAATGACTGATTGAGGTATGCTACAAATATCTGCGTAAACTGGATTAAATCGCGTGCTGGGCCGAACTGACCGAGTGGTCGTAGTTAGGGCACCACAGGTGGTATTACCCAATTGGTGTAGGTCTTAAGCCTTAAAAAGATTTGTCTGTTTTCTTTAGCATAATGTAGTTCGACTTTTCACCAATATTTATTTCAAGTTCGTCAACAGTATTTCTTCGCTGATTTATTCACTGCCCTGGGTGCTACATGGGGGAACTAGCTCACTGCCTACGACATTAAAAATATATGGCCGCTGGCCCACCACCAAACTAAGGTTGTTGACCTTTTTCTACTACAATGGTTCATCTATATCCCGTGGAGGAAACTTCCATAAAGTTTATGATATTATTAAACGGTATATTTTTAGTATTAATTTGGTTTAAGTTTGTATGTGCATATTTTTTGTGTTATGTGAAGAAGAGTGTTATTTATCTATAGGTTTCATGTGGAAAGCGCGGTAGAATTATGATCATTATTGGATTCGGTGGTCGCTTTCTTGGCATGCTGTCATCGTTTTCGTATCACGCTATCAATGAGTATGGAATTAGAGAAAGCGGCATTGCATTTTGTGTCGATTAGAGAGCTTCGAAAATTTGCGTACTAGTGCCGGTTATCAATAATCTTCTTTTTGCAAAATCGCTCGAATGGCGTAGTATTATTGATTAGCATTCGCATCAGTGCAACATGACTCCGGTTATATTGATGTAATAATTTGAGTGGAAAATGTAATCCAGTAGTCCTCGAGCAGTTGCCTTATGGTAAAAAAATTCAGAGCAACAAGAAGATTAAATCACTGAGTGAGTGAAAATTGAAGTCTTAACAAATTGGGTATTCATTGTTCAAGTTGAACAAATAGCAATACAAAATAAAATGGAACAGATGAAATCAAATGCCATGCAAAAGTGTGGTTAACATTGATTAGGATATCAAAATAAACCTTAAAGCCGGAAGCTTTTTCGGACTAAATTTTTTTATTTCTATAAAATCATTTCTTTTGACTGATAGATCTCTAAATTAGCCGGCCGGTTTTGCATCTACCGGTGGGTCCAATTTTCCCGGGGTTCCTATGGCAATCGGATTGGCCAAACAACCTGAAGGTCGCGGACTCCCTTCCCCTCCTATGGTATTGACATTATTTTATGGTCACTTGAAGACATTTCAGTCGTTGAGTTCTCGGTTCGAAGTGACCTCAGTCACAGAAGCGACTTTAAGAAAAAAAGGTTACTACTCAACTCATCTAGCGTGTCGTAATGCAGGCGCTGTCATGTTCTGCAAGTTATCGTGCCAATTTAATTTCTGGCTTGAAATTGGCTCAGCTAACGGAGAGTGTATCTAATCTGTAAAACTCGAGGCTTTATCATTAATGCGAGCTGAACAATATTTTTAAGACCGATTCTATCGCTATGAAAGCTTAAAATGAAGAAGATTTCAATTACTTTGGTATGTTAATTAGCAATGATTTTTTGACGTATTTTTGAATTCGTGAAGACATCATTTTTTTACTAATATAACCATTACATTCCATCTCACCTTTATATTCTCTGAGGGACAATCAATGAGCCCAGTTTAATATAGTCTCTGAAAATGCCATACCAAAGAATGGTTATTTACATTCCAGCGTTACTCTTGTGATTTCGAGGGATAATATATTAGTTTAACAAATGAAAAGAGCAGTGAAGAAATCTTATATCGTGGAAATGCGTGAAAAAGGAACTCATGTAATCTTTTCTAGGATTCTTAAAAGATGTGTGAAAAATGGAAAATTAAGAGCCTAATGTAAAAAAAAGATGGTAAGGCCCAAAGAAACGGTATTCTGAGTAAAGGCGGTAGAAGGAAAGCAGAAAAGAGGAAATAGTGCTTTCCAGAGGAAGTATTGTATCTAAGACGAGGAAAGATGGAAATTCAACGGTGAAATAATTGAGGTATGGCTGTAAGTATCAAAAAAATTCCGGTAACTCCCAAGGGGGTTGAAATGGTTGTTGTTAAGTAATGCACGACAGCCTATCATAAGAATACTTTGAAGTAGGCCCAAGAAATCTAAGAAGTCACTGAAAGAAACGCTCAGTCGAAGGCATTGAGTGCGAAGCGTAAATTGTGATATTCTGAAGAATAGTTATAGTGAAGAAGAATTTAAACAAAAACACTGGATGGCTCTGGGGAAGAAGATGAATTTGGGTGTCGTAGATTTAGGTAAAAATTAGATAACGCAGGGAAGGATTTACGAAAAATTCAAGATCTCTGATTCGCTATAATACGCAGGAATGAATGCCGTGAGTTGATTGAACAATTTTATTTGACGCATTTCACGACTGATAGAACCCCAGTGGATATACTGAAGAAAAATACGAATAATAAATTGTCACTTTTCATATGATTATAGTTGATGCAAACGTGCATTCAGATAAATAGAGGAGAGCTGGCAAATGCAAGTAGTTTGAGGATTAGTCTCACTTCAAACGCGTCGATAAAATAGAAACAAGTCGTATTTGCTTTCAAGGGTTTGGAAAAAAGGCGAAAGAAATCATGGGCGAAGAGCGGGGATAGGTTTTATAAAAAGGAAAGGAATGAGATAAGCCATTTTAAGATCGAGATACAGAGTAGAAAAAAAAAACGATTTACGTGTATTGATATGAATAAACATACATATAATACATATATTATATGTATGTATATTATATATATTATATAATATTTAATATATATATGTTATATATAATATATATAATATATTATATATGTATAAAATTATTATATAATCGTAATTATATCATTTTCTATACGTGCTTCTCTTTTATGCATAGCGATTAATGCAGAAGTCGCAAACCGTTGCTGTTGGCGTTAAAACGCAAGTCCCCTGCTTAGCGTGGAGTTTACCTTAATTCCCTTTTGTTTCCCGTATCCCGTTACCGCCGCTGCCGCAGACGTTGAAATGTGCTCTCTTTCTCGTTCGCTAATTCTATCTCTCCGCTTCCTTCCTTTCCGCTTTTCGAAAGCGTTCTCGAAAACTGGAATTCTACCCGCGGTACGCGCTCAAGTCTCGGGGGCGCCCGGTCCTCATATATCACCCTTCCTCCACCCCCCCCACCACCTTTAAACCCTTGCATCTCCTTGCCAGACGTCCTAATTTGATGCCACATCTTTCGGCGATTTTAAACCCATTGGTCCACCTGCCTCAGGAGTAAGGGGCATAGGCAAAAGGAACCATCCCCCATCTCCCTTGCGACGCTCCAATCTCCTTCCCCTCAACCCGCTCAGGGGAATCGCATAATTCCGTCGCCCCGTCCCTCCTGCATCCACACTCACTTCCCGTCTATCTTGTTAACGCTTGATTAACCCCTCTCCCTCCTTCGGCCCTACAACCCCCCGTTTCTCTCTCACCACCTTTAGTTCTCCTTTGTGGCGCGCCGTCCTCTTTGCTTCATCTTCCCTTGAATAAGTAATTCTCTAATTCTCTTCCGTTTGAGCGCTGCTGTGTGGCCTTCATCTACCGCCGGGAAGGAATCAATAGAGATCGGACGAATGCCTCCCGCTCCTCTTCTCGTAGTTTTGGATGAAGGCTAACGGCGCCAAAATTTGCTCGTGAAGGATACCACTGCTCTGTGTTCACACAGTGAGTGCAAGATAATTGTGTCCTCTTTCCCATTGATATTGTAAACTTTGAGTTGATCAATCGAATGATATTTTTTCTTCATATAAAACGTGAATATAAACATTCGTTATTCATGTTATTTCATCGTATGCCATCGACAAATGGTTGAATTAGACATATCTTATTTTTATTGAAAATTATGCGTATTGTATAAAATAATGTTAATATTTCTGTAATTAATTGAGTAGAGTGGCAAAAAGGAACTGTACATATTTAATTAATTACCGGGGTTACTTTATCGTTAAAGTACATCTTATTCATTTCTGTGGAACGCTGGTCAAAATCTCTCGTATTTTCGTAATTTCTGATCATGACAGACTTAGACAACTAGAGAATAAATTTCACCGAGAAGAGTGTGCGATTAATTTTAGGACTTAGCGTTTTATAATGTGTTAAATTCATTTCGATGCTATTATGATTAACGATAATGCCTATGCCTTTAATAAATGAGAATCTCTGATTGCTCTCATTAAAATTTACCGTGAAATGTTCTAAGCTTTTTGCTACTTGTATACTAACATTTCACTACCATTATCTTAGTCAACAGTTTTTTAGGTGAATAATTGCTATTTTATTCTACTTAGTGGTTACTGACCACTCTATCCAGGTTTTTTCAATGCGAGCCATCTTTTTTATCGATCAAATGAAACAGAATAATGCCGCCAGCTAATTAGGAATGGACGAATGAAGAACCGTGGAGCTCATGGTATAAAACCGTTTTGTAAATAACATTCACACTAACAAATATAAAATTAATTTCCCATTAAAGCTAAAATTGCCGATTTTTTAAGTATAGTCTCAATCATATTCCTGTAATGTGAGAGGATACTATAATAGGAGGGATATAGGATATTGTTTTCTCAAACCTATCCATTTATTCTGATAGCCATTCGAGACTTCAGTTTCTTACACTTTCTTACATGAGAGCGACGATCCTAGTGTGCCATCAACGTGCAAGTACTTAAAACATTACGTTTAGGCGTGAGGATTAAGGAACCAAATTTTATTGCTCGGCGTTTCCTTAAGCTAAGGCGAACCGACCCCCCCCCCACTTCCCTCCCCATACTTTTCAAATGGAAGCATCATCTCGTTGCGGTCTTAAACTGCTCCGTTAATGAAGTCGCTTGTCCTTTGAGGCAATTGTCTCCTAAACTCCCCCCTCCGCACTCGCCGGAATTCGTAATGTTTACTAGGGCTTAGGTTCGGTCGAAAAACGCCGAAGTCTTAGCCTTTTCAGTGGATTAGCCCGGCTGCCGAATGGACGGACTGCCTGACGTTTCGTGGAGCCCGGTGGGAGGTATGGGAGGTCGGGCGGGGGTGAGCGGCGCTCGCTTCCACGGATAATTCCTGCTCCTGGGGTTCGATTAGCCGCTGGGGCGGCCCGTCCCCTGAGCGGGGATGGGGGCGAAGGTGTCGGATGGTTGGGGTGTAGGGGAGCTAAGTGGAGAGTTCCCGTGTGTAGCTAGATCTCCGGAAGCGAAATTCCTCGCTGGAGTTAAGCTTGCGGCGCGGCCGTAGTTGCTGTTGTGTTGGTGGCTCGGGGCGTTTTGGAGTCCCGGATAACCATTGTGTCTCCCTTAACAGAGGGAGGAAGAGGGCTAATGTCGGTTTTTATATCTCGTTTTCTACCCTTCTGAAACAGTCCTCCTAATCCCTTCCTTTCCTTTGTTGCTCTCCCTCGTGAAGAAGAGGTTTCTCCGCCTACAGAACCGCCACGAAACGTTATCCTGCCACCCCCTCTCTTCTGTGTCCCTTGTCCTTAATGGACTGCCGCCTCCCCTTATCGAACGTAGATACACCACCGAACTCTGATTATCCGCTTATCTCTTCCTTTGGTTCGGTCGTTTATCTAGCTAGAGGGGAAGGGTGATGCGGAGATGTAATATCGAGATATTCGAAAAAATAACTATTTAAAAGTTTATGATACTTTTTATACAAATATCTTTCGCAGAAAAACATCTTATTTGTGTTAAATATCGGTCGACATGTCGAATGTCTGAGATGGCTCAATGAATTAATCACTCGCTTGAATTTCATGGGAATAAGACTGGAGCGGACAAGTATGGAACCGACAGATTGAAGATGTTACTCTCTCCGTGAACGATTAGGGATCTGAATAACTGCGATTTTATCTGGGACCACGGCATACTTTTATCATGGATACACGATTTAAATGTAAGAGAATTATAACATGGCAATGTCGAATGTTGGCGTGAGATTTATAGATAATATTGTGTGCTCAGGAATCCAACTACCCACACTTTACCGATTAGCAGATCCAAACCCACCTCCAATTCCATCCCTGAAGACTGATCATACCTAGATGTCAAATGATGAGCACCTATGAGAGATGGATGATAAAGGATACAGAAAGGATTACTCTTTGAATTTATCATCCATAATTTACTGCGCACCATGTATACCTATATCGTTGTTACAACCGTATATTACAACCATTTTTTATTTTTATTCGGGTGGTAGTGAAAATGAAACGGTCGAAACCATGAACGTAGCAGCAGTCCCCTTCAGCTCTTTGCTCATCCAAGTGCCTACTAAATGTTTTCTCCTAATCTCCCTTGTGTAACCTACGTCATTATTTATTCATCAGTCTCTTCGAGCGCCATTCAAAATTACTCTCAATTTTGCCTTCCCTCTGCCATTTTGTTTATTTTTTGGCAAGGATTCCGAAAGAGTTGACGCTCCTTTTCGGGGTGCCAGACACTGACTTTCTGTGATCTCAGTAACTTTCTTCTGGCTTTTTCCAATTACGAGGAACACAAATTGTTTTGACAACGCAAGTTTTCGCTTCCACTTGAGGAGTGAGGTAAAGGAAGAATGCCGTTGACACGAAATGTTATCTTTTAATGAAAACCTTTTAGGACATCCGTTTTATGACAATTATAGGACGACCTCTCAGAGTTATGTGTGTGATGGACATTAACTCAATTCAAATAATTTATAATGCCAGCGTTATAACATTTGCGTTTGCAAACCTTTTTTTTTGTTTTTCATTCGTCTATTCGGCGTCGCAAAATTGCGTAAGAAGAGCGGAATTGAATTTAAATTCCATCCAATTATCAAGGAATGACATCAGACAAGAATATCTTATTAGTGTTGGAAAATAAAGTGAAAATTTTCCGATTTAATCCAATTCACCGAAAATACGTTCAATTTCTTTGTGACGTTGACGTGTAATGTAGCGCTCGCTCCAAGCTCTACCCAGCAAAAGTTGGCAGATTGTCTCCAAACAGCTTGATTGCTATGTATTACATCAAGGAGAAACAATTTCAAGGAAAAAGAAAAAAAAAGTGCGTATGTTGGATAAAATCAATTACTAGAACTTCCTGATCTTGGATCCAGGAATGGACGAATACTAATCAGTGCTGCAAGACACCAGGAAAGAGCATTTATTTAATCAGAAGATGTGCGTGTGTATGTATGCATGTGTTTGTGGGTGTGGATATATATATATATATATATATATTTTTTTTTTCATATATATATATATATATGTGTGTGTGTGTGTGTGTGTGTGCGTGCGCACATGCATATGTGCATACATGTGCATATATATACACACACACATATACATATATCTGCGCTGTTTATCCGTGCTGTTCATTTAGCTGCGGTATGAGCATATTTCCTCATACGTGTCACACTTCGATCACCTCATTTTTTCGGTCCAAGATACCTTTGCCTCCCTTACTTTTCTTTAGTCCCCTTTCCCCTCTGTCACAGTCGTCAACATTCAATGGTCAATGAATGTGCTCCGCATTCACCTTTCCTGCCTCCTTTGGATTCATCCCAAAAACCCTCTCTCCTCCCACATCATGCCCAATACTTCTTTCTTAGTTTTCTTTTCCGTTTGTTTTACCCTTTCCATTCTTTTCCACACCCACATTTCAAAAGCCTCCAATCTACTCTTAACCTCTAAACTCATAGACCAAGTTTCTACGCTGCGCATACCTACGCTCCATATCACGATTTTAACTAAAGTCTTCTTCATTTCCTTACTCCTCCCTCCGCAACTCCCTATTCTTTGTGAAAGCATGTTTATTATATGGAAGTTTACTTGCCACACCCATTTGAGCAGAAATTTTGGATCAAAATCAAAATATTCCCCACTCATTTAGGAAAATGGTCGTCAATCGCCTCGCACCTTCGAGGAATATACGAGGTGTCTTCAAGAAGTATCGCGAATTTTGAAGTTTCGCGGGTTACGTTTATTTGATTTTCGATTTTTTGTGGCGTTATGTTGGTACTTATGTCTCTGACTTATGCCGAATGGTTCGGCCATTTTGAATGCTCAGTTAATTGTTGACAGCTGTTTTGCTTGAACGAGTTTTGGCTTGTCTTCCAGTTTTGCCTGTTCCAAAAAATGGACCAAAGAATCTGTATCAATTTTGTGTGAAAAACGAAATTAAGTGCGCGGACGCATTCCGAACGTTGACTGTGGCATATGGAGAAGCTACTTTGGACCGAAGCAACATTTATTGGTGGTACAGAATGTTCTCATAGGGCCGAGAAAATGTGAACGACGAAGAGCGTGTCAGACGCCCGAGCACGTCAACAACAGACGAAAACATTGATGAAGTGAAGAAAATAGAATTGCCCAACCGTCGAATCACCGTTAGAGAAGGTACTGAGGACCTAAAAATACCGATTGGCTCGTGCCATTCGATTTTTACCAATGATTTGGGCATTACACGGGTCGCCGAGAAATTCGTACCAAAATTACTCTATTTCGACCAAGAACAGCTACGCATTAACACTGCTAATCAGTTGTTGGACTCAGTCCGCGAAGACCCAAAATTGCTCCAGAAGGTCATAACTGGTGACGAATCATGAGCTTATGGTTACGACGTGGAAATTCCCGAACTCCCAATCATCCCAATGGAAGCTGCAGCACCGAAAAAAGCCTAGTTCGGTCTAAGCCAAGCCAGCCAAGACCGAAAAAAGCTCGCCAAGTTCGGTCGAATGTGAAAGTTTTCCTTACAGTTTTCTTCGATTGCAGGGGCGTGGTGGTGCATCATGAATTCTCGCCACAGGGCAGAACGGTAAATAAGGAATATTACCTGCAAACTATGCGCAATTTGCGCGAAGCAATCCGCCACAAACGCCCGGATTTGTGGAAGAACAAAAATTGGCTTTTGCACCATGACAAAGACCCTGCTCACACATCGTTACTTGTGCGCGAATTTTTGCCAAAAACAACACACCAATGATGCCGCAGCCACCGTATTCCCCAGATCTGGCCCCCAGTGACCTTTTCTTGTCCCGAAACTGAAGAGGCCCATGAAAGGACGACGCTACGCTATGATTGACGAGATAAAGACTGCATCGAAGGCGGAGCTGAACAAGATTCCAAAAAAAGATTTTTTTAAGTGCTTCGAAGATTGGAAAAAACGTTGGCACAAGTGTATAACATCGAATGGGGATTATTTTGAAGGGGACAAAATAGATATTCATGAATAAAAAAATAATTTTTGAAAAAACACCAAAGTCGCGATACTTTCGAATAGACCTCGTACTGTAATGTATTAATTCATTCCTGACCGTATTTCCGTTAACTTTCCGATATGAACCATTTTTATTGGAAATGATTTATAGGTCGACTTCTCGCGAAAACGGAACCACGCACATGTATTTGGATTCACTTGTAAATATGTACACACATAGGAAAAATAAGTAATGTCTCGTCGTAAGGAATTATGTATCAACAGTTTGAGGGAAGAGAACGAATGATTTATCTACGGACGATCATTTTTTTTGGAAAAGGATCTTCGCCACTTCAATGCATTTCGCAGTTTTAACTCGATGGTTGAACTCAGTCGGATCGCAAGCAATGGCTTCTTAGACACGATTGGATGCGTAACCTCGTGCGTGAAGCCATTGCTTCCATCATTATTCGAGCGATACCAGCATTAGTACCAGCGTAGGGGGCCCTTCAAAACTCTCTCTTGGTGAAGCTTGCGAAGAGCAGCAGGATAGTTGCGGTGAGATTTTCCCCTCAACCAAAAACATAGGCCAAATTTAGTGTCCCTCAACTGGAGTTTGACACCGTGCTGCCGGTTTCACTCCCCCACCCCCTTCCCTCCCGCCCCGATTTTTGGTGCACGGAGACGGGAGGATCGGGGCATGTCATTGGTGGGCTCGGGTGTGCAATTGAATGATTGATGCTGCGGAGGCGGGGCGCCTCTGTCACCTGTAGCCGAGGGAAGAACCAACACGTTTCCCATGTGGGCCGGGGGCAGGGGCGGCGAAGGGAAGTGGGATGGGTAGTAAGCCCTTCTGGGAAGGTGATGAAGTGACGGCCAGCTAATGACCTGGTTGTCCACGGCCCTAGGGCGTCCGCCGAGGGGTGGGGAACTTCGGAGTTATAATTTCTTCTCTTCCAAACGGATAGAAGAAATGCTCGAAACTCCGAAATGGCCAAGTCAAGACGTTTGGTTTCATGGTTTTCCATTTTTTTGCGCTCCGTGGCCGTTATTCATGCACATATTTTTTCTGTCGAAAAAATATTTGAGCAACATTCTCATTCCATTATGAAATACAAGACAAGACGAGGAAAGAAGCCACGCCTCTGGAAATACATGCGATTTAATTTCTATTTGGAAATTGTAGAAAAGGCGCTCAGTCTTGTAAAAATTCTCTGCAGCATTTATGGTGCATAAAATAGGGCTTCATGTTCTAATTGATTGGGATCCATTTGAGAGAGAGAAAATGAGTGTTATGTAATTGCATGGAATGAGAAAAGCCGTCTCGAATTCTTTGGAATAATGACTTGACCTTAGGTGCACGTTTCTGGAGGCGACCGTAAAGCATCTGATTCATACGATTCATTAATAAAACTGAAATATGAGTTGCTAAACATGGATGTACACCTCACTTAGTGGTAAAGTGCTTTTTATCAACCCCAGTTAGGTTTTTCAATGGATTTCTTGCTTAATGCATCTAGAGATAATTAATATTACGAGTAATAACTATCCAGACTTTATTATTCGAGCAGCTAATTATTGTTGTGATGACCAGTAAACGATGGTGTCCATCCACTCTTCAATGTTACTATTGGAAATAGATGTTAGGTGAGAGGAGAAATTTTTGGCCAGGTTTGGGTCAAGGGGAAAGTTAATAAGTTAATGATGATAATTTTTCAAATTTTCGATTTTTATTGTAGAAATTATCTAATGTGGGTTATTATTGCGAAGTAAACTGTGAATTATGGGATCTGTAAGCCTAATTATAACGTAAAATATAATAAACATGAATACCTATTCAATACCCATAAAATTGAAACATTTTGGCTAAATTACCCGTATTTTATGGACATAATATAATTGACAAGCATGGCTTCCGTTGCGAAGAGGTATGCTAAAAAAATGGTCCTACGAAGAGTTTACTTAGTGGATATATTAGATACATAGCTCACGCCATATTACAGGATGTTTGGTAGCTAATATGTGTGAGCTTATTTGGTTTTGAAAATATTAACTAGAGCGACAAAAATATCCGAGTAGCCTGCACTCCAAGGCGAAGTGCAGAATATTTGCGAAGGCCTTATGAAGCTGCAAATGAAATAATATTTACGGGCAAGAAAACCTGGTATCTACTTATTATTTTGAAACCTTTCTTTCTCCTCTCCACTAATTAATTTCATTGGAAATACTTAACCCCGCAAAAATATTCCATTGGTGTTTTTAAAATGAATAACCTGACTGCGTATGGGTAAATCATTATTAGTCTCGTTATGTTTTCTTGTGGCAAGAAAAATTTTATTCCCCATCCCCTTGCGAGTCCATCAAGGAGTGGCCTAAGACGATTTTACATTCTTATTCATCGAAAATTTGCTTAGTAACCACCGCGCAATAACTTAGAATCAATCGCATCGGCGTTAAAGTAAAGCGACGGAACTTTTGAGTATGGACTGCGGTGCGAGTCCCCAATGACTAGGGCCCTCTCCAGCAGGGAGAGGCCGCTTGAGGCGTGCGCTAAGTTTTTACCCCTCGCATAACGAGTCACACCTTTAACGGCCTGAGCGGCCGTAATCTACTTCGCTCTTCGCCCAGTGTAATCAAAACCTCGGCGGCGAAAGAAGTAATCACTACAGTCTTCCATCCCTCCCTTGTATTTCCACCTTAGCGCCAGCGAATGTGCTTGTAAACGCCCAGCGTCAAGTAAAATGAGAAATGTTTCTAGAACATGAAACATGTAATTTTCAAGTTATTAGCACGTTGAAAATAATCATGGAAATGAATTACGAAAGCATACCACAAATTCTCGTAGCGAAGCTCAAGAGCTTCAAAGCGACAGATTCACGTGGTCATCACGCCTCGTTGGGAGGAATGCCAATCGTTAGGGTCGGTGAGGGAAATTACACTGATTCTATATTTCATGGAGTATTAATCACGGCTCATCATGGGAGTTCAGTGTGCTGCAGACATTGGATGTGATGAAACATAATTCGATGAATCGATGTAAAAAAACCTGTTGAATGGGAATGAAAACCATTATACTTATCCGAAGGTTTTAATATCCTCCTACCGTAGTTTGAACATTCTCAACGTTGTCTAGGCCCTTTTAAGAATACCTTGAGTATCACGTTTAAACGTTGAAACAGCGGTCAATCAGATTTCGAAAAACTGTGCGCGAAAATAATTGATTTTCATTCCCGTATCATGCCACCACAGAGCAAGGCCAGAAATTGGAATGGGAAGTGTGGAATGGTTCCAGGCACATATACATTCGCCTTGTCTTTTAAATACGTATACTTTTGTATTTATCGTTTGAAATTAAAATTCTGCGTCCATTGTGGGATTTGAAGCGCTGAAGACTCATGCGAACTATAACAGGGATTTAGAATGTACAGTTGGATACACGAGAATTCTTAGAGCATAGAATTATTTGAGATAAGTAAGGAATCAGATTGGAGTGAAATATTGGTGAGTAATGGGTTTTGAATCGGGGTTTGTTGGATTACGTTACCTCTAATTTCATTTAGTAAGTACCCAAGTATTCGTCGAAGTCACAGGATCGGTAGTGACGAGGCACGATCGTAGTCCTACTCTTTGAGGACCCGCACAAATAAGAGTGAAGTACTGCATGAAATAGCATCCGCCCCATGTGGTATTCACTATAAGGAATGAGTTGCAGGAGTAACTCATAAAATTAATGTAAAAAGGGCTCCCGTAGAAGGAAACGCCGCTGATGATGAAATCCAACCATCGGTTGAATTAAACCGTAGGGAAAACAATTTTTCTGTTCCCTCCACTTCCTCTTTGTTCGACGGAAAAGCAGAGTTCATTAGCATTTCGCCTGCATTCGATCGAAATGTAAAAATGTACATCCATTGGATAAGGCGATCCCGCGGATTTGAACTTAAGCCTGTAGCCTTATGGAGCTTTGATCTTTTTTTTCATTTCCCGTGGAAATATTTTTGCCTCAAAATTTGGCACGGAAATGGATAGAAATGAATTTCCCACGGCAGAAAGAAGTTATTTTTCACGCGGCCCGCACCTTTCTCCCAAGCCCCGACCGTTCAACGAAGGATTCCGGCCTGAATAAAATACGACGGACCATCGGAGGAATTGGGTTCGCTCTCTCTCTCTCTCTCACTCGGCGAGCGGAATTCCGAATTTCACGAGAATCGCCCTGGGGGTTCCGCCTTTGGACGCATTTTACAGCATCGCCTTCAGCGATGGCAAAGGGGGAGGGGCACGGATTAGACTCCGATGGTAGGGGTGAGCGTAGGAGAAGAGGAGAGGAAGAGGAGGTGGGGGAAGGAGTCCCTCACGCCTTCCTCTTCCGCTTTTTCGCCAACGCACCTCATCTCCTCTTTCCGCCGCCCACTGACGGAGTACATCTCCATCACTCCCATTGCTCGGCGTCCGTTTTGTCTCCTGCTCGCAGACTCCCTCCTTTCCTTCTCGATCCCTGCCCATCCATCCCTCCCCCCTCCCTCGGGTCCTTTCTCCACTTCGCTTCTAATGGGGGACTGTGCAGTCGGCGATGGGCAAAGGGGGAATTTCTAGTTGGATCTCGGGAAAAACGAGAAAGTTTCCGGGGAAACGAGGGGGTGGAGACAAATTGAAGGCAAAAGGCTCACGCCCGATGAGATGAAGAATTATGTGGGCATCCCCATTACGCCCATGTGTCCGAGGAAACAATGAAGAAATCCGATTTTACCGAGTGGCCTTCGAGAATGTTTCTCTCCGAAATGATTCTTTGCCTAAAATGATAACTAATTAACTGGGGTATATTTTGTGGGCAAGTTGACCAGCTGAAATGTTTTACTCTGTGGGAAAATTATACTTATTCAATTAATGCTCATGTTAACGAGCCGGCGGGATGCCTTTAAGGATATTTTATTGGCCTACTGGATTGAAGTTTTGTATCCCACCTCTTCCATAAAACACCGGTCGTTTCTGTATAAAATTTTCTGTTGAAATTGTAAATGTAATTTTTATTTCAGATGGAATGAGAGTTCCATCGTTCTTTCAATGCCTTAAGCGGTCAGTCTAATGATAATTAGGAATGTGCAGTAATCGCAACATTCGATAAATTCTGTTAACTTTTCTGTATCTACCTTTCCCTGTTCGGGCCGTGGTTAACATAAATAAAATAATGTATATAACCTGATTCTGATGGAAATATAAATATTCATTGCCTCCGCAGAATTTGTTGCAACTCCAAAATAGGGCCCAATAACGATCATCGTCCGTTATTGCTCTTTGATGCTAATTATTTAAGGGGATTGAGAATGCGGCTGTGAGAAATTTCAATAGCAAAAGTTTTGAAAATTATTTAAAATAATAATTTGTATGATCGCTAGTGATAGTATTATTGATTATCTTCTTAAAATAGTGATTTTAATGTCAAGGAGTTACGGTAAATCTGATAATTTTTAAAAAGTTCCAACCTCGATGATGTACTATTTATTTTTTACCTTCCCCCTGCCGTGAATGGAATATTTTTGGAGTGAATCTCATTTGCTTCCCATCACAGCCAGCGTGTCCAAAAATACAGCACCGTCCGTTAAAATTCCGGCCGCGGTGTCAAGTGAGGGAGCAGGTGGCCAACTGAAGACATCTCCCCTCTCTCGATTACTCGCTCTCTGATTCTCAATCGGAGTGTGAATGAAAAATGTAGCACGGAAAAATCTCCGCCCTACAGTAACTGGTGTTCAGTGTGTCCCCCCCCTTTTTCTTACATAAAAGCGGGAGAAGGAAGTTTATGCCCCCTCTCTCTCCCTTGAACTGTCCTGATGCACTTCAAGGCCTCGGTCCTAAGACAGTGAATCGCGAGTGATAGGAACCATGACTCGTGACTGAAGGTAGTGTCGGAATTTTCAAAATAGCCTAGTAGCCTTTACCTTTTTTGAAATAGGAACTAACACTGATCTCACAAAGTCTTCCGGCCAGATTCCTTCCTCATAGATGCTACGAATCAGTCCATATAACCTCTTCCTCCCACGTTTTCCTGAACCTTTTCGTAGTTCCGCAGGTTGTTGTCTACCCCCACGGCCTTATTTGATTTTATCTCCCGTAAAGCCCTCTCTATCTCATCGTCGAGTATGCCTGGACCTAAGCTAAGAGAACGAAGAGGGACCTGATGTAAACTAGGCTACTAGATTATGTTTTGTTAGGAGACACAAAATATTTATTTGGTAGTTGTGTCCATCCAAAAACCTACCTTAACCGGTAGATTACCTAATAATAGTAATATATAAATATGTATACATATATAAGGGACTCCTCCTGTCCCCAGATAAGGTGGTTTGGCCACCGAAAATTCGGAATACGTGTGAGTTTCATTTGTATGTCTCCCTCTGCTTTTTTCTTCGGTAGCGCTATCTCGCTTCTTCGTTAAAAATAAATAAATAAATAAATATATGTATACACACACACATACATGAACTTTTCCATGTATGTGAGAAGAGGTAGAAAGCATCTCAGATAATATGATAAAAGCGATAGAAGTGTTTTGGCCTAAGTTCTTTACCGTACAGTTCCTATATAAATATATATTATATATATATACATATATATATGTATATATATATATATATATATATATATATATATATCGATTGTACGGAAACACTCACACGAGCAGTATAATATTTGGACGGCACAATACTGTGCTCCGAGGCCTTCTTCAAGTAAGAGTCTTACTTGAAGAAGGCCTCGGAGGAGGCCGAAAGCCTCACAAATTTACCATGTGAGTGTCCTTTTCAGTGTTACTATTTTATTTGTATTCTATTGTGCTGTACATATATATAATATATATATATATATATATATATATATATATATATATATATATAATGTATATATATGTATGTATATATATATATTTTTATATATATATATATATATATATATATATATATATATGTGTGTGTGTGTGTGTGTGTGTATGTGTGTGTGTATGTGTGTGTGTGTGTTTATATATACTATATACACATATACACACACATCCATATATTCACTCACTCGCACCCTATAATTACATTGGGTGCCAGTGAGTGCATGCTTGCGTGGCAGTATTTGATTAACTATCATTTGCGAACAAATTTAATTAAAAAGGGATATACCGAACAAAATGTTAATTCCTCTGAATTTATTAATTTATTTTTCCATGGGCAAAATATGATCGTAGAAGTCAAATCGGGAAAATACCATTAATGATTATGTGGGTAGACAAATCCTAAAGTCAAATATAAAGTTACACATGGTGGTCATTATTCATGAAATGTTTTCATTACATCAGTTTTCACATTTTATGTATAAAAAACAATTTTTGTTTAAACATTTGTTAAATATCGATTTTCAAAACCCACTATGCTTCTATTATTTTGGGGATCATTTGAATAACCAATAAGAAAATTTGGAGGGGAACGTTACTGTGATTGGTGGGAATACATTTTTGTGGAATATTCCAGGACTTACATTTGTTAGTTTCGTGTTAATCTTTTATGAATTAAATATTTCTTAGTTCCAGCGACAGCACAATAGCAACGTCAAATGTACTTTCATGTTTTGGGCAAAATTATAATGTTACCAACTAGGGTAAACTTTCCCCGAAGCAGCTTTATATTCTCACATTTTAATGAATAATCCGATTTAATCCTCTCCCTTTAAATCTTCCTGTAAGTGACAATATGTGTGGAAATGTATTTAAAAAGTATTCTAATTGGTAATGTTTGATTAAGAAATCGGTGAATGTAACTCTGTCACAAACTGTGACGCTCGTTGATCCACATGATACCTCATATTTTGTAATCCTTTCGCTTTAACAGATCCATGTTCTGATAAGGATAAATGATAATATCCTTTGAAAACATAATAAGCGGGTTTTTAAAACAGATATTCTCAAATCTAGAAATGAAGTGAAAACCGCTATACTGCGCCATTAAGGCTACTTGGTGTGATGACTACATTGTTTGGTATTGTTGGAAATTATGGCGGAGTATTTATTTTTCATGTGTTAAAAATAATGTATGCGTAGTTATAGGTGAATTCGTGTTGTCATTAACACTGCTGTAATCATAACCAAGGTCTCCCTGTCCGCAATGATAAACATTAATCCCTTCACCTTTCCTGATACACCATATACCAATATAGCTTCCTGAATTGTAATGATAGGATTGGTCATATGAATTACAATGACAGAGTTAAGGTAAGGTTCAATTTGCGTTGTATATTATTAGAATCGTGGAACAAGTAGGGAGGGGACTGGCGTTGAGGGTGGGGGGGATGATGTTTAGGGATTAAAGGGATCCGTGCAGGGGCAAGGGGGAAAGGAAGCAAAACGGGGGATCGGGGGTTGCGGTCGACTCAATAAGGGGAAGGGTAGATGTGCAGGACGAGCCCTTCGGGGAAAATGATACCTCGACGGCGGAGTATGTGGCAGGTAACTTGGAAGGGTGCCTCGGTCTATTACCCCCACATCTCCCCTCACGCACGTAACTAAATGCGGCGCTCATCCCTCTCCACGTATCCTTTTCCGCGATTCTCGAGCTTCAGCTGTTTTTTAAACGTTAATCCCAAACCCCCTAAGCCCTTTATTTTGGTCTCATTCGTGGCGTGTCACGGGTGACCTCGTTTCATTCCAGGGCAGTGAAGGGAACTTACGAGTTGTATTATGGCAAACCGAGACTTCGGTCTGCACACCGCTTTGTCTTCGTACCATTGCTCATTTTTTTGGCGTGGCATGTCACGAGTAGCGAAAATATTGCTGTCAAAGCGGGTGACTATTTTCAACGGACAAATTGTTTTTGGAACTTCAGCGGAAACTGCCGGCGCGCGTGGAAAAAAAATGTCTGCGGTAAATTAAAATTTTTCTGTCAAATTATCGTATCTTTTGTCTTCTCATTGTAAGATTGTAAGAAGATAATGCATAAAATGCTTAATAAAAGTTATGTTGAAATCAGGACACTCTTTGAAAGCTGTTGATATATTATTGGATCGCTTCAAGTTTTCCTTCACACAAGCTCAATTATTTGCATGACAAAGTCGTATTCTTTCACTATGCTTGTGATGAAAACAGAAATATTTACCTGTCTTAATTCCTTTATGCCAATTTCAAACGAAAGACTACGCGTGGTTGTGTCCAAGTAAGTCGCCCACGATAGTAGGATAACTCAAAGAAAAACAACTATCGTGCGTTCGAATCTTGCACTGGTCATGGATGTTAGTTAATCAAAGGTTGATAATCTCTGTACTTTTTTAAATAGAGGTGGAATTGTTTCATAGAAGTTTATCCCGCTAATTTTTCCTTTCTTTATACTTTTTAATCATTCAATTGCCAATTTTCGATTTTTATAATTTTCATACCACGATAAATAATATTTGGGCGAATAGTACACTATGTGGGCAATCAAAATGTACGTCCAACACTCTGTTACGCCGCAAGGATATATTTTTCTCATCGCTGGAAAATTGGACAAAAATCATTTTTCACTCCATTCAGATATCCGAAGGCAAACATTGCGATTTGATTGGAAATTGTTTTCCGCCCAATCTCCATTTGGACGAAAATCCTTTCATGCCAAAATTCGACCTAGGGAAGGAGGGAACATTATTTAAACAGCTGACGAATTTATTTCGAATTTAGAGCAGAAAATATTTCATATAAAATGTTTACCTACGTATTTGCTTCAAAAAAAATATGAGCTTTTAAATTTCGCGATCACTTCGTCTTGTTCATACTATAGATAAATAAAAGGGATTTCACGTGTTTGCTTGTGGGCAATGTGTATAGGAATATTTAAATTCAATCGAAAGAACAGGGATAATTTTCAGCCTCCGTTGTTGTGAATAAAAACAAAATTTTTATAGATTAAAAATTGGATTTCTTGCTAAGGGTAGTTGGATGTGTCGTAGTAAATTTTACTTGGAATGGGCCTCAATACATTACTTAGATTTCTTTCATGTATACTAGCGGATCGTTCGAATCAATACTCTATGCTTTTCCTGATAAACCTATTTCAGGTTCAAATGAGGCATTGTGTGTGTGTGTGATTTCTTTGAATAAAGTTTGTGACACTAAAGGTAGAGAGACGGCTGAACTGCTGTGTTAAATTACGAGACATGATCATAAGTATTCGTCGTTTGCATTATACAGCCTAGTATGAGCCATGATAATGCTTCATTTAGTTTTTTTTCGTTGTAGTAACGATAATTGGGTTAAAAATACATGGGGGTGATCGAGATACATTTACACCGTGATAAATATCGAGTTACTAGAAATATATTCGTTTAACACATATCCTTCATGTGTCGCCAATAGTTATTGTATATTATATTTACAAGATGGACTACCAATGAAGCATAGGTCCCTTTAAATTCTCCTTGTCCCTATGAACCAAGTAATTACTTGCCATATTGTCCATATCTATAGAAACAAGAAGAAATACGAGGGTAGAATAGGTAGGCAATTAGGAGAATATGGATTAGAGGGGGTCAAACCAATCCTTAAGTGGATGGTTGAATGCCATGAAGCCTATACGATTTGGAGTAATGACTAAATAATCGATGTATTATTACGAGATGAAACATTGGATTTTGACCATCAAATTAAGAAGCAGTTACCGATATCCAGCTGGATAGTATTGATTTAGATTATAGAGGAGAGTGAAATTACATGCTTACTCTACGTGCAGTATGGCTCTTCATATGCCTTTCTTTGCCACATGGATATTGAAGTTTTGAAGTAATTATGTTGGCATTGTAAATGTAAATCCTCGTGTTTCTAATAAATTTCAAAAGATTAATGTTCAAGAAGCAGGCAGGAAGAGCATCATTTCTAGTGCAGGAAATCAATTATGTAGAAAGGGTTGGGAGGTTAGTCTCTGTAATGAATGGTGAAATCTCCATTCAGATATCCAGACTGGCCTTCGGGATAATTTTCACGACATTCCCTGCTGTGGACGTCACTCTTTCGCGCCGCTCAACTTATTTGCGACCGGGCTGTGGATAAGAGCTCAAAGGCATTTGGATTTTTTTAAAGGACACACGTAAAGGCGTCGAGAGTCATAATTTACGAACGCTTCCGTAGGTTTTGGATCGACCGTTTGGTGGCGGAGACTCGTCACAAATAACGCCTCATTATGGGCTGCGGTGACGTGAGAGATTTCTCGAGTCGACCGGTCTTTGCTCTCCAGCTTCTTCGTCCCCTTCTCCGACTCCGCCATGGCTCCGTGGCATTGCCCTCCCTCGCAGAAGAAAATACTTCGTTTCATTCTGAATTATTTCCTTGCAAGGGGTCGCACAAAGGACAGGTGGACGGAAAACGCTACGTCGAGGAATTTTCTCTCTCCTATAGGCACTACGTTCAAAAATAGGCATTCGGCACATTTCGCGTCGGTAAAATAAGATATGCCAGCTCGATGAAGTTGTTTGGTTAGGCGATGGAATAAACTTTATGTTAAGATCTTTTACGTGAGATTGCATTCCTCCGAGTGAAAACCTGTCATAAGAAGGGGCAGTGGCATAACTGGTCCGAGGGGGTAGGTGTGACACCACGGTATTTGTCGGGCACCGAGACATAAGACCTATTGAGGCTACGCCAGCAGTAGCGCAATGGAATTCATCTACATCTACATAATACCCCGCAAGCCACCGCAAGGGCGTGTGGCGGGGGGAAATAGGTAAAAACTATTCAATTTGTACATACTAAAGAAATGACCGAGCGTAGGTTCATTATAAAACAGTTGTTTTCAAAAGTTTTAAAGCTCTTTTTGTAATTTGATTCTATTTGGTTACATGATAACTGCATGAGGAAATAAAGAAGATAGTTAACTTATGGATTGTTTTGAAAAATACGATAGTAATGGTATTATTTGTAAAACATTGTAATAAAGCTGAATCGCGAAATTCATTTTCTAAGGAGCTTCGTCCTGACTCCAATCGATTCTCATATTCGACCGCTAGCCATCTGAATTCTCTCCGAGTTCTCTTACAGAACTGAAATCACGCTTTCGGTCTTTAGTGTGTGAATTTTATATCTGTCACTGTAGCGCAATGTAACCTAATTTATGGCATTTATCAGTTCTGTCAAGTATCCAGGCATAAAAAGAAGACAAAAAAATAACCAGGTAATGCAGATAATATTTGGTGCTGTTGGCCGAGTGAAGGCGCGTGAAAAGTTCCTCAAAGTCATAGTTGCACTTCTTTTAGCATGAAAAAGTAAGAGATTTGGAAAAATGTCTGAGAATCTGAATAGGTTAATAATCCATTTCTTCCGGATAGAAAACGATCAGGGCTAAGTAAAAACTACTTCGGGAAGAAGAACTCATACTTTGAGAAATATGAATTACAAGCTTCAGGGATGACCTTTTTTTGACAATACATTTTTTCTCGTATGTCATTTACAGTGATGAGGCCAGTGCATCATTTTCATCTAGCTCAACTAATACCATTTTATTTAGTTTGATAACGGATTAACTGCCCTGCTACGAGGTCGTTCCTGTAAGAGTGCTTTACTCATTGTAAGGAAAGCAGACTTGATAGAGCACGTACATGTCATGTTGGCATACGAGGTCACAAGAATAGACGCGAGAGGTGTTGATTCATTTATAAATTGGCATCATGAAGTAACGCATCCTTAAAAGTACGAGTCCTTTCACTAATGTCAAAAAATTCGATTAATAGAAATCTTTAAGCAAACTTTATGGGAAACTTGATTTGTATTTCGTATATTTTAATCGATTTAATTTTTATTTGCGAATATAGTTGCATATACACATATTATTGTTCACTGTATCGTTGTAAAATCGATTAATAATGATATCACCCGCAATGTAGCATAAGTAAGTGCATGGCACTTTGAAAAATATTTTCTTCGAATTTGTTCTAGGAGTAGAATATGCTTACGTACCAGGTTAGCAAATTGAAATTGATGCTCGGACTCTTTCCAGGGAACCGCAATTTTCTTGCCTTTAGTGCCGTTAAATATTTCGGTGTTTTTTATGAGGAAATATCTGTATTTTTAAGCAACAATAAGATAATTAGGTTCACTTGGAGAATAGAGAGTTAATTTTTCCACATATTTCCAAGTCAAAGATGTACATATTTCCAAGTCAAGGTACGTCTCCGATGGTTTCTAGTGTTCTTTTTAGTGTCTAAAAACACTCTTCGAAATGACAAAAAATCACTCTTGTCGCTTCACATTTTCCCATCTGTCACCTTCGTCTTCTATTCTCGAAATTCCGGGTCCTTCGTGTAATCCGAAATACATGCGTATTCTCTTATCTCTCCCGAGGGAATCTCCCATCCATCACTTATTTCTAACACTGCCTGCACGCATTGATGTCTTCCCTACGTAACTCTTCTGCTTCCAAGTGTTTCACCCGTAAAACTCGCTCCCTCCATCGCCTAATCCGATACCTATTCATTTGTTTTCATCCCTGTCGAACTCACTTTCTCCGGCCTCCGAAAAACCCACAACTCGAAGCCCTATAGTCCGTATACATCCACCGCCTCGCCGTCGGAAACGAAATCAAAATCCCCTCACTCTCGAAGCCCCCCTAATGCTCGCTTACTTTGCAGCGTGCCGGCCCATCGCGCTCCCATCAACGGGTGTCGGCGGGGGTGGATATCGTGCGGCCCCCACCCTCAACCCTCCCCCCCCCGTTTCCCTCCCCCGTAACATGTACGCAACAGCGGTTGTTAGTTCGGCGAGGGGGGAAGGAGGCGCGGACTGGAGCATTTGCGTGCGAACGCAGCCTCCGTAAGCGATCTCCAGATCCGTAACTCACCGCCCGCGCCGCGCTCTTGAGCAAACGGAGGGGAGCGCTTCCCGCTCGGCAAAAAAAAAATACGGCGGTCCGCTGGATCTTTCGCTGCTTTGGCAGGATTGGGGATGCGGGGGGAGGGGAAAGAAAGAAAAGAGGGCGGCAGGAGGATGAGGGAGGGAGCGAAGAGGGAAAACCGCAAATGAGTACTCGAAACGTTACGAACCTCGTTCCCTTCTCGGTAGCAATAAAAGGGGACAGGGCAGTTGGACAAAAGGAAGGAGAAGAAAAAGGGAAGCGCAGGAGGAGGGGGAGGAAATAGACCCGGAGCGCCAAGCGTCGCCCGAAAACATCCTCCCGCCCCCTCCCCCATTTTATTGCGGCCGAGCGAGAGGGTGGAGAAGGGGAGAGGACACCCGCCCCCTGCCTCCCCGAACACCTCCTCCCGCCATGGAGAGCTTTGTTCTTCTCTTCCTCGCGAAAAAATATAGGGGCGATCGTTCGGGAGCGGAGGAAAGGGAAGGATTAAAAAAAAGGGCGAAGGAGGAAAAGAGGGAAAAAAGTGGGCGTAGGAAAGAGTTCGGAAGTGAGTGTAGACGTGGGTGTGGGCGGGAGGGTACATGTGGGGAGTGGGTAGGCATCGGAGACAAACCGCAAAGGAGTACATACATGTATATATACCATATATACCTGTATATATAAGGAGCGCGTAAATGGGTAGCATATACCTATATGCACGCGGGAGGAGGTGGGGAAAGAGGATGACGCGGGCTCCTTCGACTCTAACTAAAAGGAGAAAAGGGAAAAAGAAGCGAGGAGTATTCCTTTTTTTCCCTGAATCTTTGAACGTGACATGAAGTGGGAGGGGAGCATGGGGGGCAGGGCGAGCCGATGTGAAGTAGAATTTCGGCCAAGCAGACTTCCGTTTCGAATCGAGGAATCATTTCTTTCTACCTTTTCAAATTTCACTGCGTTGACTTCTGGAATGGGACATATACGTATGTGGTAAACACTTCCTGTGTATGTGTGTATGTTTACCACATACGTATGTGTCCCATTCCAGAAGTCAACGCATATATATGGTTGTGTGTGTGTGTCTATATATATATATATATATATATATATATATATATATATATATATATATATATATATATATATATATATATATGTATATATATATATATATGTATGTATGTATGTATATATATACATACACACACACACGTGCCATATAACTTTTCTTATACTTCATGAAGTACAAGTATGTACAGGGTCCCACCCAAAAGTGGTAGGACTGATTTTTTTATAAGAATTTTATTGACGATATACTTACATCGACTTAATAATCTTCAAAGTATGCTCCTTGAGCTGCTACACACTTAGTATACAGGGTTCGTCCGGAAAATAAGTGTACTGAGCTCAGGGAAAAAAAATTTATTACAATTTTACATATCTTAAGCTAATATTCCTTAAAATAGGACCCTTGTGAGTCGATACACTTGTTCCAGCGGCGTTCCCATTCCTGGAACGCTCCCGCGAAGGCATCATCGGGAACCTCTCGAAGACTCGTCGTCGACCTCTTCTCTGCCCTCCACGAACATCTTGTGCCACCGAAAGATCATGTTTCTGGACATGGCTGACTCCCCGTAAGCCTGGTTAATCATACCGACAGTTTCGGTAGACGATTTTCCAAGCTTTACCGCAAATTTGATGGAATAACGCTGCTCCAAAAACTTCGGCACCGCGTTCCGTGACGTGGGTCGAAGCGTGGAGGTTCGCGTTAACAGAGCTCCTCACTACACCACAGCTCAGAGCCGACTGCCTTTTTCAGCGTCGCTTGCCAAAATACCCCCCTTCAATCGCAGCCCGTCAGAGCGGTGCTGGGCGCGCCTGGAGCGGCGCGCCCAGCCCAGGAGTCAGTACACTTATTTTCCGGACGAACCCTGTAACGTTGCTCCCATTCCCCGTACGCCCGCTGGAAATTTTCTTTGGGGATGCCGTTGATGACCCTCGTCGAAGCCTCTTGAACGGACTTTATCGAGTCAAAACATCGTCCCTTGAGCTGTCTTTTCATCAGGGGGAAGAAGTCCGGTGGTCCCAGATCGGGAGAATAGGGCGGGTGCGGCATCGTGGCAACGCCGTATTTGGCCAGGAGCTGTCTGACGACGAGCGCGCCATAGCAGAATTTTCGGCACCATCTTGGCGCACACCTTGCGCATGGCCAAATCCTGTGAAATAATGCGTTGGACGTTGGATGCACACAGACCCAACTGGTCTGCAATTTCTTTACTGGTTAAGCGTCCGTCTGTTTTCAGCAGTGTCCTCACTCTGTCCACATTCGTGTGGGTTCTTGCCGTCGACGGCCGTCCGGAGCGATGTTCGTCTTCAACGAGCTCCCTACCCTCTTTAAACAACTTGTGCCACTCAAATACTGTGGAACGGCTTAAGGCAGTGTCCCCATAAGCCTGCTTGATCATATCGAGGGTCTCAGTTGCCGTCTTCCCGAGTTTCGCACAAAACTTCACGGAATAACGTTGCTCTAAATTCAGATTAATTTTATTTTTCGACGCGGACAAAAAGCTTGCTTCACTAAAAACGGTGTCCTCACTCAACGACAGCCCGCAGGCGACTGAGGTTGGTATCGGTCTGTTGCTAAGAGCCCCCTCCACCTTACCCTGCCAGGCAGACCCACCTCCACCGCTCCGTTCGCGCCAGAGAAAATCAGTCCTACCACTTTTGGGTGCCGCCCTGTATATACTCAGCATCTCTTAATACTTAATAATGTACCGAGAGGGTTTTATCCGTTTCAAATTCAGCCCCAGCGTTATCTTTAAAGTAAATAATTCTGTTGATGAAATTTAGAAGCGCGTTCGTGCCTCTAAATTGATGGCAGTCACTCTTAGTGGTAATGCAATAATAATAATAAGTAATGCTTTACTATGGAGAGAATCGTTGGAAGGATCTATACCCCCATCTTGGAGGAAAGATCGGCATTGATTAGAGCCTTTTGATATGTGGGCATTAAGAATTAACAGAATAAATTGTACTGAGAGGAAGACCGACGTTTTAGAATAGAGGAAGTTGCAAGGTAAAATTCAAAGAAGGTAGAAAAAGTGGCTGACGGAAATATCGAGAGCGGCGGAAAAAACAAAGGGAATCTCATTCGATACGCGATGATACTGTTAGGGAATTACTAAAACTAATCTTTTGATGCGCAGATTAAACATTGTGATGATGACGGATATATATAAATCATTAGTAATTTTCTATCATTTGCAGTTAGTTCTAAGGTAGGATGCCGAAAGCTGCAAACCGCCCAAGAAACTTGGAAAATTTTTAATGGCAGGATGGAGATCGACACAGCCGAGTCGATTTTTGAAAGTACGAGCAATCGCTAATCGTCATCATTCCTCTTCTTCACGCGGAGCAATTCGACCCACGAGGGGAGCGGTTATCGCGGTTTTATTCTGCCAAGACAAGGTCTGCGGAGTGGGAGTCGTCGCTAAGGGCTGTAAAAACAGAGCTGCGGGCGAAGTTTCGAGGCCCTCCACCCCTCTCAAGTACAAAAGACATCTCTCTTCCGCCACCCACCTCCCTCTCCCTCCCGGGAGTATTCAGCATCCTACCCCCCCCCTCCGTTCCATCACCACTCATCCCCCCTCCCTTTGCGTCACCCGCCAGTCACACACGTGCACATAGCAAGAATGCAAAGGGAAAATTTTTACGGAGGGGGGGTAGTGGAGGGGGCGGGAGAACGAGTAGGAAATTAAATAGCAATGGGGCGTCGTAAAAGTAAGTTTCCTGGATGAGACGAAGTGGCAGTTCTAATTTCGCGACGTTCGGCCAAACGAGGCGGAAAAGTTTTCGGCGTCGACGCGAGGGGGAGGCGGTTCTCCGACCCATCTCTCCTCTCGCCGTTGCGCCTGTCGCATCTTGGTTGAAATTTTCCCTTCCTCCGCCGGGGGTCACATTTATTGGTGTGAAGGGACCATTTTCTTTATTGTGAAACCCCCCCCTCCCCCGGCCCTCAATGGATATCTTCGCGTCGTAATCGCTTTTATTGAGAATTTTGTCTCGTTCTGATTTCTTTCTGGCGCATTCTCGTGCCTCTGATAGAGCATGGCATCTCGTTTCTAGAAGTACGACGCACTTGGTCTCTTGTTCCGGGTCGCAGAACACTCGTCGTTGAGTATAAGAACTTTGCGTGATAAAGATGAATCCGCAATAGGTTCCCCCATTAATTGTATCCGACTGAAAGTATCACAAAATTTGTTGCGTTTTCCTCGCCAGCATTCGCTGAATCCACGTGAGTCTACAAGAGACGATCACGTAGGACATCCTCCTGGTCCTCCAAATGGAAATGTCTGAGGGCACCAAATGCCTCCACTGGGTCGAGCACTTTGTTTAGGGCATGAACAGAGTGAGAGTTAGTTTAATGATGTTACGGTCGATTTCTTTTGTCCCTCATTACGGCGAATAAAGATTTCGTTTTGGAAGCCAGTGCGTTTTCCTTTCTTTTTACGTTCATTTCTCCTCCTTTTCATCGAGTGCTGCCCCCAAGTCTGCTTGTGTGGATCCGCGCCTTTAAAATTACTCCATAATTCTACTAACAATGACAAAGGAATGATAATGCATGAAAATGGTAGTTATATTGCCGCTTACGGTAGGGAATACCAAAGTTGTCTTGCGACTCCTCCGTGGGAACGCGCAATCTCGCCCATCGGGATTAGGGCGTCAAGATGCAAGTACAAAACTAAATTATTAAATTCCAAGAAACTGCTGGAGATGCCCCGAAAGTGACTTTTAATGGAGTCATCCGCTAAATGTGCATTGCAATGGTACAATTTCAGATTGTGCAGGTTGCGGCAACATAACTTCCTTTTTTCAAACGCAAAACACTTTCAAAAAAGGAATTTATTTTGCTGCACCCAGTATAAGTCATTCACCTTGAACGGTATTCGAACCCGGATCTCTCGATATCCGAGCTTTAGCCAGTTTGGCCACCGAGGCGTCCTCTCACCCTCCGAGATTTTGGGGTCTTTAATTATTATTAAAATTATTAAACTCCAGTTCCGATGAAACTTGACGGGACTGATATCGAGAGTGGTTATATGAATATGTTCAGTACGAAAGTCATAAATTTGATTTGAGCAATTCTTATTTCTCCATTAACACCTGGCACCTACTGTTTACATATTTATGGAAAATGTATTTTATTAGGCAAAGGGACCCTTGATTCAAAAAACCTTTGTTATTTGTCGTTTAGGGAAGCGCTTTTTCTCTAGAGCACCCTATTCTCAGCGCAATGAAGTACCTGAGCTTGCGATCACGAAACTAAGGAGGAACTCGAGATACTGAATCTTTATGAGCATTCACCCCTAATTAGATCGGATCTGCGCGGTGACTCGAGCTAACTTGTCGAATTTTGCTCGGCACGGTGGCTTTGTTCACCGTATTCGGGCTTAAATACGTGACTGAAGGCGCACCCAAAAGGGCCTCGTTGATTAAGGTTTCGCAGGAATCCGATGGTGCTGAAACTCAAGTTTGGCTACGTGTGGAGCATTTAGTAGCTCAGAATTTCTCTCCAAATTTTAAGTAACGTCTTAGGATATGTAATACTTGTGACTGTTTGTTCTGCCTTCTTTCTCTGTCGAAATTTCATTTTTGTGTCCGATGACTCCAGAGCTAATGGGCACAAAAAGCACGCCATTAAAGGCAAAGGCCAAAATGGTAGTGCTAATAGATGAGATATTGGAGAAAAATATTTTACATACATTTTGCATAATTAAAAAAAGAAATACATTTACATGCGCAGAAAATAATTCAATCATGCAATGAATCTGATATCATCTTTGCCATTAATAAGGGCAAGTTGAACGGTCGTTAAATATGTTCGGGGTACAGCGGAAGAACAGTACATTAACTGTCAGAAAATTTTGTTAAAGCAGTCAGGTGCAGTTATTATTTATTATAGAAAAGAAACATGACGTAAAGGGAGATAGCTTAGGTCCAGGCATATTTGATGAAGAGATAGGAAGAGCATTAAGGGAGATGAAATTAAATAAGGCTGTGGCAGTGGGCCACATTCCCTGCGGAACTACTAAAAGGTTCGGGAAAATGTGGGAGGAAGAGTCTATATGGACTTATTCGAAGTATCTATGAGGAAGTAACCTGGCAGAAGGACTTAGTGGGATCAGTCTTAATTCCTATTCCGAAAAAGATAAAAGCTACATCTTATGAAGAATACAGAGCAAAAAGTTTGATAACCATCCGTTTGATTGATGACGCAGCTAAAGTTGTTCTCAGTATCATAAACTAAAGGACAGAGAGTAGTAATGATTACTTAGGGAATAATGAGTTTGAGTTTAGGAAGGGGAGAGGCACGCGTGATCCCATTGCATTAATGAGATCACCAATCTAGAGGAATATATAATACAATCAGGACGTATTTGCCTGTTTCGTTGACTTCGAAAAGGGGTTTGATGGAGTGATTCGGGAACAGTTAATGAGTATATTTCAGAAAATAGGAATAGATTGGAGGGATAGGAGGCTTATCCGCAACCTGTACTAGTCTCAGACTACTCGGGGGTCAGTGGAAGACGGAAAGTGCGGATGGGCAGTGTTAGAAACAGGTTTAAGGCAGGGTTGTCCATTATCACCGGTGCTTTTCAACGCATATGTGGAAGAAATGATTAAAGATGCATGGGAAAAAGTGGATTTAGGAATGAAAGTATGAGGAGAATTGATAAAATCAGTTATGTTTGCTAATGACCAAGCTTTAGTTTGTCAGTCATCCAAGGGGTTGCAAGCATTGCTGAGTGAATTGGAAATTCAGTGTGACAGGTATGGGATGAAAATCAATATTAATAAAACAAAGGTTATGCGATTTTCTAGAAAGAAAAAGGCTAAGCTAAACATTAAAATAGGAAGGCAAACACTAGAGCAGTTAGAACAGTTGACGTATCTCGGTAGTGTTTTGGATCAACACGGTCAAAGTAGTAGGGACGTAAGGAGAAGAATTGCGCCAGGCAAAGAGGCTTTAACAAGGAGGGAGTTGATGACAGGGACGTTGAGTAAAAATTTTAAGATAAGACTCGTAAAAACTTTGATATGGAGTGTAGCCATGTACGGTGCGGAAACGTGGTCATTGAAGCAGGAGGATGGACGTAGACTGGAGGCTTTTGAAATGTGGGTGTGGAGAAGAATGGAGAAGGTGAAATGGACAGAGAAGAAAACAAACGAGGAAGTACTTGGTATGGTGGGCGAAGAGAGGGGTTTGCTGGGAGCAATCCTAAGGAGGCAGGAGAAACGGATGAAGAGTTCATTAATCGGCAGTGGGATGTTGAAGACTATGTTGTAATAGAGGGGAGAATGTTAGGCAGAAGAAGAAAGAGCAGGAATAGGAAAGGGATGTTGGACGGGATGAAGGGAAGAAGGAAGTTAACAGAGATGAAGGAGGGCTTGATGTAGAAGACTAGGTTGCTGGATTGTGTTTTTTTATGAGTCACGAAATATTTATTTGTTAATTAAGTTATTAATTAAGATTAATTAATAATAATATTTGTCCATAATTAAGTTACGCTGAAAAGCGGCTAACCATTGCAATTATTCTTGCAAGCATTTTAAACCAATCATATATAGTCGGGGAAGTTGCATCGTAGTACAATTTATATCAAGTCTGATTTGGAACGCCATACCTGGTGTTGCCGTTTCTATTTTTCTGTTTTTACATTACATTTTCTTACCCCGACAGTCTTTTTGAAGTGGCTGAGGAAGAATCAATAAATATTAGTTTATAATGCTGTTATAATTACTGGTACAATAAGTTAACTTGTAGACTTGGACGCGGTCAGTAGATGTTAGTAAAGGAAACAATTACGAACCCATATGACTAGAGTGTTACTTATCACAAAGAAGGTTGCAGACGACTTTGGTAATTTCGTGATTAAGTGAGCTGGGTCAAGTCCACAGAAGCTGGTGTTTTCAGGAAGGGTGGAGAGAGAGAGAGCAGAAGAGAGGCGTCAAGCGATGCACAGTGTGACGCCCCATCCGCCATGCGGAATGTTGAGGTTGAAGTGCTTTCCACAAGGTCCCCATCCACCTCCTGAGATCAGAAGAGATGCTCCCTCTTGTGTGGGAAACTAATACTATATATGAGCTACCGCTCCGAACCGAGCATAAGTTGGTTTTGGCCTTCTGGGTGGATCTGAAATGACAGGGAATACGATACCAACCTCGACCACTGTGAGGATCAGTAATTTTCAGTGAGTATACATAAAGTGGGGATGTTCACGAGCCCTCAATTCTCAACTTGGTCTCTTTCATTTCAAGTTGAGCTGCCCATCTTCGCTACAGAAGCAAGGGAACGAAGACAGGGCTCGATATAATTTTTCGTTAGGTATCCACTCCAGGGACGATGTCTGGTTTGAATGGTATGGCTGTCACATGAGGAATCGGGTTGCTTCCCAAGGATGGTTTAGGAAAACCTGGAGTGAGAAGAGGATTGGGTGGGAGAATGGATGCTCTGTAGGAGCGGGAAAGGATCGAGGGGTGAAAAAGGGTGTGCAGAAGAGTTACCGAAGGGACAGCTCTGAGGAGGTGTGGGTAAACGACCTTCATCGGACCCCGTCAGCCGCCCGAATGTGCCGAATGTCTCGTTTTATTATTTTTTTTCGTGAGAAAGGAAAACATGAGAAGGCCATTTGTGATGGTCGAAATTGCGGCCGTATTCAAAACATAATAAAATTTTGAAATATGTCCGGGGTACGACCCAAGTCTTGTTTGTCGTTGGGCAGAGATACTTTGGAGAATGTTGTTGTCTACTCGTGAAAGAGGGTAGAAAAGTAGAGATGAACGAGCGGCTAAATGCAAATCAAATGAATTCCAGGCAATAAGTGTTCTCTTGCTCCACGAATAGATATGTGAGAAAAAGCTCTATGTGAAGATAAATGTGGAAAACGTGCCCATAAAACAGTTTTTTAAACATTCAGTCAAGATTTTTTTCTATATTTGCTGAGGGTAGAAAAAGAAACTTTGTACTTCCACATAAATATTTAATACTTCACACGACCATGGTTTCGATATTGCGCATCATCGAAACCATGGTCGTGAGAAGTATTAAATCTGTATGTGGAATTGCATAGTTTCTTTTTCTACCCTCATCATGAAGGAATTCCACAAAGTTAAAGCCTGAAACTGTTATGCTTATATTTGAAATTTGCCGTATGGTCTAAGTGACTTATATTTGAAAAATTTGGTATCTTGAATAATTTAATATTCGCTAATTTCCCCAATGATTTGATCTGATTAATTAACTTCATTCTAACAGTTTACTTCAGTCAACAAGGATTGAATGGATTAGGTATCCAAGAATCCTTGAATCCTCCGAGTTTCCAGATTGATCTCTATTTCCTGGGATCTTTGGGTGTGTTGACGTTTCTCTGCAACATCATGTATTTAAAGTGGTGTGCATTTCGTTCTTTTGAAAAAGGTGCCTCTGCCTTATATTTGCGCAAAAAAGGTCTTTATGCTTCGTGACTAAAACTGGAAGTGACTTATAATCGTAAACACTCTTATAGCCTTGCACTCAAATCAACCCGAATTGACGGAGACTATAAAATGGTTTCCTTGGGTGTGTTTTACTGAATCGAAGAGCTTGTCTTCGTCGAATGCTACGTTTAAGCCATTCTTGACGCCTTTCGCAAAGAGTAGGCTAATTCCGACGCCGGGTTTCTCTCCACCCTTCATCCTTTCCTGTCCATCCCTAATGGCGCAAATGACCTTAGCTGTCGGTCGCCTCCCCTAAATACTACTACCAATTCTGTTTGCCGTCGTTAGGTTTTCCGTGCAGAACTTAGGAGATGCCTGAAAAAATATTGAAATGAAAAATGCCTCGCTAGCGTTTCTTTTCAGCAGAATTCTAACTCATGAAAGTAATTATAAACCGATCAATCTGGCCGTCGAGATTGACCAACGTTTAAGGTCGGGTGTACTTATGATAGAACGATTAGAAGAACGATTACAACAACCCAAAGGAAATACGTACATAATGATAGTACACATAGTGAAAATAGTAGAACGATTACATACGAAGAATGATGTACGTACACGTACATTACATTGATATAGGAACATGAAAGTGATTTAAATGAGCTGGGTAACTGTCGAAGTACATAGCTGATTTTCAGTGGGCTGACACATTATCTTAACTATGGACATTTCAACAAGCCTGGCTGATCCGCAGTACCAAAAATACCGCAACTTATCAGATGTTCACGACTTTCAGCTGAATGACCGAATATTGCAGTGATGAGGAGAAGGCTAGGATCGGGATTGTTTCACGTGCCGTTAGCGCTCGAAAACGTTGCCTTGAGAATGAGGTGATGGCGGTGACCTTTTTGATTTCTTCCTTTGACCATCCGTAGACGAGTCGCAGGATATCGTCAAGTCCAGTGGGCCGCGCTAGCTCGACAACTCAACCTATCCCATGGTAAACTCAAAGGGAAATGATCTCATCCCGTTCCCACGCGATACGCCTGCATCTATTACTCTCCATCCACCAAACCTCATGCGTAAGCGTCTGCGTTAATTTGGTTTGATTCGCTGGTTTTCCGATCCCTCGAAGCTTATGCGGTCTAGGGTTTCACAATGCTTACACGGCCTGTTGGCCATAGAATGACTGGTCGAAGATTCCCGGTTCCCAAGGTGGGGTGTGCTCGTCTCACCTCAGTGGAGGATCTGGGATCTTTCTTGGCGAAGGTTTTTTTTGTGACTCAAAACAATTCTTTTCCGAGTGCCCCATGAGTTGAAATCCTGTCGACGATAGCTTTGATTCACGTCACTCAGCGGATCTACGCCAGAAGATAACAAATATTGCTGAATTTGTAGACTTACCTCCTCTAGTGTTGACTAAAATCATCCATCCATCTGTTTTTTCTTCTTTCTGGCCATGCATCGGATACGTAAGCGTACGATTTAATGTCATACCACATCAGCTTTAACCTTACTTCGGTAATACGAATGTGTTAGGTGACTCATTCTAATTTAGAAATTTTAAAACAATATGAATACTTATGAATACAATAAAGGTACTTCGTTTCTAAAATGAAAATGATAGGATAAGATAGCGTTTAATTATCTGAATTAGCAGTTTTTCTATGTTGCTCTAATTGAGATAGTGTTATCTCAGTTAACAAAAAGGGCTAAAATTCTCAAATCATGTATTTTTACTCAAATATTCCTAGTTTTGATTATGAAATAGGCTGTCTTGAAAATTAAAGATGGTCTCTTTTAGCATTAGTCTCTTACATCTGAAGGGGAATGTTCATTTCCAGGAAAATATGATTGAGTCAAGACTGGGAAATAAAACGGTGTGCAAATAACGAAATTCGAATGTTCATTAAACGTGGGTAAAATTTTGTGCCATCGAATTCTATTTTTCTGAGTGTGCGGATATTTCCGGGTTCTTTCATGAATTAGAGGAACCGTTTTTGTTAGGAATCATCTCCATATTCGCTCAAGATACACGTACAAGTTAGAAAACAACCGATTTGCGAGAATAGCGGGAAAATTCCTCGCGACTACGAGCGGCGGCCACATAAGTTTTATATTTGGAATTTCGACCAGGTAGGAATGCTCAATGAAATAAGGATAATGAAAAAATGAAAAATGTGTCGATTCTCATCGAAAATAATTTCGGATATGGCTCTCCAGCATCGAGAAAAATACAAATCAGTGGGCACCCCCTCCAGCGAGCAAATTAATCTCAGTGAAGCGTACGTCTCCGCGCTTTTCCGTGGTGTGGAGAAGGTACGGCACTCGTATGGGTCAGGTGGGCGGAATTCCCAATGACCCCTCGCCTCTTTCCCTCCCCAATCGCATGCCTCCGAGGTCATGGGAACGCTCCAGGGGTAGAATCTAGGAGCTGGAATTTCGCGGGGGTCGGGGGAATAAAAGCGACGCGCGGATACCGCTCGCATGATTTTTCGGCTGCCACAAATTTCCGAATAAAAAGGCTCGTGATTCTGATGGGTCCAGGACGCGTGCCCCGTTTCCCGCAGCCTTTCGGTAGTCTCAGTCGAGGTCTACTGCGAAAATCTTCGGTCTCTCGTCGAGAGCCAGCAAAAGCCGTCCGTCCTGCCTCGCTCTCTGTGCTTCCCTCAACCGCTCACCCACTGCTCCCTGCATTCATCGCGGAACCTGCCCTTCCCGCCTGGATCCCTTCACCTTCCTTGGCTCCATTCGCCCCGCCTCCACACCCCACCCTATTAGTGGTCCATCTCAACCCAATTAGGATCGAGGGAAGGAGTCGGGTGGTGAGTTCGGGGCGGTGGGGGCCGCGAGGCGTGAGGGGGGGACGCACTCCCCCAAAGTGCCCAAGGGGGGCCGCGATAAATATTTCACCTTGCGATTTTCGCTCCCTCGCCATTAAGGCTCATCTGAGAGAAACCAGTTCGAGAGTAGTCGCTCGGATTTCGCCCTCCTCGTGTTCTTCCTTCCTCTTCACCTTTCGGTCTCCTAATCCCCCTTCTCTTCTCTCCACCTTCGCTTCCTCCTCCCGTCCACCTTTGGGGACGGATTATGTCTGCCGGCGGTCTCTTTCACGGGACGGAAGGGGGATGGTGTGTCTGAAAAGTAAAGTGGACATGCGCTCTGGTAGGGATGGAAAAAAATTCATGTACTCAAGTCAAAAAAATTTCTCTTCCGTTCGCTTATTGAAATATTCAAGGGGAAGGGAATGGGGGGACATCAACGTCTTAATCGGCGTCCGCCGTCGCGGAGGCGCGTGTAAAGTGTGCAGCAGTGCGTCCTGCTCGCTCCGGAGAAGGAAGCAAAAGAGACGGGGTATGACATTTGGATTTAACCCGCTCTGTCGGCCGTTTCTCAACCTGCCATGCCTACAAATAAGGCTTCGATGTCATTTCTCGTGGGGTTTGAACGGACGTCCTTTAAGGTAGATGCTTCCGCCAGTAAATTTGTCATCTCTCGTTGGAATGACGTCAGGTTCACCAGCGAGCTGGGCAGCCTACGTTTTTTTATTGATTGCCTTTCCATTTACTGAATATTGGTATTGATTTTATTTTTAAGATTTTAAGTCAACGGGGCTGATGTTTACTGCCATAGTGGACGTAGTGTGGAAGTGTGTTATCGGAAAAGTGAGTGGAGATGGATTTTTTTGTGGTGCTGGGTATTTTCTAAAAGAATTATAATTAAAACTTATTAATTGGTGTATCATTGAGTTTTTGTAAGGTGCATGTGGCTTGAACAGAGATCAATTGATTTTCCGGTAAACTATATCCTTTTGATGAAGGGATTCGGGAATATTAGTAGCAGTTTTCAATTACGGAATACCGATCGATGAGTTCGTGGGACATAATTGATTGAAATTGTTTCAACTGTTCAGTTATGGGATTGTCATATTCGTAATGATCTAGCGTCTTTTAAAACTAGCTAGTCGTAGTTCTAAGGACTAATTATTTTTTGGTAAATTTCATTATCCAAATCTTAGAAAATAGGTTTATATTCACTCCTCACGTTTTATCATTTAATCTACATTATTACGAGTATTATTCCCCCTAGTTCAAAAGTTTCCAATCTACGCCTATCGTCTTGAATCAACGACTGGGTTTTCATGCTGTCAAAGACCACACTCATATCAAACCTTTGACAAGACCTTTGTTAAAACACTTAACCAGCGTCCCCGTTATCAGTTCTCTGCTTGCAAAAGCTTCTTTGGCTAATCCAATACTTCTTATATTCCTACTTTTTTGACAATTTAGGTCCAAAACACTTTCGAGATGGGTTAAAGTGTTCTATCTGCTCCAGATTATTAACTCCTATTTTAATATTCAACTTCGCTTCTCTCTCTGGAAAACTGAATAACCTTTGCCTTACTTACATTGATTCTCATCCCATACCTATTGCACTTACTCTCCAATGTGACACAGAAATTATTGTAGCTTGTTGACTGACTAGCAAAATTTAGCTGGATCATCCACAAACGTAACTGATTTTATGAATTCCCAGCCGATTTTTATTCCTGCCTCCAGTTATTGCGATACCCATTTTGCTATATCCTCTACATATACATATCCTCTGCATGGGTTAAATGGAAGAAGGGACCATTTGGTCTCAATTTCGCCCAAATAAAGACCTCTATCTATCTACATATACGTTGAAAATCAAAGGTGATCATGGACCTCCTTGTTTTATGGCGTAATAATTGAGGAGGTTTCCCATTGCCGTCCTCAGTTGTGTTTCCAACGTAACACCATCACTCAAATGGCCACCCCACCGGGGTCAGGAGAATTTGAAGGTGCCTCACTGAGGAGCAGCAGCAGAACCTTTCGTCTGGCTCTTACCCTTTGACCTATCTGGCATGGGTGACCCTACCAGTAGCAATTATCATTGCTCCTGCGAGAACACCTCCACGGGTCATCAGAACGTACAAACCTCTCCACCACATCAAGATTGTAGTTTATAGGGAGGGATTCTTCATTAATGTGATACAAATTAAGAGAAGCAATTTTAGACGTTCAGTTTTCACTTATTTTAATCAGGTCCTTGGTAAATATTTCTGTACTTACAGTGTTTTTAATAGGAGTGTTTATCTTTCCCTTTGTAGTATGTGAGAGTGTATTTTATTTTAGATTGTATTTCTAATGTATTCCCGAATGCTATTTTATTTTAAAGATAGTACGGGTAAGTCTCAAATTATTTCAATCTGAATACACTTAACCTCTTTCAGTAATTTTTTTTCTTTTGTATTCATCTTCAATTTCCCTTTATATCTTGAAATCCTTTTGGTACCAAATATTTTATGGTTTGCAATGACGGATGCAAAATGTTCAGCTGTTAGACTTAATCTATACTTACTACTACATCCCATGAGTTATTATTTCGCGTTTCTTTTGACATCTTCACAGTGATTGAGAAAACATAGCTATTCACGCTTTTCATAAGTTATGCTCTTTTAATTTCAGCTCAGATTTGCGAAATTGTTTGAAAGTGAAATATAACTGCGTCTGGCACATGCTTTATCAAGACCTTCGCCAAAATTTAATCAATTTGCATTAGACACTCACTAATGAGACGTACATTTTTCATGGATCCGCCGCTGCCCCCACGGTGAAGCTTGGATGAAATTTTAGGGACTTAAGTAGTGACACTTAAGCCTTTTTCCCTACCTGGGTATTTTCGTAACGCCTCCTCCCCAGAGAGCTACTCCCAGATTTCCAATTCTTCCTCCTAGCATTACCCCTCCCTCTCTGCCTTCTCATTCTCTCCCTTCACCCTTGCTCTCACCAATATCTCCCGTCACTTCCTGTGTCATCTCACTCTCTATGATTCTCATTTCGATTTGATGTCACGAAATGAGGGCTTAGTATTTTCGCCCCCTTCATTCCGTGTCCTCGCGATGACAGCCTGCTAGGCATCCGTCACATCTATCCTTTCGTTTTGGGTTTTCGTTTTTGAAAGAAGTTATTCCTAGGCATCTTTAATACATAACACGTGTAAGGTCTATTTTATAGTATCTGTTGGATGTAATTTTCTTTATTATGTCATCTTCAATGATCACAACGAATGGTCATCATTGGTCAATTGTCGAACCGCGACGAACCAATCCACGGAACCTGTCTTCCTTACCATTATCATCATTAGCGATTTGTTTTATAATAGAAATACTGTTCTAATCCTGGAGTTAAATTTCCCAGTTAAATGGATTACTTGTCAGAAACAATTGTAGGCGCTGCTTATTTGTCAAATTTAATCACGGAGATAGAAAAAAACGTAATTTTCTACACTTAATTTAGTGAAATATTACACCGGTTTCGACGTTTTCATACCATTTTCAATCCTTGTAACGATGTGGAAACTCCGGAATAGGTATAGTATTTCAATAAATAAAGTGAGAAAATCATAAACTCTTTTTCTATCATCATGTTGTTTGTCTGTCAATTGAGCGTGACCTTGATTCGAATTTGTAATGCTTAAGGTTGCATGTACATTCGTGTCTATTTCTCCTAATTGGAATTCATCCTTTTCAGATGATCTTCGATATATACCATTGCATTTACTCTATCTACAAGACGCAAATACATGATTATTTCCTTGAATGAAAACTTCTGCAATTCATTAGATAGTTTTATATATACCCATGTAAACGGTGATAATATAGGATGGAAAGATAGATCCGTAATTCGTTCTTTATTCTAACTTCTCCACTACTGATACTGAGTTCTGCTTCAAATTCAGCCATTTGGTCTTTATGCAGTCCGTAGGTCATATCATTATGCCTGAATAAAACGCTGTATATTACTTGGTAGCAATCCAATGTATTCCAGGCGATACTAATTGATGCCTTCTCTAAATGCGCAGTGAATGAAATATTTGCAAAAAGCATAAAATTCTTTGTAATTGAGAGAAAAGTTATCACATTTGCTTTATTTCTATTTATTTTCATTACAAAAGTTTCAAAACAAAAAGCTGTACGGGCTCGGCGGCGTATCTAAGAGTCGTAATTTCAAATCTGGCTGGCGATGAGACTTATCCTTGCTCCATAAACGTGTGAATTGAAGTCCCGCAGACCTTGGACAAGGCGGCTGGTCTTCATTTCTCAAATGCATGTAGGGCCTCGATTTGCTATCAGATCTTCAAAATAAGAGTTTCATGGGCAACAAACGAGTTGAATAGTTTGACATAGGCGAGGGAAAATCCTCATTGGACTCATTGCTCTATGGTGAGGTAGGATCCGGAGATAGTTGCATGATATTGGACTTACGTGATAATAGAGTTTCAAATACTAGATGAGTAACTATTTTAAAAACAATAAATGACGTTACGTGATGAAAGGGGTTCAATGATAGATGTTAAAATACTTGAAAATGGCTTTTTTCTATTTCTTTGAATGCGCTCCTACCCATTTGTAATAATACTGGTTAGAATGGACTTGAAAGGGACTTGCCGGAATATTTGGTTTTGCGTCTCTTACGTTGTAGGTCTGCCTGTTTTTCAACGTTTCGAAGGGCCTTTGGATGAGCATAAGCCTAGACGTACAGCATAAACGATAACCACAGCAATAAGGATCACAAATTTTGTCTCACTAGAATGAGAGCATGCATGCAGCATATCTACGCAATGTAAGTAAGAAAAAATAATGTATCTATAAAATAAGTACGTGAAAAAATGTAGTACTCTCTGTAACCCATTAATTGTCATCTGACCATCTTAGCTCGGTGAAAAACTCTGTAGAAATCGTCGGCTTTGTTGGATGTTTAAGTTCGATTGTGTATAAATATATAGAAACATTTGTGGCTATAGAAGCAAATTGTGCTTCATATCGATATTTTAGGCATAAAATCAAAATGAATTGCAAAAATCGTAACAATCGGCTGTCTTCCCAATGTACACAAATCGAAAAATGATTGAAATCAAACATTTGTACAGTATGGGAAAGTAATTATTCGGTGCGCGTCTTCTGTTTTCAAGATTAATATTGCCTCGACCGGTTTCAGAATAAGTGTTTACCGAACCGCAGTTGTCTCTTCCGAGGTCGAGCACACCCGTTTCACTCCCAATCATTTCCTTTCCTCCCTCCGACTCTGTTTTTCTTCCCGGTTTCATTCCTTCCTTCCCCTCCCTTCCCTTTTCAACCCTTCCAGTCTCTCACCTCATTCGCATCGACCTCCTCCATCCTTTACAAGCGAGAGCCCAATCAATCCGAGGGAGAGGGAGGGGAAATGGCGAATGGATATCATTTCCCCCAACGCTAGCGCATCCTTCTCTTCCCCCCCCTCACCTCTTCCTCCTCCTTACTCGCCACGCCTTCCTTCCGTCCTTTGTTTTTGGTTTCATATATGTAGAGAGAGAGATAGGGAGAGGTTTCATCCCATTCCTTCTCCGACAAATGACTCCGCCGTCTTGGGTCCCGTCTGCCGTCATTCCAACTTCTTGGCGTCATCCTCGTGCCCCACAGTGAGAGCGGAGACAAACAGACGGAGAGAGAGAGAGATAGTTCGTGGTTTTATTGAGAACGAATTGATGAGCATTTATGTGTTTCGCGGTCGCGCGAGCGCGTGTGTGTATATGTGCCTGTGCGTGACTTTCATGGTTGGACAAATAAATAAAGAGTCGATCGGTCGAATCGGCCTTGAATGTTTCCGGAGGATGGCGAGGAGGGAGGAGGGCCATGCATACGGGACTAGATCAAGTCTCTCTTTTCCTCCGCGATGGGGGCGAAATGCTCAGAAGGCGGAATTACGGTTCGGGGTCTCGATCACTCGGCAAACGCCTAGTCCGAAATTTTCTCTGTCGAGTGTCTTATTTTATCTTCTTCACCTCATATTTATTTTTCTTCTCGCGAATGCATTTAATGAACATTGGAATTGGGTAGGCTCATCGAGGCAATCGATTTGAAGGGACGTAATTTCTTTGCATAATTTTTGAGCGCGGAAATGAGAGAAAGGGAAATGGGAAAGAAGTGAATGTTACAACCGATAACGGTGCTTGAGCCATCCGGATAAAAAAGATGTCCCGACCAGATTTTAGTGTGCTTCCGGGACGAGTTAATGAGCAACTAGGAGCGAACCTCAGGGTTATTTTTGGCAACAGTTTCTTTGAAATTATCGAATGAGGTGCGTGAAATTGGATGCAGTGCAAATTTCCTGATATTAAAATACTTAAAATGTGAGAAATTTTGATGGAACATTTACGCTAGCTGAAATCAAGTTAGAATACTGCAGAATAGAATACTCCAAACTTATTTTTCGTAAGTAATTAATATATGCATAGTATAGTTTTGAAATGCCTGTGCAAACCTCGCCATTAGTCAACACTACACCAATGACAAAAGATGTACTTATATTAGTCACCTGTGTCGGCAGGATTTTCAGTCATAACAGAAAGAAAATATTCACAGTAGTTTCAAACATTGATGAAAAATCACATTTTCCGGATCTTCCCAATGTGTACTTTTTTTGTTGCTGTTGTAATCGCCGTTCACACTATTTTATGTGTCTATCCACGAGAAAAATTGATAAGAAAGCCGTCGATGTTCAAAGCCTTGATAGCAACATTTGAAGGAGCCAAAACGCCGCTACAGTGGTTCCCTAAAGTAAAGCACTTACCGACACATGTTCATATGGACAATTAGTCTTATGTAGGTGTTGGAAAATCACTGCCTAAGTTTGTAACGGAAATTCAGCCAAAAAAATGCCTATAATCCCCTTTACGAGAATCCTGCTATAGAAAAAAAATGTGGTTAGTTTTCCTCACGATACCGTTTTATCAGTGGTAACACAGATTGCCGTTTCGGCCGATCGAAGCCATGTAAAAAAGTTTTTAAAAAAATATTCCCTTCCCCTTGCCCGAAATAGATCCGGAGGGACCGTGCAATGACAATAAAGGGGAGCAGGGGAGAAGAGGCGTATAATTCTCCTGGCTCCTCCCGTATTGACGACTTACTCGCCCACAATCGGTTAAATACGGCCGCCCTATCACGAGTTTCTGGTCGATACAACAGGTTGACGAGCGATTTAACCGCGCACCACCATCATCGCCGAAATACATTAATGGCTCGACCAAGAGTTTTACGGCAAGAACTCCTCTATCGGTCTGTCTTGGGATTGGGGTTTTGGCGAGAAGTAAAGTTTTCCTCTCGAGGTCTTAAAGATCACCGATAACTTTCATCGCGTCGCGTAAAACTTTTTAAATCCCTTTGAAAATCGCGCCTTGTGCCTCCACTTTATATATCTGCTTCTTAATCTCGTCCGATGTGAAATTGCTTCGGGACGGGAGTCTCCGAGGGACAATTATCTCCCGTACGTAATTCGGGTTGGGTAGGAGGGATATCGAGTTCAGCCATCTGGTGGGGAAGTGGCGAGTCAAATAAATCGAAGAGATGGAAAGTAATTTGTGGGTCGAAATCCTTCGCCCCCCCCCTCCCACCACCATTCTCTCTTTATCGAAATCTTTCTCTTTCTCATCCGTGGGTAGGTTGGTTTTGGCGAGCACAAAAGGTGGGCCTCTCGCTGCCTTACTTATCGCCATACGAATCTCGAGAGTAGAGTACAGAGGCTAGCAATGGCAGCATCTGAAACATTAAGATCCCGATTAAGTTGAACCGAATTCTGTCGCTCTCAGCCTCGGAATTCCTTCAGTCCACGCCTCCCCTCATGCTGTCGTCCTCCTACAAGATATGTTGGCGTAGGTGCCTTTCCGAATTCTTGGGCTTCAGCTCGAGTTCTCCGCAAGCGAGAGAAGTAATTTTGGTCCCCCAAGTTAGTTGCGTCAATTAAACGCGCAAGGTGTCGATATTTATCGTCGATTCCAGTGGCAGCTTCCAAATTAATTCCCTTCGTTTTATGTGGAGTTGTCGAAGGGTCGATTTTAATTATCGACTTTTATATACGGTTTCCTTAACGACGGGTTGTCCCAAGTATCAGTGTCCCTTGCTGCCCTGAGAGATTTATTTTGTGGCAATGGTTCGAACGCATTCTCGTTACAAAATTTTATCCTACCTTGGGCAATTACAGCTCCTTACAACATTTCTTTATGACCAAAGGTTTGATAAAACTCCACGAGTTATTGATGAAACGACTGTTTACACACGGACCATTCTTGATTGGAATAGTAATTTTTTCTTCGTCATTTAAAAAAATTAATCCTCGGGTTGTAAAAATATGGGAGTATAATCTAAGATATGAGCTCTATCGCTTTTGCAAGAACGGAAACGTACCATTCTTAACGTAACTCTTGCTGATATTGTTAGGAGTTAATGATTGAAAAATAAAAGTAAGCGAGGAAAATACCATTCAATAATATTTTTTATTTCGTTAATCTATATTAAATTAACGTTTAATTTTTTTATTTAAAGTAAGTTAAATTTAAAAAATCTCATTATTTTCCTCGGTATTCCGCCAAATTGCGCTTGATTGAATCTTAAATAAAGGGTTCAAGATTATCCGAATGTGGAGCATCATCGTTCGGATTAGTTTTAATTCAAGACTGAAATAATTCTCCATTATTTACGGCTATTGCATACAAAGATGTATGAGATTTGTTAGTATATTGAGATCATAGAAAACATTGAGACCAATCTTTGTGGTTTACTAGTGAGCGCACAGCAAAAATTTCATCTGGCGTTAATTTTTTGGGGAAGTATCAAATATCACGTAGATGCAGAACATCATTTTGTGCTTTGGCTCATGTACATTATACCTGTATTATATGTACATACATTTTGTGCTTTGGCTCATGAGGTCAGTTGCGATTGTCACGGTTTTTTCTTATGGGTAATAAAGAAGAAACATCTAGTGTAAACCGCACTTAACGTTTCATGCTGCCATTCCAAGTAACCACGAGAACCCCAAGAGTACTCTCGTATCTCCCACACTCCCGTATCTCCCACACTCCCGTTTCATTCTGAAGAGATGGTTTGAGTGCGAACTGTTGCTATCGGCTTGAAAAAGTTTTTTTTTCATTCGAGAAAGGTCGAGTATTCTTAATTAGAATATTCAGTCAGTGATTGGTAAGTTTATCAAGTACTTAAGAACTAAGTTATGTCCAATTAAATTTGCCATTAAAATGAATGTACTTCAGCGATATGATTCAAATAAGAAATTGGCCTTTCAAGAGAGATAGCGCACTCACGTTTTGTCATCTCATCATCAAGCCAAGTAAATCTGCTGTGGGTGCAATGCATTTGCTGGGGTTTGAGAAATGAGAAATGTTAGTCGGAGGATCTTTAATCATATTTAAGTTTTATTCCTTAGCAAATTATACACTCATAGGCACTAGAAGTATTGGATATTTCAGCATCACGAATAGGCGCACAGGCGTTGAAAATATTCGTTAATGCTCATATATATAAAATTATTCTCTTGTCAGGGTCACATATAATTTAATATCCAGGGATTCCATGAGAAAGATGCTCTCCAAGAAATTATCTCAAAAAAATTGATGGTATTTACGTTTCCCAAGTTTTTTTAGATGATAATTTTCTAATGAATTTTCTTACGGGATGAATTTTCCATAGCGATCGTTCCGGAAAGTTTTCATAATTAGAATTAGCAAACAATTTCACCCTGGAATAAATGCGTTAAAGAATGTGTTGATTAGGAAACCCCATTTCCGAATTACGATTTTTCTATCAGTTGTAAATGGCTATTGGAAAGTGGGAAACCAGGCGATGATCTTTGAATGAGCACACTGCGTGATAGAAGTGTACCTCGCTAACAACCCCCGCCTCAACTGTACCCAGAGGGGAGTACGGGCGACAATGGAGTGAGGCTGAGGAAAAGACAAAAAGAAGTGCGCGGCTAGAAACCATCCCGTTTCCATTTGCGTCCCTCTCAACATCACTCTCTCCCTTTCCAACCTCCCCCCCCCCACGGTGATGAATGTGGCCCATTATCTCCTCCTTCCGTCTCCCGCGGTATATCTCATCGTCTCATCTCCAAAACCGTCGTGCTCCCGCCTCTTCCTCTCTCATCGTCACCGCCGAGGAAGCCCTTGTGTTCCTCGGGAGGTGAAAAGCAGCTCAATCGATCACCCAGTTCATCCTATGGGATTTGGTATTATGGACTCCGATATAGAAATGACTGGCGCCAAAACCGACGCGTCCTCACAGCACCCTCGAGCCTACTTTTTTTACCCAAACTGTGCGTTGAGACTCCTTGGGGCACATTGAATCACTTCCTTAGAAGCGTCTCAAAAAAATTCAAAAAAGGATTCCTTGAAATTATAATTATTTATCATCAAAAGCAAAGCCACGCGACACTTCGCAGGATCGTTCGGTAGATACCAGTGAGTGCTTATTTTTGAATAATTATTTGAGTAACTCAGTTTTTAGCTCATGGTTTCGGTTTTTATACGAGTCTCGTCAAGCTTCATGTTTATAGGTCTACATTTCTTTGAAAAAGTTGTTTGTGGAGATGTAGAAATTAAGTTTTAATTATGGCTTAACTCCCTTTACTTTCGCTTTCAAAATAAAAGACTTTTCATGGAAAAGAACGTGGCGAGAATTTTTTTTTATCGGTCATTCAGTAGAGTGCACCAAAATTACAGATGCTGAAAATTTCATTTAAATGGCATTTATTTAAGATTCCAAATGGAACTTCTATCATTTTTTTTAGTCTTCGCAACCGGTTTCGAAGTTGGTAATTTACAAGAAGATTGCTTTTATGTTCAAAGATTAAATCTTTTGTCAAAAGTCATCTTTAATTCTCCAAGTGAAATCCCTTATGAGTAATTTTTTCACATTTATTTGTTAAAATGTCACTACAGCTCCGCTCAAACCTGAATTCAGATATCTAAGCTTGGTTTAATTCAGATGGATAAATTCCCAATAGATTTTAATGACTGTAACAGTTAGGCGGAGGAGTTTTGCTGAGTGCAGATACTCACTTGTGGAGTAAATGGAAACAGTAAATGCTTAATTAGTTGAACATTAACAAAATTTTGTAAGCTTCGTTAAGGCTATTTTTTGATTTTCCATTTAATAATAATTTATAAGATTACATACTCAGTTAATTTAAAGTGTCGAAAATACAAAAATGTTTAAAATATATTGTTTAAGAGCATATTAAAATCTACTTACTTGTCTATTGTCTTGTGTGTCCATCCATCGATGATATATGTATTCGCGAAATGAAAACTGTCATTCGACAAATCCATGCCGACGAAGATTTTTCCAATTTACGCGGAACAAAACGAGTTCAGGATTTTCCTAGTTTTCTCCCAATCGTCAAACGGAATATAAGAAAGAAAAACGAGCACGCTTAGAAAACTTGCATTCACGAGGCAATGACTTCTCGAAAGGGCACAATTTGCGGGATTAGCTTCGTAGTTTGGATACGAAAATAAGTGAGCTTTTGAAAACAGAACCGAGGGATAAAAAAAGGCACAATCCTAAGCACATTCTCTGGGAATTCTCCATCGCGCTCAGAACAGAACCTGGATTTTTAAGGAGTGGACGCTCCATCTCGACTCACGAACGTTGAGCGAGCTCATTGAGCCCACGAGCGCGCTCGTCCTACGCGGCTCGCTCGCCTGGAATGGTGCCCTCGGAGTCGCACGGGAAAGTTTTTATGATCGAGGGGGCCCCGGATGAAAACTTTCTCCCGAGCCCCTGCTTCAGCACGAACCAGCAGCCCGCCCTCCTCGGCCCCGCTCCTTCACGTCCGCGAGTAGAGCACGGAGGATGAGAGAGACGTCGAGTCGTCTCCGAAGCCAAGGGTCCGCACCACTTCCTCTCCACTCCCGAGTCCACTGCTGACCCTCCGCCGCCCCTTTCAGGGTTCTTGGGAGAGTGAGAGAGGCTCTTCCCTCGGCAGTCGGATCGAAACGGCGTTCGAAGTCTCGGGGAAGGGTGCGCGAGTTAGGGCTAGAGAGAGGGAGAGGAAGGTTCGTTCACCCCCGGACACTGCGCGCTCCCTTATCGTTAACGCGTGGGTCGTGTAAACATCGGCAGCCCTCCCGATTTTTTTTATATTGTCGGCGGAGGGATGAGATGGAGGGGAAGGGGGAGTGAGGTGAGGAGGCGAGTGAAAAAAAAGCACACGCGGACGAAAAAAGTGAAATCTCCACCGATTCCCGCCTTAATTGAGACACGGCCCTTAATATGCATATCATCATGTGATTAAGGGATTCCGGAGAAGATGGACCGGCGGAGATAGGTGTTGGAGGGGGTTAGAGTGAGCGGAGGTTGAAAACATTCTTTCCTCTCTCGCCCCTTTAAGAGAGAGGAGATGGAATCTCTCTCTTTCTTCTTTCGCTCCACGGCTCCCATAGACGGCCTTTTTACTCAAGTCAGCGGCGGCGTAGGGTTCCTCCATAAAGTGAGCGGGGATAGGGGTTTGCAGGTGTAAGCGGGTGGAGGGTGGTTCGGACGGGGATGCGAGTGAGTGGGCGGGGGGGGGCGAAGGGAAAGGGGAGGAACACTGGTAGTCATTGCGGCATGTTACGCGCCCCCGCCCCTCACCCCCGTCTTCCCCAGCTCGTCTCACGGCTCGAGAGGGCAGGCGGCTTGTAAACGGCCCTTATCTGTGACGGCGGGACGAGTCGAAAGGTGACAAACGAGCATCGCCTTGCGGTGCCCAGAAAAAAGGGTCGGCGGTAAGAGGTGGCTGAGAGAGAGATAAAAAAGGAACGCAGAAAATAATGTTTGGCGGAATGGAATTTTTTTCCGTTCCCCCTCCACTACCTAGTAGTTCAGTACTAGGGTTTTATCGTCGTTTTACCCTTACGTTATCACAGTCCTTGCGGGCACAGGTGGGTATATTTAACGCACTCTAAGATTCGAGGTGGCCTCGCAGAGATATCGCCCCACAATTAGCAATCCGGACCTTAATGGTCGATGCATGGGCGATAATGGGCGTATATTGCCTCCAGTTAGATAAGCGCTTATGGAAAAAAAGATTGAGTCCCGAGCAGCATTCGTAGTGCATTGGCGTTTTGCAGTCCCATGGGGCGGGTCCCTCGATGGTGTGCGTGCCGTGGTTCTTTTTCCCTAAAAAAAGCGATCATATCGCGAGTTTGTATCATTTCTGATTTATTATCCTTTTCGTATCGCTTGTGTTTGCGAGATCTATAAATGTATCAATGTGCGAGCGGACGTAAATTCGTTGCCTGGGGAGCAATACTACTACTGATCATACAATTAGATACATTGGGCTCCGTCTCGTATTTTGATCATTCACTTCCGAAAAAAGGTTTTGTTTTTCATGGGACACTAAAAACATACCTGCTTGTCACACGAAAATAATAAATGTTCCTCAGAGGCCTGTAGAGCGTTTTAGAAAGGGGTGCCGGCTTGCTTTTCCCATGTACTGATAAACAAAATGTAAATTTATCGTCACATACTTTATTTACTAAAGTAAACTAATGTATTACATATTTTTTCAGTATAGTCTATCTTCTTGAATTGCTTAGTTATTAGCAGCTTTATTGTTTATTAGCCTATAACTTTTTATATTTGTACACGTACGTTGTGCACAGACTCATAATTACTGCTTTCCTTTTTGATGAGAAGTGTACACGGAGATAAAAATTATGCATAAAATAGTTCGTGAATTTCTAAAACGGCAAGTGTATCATCACACAAAAATCAGATCGTGGAACTTGTTTGCATAACAATGCGGAATTCAGTGGTAATTACGTTTCCTATATATCTTAATTAGTAGAGCATCGGCCCGGCAAGTTGAAGGTCCGTCAAAGTTCCAGCCAAGGAAGCTTTTTGCTGTTTGGAATCCCCACACTTCCGCTTTCCCCTCTAACTTTGTGTTTGTCCCTTGCGTGTTTCTATCTCTTTTATCTCTTTTACAAGTACATTCTTGTGAACATATTATTGTGTTTTTTTGTCTTTTTTAACTGCCTGTGCAAAAACACTTCAATGTTATCCATGTTGCTCTTATCAAACTTATCTCCTTTAATCTTGTATAGCATAAATTCTGAATCCGAAATTCTTTAACGCCAAAAATGTCTTCTTTCTTGACCCTCTCCCCCCATGCCTGACATTATAACTCCTATCAACATTCAATATTCTAGTTCTTCTCGGAATTGCTTCTACATAGATTAACTTACGGATCAAATTACAGATTAAATCTCTTGCATAAGTTGGAAGGGTGTCTCTTAAGCAGTGATGTTGAAAATGTATTATTAACCCCATCATACTACGGTAGGAGAGGTCATGTCAATAAAATTAGAGAGATTGAGTGTACAATAGATAAGATGTCATTTTTTCCACGAACGATAAGTGATCAGAATAACATTGTCCGACTGCGGGAGGGTCAAATTCGGGTCAAAATTAGTCTTGTGTGTATTCACCTCCTGCCACAAACCCTAGCGGTGACTTTCAGGCTTCTAAAATATCTAAATATCTATCTAAACTAATGCGTCTTTGCACAAAGCCAACAGCCAGCCAGCATGCAGGGGTTAAACCAATGATTCACCCACCTCCCTGCCCTGAGAGATGGAATGAATATATAGGACTCTATGGTAAAGAATTTAGGCCGGCAAGGTTAGACATAGAAAGAGAAAATGACTAAGAGGAAGATAGCTTAGGTCCAAGCATACTCGACCACGAGATAAAATGGGCATTAAGGGAGATGAAATCAAAAAAAGCCGTGGGAGTAGACAAAATACCTGCGGAACTACTAAAAGGGTTAGGTAAATGTGGGAGGAAGAGACTACAGGATGGACTTATTCGTAGTATCTATGGGGAAGGAATCTGGCCGGAAGACTTCAGATCTGTGAGATCAATGTTAGATCCTATTCCGAAAAATATAAAAGCTACATCATGTGAGAACTACAAAATAATAATTTTGCAGCTAAAGTTGTTCTCAGGATCATCATCAAAAGGATGGAGACCAAGGCAAATGATTACTTAGGGGATGACCAGTTTAGGTTTAGGAAGGGGAAAGGCACGCGCGATGCCAATGCAATAAAGATATCACTTATTGAGAGGAATATAGAGCAAGAAATAATGAGCTCTACGGCCTCTCAATTAAATAAGAAAGGGGAAGAAAACTCCAATGGCCGTAAAAATTAGTTGCCAATCTCTCGTCAGACCATCAGGAATATAGAATAAAATGAGGACGTATTTGCCTCATATTATCACCGGTGTTATTCAACGTATATGTGGAGGAAATGATTAAAGAGGCATGGGAAGAACTGAAGGTAGGAGTGAAAGTTGGAGGGGAATACGTAAAATCGGTTAGGTTTGCTGATGACCAAGCTCTAGTTTGTCAGTCAGCCAAGGGGTTTGCAAGCATTGTTCAGTGAATTGCAAATTCAGCGCGATAGATATGGGATGATAATCAGTATAAATAAAATAAAGGTGTTGTGATTTTCCCGAAAGGCAAAGGCTAAGCCGAGCATTAGTAGGGCAAAAACTAGAGCAGGTAGAACAGTTCACGTATCTCGGAAGTGTTTTGGACCAACACGGTCAAAGAAGTAGGGACATAAGGAGAAAAATTGCGCTAGGCAAAGAGCTTTCACAAGGAGGGAGTTGATGACAGGGAGGTTGAGTAAGGATATTAAGAAAAGGCTCGTTAAAACGTTGATATGGAGCATAGTTATATACAGCGCGGAAACGTGGTCACTGAAGCAGGATGATAGAAGTAGATTGGAGGCTTTTGAAATATGGGTGTGGAGAAGGTGAAATGGATCGAAAGGAAAAAAGTGAAGAAATACTAGGTATGGTGGAGGAGGAGAGGGGTTAGTTGGGAGATATCATAAGGAGGCAGAAAAAATTGATGAGTAGCGTATTGATCGGCAGTTGAATGTTAAAGGCTGTATTGGAGGAGAGAATGCTAGGCAAAGAAGGAAAGGGCAGGAACAGAATAGGGATGTTGGATATAATGAAGGGAGGAAGTACACAGAGACGAATAGGGACTTAATATAGAGTAGGTTGCTGAATTGTGTTTTGTTAGGAGTCACAAAATTTTGTAGTTGTGTCCAACCAAAACCTACCTTAACTGGTTGATTACTTAATAATAATTGGGACAATTCTCTTGTAGCCATTTTTAAATTCCCTGTCTAAAATATGTTTTTGAATGAATGAGATTCAGAAATCACTTCTCCAAGAAAGTACCTAAACAAATCAAATGAAAGGCTTCCTTATATTTCTTCAACTCGTACCAGAGGGCGCTTTGTATTAATGTCGGATTAATTATCATTGAAGTTTAGTTTCTTCCAGGAATATGAACTAGTTGTAATGATATTTTCCGTGATAATCCGCGTTCATCGCGTCGTTGAGGTCGTCATTTTTTGATTCCTACTCTGGCCCGTCCTTCGGCACGCCGCCCCGTCACATCCCCACTGCCAACCCGCTGGCCTTTTCTTCCTCATGTGCGGTGGAGATGGTGGGGGTGGGAAGAGGGGATTGGGGGAGCGGCACGGCGGTGGCAACATGAGCCGCCTATTGTCTGCGCTTCACCATCCATGGCCCCCTTTCCGGTTCGTGATGTCACCCCAATCAATCCTAAAGGCTCTTGATTCGCTGAAAATGTACCGCGGGTCTCCGAAAAGGAAAAAATACATCGGGTTTTATGGCTTTGCGTCGGGAGGTTTCCATGGCGCTCGTAAAAAACTTACTCTTGGTAAAAAGGAAAAAAATGTGTCCTTCGTTCGATGGCAAGTGTGGGGACGTTTAAATTTGATTTTTAGGCTCACGGCTGCGTCGAGAAATGCATATCAGTGATCATGGATGATGAATGTGAACATCCCAGGTGGACAAGCGCGAGTACTCCAATCGGCAACGTAGATCGAATGCTGCCGAGCGGCATTGTCAATAAAAGGTGGGGCTATTTGTAAAAATGACAGGAGGGTCCTCTTCTTGATCGCCTAGCTTATTATTTGGCGTCAGAATCTGAATGTCCTGTTTTTGCTCAGTTTTCCATGCGAGCTGATACCCATAGGTCCTTTGTCTTCTCTCTCGTCTTGAGAAATGGATTCACTGCTTTTTCCTCGAAGTACCTTCCATTTCAGGAAACGATTAATCAATGTATTATCCTAACGTGTATAAGCGTATGTAAACTGTAACGTGTAAAAAAAACTATTTTCTCGTGTTGATAACAAGTATTTATCCCGCATATCGATTGAGAATATTTGATAAACCTGAAGTGTATCGTGGCTTCCGAGTTCAAACCGGGTCCGGGATGTAGCTCAGTTTATTCCCAATTGCACCCGATCCTTGAGACGTTTTGGGCACGAGATCTTCCTAAGAAACCGCTAGCGAACAGGGTTATGAATTGATTCCTTCGCCCCAAATTAGGGACCTCAGAGACGCCATTGTATGTGGTAAAAGGAGGCCTCTATCCTAACCCATCAAACCAACCACAAGGGCGATGGTAGTACTTATGATCCTTGAAGAAAGAATGGACCTCTGATTAGTACCCCTCCTCTACGTTTGTTGGTCGGTACAGATGATTTGTTTAAGCTTTTGTGCTTAATCTACGTAAGTAAAAATTCCTTTAAATAATACCTCAGCTGATTCCGGTTACCATTCCAAATAATAAAAAATAGAGACCAAAAATTAGAAAATCCACGAGGTTATTAATCCAGAAACTTAAGTAGACATTGTTTCTTCAATTCCGGATTCAGCCCTCTTTTTCCTCGTTGATCAAAACGTTGTGCGCCTTATTGGTTATTTTTTCTCTTAGTTGCCTCAATATGTTAGTTTTAGATACCCTTGCTTGTAAGTATTGCGTTATTGTGTGGTGTTTTTAATTAAACACATAAATATCGATTGAAATACCATTATACACTACGTAAAAACATGACTATAGCCCCTAGATACGTGGCTTCTCGAGCCTTCGGAAGCAATAAAGTTGTTTTAATTAATTGTAAGTTTATTAAATATCCAGCAGTGTGTATATATAGACATCATATAGCGTTCCTAAGACATGCTAGTAACACGTCTCACTCATGGGTCGAAGTATTGAAAACATAAGCTTGGCAAACGGTCATCGGTAGCGCACAAAAATTTCGCGTATTTAGCAAAACCTATTTTTTGTTTCTGGGAGAAATATTTGGCCCGTACGAAACACTTCACACATGATATCAGTTTTAACGGAAAAAAATACGCTCGCGCTCTCTCGAGATCAAAAAGTGATTGCTGGGGCGTCCGATCCGAGGCTGAGAGGAACTCGGCTAGGGATCATGCATCCTCTCCAGGGAAAAAGCACCAAGAGGAGGGACGAAGGGCCGACGTTCCGTCGAATGATTGAGTGTACTTGAAGTGCTCCTCTCCTGACTCTCAAGCGGACAGAGGAATGCCGAGCGGAAGGGCCGGCCTCTTCCCCCGCATCTGCAATACGATCGGCCTGGGAAGCCAATGTACGAGGGTCATCCGGAAAGTAGTACCCGTTCGTGCCGCATGAAGTGCTGACGACGCGAGTAGCCGCTGGACGAGGTCAGATAGCTTCAGTGGCTTGTCTGCCTTCTCTGAGCCAAGTTGCGTGACGCTAGCATTGCCTGTGTTGTTTCTGTGATTGTTTACAATGTTTAAAAAAATTGAGAACGCCGCCAGTTGTGAAGTGAGGGCAGTGATTAAATTCCTCAATGCAAGAAACGTTCGCCCATGTGATATTCATCGCCAATTAAAGGAGGTGTATGGAGACAATGTAATGGACGAGTCGTCTGTTCGGCGGTGGTGTCGCAACTTCAACATGGGGAGGGGGAACACACACGACGATGAGCGTTCGGAGAGACCGTCTGTCATTACAGACCAACTGGTGAGCTCAGTTGACGAATTCGTGAGGAACGATCGGCGCGTCACAATTGATGACATCTGTGAGCATTTTCCCAATGTTTCTCGAACAATTGTTCATGAAATTGTTAAACACCATCTGCATTATGCAAAAATTTGTGCAAGATGGGTCCCTCGCGTATCTCAATGAGCTGGCGGCGAAGGACTATGCAGCAGGAATACAGAAACTTGTCACACGTTATGACAAATGCCTTAATTTGCTTGGAGATTATGTTGAGAAGTAGTTTAAAGTATCCTCTTTCAAATAAAATTTTTTATGTTTGTTAATATTTACTTTTGTGTCTTTATTTCACGAACGGGTACTACTTTCCGGATGACCCTCGTACGATGTCCGCTACGTAAATCCCCGTCGCCCTTGTGGGCAAGGGGCCGAGTGATGTAAATTGAATCCTTCCAAAGTTTCGATGTGCCGACTTTGTGATATACATTGATGGACATCCCATTTCTTATCACCCGTGAGGTTCGAGTCGAATTTCATCGGACCGGTGCTATTCGGAATTTTTATGTGGCGGGGATTTGCATCCATCTCGTCGAACGTGAGGTGAGGCCGATGTGCAGATACGCGGACGTATCGCCGTGGACGATGGCTTTCAGTATGCCCCCATTAGGATTGTTGCCCTAGAACTACTACTGTTGCTTGGGAATTCCCACGTCGTGGCGATTTGCGTCCACCTAGTCCAGCGCGTGCAGCGGTTGCAGATAGGCGCGCGCGTCACTGTGGGCGATTGGCTCCAAATGCCCGATCCGAATCTTCTCCCCCTCGGTGTATTTTTCCGTGCGGGTTGGAATCGGAAATGCACTGTCGAGGGACAAACTCAGCAGATAGCCGGGGGACGTCGCGTAAACATCGCTAGCGGTAGTCGACGCATCGCAATGTGGCCGAGATACCCTACGCGGACAGGCTGTCGTGGGTCTACGGGTGATTGGCTCGATGCTTGCGAGCTTGAAACGAGTGTACATCCCTCGTGGTGGGATGTAGTGGAGGGAGGGCTGAGTGTAGGTAGGGAGGAGGTAGATGGCCCGGGAGGTGGTGGCTACTGATCTAGAATGCGGGCATGAAGTCGCCGGGGCGACGCGGCGCGTCCGCTCCCTCCTTTGGGCGCGGAGTGTGTTGGAGTTGGGCGGGGGGAGGGTGGTGAGCGAGTGCGAGGCGGAGAGCAAAAGAGTGAGCGAGGGAGTTTGGGGTCCGTTGGGGGCTGGATGATGGCGGAGCATTCTTCTCGGCAGACCCGGAGGATCCGTGCATGCAAATACCTGCTCCTTCCGGGGCGAGTCGAGCGGAAGGGAAAGATCGGGGGTATAGGACGGGGAGAAGTGCGTAAAGGGAGCTCGAGAGGAGAGCTCGGAGCCCCCGGGGAAGACGGCGAGGGTGCACGCATGAATAAACGAGTCGCACGATACTCTCGGGATTCGTCTCTATGCTTTTAATACTTCTTTTTCTTTGTTCTGAGGAGCGGCTTATGTGGAATGGAATGGCAGGTACGGAGCGGAAGTTTTAACGGGAGATTTGTTCTTTGAGATGACATTAAGCCAACGGACTGAAGACCGTAGGCTTATTTCTAGTTCACAACTGGGTGATTTAATTTTTAGGCGTCAGGTCGGTGGGGGTTATTCTAATTGGGACCCCGCAGATAAATGTTTCCAAATGGTTTTAATTTATTCACTGTAACTTTAATCATTTCAACATTGGTTCATAGCTAATTTAGAATTGACACTTCCTTTGTTTGTGTTTACTAGGAAAAGTGCCTGTAATTGAGTCAAAAAATGAACCCAAAAAAACTTTAATTAAATGAATGAAAAACTCCAATAGCCGTAAACAACTTTGTTTAAGGCTATTTATTATATTATTACGGCAAACAACAAAATTGTTTACGGCTATTGGAGTTTTTCATTCATTTAATACTAATAGCCGTAAGAGCTCAATTCTATCAAAAAACCTTTGTAAAAACTTCACCAAAAATATTTTGAAGAGGAAAATCAAATGAGCAAACATTGATTTGTATAATTTTCTCAAGTTTTGTTAATAACATCCTGAAGAATGCAGCTTCAAAGAACATTGGTTGTAACAGACGAGTAGTTCAGTGATTTTCCTGAATCCGAGAATTCTGATTCTTCGGAATCTACAGCGACAGCAGTTGAGCGCCAAGAATCTGTTTGGGACCATTTTTCTCTTTTGGATGGATCACTGTAACAGAACGAAAAATAGGTTTTAATTAAAGTTGAAAATTTAATTTTTAAAGTTGGGCGAAATCAGGAATTTTGAACCGTTAAAATTACCTTTTTTGAAAATTCTCATACCGAAGGAATTGGAGTGAATAGGTTCCCGAAGGTTATGAAAGTTTACCTTACTTTTTCCATCTATGTCCTTCTCTCAGCGCATGTAACGGCAATCGTTTTTCGAAAATCAAAACTTCATCAAAGGGCTTTTTTTCTGAACAGAATCAAAATAGTCCTCTTTGATTGAGCTCCGAGGGCCCGTATATCCTCGGGCTTCAGCCAGCCAATCTGGTGCAATATATTGTAGCAATCAAAACTCCCTATATTACCTTATCTTACTTAAACTTTGACCTGGCAGGATCTCTCCCAGAAACCCGGCCACTTGAATAAAAAAAGTGACGGTTATCTACTCGAGAATTGGTTTGATAGGTAAGGGTAGAGCTCATCTAGTATTAGGCCCAACGGCGTTTGAAATACACGAATCAGGGGGCAGGGGGGGGGGCAAATTATTTTCGGTGCCGCGTATGTTTTCGAAGGAAACTTTGGTACCCCGAAAAATCTCACAGTTCGGGTGAAGGTGAGGTTTCTCAAAGGTGTCGACCGGAGTCGAACCCGGGTCTACCGGTTCATATCCTTGCGCACCACCCACTGGATCACCACGTTCCCGCATATATTTCAACACGGAGGAAATATGTGAAAGTAAACCAAGTATCCCATGAAAGCGCACGATTTTTCATATCCTAGATTAAGTTTAATGATTCATATGCGCACGAGAGCATCTATTAAAATTGCATTATTTGCATCATGTAGTTTTAAACAATTAATGGCATATTTTTCCTTCGAATACTCTTTTTCCTCAGTTGAGCGTATTAATTTGATGCAATGCCATGCTACACCTACCTCATGACTGACTTTCCGCAAGGATTTTCAAAACCATTACTTTTCTCAAAATCTAAAAATATTTTACAACTTGTGTATCCCTCTTTGAGGGTCCTCTCCATGCCCTGTTGGCACGTCCACCGCGTCTAGTAGTACCTTGTACTTCCCTGTGTGCTCTTACGATTAACCCTTCCGCGTCGCCGGCGTGGAATCTGAGGGAAATGTCAGCAAACGAGCCGGATTCGAATCGCCCCTCCACACGTTCATTGCCGATCGCCTATCTGGTCGGTCGGGTGTTTCAAAGCGGACACAAAGCGATGGTCCGTTGCTTTTCCTCCAGAGAACACAAATCACCGCTGTTGGGGTCGCAACCGCAGCCTCGGCGCTGGATCGCGCGGCGGGCCTCGATATGGGGGCACCACCATCTGGGCCGTCCCATCAACTGCGACTACGACTGAACTAGGCTAGGAAGGGATGGGCTCCACGCAGACTCCCTTCTTCCAATTATATAACACGTTATACTCTCGATCCATTTCAAAGATATTCGGAGCATTTTTAGCAGTTATTTATTGCATTGAGGAACAGGCGTACAAACTTTTTGGTCAGCGGCTGTGGATATTTAATTTAATAATAGATTTGCTTGCAAAGTGCGGCAAAAGGTAGGTAGAGTTGGAGATATGAGATTAATCTCGAATCTTCCCTTGACTAGGCTGCTCGAAACGTTTCACCTGACGAATTCCGACCCTGTAGGTTTCACCTACCGGCTCGAAATGATAGCGTAAACTCCTGTCGATGTTAAACTGTATTTGATTCGTTGCCACGTGAAGACTATCCAGAATATATGTACCCATCTTTTCAATTTATCCTCGTGTTATAGTTCGAACCTCGAAGGAAATGGACGTTGCCATGGGTCTCCTAAATTATGTCATTTCTAGCAAATCAGTCCTTATCCGGTATATGCATTCAACATAATGCCGCGTCATTATGATTGCATTTTGAATCTTGGAAATTTTCAATTTAATTATTGTCAAGGTATATTAATTTTCTTTTGCAATTAGTTTTTCGATAATGTAGAAATAATATGCTTCATCCCTCTTCCAATTAATATTTAAAATATACTCAATTTTCATTGCCACAATGTTGACAGAACGATTACCAAAGTATTTAAAAAGAACTCAATGGCCAAAAAATGTACAAGTATATCTTAAGGTAATGATTTGCGAGCGCGAATTCAGTTAATACACCTTAAATATTCATCACTTTGAACGATTCGCACATTCATCATCATTAACCTACCGTAAGTTTCATAAAAAATCGTAGAATATTTCTCCGAGTAAAAAATAAGTAATGTGTGAGCGTTCTTAATTTTTTACTCGCTGTTTTTATCTTGAGTAAAGGAGCAAAACAAATTATAAAGATGTTTCTTCGCTTTTATGCACTGCCAACCTTTGGCATGCCCGCATTTGCTTTCCTCTGTGAGATGTGCGTTACACAAGTTAGTAATTTGACATGGTGTGATTTCCGTTTTATTGTTTACTGAAAGTTAGCTCCGTCCGGTAAAAGATGCGATTAATAGTAGGAAGGAAGAAGTGTTTCCTCTTTCAGAATTGATCACTCTTGATCATTTACGAACATCAGCTCAAAATGCAAATAAAATCACCAAAAACGTTCGATGGAACTACGATCTTCATTTTTCGGACATGGTAAGATAAAATGTGCACCGAAATGTTTTTTGTCCTGTACTAGATCGAGAAGGAAATGTGAGGTCACTCCTCCGTAGCTCTTTCCCACTTCCCGAATAGAAATAACTTCGGAGAAAATAATGGTTCCTTTTCCGAAAAGCACATCCCCCCGACTCGGCAGGCCTCAAGTGAGGATTTGTGGAGGCCGTTTCGCCCCAAGCGGCTGAGAAACTCGAGGCTCAAGACCATTATCTCTTGCCGAGACAGGGTTACGTTACGTTCTCGTCCAAACAATCCCTTGAGCGCTGTTGGATGTCCCTAATTAAGGTGCGTATAGCGGATAAGCCATTTGACTCTGTGTTTGATTGAAGGGATAGAGTATCAGGAGTGTAAGTGGGTTATGGAGATCCCTTTAAGTGTCGAATAGGTAGATGTTGTTTAGTTATGGTTACGTCAGTGCCATCACGAATTACTGATCGTTTCAACGTTAAAAAAACTCTTGAGGCAGGCGACGGGAAACCACATACATTATTTATCGCAAGAATGATGATGGACAAGCGAATTGAAATGAGACCTGGTAACTACTGAAACGGGCCTGCTGGGTCGTTTGTTGCACCCGTCAGCGGAAATGGCGAGGCTACCGCGGTCGTCATCCCTCGAAATCCTGGTGAATTGGAAGCCGTGGCACAGCAGAGAAGATGCAGATGAAGAAGGGACTTGTTGGGCTAGGGACTTGGGATGCTAGGGCCATGTTTTCGGCATGGAAATCAGAAAATATAATGTAGGTGCAAGGTGAAATTGAAAGACAGCGGGGATTATAGGAGTGACAGTTATGTAGTAGTATAGTGCATGGGGGGGAGAAGAAATTCAGTAAGGGGTGCGTTAGCATTGAACTAAAAGGTAGGAAGAAGCGTATTAAAAATAGTCAGCGACCAATAGAATATATTTGGTGGAAGTAGAAGCTGAACCAATCAACTTGGTGATTGTCCAAGTCTACATGCCACCAAGCAATCATAAGGAGGAAGAAATAGACTGGGTGTTCGAGCAGTTAGAGGACATAACTTCGGGGATTACTGGAAGGAAATATTTGTGCGTTATGTGGGTTTGAACGCGATGGTAGGCGGATGAAGAGATGACAGTTAGGTGGGGGACTGCGGTTTAGGAACAAGGAATGACTGCGGATAGGAAGCAATTGATTTCTGCCCAAAACAGGGGTTAATCATGAACAACTCTTGGTTTAGACGTCACAGTAGGCATAGATATCCGTGGCAAATACTCGGAGGTTCAGAGAAATATTAGTTAGACTATATTATGGTTAGGCACAGATATATGAATAGCGTGTTTAATTCGCAGTTTCCCGGCAGTGGGTGCGGATTCATATCATAATTTAGTTATAATTAAGTGTGTCAGATTCAAACGGATGAAACAGGGAAGCCGGTCGGGGTAATAAAATATACAAGAATTAACCGGGACGACAAGAAAAGTGTATCCGCAGGCTGTAGAGAACATTATGAGGGTGTAAAAAGAAACAGCAGGAGAAAAATGAGATAATATCATAAAAGGGATACCAGAAAATGCAATAGAAACTATGGAAACAGTCAATGGTAAAAGGACAAGAAAACCATGAATTGCGGAATTTGTGCTTAGGAGACGAGAGAAGGGAATGGTAGAATGTGAACACAGAAATAGATAGAATGAAGGTTAAGCGGAAAACTACATTTAATAGGGCGAAACCGTAGTGCTAGGACGTTGAGAGTCTAAAAAAGAAGTTTGATATTTGTGCGCTCCACAGGAAGGTGACAGCACTGTCAGGAAGTAAAGAAGTAAAACGTGAAAATCCCTGCACACTATTAAAGGTACGACAGGAAAATTATTAATTGAACCAGGAAAGATTCGAGAGAGATAGAGAAAAGAGTTTCTATAAAAGAAAAAAATAGTGGCGATATGGCGATAGCTTAGGATCAGAAATAATTTATTGCGAAATATAAAAGGAATTAAGAGAATTGAAATGACACTACGCCCTGGAGATAGGTAACGCCCGGGGAGCTACTTAAGGGTTTAGGTAAACGTGGGAGAAATATATTTTATAGGTTAATTCGTTGAGAAAAAAATTTATCCGGCAGACTTCATCAAATCAGTCTAATTTCCTATTCTAAAAAAGGAGAGGCAGCGCTATAAAGTGAGCACTATAGAACAATAAGTTTGATTCTACCCGCAGCAAAACTGGAACTTGGATCGACATTAGGGGATATGGAGGATCGGGATGAGTCTTTAAGGAAAAGAAGAATATAGGGATATCCATTATCATCCGTGCGTTGCCACTTATGTGTTGAGGAAGTGGTTAAAATGACATAGGAGGAACTGGGGATAGAAATCAAAGCCGGTGAGGAAAATCATCAGCAAACCCTATTTTAAGCTTTAAAGCCAGTCAGCATAGGGGAATCTGACGATTTACTGCTGAATGTATTAGAAAATCAATGTGATCCGTATTGGATGCGAATGTAAGCAAAATAGGCTGATTAGGTTTTCGAGCGGGAGGAAAACGAAGTTGGACTTCAAATAGAAAGGCAAAAACTAGAGCTGGTGGAGCGTATCTTGGTACGATATCGATAGTCGATGATGGTACGCTATAGCCATTTTGTATATTATGAAAGAAAAATATCATTTCATTAACACAATTTTGTTCGTAACAGGATAACATGAACAATAGATTATTTATGTTGCTACGCTGTGCACGCAATGTTGTCTGTCCTCAGCTGGGGCCATGGCCGATGGTGCCCCCTAGCCCCGAGGCCGTATGCTTGGGACCACTGATAGTTAAATTGTAATAACCCTCACCTCTGACGTGACCCCTTTACAGGTTCAAGCCTCCTCCTTGAGGCCCCGAAGTATGTCCGCCTTCGAGTCTAGGGGTAGGGGATCTGTGTGTCTGTGTATTTGCTGGAATTATGGCGAGAAAACAGGAATCGACTCGAGGCGAAGAACGAGACTGATTTTCCTAGGTAGCGCTTGTTCTCCCTGTGAGGCACGCAAGTGCTCACTCAATTACATTATAATTCGAAACAAAGTACTTCCCAATACATATGTTACCGTAGGATGAAGCTATTTTGAAGACATGAAAATTCACTTTCCCGTGTCACTTCTTCTCCTACACTCATGCATAAGCGTTCACCGATCTTCCAAAAGCGAATCCAGTGTAAAGACGAGACGAAAAGGTATACCAATGCTATTCGGCCTTTAAGGGTGCATTTTTTTGCCAACCTATCTTGGCTTGAGTTTGTTCGTTGGTGTAGTGCACGCAACGAAGACTCACGATTTGGATGGAATGTTATTGCGTAATTAATGGAAGCGACAATTACAGATACAAACACATTGAGCTCAATGATGCACGGCGCTGTTTATTGTCCAGGACTTCAATTTCCGCCCAATACCGGGTAGCGTACCTCAATGTCAATGAACAATGCCATGACATTCTCCGTATGAAAGGAAGAAAGGCTCCTGAGGGCGTCGGCACCATTCGCAGTGCATCAACGTCAGCAACACCAGCGGTCTAGTCACAGCCTTGTTAGGAAGACCGGTGGTCGAGTTCTTAAAAATGTTAATTTGGTGGCCATTGTTTCTTCCATTTGATCGTATTCCACAATAGATGGCCTGCTTTACTCTTTGTGTAGCATGCTATCGGATGGCTAATTAATTAGACATTCAGCTCCAAGAAATGTAGCTGTTGTGGCTGTTTGCCTTTGTGGAGAATAAAAGCAAGACAGCCATTTAATTTTTTAAAATACTTCATTTAATGGTGTTGAACATCTGTTATGTTGAAGCGCTAAGCTAAGATAAGACATGCCTCGAATTTATTGTAGTTGTTTTCACAGCTTTATGGCGTTTTAGTGATAACGTCTGCTGATTTTATCCACTTAAGTTTCGTCGGAGCCATTAATGAAACCATAATATTTTAACATAAAGTGGCAGTTTTGAGTTATTCGTGCGTTATTGAAGCCGCCGAAATTGATTGGTATACGCTGGAATATAAAATAAGGATCGAAAAAGCGGAGAAACATTCCGGAAGACGCAGCAAAAAATTTCAGTTGTCAGTTGCAGCACATGGCGCGAACGATGCTTTGAGATGAGGACGACGAACCTAGAGATTTTGCTTCATTGGATTGTGCCATGATATTTGGTTGGGGACACTTCATCGAGTTCCTCTATCGGTGACCATCATATTTCCTTTTTCGTCTCAATTCTCAACTTTCTATAATTCGGATTAATAATACCCGCGCACCTGTGTTCAATTGGAACTCGTTTTAATTTAGACTGGCGATTATATTCCGTTGTACATACGTAAGTACCGGGCCCGTCCGCGTGTTCTCGTTCGTCATTGCTCTGCAATATATAATCCAGGCAAGCTCTCTTTGAGGACGCTTTGATGGATTTGATGATGACATTTGCTGGTAAATTGAAAGTATTCGATTGTTATGAGTACTCGAGGGGCACCGGTTAAAACCGAGGGAGATTACTGGGATGTTGTCAAAACCTCCCTGCCACTCCGCATTTCCTTTCATGTCAACCTATTGATTTGTTTCATTTGTAGCCATTTACACATATGGGCATTTTTCATGTGCGCCCGTCCAAGATATTGAATCCAATCACTTTCGGATTAAAAACAGGAGTGGTACTAAGTTCCTTCCTATAACCCGCTTAAATTCGCCGCTGAAGTAACTGCCAGGATGTGGAATTCGGGCGAATCGTGTACTATGAACGCAATGGACCATTTTCATCTATATCCCGTCCCCTTAAAATAAATGGCAAGCTGAGCTAGATATAATAATTGTGTTCCAAATCGTCGCGAGAAAGACTGTATGCTAGAAGGGGCGGTTTAAGTCCCGCCTCGACCCAACATAATATCTGAAGAGTGGAGTTTGGGGCCAAGACAAAGGGTTTCATTCATTAGGAACGGCTTCATTTAAATCAAACTCTTTTAAAGCATTTGGCATCGCATTCCATCGACCTACGAGATAAGAAGGGAGTTAGGGGGAAGGGAAGGAACGGGGATGCCGCTCAATCCTTGGACCGCCATATTTCCCAGACATTCCGCTCCGACTCCTAGCTACGGCAACCGAGCTCTTTTTTTTACGGTACTGAATCAAGTGCTGGTACCAAAATTTATGTTAATGTCCTTAGCCGGATTCGTTATTTCAAAGTGTGATATTCATTTTGGCGCGACACGGTATTATGATGGGTTTCCCATCGTCCAGTTGGACACAAATACCGATACGGGATGACAGCGAATGAAGCTCGGGATGGCTTCCTCGAAAATTATCCTATTTTTGTTGAATTCAGGAACTACGGATATTTATTGATAATATTATAAATATTAACGAGAATAATAATATGCTCATTAATCCAGCATAACATATATACACCACCCTTACGTTAATAGGGACTCAACAGCCATGGAGTAACTCTAGGTAGCCTTGAAGGTATTCCTGCATTTAAGGCCACCATCCAACAATTTCTGGTCATTCATTACCTTACATTTCCTGCATTGATTGCATTATTTTCCTACATTTGATCTCGAATTGTTCAGCAAATGCGTCGCGCGGTCAACTCAGCATTAGGAAATAACATCGGGCCGACGTTGCTATTAATATTCACGTATCGAGCGAATACTTATCGGATTCTAAAATACTGCGTTAGAAGTATTTCGGTCTACGCCCCGTGCATAGGTATAGGTTCATCCAATATGACCACAGTTCTCGACGGGACGTAGTTGATTATCGAACGCCCTTTGGTCTTATCGTTTCGGGTCAAGTGCTTTATTTTTCTCCCCTAGAGGCTGAATAGTTTGAAGGGCATGGAATGGAGATGTCCCGAGGAAATTGTAACACGAGCGGCGTCTGGCTCGAGGGGGAAGCAATCCAAACGTCCAAACTCCCCCCTCACTCTCGCTCCTCCCCGAACCTTTCCTGAAGGAGACTCCCCGTCGCAACCCCCTCCCTCGCACCTTCCCGGACGCCATCACTGTCAGCCGCTCGCCTGTCACTCAATCCACGTCCGCTGCTTTAATTCGGGGGCCTCTTCCGCCACCCGAAGCTACCCTCCCCAGTAAAAAAACCAAAATAAGGGTACCCCCGCGATCCTCAGGCCTTCGATGATCCCGGGTTCCGCGCGGGGAAAGGGGGAAAGGATGAAGAGGGAGGGAGCGATGGTCGTGGAGAAGTGGTAGGGTGTGTGAGCACGCAACGGGAGCGAGGGATATCGCCCATAGTATGCATCCTCGTGGAATTTGTTCGCCGTACGAAGTCTGTCGTCGGGATTAATTGACCATCGGCCGAGCGTTTTGAGAACGGCGCCTGGTGTTTTTTCTCCCACGAGGGTGGAGGGAGATTACGAAAACGGTCACCCGAGTGGTGTTCGGGAGCCCAGGGAATCTGGTTTTCTTCAATCCCCCTTCCATCGTAATCAGTACTTCGTGTCGGTAGGGTGTGTTAGTATGAACGGTAGTTGCGGAGGATTTTCTAAATCGATGGGATGAGGATGCTTAATGGGTCGTGCCCAAAAGCAGGAAATGATTGAGGCAATGCCATCGCTCACAAAACTGCTTATTTCGGTCAACGAGGGGTCCTTCATTGGGCTTGGTAAAAATCTCACCACAAAATGCCCGCCCGTCCGCAGTTCTTTTGATTGTCCGAAATGGGTATCAAACCATTGTTGTGATAACAATTCCTTTAAGTGAAATTTAAATATATTTAAACATCTATCTAACGGAAATTACTATCTTCGAGTTCCCTGAGTAACATGGGAACCATGAATGAGGTTTTTCACCGATGCTGCGAATTGATTAATCACGATCAAGCTTCGTTTCCCCTTTAGGTAGCAACGGAAGTTGATGTAGCAAGAATTAGCGATTGAAATCGGCATCATATTTTTTTGCAAATCGACGTGATTATGTTAGTTCCAGAAAAATGGCTAATCGTGGATAGTTGTCAAAATATTTCAGTTATTGTGCGACGCCTATGTTTGATTGACTGTATTTATACCTGATTTCATCCTGCATTCGGAGTTTATTAAGAAAAAGGAATGCCTATTTGAAAAGAGTTGCTCGGTAAAAGAAGGCGTCCTTGTTTTATCGTTCTAGCACCAGAACTAATCTCATCAAACATCTTTTTGTTCACTGGAACCGATGCCATGAAATGGTTTATTCCGTGCATGTTCAATGTAATTTCTCGATATTTACTCATTGGAGGAGGAGCGACGGACCCTTTTTAAATAAACTTTTTGTTGATGAACTCTCTGTTCCGTCTCCATAATTAATGACAGCCATGATGCCATTTCGAATCCCCGCGTTTAGGTGGACTGCCAGAGGAAATCTCACTTTAGATTACCTACTTTACTACTTTAGGTGAAGTATGTAAGTATAAAGTGAACCACTCTGGAAGGTATTTCATCTTTGTGTTCCCAGCGCTTTTTGAAATTTATAGATCTCATTAGATGACCTCCGTTTAAAAGTTGGAAGAAAGTATGGCCATCTTTTTCCCTGTGTCATCGAAGAGAAATATTCCTCTGCTTTCGTCGACAAGTTTTTGAAAATCTAAGTCACCCATGTAATTTCAGTTACACGGCCCCAATTAAAGAAAGCATTTGAATTACCTAGCGGGGGTAGTGCTTTACTTTCACGTCCCGGGCAAAGTGTGCATGTAATAAGGTTTACTTTTTCGTCGGGCTCAGATGATCCCTCATTTTCCCCACGTAATTCCGGAAGAGTGGGTGGGGAGCGGAGAGAGATGGAGGGGCGGGACGCATCCGTTGATGAATATTTCAATCCAGCCCCTCCGCCGTTCTGCTTCCCGAGCCATCCATCCAACCACCCACCCCCGGCTCAAACCCCGTTTCTCGGGGAGGACACGGTTCGTCGGCCGGAGGAGTCGCTATTTATTGGGAGGAGATCAGCGGGAGACTTGGGAGTGTACCGCATGTCCGAGGGGCGGGCGGAGGAGAGGGTGGATAGCGATGAGGAGATTGAGGCCTTTACGAGTCGGCTAGTTCGGTGGTTAGAGGGGACCGGATGGCGAGGGAGTGGAGGGATCGGACAGTCCGAGGCGTGACCGCACGGAGAGGACCGTGGACCGAAATGCTACAAACCAAACGGCCCCCATGTTCCCTCCTTCCTCCCGGGTACGCCGGGGGAGGTGGAAATTTTGTGTGATCCCCCCCCCCCAGGGGGAGATTGATGAAGCCCTCCGGGATCTGTCCATCGGTTTGGTCGAGGCGCGCCTCTCCTCCCCCGATTCGACGTCGAGAGAGGTTTTCGTTGTCCGGGTGCCGTCTCAATCGTCCGTCTCCGTGGTCTTAGGAAAACACGTGCGCGCTTCGGGGACGTCGACGGCTCTTTGAGGTGTCGATGTCCGTGATGCCCAACACCTCCGAGAGGCGTCATCCGTGCTGATGTTGGGGTGGCACCGAGGGAGTCAGTCTCCCTCTCGACACTTCCCTCCCGGAATAAAACGCCCCAACTTGTCATGATGGTCGAGCCCTCGGGCCTGTTTATTGGCGCCTACCACAACAAACCACGACGCCGAGGATTCCTAAGGTGTCAACGCTGTCGCACCAAAGTCCTAGGTCAAATGCTGTTGACCTTTTGGAGAGGGGAGCCACTTTCGTGGCGCTTTGGTCAGTCGTCGTGTTTAAATTTTAATGTTTATTTTTTGTTCCTTCATTCCTTGTGACTTGATTTAGGAATTGATAAGTTTGATTGTTAATAATTATTAGAGTAATGACTCGTGGAAAATTGATGGGAATCATAAAGGTGCCCTCGTACTTAAGACAGGAAAAATTGTATGAAATGTAGAATCTGTCCGTTGATAAATGAACGGTTTGGAATGCTCCCTTTATAACCAAGTGCATGTGTTCGCCTGTATGGAAGAATTTAGCCGGTACGATTTATTACAGCATGCAGGCACTCGACCATTTATGAATGGAGATTGTAGGTGGTAAAAGTTGCATTGGAGTTGGCAGATAGATTGTCTACTTCGTATTACTAGGGATCATTGTTATATGTCTCCGCGAGTATGAAAGTCTACATTCAACAATTGTGAGACGCTAGAAATATTTACTTCAACGTATTGCACTATATGCTGTTTACCTGGACGTGATTGGTCTTTCTCTAGAAACTATTTGCTAGTTGTTTTTCTCTATGTATCTTGGAGTTGGTTCTCCATTCCTGTCGGCGTACTATATTGTTGTTATTCTCATATATAATGTAGACAAAACTTGGAAGAGGCGGAGAATTATGAGATTTACCTTTGCCGTCCCCTTTAAATGTCAATAAACTTTGCCTTCAAAGAGATGTTTCCAAGTAACTTGAAAGATGTGATTTTTCATGATCATGCATGTAAGTTAATATTAGATACATTTCCAACCTAGCCAGCTGAGGGGCCCTTGAAATTTTGGCTCTCTCCACTCAATTTCTCAAGAATTCTTGCGAAAATATTCTATTTTTTAAGGCATAGGGCGCAGAAAGAAGGGGGTCAGAAAGGGTGGAGTTGTTTGCACACCTGCGTCCTTTGAGTTATGGGTTAGCTTATGCATAATTTGTTTTGTAAATCTCCTAGGCTCCTGAGGTTTTTTGACGCTACAGAAGAGTCCGGAACTGACATTAATACATAGAGTAGTCATCAGTTAATCACGTCACGCCTCACCAATCTTGGCTTCCTGCGGTGGGATAGGAAATCTAATATTTTGCCTCCATATATAACGTAAATGTATGTACGTGTTTGTCATTTTATTCGACATTTGATGATGACTATTTATTCACCTCCGGTGCCTTTCTTTCATCTCCCCATCAGCATAAGCTCCCCCCCGCTCCCAGCACGTCCGAATGTTGTGGTAGCTAATAGAATAATTGAAAAATTCCTAATTAACATCTACAATTTAACAGAAGCAATAGTAAATAACAGTTTCGTTACTTTTCCCCTAAATACCTAATTTAAAAGATTATGTACAAACAGTTTAAAGTCTAGAAAATGCATCATGCATTTGGTTGAAGATCTGACGAAGTAATGCGGAAGAGGTCCAGTAAGAACTTTTTATGATAATCGTGTAAAAACTATTTTAATGGGCGTAAACGCTATTTTAATAGGTGAGAAATGCACATTTAGTGAAGCCGTACGCTTTTTCGTCGACGCTCTTGTGTGAAAAATGACCTCGATTCGCCATTTGAATAGGAGTGAAAATAGTGGGAGGAATAATCTACGCGTCCAAAAGTACATTAAACGCCTCTCTAGGTAGGTACACACATTCATCAGTTTCTTTCATTTGGCGGAGCATCAGTCACTCTCCATTATGCCCAACGTGGGTTTCTATCGTTTTAGGTCGTTCAGACACGCCGCGGGCCACAACGGACGACGACGTTAAGTACGTACCACGTCGGCATCAGCTCATCGTCGTGGGAAAGGGCGGCGAATTTCCGCGTGCACTGCACATTTCTTTCGATCGAAGTCGACCTCGGACGCCCGAGGAGGTGGACGGATGGATGGGGGGAAGGGGTGAAGTAGGGAGGAGGAGGGGATGGGAGGGAAATGACTGTCATCATCGCCCATCTCCCGAGAACAAACGAGCGGTGGGGGGCGCCGCCACACGGAGGGTCCCACCCCTCGGGCGGTTTATTATTATTCGCCGCTAATTGATTATGGAGGACGTGTCTTCCACCTTACATCGTCAACCCTCCCACCCTCTCTCCCCACCCCTCCGGACCCTTGTCCACTTTGCGGTGCCTTTGCGTTTTATTTTGTAACGTTTTGGTTTTTCGTTCGGTTTTGTTTCCATTATTTTCTTTTTTTATTAATCCTCTCCGATAGTCCGGCGAATCTCCGCCCTCCCCTCCTTGAACCCCCCCGCCAACCCCCCCCCCCCCCCCGCTGCCCCTTACTGCCTAACCCTTCGAAGCATGGGCGGAAAAGGGGTTGAGGAGAGATTGCGCGGGCGGCGGGGAGGGGGGAGCGGAGAGGAGCTCGGTCTGGGGGGTTGGACGCGGGGGGGGGGGTATCGGTCGGGCGAGGGGCGGCCGGCCGGCGGAGTGGGGACGAGTAGAATGGGTTTTTTCGCTGTACTCGTTTATTTATTTATTCACCGCTGGCCATTCTCGCGGGGCCCCAGCCCATTTGCGGTTCATTCATATGGGCGTGTGCATGCTCTCCCTCTCGCCATCTCTCTCGCGCGCGCTTGGGATAGTTTGTACGTGGATAAAAAATAACTGGTAAGAATTCCATTAATGTCCGCACTTTTTATGTTATTTTCTCGCCCCCAGCGCTATACGCTGCCATAATGCCGAGTGGAAAATCGTCCCAACAAAGGATTTATTTTCCTTTCTTATTTTGTTATCCGAAGGAGTCAAAGTGAACGTGGCCTCCTCCCAAAACCGCCAGTATCTGAATTGCGTTTTGCCATCAAGTGAACACGCTGTGGTGCCGTATAAAAAAATAATAAATTCGCATTAATGGTTTGCCGCGCGGGATATCCCGAAAAAAAGTTTATTCCTTTTTTTACTGCTGAAATGTTATCATTTGAAAGGCATGCTCTTGCGGGTTTTTCTTGTACCCGGATAACTTTGATGTTAACAAATGTCGATTAATGGCAATGGGCAATCAATGAACGAATTTCGCAAAAAATATCCATTTCCGATAATATTTTATTAGGTTTCAGCTATGGAAGATATGAATGAGAGTATTATCTGAGTTATGTTTTCGTAGTTCATTAGGTTACTTTCGCAGTAAGTGTCTAATTAATAATAATAATTGATAATTCTAGCAACAATTTCAATAATTCTCAATTGAGTGCGATTTCACATGGACGAAGTCTAGCGTAAACCGGGCTCTCAATCAGAATGTAAATAGCCTCTAATGTTCGATATTTTTTGTGCAATACACTGCTCTTCTATGCTCGAGTCCAGTTTTTGGTGCTAGCGGGTTATTAATTCGTCGGAATGAGGCATCTCCTTTGCGGGTGGCCAGGCATGGCAAATCGACGTCCATGAAGACAAAGCCAGCGCAAAAGTACTAAGTCTCGCCTCATCAATAAATAAGCAGCGACGTACATCACGGTCGATTAAGGGCTTGGAGGTGGTTCTAAAGTCACTTTTACTCTGGGGAGAAGGGTCATAAAACAATTTTAAGTTTGTAAATCATCATCAATACTGATAAGAAATCTTCCGTTGAACTAAATGTATGCATGGGTGGGAGACAGGTTCACCGGAGCACATCGATGGAGAATGTGCCCCAACCGGGCCAGAAAATGAACAGATTAACTCTCCCGAGACCGCAGGATCTTTATTATAAGCATGTTTTTCCTAAACGGATTTGACGATAGAGGCTCAGCAGTTTGTGCGCGTGAACGGAGCCGCTCTCATCTGTGCCTGCGCCAATTATGGTACTTACACGAGGGCCCATTCATGTATTGATCTGCCCACGTCAGGTATTTATTTAAATGAAGGCATCAAAATTAGGGATAATTTATGATATATTTATAGTCTCCGCGAGGGTGAGGAGAGGGATGTTCTTCTCTAAGTACTCCAGCGCCTCCGAGCTCGCACGGACGGCGGCCTCTTCGGCCATCCTTTTCGTCGAGGTAATCGCCTTCGTAATTTGCCGTCCTCTTTTCGTGCGAGCAACGATAAATTTCTCCGCGAATCGACTCGATAATAACGTCTGAAAGAGGTGACTCTCTCCTTCCGTCTGCCCCTATAGCGTTGTCTCCCAGCGGTCACTTCCGGTCGAGATCCCGGGGGGAGTGGGCACTTCGCCTGCCGGGGACGTGGATGGCTTCTCGGAAATTTTCTCCCGGGTGTTAACTGCAGCGGAGGACGTGCCCGCCCGTCACGGCTCCTCCCGGCGGCTCCCCTTGATCACCTGTATGCGCATAACGCAGTCCGTCGAGATTCCGTCGGCTCGCGTGGCTTCTCTGAAATATTCCTATAATTATACCTTTGGGTTTCAACAGTTACGTCGATTGCGACGTTGCTACTCGGTGTAACATGAATAACCGCACTGCAATTTTATATTAAATTCACTAAGAAACTTGAAAGAGTGTACAATTTAGAATGGAGTGATAAATGGGCAACATGAATATTTTCCACCAAGATTTCCGTCTTGAAATAGACATAATTTATAGTCTTGGTCCAACGGCCAATTTCTATAAAAGAAGTGCCCAATGATGTTACATTTGTATCCCACTTTAGTTATTCCGCCAATTTAATTACGCTGATCAAACCAGTTCCTTGGAAAATCATCAAAATTCAAAGTATCTATCGTGCAATGGTAGTAAAACGGTAATACATTCTCCACGAATTTATTGCTGCTCACTTACCAGACGTTCCGTTCATGAAGTAAGGAATACATGGTCTTCGCCCACTGAGTTTTATTCCGGTACAACTAATTACAACGCTCTAGCATCATCATCGTTGAAACTAGTTGTACCTGAATTGAATTTAGTGGACGATTGTATTGTGTTCCTTATTTCATGATTATGAACTTCCACCTAGTTGGGCCGGAAACCATCGAAGGTTATCCCGTGTTAGACCACTAAATCACAGTGGCCGAGTTTAAGGAAACCATGTAAAGTGTTCGCATTTCAAGTGCTGACTTGGTTACAGCAATTTAATAGTACAATGGGCGAAATGGTTAATAGGTGTGAAATTGGAAAATGTTCACTTTCACACACTATACCCTCGGAGGGTTTTGTATCTGGAACCTTTGGCTAAGCGAGAAAGAAATTATCTACAATTCATGTCGTCAGCTCAAATAAAAGAGACCAATGTTAGTTTGGGGACTTAAAAATTAAGGGATAGCTCTAAATTTCGCATTGCGTTGTGAATCTCTGCATGTTATAGAGGCGAGTTGGAAACTTGTAATATTAAGGAAACCATAGTTATCAACTCAAATATTGGCTTTATAGTAAATTGGGCAGAGTTTACCCTGTAATTATCCCATCGGCCAACAAAATGACGCACTAAGGGCGAGGAGCCCATTAAAGGCCCAGAGATTCCCTTACATAACCGTTTTTGGGTTACCCGGTCGGTATCCTAGATATTCGTCTATCGATAACCCAGTTTTCTTAGAGATCTGGCATCGAAGCAGTCACACAGGTTTTTAGCTGAGGGTATGCAGTGAAATCACTCAGAAATTTACCGGGGATCTTGCGGTTGGCAGCCGAGTGTTCCATCCATTCAGTGCAGTATATTAGTGGAAATACATTACTTATTAATTCAGCCATACAGTAAGAGACAGAGACGATGAGAAAAATAAGAGTCAGAAAAATGAGGATGCTTGGCGTAGAGGGGCCGCTCAGAAGTACCCACCGATAGCATCCATTATCGTTGAGTCAGTGGGACTTAGTTGAGATGCTGTTGCCCAGAAAAGAGGATCACTGGCGGTGGAAGTTAGAGGGAAGCGAGGGATCGTCGCTAGCTATCACGAAGAACAATCGATGAGAGCAAGTGAGGTGAGTCGAATGTCAAGAAACATTTCAATTAACGTCATGGTATGGAGTATAATTTTATTCTAAAAATGTAAGACGGGGGCAAAATCTGCATCGGAGAAGAAAAAAGTGTAAGATATTGAATACTGGAATTATCACTCGTATATTATTGAAGTTCTTCAGGTATTTTTTATTCTTTGTTTTTGGCGAAAGCGACGGAAGGGAAACGAAATATAATCAATGCATGCCTATCGCAGTGTCCATTGTTCTTTAAATATGAATGAAATCATTAACCATAATTGATTTAGATTATCATATTTTTTTATTTCAACATCCTCCTTTCAACGATCACATTGGGAGAGTTTAGAAAAGGCGATAATATGAGGCACGTCTCCAAATTTTCCATTCGAGTCCCCCCTGGCGTATTTCTCTACGTTCTCAAGGAAGTGGCTGCGACCCGTGCTCTTTGAGTGTGCATCCGCGTCATCCTCATCCCAATCCATTTATTTCCTGCCCAATTCCCGAGCCCTCCCCACGTCTTCTTCTTTCCCGGCGACCGAGTCCGATCACTCCCGCAGGACGGCAGCGATGGCGGCCACGGAGCGGAGTGCGCGCCTCTCCGCGGCTGCGTGCGTGTGGAATTTTCACCCCCAGAAATCAAATCTGGGGGCCTCCGGGCCCCTCTTTTACCAAGCCTCCCCACTCCCCGATTCCGATTCGTGTGTTTTTTGGGAGAAACTCCCGGATTTCTTCCCTTCTTACCCATCTCGCCCGCCTCCTCCCCGCCTCGAGAGAGAGGGTCTTCCCTCCTCTTAGACTCATTCCCCCTCCCCTCAGTCCTTCCCTCCTCATACCCCACCTTTGCCTCTCGTTCCTCATCCTCCTTCATACTCCTCCCCTTCCCCTCGATCTCCTCCTCCCCCCCCACACACACACACACCGCTATTCCCGACCGCCCGTAATTGCCCGGCAGCCTGCTTGATATTCAGGGAAAGTGAGACCCGCCCATCCATACGTGGAGAAACGGCCTTCGGGGAGCGACAGCGGATGAAGTGGAAGGGAGGAGGAGGACCGCTTCGACTGTCAGGCAGACAAACGCCTTCTCTTCGGAATCCTTTTGCCCTTTCGCACCCCTTCGGAGTAACTGCACACGAGCGTTATATATGTATATATTTTTTTCTCAACTTCCTTCCTCATTGCTCTCGGAAGGAACGGGAATCGTTGCGTGCGCGCCATTGAGCAACCTCCTCCGTCGACGCATTAAGTTCTTCCCCTCCTCGACGTGCTCCGCGTCTTCTCTCTCCATTTCCCTCCCGACGCCCGTTCGTTCTCCGGAATGCGAGGAAGGTACCTTCGGCCCACCGTTAAATCCTCCACCATCACGGATGTGGTTCACGAATATTTTTGCTCGGTCGGTTTGTTTATTTCTTTTCTTCTCCCTCCGAATTTTGTGTCTTACGCGTCCAAAGCCCGCTCGCGAGTCCTCAGCGGGCTCGGGAATGCTCCCGAGGGCTATTTCCGTTTCGGTTTCCCAAGTATACGCGAGGAGTTTTCTGCCTTTTTAAGCCTTGGCTCATGGGCCGGATTTCGTATGTATGAGGCCAAAATATTACCCCCCACCCCTCCCCTCTCACGTAAACTCGACCTTTCCTCTTCCCTCCCGTCTCTTTCTCGTAAAGGGTTTAATTTTCGCTTCGACACGCCGGCTTAAGGGATGTGGAGAGGTGTTCTTTTTTTCTGTGAGCACGAGGTGATAATGTTTTCGCTTTTTCGGTAACGTGGAAACGTTTCTACTTCGATGCTTGGCATTCTTTCGCTTTGTTTTCTCTCTTTCCCCCAAGATGGAGAGGAGTTGAATCGAGAACCCTTTGTGATTGATGTGTGATGGGAAGTTGTCTCGCAGTACGGGGTTTTGTTTTCGTCCGTCCGATGCAGAGGAATTTGATTTTGACAATTTTTGTGCCGATATTGTAATGGAAATGATTTTCTTTTGGGATGGCAAAACTCAAAATTTGATCGAATCCCTTTTTTCGTTGAATTTCGTATTACGATTCTCGAATGCGAGCCTTCCATTTTCCATCGAAATTCGAGTCACGTTTCCATTTTTATCAACTGAATGCTTCAATGGAACCTGAATTCCATCATATATTTTTTTATAATATAATGATTCTATCTGTAATTTTTTCTCCTGCTGAAATCGGAATATTCGACTGTGAAACGTAAAAGTGAATGGCGTTATCAATTCCTAAGTCACAGTTTTATGAAATTTGAAATATACAGTTTTCGCGTATGTTCAAGCTCGTTTTCGTGCGTTTAATAAAAAACGCTTACTTAACGGATCACCGTCTCTACCAATGATTAAGTGGAAAGCACTCGTACAAGGTAGAGAAGAAAGTTGCTCTGGATCAGAGAAACGTATCCAACTTTTCTCGATCGGTAGCTATAGGGCATTCTGTTTTCGGACCTATTTCTGCTATTTTTGATTCGGCATCGATTGAGGTTAGTCTGGATTCTCGAATAGAAATATACTAAATGGTGTTTATTTCAATACGTCGAATTTAAATGCATCCCCTTCTGAGGGATAATTATCTCCGCGAACTTATTCCAATTTTCCCATTTATGAATAACTTTTAAAGTTATTTTTTGGCTAAATGCGAAAATAATTAATAATCAGATGAAACCTTTTCGTGACTTTAACTTTCGATGAATGTAGTTAGTTTTTTGTTCTATGAAATGGCACATAATTATAACAGACTGTCTCTTTGGCCCTATTCCATAACCTTATATTATTCAATGAAAGCAGGTCATCCGTGATCAATGGAAATAGGATTACATTCTAGTATTATGAATAAACTATTTAAATGGTACCAATTTGTTAAAAAATTGCCATTAGCCTGTTACTGCCTTAATTATTACATATAAACAGATTCTACTGCCCATCTGATATAAGCAATAGAAAATTTTAAATGGAAATCGAAGCAAAAACTAACAGGTTTAGAAGTATCCATGTATTATCAAAGACAATGGAATATTATCCGCTCACTGTTTCACCTGTTCACTGTACGCTCAGCTGTATGCCGTATTACATCGCAATGAGAAGGCCAAATGCTCACTCAGAATCCGATTTTTTTTAAAGATCGCAGTGATTACATCTTCAAGACGTTTTATGTCGTTATCCTTAAGCCTCATGAAACTTTTGTTTCAATTCTGAAGTAAAATTAATACATTTTTAGGCGTCTAATTAAAAAACCAAATATCCCTTTTGCCTTCCCCTACTTTGGTTAATTATAAATATTATACTTTTCGACCCATGCTTGTCAAACTTCAGGTGCATTCAGTTGAATTATACTCATTTTTTTCATTGGGAATGTCTTTTGTGCATTCGCGAGTGGAAAACGGAGAATCTTAAGCGAATGAATGGGTTATGGTAAGTACTGATGACAACTGGAGGCCGCGTGAGGGAAGTGTTCGTTTAGAAGGAAGCGAAGGAGGTGGCCGCAGGGGTGTCCTAAATTGATGAAACGTAATCTATCATGCTGTTCCACTGCGTCATGCCTTAAATTTGAATAAGTAATGATAGTATTAGACACGCTAACGGTTATATCCTCCCTTGTTGGGGTTGAACTAATATAAGAAACGGGTTCGATCACTGAGCAAAGTACGGTACGTTGTTGCTAGAGCGTGCTGCGTTAAACACGTCACACCGGGACCAGGAAAGCGTCAAGTGATAGGTTTTGTTTTGTCCATCTGGATCCATGGAGGGAGGTTATTCCGCTCGCGAGGGGTGGCGACAGACGGATCCATCACTGCGCCCATCAACCTGTCATCTCGTCATTTCATCCATCGTCGTTCGGCCATCGGAACCGAGGCGAAAGAATATGGCAGACCCGAGTTTTTGCGTCGCTGACGTCATCTGCGGAAGTGGCCACTTAGATAATGGCCCGGTGAGCGATCATTGCATTCAAGCGCGAATATTTTCGACAGCTGGCCATTGCTTTTTTTTCTTCATCTCGGTACGAGTTGCTCGTGATCCGTAGCAGCGACCCTTGCAAAAGCCTTAAGTATGCCGAAGAGACAGATATGCGTTCATAGTCGGTATCAAAAACCATGGCGTCGGGGCTTTTGGATTAGAGGAAATCAGCCACGGGGGGATTCCTGAATCTCTCTCTCTCCGCGAAAAGGGATGTGGGCAGAAATGTACTGGTTATCGGGACGAGAACTTTTATAATAGAGTGCCGGATACTATTAAGGTCGGTTATTTTACTCTCGCACAACGGGGAAATATTAAGGAGATTTGCGTTCGGCACTACAAGCCTTAATGTATTGCGCCCAAACGAAGAAAGTACTTGTTGAAAATTATTCAGGAGCCCAGGAATCTCAGCATTACATGTTTACAAAAACCCAAGAGTAGTGATTGGAGGTCGTTTTGATAACTCTTACTCTTTTCTTATTTAATTTAACGTAAATTCATTTTAAATTAATTGCTTCCATCATAATCAATTTACCAAACGAGAAATACTGTAAATAACACAGTTTCTGGCGTAACCTGGTGGAAATCCTTCATGATGCACTTGGCTTCTCCACATAAAAAAGTTTCATTTGCAACCTAGGTTTCGTTGCAGCGTAAAATCTTCGGGTCCTGAAAATCACGTGAAGATGTTACGCTGTAACGAAACCTTGGTCGTAAATAAAACTTTTTTTATGTGGAGAAGCCAAGTGTCTTCTTTTATCGAGAAATCACCGTATTAATTAAAAAGAGACGTTTCAGGCGTGATATGGTGGAATATCGCTATTGGAATTGTGGAAAATAGCTATTTTTAATTAACCGTATTAATTAATAAACTTTTTGTCTCCCTATTCCATAATTTAGGACATAATTTTCCTTACAACTACCAATATTTAGGCACGCTTCTGTTAGCTGAAGAGAAATGACGTTTAACATTTGTGATATCCAAGATACTATTTTTATTCACACGAGCAGGGTTTCGATACTTCGTCTCACCCCGATGGCAAGAAGTGTCGGAATCCGGCTCGTGTGAAGAAAATAGCGTAGTGGAAATCACATGTTTTAAATATCATTTCTTTCCAGCATTGAAAGTTTCCACCAAGTTAAGCCTGAAACTATATGGTACGCTTCTGTTAATTATGATGTTGCAAATGTAAGTCTTAAAGGTGTCATATTTGTTATTGACGAGAATATCTACAGTAATGTCAATATTTACGTAAATGTATAATAGTTATTTTCACAAAATATAGCTCCAAATATTGCTTCACCAGTTTTCTCCTCCGATACTGTTGGCTCTGTGCTGATAGGTTAGTTTTAAATGCTCTCCAAAAAAACAGCCAATACACCTATTTAAGATTCTTGTGAGTGACGACTGGAACGCGATAAGTATGCCCCGCTCCTACTCACCAAATTTAAGACTTTGCTGTCGCATCACATCATGTACGGCTGTTTATTCTTCGCTGCTTCCAGTACACAACTCCACGGGGCATTGAGCACGGGAGCGAAAGCGCGGACCTCACACTTTAGACGACGACGGATGTAGAGCAAATGGCTCCGCTCGACTACCGGACTAACCGCGTTCGCTACGCCAGCATTCAAGTGTCCGCCTGAATTAATCCACTGTTTTGGCGCCTACCATGCTCCTCAGACGAGGGGACGCTTATATTGAAGATAGTGGACTAATCCATGCCTTCCGTTTGCACCATCATCATTTCACGTTTCTTTTTTTCCTGCTTACTGTCAGTCCTTAACTTTCAGGAAAGAAGAAGTGTCGGTAATTGTAGGGCTGGAGACAGCTGGGGTGTTTGCGACATTATTGTCGGGGAACGCAATTAGGGCAGTGTAGAAGGAAAAAAAATAGGGAGAGGAGGAAGAGTGAAGATTGCTGGCTGCGGCGTCCGCCTAATGTCCTAATCAGAGGTACCGAGAGGTCACGCGAATTCAACGTCTCATCTCAAGGGCGATGTCCGAATCATTTCACCAACCACCTCCGAGCACGGACCGGAAAATTCAGCGATTCCCTGCGTCACTCGTGGAACTAGTACGCGGAAACTCACCGATGCTCCAATTGACATTTGGTGATTAGATGCGTGTCTATTTTCGGAAAAAAATGTCGATGAGCCGACGCGACGCCGAAGAGTGAATTCACGCCTTCATTCTTCATAGCACGCTCCGCATTCACTTCAGGGAGTTACATTCATGTTAACCTTTGGCCCGTGGTATTCGGAGAAATTTTACGTGTAGTCGATTTGAAGATCAGGACTAATAACGCATTGACCGTATAATTATACCAAAATTGGCAATGATGCCAATGCACATATTTCTCGATTTTCTCTATTTTTCCGCTTATTTTCTTGATTCTTCGTCACGATTACATATCAAAAACCTCGAATCTATTCTCATTATCTTGCCTCAACACCCAGGTTTTACATCGATAAAGCGCTACCCATTGCTCTAAAGTTTTTACTAATTTTTTTATTCACATTTTCACGTAGTGTATCTGTCTGTCATCACCTCTCTTCCAGAAAATACTTCTTTCGCCTACGCAGAGCTTCTCATTTCCCCATTACTATGCTCCTTACCCTCTGGAATACTGCGCAAATACATGAACTGCCATATCTAATATAGTTTATTTTCTCCTGCCTTAAATGTGTATAGCTTGGCTTTCCCACTTTCCGCGAATTTTATTGCTGTTTTCTTTGCTCATTTAAGCGCTTATTTTGTTTTCTCGTGGTTAATCAACGTCATATTATCTGGCTGAAAATATAGAATATCGTGGGGTTCAGTAAAGTCAACGGTGCCTTTATAAAGGACGGCAGTCGTTCACCATCCCTTCGACTGATCCTTGGCCATTCCACGTACTTCCCTCTTCGCACTAGGTTAGCACAACGGCTGCTGGGTGTAATCAATCGGCAAATTCCACGGAACGAAATTGGTAGCTCCGCCGAGTGAGAAAGCTTGAAGGATCGTTATGATGCTGAGGGTGAGATGAGCTGGCGGGTCCGCTATAGAGTTTTGTGCCTCGGTCATAAGGCGCTTGCGTTTTTTTTTTAATTTCCTAAACGATTGTACGAAGTGAGAAGTCGTTCGGATGGCGTCATAAATTTGGAGAGGCGCCGTTTTGATCCCCTAATTGAATCGATGCGAGGAAAATGGATACGAGGCCAGAGCCTAGAAAGGCGAAGCAACTGAAGGGTCATCGCCGTTAGTGTCTGACGAAGCAAGAGGGGAAAATAGAGGTGAACGCTTTCGGGGAGAGAGAAACTGAGAGAACAGGAAGGGCTGTTACGATGGAAGCAGCTGTATCTTCGTCATCCCCGAACGGCCAATTTGTCAGGCACAGAATCCGCAGGAAATTCAATGGTGACGGTGTGGAGTAATCATATATTTTAAGTTGTATTTTGAAATGTGGTGCTCTGGTTTGCATTAGAATGGAAGGATTAATTTGGGTTAATGAATTACGATGCGTATAAGAGATTTGTAGGCTATTACGGTGAAATAAACTACACTATACTTAGTGTGCAGTTGAAGTAATATCCTGTACAAAAAATGCTATTTTCGGTCGCCGTGATGGTCCCTTGTTATCATACAAATTAAATTAAAATCAAATTCCAAGAAACTGCGAGAGATGCCGCGACAGTAACTATTAACGGAGCCATCGTCTGTTTTTTTTAGATGCCAACTACTCTCGGTATCTCGAAATAGTTTTAAGCGTTTTAACAATGCTACCGCAAATTTGAGGCATAAATCAGCCGAGACGATAAATATCCTTGTAAAAAAAATGATTTCAATTTGATGCAACAATTTCAGATTGTAAAAATCATTCGCCTTAACCGAGATTCGAACCCGGAGCCCTCGATGTCCGGTCGAAAATTTCAGTGTATGAGGAGAACCCCTCGGTAGCTTAAATCGGTAATTGAAATTGTTATTCTTGCAAGGGATATTTATTATCTTGGCTGATTTCTGACTCAAATTTGCGGTAACTTTGATAAAATACTCAAAAACATTTCGAGATATCAGGAGTAGTTGGCCGCCGTGTTTCTGGTAAAATGCTCCCTAATTGAATAAGGCTTTGACGTAAAACAATCAATTATAATGTTTTAATGCATTAATTACTATTATTCTTGATTTTTAAGACTTATAATGGCCTTTCAAGTGAAATAATATTGCGTTTGAATTGGGTGCAAACTGATGTGCCATTTAATTCGGTCAATGTGATAGAAAGATACTGGATGCTGATACATGCCATTCAAATAGGCGAGAAATAGTGCTATTTTGGCGACGGTTGAAATCACCATAGTTTAAAAGCGATGTAATGGCAATGATTACAAATGAAGGGTAGAGGAGTGCTTGCGGTAGTCGATCAGCCGCCTATTGAGTGCCCCGATGAGTTCAATAAACGCGAAACACGCGAGTGCCGTACCCTTCCGCCATATGTCCATTATCCCGTGGCGCGCACATTAATGCATCGCGATGTGACGGCGGGATGGAATGCCAAGTCCCTTGCGGCGACACGATTTGGATTCACTTAGGCTGAAAGCTCATTTGACTGGGTATTTATGTTGAGGTTTCCCGTGCTTTAAACAGTGGAGCCACCTAGCATCACTGAGCCAGAGCTAGTATTGATGGAATGATGTTTAGACAAAGGCCAATAAGGAACGTCAGCGTCTTAATTTTCTTTTATGACTGAAATCTCATCTAGAGTTTAAAGCAGGAAGTGAATTAGTCAGTCAGTGCAATGGCATTTAAACTTTTTAAAACGCCGATAGCCCCACACTATTTTTTTCAATTTCGATCAACCCTCGAACAAACAACAACTCAGGATGTTACTGAATCGTTTTTGAGTTTCAGACGTCACCGCGTTTCGAAACAGTTTAGCTCTACGAGATTAATTATAAATTTTTACGTTCATAAAATTTGAAAAGAATTTCAAAGTTTATGATAAATTATGTGACAGTAATAAGTATAAGTAAATAACATATAGATAAATAGTTTTCATCATCATTCAATAGTGAATATAAAGAAGTTGCTTGAGCGAAATACGAGTAGGTTCTTGCAGTAATGACTGGCTGAAAATGCCGTTTTGATGTTTTTTAAGCTCAATAAATGTAAAAAAATTAGAAACTATTCGAAGACAGCGTTTATCCTTTTGTTAAAATTTTCATTAAACTTGTCAAATTATAAGAAGGCGTGCATGAAAATATGCTTACAAGTGTATTTCAGTTTTATTCAATAAGTGGCGAAGTTAAGCTGAAGTGAATAAAGATAAGCTTGTTTCTCCGTCTGAGTGAAACCAAGGGGCTGGGATAACATTTCAGCGTGAGCTATCTCAGAGCTTCGACAACCATCTTGCTTGCGCATTCTCAAATATCCCTCCCTCCTGTTACATCTTCCGGAAGAGTTTTTGTCGAGGGGAGAGGTGATTCACTGACGGATGGCTTGAATGTCGGTGAACTCGACTGTAGTAAAATAAAGTGGCCTCTTGCAACGCGGAAGTTTATTACCTTCGATTCAGCTTATCACTGAAATTGCCCGCTATTACTCATGCTCGCGGTGTTGCGAAAAATTCCTCCTTATTGACGCCTTATTGACGCCTTATTGACGTCAAGATGTCTCCATTTGTCGTCTGGCGCGGCTTGGTTTCCGTTGAATCGTCACCACCTGTGGAATCACGAAGTCGAAATCGAGTTCTCATTTCATTTTTTCTGAAGAGTTGATTTCGCAAGTTAAAATTTGTTTTAGAATTATACCTCCCTGTACACCGAAGTTGGCGATCTCCTCGTCTGACATTAAATTCCATCAAATTGCAATGTATTTGCGTGCAAACGAAAGTGTGATGCAGAAAATTGACTCAAAGGTTGAAACGTGATCTTTATTTTTGAGTCAGAATTAAACATTTAAATTTTGTGGAACCTCTAATGAAATGAAGTTGAGTTCTACAGCCAGTGGTATTATGAGGTCAGTGTTGCAAGAAAGGTATCATTTCATCCCGCGAATAAATTATCCTCGGTAGTCCAATCCGAAGAATTTTTGACTCGAGCCCGCCGTGACAAATACAATGTTGTCCAACCACGCATTATTTGCTATTATTTTCCATAGCACACTTCTACATATTTGCCCCTTTGTCTTCCTTATGGACTGTCTACCTATTTTTGCTTCTAACCATGACACCAGATTTGGAAGACTCCGGTTTTTTTGTGGCTTTATGGCTTTTCTAATGACTCATGTCTCGTTCTCATGGTCTACCATTATTCACGTAAATACGTACATATTTGCACGTAGTTTTTGTATTGCTGAATTTTCATCGTATGTATCTTAACAGTTATGTTTTCACTTTCGCTCTCAACCTCCGTGACGAAGAAAGGCTGGAGTCATTCACTTTGCTAGAGAAGCGCGGACGACAATTAGTGATGTAACCATTGTTACATGGGGATCGAGATGGTGCGGAGGCTAACGTACTGGCTTCCCACCCAGAGGTCCCGATGGTGTTGAATATTTTTTAGAGGTATCTCGATCCCTACTTGAGGTGCTTTGTGGAGGAAACTTTGAGTGAGTACGCCACCCGTCGGATGGGACGTTTAGCGGCGGACCCCTTGGCGTTTTTCGTAAAGAGTAGGCTAATGCCGACGCCGGGTTTCTCACCTTTCACCCTTTTCACCCTTCATCCTTTCCTGTCCATCTCCTATGGCGCAAATGACCTCAGCCGTCGGTAGCCTCCCTTAAATAGTACTACTACTACCATTGTTATATATAAAAGAGGCTCTGAAAGATCCAATTTCTTCAGCATGGATGGCATTCAGTTATTTCTGTCGGAAGTAAGCTCGTATATATTTTTAGAGCTTTGAAAAATATTCATTTTCAATAAATATCAAAATATCCCACGATATAGCCGCGACATTTTAGATGAAATAATTATCATTTTCAGTCATGAAGTGACTTGATATAATTATTTCAATCTTTCGTGTTTATATCCCTCCCTCCATATTCTCTTCTTCATCTCAAGATTTCATGTCAAGTCATGCTCATGTAATTTTTCTTGCGGTCTCCACTTATCTGTCACCATCGGTATCATCACTTCCTCCGATATATTTAGCATTCCCTCAATGCATTTGTACCAGTCGTACAAATCTCTTAAAATGTCTCAAAATATCAGTGAACCAATTGCGCGGATGTCCCTCTCATCTGCTGTCCTTGGACGTGACGTTCAAGGATCGAGGCGTGGGGTGGCCTCCCCGCGGGCCCCAGCTTCTTCCCCCCGGGAGGTGTTCTCCCTGTTTTGGGAGTAAGGGTCGGTACATTCACCTCGCATATCGCGGACATCTAATTAACCCTGGGTCGACATGCCGACGTGGGTGGGGCCGACCGCTACGACCAAGGGGTTGGAACGAACGGCAACGGAAGGAAAATTCATGGGCGGAAGAAAACAAACTTCAACGGAGAGGGACGAATTCTTCGGAATAGAACGAACGTTTGAGCATAAAAACCTCTGGGACGGAATGTTTGAACTTTGAACCAGATGCGATATAATTCCATCTTAGAAACTTTTGTGCTATTTCATCGTCTCCGCCAATTTTATCCGAGGCCCTTTGCCCGCCGAGCGTATATCACATCGAAAGACTAATTGGTTTCTATATTTTAAGGTTTCAGGCTTAACTTTGTGGAATTTATTAATAATTTTCCCAATGAAAGTGTATTTGTGTATCATCGTACTTTGACCAACCCCGACTAGTTTCAATGCATGCACTTTCCTCTCGCTTTTCCTCCCCACCCTACCCATATCCCATTTAATATTCCTCCGGTTTCGTCCGTAGTTTTAACAATCACTCCTTCCTCTCATTTCCTGCGACTGCTATCCTCCTTTATTAAGGCTCGGAATCCCCTACCTCACCTAGCTTCAAATGGTCAGGCGACCTGGGTAGGTTACACTAAATTTTTAGTGCACATAAGAAACTCATAAATTACTATGAAAAAAAATTCATTTCGAAAAGAAATTGTTCATAAATTTACGTTCAGAAGTGAATGTAAAGAAAGTTAACTGTGCGCTTCTAGATAATATACGCAAGAGTATATATGCAATAGTTTATTATAATATTTGTCATCCACTTTGATTATATCTAGTTATTAAAATAAATAATTGGTTTATAGTTGCGGTTAGGAAAGCAAGTTTCAGGACAATAGATAATCTGGAAGATAGCGAAAATGCCGGTAAAAATAACACCGTGATTGTAATTTCGAAACGGAAGGCAGCCCAAAAATTATGACCGTAATCCGTAGTGGGAAAAGACGAAACTTTGAGGAAGAAAGAAATTTAGAACTGTTTCGAATTTTGTAATTTCAAGAAATGATGCGAAGTAACGTTGGAACTCGTCGGAAGGATTCTTTATTTCAACCTTCCCGACCCTGAATCGAAAGACTAGAGCTCCTATTTAACGTGCATCGGGTGGGATGTGGGTCGGGGTAATGAGAGGGGGTGGATGGTGAGGTTCATTCACGTGCTCACCTGGCCGGCGCCTTCTAGTGCACTCTCGCCCACCACATTTACCTTCGCCCTCGTCGCTCTATGACCATACTTGAATCCATGACAGCACGGGCAGATATGCGTGAGCACGCAAATTGGTTCTCTCATGCGTTCGTCATCCGGCACCCGACGCCATGCCCGCGACTGAAGTTTCGCCACCGAGTAAACCGGGTCCCCTTCCTTGAATACGGTGGCGAATTATAAACACTGCACTTAATTTGCCCTCGTGACCGTTGTCTTTTATTACGGCGAACTTCATAGCGGAAAAGTCATCTAGCTCATCCTTTCCACTCGTTAGAGCGAAGGGCACTTCCCCTCCCATCTCTCTCTCTCTGGGCGAAGTTTTCCAAGTCTCGTCCTAAAACTGCAGTAAACTTTTAATTTGGGCGTCTTAAGCTCCTTCCCAACAATTTTCCGGGAGACATTAAGTAGTTTGAACCCTTCTCTGTTCTGCAGTTGGAGTGGATTACGTCAGATGCATTATTTTGTAATTCCCACACGTAACGCTCAAATCCTTTTCCTCTCCCCGTCCTCGTTGGAGACTCATGTAGGATCCCAAATCGACTGAATTGCGGTGCGCGTTATCTATTGGTGAAAATGAATGAGCTGAGCTACATAACATTGTATGTTGTCTGATTTTTCTCGTGCCAAGAAAGGGAAACGCACCAGTTAATTTTTCAGCGTATCTAAGATTTACTCCACTCTACTTTATTTTTGAGATTGAATTCGTGTAGTATTTTTTAGTAAAGTATATGTCGTGGTCGACATGTCAGAATCTTCAAACTTCTGGTATCTCCATTTTGAATGTTAGCATTAAATTAAGGGATAAATATGAAGTTTTTTCTTCAATTTCCGAACACTTCTCTTCGACTACGTGTTACTTTATTACGAAACCGGAACCGAGTAGTTGTAGAAGTTATTAGTGGAAGCAACCGACAGCAGAGGTCACGCGCTCCATTAGGCGTAGGTGGGCAATTTGAGAGGGTTAGGATGTTCGGGGAATCGGGAAAGAAGAGTAGAGAGAAATACGGCGCCGGCATTAGCCTACTCTTAACGAATACATTTTACCTTCTCTTCCGACGGGCAGCGTACCCTACACGTGCATGAAGTGCTTTCCACATAGCATCCAAAGTAGGGATCGGGATTCCTCTGAAAAATTCTCTCTGCCGTATTTCGAACCCGAGCTTGTGGGTAGGGTAGCACTAACCACCGCAGCAACCCGATACCTTAGGCTAATTAAGGATGATCATTACTAAACTAACGTTCTCTTTCCATTGATTTTTTGCAAGAATGATTCCTTCCTCAATGTTTTGTGTCCTTATGCAATGGTCGGGAAAAATTAATAAATATCTGAGAATACATTTTTTATAGGTAACTATAGAATCTGTATATTTCTTGTGAATTGGCCCCCTTGGACGATCAATCTCTACTGATAATCGACATTACCATTTTTTTTAAGCATATATTATTATTATTTACATTTCGTTACAATTAGGCAATGGCCCCGTGGCAACGGTCTAATGATCCACCCTTATAATGTACAAGAAGAAAATATATGAAACAAAATGCCTTTAAAAACAATGGCACTTAAAGGTTCTCGAACCTGTGCCATCACATGTGACCCAGGTTCAAACCATATAACGCAACGCACCGTCCAACATCACATTCCGTCAAAAATCACACACTTCTACATCATACCCTTCCAAAATCACGCACCGTCATGACACCACACACTTTTACTATCCAACTTCTCATGCATGATTTCAGGGTTTTAATGTTAATTTTGTGATGCCGATTGCTTTCCATTCATATGGGCGACTCAGGATTATCAAAAATTCCGCTTCAGTTTCTGTTCGTGACGCTCGTTATTTAGCCATTGATTAGGTATCCCAAATTAACCAGACGTTCTTAATCAGATGAAGAAGCTCCTGCTTTGGCGTGAAATTCTCTTTTTTTTCTTATATCCCTGTTGATCCTGTTCCTTTTGTTAGAGGCGACCAGAATGGGGTAAAAAAATGCACCCAAAATACGGTGACGCCATCTCATGGAGTGACAAAGACTATCGATAGTTAGCGATGGATTACGTGCTGTGTGTTGGATCAAAGCACATCTGAAGTAGCATCTGAGGGAATTAGTAAATAAAATCGGTCAGTCTCAAGAGCGCTTGGTTAATTGACATTAATTGTGAATATAAACACGCTCCCAAGCCGAGGGTGCAATCCGCTAGACTTAGCCTCCACACCGTGCTGACGGGGGAAAGTTGCGTCATTTAATCGCTGGTGGCTCAGCTGTCAAAAACACCGTTGACTGATAGCACTGGCCTCAGTCTCCACACTGCGGGTTTCGCAACCGCGCTTAAGCTAATTAATGCTTTTGGATTTTGGAAAAATCGGTTCAGGCTGGAGAGCAGTGCGACATTTTATGTTCCGCAAAACGATAAGGGGTGCTGACAATGAAAAGAAGTCGGATACTTACCCACCTAATGCATTTTTGATCAATTAAAACCCAAGGCCTGAATGCTCGCAATTGATCAATGGTTAGTATACGACAAAAGGCTAAAATGCAAGGATGTATTTATCATTAATCATTTCGTTTTGTAAGATTATCAAATGTTTACCAATTGGTTATCCGTGCCTTTCCGTGCGGTTTCCCTTGAAAAGGTCTGCCCGAAATGCGACCCTGCAGGGTCGCTTATTTCGACCCATAACTCTCTGATAAGGATTTATTTTAAAGCTGTCAGATTTACCACTTTGGTGAAACTAGGGGCAACATTACTGTCTCAAATTCTGTTGAAATATCTTTATTCTTAAGAAGTCGAATGCTATCGAAATCATTGTCTTCTACCGTATGTGCCTTTTGCTAAGTGTATTTATTCCCAAATGTTCTAACTTATTCTTATCTGTGAATCTGAAGACATAATATCTACATATAAATTTTTAAGTTGTATTTTCAAATATTTTCTCAATAACTGGGTGTGAATTTTGCGTGTTCCTACGGAGCCTGCATGAAGCCTGATGGTCTCGCGGGAAATTTTGTAATTTCAGCTGAAGTGCAGTGATACAAAATCTTTCGTAACTATACTTACTATCGCTGAAGAATATTCGATTTTTATAATCAACACTTTACGAGGCAACCTTTATGGTGCTAAATTATCTCATTATATAAAATACATTTTTAAATTATATATCTTTATATTACAGTCAAGCAAAATGGTGAAGCTCATTCACTGATGTCATTGAATCCCATTAATATTTGCCACTTTTTTGGTTATGATCAATTAAAAACAGCTCGAATAATTTTTACGTTCATCATAGTAAATGGTGGTGTGTTTAAGGAACTGGGCGCTTAAGTCAAATCGTGGTGTACCATTCTCTTTCGCGGTCCGTGAAGTGTAGACGCATGATAAATGTACGCAAACAAAGTTTAAACTATCAAATCGGCTCTGATGGAGATAAATGGAGCCAGGGTGATAGGCAACTGCGTGAATCGTATAAAATCGTTTTCTCTTTTGTCCATGCGGGGAGAGGCGTAGTTTCCAAACTCTTGCGCACCCGTGCCGCTCCCATCCCTTTTCCGTTCCATCCGTATTAATGACGCCACGAAAATGTTGTCCAATTAGGCGAGTGCGCACGATTTATAACAATTCGTTTTGACTTCGAACCGGGCGTTTGGTTTTTCAAAGGGGCGGGAGAGGGAGGAAGATGTCTGCGCGCGCGAGTGAGGGGGAAGAGAGAGAGAGGACGAAGAGACGTAGAGATTAGATCATCGTCGAGGTCAGCAGCTTGGATGATTCGCAGATGGATGTCCCCGCCTTTGAATGAATTCTGAATCCACAGAGGTCAAATTGCGTGCATACCATCGAATCAGGATTCGAGGACGCCTGCCGCGGAAAATTATCGATTTTTTTTAAAAGCATTCATCAGTGTAATGGATGGGAATATTAATGATGATTGGGGGCGTGTGTACCTACTCCCTTCTGCAGAATGTCACAAAGGTAACCAATTCGAATTCCATTGATTGACTTTGGATTTAATGAAGATGGCGAGATTATTACTCCTTCGAAGAGAAACACGAGCCCTCATTTAGCCGGGTGCACAAACATGAGCCCGGCTCTTCTAATTTTCGAATTGCAGTTCCCCGAGACCTCATCAGGGCGTTTAACGTAATTACTCTTTCTCGAAGAGCTTTGTTGAATAATTATCGAAAGGATCGACTCTATCGACAAAGGGAAGAATTAAAAATGGAAAAGAGTGGAATATTTTAGTCAGGCTAGGAATTTTTGTGACTCATTTTGTACTTTTCATAATTGAAATTCTGTTTGCATCTAAAAATTATTTCTGAAATTAACAAAAATGATCGAAATTTTGTGTATCTAACGGGAGGATGTGTATTTTTAGTATCCTTATGAATTCTCAGACTTTAAAATAATATGTGAAGGCCTCAATGTAGGCCATTTTAGGACTCCACACGTTTCACGCCTGGTGGAAATATTTTTATTAAATTGCAGCGTCAAATGATTAGTGTCTTCATACCTGCATTTTGGCCAGAATGCAGAAGTTGAAAATTGGTGACAAAACTTTTAAATTAGAATTTCATAAAAAAACAGTATTCATAATACAGAAATCAACTTCTGTTGAAGTTTTATGATTTACTGTATTTGCTATCTTCTTATTGTAATTTGAATAATTTGTCTCGGTGTTTGATACCTCATTCGATGGTCTGGTATCCACTTAAGTTTGGCGTTTGGAATACGTGCAAATTTTGTTCCAGTGTATGCAATTGTTTCGTTTCAGTGTATTTTACTTTTAGATTTGGCTCTCCGACACATCTAGACTTCATTCCTTTTTTGCTCTACTCTTTTAAAAGTAATGTAAACAAATCTTAAGATGCTCTTCTTCATTAATTGGTAAAATTGCTGTTTCTAAGTTTATATGATGATTCCTACGATTATACGAATTTATTTATTGATAGTCCGCGTTAAATCGCCTTAGTCTCAACACTGGCACAATAGAATGAAAAGGAAGGAAAAGGAAACATCATGAGAGCTCTGGTGAGCTTAAAGCGCCATCTTAGCAGATGCTGATGGAATTTTCTATTTCAGCTGCTTCTTAAACCTGGTTCAGTAAATAAATAAGCTGCTTTGTCCGCTCAGCCGGCATATCGTTTTAAGGCATGCTCTTGTTTCCCCTGATATTGGGATTTTTCCGAAGCTATTGAATCGGACGTTTCTATTTGTCGATCGCATGGCACTTGGTTAATTCACACGCTGCATGCCCGTATTCGTCCATTTAAAGTGTTAGAGGGCCGTGAAGTAAATAATAAACTTCCTGAAATGTTAGCTTGCTCTCCAATTCCCGTTGAGTTGGCATGGAAGAGCTATGAGGGTCTGTACATATTCAAATATATGAGACTTTCAGTTTGTGAAGGGATACAAAACCTGGATGGTAAACATCAGTATCCCGCACGACATTTCGCGAATAATAAGTGTCTAGAATTCAATTTATTGACGCAGGTAGGTTGCGAGTCGCAGGCAGGCCTATTCTGTAAGAAGTACCTCGGAAAAGCAGCGGAAATGAAGCATTTGATTATGGAATGGAATTTCTGGAGCGGGCGTTTGCATTACATCATCGTTTTGTTTTCCGTCTTTGGCCAGGCCTCGGCGGAGCCGATGTCCCAAGGTGTTTCTGTCCTGTGCTCTTCTCGTTTCGCGTCTGGTTATTCTCATTTCGATGAAATGAGAGATTAACATGGAGGCTCTAAAATTCATTGGCTTCCCCTGTCTCGAGCACCATGTACCATTGGCTAGTCTGCAAGTTATTTCGCGATTGTCAGGTCGAGTAGGGGTAGCCGCTTGGAAATGAAATATACATGAGCAGCCTTTCGTCAGAGGAAAAATCGTTCCCTAAATCTGCGTAAATGGTCAGAAAAAGTTTATCTCATAGAGCAAAGGAAAGGTATACAAGAGCTAAAGAATAGGATGAATCAATTTTCAATCTAGTCGGGTGGTTTGGTAGCGCACGAGAGTATAACATAATAACTGTCGAACTTTGCGAAGGAAACCCTTCCATTTTGTCGGCGTAATGTTCCATTGCAGTCTAAAAATATCATTTGGGGTTTCCCTTCATCTTATAGCGTCAGAGGCGAGCTCATACGGGTATTATTTAGGAGGAACTGTAGTCTCGAAGGCATTTTGACCGAAGGTAATCTTGGCTTTAGAATAAAATAAATTGCAGAAGCATTAAAGATAATGGATTTATATGTTTGGTGGAATTCTGGATGAAGTATCATTAAACTTACTTTTATGGAAAATGAATTCCAATTATTTCATAAAATAAAAAAAACTAGAGAACTTGGAACGGAAATTATTACTTGAAACTACTACTATTATGATTGAGTGTGCCCTGAAAATGAATAAATCGGGCAGAATAAGTTCAGTACCATTGGGTGCTAAAATGTTTGTATGAAATTAGTTATACGGGATTGAATTAATTCTGAAATTTCCATTAGAGTTGGAAAATTGTAATTTTTAGGGTTAAAACAAGAAATGCCTGAGGTTGAAATCATAAAAGTATGGGATCGTTGCTTAACCATAAATCTTCATGCAGATGGAAAAGTCAAAAATATTTCATTATTCTGGAATCGGCTGGAAAGAAAATTGATGTATCGATAGAATTTTATTCAAGCGTGTTAAGACGGGAAATTTTCGTGTTTGGGCTATCAGTAGTTGAGCTCGTCACGTTTTAATAACTTCCCTTGCAAATACACGCTAAAAGGTTTCAGCTCGAGCAACTTATTTTAATCCGAAAAAAATGACATTTGTCACGTCTATCATGCATAATTCCATTAAAAAAATTCATATTGAAATTATGCCAATGCCATTTATCTTGGGTAACAAAAGGAAAGACGTGTGACTTGAACCTTGTTAGAGTCATTCAAAATATACTCCCTGTATTTTTCGCGGTACAAGATCTCCTTGGAAAAACGTTTATCCTTCTCGCTTTTTCAGGCGAGCTGGTGCAAAAATAGTCTCGAACCATACTATTCGACTGCCGGCAGTAGGATGTTTTGTAATGAATCGGAAGGATAAATGAAATTTTACAACTATCGTGGGGAAAATATACCGAAGACTATTGCTAGGGGATGTGTTTTATTTATCAATATTCGATTATTTTCAAGCAATTTAGCGAGAAATCTTTTTGGTAGACATAAAAACTTGATATCTCTAAATATACCGGCCACGAAAGAATTTTTATTGTTCCATATTTTTTTCCGATCCGCTTTTGGAGCTAATCGAAATTATAAATTGTCTATCCTTTGTACTCTTGGGTAATGACAAATGTTCTCATTAGGTTCATCCAAATATATTCAGTATGGATTAAGGACAGGAGTAATGGATTGTGTAAGTTATATGAGGGTTGAACATAAGCAGTGGTTAAATATATTACTTCAAAAGACCGAATCTGCCGGCGAGATCGTTGGAAGTTGCGTTGTTTGAAGAAGGAAGGTTGGAAACAAAGTTCTTCTTCGCTCTTTCTCGTTTCATGGTTGCTGCCGAATAACTTTTCGTTGCAAAATCTCGGAACAAATTATTCATGATCAGTTATTACTCGGTGTGTTCGGGTGGAAAACGTCTTGGAAAATAAGCAGGCTGCTCGAATGTGGGGTAACTACAGGGTGTACTGCTGCCACGTGCTCGATTTACCTCACGCGAAGTACTAAATTCAAGGACTTTATTTCAAATGAAGTTATTTTGTTTAATTGGGCATACCAAAATTATAAAAAAAAGTGCAATTTAATAATTTAATTGAAAAAAGTCGACTTTGAAAATCTGGTGTTACTAAAGTCTGCAAATCCATCAGTTAAATTAATACGCATTATATAAAGCGCTGCGACTGCGAATTAGTCAAATTTTTACAATGAAGGTGTCTGCAGCAATAAGTTTTGCACTACACTGTGCATGTGGCAGATTGGTGCGAGTACTGTACTAATAATAAAATTGGCGAGAGTGATTCTTTCTTCGGCGTCTCCTATCTAATTTGCTCTTTCCCAGCCCCCCGTATCTTCTTGCTGAACCCGAGGCTACCGTATTCGGGTACATCTCCTTTAAGTCCGTCTGATCTCCGCTCTTCAGGGCCATTCTCTCCTTTTCTATCTGCGGTTAGACCGAATTCTCGCTGAACTCAATAGCAAACATTTGAAAGCAAAGACTTTTATTGCGTTCACGTTACTTATCGCTCTCATAGAGATTCGCATAAATGGATTGCGTCTATGTTTTGTGTTTTATTTTCTCTTGCATCTCTAGGGAGAAGGTTGTAACCGCCAGCAGCTTTAATTTAAGAGCCAATTTCTAATATGAAACTATGTTTGAACGAATGGATTTTAGTTGGATTCTCGCGCAATATTTTTATCTGCTGAAGCACGACTGTGTGAGATTAATGCTCCCTAGAAACTCGATTGAAGGACTGCGGATAAACATTTTGACGCGTCTTTGAACCCGCTATAAATATGAGAGAAAATGGTCGAAGAAAAATAATTCGTCATCCTCATCATTATAACCTAAATGGTTTTGGAGCGCCATGCTATTATTTGTCAATCATAACTGCTGAAGTTTCGTTCAAATAGTTAGTTCAACTATATAAAGAATTTCGAAGGATTAGTTAAATTCATGCAAAGGCATTCAGTCGATTGAACGCTGGTGAGTGATTAGCGTACTCAAAATATTGCCCAAGGCCAAAATAAATTGATATACTATAAATGAAAATTTCCCCTGGGTTTTGGGGGAATGATTATTGACTTTGTGACATACATAGGATTCCGTAGCTCAATATAAGTGGAGATTGTGTTATCTTTAATTTATATTTTTCTATCTTATTACTGACTGTTTCGCATTTTCACTAATTTTATTTTGCTATCAAACTCAATTATACTCCTGCGAAGATTTCTACTATTGCTACTGAAACTGGAAATAGCAATTAATTGAATTGTGAGTGTGATTGTTTATTTGTTGGTACATCGACGCCTATGGTCATTTTCGCGTGGTTTATCTACACTTTGGCATTGGCAAACGTGGGATATAGGTATTTTTTAAATCTGCTGAAGCCTTTTATTCTCACAAATGGGTGTTCACAGCTACGTTTGTCTTTCGTCATATTTTTCCGTGGGGTCCCGTTTGTGTTCTGATTTGTCCAGGCTCGGGGCGTATGGGAACAGACCGCAGATATTTTTCCGACTGCCTAAATGTGGAGTTTGATCTTTGCTACCACGCTGGGCTGTTAGGTCAGCTTTTTTGTTGGGATTGGTAGCACTGGTGGACGTTTCGTTCAAAGTGGTAAGTCCCCTGTATTCCACATGGAAGACCCCGGTATTAAAAAAGTTCGCGGGCGAAAACTTTTTCGCTGACGAGGCAGGCAACCGAGCGGACACCGCATGTGCGGCCAAGCCCCGCGTCCCAAAGGCGGGAAAATTTCCGATCCCCTCTTCCCTCCTTTCTTCCCCCCCCCCAAAATCCTGCCTCCCGTCAACCCCATCCCGCGCGGCACCACACTCCATGACCACCCCACTTCGGCTTCTCTCCCCCGCTCGAGGAGGCGCGAAGAGTGTGGGGGGGGGGGAGGATAGTCCTTGGGGGGCGCTGTCCCGGGGGAGGAGCGGTCATCTTATCCGCATCCGTCTCCATATACGTGTGCTCACACATACACTCGCACGCAGTCCAGAGGCAGCTGAAACCTCGACGGGTATCCCATGCCTGCCTCCACACACAGAGCTCACCCGAGACTCATTGGACGCTGTGACCTGTGACCCTTCCTTGCCCCACCGACCCCTCCCCTCCCCCATCCAACATCCTCCTCCCCCTACTCCGCCCCTCGCCTGTTCCCTCCAAGCTCTCGGAACTCCTCCGAGACTCATTCATGGACTGTTGTCGGCGAGGGTGGGGGCAAGTGGGAGGCGTTGCGGCGGAGGGGGGAGGAGTTCGGGAAGTTTTCGCGCCCGCGGTCGGGCACGGGTGGTTCACTCGCTCACTGTCTTCTCTTGCCCTCCCATCGCTCTCCCACCCTCTCTCCCTTTTTGGAGTCTTGCCCGGTCCTTGTGTTTTTTGCTTTGTTTTTAATTTCCGGGGGAAGGACGATGTTGAGGGGTGGAGGATAGTAGGGAAGAGACTTGACGATGGACGGGTAAGGGTCGTGCGTCTAACGCACGCGTCTCTCTCTCTCTCTCTCTCTCCCTCGCCGACATGCCATGTGCATAACCCTCACACCACGTCACCCTTCTCACTCGTCGGCTCCTCAAAGGAAAGTTTCCTCTTCTCCGTCGATCTGGAGTATAGGTATCCATCCTCAGGCGTCGCGAGCGAATGAAATGCAGTTGCCATTCTTGGCAAGCGTCCGAAGGAAACATTGCCATCACTTGCATTTTTGCGTGGCGGAATTCGCCGAAATTAAGGTTTTACTGTTTTTGCGGCCACACGGAGCTGTAAAGGGACATCCATTTCCCTGGCCAAACCTTTTCGCTGTTCGAAAACAAAGCAGTCTCGTGATCTTTAGATTTACCACCATTTTTATTCCTGTTTCATTTATATGATGTTAGATTCGGTGATGGGATAGCGTCAGCAGGACCAATACTTGGGATTCAAATAAGCGATACGCTGACGCCGCCATTTCTCAAAATGGCCGATGCATCAGGGATAGAGGAGAAATTACGTAGTGTAGCCGATTGAGCGCAGTATAGTGATAGCGATTCGAAAATTTGGACAAGTTCGACACCATATCAACTTCAGCGTAAATTATGAGCGAAAAATTAAGTTCAGTGCTCGAGGTGCTACTGAGATATTTGAGAGGAGCAAGAAGTAGTCGAGATATTGTGGAAGGCGAGGTCGTTTAAAATGCAGAACTCGTTATTCTGGTTGGGTGCCGAAGGCAGTCTGGTGACGAGATGGCCACAATGTCATTAGTTACACAAACGAGTGGCCTTAGTTACTTTACAATACTATACTTTATTTTAACTGAATGTAATTGTATGTCTAATAAAGTAATTGCAATAGATTGTTTGATGAGTTACCCGACATGGAATTTGTTTAAAATTGAACATTATACATTTAGGAATCAAACTTAAACATTGCAATGTATTCATTTGGTATTAGTTGTGCCGAGAGGGGGGTGTTTTGAAGAATAACTGCTCAGATAATTAATCGGGTACTAATTGAATGAATATAAGGATTTATAGATGGTGTTCCAGAAGCACAGAGTAAAAACGTAATGATGGCATAAGAATAGTGTATTTAAAAAAAAACCAATAAGGATAGGAGGCACAGACGGCGTTCAGCATTTGAGATGATTTCAGTCTAACGTCTGCTCAGATGGGTAATGCACTAAATTCATTCAGAAGCGTAGCGTTGGAAGTCGATATTCAAAGAAACTCAAGGAAGCAGTGGTAACTTCAGCGGAGTCGCCTGCTGATGTGCACACAAATGTGAGAGTGGCACAGTAGACACATTACCGAATAACATCCCAGTCCAGGAGAGTAATTTGTGTGCTGTGAAATTTCTGTCATTATTCGATTCCACTTCTGGGAATCCAATCCGGAATTTGGTGCTGGTGGATAATTTCATATATATTGTAACCATAAAATCCTCTTTTTTTCTATTGATTCGCCCCTTAAATCAGCTGAAGTTGCTATGATATCCATTAGAATATATATATATATATATATATATATATATATATATATATATATATATATATATATACATTCAAACACGAAATCCCGCCAAACGGCGAATAAATACTTGTTGTGTTCGTCCTTTATACGTGTTCCTATCCCTTTTCCTTATATATGTTTCTGTATATATGAGTATTTATTCGCCGTTTGGCGGGATTTCGTGTTTGAATGTGTATTTGGCCAATGTGGCTCATCTCTTTCTTCTGGCTATGCGTGCCACGAAACGCACTGTTCTTTTCCTGTATGATGTTGTATGAATTCTAACCACACTCCTTTCCTCTTGTGTATTGTCTATTTCTCCTTTGGTGGGTGAAACAGCCCCTTGACGCCATCTCTTGGCTAAAGAATCGGGGCGCTTGGCGACATATAAGACCCACGGATCTCAGGGTAAATTACATATCCTCGATAGCTCAAGTGGTTAAGAGCATCCGCCCGGCAAGTGGAAAGATCCGGTGTTCGAGTCCCGGTTGAGGAAATATTTTTACTCTTGTGATCCGTTCGATTCCGCCTTCCCCACCTCTATTGTGTTCGTCCTTTATACGTGTTCCTATCCCTTTTCCTTATATATGTTTCTGTATATATGAGTATATATATATACATACATACATACGAGGGTCATCCGGAAAGTAGTACCCGTTCGTGCCGCATGAAGTGCTGACGACGCGAGTAGCCGCTGGACGAGGTCAGATAGCTTCATTGGCTTGTCTGCCTTCTCTGAGCCAAGTTGCGTGACGCTAGCATTGCCTGTGTTGTTTCTGTGATTGTTTACAATGTTTAAAAAAATTGAGAACGCCGCCAGTTGTGAAGTGAGGGCAGTGATTAAATTCCTCAATGCAAGAAACGTTCGCCCATGTGATATTCATCGCCAATTAAAGGAGGTGTATGGAGACAATGTAATGGACGAGTCGTCTGTTCGGCGGTGGTGTCGCAACTTCAACATGGGGAGGGGGAACACACACGACGATGAGCGTTCGGGGAGACCGTCTGTCATTACAGACCAACTGGTGAGCTCAGTTGACGAATTCGTGAGGAACGATCGGCGCGTCACAATTGATGACATCTGTGAGCATTTTCCCAATGTTTCTCGAACAATTGTTCATGAAATTGTTAAACACCATCTGCATTATGCAAAAATTTGTGCAAGATGGGTCCCTCGCGTATCTCAATGAGCTGGCGGCGAAGGACTATGCAGCAGGAATACAGAATTAATTAAAAATAGCAATTTTCCACAAAAATAAAATTTAATGCGACCGGTTTCAATGTTACTACATCATCATCAGGTGGTAACATTGAAACCGGTCGCATTAAATTTTATTTTTGTGGAAAATTGCTATTTTTAATTAATCATGATATTCCACCATATCACGCCTGAAACGTCTCTTTTTATTAGGAATACAGAAACTTGTCACACGTTATGACAAATGCCTTAATTTGCTTGGAGATTATGTTGAGAAGTAGTTTAAAGTATCCTCTTTCAAATAAAATTTTTTATGTTTGTTAATATTTACTTTTGTGTCTTTATTTCACGAACGGGTACTACTTTCCGGATGACCCTCGTGTGTGTGTGTATATATATATATATATATATATATATATATATATATATATATATATATGTGTGTGTGTGTGTGTGTGTGTGTGTTACGTCTACGAAAGCATGTATATATATATATATGATTTACTTTTATTTTTGGCATTAGGGTCTGCTATTATTATCTTGGTCTCCCAAATAAATAATTATGTGTACCCTATCATGAAATATAAGGCTAGTTTTTTGAATCAATTAAATCGAGAAAAAATTAAGGTTGCCCATGGTTTTTGCCTTCATTATCCAAGGGAGAATGTAGGTGAATGCAGTCACTGAATCCATTCAGGTCGAAAATTATTGATTGATTTAACGGACGCTCGCCTATGCAAAATTCACGCATCGAGTAGATGTAGATTAATGGTATTTTATGTAATTTTTATATGAGCATATGAAAAATAGTTTAAAAGTCTTAGAGAAACCGATTTATTGCCTTCATTCATTCCAACGTTATCCAAAATGCACCTCTCTCCCGCATTAGATCGCAAAAGTCCTTCCCACTCCTCCTTCCATCATCACATTCATTCGCCCTATAACCTAACCTTCCACCCCTTAAGACCTATATATATATCCTTTGAAGTGTATTCCCCGCTTCAACCCGGGCATCGGGTAGCGTTTTTGCACCATTTCCCCTTCCTCTCGCTACGTTGTTCGTGAAATATGGAGCAGCCGGAACGTGTTGGTGCGGATACCTGCATGCTATTGATGTAGATTTATTGATTACTCCAAGCATTTGGAAGAGAATGATGGAGGCTGAGATCCGTTCGGAGTTGCATGATGGATGTAGAGATGTGATGCATTGTATGTGCCAAAGGTTTTCCATAATTAAGGCTATGATAGTTAGAAAATTCATTTTCTATTCCAGAACATCCCATCTTCCGAAGAGGGCCCCGTGCATCTTACAATAGGGATTCAACACTTCAGGACAGGAGTACGAATGCTGAGAGAAAATTAAGAGATCGCGATACTTCTTGCTAAGACTAAAGAGTACCGAATTCGTCTAACTAATCAAATTAAAACCAAATCTAACTTGATTAAAATGGTGAAACATATATTTTTCAGATGCTAGAGTCGATCTTCAATATGTTAATTTTCCTCCGGGATAATCTCCACTGTTCCTCCTCCTGTATATCGTTAGTTCCTCAAACGTTATCTCAATTTTCCACGTTTTCCCTCTTTATATTTATTCCTTTTATTTTTCCTTCAGCAGTGGACATCGAGAATCACGCAGCCTTATGGTGCGTGAGCTCATTCCATTTCATGTTTTGCACTCATTTATTCTTTTCAATGGCTTCTTTTTTAATGTTTTTCACGCAACGTCGGAGGTGCGGGCAGCAAAAACGTCGTTCTTTCATCCTTGGTCAAAGCCAAAAGTGTCCTCCGTCCCCCTCTTGTTTCGGGGTATCTCTTTTCATCTTGATATATTCACCAGTTAAATTTTTCCATTTTTTACTTCGGCCGCGGTCCTGTTGATTCCAATTTTGTTTGGACTTGTCGGCTCGTCCAACCGTATCTCTATCTCTCTTTTCATCTGGCCAACTAAAAATTATATTACCATCTCCAAAGCTTCCCTCCTCTACGCACACTCGAAAAAACGTTCAACAGCATTGGCGTCCACGTTTACATTAATGCCACTTGCCTTACGCGTAAGAAGACACCCTTCTGCTGCAGACACGCCCACATTGGGTATCCAACAATTGTGCCCATCCGACAATTTCGTCCGTCTGTCACTCTTGATTTTTCTCCCCCTCCCCCTCCTGCCACGTCCTGTCTTCCCGCAGGCGTTTACCTCCCGTCTCTTCCTGTTTCCCTCTTCTCACATCCCATTCCCAAGGGAGCCACCCCTCTTCAACCCCCCTTTCCCAGGCCCTGTTCAATCTTTTGTGTTCGTCCACTTCCCGTTCCCCCTCATTCCATTCCTTATTTTCTGGACCGGACACCCCATCGTATAATGTGCCTCGGAGGATGTACGATTGAGTCCGTCGCCGATGCTTTTAACTTTCCCCGCGTCCATTGGCCCGCCGGATAGTAGGCTATGTAACAGAACATGGCAGTCGGAAAACTGACCCGCTATACTCTTTCGAAATAGGGACAGAAAATTGTCCCCGAAGCTGATTGTTATTGTTTTTGTAGTAGGGGTTAAAGGCTCGTCAAAGTCGCTCCTTGGCCACTTAGGTATTCGTGTCACCCAGGAAGCGATAGAAGAATCGCGCGAAAGAGAAACTCGGCGATTTATGGAACACGATTCATATTTATTCGTGTAATGTGTCAACTTCCACTCGCATTTCTTCCGCCAAATAGTGTGAAAACTTCTTAGCATGAGGTATAATAAATTGTAACTGCAGCTAGGAGAGAGAAAAGATTTTATTCACTGTGAATATGAATTAATTTAAGATCTCGAGGCTGAAATTAGGGAAACACTTCATACAACATTGATCTCGAGCATCTTTTTAAATGGGTACTAACGGCGTAGAAAAGAGATTATTAGGAGAAATTTGGAAATATGGAGTTACGTAGAAATGAAGATTGCAGTGAAGGAGAAAATCACAAACTAAGAAGAATTTCTACGAAGGCTAACGAAAAAAAGAATATGTTGAAAACACTCCGACGTGATCTCATTGGACATCCCTTTCCGGTACAACTGAAGACGCCGATAGAAAAATGGGTTTAGGAAGGAATAAACTAGAAAGTAGAACAGTGGCAGAATATTCGAGACATGTATTGAGAGCCGTGAGCGTAAGGAAAAATGTCTTTAAAAATCCTAGTCAAGGGGTCCCTAAAGATCACAAGGTTCGTAGTGACTGGAAAACGGCTCTTGTAACACCTGTATTTAAACGTGGAGACAGATAGGAACGGAGTAATTGCAGACCTATTTCTCTCACATAATTATCATGTAAAGCCATGGAGAATATAATTGTTAGTTCGATAATGAGGCGCCTCGACAGTCAAGATTTATTGATTGAAAATTAGCCCAGTTTCCGAAGGGGGAGGTCGTACAAGAGACAACTCGCTCTTTTTGTTCATGTTATTTTGGGTTATGGAGGAAATAATGTTCCAGTGGACGCGGCTTTTATAAACTTTAAAAACAAGCCTTCACCCAAATTTCTCATAGTATGGTATGGCATAGATTAAAATACCCTGGCTGAATCAATGGCTTTTTTGAATGGTTTTGTACATAAGGTGAATAGTATTCACAAATGGTGCTCCTGTAATGCTGTAGGTGTCACTTCCGCTGTCCCCCTTGACAGTTTTATCGGACTTCTTTCATTCATTCTTTACATTAACGATATTAACGCCATGGTTAATAGTAAGATACGCTTATTTGCCGAGGACGGAATGCTTGACCGAGATATCCGTAGTCCTGAAAATAAAGTAGCTCTAGCAGATGAATTCAATGCTATACAGCGTTGGTGCGACACTTGAGAATTAAAATTAAACTTTAAAAAGTGTGTAGAGATGAATCTTTGGAAAAAGAGCATTTCCCTTCCGAACCTCTTTTGCATCAGGAATACCGGAATAGAAAGGGTAGACTCGATTAAATACTTAGATTAATTAAAAATAGCAATTTTCCACAAAAATAAAATTTAATGCGACCGGTTTCAATGTTACTACATCATCATCAGGTGATAGTTAAACCTCAGAGTCCAGTATATATATGATTAAAGGCAAGTAAGGGGAGGGTGGAGGAAAAGAGGGGAAGAGGGGGGAAGGTGGAAGGCAGAATGGGTGACTATGTGAGTGGGGTGGGGGGAAGAGGGTTGGGGAAGACAAGGTGCAAAGACCCTAGGAGTCCGGAGAGCGCGTCGTGGCCGAATGGAGGGGGGGTGTCTCGTTGAGGGTGTCCCACGGTGCGCCGCAAAGCTCTTCGGGCCGCGGGGGAAGAGGACGGGATCGGGGGTTTTTCCCTATGGTCGTGGTCTGGGAACAAGGTATCAATACACAAATAAGCACTGAGTTGAAGGGTAAAGATTGGGATCACTGTATAGTTTTAAGGGGGCGCCCTAGCGAGGTTTTAGGGAAAGGGTGTAGGAGGGAATGTTATCACTAGCACATGCCGAATAGGGGGGGGGGGTTGGATTGTCCCGCAGCGGTGAACCTTCCCTCCTCGTCCGTGAGGAAAGGGGTGGGGACTCGGGGTTTCCCACTTGTCCGGGAAAGCATGGTCTCCGTCTGCAGAGGGGGGGGGGAAAGGAAGGAAATATCCAATGAGAAGGGGCAAGGGATCACTGGTCACATGTACGTCTTGGGAAGGTGATGGAGAGGAGGGGGGAGGGTGAAGATAAAAATTGGACTTCGTTGATCAGCTCCAAGTCCTTGCGATGTAAGATTTCCAGCTGTTCCATGGCATCCAGCTTCCTTCCTTTTTCCAAATTGTGAAGCACTTTGAATTCGAAATTGCTGAAATGGTTAGAATCGAGAAGATGTTTGGCAAATAAAGAGTTGGTATGACCTGTTATGTAGCCTTTCCTATGTTCCCCGATACGTGTCGAAAAACTCCTGCCAGTCTGACCAATGTAAATGGCCCCACAATCACACCGAATTTCATATACACCACTTTTGGTGTTGCAGTCTATAGGATCTTTGTTTGAGCATAGGGCTTTATATAGAGTATTGGGGGTATAAAAAGAAATGCGGAATTTGTCTTTGGGAAACCTGTTCGCGATTTTATATGACACAGAGTTATGGAATGGAAGTTTGCACCATTTGCGCTCAGAGACTGTAGTGACTGCAAGGGAGATGTTTAATTTCAGGGTCTGTTTCTTAAGTTTTTTCTTCAGTATATTATCAATTATGCGGACATGGTAACCGTTCTTAAAGGCTATGTGCTTGATCGTATTGAGCTCTCGTTCGAAGTTGGATTTGGACAAGGGGATACTGATTAATCTGTGGATCATGGAATTGAAGCTGGCTAGTTTGTGGGTGAAGGGATGGCAGGAGTCTGAGGGTATCACTTGGTCTGTATACGTGGGTTTCCGAAATATTGAAAAATGATGTGTGCTTCTTTTTATTTCAATAGTGAGATCCAGGAAATTGATTTTATGGTCCACTGCCGATTCCATGGTGAAAGTTATAGATGGGTGGATGGAGTTTATGAAATGTAAGAAAAGGTCTAACTGTCTATCACTGCCTGTCCAGCAGCATAAGATATCGTCCACATATCTAAACCAGTATAAAATGTTATTCTTGAATCTATTTTCACTTAGGATCTTGTCCTCTAAATTATCCATAAAAACTTCTGCGAGGAGAGGGGAAAGGGGTGACCCCATAGCCAGACCATCCTTTTGTTTATAGTAGGTGCCACAGAATAAAAAATAATTTTGGTCTACACAAATTTTGAGAAGTGAACTTAATTCATTAATGTGGTGTTGGTTCACATTAGCGTTGATTAATATATTTTCAGCGTAAATTAAAGTTTCATGCGTCGGAATGGAAGTAAAGAGACTACACACGTCAAACGATACTAGCTTAGCGTTGGGTGGTAAGGTGAAGGGCAGAAGACGTTCAGTTAAGGAAATGGAGTTTTCTATTGAGAATCTGGGTTTGAAGCCTGAGAGTTGTCGATAGATCGAGTTTAATTTTGCTGCTAATTTTTGCACTGGAGCACTGACACTAGATACGACTGGTCTAATGGGCACGTCTTTTTTATGTAGTTTAGGTAGACCATAAAGTCTTGGGGGTAAAGGGTTCATGGTGGTTAAGAAGAATTTTTCTTTATCGTTGAATATGTGGACGCAGGAAGCGATGGCCTCTTTGACACGCTTTTGATAATTGGGAGTAGGATCTTTCGGGAGTACATCAAAGGCGTTGGCGGATATGAACTTTAGGCACTTACTGGTATAATCGTCCCTATCTAGGATGACAGTGCAGTTTCCCTTGTCAGCTTTACTGAGCACTAGTTGGTTTTCTGCCTTCAAATCTCGGAGTGACTTTAAGATCACACCTTCGGATGATCTTCGGGCAGGGATGGAGTGGTTCTTAATGTCTGTTATTATGGTATCGGCGACCAGATGCTTGATACCACGGGGTTGATTGGATAGAGCAACTTCGCAGTCCGTTGCCAAGTTTTTATAACCTTTGGAAGAAATCGGGATGGCCGGTGCAAATTTCAGTCCCTTATTAAGGAGTGAAAGAACGTCAGGGGAAATTTCACACTTGGATAGATTTACAACTCTCGTGGCGAATTGGTGTTCACAATGAATTTGGGGGGATGGATCACTGACGGAAGACTCTTGGCTAACACTAGTGAGCCGAAGGAGCTTATGGTTAATCACTGCACGTTTTTTATCAGCAACTGCCACTGCGAGGGACCTCACACGATCATCGAGGACACTAAATTCGACGGGATGCAGTTTGTGGCTGAGTTCTGCATGGAGGTGGTACAAATAGTAATACAAGGAATCCCGTTTCCTACCATATCACGCCTGAAACGTCTCTTTTTATAAATACTTAGACGTTACCCTCACGCACGACGTCTCCCAAGGGAAGCGTACACGAGGATTATGTGGGCGAGCTAGCATAAAGTTAGGATTTATAAGAAGACTGGGGAAATGTGATGAGAAGGTTAAAGATCATAGTAGTCTTCCGATAGTTATGCCTCATTTAGGATATGCTGCTTGTACATGGGGTCTTCATGTAGTTGGATTAATTGACAAATTGAATATACGCCGGGAAAGCACCAGATCTTAATTGACAGATTAGATTACGTGCAACTTAGATGAGCCAAATTTGTAAAACGTTGTTATGATAACTGAGTAGCGTATCTAAATTAACAGTGAAATTGGAATCCTTCACGGAGCGAAGGTAAAATTACAGATTAAATCTCTTGTATAATTGGAAGGAGGTCTCTGCGTGGACGAGGGATGTTTTATGATTAGAGCCCTGGAAATGAGTATGCTTCCCACGCCCGGATCCGAAGTTTGAATTCCAAAGTGGATATTTGTCATTATAGTTCGGTCCCTTTTCGGTTACCATTGGAGAATATCAGGTAAAGTGCATCGGCTGTTAGAAGAGACCGGTAGCAGGCCCATTAAACTGTGAGCCCCGATCGCATATTACGCTGATATATGTATTTGTACCTCAAAAAATCAGGTTTCTCTCCACCGACTGGAAGTTCCTTCCCAACGAAACCACTTCTGTAACGGTAAAGAGCATAGCAGTCTCTCTATCTTATCCACGATATATATTGAAACTTCGCATGTGTTTCCCTATGAAAACCAAGCTAAGCATACTTTAGGGATGGAATCCTAGCCTGAGACTCTTGAGATTGGCTTGGTTCGCCTGTGGCTCCTTGGTATATTTAATGGGGGTTACCGGAGGAAAAAAAGAATGTTTCGCGTCGCAAGTGATGGCAACGTTCGAAGTGGGAGAGATCATCAGCTTTAAGAGGAACCGGGACCCGTATCTCTGGATTTCCGGCTGGTTACCCTAAACCAGCTGAGCCGAAGAAATACTCTCGCGCCCTGCGAGAGTCCAACGGCTTTAAAAGGAAATGAAGATGCTCCTTTATCTCCCAAATTTTTGCCATCGTTTACGCATGGTTGCGTTCTAGTACCAAGGGCTTAAATACTGGCGTGGCTCGTCCTTCAAGCTTCAAAAATTTTTATGTGATGTTATGCTGAAAACCCCAGGTTTGGAATCGCAAAATGTCTACATCGGATGAGATCCATCTCTCGTTGCGTAAACAATTACAGCGTCTTTGGTTCATTAAAGATGTATGGGCAGTGGTCGATCAGAGATCACTTTGAGGTAATTTCTTAGCTTATTTTTTTATGAAAAAACTGAACTTTTATTGCAAATACACAGTATTCTTAATTTAGTTTCCCTCTTATTTTATATTTAAATGGAATACAAGCGATTGGAACTTCATCATTTAATTAATTAAAAAATTTTCATGGATAGTGATAGCTATCAATACCTTGCTATTAGAGTAATCGGAGTACGTTGGACAGGAATCTAGGTGAATAATGGCTGATATTAATCAAGAATACGAGGAAAAAACTGGCTGGCGTTCCTGTTGGCGTTAGCCAACAAAAAGGGTCACGAGAAGATAAGGTGGTATTCAATTTGATTAACTGAATGGTTTGTCTTGAGTGATACCCTGGCGGTTTCTAAGTTGGCGCCGGATTATCAATAAAATTCCGAACCATTGGGAATTGAAATCGGATCTTTCCGCCTTTGACTCCCATGCATTAACCTCTTTCTCAAACACCAAATAGGTTTGATTCAATCGTCTCAATAACTTAATAATAGTGTAATGTTATGTATTATTACATATTCTGTAGAAATATGGCGTCGTCTTAACCGTCCGTTTATTATTTCCTTACATCCAGCTCCAAGCTTTCCTTCCCAGAAATCGAGGATACTTCATTCACCTGTTGTTAAAACCTGAAAGCCAATCAGTGGGCAAGCAAAGGAAATAAAATTCACTTCACTCTCGAGGATGTTTCGGCGAGTTCCGAAGAGAAGGACTGGTCAGAGCTGTAATTTTCCGCTTTTCGAGCCACCGATTAACGAGTTTCCTCATTCTGGAGGTTAGTTTTACGCGCTGGTTTTGTCCCGGGGAGATCATTTTTTCCCTCCTAGGTGCGAGGTTAGTCAAGGGTTAACGAGCAAAACATGTCTGCGTGAACTGCAGAGTAAACACGGAGACATGCGAACTTACTCCTCGTTAAATGGTTCTTCGCTTGCGAGCAAATATTTCGGAACGGATCGAACTTGTGCAGCGACAGCCGAGTGTAGTCATCCATTTCAAGCATCCGTTCGTCCTCTTGTTTGCTCTAAATGTGGCCTTAGCCTATCTAGGTCTGCTAGGTGAAGACCAAATCTGTTCTCTATCGATAGCTTTAGGGAGGCGTTATATCGGAGGCGTATAATTATCGTCGATATGAAGACTTGGACGATAATGTCTCCATGGGCGTTAGTTGTACAATATGGTCAATATTGCTCGATATACATGTATAGATAGGTACCCAACAGGTATGAATTATTATTATTATTTTACACGCCCACTGTGGTCAATGTTATTCATACTCCAAATTTATCCCCGAGTCGATGCATCGTCACCACCTCGATATTCATTTTATACCGATATTGGAAAAAAATATCACGTACCTCTACTTGAAGCGCTCTACTTTTTAAAGCCATTTTCCTATCCCTTCTCGTCTCCTTCTATCTTTCTCCTCTTTCCTCGTTTTTACGATTTCCGGTCAATTTCCTCTCCCCTCCTCCCATTATTTTCTGTCTCTCTCTCTTTCTCTCCATCCCTTTTCTCCCTTTCCTCTTTCCCTCCAACCCTTCCCCCCACATCTATTCCTCTCCTCTTCCATCGTCATCCATTTCGCGCTCTGAATTGTAATTTTTTTCGAAGGCTTTTCCGTCGATGACATCATGGCGCAGAAAAAGAAATTCGACGGCACGCCTTCATTTGTTTGCATTGGTAATCGATACACTTTCCCCAATACCGGAGGCTCCGATGACGGAGGTTCAGTTTCATTGCATCCGAGGACAGCGTGATGCAGGGCCATAAAATGCTCCGGGGATCCGGCATAAGAAGTAATCATTCACTTGCCTTGGTTGTTCGAGTTTCCTTGCTGTTTTTTGGGTTATTCATTGACGGGCTAATATTAATTGGTAGCGTTTGTATTTTATGGGCGTTGGATCACAATTGCTCAGCAGGGAGCAGTGGAGGTAATTAATCTTAGTGAAGGGGTAAAAATGCTCAGTATGACGAACTATAGTGATAAATAATGCTCATTCTAAATTACTGGTATGTATAAAAGAGTAGAAAAAGCTGAAAAAATATAATGGGGCTCTTTTGAACCAATGAAACTGATGAACACATCCGAATCCACATTTCAACGATGCAAATGGGCGTCCTTTTTATTTAAGAAAGAGAGAAATCGTTCAGCTAAGTATTTATTGAATTTTAGAGGGCACTAGCAATATATTGCCTTGCTTTCCGCGAATATTTGTTCGATTATATTTTGCTCCAACTCGGCTAAATATGAAGTCCTCATGTATTATTTTACCCTTTACATAACTAAAGGATCACGATTTTTTTAATGGAAATCTAAATGCTTTTATATTATCGCTGTTCATCATCATCTCCGTTTACTCAAAATTGGTATTCTCCGATTTCTGTAAATGGCCCTCTCGTTGTAGAATCTGCCGCTTTAATTTTCCGACCAATTTTTATTTATGTAATGAATTACTTATATTGCTTTTTCCTGGATTTCCAGAAGCTGTTTTTGCAGCTTCGTTCGCAAAAATCAAATACCAATATTTTTATAACAAAATATACCGATGTTTAACGAAGCTATCTTATAGTAGAAAGTGAAAATAAATCGGTTTCGATCGGATACTTACCAACACTTCCATGTGTTGTAGTGTTGTAGATATCGCAACAGATGCCAATATCGCGGTTAAAATTCGGATTTATAATCTAGAACCCCTTTCTGCAAGTTATTCCACGGATGAGTAGATGGACAGCATTTCCTTTCTCTTTAGCGGAATGAATATGTTGGCGATGATTTCTCGTCGGCAACCTCGATTAATCATGTTTCAATGTCAACCATTGTCATGGAACGCGATAGCACTTACACACATGACCGATTCCAGTGCTGACCTATGACAACGAGCGCTGTTGGCAACAATGACGACGGATCCGAGCAGATAAAACCGGGGAAGGAGGCAATGAAGGTTACGTCGCCGTACCGACCGCACATGAGGTCCTCCGAAAAAAATAAACGCTCTGGCACCCAGAGAGAACCGGATTGAATAAGCGACGACTTTCATAAACGTAGTTATCTTTTTTCCGTACGCTCTCCCATTCAGAGGCTGCTCGGCGAAAATTCGCTTCGGCGGCGGAAAGCGTGGCCCGAGTCAAAAATAGCGGTCGGGCGATGGATGGATGATTCTTTCGCGGATGGCCGAATCGGCATGCACTGCGTCTTCTCCACCGCCCTTCCGGCCTACCCCTCATTAATATTTGTTGTTCGAGTTAATATGCTTTGACAAAAAACTTCCCTTTGTTGGAAATTGCGTATTATGACCTGACGACCTGTGCACATGTGGAGACAAGTTTCTGATAACCGGATAAAGATGCACCCGCAGTTGAAGGGAAGGTGCCCTATTATCCCCTCAATTTCTTCCGTCTGACATAATCTCTCCTATCATTTTTTTACGGTCGTAACGCTTACATTAAAATGAAATTATTTCATCGGCTACAGGAATTGGAATGGCTCGTTGGAACGAACAAAAACTACTTCCCTCTGATCTAGCGGAATTCAACCCAACAGCCTGGAATGGTTTCATCGGATGTTTCAAAAGTCTGCGGGCGACAATTCAGCTGCGTCTGACCTCGTGACGGGGCCGAATTTCCCCATTTCAAATACAATTTCTAATAAAAATGAAACGAAAACATAGTGGCGAAGTAATTGAGCAAGGCCATGTAGAGAATTGTGGAGGGAGATAGGTCAACACCGTAATTTTCCTAGATCCAAACGATTATAAGATCAATTTGAAGAAATTGCTAAGAAAAGAAAAAGTTGTCATGTAAATAGAACCTGAAGAATCAGTCGAGTGAATTGATAGTAAAATGAGAAAATTAAATTTAGAAAAGTGCTTTAGGCGATTCGGGGATAGGAAAAATATATAGGTACGTAAATGGCCAGTATCATGACCAGTAAATGACCAGATATCAGTGGAATCAGTGGAAAATATATTGTAGAATGATGACTGTGTGTTTGTCACAGATTGAAAACAATGAAATAGGTTTTTGACCAAATAATTTGTTGCAGAACTCGTGAACGTTTTCCCTTACTGTATTTTCATTTCGTTAAAAAAATCACATCGATTACTTGTGACGGCCTCTTCCCCAGGCCCATGCACTTAACGAATTCACAGGCATCCTTGACACGGGCTTCTCGACTAGGATATTGAATAAGGACATTTGTCCTCCGCCACAGGAACTTCCAATCTTCGTCCCGGGGTCATGAATGTGAGGGGCGTCGTGTCCTTCGCTGCGGATAAGGGCCTTCCTTCCCCCGTGCCAGCGGAACAAAAAGGGTGCGGCCGGATGGGGGACGGGGGAGCACAGGGCACAAGGCGTCTCGTAGTTTCGCGATGGACTTCTGGCGGGTCGACGGCGGCGATAATGAGCGACGTAATAAGAAGTCCGTGGGGGACGTTGATTGCGAGTGATGGGTATCGGTTCCCTCCCTCCCGGGACTTGCGTAAATGTGAGTTATTAGCCTTCGGTCTGGATAACTGCGGGGTACGAACACGCACGCACGCGTTCTTAGTTTTTTGTCCAGGGAGAAGGGATAAGGCGGATGACGGCGCTCGTAATTCATGAAGCAAACCACGCGTTGGCATAAATTCGCCTCAGTGCTCGTCACCCACCAACTCCTCTCATATCCTCCCTCCCCCACTCATGCGCGCAATCCCGACGATGCATCCGAACCATCGAAAGCGGTCGATCAATTAAAAAAAAATATTCAAGTATCGACAGGAGTCGCTGAATGGCAAGGGAAACAATAATCGTTGAAGACACGTCGTAAGTAAAATGGAAATATTATCATTTTAAAAATTCATCCGGAGTGAGAGGGAAGGGGAAGAGAGTTCATTGAACAGTATTACGTTTTTGACCTTTTGAACCTGGAGTTGTTAAATCGGACTTGGGTTCTCGGAGATTGATGTATGCTTCCGTGAGAGGGTCCTTCGAGTAACATGCAGGGTGGGAGGACCAAAGTTTCTGAATGGAATTGAAAGAGATCATTGTTCAAGAAAACATAAAGCTATGGGACCAGCAAAGTGCCATGGAAATTTATCATAAGTAAGGATAATGATGCATTCTCTGCCTTGGAAATAATGCACTCGTCTCTTTCATGATTCCTTCCCAGAATTTTCCTTGCGCGTGAAAGGGCATTTGCTGTTCATGCTTACTAAAAGCGAATCCCGTGGCATCCACTTTGCGGTTCCACAATGTTTTTTTAGACAGTAGCCTGCAATTATACTTATTGTGGTTGTGTTTTAGGATCAAAGTAAAAAGCAAGGCATGAGCGCAAAAGTCAATTGTTATCTGTAATCGATAGGTAGTTTATGACTTTAACATTTCCCTTATTGTCGCTAATGAAGGATGTGTGGGATGGTGTTTGTTGGCGAAGAAGATTGTCCTCGGGGTGTGGTCTTATGGTGGGATACTCAAGACGTTGTTGGGAAATCTGATACGGTCACGGCCCTCGCATTATGCAAATCGAGCCCTAACATACTGAACCCTTAAACCCTTCGGCCATGCCCCGGAGGCCCTGCAGTTACTAGCCAGTCAACATTTTTTCACGCAGATAGATTTCAATTCATAAGGGGCGTGGCCGCGTAATCAGTTCCTTAATTCGTAAAACTCGACACGACCACGCGTATCTACGAGATCAGTGCATGAATAAGCGAGATGGTGCTTCGGAAAAAAGGACCATCCTCCCTTTCCTCTCATTCGGAATAGGCTTCCACGATTATTGAACCAACTCTGATCCCCTGCCGCACACCTCCCGGCACCGATGGACCGGGAGGGAGGAGTGAGCAAAGAGGGCAGTCGCCATATCGTGGGCGGGAACGAGAAAGATTTGCTCTTGGCAGTTTATATATCCACTGCTCCCATACTACTCTCTCCCTGCCTCCCTCCTTCCTTCCGCCCCGCGACGATGGGAAGGAATGAAAAACGAAAACGTATCGTCGGGTTTTGGGTAAACAAGGAGCGACCGTGAGCACATGCCCTCTCAGCGTGATAAATAATAATGGATTTTCACATGGTAACTGCGCCCTCGGGGAGAGGAAGGGTGGTGGCTGGGGAGGGCGGCGAGAGGAGTAGACCGTGGGGGGGGGGGGGGCGAGCGCGGGCTCGGCAGTCGCCCAGATGCGCTGCTGCGTTGTCTCTCGGTGTTTGGAGAGGGGGTGGATATTAACAATCCTCTCCCGTTCATGAGTCCCCATTTTCTCACACCCCCCCCTCCGTACCCCGTCCTTCATTCCTTCCCTATCGAGTGCGTGCTGGGATAGTGTGAGCACTGAGAGGGGACCTCGGGGTACTGCATTATGCATGAGGGGTGTAGAGGAACGCTAACTCCTCATCCGATCCATTTGGGCGGGAATATCTCGTGGAGAAGAGCGAGAGAGATCCCTACGACATTAGTAAAAATCTTAAATTCCCCCTTCTTTATCCCTCTCCGACCCCACCCACATCGACCCCCTCAATCCAGCACCTCCTTAATGAGGTCTCCTTCGTTACGTTCCGTGCTCGCTTTTCCTCGGGGCCCCCATTCCTTTCTCCCGCCGTCGTCGTTAGCGAGCGACGGGAATGGTGGGGGGGGGGGTACCGTCGCCATTTCCCGCCCTTTCGAATGGGCCGTTCAAATTCGTGGTCCGCAGGTCTCGGGGGAGGGAACCAAAAACTCGGCCGAGCTCGTGGAAGATTTTATTTTATGCTCAAATGTGCATAGCTTCGTTAAAGATGCTCTGCATACTGCTGCATAACTACACAAAAGATCAAAAGACAAAAGATCTCAATGCGTCAGTCAATACTTGCGTGGCCTGCGCCTAAGAGAAAGCTGATGCTATGTTCCTTAACTCACGAGGGGACGATCTGAACCGCATAATTTCTTAAGCAATTTCCGAGCGTATTCGTTTAATGGTGCCCGTTTATGTTCAAGCATTAGCTGTACCAATGCTCCACCGTTCCATTTCACGATAAAATGCTGAATAAGTTTTTCACAATGGTATAAAGCAATTCACTATGGTTTTGATGAGAGTGGAAAATATAAATTGAGACAGAAAAGAGTTGTCAAATTCTTGATACAAATAATTCTCTGTCAATAGTTATTCAATATTATTGCTCATCCTCTTATTTACAGTTTTGCTCAACAAAGCCAAAAGCCTTGAGAACTTTCAATCTCATCGCAAATCATTCACTAATGTACTTATCTCCATTCATGTTCTCATTAAAATCGTCCAAGGAATTCTTCGTTGTACTCGTCGTCACTGTACCGATCGGAAGGTTTAGAGCATTCGGATGTGGATCGTTGTGGTCAGGTACACTAGCGATGTTCTAATGATCTGATGATGTACAGCTCACATTGAAGAGTTGTAGTATGCTAACGCAAGGTAATGAGATTTAAAGCGTGGCACAACACTCCCCCGAAACACTAATCAGTATTTTTTTAGAAAAAAGTGTATGTGGTGCGGTGTGTTTACTTGTATTCCGCGACATTCCCTCTTCCATAGCCGTGCTTGGAGTTCGTCCTTAGAAATGCTGATATTTACGCTATTCTGAATAAAGTCGTTAATAGAGAATTTAAGGGAAATAAGTGATCGCTTTAGATAAGCAACTTCGTCTAACATAACGAGACGGTTGCCGCTAACACGTTGTACATGCTTCGAAAGAAGGAGCGGTGGTAGTTATTGGGCGAAGCGATCAAACACCTGAGGACATACTACTGCCATTGGGGAAAGTTTGCTAATTTTGGGATGGGGAAGATTTATAGGGAAAGTGGGATTAAAGTAAAGACGTTAAGGAGACGGCTTACGCAGGTAGTCCGACGGAAGTATTCAAAACACGAGTAGTAAGTGATTTTTCCCGTCGACCATAAGGTGAGATCAAAATATCAATTGTTGATAAATTCTTCCTCGGCGGGATTCGAACCCGGTCTATCGGGTTCGGACTCAGATTAACTAAGCCACACTACCTCCATCTTCGTGAACATTTGAAGAAAATTAAGAGCATATTTAGTGGTCAAAGACTAACTAGACTAAACGTGAAATTAAATAAAAACAGCGGAACTTGAATATATTTATATTACATTAATTTACCTGAAGTAACTTTGAAAAGTCATCAAAATCGACTATAATCGAAGTTTAGCCTATCTATGAAAGGTATGAGGGATTGGGAAGGAGGAAAGATTGTCAGGGATCATAAATTAAATAATTCAGGCTTTAGGTATGGATATTGCGGAGAAATGAGGGCCGAGGTTATTGCAAACGCATCCCATTTTGAAGTAGTATGCCCATTATTCACCTTCATCCACAATTTTTAAGTTCACTACTTAAGTGTACAATGTCGGTTATAAATAGCCGAAAATTTGTATCTGACTGGATGGAGTAGTGTAGATATCTCTCCTTTCTCCGTGATCGTCACTTCCATGGCGAAGTGGATTCCGACTGACGAATCTATTGGATGTCGGGATTGGAATTCAGATTGATGTGCTAGAACATCGATCTAAATTCCTATGCATTGGATAATGGATATTTCTGCAGCAGTACATAGTCCTTTGATGTAACTGAGGTTAACGATGAAAACAAGGGTCTCCTTCCCGTAGGAGAAAACCAAACACACCCGTTGTATGTCCTCTGGTACGCTGCGGTGAGGCATTTCTTCATGCTTCCTCGCTTTTTTCCTTCCATTCCCTTTACGGAGGGGAGAGATTATCACTCAACATTTTTCAACTCTGTCATCTTTCGAAAAAAAATCATCCCGCGAGGCGTCGGTGCCTTCAGAACTTTTCCGATCGGAATCAACACCGCTTCACTTTTTGGATGGGTTACTCATTAGTTTTCCTCCCAATCGACGAATGTCAAGACAAGGGCGGAAGGCTTCAGGGCTGGCGCCCTTATGGTGTAAAAACAGCTGGTGATGGGGGCAACTGTGCCTGGATAACTTCTTTGGCTCGCGCTAGAAATTCGAGTTTCGTCGGTTTTCAGGTGTTTGTGAGAGAATGTTTCTGCCAATCTCTTCGACTAGCATTAGAGCTAGAGAGAGATTGATTTATTCCTCGCAATGAGTACTATTTCTTTAAAAAATGTTGGAGTTGAATATTTATTTCGTTATCTTTTGTATTCGTATCGTGATTAGTTTTGGAAAATTTTACTAATGCTAATCAGGTATTATATAATGAATTTTCTTGATTTCGGTTCATCTAAAATCTACATCAATACCCTGCAAGCCACCAAAAAGGTGTGTGGCAGAGGGGGTTTAAGAAATTAAATTTTTTTAGCATGGATGAAAAGATAAGTCAATCGAAAATCTCTTCTTTGGTGGTTTTCCTTGGAGGATTATGTTTTAGTCGTGAATATACTACTGAGGAGTCCCTTTTCTTTTCCTCACTAATATAGCATGGAGTTGGAAAAATTTTTGTTGAAATAATGTATCGATTACGGTGTTGTGTATTAAAATTTCAATATATAGTAATGCGATATAGCGGCAAAAGCTTAAGAGTTATGAGACTAATTAATTTATCATGGGACGTAATATCCTACTCAGCTAGTCGTACATTTAGTAGCATTGGCAGTCAGCGGCGTTAAATCTTTACTCACAAACCTTAAATTATATCTCTTTCCTTTTATACAATGAAATTGGAAACCGATTATGATAATATCCATTGAAGGCACGTATATAAGAGGCTCGTATCTTTAATAAAATATATTTCACTTTACTAACCGAGTTTGTTTTGTAAGTAAGGACCCCATGTGTTAAACCTAAGATCGCGATTGTGAGTCCCGCTTAGGATATGGATGTTCTGTTAACTCGGGTGCGTCAGGACATTCGGAAACCTTATGACAAGGGATATACTATATTACCGGAATCCCAGAGGGAACATGGGTCACAGAAGTGCCAGTAGGGAGAAAGTGGTGAGCGAAAAATATATGAACCCCATGAATCAATCCACTATTCATAATTTTTTTTGATGAATGCCGCAAGGCCCATGTTAATGCGAATCAAAGTTTGTCTATCTTAATATATAAACAAAATCCAGCCTTGTCGTCTAATCAAATCAGCGCATGAGTCGGTTGTATTTTCCAGGTTTTTTTCTGATAACTCCAAATTTTGAGAGATTTTTAAGAATGAAACATTTCGTTCGTAGGTATGTACAATTTCAAGGTTCTTATTCATCTTTCGTTTAAAATAAATCATTAATGAGATGTTTTGGTGCCTTAGATTTAAACTACATCTAAATAAAACAGAGTCAGGGCTTAGACTTAAAATTAAATATGATATAATTTCGTACATATCACCTTAATAGTTGTGTAGAATATCATTCCAGTGATTGGTATGCATTTTGAGCATCCGAAATTATAAAATTAAATTCAATGATCGATTGCCTGAGTATTCGTATAAGATATTGTAAAACCACCCGAACGCAACTAAGCGACGGTAAGCTACAGGATTGGGATCCCAGACAGGCAAAGAGCAATGGGAAAGGTGAGAAAGTGGGAAAGATTTTAATTAAGGGATTGGGCTTCGAATGGACACAATTTATTGCTAGCAGGTACTGTTCGTTCGAGATCGAGTTCTTTCAGCTCTTCAGTAGGAGGGGAATCGAGATGGTGCGGGGGCTAACGTACTGGCTTCCCACCCTGAGTGCGCGGGTTAAAATCCCGGCGGTGTTGAATATTTTTCAGAGGTATCTCGATCCCTACTTGAGGTGCTTTGTGGAGGGCACTTTGAGTGAGTACGCCGTCCATCGGATGGGACGTTAAACTGCGGAACCCTTGGCGCCTTTCGTAAAGAGTAGGCTAATGCCGACGCCGGGTTTTTCTCCTCCCTTCATCCTTTCCTGTCCATCCCATATGGCGCAAATGACCTTAGCTGTCGGTCGCCTCCCCTAAAAACTACTACTACTCTTCAGTAGGACGCATATTTCTTTACTTTTGTATTCGTAATCCGACCGGAAAATATGGGCATAAGTTTCACTTCGAATACACTTCAGAATGGAACTCGCCCTCTCTATATTTTTCCTTAATCATCAAGCGTGTCAAATATGATTTAATGACCTAAGAACTACATCAGCATATTAATGACATTTCTTGTTTTACCAAGACAATTTTTGACGCCGTGACAACCCTGCGTTGAACTTTCCTTTCCTTTCATGCATGAAACTTTTTGTCGGGTGGACCCTATGCATTGGTCCTGGATTCCAAATGATTTCTAACAGGAGGAAGGTAGCAGAGTTCATAGAACTTCATCAAATGGTATACTGTGTGAAACGTAATCCTATTTGTTATCTGGCCTCCAGTGGATTCCACCCAATTGGAGAGCCTGTGATAAGACGGCAGTAGTACATATCCCAAGATAGGTAAACGAGTAAATCTCTTCAAAGTGAATTCCGCCTAGTTTATGCACTGAATACTTAACTTGCTAGGGTGCCTTCTTTTTAAAAGCATGCCACACAGATTTGTTGTAATTCAAATAAATTTTCTACCACTGAGATCATTTGAAAATTAACAAAACTTTGACAGTAAAAAATTATTTTTTCCATTTGATTCCTCTCTGTAAATCTCATCATCGGCATTGCACATTCTATTTTCAATTCTAGCTGAGTAATGTAAGTTTTTTTTAATATACGAAACGTATAACGGACAGTAGGCTCTGGAATAAACTTCTTTGATTGACTAGTAAAGTTATAGCAGTGCCTAGCAAAACCAATAAAGACGACGAGGACTACTTCGTCCTCTTTCAGCAAAGGAGATCGTTTGTCAAATTCATTTCCACTCTTTATTTACCCCGGTGCTGCATTAGAGAATTTAAGTTGGGGGACTTTGTTGAAACCTTATCCGTTGCACAAGAAAACTCCATCGATTTTAAACAAATCTTTTTAGCTTTAGTTGCATGATTTAATTGGATCATTTGCAGGTCCCCTTCACTACTTCAAGTGGTTCCATTCCCCTTCGACCAATAGGAGCGGCGCGGAAAATTCCATTGCATTACTTTTGGAACGCACCCTGTATGCTAGATTTCTTACTGATTGCACGGTATCGGCAGCGCGGGATTTGTAAATGATAGTATTGATTGAATTATTTTGAAATATTCTGTTACAGTGGTTAAAAGGAAAAATTATAACCATTGAAATAGTTGTCACGTGAATTTTCATACTGAGGAAAAAAGTTTAGAAGGAACTGATTTCAGAAAAATTAACCTCATAAAATTTTTTCTTCATAGCGAGCAATCGTAAATGTTATTTCAATTGAAATATGAGCTGGTATTTTTCGTCTTTTCATTCAGCACATATCTTTTATTCTTTTAACGTACGGGAATCTTTGATTTTAAGTCAAGATGGTGTACACCACCATAACTACTCGAATGACTCAACGCTGGGGAATAAACTATTTCGAGGTCTTATAATAATGCATCAGCATTTGAATGTACATCGTCGCACTTGGAACTTTGTTTAGATAATTCAGGCTCGCAGTTATCAAAATAATTAATTAAACTCATTTTCTATCGGGAACACCTTGTTTAAAATCCCTGTAGTTTCACGTTCCTTAGTTGGTGTAGCAAGCCTGCAAATTAGGGAAAATATGGACGCATTTTTATTAAAATTTGTCTCTTGAAAGCTTTACTCTCTTAAATTTTATCTGAAAATAAGAATTAAGGATGCTCACTCAATTTTTGACTTTTCTTTTTCCTTATTCTCTCCGTATTTTACGGAGTTCCTGCGTCGTAATTCGCTCTTTCGCATTCATTACGCTTTAGATTATTCTTCCATTTCCTGTAAACAAGAAGTCCATTTCCTCCCATGAAGAAGCGAAGATTTTCCTCACAGCTCAAATTGAGACGGGTTACTTCATCATAGTAAGGACGTTCTTGGGCACAAATGGAGCAAGGGCGGTCGACATTGACAGATCTAATTCCATACATCAATTTAGATGTAAACAAAGTTTTTTCCCCTTCTGATACATTTGGGATTGATGTCATTAATCCCCATCGGGGTTGTCAGCGTCTTTAATTTTGAGGCGATCTAACTTTTCCCAGAACTCTGTCGCAGTGAAAAATTGAGCTTCTCTCTCGACTTAGAAATCTCTTAATTGGGAAATCAATGCTAATAAACACAAGGAGGTTGTGAAACTTTCTTTCCTTCGACTTTTACGCGCATGTTTACAGACGAAACTTTTTCTGACTTCATCCTGAAGTTCGGATCATTTGAAATTTGTGACGGGCGTGTTACCTCCAAAAGAGCTGCCAACGAAGGGAAATTTTATGAGTTATACCTTAATGGAATTCCTCCAGCCGCCATATACCGTTGTCAAATGCCGTTGTGTAAGCTTAGAAGCTCCTTCCAAGTCTTTTTGACTTTTGCAAACAAATGAAATCGGTTGAGCACTTGATCCTCGCAGTTAAAATCTGTGATAAAAAATCGATGGACCTGTGAGCAATTATTTTTTCGAGTCTAATGATTTTCTATTCAACATTGGGAATTTTAGTCGTTAATTTAATGTTACTAGTAATTATTTCCCTCATTATCAGATCTCGCGTATTAAAGTACCTCACGCCACCTTTTCTTGATCCCGATCTTTTTTTGAATGTGATTTCAAATGGTCATCCACATATCTTAGCGCTCTTTTTCTATTATGGAGCCTCCTCTGACTCATCATTGGAATGGTTCTCTCGCTCCGTGGCGAATAAAGTATTCACTAAAAATAGACAATCATGAATCACTGTCTACCGTTCAAACATTAAGATATGCTACTGAAGTCGTGTCGTGCCTATGTGGAGTCATTTCTATTCCTCACTGCATCGGTGCGACGTAGTCCTAGCTCTGACAAGGATGGATTTCGATTTAGCTTCCTTATTCTGCCGAAGCGCTAGCGCTGTAATGGATTTCACATTATATCCTTTAGCTGAAACGTCTGTCAATCGAAAGACTACTTCTCTTTCAACCGGTTGGTTTTACAAAGTGATAAAGGTTACTTTTTACACCCTGGGGAGTGTGGTCATCCATAACTGACAGTCGAGAGAGCTGGACAGCACATTTTGCGGCCCTGACTGTGTAGTCGAATATGGCTGTGAGATGGAGCGGGCTGCGTGCTCATATTCTCGCGTCCATTACATCCCTACAGTGAGTGAGTCCCAGACACGCGGGGGACGTCCTCCTCGGAGCCTCCAGCCCTCGATGCAAGACGTATGTTTTTTGAATACGTTTCTCCGGGGACGCGGTGGGATTTATCAATTCTCCCTATTCCCCTCCCCCGCTCCGCCCTCGTCTTCGGCATTCCAAATTACACTCTGCTCGCCCGATCATTACAATTCACCCATTACAAACGTTTCGTCCACGCCCGCGGAATCTCAAAGTGTGCCTGCCCGGCGTGCGGTCGTGACTCCTTGGACCCGCGGCCTGTGCACGTGGCTCGGCCAGTACCAAATGGTGGGGCGCACTTCCGGAGAAGGCCGGTGCCGGAAAGCAGTCACCTATGTATTTCTAAAGAGAGGGGGAGACGGGCGGACCCGAAGAGGATCCCGCGGTGGACAACTGTGATCATTCTTTCTTCCCAAGCTGCCGCATCGAAATCGCCGTCGATACGAGTCAAGAAGATTCCGCCCCAAATCAGTAACAATCGATGAAAAAGGACTCAAGTAACTTTACGTTTAAGATTGAAGTAAAATCTTGCGATCAAGTTAGTTTTAATAAACATCTTTAAGGAGGTCTGGTCACGTCATGGTATTTTCTCAAGTCGAAAATCGCCTAGGAATGTTTTACACCCGGCACACCTTGAAAACGCCGACGTTTGAGGGGCATGTATTAATGCAAGCCTTAATCTCTGTTAACATTAATCAATGTCAACTGTAATTTCTAATTCATATTGGCTGACGCGATAATACTAAAAGCAACACCATTTGATTCTTTAGAACTCAGCTAATCGAAGCCAAGTGAAGAAATATGGCGAAAATCCATCAAAGAAAGAACTGCATGGTCAAAGGGAAGTTAGGAAACGAAATCTTGGAAAAAATCTATTGAAATAAAGATAAAAATCATGGATTCTATTCGTTTACTGCGAAATTCTTATTTCTCCAGCGTTGTTCTATAAATACTATGAAGTCAATATGCGAATAGGACCTTCGTTTACGTCCTAATCAGATTGAAACTGGGCGGTTTGGCAATCGCCATTGACAACCCACCTATTTATCTAATTAAAACAATGGCAAAGAACATAATTTGAATTGAATAAAAGTTTCACGAGCTTTTGTTATTTACATAGAATAGATAAGTTATGGACTCATGATAAGCTTACAGTGTTAAGACTTCGACCAGCCCGCGAATCACCCCGATCCTACACGAGTAAAATCAAAATGCTCTGGTTCGTTTTCCATATCGTTATCGCTCTGATGTCGCATTACTCGTAAGTCCCACAATAAAATTATTCTCCCGTAATACTTGTTTATTCCTCTATTCCCTTTTTATGTCGCGTCCTTGGCTTCTCTCCCGGAAGTTCGTCCTTCGTCTCTAGCGGTACACCCGGCCTCGATCCCCCACGCGATCAATGTTTTCCCTCGCGGTCCGTTTCCCGAAAGGAAAAGTGAGCGTCGGGATGCCGCGTTCCCTTTCTCACTCTCACTCTCTCTTTCTCTCAATACGAAATGCAAACCAACCGCATAAATACTTACGAAAGCTGGGGGAGACGAGGCGAAGACCAAAAAAAAATGCATTAGGTACTTCAAAGCCGTTTGTGGCAAACCCCAGGGTTCTGCGGGAGGAGCGACGCAGGGGCCGGGAAGTTTCAATTGATCGAAGCCGACTGCATCTTTCTGGGGTGAGCGAATGAATGGCTGTCGTGTCGCCATGAATGTCGACGGCTCCTTTTCGCCCCGGTTGATTTAGGGGAGTGTGCGCGCCCGAGAAAACAGCCCTGTTCCCCTCCCTTTCTCCCTCCCTTCCCTCGCCCCTCCTTCCTCCCAGTCGCATCCCATCTCATCCCCAATCCCTCTCTCTCCCTCCCTCCCCCACGGTCATATGAAAACGACCGACGGCGTTAGAACTTCTACCGTTCCATCTGGGGTTATGCAAATGGCTCGGAGACGCACACATCTTCTAAGCGACGACCACTTGTCAGCCATAACAGTGATGGTTATGGGGTCCAATTGCTCCCGCGCGGCCGTATGTGCGACTCGGGCAAGTGATATTATTGAAGCGTTAATTCCACGCCTTCGGTCAGCGGGGATCGGGCGTGCCCTCTCCCCACCCCCTCGCGAGCGCCCCTTCCCGTGGATCCTCGACGCCGGGAGGCGACGCCGCCAACGTCCGAGAGCCGTTGCGTCAGGGCTCGAGGCTCAGGAATCGCTTCTGCAGTGAAATTTCATCGTCCGCCATAAAGTGCCGGGAGTTATATACGACGAGGGTCCGGCAATGAAACGGGATTGTTTCTCTCCCTCGGATCCGCGAGGACACGGCACGGCCGGGGTGAACGGAGGGAAGGAATGAAGGAATGTGCCCCCCCACCCCCTTCCAGAAAGACCGGCGGATCTCCCCCCCCCCCTCAAGGTCTCATTCATCGCACGTCCTAAGATTTGAGCAAATTGGGTCCCGCAGGCAGCCGGTTAAATATTCAGCGTCCGTGAGAATCGGGGAGGAGTCGAGAAGTTTCGGGCATATCTGCCAAAGTAGGGATGGGATGGCAAGGGGAAATGGACCATTGGAAGGATGAATGCGGGAGATGCGAATACTTTGTTTCGTGGAGGATGGGATACGGCGTGGCCGTCAATTTTCCGAAAAGCCGAGACTTCTTCACGGCAGTGATATTGTAGCGAGGGGAAACATTTAATGAATTCATGATGCTTTGAGGCGTAGCGTGGGGGAAACATTTAATGAATTCGTGACGCATTGATGCGTACCGTTGTTGCAGATGCAAATAATTTTCCTCCCTCGGAAGGGTTTAAAATGATACTTTTATGCTCTCGCAAAATTGCCTATCCTGTCTCCCATTCTTTGTTGGGGTTATGTTTTTAAAATTTCGCTGAAAAAGCTAAAATAGTCCTACAACGCAAAAGTAACCCCGGTAATTAATTAAATATGTACAGTTCCTTTTTGTCACTCTACTCAATTAATCACAGAACTATGCACATTATTTTATAAAATACGCATAATTGTCAATAAAAATAAGATATGTCTAATTCAACCATTTGTCGATGGCATACGATGAAATAACATGAATAACGAATGTTTATATTCACGATTTACAGGTATTGACGTCACTGTGCTCTTTCCACGAAGGTGAAATAAAATGTTGGCGGGATAAAAAAAACTCGGCAGGTGAGCCCAGGAGGTAGCCAAGTCCTCGAACTCGTGTTTTCCGTTCGTTTAAACAGAAAATTACGTTGACTTTCTTTTGGGCAATATTTACTGGCATTATGGACGTATTTTCTAAATGTTGCCTTTAATCTGAAATTAAGCGAAATGAATGTTGACATGCTAGTGGGTTTCATGCTGCTAAAGCAAATATACTACCCCAAAGATATTTCACAAAGCGATTGGTCATTTTCCGCCAGAAGATGATAACTGCACTGGGAAACATTTATTTAAAATTGCTGCCTTGAAAGTTCATTTTGCGTTTTTTTTTAATAATTTCACCAATACTACTTCCGTCTGTATTTGAAGCAATAATTTACCTCATCCTGCGCGATAATGACTTCATTCAAAGGATTTCTCTGTACATTTGACTTTTTAAATTAAAATATGAGGTGATTGGAGGCAAGTCTAAGAGTGAAAACAGCGGTGAATGAGGAATCATTTTTGAGATTAGGGCTGAGAATATGGTGCAACAATGTATTATAATGCAGTTACGAAGGAGGTATTTGAAAAAAATGAAAAATGCCTGAGGTTATGAAAAAATGAAGCAGAGTTGCATTGAGGCAGAAAATCAAAAGGTCCCTCGGACTTAGCATGCTTCTTCTTGCTGCTTATACGATCTACATGAGCCAATTAAATATTATTTTATGGAAAGCATACCCGTGTCTGACGCATTAATACATTCCCCCATATTCACGATTGGAGATCGTGAATATGGGGGAATTTAGACGGGATCTAAAATGTGAAGGAAGGGACGTTATGTATACAACAAATACGTATTATTCTATTTACTAAATGTTCGCAATAGCAAACTTGTAAGTAGTTTTAATATGCTAGTATGTTTCGCAGAAACATGATTTTGGAAAGTTTGTTCCATTTGAAGAGTTTTGTTCTTTAATTTCCTTTACATTTTATTGTCCCCTTTCAGAGGGCTGACGAATAAATTACTGTGATTTCACCGAAAACTTAATTATTACTCCGGCTGTGTCTGACAGTTTTTTTTACCATGGTTTCCCCCCAGTTTTTAGGTTTATTAAGCCAAGTCAATTAGTTTACCAGGGTTTTCTTGATATCTTTTTTGAGATATTTGATCAGCTGCAGCTTAAAATAGAAACCCTCTTTTAAATGCTTCGGAGTAGAAGGCAACTGTTTACTTCGACTATTCACTTTTGAGCTCCCAATATAACCACAGAATATACCTACCTATATCTTCTCGCACCCCTGCTCTCAAATCCACTTAGCTTCTCCCTTCCGAGTGGAAGAATTTCGATCGTTAAATGAGAGGTCTAGCTGCAGAGGGTTTCTTTTTCCCAGACACGTATTCGCACCTCGTGTTAAGAATATTTTCGAAAAGGGTAAACCACAAATATTTTAGTCAGAGTTACCACAGAATTAAGCCCCAACTATGGTGGAGGAGAAAGGTGGAGTGTCGGAAACCAATAGATTTGATCTACTCTGTAGATTGGTATTAATATTTTATATACATGCCTGCATAACGATTTTAATAAAATGGTCGATCGGATTTCATAGCGTCCGATAGCTGTTGTTCTTTATCTGCAACCGTATCAAATTTTATTCTTTCTATGAATGTTAATACTTTGACAATTATAGTATTTCAGATTATCACCTTCATAAGACAGCGTGTTTTAGGTATGTTCCACTGGAGGAACTTAACAATTTCTCACCAAATATTAAAAATGATGAGACAATTTGATCGTTTTTCGGTTTTCAGCATAGTATTCTATGCGGACATAGTGTACATAATTGATAGCGAGTTATGTCTTCATAAAAACGTTGCTGTTATAAAGCATATGACGCACACACTATTTGAGTAGCTGAAATAGAAGCGGTTTTGGAAGAGGCTAAATAATTATCCGCCGTCCTGATTCAATGATTCAACGTTTAATTGGCCGAACCGCATGGAAAGGAGATGGTGAAACATTCTTTTTGGGTAACCGTTTTTCCAACTAATAAAGAAGGAAAGCCAACTATTTGCTAATAGAGATGATCAAGTTTCTAAGCAGAGACTCCCGAAACGATTCTAGGAAAGCGTACCGTTTGGTCAATCGTGGCTTTGGCTATGCCCTTGGGGAAACGAACGCGAGAAAGGAAGCGATCCCTTATATCGCGTGGTACTTCAATTTTTCTTTCTAAAACTGTAAACAAACGCCAGTGCTTTTTGCGATAGATATCTAAGACCAAATTTTGAACCCTGGAGGATATGTTATTCATAATCGCATAATTAATTAAGTCCTGGTTTTCATTACTCGTCTTTAATAGCTAAAACTTAAAAGTGAAAGCCCATGTAATATTTTCAGCTTTAAATCCTCGGTTTTACTCACCGAAGATACGAGGTTGGTGTGTTGTATTTGGTTTTTGAAGGAGGTAAGTCCTTGATTACTTTGTGGAATATTTGTCATTCGCTTTTTCCACGCTTCAATTTCTGCGCAGTTTCACAATGGGATTACGTTTTAATTCGGATTGCCTTAATTTTAGCATTCCCAAGTGAACTTGAAATGCATTATCCCTTTAAAAACTATGAATGTTGGGTGATCTTCTGTTGGTGGGCTCAGCAAGAGTAAACTTAAAATTAAGTTTGCCTCCGGGGATTACAAGTCTTCTTTATTACATCCGTGGACCCCCCTCCAACAATTTCTCCACCCCTATTTGGATCTTGAGCTACACTCACGAAATTTGTCCCATCAAATCTTTTCATCCGGAAGTCTAGCTCTCTTCCTCTTATCTTTCCTTTGTGATCTAACCTTCAGCTATGCTATTGGTCCGTAATGACGTCTTCCGAAGAGCGAGATTAGTGTGTTTATGGAACGAGTCGGTTAGTGGAGACGTAGAAGCGTGGTTGTGGGTAATAAAGGGACTTGGGAAGGGAGCGGAGAACTCTTATGAACGGAGATCGAGAGCTCGGAAGAAAACTTGGCGTACCTGAAGGGGATAGGATCATCATTTACTTCTATTGCAGCTGAGCCGGAGTAGACGGCCTATGAGGATGTCTCTAAGAAAATGCACTGGGGCAATGTGAAGATAAGCATTGAGTGATGATTGATGGATAAAAAGATCAAATTCAATGCTTGGTATGGCCATATGGTTGATCGCGCCACAATTTAGGCTATTTAACGCCGCGTATTTAGGACGCAATCTTCAATATTCATTTGGCGTTGGCAAGATGGCGTTTTCGCTGTCGATAATGCCATCTTGATGACATTTCTATATCTTTAGCTCAGTTCACGATAGTGGAGCTTACTACCCACCTTCGAAGATTCACTGTAGTTCCAGGAATCACATTAATTTAGTTTCTGTAGCAAAAGGTGCAGTATATGTATATCTATTTCCATGTGAACGAATATTTGTTCACCATGTGGCGGATTTTCATGTATGAATATGCGTACATATATATTACATTGAAGACAATTAAATACACCCATACACTCTTAGGTGTGAATTTCACACGCCGTTGTGCCTAGTATTGGGTGAGCAAGAGTTGATAACTGTTTTTATAGTTTATATATGCATTTTTAATAATCGTATTATAATAAATGCGCCAATATATATTAATTATCCAATGGACGATGGCGATTATTGCCGATCGTTTCAAGAATCGGAAGGATGGACACTTCCCATCACTTTGTTTACACACTTACACACGACAAGTATGCTTAGCCCCAGTTTTATAATGTCTTGTCAACTCCGATTTTTATTTAAGGTAATATTAACATTAACTTGACTAGGATATTGCCAAAGAATTCGATTTTGTAAACAAATAAAATTACTCATTAGATAATATGAGCATTGTTACTGTAGTAGCATCGTCTATCAGTTATTGATTCAGCTATTAAACGGTTTATTTTGAACTTAAATAGCAGTCATCAAACTGACTTTTGACCTTAAATAGAGGGTAAAGGTAATCAATCTAAAGAGGTATTATGAAAATTGACCTTAGTGTTCTTTCAACTGATTGCAACACTTTCTTCAGATATGGCATTGACCTCTGTGTCCATTTTGAATAAGTTTATGCGTTTGAGTGGGATGAAATATCACTTTCTTAAAGAGGAACACTGTAATAACAACGCAGGGACCTCGTTTCGTACCAAATCCCACAGATTAAGAATTTCCGACTCGAATATTTATTGCGGTATTTTCTGTCCTTCAATCTCAATTGCGATCACTGCACAGATGGCGGTACTTGGTAAGTTTTTTTTGGTTGTATTTCACATTTTAGTGGAAGATACAAAGGATAAATATCCATTTTCGAGGTAGAATTCATGTCTGGAACAAAAATTCGAGCCCGTCGTGGGGCACGAACCATTTTCGAGATGACTTTATCCAACGTCGTGCATACATCACCACTTTTGATGGTTGGCGGTAGCATTCCCCCCTCCCCCACTCCCACTGACGGAAAATCCGAAAGAGGCTACAAATTTTCGAATAGAATGTTCGCGAAGGCTCATATTTTTCCCCGCAAGATCGAAGAAGGTAAATTTCGAAATGCGATGAGGCACACAGCTGGGGTACACCGATGTTCGCGCCTCGTTCCATATTGGATTGAGTTGCCATGCGAAGTGGCAGAAAGCTGCCGCGCTTTTTCCTCTCTTTGCAATATATTTCTGCGCACTGGGAGTAACTCTCTTGAGTGTCGCGTTTCGGTAGATGTTCCATCGAATTCGAATGAATGGGATACTTCTCTGCCTCTTAATTTATCTACTCAATACCACGGATGAGTATGCCGCCTAGTTTTTTTGAAGTACGGCCTCCCAGAGCCCATTTATTGCTATATTTTACTGCATCATATTTCAGTCGTAGGTTACGTCATTTTCACTCCTCAATTGTTATTTTTTCAATTTCCCTTCGTTGCACTCAGAAACCAGCAGTCACTCGATGTATTTGAAGTTTTTTTTAAACTAAAATTTACCTGGCGATCGTGTTTCATAATTTTACGTGATATCTTCGGATATCTGCTCTTCTCTATGTTCAAACGGCAAAGATGAGATTATTATAATTTGAAATAGTATCCCTCTATTAGGGCCGACCGGAATATATAAGTGATAGATAATAAAATAACTGGACCGAAATTTTTGATCGAAGCAAAATGTTGATTGAGCAGCAATGAAAAGAATAATTGTGTGATATTTGTTGTCTTTTTGTCAAAAATGCCAAATTTTATTTCATTAAGTTAGGTGTATACAATGGATGGATGTTCTTTATCCGTCTACCATTAATCGCATTCCTCATGAAAAATTTATTGAACGACATTCAATTGTGGATTTTGAGTGTTTTTTTTTTGGCCCTTTTGATCGTGATTACCTTGGAAATCCCACGTTCGCCAATGGGTCTTTTTCTCCATTATTCTCAATAGGGCAAATCATCCATTCCGTCCCGGAAGAGATTTCTGAAAAAATTAATTATTTTAGAATGAACTATAAAAGGAGATGATTTCGAGATTATTCCTTCATTATTTATTAATTCTATCCAATTGTAATGGCCGAATATGGAAAGTCAAGAGGAGAAAAAAATGTGCTGATCACATCAGAGTATTCCTTTTGACTCAGTTTTGGAAATCAAACCGAATCAAACGATAGGGTGCGAGGTTCATTCAATTTCTAAGGTATTCCAATGTTGTTCTCTGGAATAGGAGTAAATATAAAGATATTCAGCTTAAAATACGCGGGCTCTATTAATGTGTACTAGACGTAGAGGGCTACATTATACAGGGTTCGTATAGCTGCCGAAAGAGTGACAAGCGTTTTCAATGCTTAATATGGCGTCGTGAAATAGTACAAGAATAGAATGTAATTATCCGTTTTCTTCCCTTGCTTGGTTTAGCACCCATCGAAATTCACCGCCGACATTGTGCGACTTACAATGATGGTGTTACTGATGCGAAAAATGTGCGTTCGTAGGTGCGAACGTTCGAAGACTGAACGTCGCGCGAAATTGAAGCCTAGAAGATTTGGCCATGGACCATCAGCAATTCTCCGGTGGGCAAAAAACCCCTAGAGAAGCTTTCCCGTGAGCTATGGGATCATGGCTGCGGCGTTTTAATAAATGTTTGCATCTACAGGGAGATAATTTTGAAAAGTGACAGAAGTTTCACCACTCTGGTGTCGCTAGTTTGTTAGAAAAAAATCAGAAGACTCTAGAGCTTTAAGAAACCTCGCGTTGGCTGTTTTTTTAAAACGAGTTCGTTTATGTTATCCAAAGAAATCCAACACATTGTAAAAATTGCGATATATCATGTGTTATAAACATAAACCATGAACTGCTTGAGCTTTTCATGTATCATGTGTCGTACACATTATCATGGGTTCTCGTATTTCTTTAGTGGGCGTTACTCTTGCCTCATAATGTCCTATATGGATGGCAAGTTAGACTACGATACTTAAAACGGTAAGATATATGATTATACGTAATGTGATTAACTTAAAGAGAAACTATGCATGACTGAGTACACTGAAACTTCAAGTTGATAGAAGGTAAATCCTGTTTAAGACCAGTCGACTGTCCCTTAGATTAAAAAACCTTAATTCTAATACGTAAATGTATCCGAATCCATTCAAGTGTTTGCACTTCGTTTTGGAATTCTCTTTAAGCAGCTCACGGAAGAGCAAACACCCCTTCCTCCAATTCGTCTTTCTCGCGCTACATATCGCTCCCCCTCTTTGCTTCTTCTTCAGCAATACTTCGTTCGATTTTTTCTTCGGGTTTGAGATATCGCATTGTGACGTGGGTCCGTTACTGAAAGCGAGGGAAAATCAACGTTATGACGTTACGTTGGCGAAAATCCTAAAATTATATCGAAGTTAGCAGTTGACTGTTATAGGAGGCAAACGGAAATTCATAATGCTGCCCGGAATAACTATTGATCTGTCAGTACTTGGATGAAGCAATCGCCTTTCCATCCACCATCCTGATGAGTGAGGTTATTTCCCAAAATCGTTCGAATCAGAGTACGCAGCGTGATCGGAACACTTTTTTAATTATTTTCGAGCATCGACAAAATTATTAAGAACTAAACTATTAAAAATTCCTCAACGTTGAAAGTTTGCCAAGTCTTCATTGTCACAATGGTGTTGATGATGGTTCAGGCCGCGTAGACATGATTGGTATTCCAAGTTGAGCAGACAAGAATGCTACCAGTTACGAGAGAACTCCTGCGTGTTTCCTTAGGGAAATAGGCTACGCGACGCCGTTGCATCGACACTTTAGCAACGTTCAATTTTCATCACGTCGTGATAATCAAAAGCAAACACGGCAAAGTTCCGCCGCCGTGTCGTCTGCACACGCAAGCGGCTGCGCGGCGGCCTTCGCATACGGCCAGAGCCCGGGTCGGACGCTCTCTCCGTGGGTGGCGCGCACTTCCCCCGATCCCCTCGCCCGCGAGCCGGCGTCCGCGACCGTGAAAAGTCCATCGGACGCGCGCTCCTCACCGAAGACGTGCCGCCGCTCTGCGCTCTCTCCCTCCCTCCGACCAGTCCAGTCTCACGCACGCGAACCGATCAAGTGGACATCCAAGGAGGGAGATGAGCGAGAGAGAGAGGGATATGGTGCCGGGGAGATCTCTCTACCCGGTCAGTCTCTCACATAGGATGGTGGAAGAGGGACTCCTCTCTCGACCACCTCCCTTTCCTCCTCCGCCTCCCACACTGCCTCCCGCTCTTGTCTCTCTGGCTTCGCGTGTGGCTCATTTCAGCCATCGTCTGTCGAACGTGGGAAAATAGAAGGTTCCGCTTCCATCGCCGACCCATCCAGGCATTCAGGCCTTACGTCTGCATCGACCTTATATGTCTGCACCAGCACCGGGGTTGGCAGAGCGTGCGAGCGAGCCATTTTTGTGGTTCTGGGATGATAGGCGCCGACGGTGAGGCACTTGTGCATCCGCCGACTCGTCGTCGACGCTCGACTTCTCCTCCGGAAGAACCTTGGGACGGCTGTTGTACCTCGTGGCCTCAATTAGTTTGTGATTTTTGGATCTTGCGGGGCATTCTTCGGCTAAAGTAGTGCGCGGCAATTATTAGATACACGAGTTAAAAATCACCTCTTCATAATGTTTCGCTCATTGTTAATTAATTGGCTCATCTGCCATTCGCAGGTGATTATCGGCTGACAATTAACGTTAAGTGAAAGTAAAAAAATTAACCATGAAAAGAGGAATCAGATTTTCAAGCTGCTTTTAATATTATTTCAAATAAACTAATTAAAATTCCCAAAAATTAATCGCGATTTTACTGTTTAAATTTAGATTTAAAAATCATTATGGGACAGAATTTTAATTAACTCAGTCCCTTATATATTATTCAAAAACCTTTTTCTCTCTATAAATCGATTTTTTCATATTATTTGACGATCTACGGTATATTTTCAATCAATAACGGATGTATTACAATACTAATACTATGATGAACAATACATATCTGTGATTTGCTTCAAGGACTAATGTATTAAGGTATCATATCTAATATGTTGGAGCATTTGAATTTTTTTCATGATATAACTTTTTTAGTATCCTGCAAGCCACCGCTAGGATGTGTGACTGGGGGTGAATACACACCAGAATAATTTTAATATAATATATACAAAATAATGGAGTGCCTTAAGGTATAAAATGTTGAACAAATTGAAAAGTTGGAAAATATAAATATTCTCTAGAAACATACTTGCTTGAAATAGAGCTCATCGACATTGCTAAGAAATCACATTTATTTTTCTTAAGATAACTAGAGTTTCCATATGCAATATAATTATGCCTTCATATCGGGAATTTGGCTTCTGTTTGCATCACCAAACACTTTGTTCCTTCCAACCATCCAAAGCAATTATCCCGGATATTGGTTTTGATCAGTGAGCCTTTCCGTAGGAAGATCAGTGAGAATGTTTTCCTACGTGACGATTTATTTTAGGCATCAAAGAGTCAGTCTCGTTATTTTTTTTTTAAACTTGCCTCGGTCGTTTCCGCAATGGAATGTGTTCGCTCGGAAAGGGAGCTGTCTTCCGCGTTGGGCGTTGGCTCTTCGATCGTTACAGAGCAGGTGTTCTAATCCAATCCTCTGGTTCCAAAATGTTCGGAGACGGAAGAGTGTGAATTTTTTCCCGCTTTACTGATTTTGGCACTCTGGCGCAACAAGAAAGATGAAATATAAGTTTCATTCACCTCCTTCCCCTCGCTCTCTTCTGACTCCTCGAAGTTTCCCGTGCGCTAGGGGAAGGGTGGGGAATTCGATAGATCCGAGTGAATGGATTTGGGTGGGAGGGATCCCGATTGGGGTGCTTCCCGCGGGAGGCGCTTTGAGGCTCCTCCTCGCCCTCGGGCGCCCGGGGTAGCTCGTGCTCTGGCCGGTAGCGGCGTAGCAGTAGGTAGTCGCGTTCATTTTTTTTCGCGATCCTCACCACGATTTCGCACTCCTCTTCTCGAAATTGGTCTGAGTGATTTTAATCAAATTTTCGCGGTCTTCTCCGTTCGCATGACCCTTGATCGGGGGCTCCACCTGCACTGCTCCATGCATTACATTTCTTCTTTTCTTATGAGAATACATTGTTATTCGCTCCTCGAATGCGGAAAGGAAGTGATTGTTTGGATCTCTAGCAGCATTTGTAACCAGATGTACCCGGTGTCATCGCAACCGTCGCCAGCTCGAAAGAAAAAGCAGATATTTGGCACTCAACTCAAATGGAAAAGGAGATAATCCAAGAAAGGAATATGATTGGAGTAGATGCAATGGCCAGAGGAAGAGCAAGCCACAGTTTTCAACAGAAAACTTGTGGTCTTAATTAAAAAGATTTAATAATTGTTATTCGCCGCGGCATGAGTGTTTATCTGAGTGAATGAATGATCACTTGGGTCATTGTAGAACCATAATTTGATTCAAAACTTCTCGCGGCACTTTTCTTCACTTTGAACTAGACGTATCCTGTTTATCCTGCATGCCAGGGCTTTTTCTAGCTCTGCTTATGGCTCTGATGGATTCTTATGAAGGAAGAGATCTGGAACCAATAGTGGAAATTTAGGAAATGCTGGTGACCAGAAGCTAGCGAATGATGTTACAACTATGAGATTTTTTGTCTTCGACCGTTGTTACGAATAGATAATTCAGGACCACACAAATTTAATTGATAACTGTGAATGATATCCGACGTATACCTATTGGGGTTTTTAGGATAAACTGTTCAGAGGATGGCCGATTGTAGAGAGGATTGAACAAACAGTACCTTTCATTAATATTAATCGTTTTCTTCTCTGATATTTTTTACAATAACAATTGATGTCATGTTATTTCCCATCGATCATCGTTCCCTATTCTCGAGAGTGAACTTTGAATACATTAATCCGTTCGGCGGGCGTGGGAGGGGAGTGAGGTTGTGTTTGAAGGTAGGTTGGGGGGGGGGGAACTATTCGCCCCAATCTTCCTTCGGCCCTGCTCCGAATGGTGCATACGGGGGAATGCGCAGCGCTCTGGGCGCTCTTCCTTCGGAGTTCAAGCCGGCGGTAGTTTAGCCTCCGACAAACGGTGAAAAAAAGGTTCATCTTTGAAACACGTACATCTTCTGCCTTGTGAATCGCCTCCCCCGTGAACGTTCGAACGCTGTACTTCTTCCCTGGGCTCCCCCCTTCTCCTCCCCTCGCTTTCCCCCGGGGCTGGGTGGCCTGGATGCGCCAGCCCCGCGCTGGTTGATGTCGCGCGAGAAAGCATAGCGTGCCTTTCCCCCCTCACCCCTGCAATCTAGTGATTGCAGCGGGTTGCTTATTTTTGTGCAACGATCGAGGGAGGCCACGAGAACACCGCTGAACTTGAACTTCATCCGAACGTGTGCGAGAAAGAAGACGAAACGAGGAAAGAAAAAAGGAGAGAGAGGGAGGGATAGAGACGAAGGTCGGTTTCCATACGCGGAGGTGGACTCTTTGAGACGCCGTAAAAGGATCTCAACGCGTGGATCGCTCTTTTTTTTGTTCCTTCTCCTCTCTCGCTTCCTTTTATTAATCTAAGGAGTAGCGTAAGTGGTATTTAACCTTATGCAGCAGCGGATGCAAAGAGGGGGCGGGGGAGTTACGGGCACGCAAAGGAGCCCAGGGAGTGAGGGGGGGGAGGCGGAGGAGAAAGAAGAAAGAAAGCGGGTGAGGAGGCGCCATCCTCCTCTCCGTAGGGAGGGGACGGGTGGGAGAGGATCCAGAGGACGGGAGGGGTTTAGGAAACAGGGGGGTGGACTGAGGGCGGATGGGGGAATGGAAGGAGTCGTGTCTGGACTCGGTGGCGTCGCGTGCCGGAAGGCGGGTCGGCCATTTCTCCTTTCTTGACTTTCTCCTCTTCGTTATCCCTCGTCTTTCTCGTCTGTGTCTTTGTCGTTCCTCTCGCCCCTCTTCCCCTCCTCACCCCTCAAATCCCACCACCGACGGTGGAAGATGGTCTTCTTGGCGCGGAGTCGGGAGATCTAGGGGCTGATAATGAGAACTCGTTCAACATATTGCGGCTCCGGGTGGTCGTCTAAAATAAAAAAAATCGGAAAGATTCATTTCTCAATCTTGTGCCTCGTTTCCAGTCTTCGCAATACCGTCCTAAATTTGGAAACTCAGTTCCGGAACCTGTGACATCGGGCTTTGGGTAGCTTTTACTAAAAATAAAAAAGCTTTGCTTTCAGAGGCGTTAACTTAGCAATTGGACGAGTTGTTTTGGGTTTGCCAGGAAACCTGGCGCATTGAAATCTCTAAAGTGATCTAGTCTTGGGTTAGATATTCAGTCTGTACTTAAATTTCGCTGAATTACTCGTTCGTGATCTATTGTGATAAATCTCGGTAAGTATAGAGGGCTGTGGTACGCGGGGAAATTCATAGTTACCGAACAAACAATAAAACTACGCTCAATCGTGGAAATTCATTTTCAGCGGCAAGTGGAGATGAATTTGATCAGGAATAGAAACCATGCCTTGTCTCCAAGGAGGTAGAAATTAAACTTCGAAATTTTATCCCTGTCCCTAATTTCCGTGGTTTTAGCGAGGCGAAGTCTAAGAACAAAGAAAACGCATGAACGTGGAGAAAATTCGAATAACTCTAAATAGTTGCGCAATTCCGGCGTGTATTGAAAGGTAGAAAGCATTGAATCGAAATAATTCGTCAGAAATTCAAAACTGCAATTTACCGAGTCAATGCTATATTTAATATGTTCAAATTCAGTACCTCGATGACGTTGCTGCGGATTGCAGTACGTGATGAAGAATATAAGGATGTGAAAAATGCTTAAAGTGGAAATAGCAAATATTGTCATGCCACTAAAATTGTTCTATTATGACAGGCATTTATTGCCACTCGTACATATTTTATCATCTGTACAAACCGAACAGTAATGTACGGCGCGTAAACATGGTTTCGGTGGCACAAATGATAACATTCATAATTCCCCTCGGTACCGCAGGACTAACTGCAATAGACAGCACACATTTGTAACAGTTGAATTCTAAACTCGCTGAATCTATATCCCAATCTAATGTCCACCTAGCATCGTTCAACCCCAGCGTTGAAATTCCTTTGCGGGCCTCGGGCCAGAATCCCTCCCTCCCCATCGCCTCTGGACCCTCCCCAATCCCCTTTCCTCTAGCCCCCAGACCCCTTCCCCTCCGCGAGAAATACGATATCCTCCACATCACCACTCCAACATATCCACTCAATCCGATTCGGCTCTTTGACACGCACACGCTGCTCGCCAACTCGGGCCATAATATCACTTCAAGTGTCGAACTCTCCAAGTTTACGCCCTGTGCTTCGCCATAGATAGTCCACATTTTTCCACCCCATAAATCAATGTCGGGCCCTTTTTTGTTTTGAAGCGCACATGCGATGATATTAGCTTATCGGGGGTTTTGTGCAAATACTCTGTATCGTGCACCACATCACAAATGATTAAATGATTTAAAGTAAATGATTTTGCTAAGATAAATCACATGACCTAGTGCAAATAAAGTGGCTCCGTCGAGAAAAGAAAATATTTGAGTAATTGCATTGTAATCCACCATGACTTTGAATACAGGTACATATTTAGATTTTTAATTTTTTTATAAGAGAAATTAAACAAGAAAACATTAGCCTTGGACATTGATTTCTATATATAATATTGCTATAATAATAATTAATTACTGCATTGTATGTAGAATTTCCCTCTAGAAGAAGTTGGCCAGGTGTGAGAATCAGGGTCGTGGGATATTGGGTCGCCATTAGAAATTATTCATTCAAGGTGCTCCAATAGTTACGATTAGATGAAGCTAAGTTTGTGCTTACTATCGAAATTGATTGCATTCTCTCACTAGGGTGGTTTGTGTTAAAATAGCGATCTTTAAATCCGTTTCTTGTAAAACTTCACCCACCAATTTAAAATTTTTATTTACGATAGTTCTGGATATTATCTCAGAGGCCAATTTGTCATCATCTTCTTTGCCTGTTATGGAGTGTTGAGATGTATTAGCCTACCCTACTTACGACCAGGATTCTTCCTATTTCCGGCGTTCGAAGAATTTTATAGCCTTTCACTCTTGGCGATGGAAAGAGGGTGGATGTGAAAAAATTAATCCCAGTCCGCAAAGAAATTTTTCATCCTATAATGAAAGGGAGTCGAAAACCACTGTAGAATACGGTTTATCCTTCTGTTTCCATTAAAAGAAGTACCTCACACGTTTTTGGTTATGTAACACATTGCTTTTAACCTTAGTTGGCTTCCATCAAAATGAGTTGCTGCAGAATTGTGACGAAAATAGACGAAAGAAGGAGTCCGTCAAAGAGGATGTGAATGGACGTTTCTAATAAAGAAACTGGCTAGGAAGGTAATTTAAATTCCTATTTTCTAAGGCAAAATAGTTAACGGCAGACCGCAAAGGAGTTAACCATAGGAGGGACTTAAATGTGGAGAAAGGTCAAGGGCGAATTTCAAGAACTAATGTTTGGAATGAGTCATCGCGGGGAAACATGGAGGAATAAAAGTGTTTGGTGGGGAAGATGAGAGATCAAAGAGCTGTTGCGCACAAATTGTAGGACTAACAACCTTTAATGACGGTTAGCCACGCCGAATATCATCGTAACCTCTGTCCCATCCAAATAAAAATACCATAACTTTTGAAAAGATTCGACTGTTGATTTTGTCCGCCGTCGCAATTCGACGCGCTAAATTAATTCGCTTTGCGTGCCAGAGGCTGTCTCGCAAGCAGAGAGATTTGACGTCACCAATCGGCGGAATGACCATTTTGATAAATGACGTCCGGCAGGGCGGATGATATTTCAAGCGGAGTCCGCGCCGCGTGACAAATGTTACGAGGGAAGACACGCCGCCGTTGCAATTTTGATGCTCGAACACCTCGGAGCCATCTAATCGGAATGGCGCGTGGAGATTCAGGGCACGAAAGTACTTACCGACGTGCTCCCCTCATATTTTCTCCTCCCTGTAGCCTGAGCGGGATATAATATCTTAAAAATCCGTCGACTGGGAAAATTCTCACGATTCGACGTGTCGAAGCAAGACGATGGCAAGAGGAGCCAAAGTGTCTGGGAGCGCTGTTTAAATATGTTGGTGCGTCATTATTATATTCACTACAGCCTTGCGGCTGTTTCAGACAAACTGTACCGCGAATCGAGAAGCTGGGTGTTATGGCAGTTGTTTTAGCCGTAAGACCTTTTTTATTATTTAATGAAACATATGACCTATTGTTTAGAGTGGCCATATTTGAACAGTTGAGTCACGAACAAGCATAAGGTCCAGGGTAGTAAGTCAACATCTAGTACCCACTGGGTATTACGGTTAGATAAATGTCTGATTTTTCCTTGTGGAAGTGGTCATATATTCTTGATAGAACCTAGGTGCCGACCCAACGTTAACGTTTCAACTTACCCGCAATCGACGTGACGATATCAAAAAGGGACCGTTGCCATAAATATCTTGGGGAAACGTCATGATCCTTCGGAAAATCCTCGTGGACTAATGTGTTGCTTGCGACCCAAGACTTCTGATCGAAGAGTTTATGAGTTTAAGGATCCAATGGAGAATGATATCAACAAGGAAATTGCACTAGGCTCATGTCTCCATTGGAATAGTCTAAAAAATTAATGCTAGTGGCGGAGAAGTTGATGCCAATGCAACCAGTGCTTTGATTTCTATTTTGAAGCGTTACACTGGGGCAATACATTCCGATGCTCAGTGTTAACTCTCAGTTAGGCCCTCTTTGTATTATCTTCAGGCGTGGCACCATCTGATGATTACTCTGATTATAAATATCGAAGCGGGAAGTTAAAGATAAATGAATCAAAGGCCAGAGAGGTGTATTTATTGAGTAAAGAATACCTGTTGCCGCAGTGATACACAGCCTACATACATGCGATCGATACTTTTGGCAGTTTTTGTTCGGAAGCGTATCTCTCCAAAACATGAAATTCAACAATGCGGGCCCATGTTATGAATACGCGCGGAACGCTTTTGCAAGATTCGGACTCGATGGCGTAGGGATGCTATTCAATTTCACGTGATCGAGTTATGAGGAAAACTATGTTCCAGGACCTCACTATAACATGATCTCACTTTTTATTTGTGAAATCCATCGCACGCCTCATGAATTTCCACAGTGAAGCCAACAATTTGCTCGGCGGTCCTCCAGGAACCCGATCCCCGCTCCTCCGAAGGAGAATTTAATCGCGATTCCGCAATGAATTAAACGCATAAATGATTGTCTTCAAAAGAATTGCCGCGGCCGGGCCTGGCTCGTCTGCTTCGTGTAGAGGCGGCATCCGAAACCCAAATACCCTTTTGCGGTCTCGCCGCCAACGATCGGGACACGCTCGCCTATTTTTAAGTATTCACTCAAATAATTCGATGGCGTTCGATGTATGCGCTGCTCCGTCGCCTTCCCTTATGGTTCCGTTCTTTTTTATATTGCCTCTACCCCATCCTCGTTTATCCGGAGGAGGTCAAACGTCCCGAAGCGGAGATGGAATCTCACCGAATCAGCTGCATGTTATGACTCTTCCCATCTGCTCGAATGGGAAGACATAGGGGAGGAGAGAGAGAGGGAGATCTGATGCTTATTTGTTTTCCGTGGCCTCCAGTCCATTACACGCCAGAGGCTGCCGTTGGCCGCTGTATCGCGATAATCCGGAACGACGAATCAATTCGTTTGCTACTCACGCGCCCAATCTGGGTGTTGAACTGGCTTAATGCACTCGGTCGAAATTTTTTAGAATGGTCCTATATCCCTCATCCAGAGTGAATGGGGAAGTAGATGGACAATAAACTCGCTCCGTTTGGGGTTTCTTTCCTCTTCCTGTATACTCAGTGATGGTTACTCGCTACTCCAGAATAGCACCACAAAACAACGGAAGTCAGGAGGGCTTCCAGATGAGTCCGACCGGTCAATATGACTTGGTTTTCGATTGTAGGTCCTTTTCCTCAGGAAAATGCCACTCATAATTGGCTTTAGTAATTATGTTTCCCCTATTACGTTATCCGACCAGCCCTATTTAGGAATAGAATCCGAATGAGCCGGGATTTGGCGAATCTTTGGGTTACCACCCAAGTGGGAGTCACCCTACGTTTTCGATCACTCCTTGGCGATTACTCGTAGAATATTCAGTCGGTTACCAGGCTTACGAATTAATGCGTCTAAATTATTCAAGACCCCTGGTAAAATAATGGACAAAAGTTGTGTCGGTTTATTTTAATGAGATGTAACTGAAAAGAGCCCAAGAAAATTCCCTCGTGGAATTATTTGCTAAAAGTGATTTGTACCAGGTATTTACCAACGGATATTTCATTTCCTGGCAAAGTTTTGGGGGCAGAAATTAAATAACCTACAATTATAACTCATCCCAATTAGAAAGAAGATATTTAAGGTCTTCGAGGTTAGTTCAACAAATATGTGATCCAAATGTATTTGTTTAATAGTAATGGAAGGCCGGGAAGGTAGGTTCAAGTTATACTCAGTGTCTGAGGCATTTGTATGGCATTTGAATCAAGCTGCACGTGAACATTTATAAATGAAGCGGAAGGTTTCCCATGTTTATTTAATGTCAAGTGCCTTTTCAAATGCTTTAAGAATTATTTTTCTGATTTAATAACATCCCTGGTGGCCCATTCTTGCGTACGATCTGTTCTTTGCGTGAGGTCGGATTGGCATGCACAGGTAATGCGTTTGTATATTTTCCAGTTATCCCGGTAATTTCTTAGTTATTACTTAAAAACGACACCCCGATGGTATGCGCGTGGCATATGTGGTATGTGTGTGCCGTTATACCACCGTTATCAATTCGAAGGCATGGCGCCTAAGGATCTCCTACGGCATCAACAAGGCGATGTCATCCACTCTATCTAAGAAGTGTCAGTAACCTACTGTTACCAGCTAGTACCTTTTGATGGATTTAGCGGAATTTCACTTCGAAGAAAATAGGAAAACTGACAACTGCTTAGCTGCTTAGCTGGGAGGGGTGGGCGGGTATAGGTAATCCTAGCTTCGCGCCCCGTTTGCCAAGAAAGTTCTTTTGTACGCTGCCGGATTATCGATTACTCCTGAATGTACATGTACATCATTGCCCTATTGTAAACGGCTACTGCATGCAAGGCTCACGCAGCACTCATAAAGTTCAAAAAGATGTTCGGCATCCGATCGTCGTAGCATCGTTTATTATGCCTTGAGCAGGACGAACCATATTGGCTTCATTCACCCAAGTTCCCTTCAGTAGTTTCGGAATCACAGTCGCGCACAATGGTGGCGTTTTGGGACTATAAATGGCTCGCGGAAGCTGCCAAAAGGGAAAATTTAGTGAATGCGAAAACTTACCTCCTAGAAATTAGTGTTTTAATCGAAACCAAGTCTCGGGACTCGGCTGGATGCGCCGTTCTCAAATTAGATCTTTCGACTCTGAGACGATCGGCCACTACCGAGGAAGCCGACTGTGCACTCGGGCTACTGATGCTTTAGCGACGCTTTCTCACTGCTTCCCTGCCCCCACTCATCTTCCTGCCCCCAACCCCCTTCCCCCATCTCCCCAGTTCTTGTTCGATCGTGTAGGGCTCAAATGTGCAGCATCGCAGCTCTTCCGGCACGTTGCAAGCGAAGACACACACACACACGTGTACGTCGTGTGTGTACTGGATGCCTGTGGATGAGTTCCCTGGGGGCGGAGGTGGGAGGAAGAGGGGAGCGGGTGGAGCGAACGGGAAGAATGGGGCGAGGACGGAGTAGAGAATTCGGCCATCGGGCGGGAACTGCTGCGGACACTTGAAACACGCGATGTCCCCGCTGAGATGGCGGTCGGGGTCCACCGTGTGGCTCGCGCGGGGCGTGAACACGTAGACCGCAGTATGGATTTATCGCCTGTTGACTCAGTGAGGCCTTTCATGAGCATCCGCGACGAAAATATGTGATAGAGGGGGAGGGAGGGATGGGACATTGTCTGGGGGAGGGATGAAGTGAGTCCGGAGGGAGCTGTAAGAGTGTTTGGTGGGGGAAGGGGTGGATTCCTCATCGGTGGGGACATCTCTACGTATTTATTTCTTTTCTGCCCACTTAGGAAATACCGGTACTGTTTCGGTCCTGAGTTTCCTCCCCCCTGTGGCTGCCACAATGTCGATAACAAGACTGAAACATCATTATGTCTTGTTGGCGATTTACCTTTTCCTTTCATGTTATTGAAATACTCAATCGACAGATTTCATTGTCCTTATGAGTCGGTGCGATCACGGCTCATTAAAAACTTAATGGTCCCCCGATCTAGAGAGTGATCATTTTTCGAATCGCAGGGTGACATGTGTGCTTGGTTACTCAGGAAGGTTCTTGCCTGATTCAGGTAAAAAATGGAGGGATCTTGAAATAGTATTCATATTCCCAGCAGAGTGTATTTTGAAACAAGTGTCCGTCGCATGGAACACTAAACTCCGTCGCCTTATATCTAAAAAGTATTCGATTGGCTAACTTAATCAAAATTTGCCTTGAATTCATCTTCTCTCCCCAGTCCCATCCCAGCTAAATGGCGACGAATATAATACGCATGCAACGTGGATGACGGTTGTGTCGGAACGCCTACCGCATTGGTTACTCAGCCTCAGGAGATATTCTGAATCAAAATTGTTTTTTTTTCTTAAATGGAATGCATATTGAGGCCTCCATTATTACGAGTGACAGTATAGCAATCAGAGTTAGATTTTCTAATGGAACTAACATACTATCATATGATTTATATTCCCTAACAGCGGCCTTTACAATAAAACATTATTAAGCTACACATATTTGATATCTCCCCTTCCTAAATTTTTGTTCTTTTCTTCATCCTCACCTTAATTCACCCAACTTCTTCCCCTCTCACTCGTCTTCAAATTTAACTATCCCTCAATATTTATTTACTCAGCCACTTATCCTGAGGCCGCTAAGTAGTGCCTAGAAAATTGTGAGGATTTCATTTGATACCTTCCACGTTTGGCAGTTGGACTACTTTCCACATATATGAGCTAATCAAAGTGGACTGTGATTGATGGATTAGTACACATGGCTGAGTAAACGAGTACTTATCAGTTTTCCAGAGTAGGCAAATAAGGGAAAAGATATCAAGTCGTGACTCGATTTTATGAGGAAAAACTGGAAATGATCCCCTTCAACGCATGTGATAATAAACTTTTGCACGGTTTGAAAGAGAAATAAAAGTGTTTTTTTTGTCATTTTAGCTCAACTGTGTGCAAATGAGAAAAAATAAACTAAATTGCGACGCCTGCGCTTTCCGGCTAAACATGTTTTTATTTGGAAACAAAAATTCCCTCTCGCTATCTTTATATTGTTTTGCTAAATCCATTTTTTCCGTAAATAATGTGATAAAACCTTTTTTATCAGCATCTACGAAATGTGTTTCCGCTAAAGGGGTCATTATCGGTCCTGCGGGCAATCAACGTAGCCTCTAGGGCGTCATTGCGAATGCCTTTCATCGTGGCGTCGAACACTTTCTTTCCCAAAGCTAATTCGTGACGCAAGAGTTCCTTCTAAAGGTTTTGTTACTGGCATTATTCATTTCCAAGACTACTTTCACTGGTATATCCGTGACTTCCTCTTCTCAAATGTATTTTTTACCTCCATAAATTTAAAAGAGAATCTTAGAAATATAATGCCTGGCTGACGTACGTCTTTATAATCCTATCCTTTATTGCCCTTCTTTATTGTCAAAAATAGAGTGTGTGAATATTACGAAACATCTACCGAATGTTTTCCAATCCTAAAAGTAGATTTCAAAACCTAAGCGCATGGCTCACTGATTTTATCATTACAACGTCAATTTGAGACGCATAGGGGGAGCATAGCGTTGGGCAAATATGTATACATATATATACAGAATCACACACACATACGCGCACACACAAGGTCTGTCCCAAAAATAAGTAGAATAAATTCAGGGAAAAAATTTATTGCAGATTAAAGTAAAAATTGCTAAAATTATTCATACAGGAAGAGCACCTTTATGTATCAACACACCAATTCCAGTGCCTCCACCAGTTGTGGTATGCTTTCTCTAAGGCATCAACGAGACCCTCGTTCAGGTACCTCGTCATGGCCTCTTTGACAAAATATAGTGGTCCAAAATGGCATTCAAAGGGGTTATACTTGGGTCGTACTCAAAGACCCATGTCTCGTCAACAATAACCACCTATTTTTAAAAAATTTCACAGCGGTCCAAGAGGCCCAAGGAAAGATTCTCACGCAAGATTGTAGAAAGGTCTTCTTACAGCACCTTGGGGACCATCTTGGCACACCTTTCTCATGGCTAAATCTTCTGTAAGAATGCAATGCCTTGTAGTTTTCTGAATTCTGCACTCTTCTGCTAACATTCTGACTCTAGGGAGTCAATCAGCATTGAGCATGTGTGCAACGTTTTGCTCATTTTCATTAAACTGTTGTTGATGGACGTTCAGAGCATTCCGCATCGTCAACCTTCTCGTGACCATCCCAGCACATCCTGTGCAAGCAGGAAACCATCACTTGGGACATGTTTCCAACTCCATAAGCATCTTTAACCTTGGTCATGGTCTCCGAATCCGATTTTCCAAGCTTGATGCATAATTTTATCGTATACCATTGCTCCATGGAAAGTAGCATCGTGAACTCAAGACGTGGCCGTCGAACAGGGGTCCAGTCCAGCAGCGATACGCACACTGTGAATGCCCACATTTCACTAACGTGGATAACGTTGCTTTTCCAAGATCTCCTATTACCTTTCTCACCACATATCACACCACTCCAGCCATCTACATTGGTGGCAAAATCATTCTACTTGAGAGACCACTGTGTGTGTGTGTGTATTTATAATTATCTACGAAATGGAACGCTCTTCGGCGACGCACAAATATATAAAAACACAGATGTAAATTTTTAAACGATAGAAACACAAAGAAAGGACACTCACATATGTTGTTTTGACGTTTCGTCGGCTCGGCTGCCGTCTTCAGAAACTTCATAAATATATATATATATATATATATATATATATATATATATATATATATATATATATATATATTAATTCTACTTGCAGATCAAGGGTTGTGCCATGGGCAGCAGGTTCAGCCCTTCCATACCTCTAACTTGGACTCGCAGAGAAAACATTCCTGATAAGACAAACCCTGAAACCTCTATTGTGTCCTCGACATATCGATGATATTTTCCTTCTCTGCCCACATTTTACTAATTCCCTGAAAACTTTCATTTCTAATCTCAATGCTTCGTCCGCTGTCTCCTTCAATTCTACTGTTTCCTCCTCCCAAATCACCTTCCTAGATGTAAACGTATCATTAATGGACGAAAATCCCACACTTCTGTGCATATGAAACCGATCAACAAACAACATACTAACATTATTATAACGGTTGCCACCCATATCACACCAAACGCTCCATTCCTTATTCCCTCTCCATAAGAGGACACAGAATCTTCAATCACTCCGACTCCATTGATAAATTCCTCTCAAATCTACACCATTCCATCCTCCAACGACGTCATCCAGAATCCCTCCTACACAAAAGAATCCGAAGACATTCTTACCCTCCCAAGCCTTTCTCCACCACAGAAACCCAACCTCTTTCAATTTGTGCTACATACTTCCCTGGCCTAGATGTCTCTGAGATCAATCCTAAAAAACCTCTACCACATCCTCCAAAACGATAATTCACCCCCAACCTTTTTTTCAAGTATCCCTCCGTTACTTTCAAACGCTCCGCCAGCTTATCAAATCTCCTGAGACCAACTAATCCACTCCCTAAATCCCTGCCCCTCCCATTCCCTGCAATAAAATTAGACGCAAAATATGTCCAATTTTCAAAAATCCGTACCCCATCCCTCTCCCACCCGCTTTTTAACTCTCTCCCGGTTATTCCCTACTCCTCATGTACTTCCAGCAATGTAGTTTAGCTTATGAAGTGACAACTATGCCCTGCACTTTATATTGGGCAGTGTACCACACCGCTATATATTAGAATCAATAACCATCGGGCCTCATGCAAGAATTCTTCCCTGATTGGGATGCTCCCAATAGCAAAACACGCATCTGAAAACAACCCTCCCTTTGATAAATGCTATTGTGTCTCCATTTTAGTATCCCTCTCATCCTTTGACCCTCCAATTAAACTCAAAACTATAGAGCAGGCGTTTATCTGGCTCCTTGATTTCTGGAATGAACCAGGTATTAATATTAGACTAATTACCCTAATCTTCACATATTTTCATCCATCTTCCGCTTCCAAAACCTTCCATATTATTCCCACACTTCTAAATATTCCCCTCCCAACTCTTCTCTTCTTAAACCTTTCCACACATTTCCCTTCCATCCAGCGTCGCCAGCCTCTCCTCAGTTCCTTCCTTCTCTCCCTTGAGAATGGTTGCTTGACCACCGAAAACGTGTGTTTCTTTTCTTGTTAGTGTGTTTCTGTGTTGTTTTCGCTAAGGCTAACTTGATATACAGTATTATTTATATACAATATTAATTAGTACTCTATTTTCTAGGGCACCTATGTCAAGCAGATCATTTTGTACAAACCTACAAATTATCGAAGACTGAGTAAAAAATGGGTTTATCTTCTTTAGTACAAGGTACTAATTTTACGCAATTGAGGTTCAATATGATTGATTTCCTATTTTGTAATTTATTGTTCACCTTTAATGTATGTGGCATGATTTAAGAATTACAACTGGTGATAACCACTCTTTGTCTAAGACGCATTGCTGATTTGGCAACTGCTGAGCGCGCTGTGCTGCTAACAGCGCGTTGTATTTTGTAATGGCGATTTAAAACTTTCTACATCTACATAATATCCCGCAAGCCGCCGCAAGGGCGTGTGGCGGGGGTGGCGGGGGGACTTTCTTCCAATTGTTCGATTTGTTTGGAAATTTTTCTCATGCAAAATCCATTTATTGCTATCTTAAATTCAGGGAATATTTGATGTCAAATTCACGGATTCACGGATTTCAAATTCATCCGATTTCAATTCAAGCGGATAGAAGTCAAACTCATTGGGCACAAATTGACCTTAAAATGCAAAAAATGAAATTTTAGCTAGAACAAATGCCCGGAATCCTGGGTGGAGACATAAAATGATATTGAAGACAAATTTATCTTTAACCAGGATACTACCCAGAAACTTCAAGGAAAGATGAGTTTAGATCGGAGGTTTTTGATAGGAGTCCTCTGATGGGGAAAAATAAACTGGGCATCGAGGAACAAAAGCAAAGACATTTTTAAACGGCGAAGAAAAAGAATCTGGGGAAATTGGAAGAAAGCAAAAGGGGGAGAAGGCATTCGTAAAAAATTTGAACGCTTTTGGGATGCTGGAGAATGAAATAAAAGGAAAAATGTATTGCAAGAGGATGTTGTGCTATGCATGAGTGCTTCCGCAGTTCACAAGAAATGGAAGTTAACCTTCAGGGACCATCCACTCTTACTCTTGACAGAAGAATACCCTTAGTGAAAAAAAATCCAACAGAGATGTTGATCCCCTCGCAATTTTTTAATTTTTTCTTGTTTTTTCTTGCATTTTTTCTTATTTTTACTCCTACTGATAATCTTTAATTCTACTCTTCCCGTGTTTAAAATGGAGCTCGGAAACGGAGACGGGAGGAGCGAGCTGAGTTCCTCAGGTGCTCAGATCCTTAACGACGAGGGTAGCTCAGGAAGTCGAACTCTTTTTCATCGAGGGCGACGAACTCTCAATTAGTTCTGTTTGCCTGGCGACCCTGGGAGACTCTACGCCGCGGCATGCCTGCGCTCAATTGCGCGGCTTTTCATTGGCTCCCTTCCCAACATGAAGTCTCGGGCTGCGTGCGATCCCAGCCCTGCACCGGTCAGTTCGACAGAGAAAAAGAAGTGCATCCGGCTGTTTGCTCAACAGTTTTCTCCGGTTGATTTAGCGGCATTCCACCATCCCAGATTTCCTTAATGGGAACTCGTTCCGCTCACAACATAAAAAAATAACAGCGACTCTCAGCTGACCTCTCGCCCCGCGATTAATAACCGAGTGACGACCAAACGCAATCGTTACTGATGCATTAAATGCATTTATCAACGAAAATACGGCAATATTTCACTTTCAACCGAGGCTGCTAACTGCCGGGGTGATAAAATTCCGTTTGATTCGAGAGCACTCCCGGACTTTGGCCCGGAGAATGAATTTGATCGAGCGGAGTAGTGGCGGAGGTGGGGGAGGGGGACCGCCACGGTTTGGTCTGAAAAGGGCCTTAATGAGGGTGTCTCTTAATTCTCTCAGTTGGCATGCGGAAATTCGTTCTTAGACTACCTTCTCGAGCCCGGACGGACGCTCGGAATGGATTGTCTCTGCGTGAAAACGATGAAAAATGACATAACTAAACGATTAGTCAAGTTCCTAAGAAGGCTCGTGGACCGTTCTGTCTGCTTAAAGGAGTGGGAAAAGGAGCGTGTAGAAGGATTATTTCACCTCCTGATCCGTGGTAACGAAGTCCGCGGCGTGATATCTCTCTTTCTATCTCTCTCATTTTCTCTCCATTAATGCATATTCAGATTCCAGCTCCAGTGGGGTGGAGGGGTCAGTTGGTAGCGGCCGCGGTTGAAACATCACCTCGGAATTCTCCAGTAGGGGGAACGTGTCGCTCGCATTTTGTGTCATAGCTCACGTGCCGACAGAGGGGGTGGGTCCCCGGGGGGTCTCAAGAGATGAGGAGTAGTGGGAGGGGGCCTTCTCCTTCCCGCTCCCTCGCCCACCCTTTGCCCCGCTAGCGCCACTAGGGGACTGGGGACACTAGGGGCACACCCTTGCTTTCCGGTGTTGTGGGGGTGAGAGAAGACGTCGTGGGCGGATGATGACGAGCGTCCGCCTGGTTGTGGGGCAGCATCGTGGAGTTCACGCGCCAGCAAACGGACCCCGCAGATACAAGTATCTTTGTCTCTTTTTACATTCCGGGGATCCGAAGTAGAAATGCGGGTCTAGGGAATGGCTCTTCATTCCTCCTCAACTACTCAAATTTTTAATTAATAGGGGAGAGATGTAACCGTGTCAGTTGCACACACACAAGCTAAACTGGTTACTTGTCATCTTCAAAAGTGCCCTAATGCCCCGGCGTCCTCGCTCCTTTCACAATTGTCATATGCACTATTTCCTCTGAACAATTAAAGCAACAAAAGTTAGCGATGTCGCTGAATTCTTTAACTGTAGTTTAATATATTAAAATGTCGGTCCATATACGAGTATAATGTTATGGAATAAGTTGCCCAGACTATGCCTAAAATCTGTTTCACTTAGCAATGTCAGCGATAAATGGTTTACAAATACTTATGTATTTGTTCATAAATATGTATTTTCAGAGAAACATGACAAAATTGGATGAGATTAGCCTAAATGATCTTTTAAAGGTGACCCCCGAGTTTCACGTGTCTGAAAATTGTTATCCTCGTTGACCTTTGAAATTTTAGAGTTGAATAAAATATTGCATTTGAATGATTCTCGAATATGACATTTTTTATCATATTTCAAGTTCATATTCGCCTCCATCTTTGCTGACGAAACATGTGTCCCTGGGAACGCGACGATTGTTCCGGCATGCGGGATGAACACTCCCCTTGAGTACCTCTCTTATTTCTTGCATCACTTCACGACCATGAGACGAGGTGTTCTCAACTATGAACTTAATAGGCAAGTGGATCATTTAAGGTGACAATTACCATTGGAGGTAGGTATGGTCTTGTTCCATACCATCCGAGGCCAGTCGAGAAAGCAGAGCCATGCGAGGTGATGAGGCGAAAATGTGTCGCTGGTAACCCGGCGCCACATGCGTCCAAAGGTAAATATTTTGAGGACCGCTCTTATGATAAGCTCTAGAATTCGGCTGTGGAATAGTTTTGGAAGTTTTTTTTGGTTTCGGAATCGACATGGGATTTTGTTCGACGCGTCTGAATGACGCATTTTTTTGTTCGACACATCTTGCTGCCTCACACCTTTTTCCGACTGAAAAAAAGAAAACCCCGATCCGCCTCCATTGAGAAATTAGGTGTGGTGAGAGAAGAGTGACTCACAGACGTCGTGTTTTTTTTCTGTGCTGTAAAAATGCTGTTACGCATATGGCCTCGGCAAACATGTGTGACGTCCGCGTGGGAGCCGGATGGATTGGACATCCAAGTTCAGCTTTTTGGCGCGGTGGCCTATTTTACGGAAAGATAATTTCTATTCATCGGCTATCTGCCTTCATGTTTCCGTCCAGGACAAGTGCTAACGTGATAAGGCATCGATTTAACATCACGAAGCTGTCGTTTGGGACTTGGTTTTCGCCTTGTTATTTTTTTGCAAATCGCTTGTCATGTCTGTAAGGTCGCTTGTTTGCTAGTCCCCGTTTTTCATGGCAATCTTGAAATTGAAAAAATCTGTGTATTTGTTCAGTGGGTAAAATAAAATTTTTGGGGGAATACAATTTATCGATTTATTTTCGGAAGGGAGCATTGCAAATAGTTTCGGTACTTTGGCATTTACGTATCTGTTGACGCCCCGATTCTTAATATGGGGAAATTACGAGAGAAAAAATGAAATAAATGGATACCTTGCTACTCATGTAAAAAATTTCTTCTTGCGTCTGCACGTGGGCATTAATTGGCTCGCATGTCTCGAGTCCAGAGATATAGGTATTCAAGTGATTTGGATTCAAATGGTTTTCCGTTAAACAGGTTCAACAAAAATGTTAAGTCGTGTAAGTGAAACTGAAGTGGCTAAGAGTTTGATACATCGCACGGAAAAAACAACCGCTTGGAATTTAAAATAAACGCCATGCATCTCATTCGAGACCCGTTGCTTCGAAGCCTCTTTACTCCTTCCTCGTGCCTTCTTTCTTTCAGAGAAGCTGACAATTAGCCAACAAAAGCTAATGGTCACATAAGGTTTTATCTCCGCAGTAAATCCCTAGCCTTCACTTATTCTTACTTTCTCTATTGACTATGGAATAACAAGGTTTTTGATTATTCGCGGGAATTGGCGTATCAAGGCATTAGGGCCCGTTACGATTCTTACTTTCATCGCTTCACGATATAAATCTAAACTTTTGAACAAATAGTACATTAATTCAATTAAGAGTATATTTGCTTTTGTTTTTTTACCGCAGTCATAATTGTGGTTAGTCTTGTAAATTTAGGGTGAAATCCGTGAATCAAGACATTAAAGTTCACTTAAAGACGCTTGGATTATTCGGGCCCATCACTTCTACTTGTCCATCAAACGTAAAACGAGCAAATATTAATCGTGGAATGATATTGTTAATGAACTTATATAAATGAAAGAGCATCCTTAAATCTTGATGTTACGATGTAAAGTTGTATCCCCTCACAGTCACTGATTTAACATCTCTATGTGCTGATGTCAGGGCTGTGGTAGTCCAGTGTGTAGAGCGGTGGACTGTTGATCAAAGGCCCCCGGTTTGTTTCCCGGGGACACTCTGGGCACTCTCAGCTTCACTCAAGCTGTGTGATTTTTCGGGTAGTAGAACTTCCTGGGAAACAAAAGGCGGCACAGGGCAAGGGACAAATCAATCTTCGGGTTGATAACTGTGGTTGGTTTTACACTAATAATTGGAGGAGTTCCTCAAGAGAATTTGTTCTTTGAAAACTATCGTAGACTTATTTCCCTCCATTTTCTCCTAGATTATTACTTGTATTTAGGTGGACTTAAATTCACCATAGATTTTAATAATTAAGAACTGAACAATACTTAGATTCCGTATTTAATCTACATGTAACTTCGGGTTATAAAATATTGTATCTATTAGTGGAAAAGAGAATTTAGCACAGAATGCAGGGTATAAGTTTCAAGGGACACGTAATTCAATTTGTGAGACAACAACGGGGAATTCCTTCACAAGAGTGAAGGAAACTTCGAAAAATTCTGGAAAATACAAATTTTCTGTTTCTGAGTGATAATGAGGAGGTTTTGATCTTCCAAAAATGAATTTTTTTATTGATACCAGATGGGCAGTTAATCGATAGCGTGTATCTGGATCATGCCCGTTGTGCTAATGAGGCATGGATGGAACCAGCGGTGGGAGCGAGATAATTGTAAGAAGTTAGAATACGATGCTGCAGAAGAATGATGAAGGTTAAGGGGAGGGCGAGTGATGCAGGAGGGCAGGAGAAGAGAACATAGAGGAGGAGAGATATTATTGGGCACTACGCACTAAAGAAAACCCAGGGTGAAGATTGAGGAAATAATGGATTAGAAGAGTTGCAGAGAATGAAATGCGTCCACTGGGTGATGAGAAATATCCAAGTAAGATGTTCTAAGAATCGAAAGGGTTATGAAGAGAACGCGGCAGATAAAGGGAACGTACCTACTATCATCCGAGAATGAACGAATTCGGATATGCCGCTTTAAAATAACTCTTTCGACCTGCATTTTTGGTTACATTTCACTTTTCCTGCAGATTTGATTCATTCATCTTCTGGCTCTGGAATTTAGAATCAATTTTTCCGGAGGTAGTCGGCCACCAGCGGGTACGATTGACCCACGACTCATACTTCATCCGTAATCAACCATGGCACCAGGTATTAAACCACCAAGTGTGTAGAAGCAGGAGGACCTTCGTCTGTAGTGAGTGAATACACAGTCGGAGATCCACGGATAAACCAAAGTCTCGCACTCAACTTATACCGGCACATCTAAAAAACAGTCGTGGAATGGAGCCCGAAAGGTGGTGCCTCTCGCCCAAAGCAACCACCACCGCCACCCAACCCGTTTCTCTTATTCCCAAATTAGCTTATCTGTTAATTGCGCCCCAGAAATCTAAACGACCTTGGCCGTTCATTTCCTACGCTTTATTTGTCTCAAAAGTTTATCATCTACGTCGGCGGAGTCCGCTGGAGATGTATTTCCCGCGCCATCGTGCGCTAATGACTCTGCTTCTTCCTTCAGCGGGCGCCGCCCCGTGAACCCGTGGTAAGGGTCTCCTCCCCATTCCGCGTGCTGGCGGGTGGCGCGAATGCCGCCCGTGTTTTGCCCGTGCCTTCATCTAGGATGGGTGGGATTTCGGCACCTCCGGCGTCCGCCATACATGAATGGGGGAGCTGGGTACCTGGGCGGGAAGAAGGTGCGGTGTCCGGGCACGCGAGCCGACTGGCCGGTCAGAGAGATAGACGAGAAGGTTGCGGGGAAGTTGGGCTGCGCTTTGGGATCTGGATACTTACTATTCGTCGTCGCGTTTTGCTCGTCTTCCTTAGGACCAAGAGTGCGCTCCAGACAGTGGGGTCGCGGCCTCCGAAGTAATTTGATCTCCTTAGATGCTGCTCGATATAAGACGGCTATTTTCTCCATAGTGGTGTTTTATTACGTCTCGCTTTTGATTGAACTGCTTTCAGAATTCTTCGTCCGTAGACATTGCTGTACGGGTCTGAAAATCTGTTTATGCATTTGTGGGCGCTGGGCTTATCTTTAATGAAACATAGCCATAACATGACCGTATCCAGTACTTTGAACACGAGAGTATTCTATAACGTTAATAATACTTTTATATTAATATTTTCTTGAGATATTTTTGTTCATTAATTTGAAATATTTTTAACAGAAAAATAATTTTATTTCACTCTATTCTCACTTTACTCGCGTACGTATAAATCCTGGTTGTCAATATGCTAGATCATTTTTAATAACTCGGAAAACATGTTCGAATGATTGGTGCATGAATAATTCGACCTCTGTTGAAGATATTCCCCTTCCAAATTTGTTCGAGACTATTCATAATGTTCACATCCTTCAGCTGACTGGATCATTGCACATTGAGAAAAGTGTAATATAAATTCAAAAACGGCATTTCCTTTAATCTCACCAAAATTGAAAAAAAAGTGGGAAGAAGAGTAGCCCCTTGTGCCTGAGTTTAAGTTCGAGGAAAGGATTAAAAAAAATAACCATGGGGTTCATGAAACATGACTTTATACAGCCCTCTAATGGAGTCCCCAGTTTTAAGGGTGGCGGAATCGTCGAAATACTTGTCAGTTGTGCATAAAGATGCTTTTTCTGGAAATATTTCTCCGTCAATGAGGGTACAGGGTAACTTTCTTCCTCCTTGATATTCCAAAATAGACAGAAGGTGTGACTTTTCATTAATGCATGAAATAATAGCTCGTGAAATGCCACCTGCACCATTCATCATCCATGTGCCACGTCCACACGTGGGCAGAAAAGAGAGAGGCTCTTGAGACCACGCAATAAAATGCTGGAACGAAAATTTCATGTGAGGAGTCTGCCCTAGAGCATGAATCACATGGAGGAGGTCGGCCTTCGCATATCATTGTTTTATCAGTGGAAAGAGGGAAAAGTGTATTAGAAATATGCATCTCATTATATGATACGAAAATAGAGACTTAAAATCGCATCCCGACCCGACGGTATAAAATTAATTTGTTATTAATATTATCCGCGGATAACTCGGGGGATAACAATCTTTGGTTTAAATGGATTTAATTCCTATAGTAACTTCATAAAATCAATCATTTTGCAAGCTGAATTATTGCTCATTTTAAAGTAAAAATGATTTCTGTGATTTTCCTCGTCAGTCAGTGACTGTGCTCAGTGGAATTCTCTCTTTGGCAGTATTTCTATGGAAGTTCACTTCTTGAGATCAAATTACTACGTACTAGATCATTATTCCTTGATGATACCATTCAGATGATTGAGTTTGTACATGTGCTGGAGAATGAGAAATCATTTTTATGGGAACAGTCGCATTTATCGTGAAGACGAGTGATATGACCGTGAATAAGTTTGCTTCATGTTCCAGATTCAAGTTAAATTAATTTGCCTTTTATGTTGAAAAGAGATTGATTTTAATGCTATATTCATCTAATTGAGGCAATCTAGAAGTGAAACCATGACCTCACTAATCTCAGAGAAGCAAATGTGCACTTTGACTGATCGCTAGACTTAAACTGCGTCATCTCGGTATACATATACTTATACATGTATGTATTAAGCGGAAAATCTGATCATGATTCTTCCGCTCAGTTTGGAACCCCTAGGAAACTCCCCTCTCTTGTCTCAGAGCCTCGCATTTCCATATCCCGCCCGTATTCCCTGATTGTGTTCCCCTGGTACAGGAAACTTGCTTGAGATAGGATAAATACGAATGCTATCATAGGAGGACTGAACAAAACTAATTTAAAGCGTCTCAATGTGAGAGACAAAACTCTCAAGTCCCTTAGGTTCCCCGAGAGCCCCTAGAGAGATAACAGAGCCCCTAGAGCGAGAGAGAGACCCTAGGGCACACAGATCCTGAGGCATTATCATGGTTGTGGGGAAACTCAACCGTCTCAGAGCGAACGGGAGTGTTCTCCAAACTTCTCCGCCGTTATGCTCTTAATTTTTTATTTGGGATAGCTCGCTATCAAAACTAAAGCCCTTGATTGAAATTTAATGAATCCCAAAACGCACAATTAAGCATCATAAATCGCGCACATGCGGATCTAGGTACATCGTTTGGCGTCCACCTAGGTTGCGCAGAAATGTTTCATTCCTTGAGGTATCCTCGCGGTTGAGATCAGAAGCGGCGCCCGCAGTTTGTGCTTACCCTCCCCAACATGATTGCCTCTCTCAAAGGCCCTCGTCTCTGCCCATGCTCTATCTTGCCTCGGTGACGATATTTCCGAACCATGGAGTTCACCGATCCATATTTAATTCCCTCACTGATCTCCATTCCTCCGCCGTCGAATAGTTCGCCCTTGGCACTCGCGCTCTCCCGTCTGGATACGAAATGACGGACCGCGGAAGTCGACTCGCACGTGCTCCGGGTGGCATCCGTCTCCCCTCCCGCCGTCGCCGCCTCCACGGTCGACTCCGCCGCCGGCCGCGGGCGCGGTAGAGGAGGCAGTGGTGGGAGTCGGGTTTATGTGTGAGAGAGGGCAGATATTTATTGGACGTGGCCACGCTTATCTCTTTGGTCCAGCTGAGCGGAGGGAACACTAAACTGGACCCTGACCAAGAATGGAATCGGGGAGGAGGGAGTGCTGGTGTGAGGAAGGGGAAGGGTCCTTCTTGATTGCCTCCCTCTTCCACTCTTCCTTTTCCCTCCTTTTCTTCCTCTATCTCTCTCCCTCCTTCTATCTCTCTCCTATCTCTTTCCTCTCTCTCTCTCCTCGGTTATTACTTCCCGCGTGCGCTAGCAGAGGATGGATAGCATCTAGGTGTCAGTCACTTCTAATTATTTCCCACCTGCTTATACATTATACTAATAGTTTCTTTTAATTTTAGCATAAGTGGGATCTTGAGTTAAACTTAAGTATGTCAGCCGTCATTGATAGCATGTAATAGCATTGAAATTTGTTTAAAATGTTGCACAATCGATCTTTTTGCATAAAAATTAATTCTCTTGGCCAATCGTGATATTATTAAATAAAATCGAAAAAAACGAATACTGCGCGAATTTCTATGGACAGTCAATGCCACGCTTCACAAAAACAACCCTCAAACGACTGTAATATTGATAACAGCCAGATTGCCCTCTACTGTATTTCAATTACTAAAAATGTAATGAAAATGTCTCACATTTCCCTAGTGGCTTACCTTCTGCTATTAAACCTAGACTTTAAAGTAATTATATTTCGGCAGATAAATCAATTTGTGACGGTTTTTTTCAACCGACATATGCCGACTATCGATGCACATTACTTCGAATGTTAATCAAATTTGTATGTGTTGATATGCTTCTCATGGGGTACGGTCCCTCTCCTGAGTGTCGGGAACACTGAGGGAGGAGACCACCAAACCCTTTAGGTTCTCCCAATTAATTATTTTTCCGTTCCTTTTCCTTTATGTGCAAAGCTACGAATCACGGCGAACTCGGACGCCCTTTTTTACGATGTGGCTATTGATTATCGGAGGGTGTTTACCTATGCTTTCGGATGTGTTCGGCCTCCGGGACGCGTGTGGGAGCACGTGTTTGTGCGAGGGGGGGAGGAGGGAAGGGAGGGTGGATGAGGGGGGGAGGAAGGTCGAAGATAGGAACTACCAACTCTCCCTCTCTCTCTCCATCTCGGCCTCACCTCTTTTCCACTCCCCGCCTTGGCCCTCCTCCCTCCCCCAGCCGCGGTCTCTTTCACGATGTCGTGGGCGCATGAAAGACGAAAAGAGGAGGGAAGGGCGTCCGAGTGCGTTTTCGAATGGGAAGCGAAACGCGGTTATGTAAATTACCTCCGGGCTCTCTCTCTTTCTCTCTCTCTCTCTCTCCGTCTGGAAGAAGAGAAGGTGGGGATGAGGAGTCCATCGGTGGAACACGTGGTACCTATCGGAGAGTAGAGCTACAAGCCTGGAACAGCGTTTTCCGAAAAGGATTCCACCTTATGTTATATTTTCCGACCTTTTATTTTTTCTTATTCCTCTCTTTCTCTTCGGTTCCACGAAAACATTTTAGCGATTCGCGCAGCTGCTCTCTCGTGGAAGTGCCCTCGTGACGAATTTGGCGTGAGTGGTGGGTGGACGAAGTGCGTGACTCTTATTGCTTTATGTCCCGGCGTGTCCGTGGGAAGGGGCTCTGGGAGCGGAGAGTGCCTAATTTGTTGTGGCTTGAATAAAACCGAGAGCGTTGGCGTAATGTAATTTAAAGCATCGGCCAGTCATAAATTTCCACGGACTTTTTTCCTCCGCGGAAGCTTGAGAATTATTTTGGTGACGCTTAAAGATATAATAAGTTGAGGTTTAGTCAAGGTGAAAAATGGGTTTAAAATGGGCCTGTTTCCATATGTAAATATGGTATATGATTACTGTGATGGCTCGGGTGAGTAATATTAAACTTATCGTATTTCGACGACGACAAAATGAATAGGCCGAAGTTTTGAAGCGGTCATCTTTTCACAATTGAAAGGAAATCTTCGAATAACTGTCCCACGTGCGTACGTAAATGATGAAAAATTGCCCCCGTGATGACGCGGAAATTAATTTCAAGACATATACCTACATTTAATACGGGCACTTTTAATACTGTCGGAGTATTAAACGAACGTGACAATATATCAGCATCACGTATCCTTTAAGGTTTGAGTTGTGAGTCGAAAGGGTTTCCATAATTTTCATGCGAAATTATTGTCCTCATTTAATTTTTTCATCAATAAAAATACGAAGTTTTAAGAACAAATAATTCTTTCTGGAAAAATTTCGTGGTCAAGTGGTTAGATGGCCCGGTTACACATTAGAGCGCCCGGGTTCAATTCCGAATGATGCCTCTGGGCCCCTTCGCCGAAGATGTATGATTTTTTCGGATCTCTGATCTTCCCGGGAAACCACAGGCAGCTCAAAAAAAGGAGCCCTGCCCTGATGTGTGAATTTGACACGCCTTTTGGGGCTTAGTATTGCACCATGTCCTCCATCCTCTCTTAAACAACCTTCGGTTTGATTGCTGGGATTAATCGTGGTTCTTTCTTAATGGGTCCAATTGTGTTTTAGTACTTTTATTACGCTTTGTAATTTCAATTTGTTTTTTCAAGGGATAACATTTATGAATTAAATCACGCCTGCCTTTCATGATGGCTAGACCACTAAATCATTATAGATAGAGATGTATTGGCAGACTTCATACAGTGGCAGAAATTTTCCCTGTTCATCGACAGTAAACGTGATGAATAATGCCGTTATCGAACTCTTGATTTCGGAGTGTAACCAGGATTGGCGAGAAAGTTAGATGCACCTTTTTAATTAATCATTAATCAAAAGCTGGAGATTCATTTCGTGCATTTAATTGAATTTTGCATGATATATTTGATCGTGTTCGACGGATCGGAACCCACTCTACCGTGATTTCAATGGTGGATGGACATGTATAGCGATTTGAATGCATTTTTCTGCGCGGTAAGCATTGCTTGCTCGGTGTTGCATTACTGATGAAAAATTAATGGCTAAAGCGGAGGAGTATCGAGGTAGAATTGTATTTGGCTTTTATATGTGAGCGTTTAAATTATTTACAATGTAATTGAAATTTGATTGAGGAATAAGTGACTGACGCTTTCCTTTTGCAAGACTTTTGTCGGGAAATTTCGACAATATAAGAGTATGAAAAATCATGTAGAAACTCAATAATGCTTACAACTCTTTCACTTTTAAAAATAAATTTATGGCGTTATTAAATATTTCTTCCTCTTACTTTAATCAGGCGTAATTAGCAGAGTGCTTAGTTATGTGGTGATATTAGAAGGTTATATTTAGATCAGAGTACCATATATTTCAATGTTGCCCGTATTATTCGAAATAAATGTCATTTCTAATTGTACTTGTGAGAAGCTTCAGTGTAAATAAAGTGTATATATTGCGAACATATTGTGAGTATTCGGGATTGCTGTTTTTCATAAGTTATTTAGTTAATTTGACAATCGCTTAATTCTTCAATGTTTTAAGGCAATTGAATTGACCTTTATTAAGATTTTAACTTTTTCCTAACAATTTGCCCTAACCGAGATGCAGCTCATCCAACTTTTTCGGCCCCCTTGTCCATAGCCTCCGTAACGTAAAACAGTGTTTCTTTTGCTGAAATGAGAAAAATTATGGAATTTCATCGTGGAATCCAGGTCTGCTACTTCGAGTTCCCTTGGTCGTATGGGCATTTTATTGTCTTGAACACTCATTGAAAGCTCCTGCGTGGCACCGGCGGAATCTTGTGACTAATAGAATTGAAATCATGTATCATGTAGGACACCACGAAGTAAAACAAAATTTTGTCTTTGAAATGTCGTTGCCCAACTCTGGTCACAGAGATGTGAATACACAATTCTTCTAGGAGCCTCTCTATGTGCCCTAGAAATTCCCGAAAATTGCGTCCGTTTATACTCCTGAGAATCCCATTTGTTCTTGATAGTACATGTTCTTGATAAGTTTGTATTAAAATGTGTAGTTTGAACTTAATTGTAGATGATAAGGGAATTATTATAAATAAGATCACTGTCGGGGGGTCACCTGCATGAGATTCGAATTCGCCGATCAACCGTGTGAAAAAGAATATCCGAATATCATGTCCTTAAGTAAGAATAGTGGGAGAGAAGTAATTGAAATTCAATTATGAAAAGGTACCCGGTTATCCGCTTAAATTTGTTCAGCACTCATTTGATCATTTTATTCCACTTAAAATTGTTATATGTAACGAAGCAACATTTTTAAAGCTGTGCGACGGTAGATTTTCCGTGTCGCAGCGCGTTAGGAATTTCCTACAAATAGTATTGATAGATATTATAGATCTTTTTGATAAAGTGAATGAAATTACCCGTACGTTGAGTGCATTTGCATACGAATAAATTATCGTCCAGTGTTTTAGTTGATGTGAATATTTGAAACTTAAATTAACCACTGTGTGCTTGTGAAAGTTGCTTTGTCGTGGACACAAATAAAGATATCAATCATTTCCTTCCCGCTTCGTACATGCGTCGGGCCGGCTGTCACCTGAAGGGATCGAAACTGGAGATATTTACGGCCGTGGTAACGAGTGGGTTACTGCATTTAGGTACACGTCGATGCACATCGCTCTTCGCTTGCATCCGGTGTGCTCACAAATGACAAAGAGTCGCGCGCGACGGATGGTGATTGCATCTTATCACTTCACACACACACATGAGGAACAGATAAATGATGCCGTTGAGCAAATGTTGGTACTTAGCTGCGTGGGACAGGGAAATCCATCAGCCGCAAGTCCAACCGTGAATGGCGTCGTGACACTAGTCACCGCCGAGATCTGTCAAGCTCTCGAAGACGCAAACCACTCCCCGGATCGTGCCACGGGCCACGTCGGACTTAACGCGAGCCGCGTGAAGCGTACCGTCTCGCCGTGATAACACAGTGGCACCGAGGACGGGTGATGCATCTCATTTGTTTTCGCACGCCTGGGAGCGAGTAGTCGCTCGATCGGCACTTCTTCGGTCGCCGGGAGTTGTCACATCATTGCGTTGGGAAAAAATTTATAGATTGCGAATATTTGTAATGGCGACTGGGGCCGAGAATTTTGGACGCGTATTTGTAATACATACTTAGTAATTTAGGAATGCGGACCTTATAATCTTGAACTCGGAAATCCCCCGACGGCCTTCTATATAAGTAGCCTCAGAAATCGTGTCATTTATGTTCAGGAAATTCTGTTTTCGTGATTATTGCCGCGATGATTCCTTTTCCGCGATTTTTCAAATCTTCTTTGATTATGAGAGGACACTCAAATAATTGGACTGTAAAATAAACTCGAGGAGTTTCTACCCTGTTTGAAACTCTTTTATGTAATCCTCACGGTAATAATAACGTGAGAGAGTCATGTTGGTCCCTTTTGTCGACTGGATAGCCGTCCAGGAAGGTGGGTGAGACTGTGGAATTTAAGAGGAATTAGGAAGTCAAATTCACTTATTCGGACAGAGCCACGTCGATTGGGGAGAAAAAACAGAGCCATCAATCATCCTAGCCGCGGTCAAAGGGGTTGGGAAGGACGAGAGCGCAAGTCCAGCCTCTCCCAGTCCCCCAGTCCCACCGCGCCGGGTCCGCGAGAGTTAAGCCCGACTCACGGCTGTCGGGAGCGGAGCCGTGGACGGCTGTGGCTACGGGACGGGTCCCTGTTCGACCGTCGAAACAAGCGCGGGGGGCGCGGAGAATCGCAGGCGGGTGGCCCTTGTCACCCCTGCGCGCGCGGGGGCCTGATCGTTTGGAGCGGTGGGGAGGGGAGCGGGGGGGGGGGAGCGGGATGCTACGTTCTCGTGTTCCGGGAGCGGCGGAGGTCGGAAGGGGATCGCTACGGTCTCCGGCCGGCCGACGCTGATGGTTATTGATACCCACGCGGATGGATGGAGACGTTAACACGGCCGGTCCGATCCGAAATTTTGAAGCGGCGGGGAGGACGCGCGCGTGTGTAGTTTGGCCATGAGGGTGGGGGGTGGTTCGACACGCACCCTTCGATTGGGACCGAGAGGCGGAGGGCACCGAAGGGGATGGCAGGGGAGGAGGATGATCAGCCCGAAGCTCAACCTACAAGCGACTACAAGTTCCATCAGTGTCACGGACGTCCCTTCCCCCTCCTTTGTCATGGTCTCCCAACCGCGTGATGCATGACCGTTCGATTGGAAGGAGCCGTGAGAGGAGGGGGACGATACCGCGCTGCTGTTCCTTCTCAAGCGACTCTTTCTCGTTTGCACTCGGTGCGATGCAAATCACTTCCCCCGATTCGGGCCCGACGATTTTCGCACCCCGGTGCTCGCTCTCACGGAAGCGTAGAATTAGGTGTTATTTTATCCCAATCTGCCCAGTCTGCAAGGATTTATTTCACTGTCGGAAAAAGGTAAAGGCGCTATTTAAGTTTGGAGGCATCAGGTGGCACTCAACGAATGAATGCTTGCATACGTGTAATTATTTAAGGCCAGAAATGGAATCAGCCAGTGTAAAAATGATTTTAAGCTTTCTAAAGTTAGTGCGGTGATTTTTTCTTTCTACGGACATGCGAAATCTAGTTTCTAGTAAATCTAGTAAATAATTTCTGGCCGTATTTTGTACTAATGAACTGTGTCGAGGGCCGGAGAAATATATCGCTACCTTTAGATAGAATCTGTTGTCGAATATGTAGATTTAGATTAACTTTAAAATAGTTTCCCCAAGGAGCACACCGTCTTATTATAGATGATAATGTTAATGGAAATGTCCTGGCCAGGTTGTTCAAAACTTGATGAAATCCTATTCCACCTAATTGGATATAATCTAATCGAAAATTATATAGGGATTTCATTAGTACATTTTAGTAATTGTAAAATAATGCTTTACGGTATCGGAATGAGGACGCCTATTTTCTTGATGGAATGACAACATTTTCGAAATGATCACGTTAATATTAAGTACCGACATCATTTGAGCCATGAGTATTTATAACAATTCAAATGTGCGCTTAATGCAATGGATATGGTACATCCACTTTCTCCAAAGGTTATCCGGCACTGGAATAGATATCAGAATATGACCGCCCTATGACTTCCTTCAAATCAAGTAACCTTAACCGGTGATGCTTCAGTTTTAATGGTGTTCCAAGTAAAAGAAGGATTTAGAAGGTGTGGGTAAGATACCTTTGAAATGACCGCGATACAAACGACTACTTTTTTCACCCATTTCTGTAAAATTTAACATTTTCAGTACTGATAAAAGTAAAAAATAGAAAGGAGTTTAACAGTAATGAAGGCAACTGAACAGCAGTAAAGAAATTACTTTTGATGAAGCTTCAAACAAATGAGTCCAACAAAAATGAAAAAGGCCCCTCACTCTTTCTGTGGATTTATATTGTATAGCATACTTCAGTTGTATTCACGTGGGCAAATGTGGATTGCTGATTGGAAACGCAGTGATGCAGAAAGAAATTAACTGACTCTTCTGGCTTTCACGCTTCATAATTTGCTACAGTTAATATCGCATGAATTGAATGACTGGGATAAGGGATGACATAATCGAGAAAGCTCATTAATCCGGACTTAATTCCCGAACTACGAGGGTCATCCGGAAAGTAGTACCCGTTCGTGAAATAAAGACACAAAAGTAAATATTAACAAACATAAAAAATTTTATTTGAAAGAGGATACTTTAAACTACTTCTCAACATAATCTCCAAGCAAATTAAGGCATTTGTCATAACGTGTGACAAGTTTCTGTATTCCTGCTGCATAGTCCTTCGCCGCCAGCTCATTGAGATACGCGAGGGACCCATCTTGCACAAATTTTTGCATAATGCAGATGGTGTTTAACAATTTCATGAACAATTGTTCGAGAAACATTGGGAAAATGCTCACAGATGTCATCAATTGTGACGCGCCGATCGTTCCTCACGAATTCGTCAACTGAGCTCACCAGTTGGTCTGTAATGACAGACGGTCTCCCCGAACGCTCATCGTCGTGTGTGTTCCCCCTCCCCATGTTGAAGTTGCGACACCACCGCCGAACAGACGACTCGTCCATTACATTGTCTCCATACACCTCCTTTAATTGGCGATGAATATCACATGGGCGAACGTTTCTTGCATTGAGGAATTTAATCACTGCCCTCACTTCACAACTGGCGGCGTTCTCAATTTTTTTAAACATTGTAAACAATCACAGAAACAACACAGGCAATGCTAGCGTCACGCAACTTGGCTCAGAGAAGGCAGACAAGCCACTGAAGCTATCTGACCTCGTCCAGCGGCTACTCGCGTCGTCAGCACTTCATGCGGCACGAACGGGTACTACTTTCCGGATGACCCTCGTAGAATGAAATGAAGCGTACGGACAGTGGTAAATTATGACCACCCGCAAAAAAATATCCCGGCGGTACATAACCACTGATAGCGCGCATTTAACATTTTCATTTAATGCGCACTGATAAATAATTCCATTAACCTCTAGCCACGGCGTTATAAAGCCGGCAAGTACATTTTTGCTTTCGAAGAAATTAAGCAATAAACGTGGGAATATGTCGAATTTCGATATTTATCCAAAGCCTGGTAATAAAGTTAATTTTTTTTTCTTTGCGCACCCCTGAAATACTTCAAAATGTTCTTCATGCCTCCCTCCTCTTGAATGCATTTTAACGACGATGATTAAAAACGCGCTCGTTATGCGTACTATCGGGGTACGTCTGTGGGCGCTCTTGACTCAACAAACATCTCAAGCAATATGCAAGTATATTTTAGGATGACTAAGTACAGCATAACATTAATTTTTTTATGAATATACAATGATTCTCTCACATTTGCGTTAGCTTTCAGGAAATGTATTCTGAATATTTGCAGAGAAGAGAGTTCAGCGGGTCATGAACTTATTGTTAGACTCCCAGCTCTAACCGCACTCGGCGTCCAATGTTGTAGTTCCTTGAAAATTGACTGCTTGCCAAACCTTTGTCAAATGAGAGACGGCTCACAACATTGCAGTTTTTATTTCCATACTCGGGTCTCCTTTCCCAGGCGCTGTATGCCAAAAAAAATAATCGATCCATAGTATGGTTCAAAAGATGCATATGATCACTCATATTATTTTCATTTTCATTGTTTACTCTTATTGATGAAGAGTCAACTCGAATAATTTTACTACTTTTCCCGTATCGTATGTGGTAACGATTCTGTTCCTTTATTGCAACACTGAAGTAGTGAACATAATGCCACGGACATTCGTCGTTAGTCATCGGTCAGCTGTCATTTGCTGGCTGGACCCAAGGAGACATGGGCATCAGGAAACAAAATATATATTTGGAAATTTCGTGTATCCCTTTCCCGACGCCAGGAGTCGGAAAAGGAATGCATGGATACCAACCTCGCTGAAAAATCACTGAAAAAATACAATGCATATTGGCACAGCCTTCGCTGCCGATGAAGCTGCTGAGATCATGCTGTTATTATTCACATGTCGCTGGAAAGTCGTAGGAAGAATGATGGCTCAAGGGGTGAACGTAAGAACAATAGCCACAGATTGATCAGCAGTCCCTATGCTCAGGGCCTCTACAGCCTTGAGATCCATGCGACCCTTTTGATGTTTTGTGGGGACGATTCTTGGAGATTAGTCGAGACGTTTTTATGGTTATTTAAAGGAATGCAAAAACCTTTTAGATTGATATACTTAAAAATTTCAAGATAACACCAGATGTATATGAAAGAGTAGCACCGCGAAACTTGAGGGTTTCTACAATTCCATTTGCGAAACCGGTATCTACTGATGGTATTGTGGGAAATCTAAGGTGGAATATCTATTGTAGGATTAACTTGATGAGCGATCCTAGGATGGAGACTCATCAGGAGCGATACTAATTTAAATTGCTGATTTCCGTTGCAGTGTCACAGACTCGTCACTGAAGAATATTCCACCCCAGGGCCGTTTCTCGACTTGAGATGAGTCCATGGTTCGACTGCCGACCTCGGCGTTCTTTCTTTCTCAATTTCATCTTGTTTTCTGAGGAGTTAGTCCAAATAGAAGCGTACGAAAATAAAACTTACTTGAGTAGATACCACTGTATTTTTTGGAATTATTTGCTATTGTAATTTAAAATTAGCCACAAAATTTCAATTTTATGCACAACAGCGCACCAAGTAACGGGCGGGTGGATTTAGGCATAGTGTCTCTCAAAAACGGAATGAAATAGCTCAAAATTTCGTGTATCAAATATGGAGGAATATTAAATTTCCAGATAATGAGACAGATACATCCGCATTGTAACTCTCCGCCATCGTTCACTTAAAATATACTGTTCGGTGGTAGTGACATGTGCCAGTGGTGGCATTTAGTGCCCGTTTCATTAAAATGACTAGGTTTTTAGAAGCATAATTTCCATAGCGTAGGGTTGTAATGCTTTGAAACTCGTCCGAGATATCATTGACCCTACTCTCTCATATCAGTGATGCACAAACGCGACGCGGGTGTTCATCCATGACCTTGGGCTTCAGCCGAACTTTGTCACCATTAGGTGACCCAATCCGTGTCAGATGCTGATCTTTAGCCCTCCATCATCGAGTGAGGTCCGCATTGTCCCAATTATATTACTCCACAAAGATACTGAAACTGCAGTTAAAATATTTACAGCCCGATGTACATGATGATCTTATGCCGAAGAGGTTCACCGAACCTAATCTACTCGATGAAAGCCTATGATAGCAAATGAATAATTTTTTAAAATATGCAAAGTATGTAGTCTTTCTGTGAAATATAGTTGCGTATGCACTCCATAAGATTTGGAAATTGTGTCAATATTAATCTAAAAATAGTATCGTACGGCGTTCAATAACATGGATCAGAGATTCCAGTCGTTAATGTCCTTGTGACCTGTATTTAATTAATGTAACTTAAATAAATGTATATTTAAAACAACGTTTAAAAATCGTGTTATGGCAATTTCGGTGATTCAATTTTCTACTGAGTAAACTTATACTCGGGATGGATTCTTCCAAATCAAATTTCTTAAACGAAAATGGTAGCTGAACGCCAATTGCACTGCACTTTGAAAGATGTGTGATTCTAACATGAAGAAGGAATGCGCTATCATCTCCGTGAATACTTTCCCTGCGCTTTCAAATCGCTAGGTCCTTAGCCCCCCTAGAAAATGAATAGGTATATAAATATACCATGCGACAGATGGGTATCGTTAACTATTTTGACTCAGAAAATAGTAAAGGTTATATTTTCCAAACAAAGATCGTCGAAGTTTGGTTAAACAAGATAGAATGGAGTACTTGAATACTGCGTAAAATAAATTTATCGTGGAAAAAACGAAGCAATCATTTACGGCAACAATTTTCGGGTGTTATTTCTATTAAAAAAAAAGAAATCGAAGAGGGAAGAAGTAAAATGAAATAAAATTTTCTCGATTTCATTTTAAGGAGGCAGGAAAAAGGAGAGGAGTACATGATAGAAATGAGGAAAATAAAAGGGAAGGGGGAGGGAATCGGGCGCCCTTTGGGAATGCCCGTCTCCTTCCCTCCAGGAGACAGGCGGATCCCGGAGGAGAGGCCAGTGGGGAATGGTAATAGAGAGGGAGAGAGAGAGAGAAACGACTTGACAAGACATCCGCCACCAGAGTAATCTATGAATTATTCTCCCCTCCCCGCACTTTCTCATTTTCCTCTCCCGGTCCCCGCCACCACCGACCCCATCTCTCGGGAAGTCAAAGAACCGGCGCAGGAGTCGAGAGCGCGTTTCACGTCCCCCGGCGCGTGTCGCGCTTCCCGTTCCCTCCTCAATGAGCCCTCCTGCCCCCTCGCACCCCCTTCCCCCTCGCACCCCCTTCCCCACGGACTGCCCCCTCCCGCCAAACTTGTTTACCGGCATGTCCCACTCATTGAAACTTTCCGACGGAGCGTACATAAATTTTCTCCCTCTGGCTCTCTCTCTCTCTTTTTTTTAAAAAAAGCCACAACTCGGATATGAGTGTGCAGGTTTTTCTGAATTTCACGCGAGTACCCAGCCTTCGGAACAGTCAATGTTTCCTCCACTCGGAACGACTTTATTAAGCGGCATTTCAAACGCAGTGTACGTGGAGCGGAATCTGCGATGACGTTGACAGAATAGACTAATGAGACAGGTTTCTCAAAAGATACGCTCGCAATTTGCAAGCCCTCAAAAAGTATATTTTGTGTTATATGTAGTTACAATGTGGTATATTTTAAGGTAAATTCGTGGAGCAGAGACGCAACGAGTTTCGCAGGTTTCTGTTAATTTGAAAACTTTGAGACAGGAGGCATAAGTTTCCGGAAGTACAACTTGTACATTAAATAGTATTTTTGAGAAAGTAGTCCTTGTTGTGTATTTTGTTAGATGTTGACCCAGAATTGTTTTGAGTCAAGCTCGTATTTTGCAAAGTCTCCTACTGTATCTGGCCAGTGATTAGAGAATGTACTTCGTCTTTTCCTTCCAATCTGAAATAAACCTTAAGTAGTAATGCTTCTTTCTTTTTCAATTTATATTGCTCACTTACATCATACTTTACTCGTTCATATATTAACTTTTTTCTACTGATGTCTTCACAAACGCTCTTCAAATATCAATTATATAAAAAAATGCCTCTACGATGCTTGCATACTTTTCCTGGCAATCCCTAAATTCACTGGCAGTAACATTTGAAAGGGCAATTTTTAGGCGCTGTGATTTTGGTGTATTTTGGTATGTACTTCTGTATTTAGCACCACATACATATAATACCGACGATTTGATTCACTGCGAAGTTTGAAATCTCGAAAGATCAAATACTTCGTCTTCCCAGTGACCAGTGAAATTTTGTTAATTTATCAATTCTGTATTTAACATTTGGTGAATGAGGTTGGACGACAATAATGTTTATAGAAACAATGAAAACAAGAAGGAAAAGTGGCATGTGCCTATGTAGCCTTTGGGAATCAGTTTCATCAATGACCACGTTTTTGATGATCTTTGTCAATCCGTTACCCACCCACCCTCCCATAAGAGACTTACTTGGAAGTCCTTTCATATGTTCAAGAAACTTAAGATTTACTTAGCGTAATAATGGATGCCGAAACTTTTTCGTTTTTGAAAGTGAATCCAAGCATTGATTTTTCTCTTGGACAATAGTTCTTCTCAATCAATTAACTTTCAGCTATTATGAACGATAACTCCTTTTAGCAAAACTTTTAAATTTAATTCAAAAGTAATTTTCCCCTTAAAGTGAGTTTTTTGTGAGAAATTAATGAAAATTGTTAATCGAGTTCATTTATATATATATATATATATATATATATATATATATATATATATATATGTATATATATATCGACGTAGCATTCATTTGTATGCATTCATGTTATGATGACATTTTCACGACCAAACGTAGACTAATGAACTCACTAGTGGCGACCATTTACAGAATCGCTACTTCAGGTCGCAAATTTAAATTTCACTAGTTAAAAAAGGCCGAATCGGCTTAAACTACCGTGCTCCCTGTCCCCGCATCGGCGAGCGGGGACCTGACCCCTTGGTGCGGACGCCCTTAAAATCCCACCGCACTCTCTCGTTTCGGGTGCGAGGACGGTTTCGAGGAAAATGCGAGGATTTCCAAACGGCTCCATGGAGATGTATCTCCGGCAGTCGGCAACCCTAGAGGGGGAATGGGGGAGGACTCCTAGTGGAGATTTTCGTGCGGAGTGATGGGAAATACGCCTCCCACGACCCCTCGAAGCGGGACCGCCGAAAAGCTAATGTTTCCATTTCGGCGAGTGTTCGAGAGCGTCGCTCGCTAATTGCGGCTCGATCCGCCAGCCCACCGCCCACGTCCCTTCCTCGCCTCTCTCGCCCTCCCATCTCTTTTCCCTCCATTTCTCTTTCTCTCTCTTCCCTCTCGTCGTGACGTTCACCCTCCCAGTCGCGTTACGCGGTCGGGAGAATCGGGAATCGGGAATCGGGTAATTGCTCCCGCGTTCCTTCCCATCCCTCCGCACGTCCTCCCCCGCATTCGCAGTTAGCGTCGCCATCCCAACTCCCCTTTCCCCCCTCCCACAGCCCCCACTCCGCCGAAAGAAAGAGCAAGCCTCATCCCACCCGCGCCGACGGAAGAAGCCATCGCCCACTCCCTTTCTACCCTCCCCTCTGGGTCTCCCTCACCCCCCTCTTTTTTTGTATCCGTTTTCACGAGACGCGAAAAAATGGATGCATTGTAGGCGGAGGAGGTGAGGGAGGAACGTCGGCTTTCTTTTGTTTTCTTCCCCGCAGCATTCGCCTCGTCTCTTGTCACCGACTCCTCCTGCCCTCCATCCTCCCTCCCTCCGTTCGGGGAGCGGCACCTGCTCCCGACTGAACTACTCCAAGACTGGAAAAGGGGAGGAGCGAATGTGCCAAGGCGTGAGGGTTGAGGAGGGGGACATTCTTTATTATTACACTTTTTCCAGAGGCGGTAGACCATTGCTATGCGCCGACATCGGCGCTTAGTGAATAGAGAGCTTGGAGCGAAGACTGTTCATTGTCTCGGCACGTGGCTCTGCTCTGTCGCGTTTCCAGATAGTTCATCGTCCGTAGATATGGAATTAAATCGAACACAAATATTCCGGAGGTGAGGCCCGTGAATATATTTGATTAGTCAGGACACCAAATTTTTAGGTGGGCTCGTGTACTAGGGATAGTCAAATGAAAACCGAACACCCGTCATTTTATGCACGCACACAAATATATGTATATATATGTACATATATGTGCGTGTGTATATATATATATATATATATATATATATATATATGTATATACTCACACACGCACACTCACAGTCTGCTAATAGCCAGGTGATCAAATCCTGTAATTGTTTCGAGGACTGATGGTTTTGAAAGTTAGTGAAGAACGACAGATTTGTCTACGAATTCGAAATGGCACGAAATATGAATAAATAAATTCAAGTTTCAGTGTATGTGTTCATACACATGGATTTAGCAATTATCAACATAATTTTCATCTCATGCTTCGCTGGTTATCTGCGAGGTGTCTCTTGTACATACATTTGTTTCCAAGTTCCTCTTCTCCACCTTATTTTACCTTTTACCGCGGAATGTTTTAGTTCACGAAGCGTGTGACTGTCAGTTGTAGATCAAGGTTATTTTAAGCCCATGGATATCCCTTCTAAGTCATTTTCATTTGGTATACATGCAGGTCATTCTGGTTGACGGCTGATAATTATTCGAAAGATTTTCTCCGATTTTTGAAAACTTTATACAAATTTACTGGCACCGTATATATCTTACATTCTATGCATTGCTAGTGGTACTATTAGTGGTTTGTGGATAAAGCATCTCTCTTTAAGCTTTATGGTATCAGACGTAACTTTGTGGAAATTATGGATATCCATAATTAAATATGACTTTGAATTTTCATATTACTACTGCGTAAATTGCATGTATTTGCACTGTGCATGAACATTCTAACGTAGTGAAACGCGTTGCGCCATGTACAAACAAAGTTTTGGAAAATACAAATCTATTTTTAAATTATAGGGGTCTTTCTTTGCCGAAATGAAATATTGTCTACGATAAATGCTATTGAGTAGATTTGAGTCTTCCTCCATGAAGCACATTCCTTCGAAACCTCACCTCGGTGCTCGGATGACATCTTCTTGCCAACAAAATTTACATATTTGGTTGACTCCTTTAAGTTTCAACTCTCAGTAATTGTTCAATATGTTAATCCTTAAAACTCAAATTTTAACATTTGCAAGTACTAAATTAAACTATTTCTTACTCCTTTACATCACTGTGCATTATTTTAAACCTTTAAAATCCATTAAACTGTTGCCAAAAACCTTTTCTATTTCTTCTTAATGATTTATAACTTGAAGCTTGGCAATTGCTTTCGTAATTTTATTGGTGCTTAAGCAGTATTATTCTAATTCATTTTTTATTTAATTTTTAGGTAAGTATCCAGCAGAGGAGGATGCATTTTACGTTTATGAATCTGAGAAAATTGGCGAACCTCTTCATTTTGGTAAGTACGTACAGCCGGTTTCAATTGATCTAGAGCCAGTCAGTATATACGAGACTCGTGCTTAGAATCACTTTCTTCGGAAAATATTTCCGTCGTTATCCTCAAATAATTCCAGTATTTCTTTGATGTAATTGTATTTGGAAAGAATTATAAAAGACCCATGTGCCTCCAAATACTTGGACGTTCCTTTTTACAACTGGTTAATCTGTATTTTTACATACTTCCGCATTTGCTCGACATAGCTCCCGCGGGCTCAGTTTTTATGGGAACAATTTTTGTCGCAAAATATTTAGCGCCCGCGTTAAATTTTAATTTACCCAATGTGAGTGCTAACGAAGATTACACGTGAAGCGCAGCGGCCTCGGGGAATTGGTGCGGAACCAGGAAAGGGAAGCGGCCCGCGGGCCACACTGATCTTCGACTGGAAAAATAATGAGGAAAACGGGCGGTGGAAACGCCGGGATGAATCGTGAAATCCGAAAAGAAATGGGTCATCCACTCGAAGCTCCACTCCTCTGAGGTTTTACTGTATAATCCCTCAATATCAAGTGGGTAGGGCTACGTGCGTGCATCTGTGTGTGTGTGGATTGGTAGGAAAATGCTATCGCCCCAGCACGGCCCCGGCCGCCCTCGCCGCTGCCCGCGGAGGTAATCAGGGCATCGACGCGGACGTGACCGAGACGTCATTAGGCGTTCCACCCTCCCGCCCTCGCTCGCATTGTGTGAGAGAGTGTACATGTGTGTTTCCGTCTCTCCTTCTGTCCCTATCCCTCCCGCCCCGTGCCTATCGCTCACTCTCTCGAATTTGCGAAAAGCCTCCTCCCCCTCCCCATCCTCCTCATTCACGATTCTTTTACATTTAGGTTTCGACATTTTTTTTCCCTCCGAACCGAAAATTCGGCCCAATTTTCCGCATTCCTCCCCGTCAGCGAGCGAGGGAAAGGGGGGTTGGAAGGACGGACGATTATTATTTCCTCTTTCGGAGAGGGGGCATGGTGAAGGGGAAATTTCCCGACCATCACGGTTTCGTGGCACGTCCTCCTCGTGTGTCGCTCCATGTGTGTGGTCCCGGGAGGGGGATTGGGGGAGGGGGGTAGTGAAGGAGAGAGAGACCGTCCTTTCTTAAATGCTCGCGGGCCGGGGGTGCATTTAAGTCGGTAACTGAACTCGGCACTTCCGTTTTTTTGTTCATTTTTAGTCGCACTGAGTCGGCCTAGGTCCCTCGCCGCTCTCGACTGTCTCAACGCGGGCGGATAAGGGATATAGCGGCCGCGGGAATCCAGGATAAGAGGGTTGAACGGTGCACATCGACGTCGAAGCAGGCCTCATTAACGTATTTCCTTCCCCCGCTTGAAGTACGCTCTGTTTTGGCAGAAATTTGGCTGGGATTTCGTTCCCATGCGGCCGTTTTGAGTTTCCATTGTTGGTCGTTCAATTAGTAAAGACAGAAAAATGTTAGCCTGGGAAGCAAAATTTTGTGTGGGCGTATCGGGATTCCCTGTTCCACCTCGGGTTTGGTGTTTCTAAGGCTAACTAATTTTCAAAATATTGGCGAACCTACCTAATTCTACCAGAATCAGATGAGACGAGAGTGCGAAGGTTCATTACTCTGATTTGTAGTATATTAATAATATATTGAGATATAAATTGTATATATATATGTATATATATATATATATATATATATATATATAATTTTATGTCCATATTAATTTATGTTTATATATATAATATGGGTCGCGGTAGTCCAGGGGTAGAGCGTTGGACTACTGATCGGAGGACACGGGTTCGATTTCCGGGCAAGAAACTCTGGGAGCCTGCAGCTCCGCCCAAGCTATGTTTTTCGGGTACCAGATCTTCCTGGGGAACCATAACCGGCTCAGGGAAAGGAACTGGCCACCCTACCCTGATGTGTCAATTTCACACGCCGTCGGGCATATACAGGTACAGGTACAGAAACTTCGTAAAGATAAAAATTAATTCCAATGAAAAATTGTATTTATCATTACAAAATATCTGGCGTTAGAAGCTGTACCTTTGGTGAAATATTCGGAAGCAAGATCCCCGAATCCCAGAACTGACGCGCCGCGTCGATGATAAGCGGTATGATATGAGGGCCGCCTGCTCGAATCACGTATGAATTATGGACACAACGTTATCTTGAAAGGGATCTTTTGAATCAGTTAAAGATCAGATAATGTCGCCCAATCGTCTTGAAATTCCCAGCGAATCCAAGATCAGAAGCAGGATTAATGTTAAAATTCCTGTTCTTGAGAAATTTTTGACACTCCCTCACCCCTTCTCAGCATCGAACATGTTATGATTTTTCATTATGATTGACTTGTTTGGTTTATCAAAACACGGGTTATTTTGTGTTACTCTCTCGCCAAATATTGTTATGACGCCTTCAAATTTTAAATGCCTACAATATTAAAAATAGAGCCTTAATAGTTTTGTCAATTTTTTTTGTATTTTCCATTATTTTTCTCCGAAATATTTTGCCTGCATAGCCATGGGAAATAATCCGATGCCTTCTGTGAACGAGTGCCGAAATCACATTTTTTTCCTCGGTTGTAAATTTAAGTGTATGCCAAATTCGGGCCACTTCTACTGTAAATTTCAAACAATCTGCTGCGTCTATCTTTAAATCCCTCTATGTGAGATGCTGAAGAATATAGCCTTTATTATATTTATTTATTTTTTAGTACCCTGCAAACCACCGCTTTGGTGTGTAGCTGGGGGTGAATGCATACTAGACTAATTTTGACCCGAATTTTTCACCCCTACCACGGTCGGTTAGTGTGCTGGTTCAATTGCAAGGAAAAAATGTTCTAGTTTAAGAGATATCTTTTATGTTTTGAATTCTGATTTAAAATACAAATTTCGTCACGAACGGCGGGGCCTCTTCGAAGTTGCCCTCAACAGAGGAGTATGATTTACTGGAACCATCATGAAAGCTTTGCCAATCAATACGGTTCATTAGTATTTAAGTTGAGCTTAAAATCCTAATTGCGGATATTGGGCTCAGATCCAAGGAAGGGTATTAGTGTGATTTGGTGATAAATTAAATGCCACCTAATTTGGATTCGATATACGATACTTACTCACTGCCATGTATCAGAGAAAAGAAAATCGAAACACCATCACCGGGAACGGAGGTCATAAATTATATTTAATACGGAACAGATTTCATGTGTGAGATACATCTTCCCAAATAGTTGTTTCCTGATCCATGACGGACACGATGGACGTCGAAATCAGTTAAACATTTCAGTATTCGCCTTTTCATACCAGACAACCGTTTGAGAATTAATTGTCGATTTTTATACATAATCATTTTCCCTTTCATCCGCGCGATCGGGTTGATTTCGGAACTTCCCCAATGCTCTTCCGTATTCAGTGGGTGATCCCATTGATGGTCAAAATGTTTCACCTCTGAACCCGGTACGTCCACGGTTGACGAGCAGTATCACACTCTGCGCGTTAAGCGAATTAACGAGAGAGTCATGTCGGACACGCCTGGCGGTTCTAGAGGCGCAAACACTCGCCGGCCGCACGTGGTCCCAGCGGTTCCGAGAACCCGCTCTCCGGCCCACGGACCGTGCGGCCCTGATGACCCTGTTCAAAGCGGTAAAGGTCGCCGCAGGGCCCAGTTCCCCCAGCCCCCTCTCCGCTCGTCTCCTCTGAATGTCAGCATGACATTTGCCAATCGAAGCAATCCATACGGGCGCCTCCCCCGGGCGACGGCCCACGGCGTGTCACGTGGGTCTCAGCGATCCTGGGAATTCATTCATTTATCGGTTCAGCGTCGGCGTGGGCGGCCCAAAAATTGGATCTGGATATGGAAGTTGGTTGAGGAGTAAGAGGAAAAAAATAAAGTGCAAGAATGTCGTCTCAAAGCTAATAAAAAACCTTATATTTGACGTAATCCTCTCGGGAGCATAGAGTTTTCTATAGGTAATGCTGTTCATTAACCGCAGAGTAGGAGTTCAGTGTATTTTTGCTGTTAGGTATGGTTTTGGATCTATTTGTGAATCGAGTTTTATGCACTGTCCAATGTACTCGTAAGTACATTGGACAGCGCGTAAGTACTTATATAAATCCTCAGTGACTTAAGGGAGACTACCTCGTATGCATGAAACTACTGCTTGGAATGAATTACTGCGGTAAAAGAAATAATATTTTCAATATTTGGAGTTCGTATTTCGTTTTTTGCACTATATTTTCACTTTGGATCGATCGTGATACATTTCTCAACACGAAAATTGGAAGTTTTAACCCTGCATCGAAGTTATTAAAATACTAAGGTATGCTGAGCTGAATTATTCAGTGCCAGTCATTTTCAGATTGAACCAGGGATATTAAATTAAAGGAATAAGCTAGATGAAATGGAATCATGGACTCCTTTTATTCGCTGAGAATACCTCACAGTGGAATTGCATACGTTCTTCGAACAAGTACCCGACTCCTAAACCATCCGAAAAAAGTCCCCCATTCCTCCTCAACATTGTTGCGTATAAACCCTGGGGTATGTCGTTGGTTGACTTGGTGATCAGAAATGCCAATTGGCGCTGAGTTGTATGGTTTTAATCGCCATGGGAAAGGGGAAGGATGAAGTGATCAGAGTTTGGTCAGATGGCGGGGTTCGAATCACCGCGCGGTGGGCAAATTCTCAGTGGTATCCCCCTTTGGATGGCACGAAGAGAGCATATAGGATGAGGTACTCCATCCGACGGAAGAGGCAGTCAATTGTGGACCGTTTGAATAACCATTTGTGGAGAGTATACTTTTGGTTTCCCCTCGCCGTTCTTTCGTACTCTAAAATCTTGGCCGCCCGAACATCGCCCACCATTCCATGATAGCGCCGGTGTGTTTCGCCTCTCTTAATAATCACTCCTATTTACTCACCTATTTGCCGAAAGGTCGAAAAGTAAACTAAGCTGATTTGAAATGTAGCTTTTAAACAGGTAGGACTTCAATTTGACCAGTTCACCTTTTCTCCGTGTATTTTATCCATTCACTCAATCAATATGTTTCCGACGGATCAGGTTTCGTAGTTTTTATTCTGTAGAGACGGGTTATCCTTCATACTTTTTGGTTTCACTGTAGAATGCTTAGGTATTTTCCCCCGATAACGACAACCGCAAGTACGATATCCTCCTCCTCCCCGCGCCGCAATCACAAGCTGGACAGCCAATGCCCTGTGGAATCTTGTCTTACGCATCTTGATAAGGGAAATTCAATACGCTCAGTCGGAAGAACTTCACCTACATTCTTGAATCCTCAAATGTGTTCTTATTTTAATTTTCATGATGCCTTTGAGAGACTCGGCGTATGAATATGTCTGATCAGTAATGAATGCAGCCATAAGTACAGGAACAATAGCACACGGCTGGGAAAACATCATGAAGTAATTTTTTTATGTTAAATCCCGTCGTATATACCTAACTTTACCTTTATACCTAACGTAACCTTGAAAATATTGCACATTCCTGTATTTATATTATAGTGAATTTATGTTGTTCGTAGTACGATTCACGACATAGGTTTCATATTATCAGGGAAATTGGAAAGAAATCTGGCAGGTTTCCCTACAAAAAAATTCTTCAAATTCCACGAATGCGAGCAAGAAACGAAAAAGGAAAATTGCAAAGGATAAAGAATCGGCGAGCTTAGCTATATAAATATATGTGCTTTTCCTTCGGATGGGTCATTATTCAACCCATAACCTCAGGCTACACCTCTGCTCTATGTCACGATCAGAGCCGCGTACTAAAGAGGCGTGCGGTGGATAATGGATACCCATTCTCCCATCCAAATATCTGAGCACCAAATTTCCCTTTGGAAAGAAATCTTCGTTTTGGCGTGAGATTTTCTCGGCCCCGTAGAGTATTTTTGATTCCGCGTTTTAGGTTGGAATTGAAGCCGTCTGCCGGCACAACTCTTTCAACGTATCTCTCACCAGTATACAATTGTCTACCACATCCTCATGTAGTTTACAATATGGATAAATTATTTACATGCGTAAAGTGTAAGTTGCAGATTAATTGTACTGGAGCAGATCGAATATCCTGATTGTTATATATTTGTTTTTAAAAGTTATGTACCGTGTAAGGATGTATCTAAATTTACACAACACCTCGCAAGAGAATATGACAGGAAATGTTCTGGCAGCAGCCATTTATGTGTTAATAAGCATTTGATGTATTTATGGATACACTTTTGAATGTCTCTGGAAACGGTAACATATACTCGTGGGCTTATGAAGTTGCTGTGGAAAGTAATAACTCGCGCATACTATCCCCGAAAGCTTTCATGAATTTCCCTCTGCCTGCCGTCCAAATGCCTATTCTCTACCACCCAGAGATATTCACTGTCTAATGATTCAATAATTTCTTAATCTATTCTCAATTTACTTCTTGATCTCTACTCATTTTCTTCATGAAAATCACATTGGATAGTTTTCGTTCTTCAAAAATCTCAAGAGCCTTACATTTACGCTTATTATCTTATATCCCATTTGAAATTAGTTGAAAACGCAGTTCAAAAATATTTTGGAAATCGCGAAAGGGTAGCCCGCACATAATAGTTTCTTTTAACATTTTCTTTAAAGCCTAAGCCTAGAGTCACTAGGTTACCAATCCCTCATTTTTATCAATGTATTTATATATCAATTTATATATTAATATAACATAAATATGCATCATCATCAGTATTTCAATCCTAGGATTGCTTTGCCGTAGCCCTTTATTCCACTCTATTTAATGTCAATGCCCGCAATCCCTGATACTTTCTCTATTTTATGTCCTTCTTAATTTGTCCGAGGTACGTATCTCTAGGTCTTCCTCGTGAAATCTTCCCTTCTATTATATTACTAATCAATCCATGGTGCCTCAATGTGATCCGGGGGATCGAGATGGTGCGGGGGCTAACGTACTGGCTTCCCACCCTGAGGGCGCGGGTTCAAATCCCGGCGGTGTTGAATATTTTTCAGAGGTATCTCGATCCCTACTTGAGGTGCTTTGTGGAGGGCACTTTGAGTGAGTACGCCGTCCGTCGGATGGGACGTTAAACTGTGGACCCCTTGGCGCCTTTCGTAAAGAGTAGGCTAATGCCGACGCCGGGTTTCTCTCCACCCTTCATCCTTTCCTATCCATCCCCTATGGCGCAAATGACCTTAGCTGTCGGTCGCCTCCCCTCAAAACTACTACTACTACTCAATGTGATCCATCTATTTCTTCTTTGCGTTCTCCTTTTAGAGTTCTCCGTATGGTCCTACGCTCTTCTATATACTTCCTTGTTCCTTACTTTGCCTGTCCATTTAATTATCTGCATTCTCCTCCGGCACCATGTTTCACAGGCTTCTATTTTTCGCTGGTCCACTTTTCCGATGTTCCAAGTCTCGGAACCATAAAACGCCATGGTCCACACGAAAGTCTTGATGAATTGCTTCCTTGTTGCCAGCCTTAGGCTCTTTGAAAATAGTAATTGAATCTTCTTTATGAATTTGTTCTTAGTTTGGGCTATTCTTCGCCTGATGTTGGTCGAATTTCTTCCATCCCATGTTGTGCTGCTGCCCAGGTAGATGAAGGATTCCACTTGCTCTAGTTTCACCCCTCGAATGGTGATATCTGCATTCAGCTGCTCTCTTCCAAACACAAGGATATTAGTTTTCTTCTTGCTGATTTTCATATTATATTCCCCCAGTTCTTGGTCCATTGCACTTAAGGTTGCTTGCAGGCCCTCTAGCGTTTCCGCCAATACTGCGATGCCCTCTGCAAACCGGAGGATGTTAATTTCTTCTCCTTTTACTTTGATTCCTTTGATACCCAATTCCTGTGTATCTTTTATTGGCTCTTCCAGGTATATGTTGAATATTACTGGCAAGAGGTTGCATCCTTGTCTTACTCCTTTGTTTATTTTGGCTTCTATTTTTCGTTTGCATTGTTGTAACCTGATTCGCACAAAGATTATGGATAATTCTTCTGTGTATGCTCAACAGATTCAGGCGAGATGTAGTGGAAGTTCGTCATTATGAGAAAAACAAATTAGCATTACCATGTTTTTCTCGTTGTCTCTACCGCAGCGTTTCGTTTTCCCAGTCCGAAGTACCCCATGCCTACTTCCCTCTAGCCCCTCGCGGACCACAGCGGTACAATCCCGCATTACTATGAGGTTTTCCTTTCCTTTTACTGTTCCTAGAACCTCTTCCAGTTGTTCGTATATTTCCTCTATTTCCTCATCTGAAGGGCTGGACGTCGGTATATACGAGTACACCTGTACTATCACAGTATCTGTAGGTTCTGCCTCTAACTTTTTCATCAATATCCTTTCATAATATTGCCAGCACGATATTATTTTCCTTGCACTACCTAAGTGAGTACCTACTCTTGCAATTTTCTGGTTGTCTTCCTATTATATCATCCTGTAGCCATCGCTCCAGAAGTCGTTCGCCCCCGCCCACTTAATTTCGCTCAATCTAAGGATGTCCATCTCCAGCCCATTCATCTCTATCTTCGATTTTTCTAATTTCCCGCACACTCCTAATGACTTAAAATCATCCCTTCATTTATTCTGCATTTATCCACCCCGACTAATGTTCCCCTCCCAGTAGTTCCCACCCGAAGACCCGGACTTAACCTCCAGAATATTTTACCGGTAGGAGAGCTATCTTGTCATATTTGAATCTTACACATGGCTGAACTACGGCCGATACCGTGCACTTCTCATCAGCACCTGTGGCAGCTAGTACCGGGCTGACCGACCCATTAGGCCTGTGCCACCAGTGTCTAATGGTGAAACTGCTGGCTTTCATCATGGGCTCAGGGATCTATTTTTCTCGTTGCCTCGTTCCGAAATACCATTATTGTATTTTTTTCTGGTGTGTAGTTGCCTGGTTCCGAAAAACCATTGAAATTTTTTTCTGAACTGAAAAATGTCGTCGGGAATCGAACCAGCGACCTTCGGCTGCTCAGGCAGACACGCTAACCCTAGTCTACCCCCGTCCATAATTTGCTTAAAAATAAATTTGCCTTTGTCCTCGATAAAATGGTCATCACATCTCAAATACTGTCCGAATAAACGATCTACGCCTTCTCCTAGAGTTCATGCCGTCATGCGTTGATGTTATCCTAGCCTTATTTATTGAGAGTATCTTTATTTGCGCTGATAGATTTGCAATTGCTTTGAAATGCTTGCTAAAAATCCTCTCAATGAGTAGTTAACTGTGCGTAGCTTTTTTTCGCATAACAAAGCCTCTCCAAAGGTTCTCTCCAAACTATACGGAGGAAAAAGAGCCCATGTATTGTCCAAATACATTAAACAAACGGTAAGATATGGTCCTCTGCCGAAGAAGTCAATTACATCAGCCTTTCAACTATTTGATTCCTTGGCTTTTCGCATTTAAAGGTCAGTCATATACAGAAATTATTTCGGCGAATCATGATTGAATTTTTTTACCGCAATAAGATATGATGCTGCATTTGGTTTTATTAAAGAAATCATTTTCTCTTCACTTGATATTGATAAAAGATGCCCAATAAAATTAGGCGTGAATGTAAGTCTTCCAACATGAGTATTTCTCGCATTCACAAAATGACGATTGAACCCTCGCTCACATTCACAAATTATTTGTTATTTCCTTCAGCAATCTGAAAAAGTATCTATTCGTTTGCTTACGGAAGCCGCTGTTGATTCGTATTTTTCTTTTAAATGTGTAAATAAAAAAAATTCTTGCGGCATGATCGTTTGGGGCATTCTCTAGCTGGAAAACCTTATTTGCTCACGCATCAAGGTTAGACCACGTAGGTTCGTCCATTCATTAGTTACAAGGAGGTGGAAGGAATCGAAATTTAGACTCAGTCCGTCCTTTGACGAGCACTTACATTCCCCGTCAAGGAGAAGGTCAAGGCTCGATTTATTTTGGGGGCGAGCGGCGATAGTGAAAATAAAAAGGAGAGCGATCGGGGCTCGTAAAGACGAGTTTTTCGCTTTGGCGAGAAGAGCAAATATCAGTTGGCGTCAAATGGGCGTTCTTCCGCATCTCCCCCGCGTCACAACCCTCCCCCACCCCCACTTCTCCTTTCGCCCCCTCCCACTCTCCCACCATCCCTAGAGTCCAAATGCCACCGCGTGAGCCGGGGTGCGATTTCCATTTCGCCGGGCTGAGCGGGGGGAAGAGTCCGTCGTCACGGAGGGGGAAGGGTGCACGTGGAAGTGACGTGGGAGTCAATTAGACGCGGGGTACCCTGTAGGGAGGGCGGTCCATCCGGGAGGGCGCCATCAGCGACACGGTACTTCACCAGGAACAATAACTGCGAACACGTGTGTCCGAATAAGTAGAGGTTGAGAGAGGCCCAATGAGCAGCCCCAGGATCACACCGTGGAGCCATAAAAGTCCGGGCAGAAAAGCTGAAGGGATTTGAAGAAAAGATAAGGGAAGGGTGGGAAACAGAAGAGAGGTTTCCACAGTTATGTAGTAAGCATCTGCCTATTCTTGCTGAAGTGTACTTGATTTTTATTTTACCGAAATTGATGCTTAACTTCATTTTACTCTTAATTAGGTATTGAATTAATTTTTTAAATATTTTCTTCTGCGGTACGTATTTTATTGTTTTTTTTCACGTCTCCTTTCCAGGGTTGGTGTTTTTCTACCACGACTGGTTTCGTCATAGACATGAATTTAAAATCCTTAAGTTATTTTCACAATACTCTACTCCCCCAATATTGGCAATGAATTATTATGATGGAAACCCCAATTAAAAAATAATAAACGAGCTTCATATTCTATATGATTGTTGACTGGTGACGTAATAAAAATTAAGCGGAAAAACATCATGGTGTACACCAAATGTCGTCGTTATTTTTAGATTGCTTTGTTTTAATCTAAATGACGGTAACATGAGATTGGCTCTATCTCTTGAGTAGTCTGGAACTCCATCTGATTCTCCCAAAGACAAGCAATCGAAACCAAGAATGATTTATCCTGCTCTTATCTTGATATTAATTTCAGTTAACCCTCGGGCTCATTTGTAGCACATTTTAAAATATTGACGTTTTTGTGTTCGTTTCGATTATTGAATGAAATCGTATAATAAAATAAAACCACTCAGCAGGGAGTATGCAAATATGTGTCGCTGTTTCAGGTCATTAAAACCTCTTTATATAGAAAAAATGGTTATACGAGACGCCTTTCCTACATATCGTCTCGATATATATTTCGTTTGGCCTCAAAGACATGCCAGCTACTACTGAGGACTTCCCACGCGCCAAGATACACGCTGGTTTATGGCTTTCCAAAAAAAATCACGCCTTTCAGATAGTTGATTTGAAATGCCAAGGTAAGAGGATCAGCATATTATTCCCTTGTTTTAGTGCTACAATTTGTACTTGCAGTCTTATGTGTGTACACTTATAGAAAATATAGCTAAGTGTTGTCCTTTCAGTTAATTTGATATGGCAAACAAAAATTTCAACTAGTTTGAATGCCGAGATTTGGAAAAATTAGTGGTGAATGTACCTTATGAAACGCAAATACTTGCCAAGTGTGACTATGACGTGTTTAAATTGATTCACATTCACACAATACCGTGCAATTACGTACATATGCACTTGAAAAACTTATCGGGAAAGGAAAAAATGTGAATGTATGACGCCGATGTATTTAGTGTTTGTTGAGCTGACTTACTAGTTTAAATACTGCACTAGCTGACATCGTTTGAATCGTTCGATTCAAATTTTCTCGCAAGGCAGTTGTATAAAGGGTCAGGTAAAGTTTGGACAGCCAGGAATTCCATCTTACATTTCTCATTTTTGGAACGAACTAATGCATTACTCTAGGGAGATGTACCCGAGCCTATTGGATAAATCCAATCAATTTGGTCTTTTTTCTAGCTTGTGTTATATTGGTTGACGTAAACCCGTGGCAGGTTATTATGATTGTCAGTTGAAGAATAGAGCTCCTCACCTGCTGAAATGTTTTGGTGATAAAGTTTTAGGCTTCGGGATTAAGCGTAGGAAGTGGGAAGAGAGATGGTTGAACAGATAAGGAGCTCGGGAGTTGGAGGGAATATTCCAAGCAGCTCGTCAGTAACAAGACGCCCTTTCGAAAAATAATCTCCATCAACCCATAGCCACGTCCTTCTGCGTATTCCCTATCATCAAACGATTCACGTGACATTTGTCTGGAAATGTCAAAAATCCTGTGACCAAGTCACGCTGCGTTAATTTCTTCCCTGTCTGGGCCTCCGCGGGAGGCCTTAATGTGTGGGGATATTATATTTTCACCGGCATCGCATTTGCCGCTGTTCCGGCAGAATACATTTAATAACTGTCTTGGATGTTCATAATGTCGGCTTGAATTTCTCTTTAGTGTAAAAAAACAGAGAGAGAGGGAAGTTTTCGGAAAATGTCTTAATATGCGAGTCACTTTATGCGTTAGTGCTTTAAATTAATTTGTTTGACAATTTGGTCTTCGAAATACGAGCTCGTAACTTCTAATGATCTAAATAATGTAAGTGAAATATTTGGAGTTGGGAACTCAAGCCGTGCTTCTTTCATTCGCGTTCTCCATGGAATAGCCGTCATTTCAAGATGTCCTGATAAAATTGCGTGGGGATGACGTATTGCCCAACTCCACCAACAGCGGTCGATTAATTTAAAAAAGCCAGTGTTCATCAGCGTTTGATTAAAGTGCATATGGTTGTGATGCGTGCATCCATTGCACAATGGCAGCACGTGCTTGAACATCCCGAGTACTGCTACGTACATGGCAACACTTAAGCAATAGGAAACGAATTATTTCGCGATTACTTATTTCCGGTAAAGATATTATTCTCCATATTCAGTGTCAATTTTTCCACATGAACGACATCCAAATTTGCTGAAATTCAGCAAAATTTCCTCAACTGATTTGTACCAACTTTGAAGCAAATCTAGCAAGCTTAAAATTTTAAGCAAGAAAAGCTTTTAGAATTTAAAAAAATTTTAAGGTGACTGAAAATTATTTTCTTGAAATTCAGGTAGTCTTTCTTGAAACGAAGCGGAATTCAAAGTAAATTGCAATAATATTTGGATATTTGAATAAAATTTCTATCCAACGACTAAAATATAAAATAAATACTGCTATGGCACTTAACGCAGAGCCATTAATCTATGTGATCAAATGTATGTTGACAAAAACGTTGAGGTTATTGAGTATTTCCTTCTTAACTACTATTTTCCATTGACACACATTAACAGCATATTATACTCAGGTAGAACAGCCATAGGACTATGTAGCAGGTTTAGAGGAGGCGACCGACAGCTGAGGTCACTAGCGCCATTGGGGATGGATAGAGCAGGAGGAAGGGTTGAGAGAAACCCGTCGTCGGCATTAGCCTACTCTTAACGAAAGGCGCCAAGGGGTCCACAGCTTAACGTACCATCCGACGGACGGTGTACGCCCTTAAAGTGCTCTCCACGAAGCACCTCAAGTAGGGATCGGGATACCACTGCAAAAAATCTGTCTTGGACTATGCCACACTCGCCATACAAATAGTACCCTCGCACTATCCAAGCACTTGCTCACAAATATGCCCCCCAACTAATGGCATCCATATCTCACAAGCAGCAACTACAACATCAGCAATTGAAATAAACACAGGAGCCACTGATGCTGTGATTGCCAACTCCGCTACGATGAGGATGGCAGCTATAGGCGGAGCGCGACAGACTGCCGAATCGAAGAAATATTTGCTGATTTTCAGCTAGTATGATAAAGTGTTGCGGGTCGCGGTAGTCCAGTGGGTAGAGCGTTGGACTGCTGACCAGAGGGTCCCGGGTTCGATTCCCGGGCAAGGCACTCTGGGCACCTGCAGCTCGACCCAAGCTGAAGTAATTTTTCGGGTACCAGGTCTTCCTGGGAAACAATAACCGGCACAGGGAAAGGAACTGGCCCCCCTACCCTGATGTGTGAATTTTCACACGCCGTATAGGGCTTAGTACTGGGTGATCTCTACCATCACCTACTAAACCGACCTTCGGGTTGATAACTGTGTTTTATGATAAAGTGTAAAAGTCAGGGTATTTTTATGTGGAGAACTTGCATTTAATAAAGTTATTAATATAGTATAAAATTTAATTTAAGACATTCGGCTGATTTTCCACAAGTTTTGGTATGACTGAACATTTCTAAGCATTGCAGTGCGGGTATAATGAGAAGATTAGGAGAAGTACAGCAATCGAGTTCATTATTTGTATACTGGTGAACATTTTCCTCGGAGAATCCCCTCGTATGCGGAAACCGATAGGTACTCTTTAGATTAATGAAACGTTCCTCAAGAGGCAATAAAATCATAAAAGTAGACGATGGAACATCAAACTACATATAAAAAAGGATAAGATAAATATGCCCTTTGTGGAGTACTGCGTATTCGATCAATGGCACACGCTGTCTTATCCTCCCATGTGGTCCTCCGCCTCATTTGTTTTAGTACCTTTCCCGGAATGGACCGCAAATAAATCTAAAACTAAATAAACCCTCAATGATCCTTGAAAATTACCTTTTTAAGTGCGCTTTCGTGTAACAATACTGATAATCAAAGCCCATGAAATACAGCTCTATATTGCTCAAACTGAATTGATCGTGCTCGGAAAAGCTTTTTGGGTCCCACTCGATTCATTAGCTGGAAAAGTTGTGAAATCAAGGAGCAGTGTCAGAGTTTTCGTCGACAAAAGAATTGTAAGAAAATGCCCTTCACAGCGAGTTGTTTGGGGTAGACTTGTTCATTTTATCGAACTTATTGCCAACTCCCTCGATTACATTCCGAACTGGGATGTGATGCGAGAGTAAAAAATAATATCGCGAGGGAATGTTTTCGGCCGTGTGGTACAAGGGTGGCGGAAGAAGAAGCTGCCGCCAGTAACGGTCCCTGTAGTGATCGTGGCCTTCCAATTTTCCCATTTTTGTCTCCTTATCTCTCTCCCGTATGTTGTCGACGTGATGTGGATCTCGAATTTCAAGTCAATGGAAACTCATCGAGGAAGAAACCGAATGCATAACGACGTCCTTCGTTCAGGATCTGGTAAACATTGTCTCGAGGGAATTCTGTTTTCCGTTCGTCACGGAGTTCTTCGTTTTCGACTTCCAGCGGGACATTGAATTGAGGTAGTTTATTGTTGCTTTGGGTATAGTTGTGTACCTTCATCGGCCTACGTGAAGCAAAAGAACTTTGGCGACATATTTGAATATCCAGAAATCTTAATCATATGAATTCAAATGCATCCTTACGTTTCGCGATATTTTGAGCCCGTTGACTTCTATTGTGTAATAAACCCTTGGGGATGGGGAAATTGCATAAGTTTCGTATGGGATAAAATATCGGAGAAAGTCACAGTAATTTTCGAAGCGTGCCGTAATGTTACCTTAGATTTCAATTTAAAATTTAAAATTCTTCGAGAATGTGTGAATATTAAAGTTTGTTGAAAGGTAAAACAAGTGAGAACACGTTACATTCTACAGATTCAGAAGTATGACATCAAAAGCAATAATACCCATTCAAAACGAAGATTAGCTCATTTCACCTTCCTTTCGTCGCGTTAAGAGATATTTCGGACTAAATGATAATCGGATGCGCATTTGAAAGTCTTAATGTTTTCATCCGATCCAGTTCATGTGCAGTACGGTTATTAAAAGAATTAGGGTAATATACCGCATGTAATCTCTCATACAAGCTGTTATACACACTTCCATTATAAATAAATGATTTCTGGTATAAATTATTCCAATCTGCCTTTGGTAACTTCATCACCTTAAGGTGAGCAAGGAAATATAAAGTCGCATGCGACTGTAATAACTCTCATCCCCTGCTGAACATGTATACCCCCATCATAAAATTCTGCTTGTATAACTACATCATCTGATTGTACTCCTAGATCATATAATTCTGCTAAAATAAAAAAAATCCATGCTCTTTGGCGTCTTAGTGACCTGACTGACGTGAATACGCTTTAACGCCCTGCCATTTTCATGGAGCCTTTCGATTAAAACTTGGGACGTGTGATATTCCATTTAAATTGTCGGCGTAAAGTATAAATGAAGGTGATAAATATATCGTGGTAGATGGATCTCCAGAGTCGAAAATATCACAGCCGCCAGCATCGCATATTTATATAGCACTAATACCCATGTGAGGGGGGAGGGAATTGGGGGGCGTAAAATTTGCGGATTGGCATCACTTCGTGCGTCCACTCATGAAGCCCGAGCATTTACATAGCAAATTTGGGTAATCGTCACATTGGCGGCGTTCCTTTTTTAAATCACGCGGTGACTTTCAAATTGAAACATTACACTTTCCGTCTGTGCTCAAAGGAAGCGCGTACTGTAGCTCCCATTTGAATGCGTAAGCATTCAAACACGTATTTTCGAGTCGCGCAATCGCCGCCCCAAATCAGCGATTCAACAGATCTTATCGTCACCTCCCGCCCCACTTCAGTGGACCATCTCGTAAACGCTTCATTTCCCGTCGCACCTCTCCCTTCATTTTAATCCTCGTTGCCCTCCCAAAATCTTCGGTTCAACGGGCTGCCCAAATAAGGGAACGCTCTCCATCCGCTCTCCTCGGCTTAGAGGGTACCACCGCGGTGGATCCCGCCCAGTTTAATGGGTGTATCCCAACCCTCGTCCGGTTGGGTGACTCCGGACCCTAATTAACCCGTGCTCACTTTGATGCCCAATATACTTCAGGAACGTCACTCGCTCCACAAAGAGAAAAAAAAGCAAAGCAACTCTCGAAGCGGTTTCGTAACCGGCCGACTGCCGAGGAGCGGTGCAGCAAATCCGACGAATCACGGCCCCGGAGGGAGTGGGATGTGGTCGTGGGGTGATATAAAACCCCGGATCTTTATTGCCCTCCTTGTCTCTCCTACACTTGTTGAGGAGGAGGAAAGCATACAAACGGGCGCGCATTTTTTCCTCTCTCTCTCTCTGGCTCTCTCGCTCTTCTTTCTCCACCTCGCCCTTATCAGGGAGAAGGAGGATGGGCTGGTCCGGGCGGGGCGGCGAGCGGGAAGTGACGGGTTAGAATTCCCCCGCCCACGTTTCCCATGCGTTCGTTACACACGCCAGGCGAAGCGGAAGCGTTCGACCAAGGCCGCTCGTCCCTCCACATCGGTGCAAGCGACGAGGGCCCCTCCTCCTCTGGGGACGCTAGGAAGAAGACGGGAGATAATTTTCTGTCTCTCTCTCTCTTATAATTATCTCTCTCTCTTTCCCTGACTCCCTTTAACTGTCTTCCTCTTCCAATAGCTGCTTTTTTACTCTTCCTTTAAGTCTTTCCTTCTTTGCGTCTCTCCCTTTCCCTTCTTTCTGTCCATCACATCCTCCCTATTACCTTCGAACTTCCTTCCGCATTTCGCATCTCCCTTCCTCTTTCTACATCCCTCCGTCCCTCCCTCAGTCTTTTCTCCGATGTTCTCCATTTCTCTTCCTTTCTCTTCCACTCGACCACTCTCTCCCTCCTTCTCTCTTTCCTTTTCTCTCTTCCTTCCACCTTTATGTTCTAAATGTTTCTGGGTATAATGTTATTTGCGTTAAGGCGTTTCCCCATTGGTTTTTATCTTGTTTTACATTTAAATTAGCCGTTTGCCTTAATTGCGATTAAATATTAAAAAATCTGTATTGGGCTTGTCCCAAGGCAAATAGAGTAACTATTTTATTCCGTTCTATAACCTTTCTCTCTTTCGACACTCCTCTTCCTGCACTCGTACGGGTTCGTTGCCAAGGGGTGCGGTTGGGAGGTCTCCGGCCCATTAATGCCCTCTATGGGCGAACCGCCCCTCCCCTCGCAGATCCCGTCGATCTACTTTTGGATTCGACCGATCGATTGCACACATACTATTAATTACAAGCGGTGGCGTGTTATATGGGTCTGCTATTTGTTCCCCAGCAGGCTTCACTTAATGGAATTCTTCCTCAATGGGATAAAAACGAACCTCGAAATATTCCAGACTGAATTTAATTGTCCTAAATGTTGAAACTTCGTTTTTGTGGAGGATAAATTACACCTGCAAATGACGCAGGGTCGTTGAAATGGCGATTGGGATAACGGCATCCAGTGTGGAGCCTTGCCAAATTCGTGTCTATTTCTTTGCATAGGTCTTTTTTCCAAATGTCCTTCTCCCTTTGAAATTTACCTAAAACGAGTACAATTTGTAATAACTGAGTTAAAAATTTTTATGTGTATGAACTTCGGTCGTTTTAGGTTAAGAGTAAAAGAAACGCGGCTCAATGGATCGGCGCCTAAAGTGGAGGTTTTTACCTCTTGGACGGATGGAATATTTCATATTTTTGGGCGCTTTCCCAAATAATCTTGAATTATATGCTCCTCTCTCCGTTCACAGTTATGTGGACATCTCTGGGGAAATGTATAGTTGGCTAATGAAGCTTCCTCTCCTCCTCCTCTCTATTTCCCGTTCTCTTATCCCCCTCTCTCTGTCGAGAGAGAGAGTCGCGTGGGTCCAAAATGGGCGTGGATTACAGCCGCGGCACTGTGGGGTCGACGACGCCCTGTGGAGGGTCGACCTCCGCCTTCCTCTCGGAGTCGCGCAGTGGGAAACAGGCACGAGAGCCGTGGAGTATGAATACGAACCGGCTTCCCTTACCCGGCTCCCGATCCCTTGATCCAAAGACACGACGAGCTCGTTAGCGCGTCGTCGAAAATTAGCGAGCCGTCGAAAGGATTATGGTGGAAATAAATACGGGAGTCCCATTTCGAGAGGCGAGGGGAGCGTGTTTTCAGTACCCTCCCGTGCATCGGTCGGAAAAGTCGCCGTCCACCGACCAGTGATTCATACATGAAACACGGTTAGTTTAAACTGATATATTGTGTTAGTTGTCGGATCTTAGCGCTTCCTTCCCTCCCTCACTCAATCGCCATACGCGTATTATTTTACCTGCTAGTATTTCGGTGTTTTTGTAAGAATTGAATATTGCAAATTACCATGCACGCATGAATCAGCACCAATTTTCTTCAAAGTATTACTACTAAGTCGTTTTTAAATATTCCTCCTAAGTGGGCTTTATGTAGCCCTGAATCCGCACATTACCCCACGAGCCCCCGAAAAGTTTTATGAAAGGGTACGTTCGAATTCCAAGCTTGGAAGTGGAGGTGAAGCTTGTATGGGAGACATGTCTTATTATCATTACATTGCCCTCTCTTAATGTGGCGGACGTGAATCGTGCGAGAAAGAGAGTAATCCTTTAATTTGTGCGTTTGGGCGTGTAAAGCATGGAAACATGGCGACATTTACTGTTAAGAGGGAAGTATTTCAAAGCAAAATGATTGGTTTACCAGTTTATTGGTTACCAAAAAGAAGGAAGTGAGGTTTGGTATTGGTTGAAAAGGTGGGCATTAATGAGTGGAAGTGGATTTAAGAATTCGATTTATAATGTAAATTGAAGAAACGTAGTCGAATCCAGAAACTCGTTTATTTCGGAGGGGTAAATACGGGTACATTGGGTTTAATATCATCTGGGATTGTAAAAGGTTGCGTTATCGGTAATGGAAGAGAGAAAGATTCCGTCGTACGCAGGTGTTTCTAAGCAAACATTACCTCCGTTTTCTGTCATGTCAGAATCCTGATGGGGACGGAAAACCTGTGAAATATCCTTATCTCTCTAGAATTCGGTCGCGATTCCTCGGTGTGGGAAGTCATCGCTACTTTCCGCGCACGCTCGATCTCATCGCCCATTTTCTCTAATAATTGAATTTTGTATTTTTTGTTGTCTTCTGCAACTTCGTCACACTCGCTAAGTCGGTTTGCTTCAGCTCAATTCACCAATAAGAGTGTCTCTTTATCGGGCCTCGCGGAGTTCTAGAAATTTTCCGGCCCCTAGGGCGAAAGGACCAGGAGGAAGCAAGCAGGCACGGCGCCAACTTAACGGCCGGCGGGTGGGCTACCGCAGACCAGAACGCCCGGGGAGTAAGCCAGTCCGGGGACGGAGATGGTTCGGGGGATCGGTATCCCATACGAGGCTCGGTAAAGATATGAGGACGACCATTATTCATAGTCGTTTTTATTTCTTGAAAAAACATAGCAGCTTAAACTCGGGAATCGTAACTCTCTGGCTCTCGGGTGAGCCAGTGGAATTTCGGGAGGGCCCAGCGCCCACGCTGGCTCACAACTAACGCCGTCCCTTGGAGGAAGGCGGGGAAAGGCATAATTAAAGGCTGCCTCGAGAACCACTCGTTTTTCAGTGCTGTTTCATTTAGTTTTGACTCTTTGCTACCCTCTCCAATTTGGATAATGACCTCAAATCGGATGTTTAGGTGCGCACCCGCGGTCGTTTCTAAACACTGCGGAGACTTCCTACTTATCCCATTCGCGTAGGACTTCTCTGAACTGAATTGAAAGGCATATTCAGTCTTTCCGAAAAATTTTTCGTGAGGAAAAATTTGACGAGGCAGTTTTTTCCAACCGGCCTCCGATCGGTCATCCCCACGCTGTTTTGGAGTGAAAATGTGGACCGTAAAGCAGGACCCGCCTACCTTTGGTCCCCTCTGACCTGAGATGTTTTGGGGTTCGGCGGGATGATGGAAGAGGGATAAGCGTATTGGCTCACGTCAAGCAGGGAGGAGAGGCTTCCGGAAACCGAAATGATTCGTCATCGGCGCTAAGTATGCGCCCCGTTGCACCGGGGTCCGGATTGAAGTGTGATCCTCGCCGATTGGTGGGGATCAATCATGGGCACTCGCGCTCCTTGCCCACGTCGTTCGTACTCTGGGAGGGAGGCATCTCTTTACGAAGCATTTCACTCGATCCCTCCCCCATTCCTCACCTAACCCGGACGTCTTACTGCCTACTTCTCCATAATTCATCCACCTAAATTTCTTTTTTTACCGTGACTCACTCCATTATTCCGTCATTTGTTTGCGTAACGCGTCGGGAAGGCTTAAAGGCTCCTCCTTTATCTCAATCTCTCTCTCGCTCTTTCGCTTTCCCGCTTCTCTACGGTATGTGTGTTTCTTTTCTTCTCGGTCGCCGCGTCCTTTGAGACGCAGAGGGGCGGCTGCGGGCGGGAGAGGAGTGAGGCGCGCGCTCTGCAGGCGCGGACCTCGGTGCACAGTCGGCTCAGCGGAGGAGGGAATCGGCGGCCCGTTCTCTGTTTGCTTGCTAGTCGGTGGGTGGTCGTGGGGCGCCTCCGGCCTCGATCCTTGACACTCATCGCTCACCGCGTTCGACCGGGGGACGCGTGTGGGAGGGTGAGTGGGGCCGAGAGGATGGGACGAAAGGGAGGGAGAGTAGGGAAGGGAGTGTGGTCTCAATTAACCCCTCATCGAGAGGGAGCGCGAACGTGACTGACGCGCGCATCATCGGACACCGTTGAAAACTTCCAACTTCCCCGCGTGCGTGCTCTATCCGATGGATGGAGAAGGGCCCTCTGGATTCTGTCCTAGTGTATCTATAATCACTTGCGTCTCGCAAGCCTTCCAGCGGTATTCGGGCGGGGGGAAAAGATGCCAATGGAAAGGGATGGCGGATCGGAAATGCATTTGAAAATATTGAAAGAAATTAATAAACTTCTCGCTTCTATGTGCGATTAAATTGGTGATCGACATCAATATAATTTTAATTAAACGGGAGTAGCCATAGGCAATGTGATGCTGGTTTAATCAAGTTGAGGTAGAAAAAAAGTAGGCACATTGGGCGAAACGGAGGGTAGCAAGAATCAAGTGGAGTAGAAGAATGATTTATTGCAATGCAGGTTTCAGGTTAATTATTTCGTATGGTATTAGGTAGGGCTTAGAAATGTAGCGGCCATCAAAAACCTACGGGGACTGGTAGACTACTCTGAATGAGAATTATATGCCTTATGATGTGGTGATTACGTGCCTGAGAAAAAACAGAATTTTATAAATGAGATTGCTAATTTTTCATTTAATGTTGCAAAATGAATGAAAAAATAACATGACTGCCCACCGCTGCAGTTGTTAAACACGGTCACCTGGTGCACATAGAAACTTCGGATCGTTTTTCGCATCCACAGTGTCTTCTTTATCACGTTCATAGTGATGTTTTCTTTCGAAAGCATCCACCCCTGCGAGCATAAATTTACGCAATATTATGAAACATATACTCTTGGTCAAACGCTCAATAGTTAAATATACTCCGTATTCGGGACTCCCACACCTCTTTGGGTGTTGTCACCCCATGTCACTTGAACATTCTTAGTGTATACTCATTTGCAGTTCAATTAAAGATTCCCCGCGGTAGTCCATTTCTATTTATGCAATGCCCATCCGCGTTCTCTGCATTCTTCACTTTCAAAGTGCCTAAAGGGTAAAAAATGATTTGATGGGAAAACGGCGTATTCCTTGTCAAAATATCCGGACCAATGGTGGTGGCTGGTGAAGGTCATCCATAGATTCTCTCCGATTTGAGAGTTTTAAAAGAGTTCCTCCACTTCCTCAGGAACTTTTCCTCATCTATACTGTTTGTGTGCTTTGGTTTGCTTGATATGATGTAAATCGATTCTATATTAAAACGGTATTAGTGGTTGGCGTGACCGCATGAAGTTCCATAAAAGCACTCCTAAATGTAGAATCATTCTTTGAGTTTTATAGGTTTTCTTGAAATCTTCTTGACCTTTCCTCAAGACCTTCCTTTAGGATTTACTTCACTTTTTAATACCAGGTAACGTTTATTTCTCGAGTAATGCTACGTTTGTAGAGTGTATAAAAAAGAAATGAAAAATTGATATTTCAGTTTTTTGAACTCATTAAAGGAGGTGTATAACGGTTTGGATACGATAAACAACATACTATATGATAGTATTCCTAGATTTTGTAAGGGTTCATTATATTTGAAGTTCGCGGACATTACTTGTCAGGGAAACGGGTAAAAACTGTATATTATGAATGCGGGTATATGCACTAATTATTATTTATCCGGAGTGAACATTTAAGTGCTATGTATCTACCAGCGTGTTAATGTGTTTAATAAGCATTCTAAGTTGTAATGAAATGCTGAAAGGGCAATTGCTAAAAAAATTAATGTTCCTTTTTGCAATAGTAATGAAATATTTTCAATTATTGCTTAAAACATATATGAAGTATTAAAATCGCGTAATATCAAATTATATAATTTTTTTAAACCGAACGAGAGGTTTAGAGTTTCGTGGTAGGATTGCTGGGATTCACGGAGATAACTTCAAATAAAAAGTATATTCTTAACTCTTCAAAGAGCTATCTTTAACAGGATTTTTGAATTTTTATTTATTATATCTGTATATATTTTCTAACCCACTATTCTGTCGATTAAGACAAGCTAATGATGCTCAGATTCTTTTTGCAACCTCAGATAGTGCGGATCACATTTGGCTGATGTATTATTTTGGCCACTTAAAGAGGTGAAATTAAATGTGGCTGTGGTCAAATCTTACTTTCGTAGCATACAGTGTACACTCAGCCAAAAAACGCGATCAACACGAAGTAGTAAATGAATTAAGTTATCCTGAGGATCATCGTGCGAAAAAATCTGAGGTTTTTGAGGTTCATGTATCCTCCTAAACTAATGTGGGGGTCCGGAGGCCCATAGCAGTGGCATGGTTCGAAAAAAGTAAATCGAATGCATTCTGTTAGGGAAGCGCCTCTTTTCCCTTTTTTTCCTCCATTCTCCTACGACAGAGAGGGTGATCACTGCCCCCAATTTAAGCGTGCAGAACACATGTGCGGCGTTCAAGATTTATCGTTCGGATCGCGTAAAATGGGACATCTTCGTGGTTCATTAAGTGATGTCATGGTTTGGGGATCAGATATTATGTTTTTTATTTTCGTCGGAGTTGTCCCTCTTTCTCTCTCTGCTTTCTCATTCTTCTAGGCCGCCCATTCTGGTCCCTTCCTTAGGAATATGCTCACAAGAGTGAGGCGTCTGAAACGCGTTCCATAATAATTTACGCCTCATTCAGTTCGAAGGGATTATGTCGATTTAAACGATTCTTTCTGAAGTAACGACCGAGAATTTTATGACGGTTTTTTTATTCTAACATTCCCCAGGTATTAAGGGTAGATTTTTATTGTCTCCATCGTAACTTATTGCATTTGTGAACGTTCGTTATGTTCGTTCGTACTGTTAATATTTTAGCTCGAGGACGAATGCATTTTCTTAAAGCTTTTTCTGTATCGTGAGCGGTTTTCATACCCTTTGTGAGTTTTATGTTCTGCTTCTGTTCTTTTCTCTCATTTTCGTGTATTTTGGCGACTTCTCAGCTGGCGTTTAACTAACTCCTCCGATCTCGTTCGGATCAGGGCACATTTCTCGTCCGCTAATCTTGAGGTCCTGGTTTAGAAGCTTGCTTTTGATTTTATCTCTATCTAACCTGTCAATGTATGTGTTGCCACCACTTTCTTGTTATAAAGGGTTCTTATTCCATTTGTAATTAATAGGGACATTTATTCGTTATCGCTATTTGTACATGCAAACATGCATACTTACACGCACAATGCTAAGAAATGTAGGAGTGAGTAGTCTATGACCTGGAAAACGGTAGACTAAAATAAAATATATTCTACTGAAACCATTATACAAATACATACATAGACTAAAGTATCAATACATTCATGTATACATGTTTGTACAAAATACACACCCATATACAGGTATGTATGTTTATATAGTCCCTTTGGAAAGGTGGCAGCGCAAACAAATTTCCAAATTTCTGGATACGTATGAGTTTCTTTTTTATTTTTTTGGTTTTGTTCGCTAGTGCTATCTAGGTATACATTATTATTGACGACCGTCAGACTTTCACATAAGATTTTATATATGGTCAAAAGGACGAACACAGGGGAGGTGGGGATTCCGCCTTCCCCACCTCTCCCGTGTTCGTCCTTTATATGTGTTTCCATCCCTTTTTCTATTCCTTCTCTTCCTTGAGAAAGATGGCCTGTACCACCGAAAATTCGAAAACTTGTGAGCTTCTTTTCTTCTTTTTTGTGTTTCTGTGTTTTTGTTTTTGTTCGCTAGAGCTAACTTAACATATATTATTATTCTCATTCGTGTGACTTTCACATTAGTTTATATATGTTTATGCTTTATGTATATGTGTATATATATATAAATATAAAATATTCTGCCGTCCCATTATTGTGCCGCTCGTGTGAATTTTTCCGTACAATCGTGGTATATATATATATATATATATATATATATATATATATATATATATATGTATATGTATATAATTATGTCATCTAATGTAACATTAGCATGACTCATTAATTTTATTTCTTTCTTATTACTAATAATACAATAGTTACAATTCGGCTATTTGGTCGGGTGGTAGCGAAAGGTGCAAAAAAGAATTGATGCAAAAACTAAAAGAAATAAAAATTATATACTGGGTCGTCAAAAACATGCCCAAGTAAAAGCATTAATTTTTTCTCAGCCTAGTTAAAAACGCCCCAAAAGTACTTGGTAAAGGCTTTAAGATACAATCCTAGATAATATTAGCATTCCAATATTCTATCTCACGATTAAAAAAGGGATGTTTTCCTGTATTTGAAAACTACCTTTGCGGCTCTACCTAAAACTATGCCATTTTCCCTCGTACAAATGGGCTTTTCAATCATCAATGCCTATCTGTTAATGCATATTTAAATTGCAGTTCAATTTTTCAGTCCACTCGATTGTTCTCATGATAAAAGTTTTTCTTGCCGCTGTTCCAACACATCCACCTGAGGTTTTCGTGCCCTCTGTGCAGGCAGGCGAGTGTCTCTCCACGTTGTTTATCATGGATTGTTTTGCTAGCAGAATACCTGTACTATTCCATGGTCTAAAAGAGGAATACCACCCCAATTACGGCCATTGTTTTGAAATCCCTTTATTATTGAATCCGCTTAGATTACACGGGCCAAGTGTCCGTGGTCTCGTGAAAGGCGAGGAATTCTCTACTGTGTTATTGATCAACGTATCATTGTTATTATTATCGGATACCCTTGGGGTTACCGAAAATTCTAGATCGGGATTTCTGAAAAGTTTTGATGCTTGGGAAGTGAAAGTTCGCCCGCCGAAAGCACTCGTACGCACCATCGCGTGCGTGCTTCACCGTTGTCTGTAATTTCCCTTGAATGCTAAAACGTTTCAACCAAGCTTGCTGAGAGCTTTTCCGCTTAAATAGTGATAAGGCCGCGAGGCACTGCGCGCTTAATTATCATAGCTCAATTGCTTATATTGGCAGAATTAAGGGGGAAGTGCTCCTTGGAGTTATGAAGAGGAATTTAAATTTATTGCTACTTTCAACTGCCACACTGACACACGCACCATGCTCCTCGCACACACATACACATGTACACAGACACGCACATGAAGACGCCCCTCTCTCTTTCACACACTCTCACACATAACCCCTTCCATTCCCCTTCTCTCGACGAAGAGAGTGAAAGAAAGAATTTTAATAGCTCCCGGCTCCATTGATGCCAAATTTACTCCCTAAAAACTGTCTCATCTGTCTCTCCTATCCCTCACTTTCTTTTCAAGCGTCCCTTGCTCCACAACCCTCGTCTTCTATCCACTCCTCTCTTCGTCGTATTGAGTTTTTACGTGGCGTTCGTTGTCCGTCCATTTCGGAGACTATCGCCGTAGCTCCTTAGCTCAAAGTTTTGCTTTGAAAAGGTGCTGTTTAGTCTCATCTCAAGCGAAAGTATACGTATGAAGCTTTAATTGTGCCAAAAACTTGTTATAGTGGCAAATGTTTCCGAGTCAATTCGTCCAAAGTTTGCGCAAGTCCAACGGACTCGTCCTGCGTTCTCAACTTTTCACCGATCAAAGTTGTTTCATAGCATGTTAAATTGAGTATACAAGACAATATGATCCGTCGAAGATAATACGTTTTCGGACGGAGTTATGAATTATATAGTGTATGCAAATAATGCAATGAAAAAAATCGCCGTGATAAAGACATCTGAATGAACCAAGGAGTCGACTCCGGAGATCTCCCTTCGAATGTGAATGTTACAATTTTCTCATATGAAAGAATTTTCTCTGGCCATTCATTTGTAATGTGAAGTCAGGCTGTCTTGGACAAGGCTAAGAAATGTAAGTTTTTGTCCAAAATCTACCTCAAACGGTAAACTTACCAAATAATGAAAGATCTGGTGCTTTCCCGGCGTATTAGTTGGGTGAATTCTTCTCGGGTCTTCCACCGGGTCAAACCTTTTGGCGGAACGGCAATCAGCCCTGATGACGATGACCGAGTCAGGAATCGAAACGTCGGCAGCTATGGAGCCATTGACCCGGTGGAAGACCCGAGAAGAATTCACCTTACCAAATAATGGTTCAAAATGGGCGTACTGATCAGAAATGTGAAATTTATGGAATGCTGGTGAGGTTGGTTGTCATATCAAACGGTTGAATTGTGGTTTATCGTTCGAAACAGAAATCGGTTGTGTTGAAAATGTAATTGGTTGAATCATCATGTGAAACATAACTTTCAAGAGTGATACTTCAGGCTCACTCTAACATAAATTATTGTTTATTATTGGTGTAATAACCTGCCGGTGGGAATATGAACCCTAGACATTTATGTGTTAATGATTTTATTCATGAAACATATGACTTGAGAATGCACACATCGGTCATCTTTCGACAAATGCTATGCTTTGCCAGTCCTTTCGAGCGTACTACGTTTTCGTAACCGCCCTTTGCCAAATGACAATAAAGGTTATGAGGAAATTTAGTATAAATACCATTGCTTTGTCATGTCACCTTCAAACTTCCATCGACTCGTGCACATTGTACAATTTCTTAGCCCTCTGTATTATTTAAACGCTGCACATAAAAACACATTACCATTATGCACCGGGTGATCTCAGGAGACAGGAACATCTATGATTTCGGCAGGATTTACTATTGTTTCGCATAGATTCTGTCAATTCTATATGGGATTATGGCTCCCGGATCAAAAGATTCCTCGTAAAATGTATTGTTTTTACTCTTTTCTATTTGAGAAAATGTAAAACACCCATTCGAAATTCTCATTTTACGAATACTTCCCACTGTGAAGAGCCTCGTTTTTCTATTAGTAATACCTCTATTTTCGCAGCCCTCTTTCCGTTAAATCACGCCATCAGTGGTCGTAAAATGTGTGTTTGGTTGGAAAATTGGCCTCATTGAATAATAAATCGCCTTTAATGTTGTGAGATTGAGATTTAAATTGTCACCTCTACGATTCGGGCGGGAATATTTTAAGTAGTTGGTATATTTAAAGGCTAGGGAAGAATGGAAGCGATAGGTACTTCTCTCTCTTACCTAATACACTGTCAATTCCATGAAGTTGATTTACATTCATGGAAAATATTGCGATTCGGTGCGGTGAAAGTTTAAGAAGATAATGATTGAAAATTTCAGATTTAAAACGAATTGCCACTTTTGATGTCTTACCTTCCAGGTGTACTTAAATCGACCGTGAAAACATGGGCAAGTAATTTCTTCAGTATTTTAGAACACATTACCTAAAAAGGTTTTAAATTATCAGCATCATACGAATTTGTGGCCCATTTAAGCGTGCCGAAATTAAATGCTATCACCCAAGTTGATGGTAAAATTAAGCGACTCGAAACTCGGAATGCATTATTCAAAAGTAAAGAGTTACCATTAAATCCAAAGTGAATGCCAATTTTTTTAACGTTAAAGTACTGAAAACTTGATTGACGTGAAACAATTTCCTTTTTTGCCAAAAACCGATTAAATAATTGAACCTAAATGCTCAAAGTTTTGTGTCCAGAGAGTACAGGGTTCGTCCGGAAAATAAGTGTACTGACTCCTGGGCTGGGCGCGCCGCTCCAGGCGCGCCCAGCACCGCTCTGACGGGCTGCGATTGGAGGGGGGTATGTTGGCAAGCAACGCTGAAAAAGGCAGTCGGCTCTGAGCTGTGGTGTAGTGAGGAGCTCTGTTAACGCGAACCTCCATGCTTCGACCCACGTCACGGAACGCGATGCCGAAGTTTTTGGAGCAGCGTTATTCCATCAAATTTGCGGTAAAGCTTGGGAAATCGTCTACCGAAACTGTCGGTATGATTAACCAGGCTTACAGGGAGTCAGCCATGTCCAGAAACATGATCTTTCGGTGGCACAAGATGTTCGTGGAGGGCAGAGAAGAGGTCGACGACGAGTCTTCGAGAGGTTCCCGGTGATGCCTTCGCGGGAGCGTTCCAGGAATGGGAACGCCGCTGGAACAAGTGTATCGACTCACAAGGGTCCTATTTTGAGGAATATTAGCTTAAGATATTTAAAAGTGTAATAAATTTTTTCTCTTGAGCTCAGTACACTTATTTTCCGGACGAACCCTGTATATCCGGATTAAAAGAAGGCTTTTTTACAAGAACTCTAGTTTGATAAACTTCTTCAATAAAGTCAAATAGTAAGTTTTTTAAGTGTTTCGCTACTTGTAGATTTCTTATTCATGACCTAGTGTTCCCAATGATTGAGAAACCACACAGAAGGCCGATTTTTGGTTTACGGTTTCGATATTTTTCAAGTACGAGTCTCGCATTCACGGTGTAATGGAGAACAATTTTATTTGCAAATGATCTCCGCAAGTATAGACCTCTATTTACCTTCATTCTTATATTCCTTAAATAATATGAAACAGAAGGTATGTGGCGTCGTTGATGTAGGCACTCTTTGGCGTCAAGGGCTCCTCCATTCTCTCGGCAGTCATCTCTCCGTACGAAACTACTATGTTATTTCAGCGAAAGAATCGATCCTTATGCATTATGGATGGGAACAGAGGTGTTTGATTGCATGTATAGGCTGTAAATAAGTCGTTTGATATTCAACGCGCGCGGCCTGACGAGTAATGGGCGACAACGAATTAAGATCGCTTTTATTGCCTTTCGTCAAAGGCAATCATCTCCCGACCTTTTATTTTCTCATCTCGCTTATTTTTTTTCCGTCTGGAAATTTGCTCTGCGCCACGCAATGCCTCCCCTCACCCCGTACACCTGTTCCGTCCTCTCGCGCCTCGGATTACGTACTCACTGCCTCCAGCTTCTCGTCCCACTCCACCCACCATCTCCTCCCCCATGCTACTACGCCTCTCTTGTCTTCGTGATGTCTCTTCTGGATCGGTGTGGCGTCGCGCAATGGCCTCCTGACCGATTTGTTCGTCCGCGGTATGGGAGTGGAGTGAGCTCGCTGGTGTATCGGGACTCCAAGAGAGCTGTGCGAAAGAATGATTTCGCGTGAGTTTCGCGTTCTTTCGAGAGGCCGCCGCGCGGTAAGAAGTACGCCCGCCGCTGTCAGATCTACCGGGACGGGCAGTTGCGGGGACCGAAGCTCTGAGCTTGGAGACTGGGTCCGAGCCCGCCCTTGTATCCTCGGTACCACTGCAGAAGGATATCGGATGCGCAAGGGTGCATCTTCCTCGGCAGGCCCAAGGGATCGCATTTTCATTTTCATCACATCACAATATTTAGTAGGCGGGGAAGAGAGGTAATACGCGAATGGGCAATATATATATATATATATATATATATATATATATATATATATATATATATATATATATATATATGTATTTCTCAGTTGTTGATTTAATTACTTTTTTACCATTAACAGGAAACGTCGTAATTAATACAAAAAAGCGTGCTTAGTTTGTCTATCTATCTTATCTATGTATCTTATATGTCTATCTTTGTCTTATCTACCAAGGCTGAATATGGAAAGAAAAATAGAATGATTTTTTCCGAAAGGGACGCAGGATATGTAGGCAAATTTAACTCATAACCCTCGTTTTAATCTGACAGACCTGTGCTCTCATATGTATCAACAGGATTGTTCCATAGAAGAGGGTGATGGATAAATAAAGATAACATACCGGTCATATATGAATGATTAGACGGAGAAGTAGGGCACAACTTTGTGAAATTTTATGAAGTCGTAATACAGGGTCTGAACAATAAGTATCGTGACTGGTTCGCTGTAGCCTCAACGGAGCGGTGGATGGGGGTCCGACCGGTCGGCTCGGTAGAGGGGTTCCCCACCACTCAGGCGCACTTGAGTTCAGTCGCCTCCGGGCATGCGTTGAGACAGAGGGTGGATTTTTGTGGTGTCGTCGTGCCAGCATGGAGCGCACCGTCGAGCAACGCTACGCTGTGACGTTTTGCGTTAAACTCGGGAAATCCAAGTCAGAGACCTTTGAACTCATTACACATGCTTATGGGGATGATGCATTAAGCTACACAAGAGTTTTTGAGTAATATCGTATCACGGTACCTCAGTTGGATGCCGCCCATGCTTGTTGCATCCCTTTTCGGGGTTATTTCAAAACTCGCCGAAAATTCTTGATGTTGCTAAATCTCGCACGTATATTTATCCATTAAATTTGTTGTGCGTGATACATTATATCGCACCATTCCTGATATTTTGTTACCGATGAAGGGTTATCTTGCTAACGATAAAGTCACATTTAGTAGACTAGTGGGAAAAATATCTCGTATCTCCCTTCCCTATAAAATGTAAGACGAGAGATATTATTTGACGCCTGATTACATTGGCTAACAGGGAAAAATGTATGGTCATCAGTTTAACAGTTTAACAATTGTCTTTGTAAAACTTAAATTTGCAGAAACTGGATTAGCTCATTTGTGAATTTCCAAGAAACATTTTTTTACTGAAATAATCACAGCGGAAAACCGGATCGTGTTACTTCAGGGTGTGATACATGTATTGCTTCAGGTGAATTATGAATTCATATTTCGACGATTTTTGACTTATATTTTCGAATCAGTCGTACTGACTCTTTCCGTTATTGAATTAATGCTTAGTTTTTTATTCACGGCAAATTACATATGACATGCATTCCACGTTAATGAATTTGAGATCTTAGTCCACCAATTTGTGGAGGTTTTAATCTAACACTAAAAACGCTATAAATTATAATGTGATTTAAAATGCACTATTGAAATAATGGCGAGTGATGTGCTGTCCACGCAGATAAAATTTCTTTTACATCTACCTTTATAAGGTGCTACAAGGAAAGGAGATTTTATTTGACAGGGTGGGGCAGCGTAAATTGCTGATTTCAAGGAGATATAAATTCAAATCAGCAAATTATTCTGTAATGATATCGGTAATATTTGACATATAATCATTTTACTTGTCTTTTGACCTTTTCGGATCCCACACTACTTAGTACGTCAGCCGAGTAAAAGATAGGTCATATGGTGAACGTGTGGACTTCTGAGAGGAAATGAATAATAAGTACAGGAATTTCTGAATTTTTTCTTAACATGTCATAAATTTTCATCACGAATTGTGATGAAAAATCTCAGGCGTTATTGTAAAGTCAATTATATGTTTTGTACGTCGTATCAAATGATTTTGCGCCTGCTTCCATTGTGGCTTAATGTTAATTCATAAATATGTCGAGGTACTTGAAGTGGTTTATTTGAGGGGTTTGAATATTCTCGGCTCGCAGTAATAGGATAACGAGCTATATCATATTGAAAAACATAACCACTTGGAAATCGTCGAGTTGGGAGAAGTCATCTTTTGTTTTATAAAACTAGTACAATAAATCTATATGAATCCAAATAAATGTCTAAAACGGAGCCCTCGCAAATCAATATTTACCCGAAAATAGGATCTAATATTTCATGCGAGATGTACGTAGCGAACAGGAAATATCTGTTTTACGAGAGGGAAAATATTCCGTATAAGAGACACATGTGCTTGATAAATCATGAATGTTTCTCTCGCGGCTACTATGGGGGGAAGAGGGAGCGTTCAAGGAGTGATAGTTATGAGTGACGAAAAATATGTGGAAGAAAGCAAGAACCACAGGTGTACGGTGCCCCTAACCTCCCCTTTATCCGCGAGTCACCGCCTCTCATCAGGCTCTGGGGAGCAACGAGCGCATTGCAGGTAACACTGCTAAGGAAAACGATATGAATATTATATTTGACGACTGCTCAATGGTGGGCAATACTCAGTCTTTATAAAGTAAGATTGTCTCTTGACGCTCCTCCGAATTCTCCTATTACTAAATGATGGTAGTCATAGCATTAACTATGTTGCAGTCACACCTGCGAGACTGAGCGCCTGAGACTGCCTCATTCAGAATACAAGCCTTAATACAAATAATTGTGTGTTTCTGTGTGTGTATACATATATGTATATATATGTATATATATATATATATATATATATATATATATATATATATATATATATATATGTGTGTGTGTGTACATACATACATATTCATTCACATGGATTCAGAAATAAGGAAAATGGATGGGGATACCTATAAAGGACAAACACAGGAGAGGTGGGGAAGACGGAATCGAGCAGATCACAAGCGAAAAAATTTTTCCTTGACCGGGACTTAAACACTGGATCTTTCGACCTGCCGGGTCGGCGCTCTGAGCAAGTAAATAATACCTAATTATACTTAATAACATAATACTGAGCGGATTGAATAATTACTTTTAGCGCCCAATTTAAAAAGATACTACAGGGAAAACAAGGGCGAAAGATAAAACAGGGACGGTTTAAGAAATGAAATTTAGAAACATAAAGCGGAACGTTAAGAAAGGAGTATCAGCAGGCGGTTGTTACCCCGTCGCCATCGGGGCCAACCAATAAAGAAAACATGGTAGGTAAAGCAAATATGAAAAGGACACTAAAACCATTTATTACGGGAGAGATGATTATAAATATAGGCGAGAGAAGGATATGGATTAGTTTAAATACATAATAAGATAGAAGGAAATATAAAGAGTTTAATAATACAATTGAATGGGAAACAAATATGTAGAATGGAAGGCGAGGAAAATTATTTATTGAAACAGGGAAGATTAAAAAGTGATGGAAGGAATATATAGAGGAACTATATGGGAAGGACTGTATAGGTAGGAAGCTTAAATATAGGAAGAGAATGTGACGTATGTGTATGAGGATAGCTTAGTTTCATACATACTTGATGGCGAGATAGAAAGGATATCAAGGGAATTTGAATCAAATAAAGTAGTGGGAGTAGAGAGAATTCCCACGGATCTAGTCAAGTGTGTAGGAGAACGTGTGAAGAATAGATTGTATGGACTAATTCTGGTAAAATGAAAGAGGAATTTGGTCGTAAAATTTCCGTGGGTCAGTGTTTGTTTCTATGTAAAGAAAGAGAAAGGTAGCCTTATGTGAGGGGTACGGAACAATAAGTTTGTGTTGCGCACTGCTGAAGCGGTTCTCAGGATCATAAATACGATGGTGGAGAGCAAGGAAAATGACTACTTCGGGGATGTGTTTGGATTTAGTAGGAGAGGCACGCGTAAGTCAATAATTAGGCCACTAATAGATAATAACAATACTTCACTTTCCCTCAGCCTCCCCCACTCGGCCCCTGTGTTTCAACTTTTTGGCTTTTTCGCTCAGCCATTCAGTCTCCAACTCCCGTTCAACAAAACCCCCAACCCCCCTCCTCCCTTTCACCAACAAGAGTATATATTTGCCAACATGCAAGTAATTTTCACATGAAGGTGACACGAAGTGTTGAAATCCGGATCGTGTGGATTACGTAAATAGTATAGTGGAAATCACAATTGTTAATTATCATTTCCCTCCAATATGGAGAGTTTCCACTAAGTTAAGCCTGAAACTATATGGTATATCATTTTACATTTAAATGGTTGAGTATGTTGACCGACTTGCGGAATATCTAAAAACTTTTACCTGTGGATCGTAGGCAACTGCTTCAGCTTAAATTGAGTGTCCCATTTTGTTTCAATGAACAGAAAGAGAATGATTATTTTCTATTTCTCGATTAACTAAGTCTGACCTGCGTTCTTAAAAATTCTCGCTGGGCGCCAAGGGGGTGTGTTTAGGAATTTCCTCAGATGTAAAATCTCTCCTCTATTTATATATTCAGTGCATGCGCTGGCGTTTATTGCAAACTTTCTAACCGGATGGATGCTAATCGGTTTGGTATTTCTGATTGAATCACTTATGGATGGTTTGTCTTCCGTTGCCGAAAAATCTCTTAAAATTCACATGCACTAGTATTTCCTACCTGGTCTGTACGTCGTTCACTAATGCAAGTAGTTCAGAGATTCAGGAGAAATTATTTCTAATTAATTAGGTAAAACATATTTTAATATCCGTTTCTTGATCATAGCTAGACTTTTATTTCGTCAACATGCTAATTAAAGGAATACACATTTCTGCTCAGGTGATTACGGAGGAGATCTCGATTCGTTCCCCATGTTATCGTGACGAGTATTTTGTTAATGAACCCAATGGGCTGGGTATAGCAATAAACGGGGAATATATTTTCTCATCGCTTATCACCTATCACCTCATAATCGATATTTGACTTTAAACGAGTATACGGACGGGAAAAATATTGGGGAGATTTATCGCCCGCAGTCATCATTCTGTTAAAATATTTGCGTACTGAAGTCCAAGTGACTTAGTAGAAGAGTTTTTCATCGAAAGTCATTTGTAAGGAATTGATTTGTCAGTTTTTGAAAAATGGGCATCGATTAGGACTATCAATCAGCCATATTGCTGCGGTTTGATTTCATCGGTGCAGAGCAGCGCTGCCGTTGCTGGCGATGGTCTCGAGTGATCAAGGTCGTCGGAAGGATGTGACTGAACCAATCTACTGTCATACGATGTCGGGAGTGGAGTTTCTTTCCTGATTACACTTTTCAATTTGTTTCTAACGCAGGTCAAGCATTTGATAAATTGAAATCAGCGTAAAAAAGGTTCTAAACTGGTTTCCCGGGATGCGTTTTGCTTTTCCGATGAGAGAGGCTTTAAGCACCCCAGAGGGTGCAGAAGGCACCCTCTGGGGTGCTCAAAGAGCGCCGGTAATATATGCATGATGAAGTAACCTTTGACCTGATGCCAATGGGAAAAGTGTCAAATATAATGGGAAAATCAATTTAATCTATGGTAATTTTCTGTTTATCACCGTGGACGCAGAATTGGTGACGAAATAATTAGGAATAAATCGAAGATGAAAATGAGGACTGGCAAAAGAAAGCACGGGAGTTGTTATTTTCCGTGAGGATGACCCTAAAGAAGAAAGTGTTTAGTGGACAGGGATGCTGTGAGCGTCATGGGCGGACCCAGGCTTTAATAACAACGGGGTGATAATTTATGGATGACAAATCTGGCACAGGATTATTTCATTCATTAAAATGAAAAGGAGTAATTAATAATAGGAAGCGTGAGTGTGTATATCGTTAGGGTTGGCTGAATGGATGAAAACAGAATGCCTTTTTCGAAATATGTATTGTGTTAATCCAGAAGGCGGTGTAATATAAATTTCGTTAGTTTTTTTCCAAAATGTACGCACCCTTAAGTAAATTTTGTTGCTACTGAAAAATAAATGAAATAAGTGAAATATGTAATTTGTTAAATGTTTCTGATTTAAATTTTACACCCTCGACGCGAGGAGCCAGATTGCTTTGATGTATTAGTCATGTATCATTAGGACTAGAATATAGGCAAAATCTTGTTGTTCGACATCTTCCTGTAAGAAAATTAAAGTGAAAATCATGAGGAGTTACACTTCCATTTATTGTGGTAAACTGCGTGGTTTTGGTAGATTTTACTTGCCTTGAAGTTTAAGTCAAAGAAAGTTTATTCGGTACTGCTTGAGTTTGTTATTAATTATCTTTCAACTGTTTATGCACCATCCTCATTCTGGTCATGATTTTCTAAGCGTTCAGTTTTACCATTGACAGTAATTAAAACGTCGTATGTATAAATGAAAACCCTGCCGCAGTCACACGCCAATGTTCTATGGAGAAATAACCAATAGTTTCACAATTTAATTGAATATCTTCTCGATACTGACAAGTTTAACAGACGCTGGAATGCTGAAATCATGGAGGCAAACTTGTGCCTTCGTTCGAAGCATATTTTTTTAGTTAGGCTGACCGCCTATTCGGGCCATAATCAGACCAGTTTGTTCCATCAAGTGTGAGTCCATTTAAGTATTAATGTGGGAAAAACTGATTTAAATTTTGTCTACCCACCCATTAATAAGCGCCGTAAAAACAATGATTGAAATTCCGTATTTCAACAGGAACGATGGAAGAGGACATACTAAACGACGCATGTGCACAAGAAAGGGCGCAAAAATGGTGATTGATTGCGTATTGGTGTGAGCTCTAAGTTCTGCAGATTTTTTGGTTAAGAAGAAAAGAAATAACGTGAATTACAATTAATTAGAGTAATGCCAATTATTAAATATGTATCTCCACAGCCTATTGCAAATTCTGTCACTTTCTGATGGAATTCCCTGATCTGACCAGTGGATGCATGCAGATTTGCATGCACGAATATTAGATATTCGATACAATGCGAGGCCGCCTGAAGAGAGCATCTAACAAGCCCTATTTACGAAGAAAGTGCTCCCCCTTTTCTTATGAATTATCTCTTTAAGCTAAAAATATCACTGTGGATTTATTAATAACTGCTAAAGCCTATTTAAATTTTATTTACAACATTTTTGTCGGCGACTTAGCCTCACGGAAAGCGACAATCATTGGATAAAATAAAACAATCATTAAATTTTGAGAAGAACTTGATTATTCATAATTGTACGTCATATACTCAGATGACTCTGTGAAGTGCCAAATTTTTCGATCAATATGTTTGCGTCTCCTCATCCGGCGTCACCCGCCGGGTCATAATCGCCGCCGGGTCACGATCGCCACGGGCCGGCGTGGGTGGGTGGGCGGGGGACGCCGAATGAAGAGACTCAAACTGGAAAACGGTGGTTGACTCCTGCGGAAGGGGCTTTGTTCAGTATCTCTCTCCCACTAGAGGTTGCCGATTAACATGTTTGCACGCTGGCAAGTCCCCGGCAGCGGCCCCTTGAGAGGACCTTGCGTATGGCTCCCACTGTTCCGTGGCGAACCTCTTCTGAGGCGTGCTCGGCCTTCGATCTTCCCATCCGAGCCAGACTGCCTCTTTTCTCTCTCTCTATCTCTTTTTTCCCTTCTCTCTCTCTCTTTCTCTCTCCTTTGCCCTCCTTTTCTCTCATACATATATCCCGATCATTCCTCCCGCGGAGAAAACTCGGGACCCACCCACCTCCCCCTCTCCCTCTCCTCCCACGCCCGTTCGCATTGTCTCAAGTGGGCGCACTTGTCCCTTTCCACCTCCCCTCCTCTCCCCCATCCGCCCTCCCTCTCGGGCTGGACGGAGCGAAAATAGATGGAACTCGGTCGTCGGGGGTGTGGTTAGGGTGGGAGGGCTGGAGCAGGAGGTGTTTTGTTTAGTTGCCGAGGCGATGTCTCTCCGCTAGGGATAGGGCGTTCTCCACTGTCAGGGTTCGATTTCTGAACACATAGCATTCTTGACATTAGTCCTGGTAACTGATTTCACGTAGGTGCCATCCTAAGGAACATACAATTTCAATGACGGTGTTTAGAACTGGTACCAGGGTACTGGTAAGTTCCTGTCATTTTAGTCTTTGGTACTGATACCTAGATACCTACACCTAGGATAATTCCCAACTTACTTAGATTCCGGCACCTAGTTCCCTTCCCCTGGGTACTAAACTCTGTTGACTACTATGCATATAAAATGTATTTCTTGAACACATTATTTTCTGGCTTTAATAGAAAAGGAAAATCGCTTTCTCTCGATGATTACGTTGGTAGCATTTCATGAATTCTTTTCGGTAACATTGAGCATATTTCTAATGACCACACTACACAATAACGTAATACCTGTATATATAGGGAAATGTTTCCTGAATATAAATTATGCCATAGTACTCGACATGCCATAGCCACCTGCGACCTTGAAGACACGTCAATTCCGGCTCCAGCTCACTTGCACGCCATTAATAATTTTGGGTATTGTAACCAATTTGAAGAAAGACGGGGGGGGGGGGCATTTATTCATTCAAAGCGAAATGATCTCGAAGAATTTTGATGGCAGAGTTGTCGAATGAAGCATTCACCGCGTGAAACAAACTCCGTCCCTACCTTCATCTTATGGTTCCTTTTGATTTATAAAACAATGCTTTATAATATGCATTTTATGTAGGTAAAATTTGATAACATCATACAAGTAGTAACCCTTAGAGGGAAGAATGGAATAGAAACGTAAATTTTGTGTAGAAATTGTATTTAAATCACAGACGAAAATATTTTCTGGTAAATGTCACTCATAGTGATTTGGAGGGTTTACACCAATTGCTGCAACAATGTATAATGGAATAAGACTAGTCTTGGTGCGGAAGATGTCATGGTAGAGTTGATAAAAATTCCTGTGGGTCTCTCAGCCGACTATTAACATTTAGTGCATTCCTTGAAGAGGAGATCCAAATTCATCTAACTGAAGATCCGCATTTTAAGACAAGACCATTCCGAAGAAAAATATTCTAATTTCGTTATAAACTTTCTAGCCGTGTGGGTTAATGAGTCTATACTTTTCCAATGTAACGGAATTTCCCTTAGTTCAATATTATGGTGTCGCTTATTATAAGTATTTCCATTAAGGATTGCATAGTCGAGATTATTCAAAACTCTTTCTGATACTGGTATCCTCTGCATCCCTGCCGAAATAGTGACACACGAAAAGGAGTGTTATGCTATTCTATACCTTTATGCCATCGTGTTGAGGGTTCCTGGAAGTTTCGTAAGTTTATCCACTTTATCGATTTACTCAAGTTAAATATTGAAATAATACAAAAATTACAAAATGACCTAGAGGAAGATATTCGCGCGAATGAAAACCAGACGAGACCATGAGGTATCCCAGGGTCAACTATTTTTTCTCGTCTTTATTTACACTCGGAGCAGGCATTCCTTTCCCATCAATCTTGCTACATCTTTAAAATGCGGATTAATATTGATTTAGCGATTGGCGCGAAAGTAAATAGTGAAGTGCCGAACCAATGATTCATATTGACTAGTACTGCTTATAATTGAAAAACGTTATGGATCAAGCCAGTGAGGTGAACTTCAGGGATTCCATAGAAACAAGAAATGTTTTTGGACTCACTGTAGGCTTTGGGTCCGAGTCCCGTGATAAAGCTGTTGATTCCGCATGGTGAGTTCTTGCAGAAATATGCGGTGTAATATACGTTAACCGATGGAGAGACTCAAAAACGCACGATTGCCAGTAACTGCCTCAGCGGAAGAAAGTTTTCGAAATTAATTTTTGGCTTATCGCCTCGCCTCCCCTCGCTGAATGAAGTACTCTTAATTGCGTGCATTGGCTGGCCTGAAATTCAGAGTCCATAGAGGGAATTAAAGCCATTTATTATGCACATAAGTCGATTTATAATGCGGACTATACATAAGATGTGTATTCTTAATGATGGATAAAATGCCCGGCTCATTCTTGTAAACCGATACAAATTTGCATAATAATATATATATTTAAATAGGAAATTTAGTAAATGCTAATTAGAATGAAGATCAGATGGTATGCCACTCCTCACGCTGTTTTCACAATGATAATGAAAGTAACGCCTGTGTGATGCTAATGTATTCCATTGTTGGTACGCTAATAATGGATAACGAACGAATGGTTAGGATTCACCATTCTTCAGATGAGAAAAAAAACTAAAAAATAACAATTCTCGAAGCGCTTTCATTTTTTTATTTTGAAGCGATCTCTTTCGTTAACTTTCCTCCAGTTTAACTTTCTTTTTGCATTCCCCTAAGTAACTCTCGATTAAAATCTCAACTGCCTATATGTATAATCATCATTAATTATAGCACATATGCAATTGCTTGCTTACTTCACATAGAATATTTTGTTCGCAATCGCCTTATCATCGATACACGCCTTCGACAGCGGTTTTTCAGAAAAACGATTTTCTATTCGGCCTCGCTTTCACCCCAATCGTAGTTTCCGCATAGATTATTGAGAAGAAACCAGTAACGTTTCGGGTTAAAAATTTCAAATTCCCAAATCGACTTGTGTTCACGTATGAACTCGCACAATACCTCCTATCTCCGGGGATATGGGGCCTCGCGAGGGTACCAGAGAGAGTGGAGTCGGGGGGGAGAGGGGCGGATAGGATAGAGGGGGAAACGGCGTTTGGAGGGTGAGGGTGGAAGGTAAGTGGAGGGAGGTGGAGGGGAGCGGAGGTTTCGGGTGGAAACAATTACGAATCAGTCCTTGGGGAGGACGCCCATTCAAGTCTCACGAGCTCGTGGCCTGGAATTAACTCCATCCACTCGGAGCTTGTGGCTTCTTCGCCCCGTAGCCTTTTCTTCGCTTTGTGCGGGGGAGAAAAATCTTTCTCCGTGAATAAATTTTCTACTTTTTTTGATCCTCCTACGCCACGAGCCGGGGACGAGTGAGGGGAATACTCTTTTTTTGGTCTCCCAGGGATTTCCGTGTCACGCCCTCCCCCACTCTGGCCGCTTCTCTTAAAATCCCCGCAACTCGCTCGTATTTTTCGTCTTCTCTTGTAATGCAGTCTATTTTATCCTAGAGCGTTTATTCCACTAGGAAAATTTAAAAGTAGGAGCTAAGAGTGGGTACAGAAAAATAATCCGTAATAATCCGAAAGACAAGGGCTTTCATGGAAGGCAGGCCATTGCGGGGAACTTTCTTAATCAAGGAGCTTTTCTAGGTGTCAGGAAGGAATTTTTCGTGAAAATTTGGACTTTAATAATAGTACCACGGTGAATTTGGGTCTTTTCTATGCGTCCTGTCGCCATATGATTGAGGAAATGAGTGTATGTGGGTGCCTCAGTGGGGTTGCAAATTAATGCATTACATTTCGTTGACTAGAGAGGATGTAAGCTTTGGCGAATTTCAATTGATTCGTTTCACTCATGCTGCAAACAAGCGGCCTGGTGACAGTGGTTACAGTTCTCCGACTCATGGCAATGGAAACGAGGTTCAAAAAGGACCGTTTCCTCTGAACGCCTAGGTGGGCGTAATTTTCCAGTTTATTGAGTTTTCCAGGAGTGGTTGAATTTTTTATTTGAAATTAAATCATTCAATGAAGAAAAAGAGATCTGTGAATTTTTTGAATGAAAATTTTAAGATGAAAACGCGGGCATCTTTCGATGAATTTGCATATTTTCTGAGATATCCTTCTGAAATATTCAGCCCTGAATTAGTATTTCATTATTTTTATGTATTGCATCTTCCCGAGAAGAGAGACAATATTATGAACGGTGCAAATCGACATTTGTACCGTTCATAATCGTTCGTCGAGAGAGTATTCAAATATTGGCTTAAAATCATGGCTTTCACTCTTTCACGCATAATGTGACGCTACTTCGTACTCCGTTTCTTCATTGGCTTGAGCTATACTCCGCTCTGATTTTCACGATCACAGCATCTTAAGAATTTGAGACCTTCTTTCTACTCATTATAGAATAATTTAGGCATCTCATGGTGGATTAATTTTCCATATTAGCGTTTCACATTCAACTCTGGCCTCGTAAGAAGGATACACCCAGCATGGAAAGAGAAAGGCTGAGTAAAAAAATAATCAACACAGATGGGCTAAAAATATTCTATAATGAATAAATACTATGGGATTAAAAAATAATACTTTCCCGGTCAGTTGTCTCATAAAGAGAGGATAATGATGCGCCTAATTCTTTTATCCTGGCTGAATTTATAGTTCTACTGTAGAATATACTTCCGGACTTTTACTTGTAACCATTAATTATGATTTTGTATCACATGACTGTTGAAGTTGAAATCTCAGAAAAAATTCCTTGTGTGCCCGTTACAAAAATAAAAGTCGAAAAAACGACCTCTAGTTGTTATGGTTTATTTTTTTTTTGGCATGCGCAGATTCTCATATCTTGTCAACTTTATCTTTTCTGGATCAAGGAGCTAGGTGATGGAATCAACTTACCATAACGAATCCACCTAGTAGGTTTTAAACGATGTTATTCTTGCAGAATTATGTTATTGAATCTAATAAATATCTAAATATAGCAAGCTAATCGGAGAGAATGCAGACTTTCTTTTACCTTCAAACAAGTTTTGAGTGATTCAAGTTTCTGGGAAATTGTGGTCGATTTTCTTTCTGAGTGGTGTATCTAAGGTTACGCCGACTATAAAATTTTATTTACCTTCCTCGATTGGTGGATGGCATTGAGATTTTTTTTCGAAAAATACGTGAATATCGTGTAAAAATTAGAAGAACAGTCCACCCGTTAGTTAACATTTAATGGGATACAAATTATTTCCGCGCTATTTGCTTATAATCCATGTCAAATTATCAAGTATCGAACGGTGCTGGGGTATAATTGGTGACTTTAAAAAAATATTTTTTCGTGTTTTTTTAAAGAGTTTTCTTTTGGAAGAAGGCACATTTCTGAAACTCTTTGTATTTAATTCCCCTCGAAATATCAAAACTGCTTAAAAAGAATAAGGGTGATGTGAAATATCTCTAGTGTTCCATTTAGGCTTCAATTAGTTCAGAATGATCAAGTGGACTAAACTAGAGTCAAACTACTTTCTTGCGGAATTCATTTTAAGAAATTAAGGAAATTCCAATGAAGACCCATATTTTGCTGTGTGGGGGAACGCAGTTAATTCTTAATTAAAGGGAATAAGTGGTTATATTTCCTCCCAGATGTGCTCTCACATTTTTTAAATTATGTAAATTATTCGCCGTCAAATTTCCATCTAATTGCCAGATTGACTATAAATATCCTCCAAAATCGCTATGATGACGCATGACAGGGGACGCCAGGCCACCAAGGTGACAGTTAACCTGCTCATGCAACTTAGAATAAAAGTAGCTGCGTAAATTTTAGCTAATGGGAATTGCGGTGTATAGTATTTTAATACTTCGTATATAAATTTACCTTTGAGGTCGCGATCTTGGGGTGGGGATTATTACTATAGCTCTCTGTCTGTTCGATAGTGTTTCTCGGAACACTGGGCCTTGAATTCGTTGAGCATTGAAATTAGGGGTTATAATTACATATTTTCTCGGTATCAGCGTTGAAAGTCCGTAATTTGCCATTAGGTTATGAATTTCCTTTTCCTATAATAACAAACTGGAATTGAGAGCTATCCTCAATGGTTATATGCTCATTGCGATACAACGGAATGCCTTCTTGGGCCTTCGGAGTTGGTACAAAGTAAGAGGCTATGCAGTGAAAATGATTTCTGCGGTCTAATGTATTGGATATGGTGCGTGGAAAGCAGTTAACTTACCACCCATTGCCACATTACACATGCAGTCGGTATATATGCGCAACTTTCAATTGGCTCCGGCTTCTAGAAGAGTGCGCATGACGTCACCCGAAACCGCAACAACGTCTTCATAGAAAATTACCAATGCCACGTGAAATGTGGTATTTGATCGAGTCCAGACTTTGGAAAATGTGGTATATTATATATAGACATATATATGTGTATATATATATATATATATATATATATATATATATATATATATATATATATATATTCATAAAGGATTGAAACTTTTACTTCATACTATAGTCGGACACCTTGATATTACTAGTAGCTGTGACCGAAACACAAAACAAGTAAGAAATACTTTTCTCGGTGACTCAGTGGGTTCTTAATCGTAATTTAGGCGTAAAAATATAATTATGTGCTAGAAATGTTTCACACTACGCGCTAAACATATCAATCTTACGTGACTGCGCAGGTGCCGCTTTCTCTCTTTCTCACTGAGCATCGAATGCGCACTTTACCTTTTATAACTCCATGCTTCCCAGTACTTCGATTCATCAAGGCGGGTGAGCAGTGTTTGTGACAAGCGATGACGGAAACATTTGGTCACGGTCAATGGAGATCGATTTTCTCTCCCTCTTCTGCGGAATAATCGCACATCGGGACCCTCTTGTAAACTTTACCCCAGAGCGCACCTCCCACGCCCAAACACCAAAGAGGAGGATGTCCCGGGCCACGGGAAGGAAAGGAAACTGGAGAAGGCGGAGGGAAATAGAGGAAGTCTGTTGTTGGCGGGCTGAAATGTGCCATACACACTCGTAAAATATCGTCCTAAAGAATTTGCGAGGAGAAAACGTCAATACTTTCCTTATCATGTCATGGAAGAAGATACTGATCTCAATTCATCGCTACATTTTGATGGTAGGGATCACGAGGAATGATTTTAAGAAAAGACTGTTGAGTGCTCACAATGGAGGGTAACATTTTACGTGAAACGCGTACACTTGGTCGTTGAGGCAAGAGGATGAGTTTCATGGTGCGGAGATCAATTGAAAACAGGAAGCTACGGAAAGAAAACAAACGAAGAAGTGCTAGATATGAAGGGGGAAGAGCTTAGAAGAAGGCTTATGGGAGAAATTCAAAGAAGACAGGAAAAACGGATGCAAAAAAATAACAGTATTGAGTGACTGTTGAATACTGTGGTATAGGGTAGAATGTTGGTTCGACGAAACAGAGGTAGGAATGGAATAGACAAGTTTTACAGAATTTGTAGATTTGAAAAATAGAGAATTGTGATGCAGGGTTGCAGATAAATTATTTAGTGTTGTATAGTGCTCATAAATGTAGAAGAGCTTAGTATTGGGCCAATCAAAAATCAAACCAGACGAGTAGATACCTCTTGATAAATATGATTTTTTCTCACACCGTTAGTTTTATTAACCCTTAATTATTCATTAACACCCTACTCCATCAATTACCTCGAGCACGAGGAGGATTCTATAGAATTAGCTTCGGAGAGATGCCGAGGGAAAATAATCTTTCTTAGGTTCCTGGGAGGAAAATGACAGCGGCGCGGGGGTACAAGCTCCCGTTTTCTCGAATCCCATCTTCTTGGCGTCGGACCCATGATTACAGTCGCTCCGGTTCCGCCAATCAGATTCAGATCGCCGTCGCAATTCAATCCAATTAAGGCGCATCGGTGTTCCTTTTGATCGATTACTAATATGATATTGGTGATACGTTTCAATCGAGGAGGAATGATGAACCGATCAAAGGGAAAAAAAGGTGTGTATTAAGTTTCCCCGATGGTTCTCATTTTTTTTCAATTCGCGAAGAAATCACTTTTTCCTCGTCAGAATAAAAGGAGGGGACGAGAAAAGAGGGGAATTAAATTCGGAAATCTTACATTCGCTCTCTCTTCTTTTCCGGCCCGTCGAAACCAGATACATCTTTTGAAAATACTTTGACAAAGGAGAGGGAGAGAGTCAAAATCGTTGGGAGTTCGCCGAAAAGGAATAATGCGAAGGAGTGGCAGGGCGGAGGAGGAAGACGTCCGAGGGAGGGAGGCGATCAAGTGAATAACCAGTCTAAAATCGATAAATCCACGTCAAATGGCTTTCAAACTCCCTTATGATATTTTTACCCCGTCTTATTCGCATGACCTTGTTTGAGCCGGTGACGGTGTACCCCGGCAGCCAATCGGCGGCGAGTGGCAAGCGGAGAGGAGGAAGAGTTGGGGATCGTCTATCTCCAACTGCCATGGCATACACTCCGCTCCAAGTTCGATCGAGTAACTGAATGTATCTCTTTGCATCTCACAATTTTATGAAACTCGCCAAAAAAAGGTCCACCATTGTCTTCACTTGCCCTTTGCTAAAAATTGGCGGGAAACTAAAATCCTCTAAATACAATCATGATCATGCGAGTCTGGCCACTCCCTCTTCACCTGCGATCGCTACATAGTTTGCTGGGCGGGCGCTGGAGCCAGGTGATCATTGGAGTTCCAAATGATTCGGATTTTAATAGTCTCTAGGAAAAGTCTGTAGAAAGGGGAATGATCCGCTTCCAAGGGGGCTCGAAAGACACCATCAGCAAAGGAAGTCACTGGGAAATTGGTTGGGAGATTAAAAGAAATTCAACTGTAGAACGAGGAATCTCTATTAAAATTTGGCGAAAGGTACCGAGGAAGTCCTTCCAATTCCTTAAGTCCAACGGAAAAAAGTTTTAAATTGAAGCCATCTCCTCCCTATCGGGACACTCTTGAAATGGTTTAGCTTAGGAAGGTAAGTAAAGACCGTTATCAAGTCGGCATAAATGCCAAAGGAGGAAGAAATCGATTTCGTCCTGTGATTACATTCTATAGCATCGCAGAAGCAAATGCGTGGACGTGAACGCTCGAAATATTCGCTTGGTGTTTATCTCTGTTTTTGCTTGGTGAATGTTTGTATGTAGGCTGAGGTGGACAATATTGCAAATTCAGGTGAAGCACATGCCAAAAATGGGTCAAACATGCATGCGTATGTGAATCTCGGTATGGAACCAGCGTTTTTAGTTGCTTGTGGCTTCTTTTGGTAAAATAATATATAATGTTTTATGCGGGTGTGCATGAATTTCAAAACTCATATATATTGAGAGACAATGTGAATTTAAAATGTCGAAGAAGAAGTGTTTTATATTTGTCTGATTAATACAAGAAAGTGCTAGTTTGATTTTTCTGATTAAATTCCTCATTTGTTATCAACGTTAGTAAATAGACCACAATTAAAAATATAGCCAATCCAGAGAGTTGTACATCAACTAGGAGATATCACTTTGATGATCCCATTCCATAAATTTCAAATCAATTAATTAATCTTACTAATATTTTATTTAAGTCAGAAAAATAATTAATTTAAAAAAGACATATAGGGGTCTCCTTATGATCTCAACCCTTCTCATCCCACCGACACCCTTTAAGTCAAGCTTTATCGTCCCTTACTTACTTCCAATTTCTTTCATTGTCTTTGTCTTCGACAGTGCAAGGTTTTGTGCTGTGTACATTTTTTCTGTTAAAATTGCACAGAATTCCCGGAGGACGAGGTTTCGCTGGTAAAATTGGGAAACACGGTTAGTTGTTTATTTAATGTAGACACATATTGTGTGTCAACATTAACGTCCTTTTCACATATTGATTTCAAATTTGAACCGATTTTGTTTCGTTCGAAGAGTCTTTTCGATGGCGTAAATAAAAATAATATTGGTATTTAAGTATTAAAAATAATTACGTTTAACAGTTGAGGTTGTCGAAATGTGGATCGTGGTGTAAACATAATCATTACTAAATATATAATGCATTCAAAAATCAATTCACCACCATTTTTGTATACATACTGGATGTGTACCGTGAGTATTTGTATTGCATGAGTGCCAGATCTTCCTGAAAAAACGCAGGCGGTGTGGGAAAGGGAAAAGGGAATCCCCCCCCGCCCCACTCATGCTGGAAAATACCGCCCGCAGTTCCATTACGTGTGAATTTCAAACGCCGTATAGCGTACGTAGTACGAGTATGAAATAGTATTTGTGGTGTGGTGGTTCATGAGAATAGTAACGTGGACTCCATATGGAGCATTTGGCAGAGGGGGTCGGAGACGGCCGGTGTCCCGGGGGACGCCGAGTGGCGGCGTAAGGAAATAACTTCCTTATTCGTTCTGCGTCATGAGAGGGAAAATGGGGTTGCAGTCTCGTGACCGTTCCTGTATCACCTTGAATATCTCGATCTCACTCCGTTCAGCCTGACCCTCTTCCCTTCTTCCATCAACTTCCTCTTCTTCTTCAACTTTTCTCTTGCTCTCTGGCCCTCGTCTTCGCGTGCCACTCCTCCTCACACTTCTTTTCTCGATATTCACCCAGTGTACCCACCCATCCATTAATCATGTCCTTAATTCTCGCTCGCGACACGCCGTGTTCATTTGTTACGATGAGCTTACACCTTTTAGGGAAAAGAGAGCAACTTCCTTGCAAACGAGCGTATAATTAGGTGAAGAGAGAGAGAGAGAGTGGTAGGTGGGACGGATCTGAAAATGTCCACCATTAAATACCATTTGAATATTTTGCAACAAAGTCTGATAGTAATGTTAGCACTTATTGTTGGTGCCACCAATAAGCTAAGGTCTTGGACGTTGTGAAAAATTTTGGTACGATGGAATTCGAGATGAATTGGGAACTAGGAGGTGATTTACCTTATTAAGTATATTTAATTCTATGGTAATCAACTAGGTATTGCGTTCGCTATCGCACACCCAACCAACTAATTGTGTATTCAACTTGAAAACTCTACCCCGAAATATATTATGTTTCTGATTACTTGGCAAGTAAGTCATCTTTCAATTTATTTATTCTAGGGTTGATTACAACCTTCCTAAGAGATGTCCCGTTTTTATGTCAATCAGAAACTCATGAAATGATTACCGCAATTAATCCTTGACTTCAGCCTCTCTTCTTGGATAACTATGTCCAGCAAACTATTGTCTCGGAATAATCTTAATTAAATGTAATGTTACAATGTATATATGTTTTTCGTTTTTTGCCGTTCCTCTTAGGACTTCTTCAATTGCCATTCAGTCTGCACATTTTATCTTCTTCTTTCTTAGTTTCTCTTCAATCGATTAATATCTTACCTCCTAGTCCACAATTTTACTCCACATATTCAAATACTACCTTTCCTTATTTTTTATTTTGTAGTGCCCTCCAAGCCAATGCTAGGCAGGGGGTGAATACACACCAGACTAATTTTGAACCGAATACTTTTACCCCAACCGCGGTCGGGCAATGTTATTCTGGTCCCTTGCAATGGTAAACATTACATCTTAAATCTATCTGTTCTGCACTTAATCTCTCTAATTGTGTTAACATGATTTCGCCCACCGTAGAACGGTGAGATTGATAATACATTTTCCACATCTATTTTAAATACATTTACGTGTCCATAATGTACACGGTGCGGAGCTTAAATCCGGACAAGCACGCGTTTCCTCGGATGAGATTTCCTCGCCGGGTTAGCGAAACCTTCCCCAGACTTCTACGAAGCATTATACTTCGCCACAATATGGTAAACAGTTGATGTGGGGTACCAAAGGAATCGAACTATTTCGGAATATCACTTCCAGCGCGAACACTTTAGATAATAACGGCTATTCGATTGTGCTCCGCACTTGTACGTAACATCTCGGCAATTTTGAGGTTTTGACTGTTTACTAGTTGCCGAAAGCTTTCAAGAACGCCAATCGCGACCTCCAATGAAACTATGACGGAAAATTTGTCGGGATTTAAGCGCCGCACCCTGTTTATACCATGACATATGTATTCTTATCTTAACTATCATCAATTTAAGTGCAAATATAGGAATTGTTAAATGTTAACAATGGAGGCCAATTAAACTTAAAACTGGAGCTTTTAATTGAAACTATCTTTCTTCGACATTAGGGTATCACCTTTATGTTACATTTCTTTATTTGAAGGTTATATTTGATTCCATTTTCCGTAGTGACGGTATACTTGCCCGCTTGGGCAGTCAATGAACTTTTGTAAAGAGATTTCCTTCTTCTCTGCTGTCAGAAACCGTAAAATGTTGGCCTCGTAGCCGCGATTCAGCAAATCGCCTTTTATGTTGAAAAGTATGCTCACGAAATCACCGCTACAGGGATTTGGACTAGTGATACCCTTGTGAACTAACAAGCTAGCACGTCAGTGAGTCCTTGAATCATTGAAGCCTATGGAATTCTTCAATAGTGATGCAATCAAAAACGTAGTTTGGTTATTTCACATAACTTTTCGGGGCAAATTTCGGTTTCAACGGCATTAAAGATGCACCGTACAAATCTGTGGCTTAACCTTTGGTGTGCACCTTTACTTGTCGTATTTTAAAGTTTCCGTAATTGGATCGAACGTTGAAAAATATTCAAAATAGTGAGCGGGTTGGGCGAGAAGCGGAAATGAAGACGTGAAAAGGAGGACGAGCAGTTCGCCATGTGCTGGTCTTCTAATATTCTTGGCTAAATTTTATTTTTAACTCGCTGGATATTTCTGGAAAGGTTGTTTTTTTCTTTCAAGCTAACAATTAAGGAATTCAATGGTGTTAATTGAAGCGGTTATCCTTGCGACTTTTTCATAAATATAAAGGCATAAGGATTTTATCATGTCTATTTTGATACCACTTTCGGGCTTGAGATAAATACCTTTAAGTTCCTTGAATTTTCTTGGCGCTCCAATAAAGCTAATGAATTAATAACTTAATACCCACGAGCCCGATTCGAATTAAATGGAAAGTTTATATTGAAATATTTTAAATGAAGTAAACCGATGTATTTGGAGCATTTTTCGGTGCTCTATCCTTTGACACCATCAGCAAAACATGGGTAATTGCTAAAATGATCTTATAATCCTACTATCTAATTATTGCATTGAGGCGGATTAAGCGGAAGATTACATAGGCATTAAAGAGTAGTTGAAGGTAGTGTTTAATCTCTGAATGGCTTTCTTTTTTTCGTACGTTCTTCATTACTTCCTCTTTCTTATCCGTTCTCCTTTCGTGCTCATCCTTCCCATCCGTCCTTCTTACGGCATTTCACCCCCTGTGCCTCCCTCTGATCATATTCACGGCGAGCTCTGTGATATTACACTTCTAGCCGTGTCGTGGCATTCAATTGACACGATCGTGATTTCCACCCATGCGCAAAGTAAGTGGCTTCGAAGATGAGGGGGCAGTCACGAAAAACACAGCGACAAATCATGCAGCCACTACCCTTCTGTCAATTCACTTTACCCGACTCCCCCCCCCCCACCACTCCTGCCCCTCCAACGCCTCCGCGCCGGTGCTACTCCTTATGAGCGGAGGAGGGGGGAGTCAACGACGGGAGATGAAAAGGTATAAAAAAAAAGAATGTTGCCAGTTCGAGCAACATAACCCGCCCACCTCCTTGCCTTTGATTTCTATATTTCGGTCTCCGTTTCATCTTCGATTCTGACAACCCAGTCGCCAGATCACCAACCAACCCCATCATCATCAGCCCCATCTTTGAGCAAGTTTTAATTCAACAAAAATTCCGGTTTCTACATCCTAAAATATTGTCTAGCTTGTCAGGTTTGACCCGCTTCAACCTTCTTTCCCGGTGCACAAATTTCCGACCTTTCAATCCTTTTTCTGGAGTCAGCATGGATGTCTTACGTTGGCCATCGAAATGAACGTAAACCATTTCAGCTGTCCTCGTGTCCTCTCCCTCGCACAAGAAAATGTTCTCCTTGCTCTCCCCGTCGCATTCGGACCCCTTACAATTCCGAAGGCCTCTAATTCTTCTCTCGCCGCTTCCACCGCGGTGGAATCAAATGTTCGACCGATGGTTGGTGGCGTGAACTGCCTTCTCCTCCTACCTCTTCCTCCCCCCCCCTCACCACACCGGCATCCCTCTTTCTATCTCCATTTTCCCCTTTCAAACAGTCCGTTCCTTTCCTGTCTCCATCCCCCCCTTTCTTGTCCTCCCGTTTGACGTATTTCTCCACCTCCTCTTTCTTCACACGCTGTCTTATACCCACTCGTTCGTAACGGAATTCCTTCCCTTTCATTTTGTTTTCTCTCGGGACATCCTCTAGTCTATGGTGACCAGGAGAGGTGCCGACTTTATTTATAACCACTCACTTCGGACCGCCACTTACCAAAAATAATTTCATGTTCCATCTCCCAAACGGTTGAATTATCTTTCGCACCGGTTGAAGAAGTGTTTCTCAGTGCCGCGTCACAGAATGACTTTAATATGCGCTCTAATGGGAGGATTGTGGGCATCGCGTGTGAAGTACGAGAGAGGATTTGGCAGATCCAATCAATTTTTTTCCAAGGGTTGCATGCAAGTACAAACTAGGAGGGAGAAGAGCGTTTATGCGTTATTGATAGCAAGGAAAGAGCGCCGCTTGGTAAACAAGGTGACAATCGGCGGCAACTCCGCGCATATGTAAGAGCTGAAACAAAGATGATGCGAAAGTTTTAAATCCCACGGTTTGCTTCAGCAATGATAAGAGGTGTTACACTAAGTTCTTCCATGTCTTCGTTTGTGATTTTCTTCAAGTTGTGTCTATGCGTGTGGTCTGATCTGAAGTGTTCTGACGAAAATTTGCGCAGAAATTTGGTCCGTGAGGCAAGGCGCTATTTATTTATTTATTCAGTATTAGTCCGAAAACAACACATTTTGGCCTTTCATCGAACTATTAACAACGATAACAATGGTCTCATTTACAAACACCCAAGCCCTACATGGAGGGAAACTCACCCAGGCGGGAATCGAACCCGCGACCCTTGGAATGGCAGACGAGGACGTTACCCCGCCGCCACCGGGGTCGGCTCTGACCACTACAGACGTGTTTTTCAGTTTCTATGAATGCTCTCGAGGCCATGGTCTTTTTTGGTGGCCAAACGAGGGTGGCGGGAGTAATCCGAGGCGATTCGTGCGATTCAGTTTAGGAGCCTGGGTGGGTGGCTTGTTTTGCTTGATCGTACATACCCTCGACAGTCCTTCGAATCACAATGCAGCTTTGAAGTATTAATATGATTGTCACGGCGCGAATTAATTATGCAGAAGACAATTTGAGAGTGGTTTAGCATGCTTCGAACACCTTGGAGTTTTGAAAGGGTGAAAAATTTAGTTGGATACAGAGGAAGGCGTAAAAGATAGGACGAGTAGAGATAGATAGGGTGGAAGTCGGCGGGGAAGGGTCGTGGAGGAAAGTGAAAGCAGGAGATATTGAGCGAACTGCTGGAATAGTTAGAGAAAGGAAATAATTATTAGGGAAGTAGTTGAGATGGAGACGGAATGGGCATGGAGGTCATTTAGGAGGTTAGAAAATTTATGAAAATGATAAATGTTATGCATTTCTCATGACATTGTATATATCCGCAAATACTGCACCTTCGGAAGAGACTGTGAGGAAAATTCGAGAAGAGCGTACGCTTTTTCAAGCGAAATATAGATTCCGTCAGGTTTCGTGAAGGGCAAACTGTTCCCCGTTACGTTGGGTTGGGAGTTGAGATTTTTTACTCCGTTCCTGGCCTGTTTATTTTGGTAACCAACAGATATTCCTGGATTCTATGCATATTTTCTTGTGAGAGAACAGGACTTGTGACATTAGAGACTGGGGGAATGTGATTTTTGAAACGTGATGAAAGATCATCGACTTAGTAGCTTTCTCACTTCCTTGTATTTTTAGCGCTGACACCAACGTTTGTTCGGGAAGGCCAGGCCAGCTACTCGTGGGCTGGCGTGAAAGGCGGTATCGCTGTTCGCCGTCCAGTGTGATACCCGAGAATAGCTACTGTCCGGACCCGAAGCATAAGTTTCCGCCAGAGATAATTAGGGATAAAATACGTCGGGAAATCACCTGACCACCTTCCAGCGTATCAATATTCATGTATAAACAGTGTACATTGTACACTGCTTATAGCAGTACACTGTACATTGCTAATAGCCTCTAGATACAATTTAAAACATACTCAAGCCCTTCGGGGTACACAGACAGTAAGGAGGAGGCCAAGAAGTCTGCAAAGGGGAAATTTGTTTTTGTATGCTCGAGGTTCCTTTTGTGTTGATTTGGCGAATAGTGCGAGTGAAGAACAATTATTTGAGCCTATCTGTTTGGTAATCCTTGAGCAGTCCTTTTCGGCGACCAACTACATCATTCATTCACTCACCCTCGAAATACGTACCTATTTGCCTCTCCAACCGACTTGCTTTATTCCCTCCCTGCTTTAGCGACGGATTCCTCGCTTTGAGGATTTATGCCCTCCGTCGCCACACTTTTCAACGACGACCCCGTAATCTCAGTTGCCTCGCGAGCCGCGTCGTACGTCAACCACACCCCCTCCGAGGTTCCTATCCCTTCATTTATCTCCTCCGACACTTTCCTATCACCAGCCGAACATCGTCTCTTTTCCATTCACGTATTTCCTCCCATGTGTGCGTATTCCATTTAAAGTGACGTTTCCCTATCTCCTCCCCATTTTCCACCGTTCACCTCCGATCATCTCCCTCTCCACTCTCTTCATCTGTATTCCGCCCAGATGTGGTTTTCCCCTCTCGCCCTCCTCCCTCCCTGCGACGCCCAAGTTCAATCTCACGCGTGGTATGTCATTTTTTTTGCTTTCCAGCATTCACCAGAATGCAGTGAATAGCCGCACCGACATTGGGGGTGGTGATGGATAAATATTGCGAGGATAACGATTTTATTGGTTTCCGGTTGGAATACAGAGACAAATTGTTGCACTCGAAGTCAGTTTTTTTTACGTATTTGGAGAGAGCATCTGGTAACAATATATCGCACTAACAAGATTTTTTTAAATTAAACCCCACGTTACATTAAAAATAAGTCGCCTGCCAGCATAAAAATGGGCAACGCCGTTATTCTCATTATTTGACCCCCTGGATGAATTATTGCTTAACCTCACCCATCAATCCATCAGCATTTGCACATGTATCGTTGCCAGTAGGATCGCAAGGATGCAATAATTAGTATACTGGCTTCCCCCGTCGAGGTTTTGCGATTGGTGGGTGGAGAGTCTTGACGAGAAGTATTAAGAAGTGGGGTGTGATAGGAGTGGTCATCGTTGCCAGTAATTTTCAATGTTTATAAGTAAATTGTTAGAGAGGCATGAAAAGAACTGGAGATATGAACGAAAGTTGGTAGGACAATTCATAAGCTCATTTAGGTCTACTGATAATCAAGCAGCTATTGGTATGGGATTGGAATAAATGTAAGCAAAACAAATTATATACTATTTTTTCAGAAAGGGAAAAGCTAAGTAAAATATTAAAATAGGAGTTGATAAACTAGAACAGGTGGAACAGTTTACGTATCTTGGAAGTGTTCTGGACCGAAATGGTTAAAGTAGTGGGAACTTAAGTAGAAGAAGTGCCTTGGGCTAAGAAGCTTTCACACGGAGGAGGAAATTGAAGATAAGGACGTGAGTTAGAATGTTAACAAAATGCTCGTCAAAATTTAGATATGGAGCGTTGTTATGGCGAGGAAACTTGGCCTTTGAAGCAAGATAGTAAGCGTATATTGGAGGCTGTGAGTGTGGAGATTGATGGAAAAGGTGAAATGGCACGGAGTGGATAACAAAGGAGAAAGTTACTGTTGCCTTACATGTTGGGGGAAGAGAGGGGATTGTTGGGAGAAATCCAAAGGAGGCAATATGGACGCAGGCAATTGTAATTGGCAACGGGGTGTTGAAAACCGTGATAAAGGGGAGGGCGTTAGGAAAACGACGAAGGGGTAGGAAGAAGGTAGGCAAATTGGAAGGAATGAAGGGTTCTAGAAGGTGTGCGGAATTGAAGAGAATTTTATTTTAGTGTCTAATTTCAGGTTGTATATGTTATGAGAGGCAAGGAAATGCATCGTTATACGGTTGCGTTTGCGTAAGGTTGTCCTGGGGTTTTGGTTAGGCTGTTTCTATCCAAAACCTACCCTAAGCAGTATAATACCATTAATAATGATGATGCCGATGCAGGATTTCTCTTCTCCATTCCCCCATTTCCTGATAATTATACCTCCACCAAATTACCCACCTGTCCCTAATGGAGCTAATTACCTCAGGTGTCTCTCTCCTCTCCTAATTACTTCTACTACTCGCTGCCAGGTTTGCATTGCGAAGAGTCATAGACTATGAAAATAAATGGAAGAAAGTAACTGCTATCTTAAATACCTAATTAGTAAAATTCCATCGTCTTCTCAAAAATCATACCAAAGGGAAGTAATCAACCCGAAATTGGATTTGATAGGTGAAGCTAGAGCTCGTCTTGTGTTGAGCCCTCGTTTGCCGTGGACTGCATTGTTCTTCATGATTTCGATGTTCATTATTCTGTAAAGTGTTCGGAACTCTATCGCTGCATTATACATTTATGGGTTCTGGGAATCCACCATCCCTGGATAAGTAACACTTAACTACTTTCCGTGGGAACTGGAGCTCAGTGACAAGCCCTGAAGCGAGGTTCATAATGAAGGTCACCTGTTCCCCACTCCTGAAAATTAGAACATTCATGAAGCTCTGTATTATTGCTGCATCACAGTCTAAGTGGAGCCGCTAAAGCAGAGGGTTTATTAGGGCATTTGATAATTATTTCAGTGCAGGGTGCATTCAGATGCCTTAATTAAGATCCCGCGATGCCCCTGCTCCATGTAGCTGCACGCTTGTCGTAAGATTTGACTAGAAAACAACAAACAATAAAAAAGTGAGCATGCTTGAAATTAGCAATGGAGTAAATTTAGAAATAACATATGGATCGTCGTTAATACTCATTTATACAATATATTACAGGGTGCTTAACTCTTTGAACACTTTCTAAATTTCTCAACTTGCTGAGTGAAAATCATTCCGAATGTCCTCGTCGGCCGGCAGAATATGTGGCATCTACTTTTTCGTAGAAGAGCGTACTCTAGTGGGACTCAAGGGTGAGCGGCAGGACACCGATAATGCAAATGAGAAAATAAATATGTAAGGGGGAAATATTTTGAATTTTTTAGCGTTTCCCTCTGTTTGCGTTTTAGTCGCGAATTTTGAAAGAGAGAAGAATTCATTTTCAAAGCTGTCTGTCGCTTATTTTAAAATTTTGTCACAATTTCCCCACCTGTACTGAGCAAATATTTGGTTTCGATTATCAAAACACTTTTAAAATCATCGTCAGTATGTGAAATTGTGCAAATTCATTTGATTTATGTATTTATCGCAATGAAGTCTCTGTATTCCCGGAGCATGCTATCACAGATTTTTGAAGAAGTTTGTGAACCATTGCCTTCAGTCCTTTTTTTTACTGAGAGAGCGCATTTTTTCTTTATTTTATGTAATATTTGGCTCCATATTATCTGATTTCGGTACCAAATTCTTGCTGCACATTCAATTCAGGAATAAATGAAGACAATTCATTCTTTTTTTCATTTTCTGTTCGCTAAATTCCCCGATTATTGGATGTGGCACCACCTGTACTTTGTCGTATATCAGTTCCCTATTTTAGGTTCAATTTGATGATGTCACCCAATATAGTGCATACACAGCGTTCCTCCTCTGAGCCGTTACATTTGTTTGCGAGTGTTTGTTTGATATTTCGCTTAAATAATTGCATCATGATGCATTTCTCAATGCATTTTATATTTCCCCTCTTTCTGTGGTAAAAATTGTGGTACTGCGAAAGTGGCTTCAAAGTATTTCGCCATCATTGATACTGATCATTTTAATTTTATCGATTGAGGTTCTTTGTTTTGATGATACCATAATTTCTCGGTGCCAAGAACTGTAACTTTCCCATCACATTTTCCTGAGTGACTCCAGATATCATTTGATGTAAGAGATAATGTAATCTAATTTTACTGATTTTTGTTTTTTGCCAATTCGCTCGGAGAGAGTTTTAACCGACATCACCTTGCCGAATGAAATGTAGCAGTTTATGTATTTGGAAATAATATTAAAGGGGAAGGATTGTAGTAATCGGGACATCAGGAGAAACATTGCGGTAGCGAAAGAGGCATTTGCAAGAGAAGAGAATTGATTACGGCAACACTACGTAGTAAAACTATTAAGGACATATCAACAATGACTTATATTCGATGTTTTCTGGCTGAACTTTGTGGAAATTCATTATCACTGAAGTATAAACACGATACCAAGTTTCCAGGCCGAACAAAACTAATCTACATTAAGTCTTTGCTGCTGAGGTAAAAAAGCAATGCATCTTTCAACCAAATTTTTTATTAGGAATGACTAGTTTTAACGCATCAGCGTCATCATCAGGTATCTGAAGGTGACGCCAATGGTTTGCAACAATTAGTACCGAATAAAAACATTTGGCGGAAAATGGAGAACGTAATTTGAACAGAGAGGAAGACAAACACTGAGGTTTTGAATTGAGGAAAACTGCAGTGAGAGATCCGAAAACGGCAGCAAATATTGTAAGGTTGTGGTGTGTTGAAGGTCGTAATTTAAGGGAACATTATGTAATAGGGGTAGAGGAAGGAAGAGAGTAGGCTGTTTGGACAGTATGAAGGCAGGCTGAAATTACGAAGAAATGTAGGAAGAAATCATCTGCGGCAAAGGAAGAGAAATTTCACAAGATAATTAGAAGGTTCACATGATAATTAGAAGTAAATATTCGTTAAGGGCCGTCCGAAACCGACCTTAATTCTGGGTATAATACCTTGAATGAATCATTTTGCCAAATTGCTTCGACGTATTGTCAACTTTTTCCGCATTTACTTTTCGTATCGTGTCATACTTCATTCATGGATATAGTAGCCATATTGTTATCTTGTCGAAAGATATGTGTCGAAAAACGTTTGACCATCCGTGACGACAGGCAAAATTGAACCATTTTGTGATGATCATATCATATCCTCGTGTGAGCTTTATTTTTTGCGATCCTCCTGGTGGATGAGAGGAAGTCAGTGCCAATTTCTACTATAATGCCGAGGGTCATCCTCATTTGGAAACAACTTTTATAGAAGGTCTCTCGAGATGATATAAATGTAAATCTTATAAAGTTTTTCATATCCTTCATTAAAAGTTTTTCGCCATTCATCGGCGAGCTACTTACAAAATTAATTCACTAAATATTTAAGAATTATTTTTTTTGACATTTCTCCGGAGTAACTTCCCTCCAGGATTCCCATATCCGAATCCTTTTTTCATCCGCGTCTCTCTCGACCTTCATCATCTCCCCCTACCCCTCTCTCACCCCTGAAAACCCCGCCTTCTTCTACTCCCCCCCCCCCAACCTTTGCTCCGTGGACTTCTCCTCTTAGTGATTTCGTGTGTTTACCCGCCCCCCGCCTCAATATCTCTTCCATCCTAGCCACTTACTAAGGCTGCGTCCCTATAAGCGAATTAAACTTCGAAACTCGTCTTAAGTGGACTTTGCCGCATCTTAAGGAGCCACGTGATTGGAGGCGGGTGCAGGAGAATGCCCGGAGTCTTCTCGATGAGCCCTTGCAGGATCAAAAAGTCATCGATGACCCTTGATTTTTTTTGTTGAAGTAAGCCATTGATCTCCAACCACCGTTTTCTGTAATTCCGCGCTGCAGATTTTTGTGGTGATCGGATTTGCCAGTACGGTAATTAAAAAAAGCGCGAGACTTTTAAATCTTGTGAAAAGCCTATCTATTCCTCGATTCTGCCTCGTTAGTCTTTCGTCTAATGATTCTTTTGTGTCTGTACTCACTTCATGCCTTTAGCAATAGTTATTCGTAATTAATTCTATGAGTCCTGTCAACCATGAAAACCAATGCATAAGATCTAGATAACATTCAAAGTTTAGGCATATGTTAGACAAGTTATGAAGGCGATTTAGAAGAAGATATATAACATTTTTTCCATGTCACAGAGAGTGTGGATTGGACTTGGCTTAGATTAAATGTAGGAGGGCATTGGAATGGAAATATTACAATGACTCATTGAAAGCTAATTATAGTATATTTTGAATATCGCTCCTCGGGAATACTTGCACCGGAATTATTTCTTGACTGAGGTCCTTTCCAAATTTGCAAATGTGGGGAATCTTTGATTTTGATGGAATTTTGCCGTCGCAAGTCACAACTTGCTCTGATGATTCCCGAGTACTCCGCCGTGAGTGGTGTGGGAGACGATTACTTGGGTGGTGTAGGAGCAGTTATTGGCACGTTATTGCGGCGATCCGCCAGTCGTAAGCAAATGGGCCTCATGAGATCGACTCCGAATGAGGAGTTAATTGGCTGTCGATAACCATCAAATGCCGTTAACGGCTGTGGAGTGTCTCCCGTCATCATTCACGCCGTGTCGATGATTCCTTCGTGAAGTGTCCGATCACGAGGATCGGTCCTCGGAGGACAGGGGACTCGAAAACCGTTCACTTCGGTGATACTAAACTTCAACTCACGTTCGCCTCCCGTCCGCTCGGGCGTCGCTCGTAAACATTTTGACCGACTGAATGGAGCTCGAAGGGTGAAAATGACTGGCGGGAGGGAGGTCGGTACGGCGACTGTCTCCCTTCCGAGAGTGGGACTTGAGGAGATAGACAACGCTTCTCGCGCGCGCGCGCCACGTCCACGTTTACTTCCGTATTCCACATTACCCCGCTAGCTGCTGCCGTGCATTATTCTCGTTCCAAACTTCTATCCCTGTTGCCACCCTATGCTTAACATCCTCTCATCACCCCTTTCCTTACTTTAGTACAAAATTGTCAAAGAGGTTAATTTCCCATTCTCCTCCCTCCCTCCCTCCATGTACGCCGTTACTGCGAGTTTAAGGGACGTGTTCAAAGTTCCACATCCTCTCGCATCCGTATAGTGACGGAATGAAGAAATTCGGATGCCGCCCTAAAACCATACGTGTTCCATAAATGCCTACCCCATTGTCCCGTAAAAGATCCATAAATGACCACTCCGGTAAATCTTGAAGAATAGATAGCGATAATTAGGAGTAGCATGGTTATCAAGCCGAGGATTGGCAACTCATCAAAATATCCTGCTCCCAGCCATTCTCGTCATTCCCTCATTGCTCCATGGTTGCCTCCTCCTTTCGGGTAACTTGGAGCTCTTTTGCTACAAATCAATGCTCAGATTGGGGACCCAAGATTATGACGAGGATTAGTCGATCAGTCAATGCACATTGAATTTTGACGGATCCGCCACCTAAACTCTGCTGCATTTCCAAGTCCAACTTGAAACGTTAATAAATGAATGTTGTGAAACTTGTATTGACCTTTCTTCAACCCTTCATAATTCCTCACTCCCGTCGTTCAGCTTTTGGCAGACTTGGTCACTACCTGTTTCTACCTAGTTTGCCCAATTATTATACTATTTATTTATTATATTATTATTATAATTGAAATCCTTTTCAACTTTCCATCGCCACTCAATATCCCTCATATCTACTTACCCTGTCATCTTCAAATTTCTCACCTGCTCCCATGCCGAGCCCTTCCTATTTCCCTCCGTTTCACTTTTTCTATTCTCTTCATACCTGTGTTCCAAGATCCTGCGAATTACGCTTATCTTTATGCATCGTCGACAAAGCTTCCGAGTCGTACAATACTTCTCTCATAATTGTTTTAATTATAATTTATTTTCATCTTTATCAATGGTTTATGTTAGCTTACCCCTCCCCTTCAGGTGGTTCCAAGTTATGCACTTGGCTACTTTTTCTTTTATCATTTGAATGTTTATGTACTTAGTATATGAAACAGATTTATTTGGCTATTGTCTTTCCTGATTAATTTTACGGAAAAGGAATTAATGACCATATCACTCCGCTCTCGATTGCCGGCATCGGAGTAATTTTTCAATATTGCGCATAATTGGACCGAATTAATTTATCAAAGGCACTTATTTCGTATTGCAGCTTCGAGTGAATTAAAAAAGAATCATCCGCTTCATTTTCAATAGAAACGCGATTGTGTGCAAAATGATATGAAGCGAGATCACGCACGCAGGTATTGCAGATTCTTCCTTATACTCGTGTTTTTATTTACGTGGGCTTTCATTCCGAAAACCGTATTCGGCTTGAGTACGCATAAATTTCTTTTTATTCCTCTTCCACCTCCTCTAGAGTTGCTGCTGTTCATGAAATTAAGGGAAGTAAACTTGCCAAAAATTTAATTAAAACTGGTGATGAAAAATAATGTTGAGGAAAAATGTGTTTGAAATTGGTTTTTTCGCCAGAGTTAATATTGTTACATGGAATCTTACGAAAATAAACAAATTAAATGATAAATATCATATCACTCTCACCAGACATCGCGCTTGGATGGAAAAGAAATATTTTTTATGGATTTTTTTATTTTCCTTGGAAATTAGAATTTTTAAAAATTGTATCATCCAACGACATACATCGTATCTCAAGTTGTCAATATGCACTACGTTCAGCGTTTAAAATTCCAAACGGCTCGTTTTTTGAACTTAAAATAATTGTTAACCTTTTTATTTTTTGTGTATTTGCGGTGAATTTGTGAATGAAAGTAATGCCAATACTTGTTTCTCGATGAATATCACCTTAAGAAAAATTCCAAGCTTCCTGTGATCACGAATTTTTTATGCTTATTTCTAAGTGGTGGCAGCTATTTTCACTCCCATCTCCCATTAAAACACCCATCTTCCTCGGCTTTCGCCCAATATGTCTTCAATTCCTTAATTTACGCGGTGGGGGTCCTGTATCAAAATCCTGTTATTTCTTCGTAGCTTTGAGAAATACCAGAACTTATTCAAATTTTAGCTCTGTCTTTTGCTGTATTTTACTGCGCATCAAAATGGGGTTCATGGCAAATGTGGAAAGACAAATTATTTATCATTAAGACGCGTGTTTCGTCAGTTAAACGACATATTCACCCGCACTATGCAAAAATATGACGTTGAATCACCGAAGCATGCGTCATGCTTGTAAAAAATTCGTTAATTTTATTAAATAATTTAATATTTCCCAATTCAGATAAAATTTCAGCAAGAATTCGGCTGTAGATTTTTTTTTAAATATTCTTGATTCGCACTCAGCATTAACCATCGGTTATATCCCTATATTTGACCATCATTTGGTAGCGTTCATGTTAGAGTTGCTCTCCCGTGGGTCGACTAAGAAGCACTGCATTCCTCGTGTTTGCTTCCCATCTCATTCAAACTTCGCCCCCTTATTTGTTCCCTTCTACTTTTCTTCCAGGTCATGCTCACCTCGTTGAGGGGGTAAACGTGGGAAATGCAGCCGGGAACCGTTTCATTAAGGAACATGTTAAATTGTATACTGAGGTGACAGTTCGATTTTTCCTCGGGGTGAATTACATGCTCCTCGCTAATGAGGCAAGTTAAACTTCGCCAAGAGTTTCGTTCCAATTTGTAACAAGTCCCTTTCATTAAAGGTGCACTGTCTGCACTTAAGAGAAATGGATGCGTTACCTATGAACCGCAGAATAGCAAAGATTAATAAACTAAAAGACACACAGTAGCTCACCTGAAGACGAATCCCGGCTCGCGGCCCGGTTACTACTTGCAATTAGACGCATGGCGATTTTTTTGTGCACAAGTCGTGCCAAGACCTTTTGCACTTCCTCAAAATTATTGTGTGGTCAAACTGTAACCTTCCTTTATCCGTCTCAGGTCCTCGAGTTACTTCTCGCAATTCAGGCCGCGAACACGTATTTCAACGATGTTTTAGGTGTAGGTTTCTAGCAGGGAGCAGATTTAAGCTGCTATTCGCTCGTATTCTCATTATTCTGCAGAGAAATGAGTGACTGCGATTGCAGCGTACCACTTATCCAGCTTCAACGAATTTTCCACGACTGCAGTAGCGAGCGAGGTTCCATTATGGGTTACGTCGAAGCATGCATTGCATTCTGCCGTTCCCATTTTTTCATCCCATTCTCTCTTTCATTTTCCCTGCTCGACTTGCAGTTTGCCCGACTGTAACTAAAAAGGACTTGTCGAGAGACCATAGATATTCCATTAAAAATGTTCTGTCAATTGAAAGTATGGAACCATTTAATGTTTATTAGCTCGGTAGGTTCGTTCTCCAAAGGACACAATATTATGATATAATTTTTTGATTATTGCACTTTTGGTTTTTTTTCACCGCATTAGAGGAATATTAGTGATTTTCATCATAATAGTCTTGACAATTTTCATAAAAAAGTGCTGTATTTCAGTGTTGTCTTATGCAACAGATACGATGCCATTAATTTATGAAATGCCTTTCCTTAGTCCCCCTACTACATTTTAGGTGGATTTCACATTACTTTAATTGAATCCGAAGAATATTTAATTTTATTTTTTTGTCTAGAGTTTTTAAAATTATTTTGCGTAGCATTTTTACTCCCGCCCCACTTAGTCGTCTTCGTATTCCAACCTTTGCATTTAACTCTGGGTAAAAACAAATATCACTTCACCATATGACTTCTGTAGTGTTTATCCTTACGAATAAATTGACGTTGTACCGTTATGTAGACCGTGTTTATCCAAAACGTACTTTAGCGTACGTAAGCGGTAGATTACCAATAATAATAACATGATCTCTAGAAATTGCCTACCTCCAATTTTGAGGGCTGTTCACTTAATTAAATTTTTATAGTGGTTTGATTAAATTTATTCTAAAGCATTTATTAAGACTAAGCGTCCTTCTTTCCGTGTCTGTCAAATTGGGCGATAATGCCATATCCTCACTTTGAGTATATTTTTTTATCCCTTCAAATAAGAACATTATTCATTTCAAAATTAGTTTATTCACGCTAAAAATAGGTTTTTTTAACCGAGGTTTCGTTAAAATCAAATTATTTAATACGCTTGATTTATTTCGTCTTTAACTGGTCCAAAGTCCTTAAAATTAGGAGTTTCAGTTCACGTTTTGTGCCAGCTAAGCCACGGGAACTCGGAATAAATCGGAGTCTTTCTTATGTGAACCTAAATAGCTAACGGGGGCACGTCGAGTTAATTCGGGCCGCTAAAGGGCCGGCTTTTTATGATGACTGGGATCTCTTTAAAGTCACGCTTACTACGATCAACATTTTTGGTAATCGACTGGAAAAGGTTAATGGAATTGTCATTAATTCTCTCGAGTGTAATCGATTCGAGGACCGAATGAAGTTGGCGCTCAAAGGCTTCACGAGGAAACGAAGGAAATTTCTTCCATTTGGATTTGGGTATTTTTCCTTTGAGCTTCTCGTCCAAGTACGTTTCGCCAAATGGAGGCAATAAACCTCGCCGTCGCGGTTGGAAACACAGTAATACGCACTTGATGTTTTCAAATATTAAATGGTACTTATTTATTCTCCTTCTTCCTTCGAGTTCACACTGATGAATTATGTAATGACTCTCTTCAGGCTGGGCCGAGGCGGGTGACATTCCACCCTACAGACTCAAAAGATTGCATGCCTCAGGCATGGGCGCTATGTAAATTCTGTGGCTTCGACCCCAGGGATACCTGGCGACAGTCAAAGGGTGGTTTATTGGCTTTCTAAGGGCACACGGGCTTGAAAACGCGCCCAGAAAAAAAATATGGTGTCCTATATTTACCATCGATTGGAGTCACTGTATAACTATGTATTATCAGCGTGCCTGCGGATATTTGGAAATTTATAAGGTAACCCCCGACCCTCGTTGTCTACGGGACTTAGGTTCCACGGTCACCCTTAAAAATGAGAGTAATTAAAAAAATATATTTATGTGTTCGGCAAATTTATTTCTCCGCCCGTTCTTTCGTTTTATTGGCAAAGATAAGGACGACATTTATTAATTGATGGTGATATAATGCATTACTCAGGTGTAGTAAAGGTTTTTCATTGAACTTCTGTGAAAGGCGATACGAAGACCTATTCTCAAAGTTATTTCCTCTTATTGTTTACTCCTAAATTTGTAGTTTTTAGGAATGATGCGGTGGGGATAGTGACGAAAATGATCCCAGCTGTCCATCACCTCCCCCTAGGAAGTATCAGTTTAAATAAAAATAGCCCTAAGATATTTCTCTCTTTCAAATGTTTCTTTCTTTTGGACTGCGCCTCTGTCACATGTTGAAAGAAGAAATACAAAATTTATTTTTGTTCAAGCTAATCTTTTATGAGTTACAGTGCTTACGAAGAGTCTGTCACATAATCACAAGGGCACAGATACAACATGCGTAAACATTCAGACACTGGTACAAACCTAGTCGAGGGCCTCGACAAATATGGAATTCTGAGGCCGTTTTTTCATTAATCAATGCTTTTCCTGTACTGTGGGTGGAGGAAGTGATAGAATTTATTTCAATTTTTCAACGGTGAAAGGGCCAATCAACCAAAGTCAATTTACATTAACTTAATGAATGAAAACGTAAATGAAAATTGAAAATATGCGCAGTTTTGTTGAAGAAATACGCCATTTCTCACAGTTATATTCGTATTAAAATTTTTGAAAATTTAATTGTTGATATTTTGCCGTTAGATTTCAGAGATAATCAGCTGTCTGTCCCTGAAGACTGTTATACACCCTTGTGGGCTTACAGGACACTTATACACATTGTGCGCGCCTTTTTTACGTGAATAAATACATCCTCTGAAGTTCCTATTTTCTTTTTTCTCTTCCTTGTTAACTCAGGATTCTCCCTCCTATAACTATCATGTACTTTGATGGGTCTCAAATCACCTCCATCCCTGTCTTCTTCGAAATTTTCCCATCACTAACTCTATCTTCTCCATTTTATGTATTTCCATCCTCCTCTGAATCCCCGACTCAGAAGTCTTCATTGTACACCCACGATCTCTTCGTTCACTTTTCTGAATAGTTTCGGAGCATTGCAGTCCTGCTCCCCACATACAAGCCCTGACAATTATGTCTTCGTCTCCCAGTTTTTGCTATCACGTTTGAATTGTGGAAGAAAAAAATATTCTTGGTTCAACTTGAAAATGAATAAACATAAGGAAATGCCGCATGCATCAAAAATGAATATGATTGATTTTGTTGGCCTTATATTTGTTAAAATATCGCAACGCCGAGACCGCGGACATCACTACGGCAGGGAGTACGAACCACTTGCATTCGCTTTTAAGTGGCAGTTGTGATGGATACCGAGGTTATATATTAGTACCCATCTGTGTGCACATTATCATGCGTCACGGGATTATCTGACGCATGTTTGATTAACCTCATCGCATATTTCATCTTCTCTTATCGCGCAAGTGAAAAATTTCGACGATTAAATTGCAGCTTACTTACGCGTTATTTTTGCTTCGCGCACATTTTTTTTTCAACGGCCTTCAAAGTGGAGCGCCTTCTCCCGGGAGAGCAGGTAATTAATCAGCGGATAACGAGGCGGCGGCCGCGCCACACGGCTCAGTTCTCACCATTTCGTGTTTACATTCCACGGGAGGAGGAAAAAGAAAACCTCTGTCCCTCTCTCAAGTCCCCCTTGAGTTTTTCGACTGCCGTCTCTCATCTGTTTCCCAAAAGTAATCGCCGCGACTCTTTATTTTTTCGATTTGTCGAAAACATTTCCTCGGGTGTAAAGCATAGGCTCTACTATATATGAATGGAACGCACCGAAAGTATGCGAGTTCGGTGAATGAGGATGGGTTGGGTGTGCGGAGATGAAACGAACAACTGTGGCATTAAATAAATTACCATTTACCCTGAAGAAATGGCGAAAGGAGTGGCTCCGAGACGATTTGGGACCCGTCGCCAAAAAAATCGGAGAAGAATTAGACGCAATACAGAGGAAGGACGCCCAGTTGTTCAAATTCAACGAGGAACTCGATGCCTCATTCATTCACTTCGTAACTGTGAGGCAGCCGCCGGTTACTGGAAGGCTCAACGCTGGATTAAACTCATTACATTGCAATCTCGCAATTTTACTTATGACGTTAGGCCACAGTCCAAGCCCCGTGCCACCTTAAAGGATGGGACGAATGTGAGGAAATTATTGCTACAGCCCGATAAAACGGATCGGAATACGCTTTTCTTTGGTACAATCACAGAACAAAGAGAGGGGAGAAATGCAGTGTAAGAAATGTACATTCATTGTAAGTTATTCACTATTTACCATTATTTTTGTGGGTGCTCTCCAAACGCCCCATGTCACAAACACTTATGATCGATCTAACATTTTTTGCTTTGAAAATCACCTTTCCCTGCACATTAACGTGAAGTGACTTTGTCGACAGCCGTTTTAGTATTTCAGGCCCTTGGCCAACGTCTTTCATTAACCGTATTTTATTTCAAAATTGCTTAGTTTTCTATTTCCTAAGAATGATTGACTTTAGATGATTGATAATTAAAATACTTTGAAGGTATCAATGATATCAGCATTAGATTGTTGTAATACATTTTTTTCGCGTGTATAGATTGATTTTGGATACCCACCCAGTTCGAGTCCATCTTCTGGCGTCCTTAAGAGAACACGGTCTTGAAAATTTCGCTCGTAAAGCATGGGAACGACTTGCTTATATCTCCGTTTCTCGCGCCTCGGAAACGAAAACGGGAGCATGCGGAATTCAGTAGTTTGTGGCGCCGACCACAATCTATTTGATGCTCGTCTGCCCATGAAGAAGTTCCAAGAATTCTCACCCTCAAAGCACAAGCACACACAAACACATGTGACATGTACACACGTTTTAATACCTCTGCGGAGAAATATGCCCCTTTCCGAATCTGAGGTCCCCTTTATTCTCTTCTCTCCTTGCCGTCAAAAAATGAACAGGGAATAGCAACAGATTTTTTCCTTGCTCTTGGTAGTCTTCCTCCATCCCCCGTGCCTTTCCCCCCCCCCCCCGTCGTTCACCCGCCCCCACCTTTCCCTCTCGTCACTCCCCTCTTTCCATCCGTCCTTCCTCCGTCTATTTCCTTCCTTTGCCCTATCCCCTGGCCCTCCCTCCCTCCCCGCCCGAGCCCTCTCGCTCCGAGAACTTCGTCCCATCGTTTCGCACTCTTCTGACCCACTCCGCGGACACACTTGCCCCACATTCTATGACCCACGGGTCGATTCGATGACGACGACACCCGAAAGGGTTGTCGCATGGGGCGGCTGGTGACTGGGGTCGAAAGATTGAAATGGTGGTCGATGGTTGTCAAATGTTTCCCAAAATATCCCAATTGAGAAGATGGGAAAATTCCAAGCAGTCATAGTTTCTTCAATAAAATCGATGGGCTGCATCTCGATCGCTCCAGGAAAAAATTTCAACTTTTTGTTTGGGCTCATTTTTACAGTTTTTTTCCCGAAGTTTTTCTCAAAACAGGCATCATATTCTACGATTTGTACGATTCATAAGAGATTTACTATATTATGTTTTCGCATTAAACGGTAAGCAATGTAAAGAGTCCCCCATCCTCGCGCTTCGCCCTTCGCCCGGGATCTCGCTCAGCGTGGATTCCTCCCGCAAGCCTCCGGCGCGCGATCCGGCGCGTGTCGCCCTGCCCCCGCCCCTACCGACCCCTTTGGCGGAAGTGGTGCGAAGAATCGCCGCTCCCTCGTGTTTTGTGTGTGGGGGGGGGATGGAGGGAGAGGCTGGGGGGAAGGGCGGCGAAAGCCGAAAATGGTTTCTCGCCGTCGTCATTCGTCGCGGTCATTCGGAGCTTAACGACCGGCCCCCCTCCCCCTCTCCCTAATCGTCCCTTCGGGCCCTCGCACGGAAAGTGACGGGAATGCGAATCTGTCCCACGCAAATTCCGCGCCGAAAGCGTCCCCACGAATCTTCGAGTTTACGCTCGTCTTTTTTTCCCACCCGTCGTACGACCTTCGTAATGGCCCCGTGGTTTAATTCAGGAAGTTTTCGTGGGTGAGTCTAAATGCGCTGGCAACAGGTTGTGATATCGCCTCGATAGTGCTCGTTGGCCATTACAGATTTGCTACCTCCTGGAAGTAATGACTTGTAGTTTAGGTTGCGTTTATGTTTATGCGTGACGCTTATTTGTCCGAATTATGCGCTGCCGAAAGTGATGAGGAGGGAGATGCCGAATTATTGCCCGTTGATTGCGACAGTAAACGTTCAAGATTTTTCCATCAAAATGTAAATGCAACACCCATCTCCCGGAAAATGAGCTAATTATCATTTATATCCGATTTTTTAATTGCAATTCAAGCTGGCCGCGGAGTCAGCGGGGTTTTGCCATCGCCAGCTATTCCTTAGTTTCTAGGTTTCAATACCTTCCAAGTGATGTTTTTAATCCACCACCTAGGGTTTGAGTGTTTGATATGGTCCATACATGGTTATTTCATGTTTAAATCTTATGATGGACGTAATTGCGGTTCGTACTCGTGTGCATGTTATTACTAACTTTTTTATCAAGCCCATAAATCAAATTCTCTACCGAGCACCTATTCGATAGTAGTTTCTATATTTTATTGCACTCCTTTATATAAAGTAATACTAGAATACAATAACTCTTTCATATAATGTAAGGTGGGAAAGGAAACATGTCTTTACTGCCACTTACGAAGTCAAAGTCATGCGTAATGGCCTTTGATTTTGGCCACCTCGAGGCTAGAGGTGGCCAAAAATACCGAGGATAACATGCCTACATTTACAAATAACGTTAATGATTCCTTTTACCAGTTATTTGCTAATATACCCTATGGAGAAGTCCTAAAGAAAATCGACGCCATTAAAAGTTAGAACGAACCGTAAGCGTTGAACAGGTTGTAGTTATTACTTATTGATATATTCATCATTTTGAAAAGCCCCAAACTTCATCGCGAATAATTTCAGCCTTTAAACATGCTAAAAAGTTTCGAAAATTTGCATTGCTCGTCAAATGGAAATACCTCCGCATTTGAGCCTCTTTACTGGAGGAGTTAAAGTAAGCAAATTTGTCTTAATGTGGAAATGATTCATTAGGCATGAGCTCGGACACACTCGCTCGTAATTCGAAATCCGTGTTTCCTTTGGACTTCGACGCTCTCCATGGACTCCAGTGAGAGCGCTGATCAAGAACCCTGCGATATATTAATAAATACCTCGAAGGTCCCTCCCCCTCCCACTTCTGTCTCTCTCTCTCTCTCGCTTCGCGAAGAACTCGTCTGGCGAAATCCATCCCTTCTGACTTCCCCAATTGACCGGGAATGGACGGGGGCCTCGACTGGACGGGAAGGCGTCAAGGATACCGGCTGCGTCACGAGCGGGCCAAGTTTTCGGGCCTCTGGGTTACAAAGCAGCCACTGCAAACCAGAGCATTTTTGCAAAAACATTTCTTTCGATTCCCCCTACCCCTCTCTTCCCTATCTAATCGCTGATTACCGTCCGCAGCCCCAAGAATTAGGGTCGTTGACCCCTGCCTGTTAAGGAGCGTCTCTCCATCGCTCTCCCCCGCCCTCCAACACCTCCTCCTCTTCCTTCAAAACTCACTCCACCTCCCTGCCGACCTCGCCCCCCCTATCTCCCCCGCCAAAACACAAACACTAAAGCAAGCATCCACGGGGCGTCCTCATTTTGATGATAAAAACCATATTTGTTGTGGAATCGCGGTTGCCAGATGGGCCAACGAACGGCGAGCCACCATAATACTCGTGTGTGACGCTCCCCCCCTCTCCACTACTCCCAATCCCCGAAGAGGAGGTTGGAGGGCTGAAGGGGAAAGAGGGCAAGGAAGAAGGGAGCTCTTTTATTCCTACTGTTGAATGAGAGGAGAAAAAACACTCGGATCTACAGCGGCAAGGGTCTTCGGGGAGAGTCGTGAAGAATAGTCCGTGGAAAGGAGTTGAGCGCGGGGGCGGAGGGAGGGGGATCGGGCGGATCTATTTTACCCCAGGCCGACGATGGGTGCCGACGGTATCTGTTTTGTTTGCCACCACGAGCGAGGAAAATAAAAGAAAGAGGAAAACACCGGTTTAATTATGCGGTGTAGGCAGTAGTGTCATAATTGATAATATGTAGTCTGAATAGGAGGGGTTGGCCTAGGAAGATCCTCTGACACTTCCCTTTTTGATTTGCCTTTGATCCAAACGATTCGGCTCTTAACTTTTCTCGACTAAAAATATTGCATTAAAATTGCGTGGCACTAGCCATTTATATGAAAGCAATACGATCATATCATGTTTTCAACATTGTAATTCAGGATCCGGGTTTTGGTTTGAATGTTTTTGGAACAATGAATAATGCGAAGTCATTATTCTGTTTGTCTCTCTCTCTCTCCATCTCTCGAGCATTATTTTCCGTCGCTTTCTTTTCATGGATGTTAACTCAACGCCGTGCGTGCGATCCTGCTATAACTTTGAAGGAGATTACATCAAAGCATGGAAAATTCATCCCCTAAAAATATTTTCTCTGGACAGTATTTACAAATTAAAAGGGTTTGCATCCATGAATTGCAAGCTCAAGTCCCGCCTTGGCTATAGGCCTGGAATATTTTTTGAGGTATCATATCGGGCAGTCCAAGTTACAAAGATACCAGACTTGCAGGCTTAGTAGAATAGCTGTGGCCACATGGATCTTCTGAAGCTTTCAGGTGACAGAAAACGACGGGGAAGCCAAAAGAGATGTACGCAGAATGTTTTGGGGTTAAGGTTTTGATTCGGTTTGGCCGATGAGATTACCCTAGGCCGGAGGTATTTTGATGACATTTGCGAAACCGTGGAGGAATGTTTGCAGTAACCCCGGCGGTTCGGCTTCTGGTGAACTTGTTGACAACGATCTCGGTGGCTTACCAAGATTCAACAAGTGACCCGGGCCGCAAAAATGTGTACGGTATACAAGAGATCTCCTAGCATATAATTAGGTATATAATCCTTGATGGGATCGGGATGGTGCGATAGCCAACTTCTTCCCACCCAGAGGGCCCGAGTTCGAAGTTACTGGCGGCGGCAGGTACTTTTAAGTGGTATCCCCATTCCTACCTCAGGTGCTTTGTAGAGGGCACTTAGAGTGAGCACACTACCCGTCGGATGGGACGTGAAAATGCGGACCCCTTGGCGCCTTTCGTTAAGAGTAGGCTAATGCCAGTTTCTCTCCACCATTCACCCGTTCCTGTCCATCCCTAATGGTGCATGATCTGTCCTTCGCCCGTCCTAAAAACTGCTATTGTCCTTGAAGGTCGTCCACTAATGTATGACCTGGTATATATATATATATATATGTATATATATATATAAATATATATATAAATATATATATATATATAAATAAATATATATATATATATATATATGTCGCAGCGCTCCGAATCCGCGACAACAAGGGTTGAGGGTATTAATTAAATAACAAGAGCGGTCTTCGGTACGGGTATGTTTATGTGCGTAACAGAAGGTTTGACAGTATGGCGGTACACAGCTCATGAGACAATGCCGCGAGAGAGTAGGAAGTGAAGGGAAGACTTGGGTAGGTACTTACAGGAGGACAAGAGGATTGACCGGGCTGAAGGGTGACCAGAGGCGTCGTCGGCGTCGAGTCGTCGGAAGGAACCGGCCGGGGGATGGGATGTAGACCGGTAACTCGAGCGAGCTGGTCTGAAGGTATCGGTGAGGAAGGGACCGAACCCTTACGTAGCGAGGCTGGTCCGGGGAAGCGGGGATAGGGAGCGGGCGTGGACCGAATTCCGAGCGGAGCACGGCTGGTCCGAGGTTATGGGCGATCAGGATCACACTCGCGGGCCACCCGTCTGCCGAGGATGGTCACCCTTTTATCGGAGCTCAGGGTACAAAGGGTAGTCTCTCTTGTGACGCACGGCAGGGCCGGGGGAATCACTCGTGACTCCGCTCCTGACTCACAACGTTCTCCCGGTATCAGTCCCCGGACTGATTAGCCGGTGGTCGCGGCGGTGGTTTCCAAGAGTTTGATTGTGCTGACGCATAACCCTTGCAACACCACCCTCGCGGTAAAAGAAAAAGGCTCCGCGGGGTTTAGAATCCTAACTCAGCTTGTCACAAGAGAAAACTCCCAAATAGTACCCTGTCTCAGCGACAGCTCATGAGAACACATAAAATACATATACAACACCTTATACCGGAAAAATGACAGGAATATATATACACATGTGTTAACCCTCGAGTATGAACAATACCTCCACCACTAGCTATATATGACATATAGAAAAAAAACAGATATATATCTACGTATATAATTTTAGTAGTCTGTCTGTCTCTGACACACATAAGTTTTTTTTTTAATCACTATCCCAGAGATTATCATCATTCTGGCATTCCTTATCCACAGTTTTACACATTTTGCGCATCAGGGAGTTGGGGAAACAATGGCTCGTTCCTTGAAATGTTGTATATTTGGAGTTGTGGCGTTACAGTGGCCGGGAGGCGCTCAAGTCTGTCTGTAGGGCTGGCTTCACTTTTATCTTCTTTCTCACGGCAGAATCGCCAGAGACGTGGAATCACTACACAACACAACACAATGATTGCACTCGCTACAGTCACTCCAGAATAATTAATAAATTGAATGTTAGAGCTTAAGGGTGATAACATTTTCACATTTCTTGCCATATCGGTTAGGGAAATGGTCGGAACATTGTGCGTATTTAGTTTTTCTACTGAGGTGAATGCTTCGGCCAAACCATCTGCCGCCTTTAGAGCAACAGGCTCACTACTTCTTAAGTCGATATTAATATCCGGCAGAGGTTCTACGGACACATCCCGGTCAAAAGAAAAACTAGTTTCGTACACAACGGACGTGGCTCCCAGAAAAACATGATCAGTGCTAGCTGAACACCCTGGAGGCAAGGTGAGGCTTCCTTGACCGAAGATAGTTATTCGCGAAATTTTCATTGTGCAAGCATTAACCAATGTAATATTTTTACTGACACTGTAATGCCAGATCCCCGGATACTGACTTTTCAAGAAAACTGCGTAATTAGATTGAGTAAGGAGGATCTCGCAATTCTCCCTTATTAGCTTACTTTGATTCCGAAATACCGCAATATTGCACGAGCTGGATAAACTGGTGTGAATAGGATAGGAATATGGACAGATATCTATGCCATTCCGGAAACAATTTCGCCAGTACTCATCTGGGAGCAATACGTATTCCTTGTCATTTGCAGAGACCCCGAGGTAAGTCGAGTCGGGTCAAAGGATGACCGCTCGCTTATGGTTCGAGTCAACCGAAGGGAAGGCGTGCGCCTTATACACCTGGAAAACCGATCCTCGCCGATATAACGGAAATGCCACCAATAATGTGAGGCTCTTCCCTTGTCTTACGATGCGTGCGTGGGCGGATTTGTAGACCGAGAGAAGGTCGCTCCCGTACTGGGCGAATTCCGTATCTGGCCGCAGCTTAGAGCGAGCATTTCTAATGATCTCTCTGAGTTGGTCAAGGGGTAGGGTGGAAGGAGTCAGTTTATTAAGCTCGGCCAACATTACTGTATTGCGTATGTAATTGAGATCGCTTAAGAGCCCCGATATGTGACGCGAAATAGCCGAAAAAACTAGATGAAGGATATGAAATAAATTATCTTGATAGCGGCTCTCGGAGAGAGAGTGGGTAACCGAAGCGCTTGTTGTGTAAATTTTATTTTGCAGAAGGCGTAGGATTTTCTCAGTTTGGGAAAGCATTTCATCGTGCCTCTTTAGGGTGCTACTTACATTTTCCAAAAAGGTGAATCTAGCATTGTTTAAATTTTGGGTGTTTTCTGCGACTCGAGATATTTGTTTCTGGAGCTCAACTATTTGATCGTCCGTGGCCGTTCCCGCTAAATAGTGCAGACCATATCCCAACAGATTTAGCATGCCTCTTGTCGCTTTTTTGGAATCCCTATTGGTAGTAAGAGTGTGATAACCGAGTTGAAGCATTCGCTAAGCCAGTGGTCGGACGGGAATCCGGGAGTACCGGATCGGAATCAAATTTCCGCAGCAGCCTTGGGTCAATATTCCGCCCCGGGGTTGGCGGCCGCTCCATCTCCTCGGAGTCGATTTCTCTTGTGTAGATATATGCCTCGTCTTGGCTCCCTCTGCATGGCACTGGTTGAGGTGCACTCCGGAATGTCCCCAGGTCTATCTCGCAGCCCGGAGTGGGTGGTCGTTCGGGAGTCTTGGGGACGTCCCAGTCGAACTTGGAAGTCGGGATAGACGGCCGCTCGGATAGCATTGTGGTCTGGTGACGGTTCAAGTTGCCAGGAGTGGTAAACTGTAGTGGCTCCAGGGACGGTGACTGGTGGTGTGGGTGCCGTCCTCTTGCTGCCATTCTGGAATATTCTTTGGCTATAACCGTGGTGCTCTTCCGGGAAGGGCCCGTAGGTTATAATCATGGGTTTTGGGGATAGGTGGGGGCGGGCTTGCGTTGGAAGGGTTAGAGGGTGGTGTTTCCAGTGAAGGCTCCGTTGGTGTCGTTTTTTCGGCCGGGTTGGGTGAACCTCCGGCATCGTTGTTTAGAAGCACTGGGGGTAAGGGGAACTGCTCTTCGCCGACGAAAAAGTCTGGCGGGAAATTAGGTTCGGGGTCGGGTGGCAAGGGTAGTAGGTTCCTGAGATGAGCTGTGACCAGGCGGCTATTTTGGGTATTCTGAAGGTCGAAGGTAACCGGACTTCTAATTTTGATTACTTTATAGGGTCCTATCCAGCGGGACACTAGTTTCCGCGCCTGACCTTGTCGGAGATTCATGTTACGCAGGAGGACTAATTGCCCGGTGGCAATGGTAGGAAGTGTTAAGCCTCGATTGTATTTCATGTGTTCCCTTCTTGTATTCTCTCTGTTAAATTCAGCCGCTTGTGCGTGCGCTAATTGCAATCTATGTTGAATAACATTCTCATAAGGAGGATCTTCGGCATATGATTTTTTAACAGGCGTTAAAATCGAGTCCCATGGCATCTCTAATTCTCGCCCGTGCATGAGGTATGCGGGAGTGAATCCCGTGATTCTATGCTTGCTGTTTCGGTACACAAATAAAGCAAAGCCAAGCTGCTCGTCCCAATCTGAATGGTCCTGTGACACATAATACGAGATAACATTAGCAAATGATTGATGGGCACGTTCCAGGCGTCCGTTGGCCCCAGGATTATGAGGAGAGGTGAAAATAGATTTGATTTGAAGTTTTTTGCATATGTTTTTCATGAGTTCAGATGTAAAGTTAGCTCCCCTGTCCGTTAATATTTGTTTAGGCACTCCATGTCGGCAAATAAACTTTTCTACAAAAATTTCCGCGATCGTCTGAGCCGACTGATTGGGTATCGCGAAAGCTTCAGGGTATCGCGTAAAGAAATCTTGACAAGTTAGAATGTATCTGTTGCCTCGAGCTGACGTAGTTAGAGGCCCCACTATGTCCAAGGCAACCTTCTCTAATGGGTAAGAGGCTTCCGTGACTGGTTGAATGGGGATTTTTTGCGGTTGCATCTTTCGTTTTTTACATGCCAGACATTGCTTTATATACTTTACTATATCCGTATAACATCCATCCCAATTGAAGTATCGCTGCACGATTTCTAAGGTTTTATCGATTCCGAGGTGCCCGCCGAGCGGATTGTCGTGGCATTGCTTTAAAATGTAAGCTCGCATGCTCCTGGGGGCACAAATGGTAAATCGGGTTCCCGGTTCCTCCGTGTGAACTTTGTAAAGAACGTCATTCTCATCATAAAACAAATTCGGATAGTGCTTCCTCGCCTGCTCGTGCAAGAGTTTCAGATCTGGGCAAATTAATTGTTCCCTTGAAATTTTATCCTTATCCCACGCGGGTTGATGGGATTCTACCAACGTATTTACTGTACTGTTACTAGGCGTTAACCTAGAAAGGGCATCTACATGGGTTATGCTCTTGCCTGGCTTGTGGATAATTTCAAACGCGTACTCACTCAGTTCCATTATCCATCTTGCCATTCTCGGCTTCGGTTCTGAGAGAGTTAACAGCCATTTTAGAGGCTTATGATCGGTGTGAAGGATGAATTGTCTCCCTAGCAAATAAATGCGAAACTTCTTCACCATCTCTACTACGGCTAAACATTCAAGTTCTGTGGCAGAATAAGATTTTTCGGCTTTATGCAACTGTCTACTTGCACATGCAATAGGATGTTCGCCATCCTCAAAAATTTGGGAGAGTATCCCACCGATGGCTTGTTGGGAAGCGTCCGTCGCAAGGAGGAAAGGTTTGGAAAATTCGGGAAATTTAAGAATAGGTTGGGTCGTAAGACACAACCTCAAGTGTTCGAATGCGTGTTGTTGATCCTCACCCCAGAAAAACACTGCATCTTTTTTCAATAATGGAGTGAGAGCACTGGACTTTTTTGCGAAATTTGGAATGAATTTCCTGTAATATCCGACTAATCCTAGAAAGGATTGTAATTCTGGCACGCTCGTTGGGGGCGAAAAATGCTTTATGACTCCTACTTTGTCTTCATCGGGCTGTAATCCATCTGCGGTAATTAAATGGCCCAAAAATTTGACTTTTTCTTGAAAGAATTGGCATTTCTGGGGTTTGAGTCTTAGGTTTGCTGTCCTTAGCCGACGAAATACTTCCCGAAGACCTGCCACATGTCCTTCAGGAGTGGAATCGTAACGGAGGATATCATCTAGATAGCATACGCAACCACGGTATATCAATCCGTCCAGAATTGTGGTCATTAACCGCATGAAAGTAGACGGAGCGTTCGTCAACCCAAAGCTCATTCTATTACATTCAAAATGTCCATCTGGTGTGCTAAAGGCTGTGTATTCCTTGCTCTTGTCGTCTACCTCGACCTGCCAATAGCCGCTGCAAAGATCCATGGTAGAAAAATATTTCGCGCCCCCTAGCTGGTCAAACGTTTCTTCTATATTTGGCATCGGAAATACTTCCTTTTTTGTGACATTGTTCAATGCGCGGTAATCTATACACGGGCGGTATTGTGTCGGGATTCCGTCTCTACCCTTTTTTTTAACCAAAATAATTGGTGCCGACCAGGGGCTCGTCGAAGGTGATATCACTCCTTGCTGTAACATGTCTTTAATTGCATTGTCTAATACGGATCTCTGTGAATGAGGGACACGATATGGTCGCTTATTGATTGGCGTGGAAAGGCCTATGTCTATGGTGTGTTTTACTACGCTGGTGCAGCCCAGGGGAACGCCGCCGTGCACAAAAATATCTCTGAATTCTTCTAATAGGTCACGTAACGGCTCTCGGGCGTCTTCTGGTACGTTATTTAGGCTGAATTGAACCATGAATTCCCCTTTTTCTATATCGTTCGGCCATATTTCTGCCTCCTCTGCGACAATTATTTCGTTCACGTAGGAGGCCTTTTCTACGTGCACCCCGGCTGTCGAAAATTCCAAACCCTTCGGAAAGATTTTCTCGCTTTTGTGCATGTTACCCAGTAATATCGGAAGTGTTCCATCGTCCATTACTTTTGCCACTACCGGAATTACGATTACGTCTGTTATGTCCGGTACTTGAAAATTATCTAAGAAAACCTCCTTTCCGGCTAAATTAGTATTCCTTGCTGTTGTTAGAACGTATGATAACGGAGGAATCTTTAATTTTTCCTCTATACGGACCACTTCTGATCCCCTTTCCTCTTGGGTCAAAAAGTAAACAGGCTCCACAATTAGTGGTACTGTGCAGTCTTTGTCTATCTCCTCATCGCTCGTTCTCCCAAAGCTAATCTCCCTTGAACCAAAATCGGGCCTCGAGTTATTTTTATCATTGAAAGAGACTACGGTCTGCCCCAAGTCATCGTCATTGCCCAAAAATTCAAAACGTTTCGCAACTGACGGCACGGCCCAATCATCGCCTGTCTCTCTCTCGTCGCATTTTCCCTCTAAGCGAGTCTCCTCTGAACCGAATACGGACTTAGAATGTTTTTCTGTAGGAAGAGAGACTACGGTCTGCCCCAAGTCATCGTCATTGCCCAAAAATTCAAAACGTTTCGCAACTGACGGCACGGCCCAATCATCGCCTGTCTCTCTCTCGTCGCATTTTCCCTCTAAGCGAGTCTCCTCTGAACCGAATACGGACTTAGAATGTTTTTCTGTAGGAAGAGAGACTACGGTCTGCCCCAAGTCATCGTCATTGCCCAAAAATTCAAAACGTTTCGCAACTGACGGCACGGCCCAATCATCGCCTGTCTCTCTCTCGTCGCATTTTCCCTCTACTCTTCTTGAGGTGTGAGATTCTCCTGAAGAATATGTTGATCTCGTATTTAACTGGTCATTTCCAGGCTCATTGTCACCAAAGGAGATAAGATCTACGTCGGCTGCCGCGGAAGGTCTGGATTCTAATTTTACTTCGTGGTTTTCATTCACCTTCATGGTCTCGTGCGTTAAGGATATGCTACTACCATATTTTTTCATAAAATCTAGCCCGATGATTCCCTCGTACGGAGTTACTCCGAGATCTGCTATTAATGTGTCGTGAGGGTACTGGATTCTGTCCATAACAAATTTTACGCAACTTTGGCCGATTATTGATAGTGCGTGACCGGAAGCACTCCTTACTGGGCGATCGTAGGGTGATATTTCCAACTCGCCAAACGGGAATACCTTCTGATGAATTATTGTGACGGCAGCACCGGTATCCACGAGGAACCAATAGCTTTTGCCCAGTACCTCCACTCGAACCATGATCCCGCTCGCGGGAGAAATGGCCAAAATTACTTCGTCCCCGACCCCTGGGTCGGGGCCGATCCATTTCCCTGACTGGAATTATTGGATTTAGTAGGGCATTCTAGAGGGCGGTGACCCGATTGCTTGCAAAGACCGCAACATAACAGAGGACAATTCCTGGAGGGATGGCCAGTTTCTCCACAGTTGAAGCAATTTCTTTGGTTTGATCTACAATAACGAGCTATGTGGCCCACTCGTCCACAGGAGTAACATTTTCTGTCCGCGTTTGTGACATCGCTACCGCGAGACCATCCTGTGCTGGGAGCGGTGATGGGAGCAGGAGGGTTGCTGGTAGCGGAGCACCGTAGGGAATTGATTTGGTTGGGGCAAGAACAACGACTCGGTTCCCTAAATTCTGTCTGAGATGAATTTTTAATTGTCATCGAAGAGAACCATGGCGGCGCTGCATTATCTTGCGGAATTTGGAGAGAATTGATCATAGATTTACTGGCATAATTCCTAACGTTAGATTCCTCACTTAGTGCAAATTCTTCTGCTTCCAAGATACACTTAGGATTTCGTACCAACACAAAACGTCCTATTTCTTCCCGTAATCCCAGCAAAAATTGCGACAAAAGCCGATTTTCTATCATTGCTCGTGTTCCTTCCAAATTAGGATCCTTGAGTGTTCCCTGCAATTGGCGAGCTATTTTCCTAAGCCTTGTGGCATAGGCCGACACGCCCTCGAGAGGCTGCTGCACGCAGTTGGTGAATGTACGCTCCAATAACAGAGGTGATACCCGAGACGAAAACCTTCGCGTAAGATAAGTTGAGAAATTTTCGAAATTATCAAGGACATGGGGATTGGCGGCAACAAAATCTGCGGCAGATCCATTGAGACGCAAACGAGCGATGCAAAGTGTCTGAGATTCACTCCACGAACAAAGATGACTAGTGAGTTTTACGCATTCTAAAAATTTTTCCACGGAAACATCGTCTTCTCCGCTAAAACAAGGCACGAAGTAAACGTGCGCACCTAAGGCTGGCGGGTGAGGAGTGACTATTGCCTCGTTACAAGAGCCATTTGCGGATGGAGTTATTGTATTTACGCAAGGGTCCATTTCAATTAAAGTTTGATTTACTCGGGGGGACGCTTCCACAGGAGACATAGACGGAAATGGGGGAAAACTGCTCAGCCAGGCCATGGCAAGAAATTATATAACGTATAGCACAAAATAAATAATAAAGAGATAACCAATCAAGGCTTCACACAATAGGTTAAGGCAATATATGAATACTTTGAACAAGTGCTATTGACCGCTCTCGATTAAAGGATTTAATGGCTGTTCAAATGAAAAGGTTTCGGAGCTAAACTTACACCGTCAACCCCACACCTGACACCAGTTGATGTCGCAGCGCTCCGAATCCGCGACAACAAGGGTTGAGGGTATTAATTAAATAACAAGAGCGGTCTTCGGTACGGGTATGTTTATGTGCGTAACAGAAGGTTTGACAGTATGGCGGTACACAGCTCATGAGACAATGCCGCGAGAGAGTAGGAAGTGAAGGGAAGACTTGGGTAGGTACTTACAGGAGGACAAGAGGATTGACCGGGCTGAAGGGTGACCAGAGGCGTCGTCGGCGTCGAGTCGTCGGAAGGAACCGGCCGGGGGATGGGATGTAGACCGGTAACTCGAGCGAGCTGGTCTGAAGGTATCGGTGAGGAAGGGACCGAACCCTTACGTAGCGAGGCTGGTCCGGGGAAGCGGGGATAGGGAGCGGGCGTGGACCGAATTCCGAGCGGAGCACGGCTGGTCCGAGGTTATGGGCGATCAGGATCACACTCGCGGGCCACCCGTCTGCCGAGGATGGTCACCCTTTTATCGGAGCTCAGGGTACAAAGGGTAGTCTCTCTTGTGACGCACGGCAGGGCCGGGGGAATCACTCGTGACTCCGCTCCTGACTCACAACGTTCTCCCGGTATCAGTCCCCGGACTGATTAGCCGGTGGTCGCGGCGGTGGTTTCCAAGAGTTTGATTGTGCTGACGCATAACCCTTGCAACATATATATATATATATATATATATATATATATATATATATATATATATATATATATAATTCTACTGGCACCATTAAAGACCAAAAACATTAAGTTAGGACCAAGGAAAGGACCAAGGGCTAGGTTGAAGCAAGAAGGAATCTATATTATTACTAGTCCCTAAATGTATTAGTGGCATAGTGGCATTTTGACATATCTATAGTTTTAAATACTCACTCTGATCGGAAAATATGATTTGTGGTACGATGAATCAATTGAACTTCGTGAACTAACCCATGGTAAATATTTCCCATAATTTCCATACGGCGCATTATATCCCTTTCTCTGAAGATTCCCTTGGCCAACAACCCGAGGGCCGCTTGAGAAGTTTTGCCCTCCGACCTAACAGTCACGGTCAGCTTCCATGTTAGAGTATCAAAGATATTTGCGTCATTATACCAGTGTTTATGCTTATACAATGGCAAAACCAATCCAAACAATTGTTCTGTTGTCTGAGGGTAACCCCTAGATTTTCGTGGTCTATCTTCTCCTAATCATTTACTCAAATGCGATCTCTAGATAAAACCAAAAATGCATTAAAAATCGCCACATTTCGACGCTCATACAATAATTGAAAGTAGGGAGAATTTCTTAAATTTTAAAATTTTTCTCTTCTCACTCAAGCCAGGGAGGTCTTTCCTCTCTTTCCACAGCCCTCCTATACAGTTCGTCGACGGCCTCCTTATGCCCTCGCACGCCCACACTCGCCTTTCAGCTCCTTCCCTTATTAGCGCGGTCCCCGTATAGAAATCGCTCTTTTCATTTACGATTCAGGTCGGTACTCCGGCCGACAATTTTGGAGTTTAGGCCAGCCCTGACGTCGCGCGGACGTGGATGGAGCGCGAGAAGCGGCTTGCCGGGAGCGCTGGTCGTCATCACAGTCAAAGCCATTTTGTCGGGATTTTCGAACTGCGGGGATCGTTTCCGAATCCAGTGTTGCCTCTTAACACCTCTTCCTCGGTTTGTCCGAACGTATTCAAGTGGTCAATTACCCGCATGTATTTTCTATTACTACTCCGGGTCAATGAGCTCGCCTGAGTGTACTTAAATTTTCATTCCCTCCGTACTTGCATACGCATTCGCAACCTGCAATTCAATCACGTGTACGGAAGAGGACCAAAATGACAATATAATCAGATAAGCGATGGCAAAGAAATAAAGGTGCAGTTTGTGGAACGAGGGCTTGCATCTAGAATCTCTACGGTTACCAGGAAGCTTGAAGTGTCTAAATTCCTGAAATCTCCAGCATTAGACTGAGCCAAATGACTTAAGTGCCAGGCGGATACTTCGCTAAGAACATGTTGATTTTTTAAATAGATCTATTCATACGTATGTATATATACTATATGTATATTGATATTTTTCTTCATATATCTATTCATACGCGACTACCCACTTCATCCCACGCTTATCTCCGGTCAACCGCCGCCTCTTTCTTTCCAAAGTCACAGCTATCCTACTCTACAATAATATCTATTATATACTTCTAGTTTAACCCCTGACAGTTTTGTCCTGACTGTCAACCTTTCTTTCTCCCCTCTTGTCTGGCCTATTTCATTATTCAGTATATTTATCATGAAACCATACCCCTATACTATATATCGTATGCTCCCTTGTCTACGCCACTTGTAAGCCATTAGCGACAGTTTAATAAAACGCTTTCCTATAAACAACTGATTACGCGGTCAGTAAGGGGCTTTCAGGGATTCCCTCGCACTTCTGGTGAAATCGGGACCATGTGCTTTCCAAATTAATTGTACTCCCAAGGGATGATCTACATTTACCTTGAACCACCGTCGCAAATCTACCCCGAAAAGGTATGCTGCCTGTATCGGGTAATGCTCCCACAGCAACTCCGCTCTTTGTTTACATACTATAGTGTTCTGCTTTTATTCTCCTTCCCATGGGCTACAAACTTAACATGGCGGAAGGGCTTGCGCGTTTCTTTGTCCTATAAAGTTCTACTGACATGGGCAAAGATAACTTCTCCTAGCAGGGGATCACCCACGCCACCCATTTAAGTTCGAAGGGTAGGAGCCAGACGAAAGTTGGTCCGAGCAATGTCTGTTCCTTAGTGGGACGCCTGCAAAGGCGCTTGACCCCATGTTCTATGTGGGACGAATGAATTACTTTGGAATCAATCAGCGAGAGCTTTCAAGTGCTGGTATCCGTTATTATTCGTGAAAAATAAGAGCACCTAAGCCTTTCACCTCCGTCATTTATTTCTCCCATCGTCCTGCGGTTATGAAAGAAACTCTTTGCACTTGAATGCAGAGTGAAACCCACCCCATCCAAAAAAAAAATAGCTTCATTGTAGCGCTAAGCTTCTTCTCTGATGATTTTTATGCCAGTCATCAAGAATTACAATTAAACTTTCATCTACACAAACTTTAGATGTCTTTGAAAGTCGGAAGTCACGAGTATACATGTACATGGATATTGAGCGCCCCAAGATCGAGATGGTGCGGGGGCTAACGTACTGGCTTCCCACCCAGAGGGCCCAGGTTCAAATCCCGGCGGTGTTGAATATTTTTTAGAGGTATCTCGATCCCTACTTGAGGTGCTTTGTGGAGGGCACTTTGAGTGAGTACACTGTCCGTCGGATGGGACGTTAAACTGCTGACCCCTTGGCGCCTTTCGTAAAAATTAGGCTTATGCCGACGCCGGGTTTTTCTCCACCCTTCTTCCTTTCCTGTCCATCCCCTATGGCGCAAATGACTTCAGCTGTCGGTCGCCTCCCCTAAATACTTCTACTACTTGAGCGCCCCAAGTGACACATAACTTTCACGCATACCGAGGTCCCATGGAGAGTCTCCACGCATATTGCCGCAATGCTGTTACGACCTCCGTGAATGGATGGAGAGTCGAAATGCATAATTAGAGCCGTCATGGGTTAAGATGTAATGAGCTGCAATGAATTGAATGCTATTAGAAAGCGGAGAGATACCGACATTCAAACTTTCTACGGACAGAACCCATCGCACGCCCGTCGAAATGATACTCACGGGCTATAAACAGGAAGGGGCGTTGGGGGAAGAGGAAATTTCTAGTTTCCGCTGGGAGGTCATCTTATCATAGTCCTTGGGCCCGGATTTTTGCCAAATGTAGTGTTGGAGGACGGAGTTGGAGCCAGAAACTCATTCTTTACTCGTGTAGAGGGATAGCAGTAATGTTCCATTCAAGGAGTGTCAAGTTTGTCCAGTGATTTTATGATCGTGATGCGGATCAAGATGAAATTCATAGAATACATGGAATTGTTCCCCTTGCACATCTATTCTCTTGTAACTCGAGATATAAGTACGATGATGACATAATGTAATGATACACAATAGCAATAATGCTGTGATACATTTATAGAAACGAAGACCTTTTAATGGAAGTGGACGAAAGAGGGGAACGCATGATAAGGTATGGGGTTTATTTCCATAATTATCCGTCCCCTTTGGGCTTCTGCATTGAAGTTAATAATGTTGCTTTGTCGGAAGTTGAAAGAATCGGAGTTCCTTTGCTTAAAGTTTAATTTTTAGGCCCTTGCGACAGGAGAGAATGCGGGCTCCAAGATCTGCCTTCATGTTATTGATGATGGCGGATTAAAATGCGAACGGAACATTTGGGTGAGGACTGAAAATGTCAGCGTATTAATTCTGGCAATGGGGTAGTTGTTGTAAATCAACGAAAGTTTTTCTGGCCATTGAAAATGGGCACATTTGGTGAGGATTTTGGCAATTTAATTTAAGTTATATTTGGTATTATTTCTAAATAGGATATCATGGCACGAAATAGGTCACAACATGGAGGCAGGGGTGGAAGTCGTTGACACTGGTAACCGCTGTTGAATGAAATGGGTAACCCCCTGGAGAACGTGGATTTTTTTAGAAAAAATATAAGTATATGAGAATGGTAATTGTAAACTGGGGAACGCCTTTTTGTAATCGGGAGTAGTCAACAGTTTAATTGTGTAGATAAAATAAAAATGATTTCTTGACAAGGATTGAATGGGAGGATTATGAAAGTTGCCGAAATTTAGAAATAACCAGCCCGAAGCGGATATTATTAAGCTGGGAGAAGAATTTGAAAGCCGTAATGTAAATGGCGTCCGGACTTGAGGGAGGTTTATTTTGGTACTATTCAACTTACTTGGTTATTTTCGTCTACAAATATGATCAATTTTTACTGGGAGCGTTATAAAATCAATGTGATAGGTACGGGATGAAGATCTGCGTAAGCACCACCAACGGTTATGAAGCTTTCGATAAGGAGGGAAGGCTAAGTTAAGCGTTAGCATAGGAAGACAGAAACAGAGAAGGTTGAACTATCTTGGAATTGCTTTCGACCAAGATGCTCAAAGTAATTCCATGCATGGGAAGAATAATGGCGTAAGTCAAAGAAGCCTTCCCGATGAGGTAGGAGTTGATGCCAGGGATACCGACAAAGAATGTTTAGAAAAATGAGTGAAAGCTTGAATATGGAGCATGTTTTAGTACGTCACGGTTGTTGAAGCAAGGTGTAGGAGGCTTGGAATGTGGAGGCTATTGGAATGTGGAGGGTTAGAATTCAAGGCTTTTGGAATGTGGTTGTGGAGATGGGTAGAGAAAGTAAAATGGACGGAAAGGAAAATAATCAAAGATTTCCTAAGTTAGACGATTGTTTGAATAAACCCAAAGGAGGTAGGTAAGGTGATATTAAAGTATTCTGATGGAAGATAAATGTTGAAGACTAATGTAGGGGATAAGATCAGGCAAGCGAAGAAGGGGTAGGAATAGAAGAGGTATCTTGGACGGAATAAGGGGAGACAAAGTATGCGGAATTTAAAAAGGGTTCATTTTGGCGTGGGTTGTCAGGATGTCATGTTTATACTATTTATTTATATTCAGGTACCCTTCAAACCACCTCTAGGGTGTGTGTCAGGAGGTAAATACCCACCAAACTAATTTAGACCCGAATATTTTTACTCCTACCGCGGTCGGACATTGATAATCTGATCCCTTATCGTTTTAGGAGAAAATGGCATCTTAAATCTAGAGAATTAGGTCAAGTAGGCGTGTAAATTGTGCCCATGCAAACTCTACCTTAAATGGTAAATAACAAATAATAATTATCCTGGAAATATATGCAGGGGAGGGAGGAGAAAATGATAAGTATATGTTTTGTAATTATAATTTTTATGTATTTGCTGATCAGCCTTGTTCATGAAGGTATTAATATGGATCTCTTTCAATAAGTTTACTTTAACTTTCACGAAGTTTGCTTATCTACAAATGTAGCACATACTTTAATTGTTGTGCTTTTGACCAGACATAATCCTATTACTAAATTAATGGCATACTGAGTGTTCAAATCCATCTATCTGGTGATGTTATAGCATTGATTTATTCCATATTTTTGGTGTATTCTTACATGTTTATCATTACATGCGAAATTAAGTTTAGAAATTCTCCTTGCGGTTTTCTCTTGTTGGCGTATTTATGTCTTAATTGCGTCTTTGCATGTTGAAGATTAATCAGATCACACTGTGTTGTGAACAGAGGGATTTGTATGAATATTGTGTGCGTTTTTGTTACGTGTCAAGGGTATTAATAATTAAGACGTTGTACTTGTCTGTAAAACCATCTATTCTGGATTCGAGGATTTTTATTGGGTTCCGTTCCTATAGTTAAGTGATATTGACTATTGTTTGTTCAAGCTGACAGTAGAAGTTACGAACGAAAAGGATGTCACTTAATCCACTCCCAAGTTTGAGCATTTTTAAAAGTATACAGCGTTTGCAGAAAAAGTGTTTTTATACCTCATGAGTGGAGCACTTTTCTTTTGAAGGTTTTATTTATTCATACCCGGAGGAAAAGTTTACCGCTCGGACTTCCCCGGACCCGCGTTAACTGTTGAAGTTCTTTTAGCCAGAACATCGGTGACTCTCATGCGTCGCTGAATTCAACGCTTAAAACCGAACAGACGTGATCTAATCTGGTGAGTTTATTCAACGCGATGCCCTTTTAGAGACCGAAAGAGTTGGTGTGTTGGGTCATATTTTCCGAATCTCATCCAAAGGATGGATGAATTTTGCCTAGCTGAGACGGCGAAGTCAAAACATTTCCCGTTCTAGTTGGATTAAAGAAGCTGCCAGTGTCAATCCAAATTCTAAGATGGCTAATCCCTTCTCCCGGTGCCCCTAAACAAGATTACCCCGTCGTTCGAGGACGAGATGGAGGAAGCGGGAAGGTCACCGTCATCTCGCCGACGATGTTACTGGCGACTCCTGATTTTTTTTTTAAACTTCGTCCACCGCTAATGGAGTCCAAGTCCTGCCAATGTTTGTTATTCGCCTGGAAGAGGCGCTGCCCGGTGCATTCACTGTTTATCTTTTCTTTCTCTCCCTTTCACTCTCATCGTCTTTCTCCCCAGAGTCATTTCTCTCCGCACATGGCACCAATACAGCTAATCCGCCGCCCGTTTCCGCTTCCCAGGGGCGATGAAAGACTTTTATGACGGACGAGAATAATCCATCAATTCTTTCAACTCCACAACTTCTTTCGGCAAATGGGAAACGCTGAGTCACTCACTCTGCCTCGCGTCCCTAAAGCCGAGAGAAATACAGTGAAGTACCTACCACTTAGTGTAATTGATTGCGTGGGAAAGGAAATTTTTATGCCTCATTTTTTTCGCGATCCAAATGTATGATGGTGTCTCCCAAAGATGCCTATAAATCGATTATGCAAGGGTTATTTTTTTCACAGTCTGCTCTCGACGGGTGTCAAAGCCGTGGCCCTTGGGTTTCTCCGCGAGTATATTACCCACATAAATCAATTGGCAGGGCCGTAATTAGTGGTCGGATGCAGTAGAAGGTTAACTTTGTGGGCTATATCCAACGGATCTACTTCTTTATTGATTTATCGAACGATGAAGGAAGGATATAACTTTGTTTTTTTTGTGATACGCCTCGAATCAAAAATAAGAAACTAAACGCACGACAGGAACCGGAAATGTATTCTTTCGTCGACATGAATTTATGATTCCATACATATAGTGGAACATTTAATAAAGGAGAGAGTTTCTTGCACAAGTACGCTTTTTTCTTTTATTTATTGTTTTGATTCTAGTGGAACTTGCCGAGAGAAGTTTTTATTAATATCGGAGAGGTTTAGAAGGAAAGATATAATATTCATTCGTGCATGAAATTGCTAAGGAAAGAATATGCCAATGAGCGCAATTTGAGCATGATCTGGGCGTTGGCTAAGGTACAAATGTTCTGCCACGCCTTAGTGTGAGGGATGTTCAATAGAGAGTGATCATAATTTATTTCCTTATTATTTAGTTAGTTTAATGCATATGTCGTGACTGTTATTGATTTTGCTTCACTCTTGCGTCGGATAGAGCCGTTGATTGTTCAAATACGCTCATTTTGCTTACGCCTGGTTAAGATGATGAAAAACACTTTTCACATATGTGTTGATCCACATTGGGGAACGAGAGAAGGTGCTAGATTTGTTCCATAGGGATGAGAAAGAATACACGTAACTTCGATTTTCTGGTTGAAATCGCGATTTGGCATAACCCATGGCGCACCAATATATCTTATGTGCAGAATTTCCGTTAACTACCTAAGGATGGCACCCATTGAAATTTTCAGTATTTATAATATTTCTTCGCAAGTTATGCGAAGTTTACTTCCTTTAGACCAATAACTGGAGCTCCATCTCCTTTGAAACTGAACGATCTTCTCTTTGAATTAAAAAAAAATATTCCCAGATGTGTCGTAAGGTAGAAAGATTCTTCATGATCCTTCCGTTGCATTATATATGTGTCGGATTACGATTTGATCTTATGTAAGTAACATTTCAATTCAGCGTCGCGTGTTAGCCCCATCGTCAACGAAGGGGATCTGAACGTTTCCATTTGCAACGACAGCCGCTGATGTAATGAAAGAGTCAACTCAATTAAACGCATACCAAATGCAACTGCACGCCCAAACTAAAACTTTCGTTCAATAAATGATGCGAAAGAAAATTGTATGATGGCTCTTTATTGAAGAAAGCTCGGCACCGGCAAATACCAAGTATTGAGTGGGGCGCCTTCGTAACATTTTCTTAAGCCCGGCATCTCCCTCGGGATTTCACGGAGGGAGTCTGTCCGGACTGGGGAGGAGTGCCGGAAGAAATCTATTATTAGATGTCGGCAGAGAAGTAAAAAAGAATTGTCCAAACTTCTCAGCGAGGAAAACAAACTCCTGATTTCGGGGGGGCATTTGGACTGGCCGCTGGAGTCGCGGGTGGAATTTTTGGCGGACGCTAAAATAGGATCCGGTTGCGTAATTCCAGGTTCACCATTCCTTTAAAAACAATATGCGTCGAACTCCTTAATTTTTACGGGATATCAGTAACTTTATGCGGAAAATAAATTAGTTACAGTGGTAGAATTATTTGAATTCAACCAAATGCAACAGAGACGAGGGACTGTAATTCTTTCGCCTTAACCGCATTCATAGAGAGTAAAATCGTTCTCCAATTGCGGCTTGTTTTCATCATAATGGTGCTGCGCTTTCTCAAAATAGTTATTTACTTACCTTTGGAAAACAGTAACCGAATTATACCGGTAAAAATTCGTGAGATGAATAGCTTTTCGCATGGCTATTCATAGTTTTTACTTGAATGAAATCGGTGATGACCACGCTCCGAGAGTTAGTACAGACTACGATGTGGCTGAAGTAGAGCGAATACGAGTACACAGTCTGTCTACTTCCTCACAGCTGTGATGGATGCTTTCCACTGATTATAATAGTCTGCCTTGTACGCCTCTCAGCGTTAGTTAATCACTGTTTACCATTTTGAAGGACTTGATGTTTTATAGTTCGAATTCGCATTTGATGTAGCCAGTGTGTGGGAAGAGGGCGATGCCTTTAAATAAAACAAGCATTTCTTTCTTGTTTCTTTTTGGCCTAGAAGTCAGCGCACATCGAAATTTTTCTGATGGTTTTCCCCGTTATTTACAATCAGTGGAGGGGAAACATCATCAGGGTGTAATACTATATACCACCATCAGCCAATAGCTTGGTAACAGTCACCGTAATATGAGGCGCCATTCAAAAAATTCGGGAACTTTTTGACCAGACCTCGTACCACCGTCATTGGTAATATTTTTGAGAAAATGAGAGAAAAGAGAAAATACCAGACCCTAAGAGAGTTATAATTTCAATGTTGGATCTTTCTTGTCAAAATCCTTTAAGCAGCTTTATTAACCGCTGCAGCTAATAACAATAATATTGAACTATCTATATTTGCATGGAAGGTCGAAAGATGTTCACCATTAAAATGCGAATTATTCGCCGAAGAATCCCATGGTTTTGACGCTGGGGGCAATTTTAATAACCCTTGATATTTTCTAAAACATGCTGTCCTATGCAAAACATTGTGATTCTCTACATCAGTAGAGTAAAATGATTTTTTGCATCATGCCAATTAGTTGGGGTAGTGGGTCACGAATCTGTCAAACTGACTTAACTGCATCAACCATGGGCGCACTGATGTTTAGGTTTATTTGCTTTTAAGTTTCTTCGGTACTTAATTTTTGGTGCAATTTTGTAGCAGTAATCTAAATCGGAGAACTAACATAAATCAATTATCTTATGATCCATTGATTTATACTGTGCTATGTTCAGTTCATATGCAGTCAAACTTAAGAGTACCATCGAAATAACAATGTTAGCTACACCAAAAAATAAATATTAAGCGGGCAAAATTAAATAACTGCAATTTAATTAAAGATTTGAATAACAATTTCTTCAGAAACATAGGGTCTTTGATGAAATAGCCTCCTCACAGAATACACTAAGCCGCTAGTACAGTTCTCGTAAAGCGTGATTTTCCGGAGACCTTGGGAGATGTAAAGAGCACGCCAGCCAATCCCTTGTACTTGCCACACCCTATTGTGCTCCATCACTAATCTTCCCTTTAAACTTGACTCTCTCTCCCTCGCCTTCGTTTCCCCTCTCGCCTTGTCTTCCCCTCTGCAGTTCGCCCGTTTGCGTACTCAATAGCTCCCTCGTCCCCCACTGGTGGCCTGCTACGTATACGAATATCCAGATTCAAACGACTCTGGCAATTCATGATTGATTACATACTTGCAAATTTCAGTGTGAACGTTGTAATAAATTTTGGGAGTGTTTCCCACGTAAGCAATTAATTACTGGTGAAATATCGGCCAATGATTCAAAATATCTATATTTGTATGCACACATGAGATGACGCGTCCTGTTAAAGGTAAGAAGTAGACAAGAAGTTACTGCAGGTGGGGGTTTTGTCACATATCTCATGAGGCTCGCGAAATTAAAAAAAAATCAGAACAATCTTCTAATGGCGAGGGAATTAATGATTGACCGAAAGGGTCGAATCCCGCCGGGGGGAATGTAATGACGAAAAGAACATTTGCCGAAGTTCTTTTCCTCTCTCGTGCAAACCCCTTCGGATGGAATGGAACGGGGAGAGGTGGAGAATGCGTGCGAGATGGACGAGGAGGACGACGGCATGGAGAGAGAGGACGCCGTCTTTCATCCCACCCCGAATTTAATCATCCCCATTGCTATTCCTCTCCCGGGCGTCGCTTTCTTCCCTCTCCTCAGCTTAACACTGGAATATTTTTTACTCTTCCCCGCGAGTTCCCGTCGTACGGGAGGCATTTTTCCTCAGCCACCGTCACCCGCTCCCGCACTCCCCTTCCAATCCCTCACCCCCCCCCCGGCATCTTCGTCCCCTCCTTCCCGAGTGTAATCGGACGAGTCGTGGGGTATGGAAAGGATCTTCCTTCCCTTCTCTTTTCCTCCCTCCTCCTCCCTTCCTCTATTCAGGGTGTTCCCGCCCTCTATCCCTGTAAACCCCCCAAACGCCCCCTCCGCCACGCGCATCCGTCTCTAAAAACTATTCCCGCGGAATCGAATCGTCACGTATGTCGTGTGCCTCTCTTCCTCCCGTCACCACCAGAGGCAAGGAGGAATAGATTTGCGGGTAGAATTGCATGGAGGCGAGGATGGATAGAGTCATCCCGGGTCGGGCACGTCTTTTAGGGGTCCTTAAAGGAGTGCTTCGTGGGAAAGGGGGTAAAGGGGTGCGTGCGGGAGCGGCATATTTGGGACTTCTTCTCGGAAACAATTCCTCGGCTACGAGCTCTCCTCCCTCAATCCTCTCTGCTCTGTCTTGCCTTCTCCGAATCTCGATCGAACCCGAATCCAACCTTTCTCCCATCCCGCCTTCGAGAAATAAAGAGGTTTTCATTCGAAGTAAACGGGCTGTCCCTCTGGGGCAACAGAATTGATATTTGAGTATTTTTGAATTCTCTATTCGAACTTAAATGGATAATAAGGTGCATTTACAAGTGATTCATTGCTTCCTTCGTATATTCGGCTCGGTGTATGATATATGAAACCGAGTATTTTGTGCATGAACGGAATTTTTTCACGACTATTGAAGTTTTAAACACATTAAACAAAATATCGGAAATGGTTCAACGGAGATACTGCTCCACAATATTTTCCATTTCTTGCAAAGTATTACCGCGTTGCTCTTAGAAATTAATCGAAGTAATTCCGATAAGATTTAACAATTTTTTAGGGTGCGTTCTTCCAGGAAATGTATAGGTATGGTATCCAAGATAACTTTATCTAATTTTACATTACGAAAGAATGGGGTCATACACTCCATTTTGGTTTTCAATCGGGCCTAAAAAAATGGAGCTTGATTTTACGCACTTTCCTGCTATTCAGTCTTAACATTTTTTTAAGAGTGAAAAGCGGCGAAACATGATATAAATTAATAACTTTTGAAAGAAGTGGTGCAACGTGACAAACCTTTCCTATAGACGAGCTGCTTGAGTCTCGCATGTACCTACGACAACAGGTATGTATGTTACCTACTGATAAAAGAAAAATACGTAGCAAAAATTAATGGACTTCGAGGAATGACTTCTTATCTACTGATTGCAGGTTCTAGTTTTGGCGAAACTGGGCCTAAACGTGATATGAAATATTTAAAATGACGGAAAACTGCTAAAAAATGGGAGCATTTTCTCGTGCACCCATCGTCATTTTTTGAACATACCCTTTCAGATCCTAACCACTAAAATAAAACTCTCCTCATTATAGTTCATCATCAAGAGTCCTCAATTTACCTCGCTACCCATCAAACTTGTGAAGGGGTAGGGGGTATACTTCCTATGAACGCACGATATACGAGACTAGTTCCACTCTCGCTTCCACAGAGCGGACGTTATAATCAGACGTGACGAAAACCCAGCAGTGCAGGACGGGTGAGGGTAGGGGGGAAGAAACTGTCTCCCCTCAAGCTTGCATCTCACCGCGTCCATTTCTTACCCTTCGCGGCCTCCCTTGCTGTCGCGCTGAGCGTCGGCAGGGCATCATACCCCCCTCTGGGCTCGGCGGTGATCCCTCTCCGGGAGACGGATGGACGGAATCACCGCGACCGAGCTGCGCGGTTTACGCTCCCCAAGTGGCGTAGAGGCGGAAGAGTGATGGGCGCGGGGGTATCGGCGGGACGATTGATCTATCGCCGCGGGTGCAGATCGAAGTCCGGCAAGATCACCGCCGCTCGGAAACTTTCTTAGGAGAGGATCCGACATACTTTGTGGGCTTTGGACAGGTGCCGCTTTCCGGAGACGCTCCGAAATATTAGCATGGAATTCCTCGTCGGATCTCCCCGTCCGTCGTTTTATTTTTTCTTTATCTCCGAGATATGCGGACGCCTGATGCCTCACGTTGCCGAAATGGATCGCGGGGATTTTTGAACGGGAAATTCCGCGTGAGGTGTGGGACTTATATTTCTCCCCATTTTCTCAAAAATGAACGGTCGTAAATGATCCCATTTTATACCCTGATACTGTAAATTGGTGAAGAAATGTGACGCAAATGTCTGGTTGGGTGATCCTCCGGCATTTTGAAGGGGTTTGCCTCTGCTCGTGTATCCTGCCGTTAACACGGCTCTGTGGGGCAACGCATGTTGAGCCGATGTGGATATAATACAGGGATTATATTAGAAATGGGTAACTCTAATCTGTTCCCGTCATCTTCTTTGGAAGGAATGAGTCTCCGCACAGAGTTTGCGAACCTGAAGTGTGGAGCAGCGATCGTGGATGGTGTACCATTGCATCCGAAACTAGAGCGGTGATGATTTTACAACGGTCTGCGTAACATTTCAAATTAAACTCAAATGAAAATCCGATGTTACCTTTTGGGGAGTACTTATGTTCACCGTAAGGGAGCATACACAGTATCAATTACGGAGTGAATCTCCAACACTTCGCGGCTCTAAAATTACTGCGACTCGAAAAATTTCATAAAACATAGTAAACATCTTGATCTAGGCATCTTGTAGATGGTAAAAGCATAAGTGATCTACTAAATGTTGTCTATCAAATACTTCGTGCTATATTTTGATCATTTTTCATCTGCTATGGCGAGACTACTTATTTTTTTTGCAAATAATCGGCAATCGTCTCATGAGCCCAATTGCAGAATAAGATGGCAATACTAAAATCTCAAAATAAATTCACCTTGCTTGCAGATTAAGTTAATTAAAAATTAATAAAGATATTATGGTGTAGCAAAATTAATTTCCTATCGTGGAATAGACCTAGAATGACTTTAATAAAGCAGTGAAATTTATTTATTTATTTAGCAGTAGCCTAGTGGCTTAGCGTATGTTTTCTTTGGACCCTGGCGCTACACACTGCTCTGTCATTAAGTCCTAAATAACGTGAAAAAAATATCCATACAAGCTTTAAATTCTTCGAAATGCTTCTTACATCAAAAGATAAACCGCGCAAAACTTTCGTTTCGAGGTTGCGGTATTTAACAATTAAAATCTTGATAAAAACAGAAAAAACGCAAAAGTACGTATATTCCAGGTTTTTACGACTAACAGTTCCCCGGTCCCGTTTCATTAATTGTCCTAAATTCATGTTAAAATTGTCGAATATACTAATAACCAAGAATAGAATTTATTCTTAGGAATTAGGTAAACATTTTATCCATTTACGACTTAATTATTTTTCAACGTTTACTGTGCAAAAAATCTAGGTGGGGTAATAAAAACTTAATGAAAATATATAGTATCTTTTTTGGAGCAGCCAGGCAAGAAGGAGAATGCTACAAGCATTTCCATACAATTACTTCATTTGCATAGGAAATTTGAAATTCGGGAAATATTTGATTAAGAATATTGGTCAGTAAAGGAATCATTTAGAAGGTGAACCTGGTTATAAGATGAAGCTTTCGGTGGTATGTTAGGGGTTAAAGGTCATCGAGAACTTTTCAAAATTCTATATTTTTAGTACAAGTCATAATGTACGGCATTTTTTTCCAAATATGATGAGCTTATCTTCTCAGGCAACTGGTTTGGCGATAAATTCGTGCTCTGGGTGAGATTTTGTACACAATAACTTTTACGTACCATTTTTGAATGTGAACAAATTATTGCAAAGTGAAATTTCCATAGGTACTGTGATCAAGGACACTCGAAATTATATTTTTAGGAATTAAAATTAATTTTTAAGTATTTAAGTAAATCAGTCGGCGGTAAGTACATATTTTGTCCTCATTACAAAACTTATTGCATTATTAAGCTCTTAAAGTAATTGAGGGTAATTCCACATCAACTGCTAGGATATTTTGAGATTCGTCAGTGTTGTGCAAGGCTTGAGTTTTGTTTTTAGTAGCAATTTTGAAATAAATTGCCCGATATGTAATTTGCATAATTGGGAAAAAATAACTTTCATTTCAGGTAAGGTAGTCATTATTTTAGCAACGGTGATAAGCGTCGAATAATCGTTTTAAAATATTTCCAATGGTTTAAGTTGCAATGATTAAGAAAAAATAGCCAAATTACGTATGCAAGGTTATAATGATTTGCTGAAAATTCCCTCTTTTTTAAGATTGCGATTTGCATTACAAGATGCCCAAATTTTTATAGCCGGTACATGGCATTAACGGCTATTCTATCCAGAATGATCCCGCCTTAAAAAGATTAAAGAATCATTTTGCGTGGCTCGGTCGTCCACTCATGGGAACAATTCATGAAAATGACCTCTGGTTCGCTTACCCAATAATCTTCGCGTTTAGGATCGTTTACCAGCGTGTGACAGCAGGGAGTGACCGGCCACGACACTTGTTCCAGGACGCTAATGGTCACATACGATTGCTTGATGCGGAGGAGGGAATGGCGGCAAATTGAATAAGAAGGCAGTGACGAGCCGGATAACGTGTGCCATTATATTTTTGAGCTTATTAAATGTAAATCACGTAATTGGCGCCCTCGAAAACTCCGTTCGCCGTCGAGATTTCGAAGCGATGATGGCAATTTAACGACGGCCGCTGGGGGGCGTAATTGCTCTTTCGTCCAGATTCCAGTGGCGAGTGTATCGTGGAAGATTTGGGACGAAGGAGGACCGCAGAGTGGAAGAGGAAAGGGAGGGACTATAAGCTCCGATCTTCTGTTTCGTCTCCCTCTCCTTTTTGGATCAAACGCACACGATTCGCCTCCCCCCATGTGCAATTGTCTCCAGATGTAGAGGGGAGCCCTTCCCGTGCATGCACGTATTACTTCCAACGCTGAGCCTGAGGTTTGGTGATTACATTTTGGAGGAGAGGTCCTTCTCTCCAAACATTGCTTTACCCCTTCCCCCACATAATGACCCAAGGTTATGAACATTTATCTCCTCTCCCCTCGTGCCCCGTGGGATTTTGATGGGGATGACAATCGGCGGTGAGAGCAATCAGACATGACCAATGCTACCGTGTGGTAAAATTAAAGATAAGGATTGTTTAAATAAAAAAAGAAATGTTACTGAGACAAACAGCTGTATCAAAAGTTTGAAATGCTTCGACGGAGCTGACGGAGTGCTGAGCCCTACGGTGTGTTGTGTATTAAATTTAAGGGGGGGGGGGTCATTTTCTTTCACTGTGCCGTCTCTGTTTTGTTGGGGATATTGCTCAGAAAATCGCACGGCTATTCAAATGTTGGCGGTCAAGCGCTCTGTCCACTCGTCCGATACACACACGTGCTTATAATGAAATATATTAATTTTTTCTCAAGCATTCTCCCATGCATTGCATTTTTGTCTTCGCAGATAATTGTATTTCTATCTGCTATTGAGTGTTAAATCACTTCGGACGAATTTTATTGAATATTGGATTTTCAATTGCAAATCCGAGTCGTTAGAGTGCTTTCATTTTGATTTTCTCCTTCCTCCCCGTGCAGTTAAAGTTCGTGTCACACTGTGTGAGATTATGAAGTCGGAAACTCTACGTTTTTCTCGCAAAGAATTCGTTGAGGTGAGCGCGATGCAGTGCAGTAAAAATTAATCACTCACGCAGTAGGTTGTGGGCAAAAAGCCAAGTATTTCACAGACCCTCCGCAAAAAGCACTTCCTCTGACGGCGATGGAGGCCTTTATGCCAGCATCATTGGTTGATATTTTTTTCGGTGTGAAAATATCGGATTGCTGTCACGTTGCAACCATCAAGGTCGTTCGCTCTCAAAGTAAATCATTTACTACGTTCGCTACTGTCACTCACATGTTACCTGAAGGAGCTTTGAGACTACAAGCGATGCCTTCAGAAGGATGAAATTTGTTAGTGTTAGCATTATGTGGTTCGGGTGGAAACTTTCGTTGGGAGTAAAAAATTACGTGCGAAAGATCCCGTATGATTATTGATAATGATCCCGTATCCAGATTATTTCTTAAGAATCTATCATTGAATTTACGTAGCCCGATATTTACCTTAGTTTTATTTTTCATTTGTGGAATGCGTAGCTAGAAGAGAGAATCTTGCATAGGACGTCTTGTATACGATTATGTCAGGAAACTTCTAGAACCATTTCCTTCTCATATCGCTTCATCATCGTCTTCTGTAATAAAAAAATATAACTGATGATAAATTATGTGGTTAATATTTTGTAATGACTACATTAAGTGATTAACATATCTGATTTAAATATATATTTAGCCTGAAATGATCCTATATCCCTGTTTAAATAAGCCTTACGAGACTGATTCTCTCAAAGCTTTTTCAAAATTCGAGTGGCGTTGCTCACTTCCTTGATTACATTTGTTAAGCTTACTTTTAAAACGAGGTAAATTTCTGAAGCCAGTTTTGAATCATAATAATTCACTTGAAATGAGTGTCCATTTTGTCCTGATTTTTTCAAATCCAGTCTCAGCGAACACGGCGCCGCTACTCTAAGGGTGCCAAAGGCATTGCAAGACGAACGTCGTACTATCCCCAATCTTGGGGTCCTTGTAAATTTGAAATAAACTACGCGACGCCTTTCGAAAATCCGGAATCGCATCGGCTCCGCGGATGCGAGAGGGAAGCCAGTAGTAATGGGGCGGGATCAGATTCGCGGCGGCAATTGTGAGGTTCGGGGAGGGTCGAAGCGCGCCCAAGCTGGGGGAATTATTATTGAGGAGGCTTCGACGCACCAAGAAGCGCGAGGCGGTGGCGAGATCGGAGGGGAGGGAGGACTTGGAGGATGGGAGGAAGGTGAGCGTGGGCGGTGGTGGTGGCGGTGTGGGGGGTGTTGGGAGTAGACGACGGGCAGGGAACATTCTTTCGCGAGAGGCGTAACCCGTTCTCGAGGAAAACATCGTTTCGGGGAGGATCGAGGCTTCCCGTCTCTAACCAAGGGCTTCCGTGGAGAATAATTCAGGGGGAGGGAGCGGAGAGGCCCGCCAGGTAGTCAGTCGCTCCTCGTAAGGGCTCTCCGCCGCCGAGTCGGGCGGAAAGGGTGGGGAAACCGCCAGAGGGGTCGTGATCTCCTTCCGTGCCCGTCGGATCGGGGGGACGGGGGGTAGGGACACAAATAACCCCGCCCTTATCGGCCCTACTCATCTCGTCGACGGCAAGGCGGTCCCCGGCGACCGTTTTACGCTTCCGCGGGGTCCTCGCACGAAATGGAAGTGGAATGGGTGGGGGGGAGGGTAGTTTAAAGGCGCGGGTGGGGCACTTAAGTGGGACCTTACCGCGGCGCCTTCCTACCCGTGGGCTCCTCAGGTAGGAAAACACGACATGGGTGGGATGCACACGCTATTACCATCGTATTAAAATAAATAAATACCATTATCGTTCTCGTGAGGGGATGGATGCGAAATTCCATCTTAGGCGATTTGATTTCGAGATGCGATACGGGTTTCCCGAGGGACGCCGTGCACAAAACCTTCTCGGAGAGCTTTTATTTATACAGGGAGTTGGAACCCATCATATTTATTTATACGCCATATCTTTTGTGAACTGCTTGTTGTCGTGTTTCATAACCTGAAATTAGACTTAAGAATTTTTTTGCCGTTTCCCGTTCCGACTAGACTTTGCCTTGTACAAATAATCCGACCAGGAGCTCGTTTCTCACAGCTATAAGTCAATTTATAATTCTATGCAGTTTTCCCTTGAACAGAGTCGCCATGAAAATATATCTGTTACAATGCTCATCACTGGTTTCCATTTCACTGGATGACGAATTATATTCCACTGACGGTTATTTTTATTGGACTTGTGCTGCGCTCATGCCGTCTCACTCGATGGTCACAAAATCGAATCCCTTGACGGGAACGAATGATGTGCTCCCATTTGCGGCGTCTGCGGCAGTGTGAAGACCTGCTGAGGATCCCATTTGCCCATATGGCACTACCATATGAGAAAGTGCATCTGGTTGTGACCAGGAAAACATTATAAACGAAAAAATTGGTGTCGGGACCAGCCGGCGGCGTAAGCCGAAGTACCTGGGGCACTTAAGAAAATATGTTGGTTTATTCCGGTTTCGATTTTAAGCATATTTATTGTATAAATATTAACGATATTCTGTTTCCCCCCGCAGGCACTCCTTCTTTGCCATCGCTCTCCTTTGTGCAGCTGTCGGCGTGTCTTCGCAAGGAATTAAGGAATATCCGATGAACGTGAGTAAATTCCATTTATTTTTTCCTGGAATGCATCTTTAGGTACCTATCAAATTTCGCCATCTGGTCACGGCAGTCTTTGGTCGCATAATCCTATCGTAGGAAGGAATTTCTTCCGAAGACCGAAGAAGACAGGTCTTTGATGCTGTGCTTGGAAAATTGGTGAATATTTTATGGCTAGCTTTCCAAGCTCATCATATAGACCTTTGAAGTGTTGAGAATGACAATATTTACGTTTACAAATATCTTTTATACTCCAGAGTTGAAATAACTCCGCTGATTTTCAGCCTGTCATATTATCCCATGTAAGCGAAACTTAAGTCATGGACAAGCCAATTAATTTCTGTTGCTCTATATATTGAATGTAATATATTGAAAATATACAATACGTAATCCGATATATTTAAATACATTGGAGTGGAGACATTTAATATTCCATATTGGCCCATATTTACCTTCCTTGGCACATGAGCCCAGCAAATGCCAATTTATTTAGTTTTTAGGCACATTTGAAAAATTCTCAATCCGCAAATGTCTCTTTAGTTATGGATTTTGAAATTCCAACACTTATTACTAGCTTATTCAAATTTAACCGGTTTCATTTGAAAATATCTTCTTTGCATGTATAGTCAATAAGCGATGATAAATATTTTTCTTTGTTCTCGACCATGATTTAGAAACAGGAGTGGTATTCATACTTTTCTTGGCGTGTGAATGGATCAAAGCAATCGAAACATTTTCGAGGGTATTTACTTCATATTTGACTGTCATGCAGCTTTTACGGAATTAATAAAGTGATCACGAATTTTATAAAAAAAACATGTACTGCTAATATATTTATTTAGATATCGTTCGGTTGATGCAAACGAAAATATTTCTTAAAAAAAGGTATTTTTGCGAAATATTTGTATGTAACTACAAAAATTAAATTTCTAATCACAATTTGATAAATATGAGGTGTTTCAGAGTTGTTTAAGTAATATCTCCACTTTGCGAATACCTAGCCTGGGTTGCATTTTCCCACGCCCGTATTCAAAATAGAAATAGAAAAAATGTGCTTCCTCGTAATTAAATAAATCTCATTTCTTTTTTCGTGGTGAAATATTTCTCTTTAATAGATGATGCCTTTCGGAATGTATCATTGCTCAAATATTATTATTTCAGATTTGATATCTCCGTCCCACAGATTTATTTTTAATAATAATATGTGTCGTAAGTATATAATATATCTCATAGGTACTGTTGCGGAATTCTCAGAATCCTATGGGTTATTTCATTCGTAGATTATCGATTGGCTATTTCAGAGATAACATTTTCCACCATGAAAAGAAAAACTATAGACTTCTTAAACTCTTTCGATCCTGGAAGGTCCTGCCTAAGATGCTCAATATATATTTTATGCACCCAAAGATAACGCAGGTGTTGATACATGAAGCATCGGTTCGTCTCAACTCAGTTACCGGAATCAACTTCATCGGTCAGCGTTGAGAGAGAAGAGAACGGCTGACAGTTTACCCGCGTCGCGATTTCATCGATATGTTGGACTCGATCTTAACTTCGTCGCCGCGAAATCGTGCCGGAGAGTGAATCGTCGATAAATTCGCCAGAAGACATTTCCTTCTCCGGTGAAGCCCATATCATAATCGCCCACACATTCTATTGTTCCTGTTTGATCCGGGATAAACATTCGGGGGAGCATGTGCTTGATCGTCCAGAGGATAAAGCCACTTGCCTCTTCAGGCATTCCCGTCGCGTGGTCCGTGCCTTCTTCACACAAGCTCCGTTGAGAAGGGGGTGGGATTGCGGGGGGCGGGGGGGGGGCGGTGAAATCCTCGTCTCCACCTCGCGTCGGAAGGTGTCCTTTGTTCGACGGGGAAGGGTGTGAGTGGTGGTGGGGTGAAGGTGAGTGCTGGACACGTAAAAATCCACGGCGAAGGTGCCAACCCGCCCGCATATCGAGTCGGTTTGGCTGTCGTCCACGACCGCCCCACTCCCCCGCTCAACGGCCACGCGCGTCACTCGACCTACCCCGTGTAGGGCGACGATGAAGGAGGCGGCCGTGACCAGCGTTGAAGCGAGCGCTTCATTACGTGATCAGGAAGAGAGAGGGAGAGAAGGGTTGGGGAAGTATTAACTTGTAAGCTCTTCCACGTTAAATTGCCCCCACGCAAGGGGATAAAATAAATGTCAATTGCCACCTCCGGCGGAATGCGAATTGCGATACTTAGGCCTTTCTGTCCCGTTGCCGGTCCTCAAATTTAATTGAGTTGCGTCTCCCTTTTTTAATTATCCACTGTTTATTCCATAAAATGAACAGATATTGGCCTGCAGCAATAATTTATTTATTTACTTATTTTGCATTAGTCCGAAAACAGCGCATTGACATTTACATCGGACTTTGAACAAAATAATAATGCTTACATCGATGGCCCGATAACAGATTCATTTCGTCATACATTAATTTGTTATGTGAAAAAGGATTAAGTAATTAATTGTTTTTCTTTTTCCGTCGGTGGTAAAAATGTAATGTGAAAGGCGATCCGTTATTTATACTGCGAGTTAACTGGTGCTTGGTGTATGCAAGGGGAATTGGTTATATGCAATGGAATACAGGAGTAGGTAAACATCTATCTCAAAAGAAAACCTTGTGAGTTTATCTCTAATATAATATTTTGGTTTTAGACGCATCACTAAATCTTCTGAAAATAGCCTTTTCACCTCCAACCATAATTTAAGGTGTCTTAATTAGCTGGTAATTTAGGTTATAATCGCCAATGGAGTTGCACACGTTATTACCATTCGCAATTATTTAAATTCTAAAACTATTGATCATGAATAAAAAAAATACCAGAAGGTTGTCGCAGGCGATATAGAACTCCTTTTTGCGCCAGCTTATGATTTAATGTACGTATTTAAAGCTTGAGTTCATCGTAATAAAGCGGGAAAATAGGTGGACGGCAAATACTGGAGCTACGATAGCCATAAACTAAAAGCCGATGAAACCGTCAAAAATTGCGCTTTCTGAGGACTTTCTCAAATTTTGTAAATCTAAATTTCAAAGGAATATGAAACTTTAATCCTTTAGCCAAATTTTAATTTAAATCCCTTATTCCTAGTTCATTCATTCCATATTATATGATACAAGAAAAATTTGCCACGAAAATTTGTATTTTTCTCATTACTTTTCATTGAACAAATCAATCCCTAATTGGTGCAAATCTTGGCAACAATGAAATGAATTTACAGTTTTTTCTCGAGGTTCTTTGCAGTGGGCCAAAATCTCCAACCTAATCCGCCATGGTTTTGACTGAGAGTCTGCAACCTATACTAGCATCATCGTCAGTCACTCTCGGACATGACGTACACTGAAGTTATTAGATACACTCTTGGTGTGATTTGCTGTAATTATTTCCGTTCGCCCTTTGAAAGTGAGGTTGGCTGGCGAAAAAAATGCGAACGCACGTCCACCGGAGTCCCGCTGGCCGGGCGTTCAGTGCTCACAATTTCTTTTCTCGGGTCGCTATCAATTTGAGAACCATTGTTTTTGCAACGAAATCTGATTTTTCGCAAATGACGCGAAGACGTTTGATAGAAATAGAAGATCGTGGTTCAGGAATAAATAGAGGTTTCGTGGCTGTGCAACGACGTTTTCTGGTTGCATCCTCCCTTTCGTCTGCCCACACTTGGCAAGAATAAATATGCGGTCTAAAATGAGCTGATCTGATGCGAAAAAAATACTCTGCATACCTAGCGATACGGATGGTATTGGATTTACATCATAGTATTATCCTTCGTCGGAATAAGAACGGGTGGCAGAGATAGTATCATCACAATGCCAATGAAGAAGGGAAGCATTCTTTCAATGAATCAAGTATAAATGCATTAGGGTTTCGTATTTGAAGTACCTTAGGCACTAATATAATTTGTTCTCAATACCATTGTATTACTTTCCCACGGACACCCGTTTTCCCACGGAAAAGCATTCTCCTCCATAATCTTTGTATTCAATTCAGAATCATTTTAGGTTGCTCATTGCTTTTTTCCTCGAAATTTACGACCTTAATGAAAACGAAATCCAAATAGCTTTACGTCTACTTCTCCTTCGAAGCGTCCTATTTAGTGCCAACGAACTTTGTGGTGGAATGCGCCTAAATAAGTACATGTAAATTCTATGGGCAATCTGGTCGGTATTTTTTTGTATCTGGCATTGCTGTGCTGTAGCGTTTCCTTCAATGGTTTTCTGCCCCTAATTCTATCTTGCACAGAACCCCAGTATTACTTTACCCCATTTCATTTGATACTCTTGAGGCCTAGTTCGTATTTTTACCTTCTTTGATTTGTTCGAATTTTGCCTTCCAGGATATTTTCTTCTCCTATTACGTCTTTTATTACCTCAGAGATATCAAAATACTCATGTTCCAACTCTCATCATCTCATTGTCTCTTGTCCGCGTGTAAAATTTTCACTACTAGAGTAAATCCATTTCGTTTTTACATTGACCATTTTGTCGACGCTCACTTCTTTGCATTTCAGAAGGCTCTTCGCTGTTATTACGGCAGGCTTCCGCAGTAGGATTCTCATGCCTGCTCTTCCATTTACCTCCTTGCATGAAAATATGAACTATCATCACATGAGCTAACTTTATAAAGGCATCGCGTCTCTTTCTTAAATTCCATTACCTTGGGCGCCATGTAATGATGACGTTCCAGTGTCCAACGCGGTGGGATAAATCAGCGGAAAAATATCGCAGCACCGCCATCCTCCTCAGACGATCCCTTGGGAGAGAAGACCGAAACCAGTGGTTTGACTCCGCGCTCCATTGTAGTATATTATTACAAAAGAAGAGCATTCCATCGAAAGTTTAGTGAGACTAATTTTGGAGCGGAAGTTCTTTGTCGAAGCCGGAAATTATACAGGCACGTAGCGCACATTAAGCCTGAAGGCTTACGGATGCGAGTTTCTTGGTGTGCATATCGATCGAGAGCGTCGTCCTCCGAAGAGAGAAAGAGAGTAATTAAGTTCCTCCCGCTCCGTTCCGCCCCACGGAATCGATCGAGGAATGGCGACCTGAAATTGGCCGAATTTTTCATATTTTTTTCTTTTTTTTTCGGGCGAAAATTTGGCCCGTCTCGCACAACAACGATGATTCGCGAGCTTATGGAGATATGGGCTGCCCCCCGAAACTCCGCCCGCGTAAATAATTTCGGTCGGTCGTAATCGACTCCGATCACCGGGCGAAAAGTGAATTTTCAGAGTAGAGTGAAGGAATTTTTAGCGCGCCGCACTCTGATGAAATGAAAGCTTCCCGTCCGCTTTTTCTCTCTTCTCCCACCCTCCCCGAGGGGTCCAGAAAAATGTTCGAAAATTCCCACTCTCTCGATCGATCGGATCGTCCTCGTGCGTCGACTCGGCGCGGCGAAGGCGATTTATGCTAATGGATCGTCCGCAATCGCCGAAGACGCTGCTAAGGGCTACTTCGTCGTTTTCGTTCGCGGTAGGTGGGTACACCTAACTCTTCGGTGTCCCTTCGGGCACTCCGGCATCCGTTTCCTCCGGAGGCGCACGATGAGGGAGATCGGGGCGGGTCCGGGGGTTTACGGCTCATCTCTCTCTCATTTCTCCCGAGTGCCCACGAAAGACGGCCAAGAGAGATTGACGAGGAATTCCGATATACCAGACATCCACCCAAGTGTGTGACCTACCGTCTCGGGTCGCTCGCATATGGCGGAGGAACTTCCCTATTCGATGAACGACGCTACTTCTTGAGTGCTCTAGGGGTTGTCCTCATATTTCGTTGCATCCGAAGTGTGAGGATGGGGTTGGGTGTGGAAAACTAAGACTTCTTATGGGATGCGTTCGAGAGGGGTAGCGTATTGATGACGGGTAGCTTGTGACAACGAATCTATCGCAAAAAACTTGACGTAATCCATAGCGTGACGAAAAGAAACCATTCAGACCGCAGCAATTAACCCGAATGCTGGTTCGTATTAGGTGGGACTAAAACTCACGCGAAATCTCACATACCCAACCGCGGGTGAGATTCACTAGTCAGGGTGTGACGCCTCTTCCTTTGCATGTTAAATTAAACAAGTCATTAACGTTTTCGTTCTTGGTAATGACGAGAAGGCGTTATAATCGGTTTAGGTTTAATTGAAATTTCAGTGGAATATCACGAGATTGTTTTCTCTTTGTCTCACGCCAGCGATCAATTTAATTCAACTGATTAATTTATTCGATACATCATTGCACAGCTGGATAAGTGAGTGATTCCATTTGGAAAAATTGTGGATGGGGTAATGAGACAGGTGGTACGTAATATTAGTTGGGAGGTTGGTGATGTGACAGACAGGGATAGAGGAGGGGTTGACACCAAGAGGCCAAAAAGGTGACATGGTATATTGAAGGGCACCCTCTCTCTTCTGACGCATTAATGGCATGGTGACCATGGGTTCCAGAAAAATTTGGATATATTGGAAACCGTCTCCATTTCATAAAAAACAGGTGCGGGAACCTATCTTGTTCCCGTTCGCTAATGTAGGAACGGAAAGGAACTGGCCCCCCTACCCTGATGTGGGAATTTCACACGCCGTCGGGCTTAGTACAGGGTGAAGTCTATCATCACCTACTAAACCGTTCTTCGGGTTGATTACTGTGTATATGGTTTATATATATATTATATATAATATATTATTTATATATATATAATATATTATATATATATATATATATATATATATATATATATATATATATATATATATATATATAATGTATAACACTTAGCACTAGTGGACACAGACAAAAACACAGAAACACACAAAAAAAATTTTTTTTTTTGTGTGTTTCTGTGTTTTTGTCTGTGTCCACTAGTGCTAAGTGTTATACATTATTATTCACGTCCGTGAGTCTTTCAAAAAGTGTTATATATATATATATATATATATATATATATATATATATATATATATATATATATATATTTATTTATTTATATTTAGGAAAGCATTTTTATCTCAAGTGTCAAATGCACTACATTTACTTACTCTATTAAAACGGAGTACGATGGTTCTTGCAGGATTTGGCGTGAACTACAGTATGAGCCGTGGCACCATCATGTTAAGACCAAAATGCTTTTTTGTCATATTCCTCACCATACTCTTCCATTTTGGGAAGTAAAAAGTTCTCCAGCATCTCGCAATAGCGCACCGAGTTCACAGTAACTATTAAACCTCGATATTTAAAAAGCCTACCCCAATAATGCCTATGGAGGGCACAGCGTACCGAACTGTCACTTTGGGGCTATGAAGAGGTCTTGGGTGAAGCTCGTGAGGGTAGTCAGTCACCCTGTAACGAAAATTTTGCTTAATTACTGAGCCTTAGAGGTGAAAATGCGCTTCATCTCTAGACCACAGAGCTCTTTTTGTCACCACCACAGTATCATTGTGCATAAAGAACGTTTCTACGACAAAGCCTCGATGCTCACCAGACCACTGCAATGTAACTACTAAAAAAGGCGTCGTTTCCCCCAGCTAACGCCACTACTCCCACTTCGTTAATTAATCTGCGCGCTCTTCAGTGATTCTTAAGAATAGTGTCAATTCTGTCCCAACCTGTATCTATTATTAAAAATAAAACTTCTTGAGGGTAGATTTGCTCAAGAGAATACCGTTGCATTTTATGCTGATTTTATTAAAGAAATCGTTTAGTGGAAAGATATAGTAAGTAAGATAAGTACATTTTGAATTCTGTACTTGCATGTAATTTTCTATCGTAACATTTTAAAAATATTTTACATGTGTTGAATGCAGTCACGAAGAGGTATTAGTAGTCGCAAGTCATGGCATCGAAAAGTCAGGGAACCATGGAAAAGAGCGTCAAAGAATGCGGAACACTCCCTTACGATAGCGAACTCCTTAGGAATAATTGAGCGGTCTCAGCATATTGTTTTCACCAGCGGCAAAACACGCCCTCTGGGCTACACTCGGACCCCCAAATTTTCAGGAATAACCAGAAAGGTTGAAAGGAAACCGGATATTAAAGAAAACTGCTCCCAACCTGAATGCCGAGAGATAAAGTTAGCAGCCGTGATCTATGCCTCAAATCAAGTGAATTCTCACTCGTAGGGTCTTGCCTCGGAAATCTGTGGGAGGTCCATAAATCACTGAGGAGGACATTATCTTTTCCTCTCCAATTGCCCAACTTGAGCGGCCAAGAGCGCATTTCGGCGAGATCATTGTCTAACCACTTTGTTGGTGGCGCTGAAGTTAGCCGTGATTCCATTTTTTTGAAGCATAATTTTTTTGTCATGAGGACTTAATTTGTCACTGAAAGTATCTATTGATATTCAAGCCTAAAAGTGGTATTACTACATGATCCTGACTTTTTTCATCGATTTCTGTAATTGTTAGTATATACATACGGTAATAGGCACTTCTGGGATTGACAGTCTCAAAGGAAAAATCAAATCTGTTTCAAACTTCCAATTACAGCACACCAGGCTTCAGGCTTATCTCCTTGGACGAGTACGTTTCGAAAGAGTACATTCATGCAATCGCTTTTTCACTGCACAATACTTACCCACCCCTGAAGGACATCAAGACCTGATGCTGATGGAGTGCGCCTCAGTCAATGTAGTTAAAGTAAAGAAAATTGTTAACATACGACTGTTAACTTCATCTCATTAGAGAAATTCAACCGGTCTTGATTATCCTTTATAAGTTTTTCCTTGTTACTCCGCTCACAATCGACATCTCTGCAACTATTGCGTGCATAATTTTGACTTCTTAAACTCCGGCATGTAGGTGAATATATAGGAAGCTCGGTGCGAGACGAAATCAGAATTACCTTAAAGTTTTTTACTACCCTGTCAATGTATTGAAAACTTAAACCACTCATGCATTCCGAGGCATTTTGAGTTTTAGTATTAGTTCGACCGGGATTAAAAAAATCGGATAGGCGTACAAGAAGTATTACTGTTGTGAAAACGCTTATTTCACTTATGAGATCGGATTTACATTATACGTGATCTCTGGTTTGAAAATTAAATCGGTTATTTACTTTAAACATTTTTCCATAACATGGTTGTAGAACTTAAATATCACAACCTATTTCCCGCACTTACGTCGGGGAAAAAGGGTTTCAACGTTTTGAAGAATGCACGATGTAAGAGTAGCCCAATATAAATCGTGCGCTGTGGCGCAGATTCTCTTGCCTCTGGTGATAAAATCTTGGCATTGATGTGCGACTGGGATGAAATTGCTAATTAATGAAATGACGAGCCTATCAATTAGCCTTTCCCAGCAGTTCATTAAATATGCATTGTTACTCCATAGTTCATCGTGCGGCAGATAAGGTCTCCCGGTGACCACCGGTGGCCGTACGAGAGCAGAGCTATCTCGGCTCGTGAAATTCATGTTTTTTGGGTAGCTCGAGTTATCGGAATTTGATTAACTGGTCTCCCTTCAGAACCGCCCTGCCATATAAATTACGCTCTAGCATACATCCTCTGCGATGAAAATTATTCGCCACACAGAAAACGGGATCAAATTAATTGCATTTTTCTTACGGGAGGTACATATGAAGTGACCATCGGCTCGATCTGGTCGTGGACGTGTTTGGCCCGGTTGGCATTTTGGCGTGGTAGTCTATTTGGGAGCACTTTCAGCTGCTGGCCCGGGTTCAAATCCGAGTGGCGCATGCTACACTTGGGTGAGTTTTCTCGCGTCAGATGTTTCTGGTAAACGGCAGTGGTAACAGGAAAAGGAGGTGGCGCCTCTACCCTGACTGCGTGAATTTTACATACCGAGCCGAGGGATGACGCGTTGTATTTAGCCTCGGCCTTAACCTATCTGTAGACTTTGAGTTCATCCCCCAGTGAAATTTCACCCAAGAAATGGAAATAATGAGTTTTATCTCTAAACCGGCGTGTTAATGGCGCTGGTCTGTCGAGAATTTCTAAATATGCGATTCACGGGATGCTGATTAAGCTCTCGTCAAAAATTTAATGTCAACAAGGATTTACAGGAACTGATTACCCGTGTAATGACCACTTAGTTGGGCAGCAGCCCAATTCAATGCTTATTATTGATGGTAGCCACATAATGTATATGCTTCGAATGATATTACGGTAATGAGTTAGGGTTTTGAATTTGACGAAGGAGTTTTTTTATTGATTGAAAAAACGGAATTATCAAACAATATGAACAATACGATATCGCTAATATCTTGGCCTTGATTGAAGGTACATAAAAAGTTCGATAAATAATGTACATGCATGAAACAACTTATGGATTGGTCGAGACAAATGAAGATTTGAAGGTCATGGAAGTACGACGAATAATAAAAAAGGTAGTTTCGTGAAAGTAACTAAGACCACGGCAATCTGAATTTACCTCTCCCTTAAAGGGAACGGTGTATGAAGTGAATTTATGAACTTATAAATGTTGAATCAGTTCAGTAAAATGTATACACATTGTGTAACATTACATTGATACTGACCATGCCTTCGGTAACTCTTTTATGTGAAAGTTTCTAATCAAAATCATATAATGTATGACTTTAAACAAAAGCACTCTCATTAACTCCAAAGAGCGCGATACCCAATTTTTACATATTTTTCCTAATGAGTCGTAAATCACGAATGGTTTTTTCATCTGAAAATGGGAATAGTATTTTCCTTCATCCTACAGTCTTTGAGAAGAAGCGGAGTATGATTTTAGAGCCAGCTCCATGGGCGGTCAGGAAAATATTCTCAACTTCATTTCAAACGTGTGTTCTACTTTTTCTCTTCTATCCGGATTCTCTAATCATTCGGGTCCCACTTTAAATCGGATTTCTTTTCGTAATTTTCGACTAAATACGATATGCAAGCCGGAAATTTTCACTTGGATGACTGCTGAATGTTTTCTTTCCTTCGAAATTTCCAGTCAAAAAATGCGAATCCAATTCCCAGGAGATCGGTTTAACAACTGCCTCGCACTCTTCCGCGAGTTAAAAATGAGCGGAACGCCGAAGACGTCACTCGTGTGTCGGCCGCGCGTCGTGGCTCCAGCACCGCCCGTACCTTTTATCCGGGCTGGGAGGCCGTGTTGATTCAGCTGCCCACTCAGTGCCGGTCCATTCGCCGCCCCGAAGTAGAAGCACCAGGGGAGGGCTAATTACGTTCTTTCGCATCGCCGATAAGCTCCACCCCACCCACCCACACGCCGTACTCGACCGATTCCGGTGGGACGCAGTCGTCCGCTCCCAATCAATCAATCTCGCCGAGTGGCCCGGTTCCCGCGAGATAGGGACTCCACAAATTGGATCGAACCCATCGAAATGACGTTTTTTCGTGAGGAAATAAGTTAGACGCGAGTTGTACAATGCGACCGTACATAGCCAACCTTCCGGGCATCCTTTCCGAATTAATCCATTTGAGCCGGAAACATTTCACCGGTGGGCAAGGGGTGGGCGAACATTACGGCGGACGTTCCCAATCACGATCCGCTCGGAAGGGTTTGCGTATTCGACCCATTTTCCCCGCATTCTCAGTTAGGTTTCAGTAATTTTGCGAGCACGGGTCTATGTGTTACAGTGGTGTTACACGTAAGTATTGGAATATATATAGTGTAAAGCTTATGACCTCTAAGTGCCCACAGGAGTAACGTACAGTTGAACAAACGTGTTCATAAGGAGTTTGCCTCCTAAGGCATATCCAAAATATCCTGAGACAAAGGGATCGGATAGAGAGGGATGAGAGTGAAAGTGAAAGAAAGAAAAACTGGGTGAGAGAGGAGAGTGAAAGGAGTCAAATAATAATTTGCCCGTTTTCTCATTGCCGACGTTAGCCTTAATTCTGCTGTGTGTGTGTATTATATATATATATATATGTATATATATATATATATATATATATATATATATATATGTATATATATATATATATATATATATATATATATATATATGTATGTATATATATATATATATATATATATATGTATATAATGTGTATATATACATACATATGGCGATCGAGATGGTGCGGGGGCTAATGTACTGGCTTCCCACCCTGAGGGCGCGGGTTCAAATCCCGGCGGTGTTGAATACTTTTCATAGGTATCTCGATCCCTACTTAAGGTGCTTTGTGGAGGGCACTTCGAGTGAGTACGCCGTCCGTCGGATGGGACGTTAAACTGCGGACCCCTTGGCGCCTTTCGTAAAGAGTAGGCTAATGCCGACGCCGGGTTTCTCTCCATCCTTCATCCTTTCCTGTCCATCCCCTGTGGCGCAAATGACCTCAGCTGTCGGTCGCCTCCCCTAAATACTTCTACTACTTGAGCGCCCCAAGTGGCACATAACTTTCACGCATACCGAGGTCCCATGGAGAGTCTCCACGCATATTGCCGCAATGCTGTTACGACCTCCGTGAATGGATGGAGAGTCAAAATGCATAATTAGAGTCGTCATGGGTTAAGATGTAATGAGCTGCAATGAATTGAATGCTATTAGAAAGCGGAGAGATATGTCTGTCGGTCGCCTCCCCTCAAAACTACTACTATATATGCTATATATGCATATATACATGTGTATATATATATATATATATATATATATATATATATATATATATATATATATATATATATATATACTCATTTATACAGAAACAGATATAAGGAAAAGGGATAGGAACACATATAAAGGACGAACACAATAGAGGTGGGGAAGGCGGAATCATATATATATATATATATATATATATATATATATATATATATATATATACACACAGACGTAGATTTTTAACCATGGAGACACAAAGAAAGGACATTCACAATATGTTGTTTTGACGGCCGTCGTCTTCAGAATGGCCATTCTGAAGACGACGGCCGAGCCGTCGAAACGTCAAAACAACATATTGTTAGTGTCTTTTCTTTGTGTCTCTATGGTTTAAAAATCTACATCTGTGTTATATAACATACATATTCCATGCCGTTGTAAATGTTGCATAGTGTTTCTGCTTCAACTTGAGCACATTTTATAAGCCTCATCGTATCTTTCACGCAGTTCGTTAGTTACCTTTAAGATGACATTATAATTAAGTGTAAAGAAGCGTCGAGTTGAATAATGTGTATTCTACACGCAGCGTGAAAATCCGAAAATTGTTCGCTATGGAGGCCTTCAATGAAAGGTTGAAAGGCTGTTGTAAATGAGCTTGTTATAAAGGCTTTTTGAAGATTGATGGAATATAACAGTAAATTATTAGAATATGGGATCGTCGGTATTAGAGAGCCTATTCCTTTGTCTCTCCCTTCGGTATAGATTGTGAATTTCTAAATAATAATTACGACCTATTGTGTCGGTAGGATAATGCAACGTTGGAATTTGTTTTCTCGCATGTGGTGCTTCTTCCAGGCTAACTTCCCAGCCCTCCAAATATAATTGGCACACTGACTCCAAAGGGGCCTTCCATGAAAATGTTGAGAATATCTCTTGAATTCCTGACTAGAATTGGGCGGGTGGAATCTGGAAGTATTATGAGCATGTGCCCTTGAAACTTTGTCAGCCTGGTAAGCTTCGCCAGCTTGCAAAACCCTATTTAGATCTGATCACGAGAGCACGTAGCCCGGAAGCATCGCAATTTTTTGAAATAAGCTCTACGTATGCCTGCAGTAGAATTGACTTCTTATTGTTGGTCCCCTGAGGTAGTCTTAATGACGCAATTTTGTCAAACTCATCGGTAATGTAGGCCAAGGTTCTTATCTCATATTTACATCTCACAAAGCACCATCGAATTGAAATCGATTCCTAATATTAAGTTCGAGCGGAAGCACTGCTTCTCATTCAAGTGCGTTTGTAGACGTATTTCACAGGGTGAATGATGTCAAATGCGCGCTATTATTACAACGAAAAAACTCATTGAAACGTTTAATTAGGAAATATAGCTCTAAGAATTAAAAGGGGATTGTCATCAATTCCTCGGTCGTTAGGGTCAGCCTTGAGACTAACTCAGAAGGCGTTAATTCGAGAATTAAATGTAGCTAAAAGTAAATGATGGAAATTAATGAAGAATAAATGTGTTTATCCTTTTTTATCTCATGTATTTTATTTTGCATTCCATGGAGTTTCAGTTACGACACTTGATTGAATCGCTTTATAGCACAGCCTATAAATCTCCCGCCATAATTTATTATAATCCAGCTTTCGAAAGGACGTTTCGACGACAGAACGACGTAGCGCGTAAAATCGTGACGCGCTTGCCCTAGCAGTTCTGCCACATACTGGTATTTAATGTATTTGGTTAAGATAAGGAAATAACTGTGGCATATTCTTGCATGTATGCAACATATGCAGGTCATCATAAAGGTTAGGATTTATTGATACTTGTAGATATCTATATCTACATAATACCTCGCAAGCCGCCGCAAGGGCGTGTGGCGGAGGGTGTTAGGTTACCACCCGTAAAAAGGAACAAAACCACATGCAAATTCAGCACATACGTGCAAAACTACACCCACAGTGGCGTATAAGTTCATGCAAAGACCCTTTCATTCTACACGCATGCAAATACATATGCTATCATCTAACAAATAATGGCACCTTTGGATGCAGTATGAAATTTATCCAATGAAGTGCAATTTGACAAGTAGGAAGGCGGAATTCCACTATCTAATGGACATGCAACATAAAAGTAACACCCTCGGTGAAACTTATTGCAATGGGTGTATCTATCAAATGATTAAACGAGTGATGTCGTGAAAATATTCAAAAGCACATGCCTTATCGGCTGATAGAAAGGCACGCATGAATTTGGGGAGGGGGAGAAGGAGTCAAGGATTCTTCTGCATATATCTTGCACCATTTACTCCGAGTTGAAGAGGGAGGGATACAGTAACCAATTCGTATAGCAGCATCATAAATAATTCCTTTGACTAAAGAAATTCATCCTCACGCATCTTGAACTCGATTCACACCAGCTTGCTCCATATTGGCGGCGGGAATTGGATACGTGGCAGCAATTGAACACGTAGCAGTCTATACGGTGCTCGCATGTAAATACCGCAACCCTTGAAGTCTGAACTCTAGTTATTAAATTCCGTCTTTGATGAGGGCAAAAACGTCTTTCTCCACTCCAGTGAACGGCGTTGCAGCTCAATGGCTAATTTTGTCACCTGCCAGGGGCAACAGGGTGTGTATCACACGGAATGGAAATGTATATGTACGTTCAGGAGAAAGAAAGTCACAGGTACTAAAGTTTTATTTATTGACGATATCTGGAATGAAAATCACAATACTGGAGTTTGCCAAGTTCTATTCTATTACAAAATAGATCAAAATGACACATATTTTGAAGTTATATATGTATCTGCAATAAAATAAATCAATTAATAATGCAATTTTTTTCATATCAAATCCGAGTGTTAGGCAAAAATCTTTATCATGGGGACATTGCATGGACATTAATGGTTCTGACGAGTAATTAACTCTCATTATAGGCCAAAATCCGTATTATTCAGTTTTGTTAATTTCCACTGAAACTGATGAAACTTATCTAGGTTCATTTTCTCCCCAGGTAATATCGCAGTTTGTTAAAATAAATTCAATTTTCAATAACATATTTCCTATTAAATAATATCTCGTAAATGTTCAATGATTGTGTTGCATTACGTAAGTTTTGCGTATAATTCAATCGGTATAATGTGTTTAGCAATCAACAAAGCCAACGTTGTTCTGACTAGAAATTATAAAGTTGTCCCTTTTTTAACTGTATAATAGAAAACGATTTCATGGGCATAAGTGTGATACAAAAATTGTGCCGATAGTAGGTTAGTTTGTACGTAACTTGATTAATGCTTTAACCTTATTTGCTAACGATCATTTCAATCGCCTTTTATCTGTTATTATTTATTTTTAAAGAGTTGCATCATAATTATTGCATTTCAGTTTTGTATGCTAGCGCAAGGGAGAGGAAGCTAGGGAAGAAATGTTTTTAGGTTAGGCAGCAAATGGTACATAACGTGTGTCCTAGTACAGAAGGGAGGCAAAAACGAAGTATTTCGGGCGACTTTTTTTCTTCTCTGCGTAGTCACCCTCTTTCTCAGCTGCCTCCCCGAAAATTACTCTGGCTCGTATATTAACGTCGCGATCGCCGGAGAAGGAGAGGGAGCCTCTGGAGGAAAGAGGCTGGGGGAATGGCGCGAAGAGGAAGGAGTTGTTGGGGGGGGGTGAAAAAGTGTTGGAGGGAGAGAGAGAGAGAGAGAGAGGACCAGGGGACGGCGACGTGAAAAGAATGCACGTTGAGGAGAAAAGAGACGGGGGGGTATTTCATGGCCCCTGTCTCATGTGTTGAGTTGTCGTTGGAATCAATTCCCTTTCCCACATCTTCGGGAGAAAAGCAACGGGGGAAGGTGGATCGGGGAGAGAGGGAGAGAAAAGCGGCGGCAAAGGGGTGCGCGTTGACGGGCGGACAAAAGGGTTGCGGATGGCGAAACGGGGACTCGGAGACACGTGGGTAGGTTCGCACGTCAGGTTGAGGGGACGCTTTTTCTCGATCGATGGGGAGAGAGAGAGAGAGAAATGGGCGATTTCAAATTTGAGAGCGAGTATTCGACCCCATACGATTTTTAATCGACCCCATTCACTGTGGTTTTTTGTACCAATCGATTATTTTCGTCTCAATTCTATTATTCTTTGATTAAGTCTCGATTCCATCGGTCCCGGATTTTCGACGGTGAGGGATGATACGCTTATGATTCGATCGTAACGATTCGGAGCTCATCCACGAAGGAATCGGTCGTTTATGCCATCCCTTTGAATCTAATATCATGCTTTGATTGGGTTTCATTTGGCTGATTTCTGTTGAAACCTAAAGGTGAGTTTCGACTTAACTTGCCTGCAGGCAATTAAAGGGTACCACATTTTTATGAATCGATTCACGTTACGAGTCACATCAGACTCTCCCGTTCGATTCTGCTATTCCGAGCAGCTGTACTCCAGCAAGTAGCTGTCGCTAGAATTGGGGGACCAATCAATGAAGGTGGGATAATCGTAGTCGGAATGGTCACAGAGAGGTCTGTAGGGCACACACGTTGGTGAAAGTTGAGTGCTTTGCAAAATAATATTGAAGAATCATCGAATAAAAGTTAATCATTATTGAGGAGATTACGAAAAAAGGCAACGTGCAGCATCTACTTACATTTTTTCTCTTCTAATAGTCTCAAATTTATTTGATGGATACAGCATTTTTTTATTAAAATGTCTAGATTCACTCTGTTGACCAAATATATGTAGTGGATTTTTGAATTTATTAATTGTTGACAGCATCAATATCGAAGGTTGATGCCAGCAGCTTTTTCTTGCATATAAACATGGATCCTGTTTGGAGACTTCAGTTAGGACTATATTTTCCTGATGAGTATGCGGTAGGTACCCTTGTAAAGTAGGTGAATTCGATAAATTCATCCCCTTATATGCCATAATGCGTATCTCTTTATCATAATGTAGAAGTATCGAGTAATCTGCTGATATATATTGTGGCTTCACTTCCTGGAATCCCTAATTCAATGCTAAAAATGCCCGAGTTCCTTTTTTACCATACAGGAGTAGCATCCAATGTATCCCCATGCATGGGAGACTGTGCCAAGAAACATTTTGAGACAAAATACCATTGGCTGCTGTCGTGTTGAAACTTTGAGCGAAATGAGATCCCTCCAGATGCTGCATGTGCGAAATGATAGGCCGTGGCCTTAAGTGTCCTCGATTGAACTTATATCATTACAAAATTTCTTCTCAAGTTACTAGGTATACACGCGGCTACTGTCAGTCTTTGAGTGAATAAATCACAAATTAGGGTTTGGAAATAAAAGGAATGGCCCCATTTGATACCCAGGAAGGAAATTTCACGATTGAAAACTATCAATAGAATCTCAGTCACTAAATTGCGAATATTTTCTTTTATGACAACTATATCCTCAACTGCGAGATACGAAGTTCTCGATGTTCGTAATATTTTCAAAGATTCGGCACGAAAAATTTAGAGTAGGCCAAGGAGAAATTCTTTGGGAAACATCAAATTTCATTAATAATTACTTAAAATAATATTAAACAATAGTTGCTTTTGCGCATTTAAATTCATTGTCTCGAACTTTTTAATTAAAGTGCTTTTGCAACTTGTTGCCAACTGATGGTCAGCTTGTACAACGTATGGTCAGTGCATATAATGGTGAAAAACAATCAAATTTACTTTTAAATTTTAGTGAAGTCATTACGCGAGTTGTTCATTTAGGGTATTCATTTAATTAGGCCACGAGGAATGACCCCCGGCATTTTGTGATTCCGCATGGCAGCGTTTCTAAGCTTTACATTTGAGTTACCCCATATATGTTTTCATTAATATTTAATAGTAAAACGCTCGCAGTGCGAGGACCACTCACGGCTTTAAAAACACGTACATCAACGCACGCGATTACCGCGCCGACATTTCGTAATCCAAAGATGAGATGTTCCCGAAGCGGTATCGAAAACTCCGCTCCGTCGCTGCGTAAAAGTTGCATTCCACATTCTCCGAGAGGCGTGACTCTGGGGGAGAGGGGGGGGTAGTTGAGGGCGGGAAGCGAGAGTGGGCGGTGGATGTCTCAGGAGGAAGCGTTGGTGGGGGGAATTGGAGAGGAGGAAGATAGAGAGAGAGAGTGTTAAGGGGGGCAAATGGGGCCGGGGAGGTGGTCGGCTGAGATGGCTCACGAGGCGTCCGGAGGGAGGGCGGAGGAGGGATGGGGTAGTATCTCAGGGGAGTATAAGGACTCCCGACAAGGCAATTACTCGTCCCGACGTCAAAGAGAGCGATTGGGACGCCGCCGAAGGGAGGATTTGAGATAGCGGTCCGCTAATGTGACACGGGTTTTTTGCTTCCCCCTCCCCCACGCTCGTCTTCACGAAGCGTTCCCTCCTTTTCTTTCGCCTTGTCCCTCTCCTCGCCTCTCGGACGTCCTTTTGTGGGAGGATTAAGGATTACCGAATGAACGACCTGTGGACAGTAGTGAGGGCAGGCGGAGACGAGACAGTAGAGGATCCGAAAATGACTCAAGAATCATTTGCACATGTCCGCTGTCAAGAATCATTCCCAAAGAAGAGTCGAGGGGGATTGAATTCGGAGACTAATGAATCGTATTAACTATTCATCATCTTTTTGACGGACCTGTGGCGCGTAATAGTTTACTCTCGTAAAGCTACTGTCCTTGTGGGGATTTTTCCGAGTACGTCGTGAACATGTCCGCTCAGTTCTATCTGTAATGGTCGAAAGCAATTTTTCCAGCAGAAGTACTTACTTCCGCATCTCTGTTAATAATAGCGGAATGGTGAACAATTAATGGAAGGAAAAGGAAAAAAACAAAATATTGTAACGGACAAGAGATTGTTGCCATTAGATGAATGGACAAGACAAGAGGCAGTCCACGCGGAAGATATTTATAGGTAGTGGGATGATATTGGAGGCTGCTGTGGAATGTAGAATTAAAGGTAAGCGAGACTGAGGGAAAAAATTAATAAGTATTTTGGACGGCACGAAAGAAGACAGACATTATGTGTAGTAAAATAATGTTTTACTTTGGCAACAGCGGTTAGAGTTCTAAGTGTAGCGATGAACATTGGCTCCTAACGAATCACGGCATTAAGTTTACTCGTATGTGATCCTCCCACTTGTAACGTGTAAGAGACATTGTCGGGAAAAATTTTGAGGCAGAATATATTTCGCACCTGTCTTGTCGTGATTTGTTTTCTTGGGTGATCAAATACCGACCTCATCAATAAGACGAATGAAAATTGAAATTTTAGCGATTCTCTTTAATTTTTACTGAAAAATAAATACTACATGTAAGTATGTGTTGAAATTCCGCTGACATTAAGCTCCTGCGAGAGCATTACATCTTTGATGTGTGTTTGTGTGTTTAACGAATGATATATATATAAATATATTTATATATATATATATATATATATATATATATAAATAAGTTACATTATTTCTCATGAACATTGTTTTTACCCTGAATACCTACGACCATAAAATGTAATTGATTGGTCGTTCTTTAAATATTTCGGTTTCAAATAAGTAGTCATTAGGTAAGAAGTTAATGCATATTAATGGGAAGCATTACATTATATTATAACAGGTAGTGATTTGTGTAGCTCTGTATCGGAAACCCGTGGAACCAAAAGCTTTAAAACAAAATTTTTTGTCAAATTCCAAGAAACTGTGGGAGATGCCGCAGCAGTATTTTTTTAACATAGTCATCCGCTGATATGCATTTGAATGCAACAATTTCGTTCGAGTGTAAAAATTATTCGCCCTGAATGATTTTTAAATGTCAAGGCTAATGGTTTTTACACTCTTTAAATTATTGCATTGAAATGTTTTTGTATTTTCACGCGAAACGCGACTTTTACGCACTTATTACGGGATTTTCAGTCAACTTATCTGTATATCAACTGAGAAAAGTAATATAATATTTCATAAAAGGTATTTTTACAACATTAAAATTATATTTGTTTTATAATTAGTTTTAACGTTGCAGTCAGTTATACAATTTTGGAACCTGAAATTACGAATTATATAAAGTTAAAAATGGTCGCCTGGTAAATTGCATGTCTCGAGGAATGACCGATATGTGCAGCATACGGAATTGGGGAAAGCTTTCACGTTATGTTTGATGAAAGGATCAAGAAATTACCTCAAAACGAAGGGTATGATGAATATTTAATACTGTTGAATTTCCCGCTCGCCCTACAGTTTTGACGCAATTTCAAGTTCACTCCTTAAGACTCAATGATTGGAGATTCTACGCAGGACACTGATATTCAATTTGTATTATTGATCTGCAGAATAAATCATACTTCAGAAGATAAAATATAGTACAAGTAAAACGCTATTGGTGATAATTACCTTAGGAATTCGACCAATAGTCGCGGATATGTAATGTATTCTCTAATATGCAGTCTTCAGAGAAAAACACAAGTTAGTCTAAGAATGAAACTTCGGGTACAGAGTTCATTCAAAAGGAAGTGATTTTAACCCATTGGTTTAGTGTTATTGTAAGTGACGTCACCTGATGATTACGCTCAGCGTCGAAACCATGGTAATCTTTCTACAATGAGAGCATCATCATCTCTTTAAAAGTGGAGTTTTTTTTCATTCTTGAAAGAATTACATGTCAGTTGAAACTGAGTTCTTAATACCAATGAGCGGATAGTAAGCCTTTAATAGTCCTGTGTGATAGTTCCTCGCAAATGACTTCGTGAAGGAGTCAATAAAATGCTTCGAACAAAATCCTTCTCAATCCCTAATAAGCATTCCGCTAGGTGTCTGATGATATGGAAATTAAATAATTTTAAGATTATTAATTATGTTTAATTAATTAAATAACCTTAGTGTTATTATAAGGTTATTAATTGTTAACTTTCCTCTCCAAGGCAAATTTGGGCTGGTGTTGGTAGCCGTTTGCTAGTAAGGCATTAAGCCCACGGAATGAGTGCTCGTTTGGGAACAGCGTCCTTCCTAAGACCCATCGGCTGTCACCTCGGTGTAAAACACTCTTTAGAAATGGAAGGACTTTCCAGCTTTGGGCACAAAGGAGATTCTCATCCTTTATATTTCAATTTTGGAATTGAAATGCATTTTTAAGCACGGGATTTCTGGCTTATCATCTTTTGTGTCGAAAGTACTATTACTCTATTAAAATTAAAGTAAAGAGAATATTTTTCTCGGATAATATTCCTTCCTCTTTTCTCTCTTGATCTCCTTAAAGAACCGGGTTAGATACCGGCCGTGCCTAATTCTACTAAAGTTGAAACATTAAAACTATGGACTTGTATTCCGATCCGATGACTTGTCTCAATTTTCACATAGCCATCTGCAATGCACCACCACCAATCCCAAAAGCAGTCATTACCGAAGATCGGTTTGATAGGAGGGGAAAATTCGCACATCAGGGTAGAGGGGCATTTATGTAAGTAATGACCACAGTATTTGCTCACCAGGCGTTTTATTGCATTTAATTTTATATGTCCTGTCCAAGTTGTCTCGTGTACCTGCGCGTCTATCATATTCCATCATGTACGCTTGACTATTAACGTGATTCGAATCCGTTGAAACCACATTTTCAAATCTTCAGAGACGAAATAACGAGCGTGTAAAGTGAAGGGAGGACCCAGTGAGGGTTTTAGAAAGCTGTAATAACTCGACCGGGATCGTAATGCATTTGGGATGGACGTCTTAGCAAAGGATATCCGCGCCCCTCTCAGCACACGATCGGCAGCTCCCGTAATTTTCCTTATTTCAATCAATTTGTGCCCTCAAAAATTTAGTTAGTCTATTAAATTAAAATCAATGCCGAATAAAATACTGGCTGGTAATGCCCACCCAACATTATTATATGACGAAGCTCTTCAGCATTGCTGCCAAACTTAATAAATTAACGCAGACTTGTTTATACTCGTGCAATTAACACATAAAAATGATGCGTTTACGACATGAAAACCAGCCCATACTTCGGTAAATGTTTTGCGTGGGGTTGTATTTTCGTTAATGTGGGGGGGTTGAGGGGATTTTTGGGAGAAATCCAAACGAGGCAGAAAAGATAGAATATAGAAGTTCGAGAAAAACGAAGGGAGGAAGGAAGTAGGCAGAATTGATTAGGGGTTAATTGTAGCGTAGGATGTTTGGTTGTCTTTTATTTTGATGGGATAGAGTAGTCCTTAGGGCAGGCGACCGACATTCAAAGTCTGCCGCCTCTGGGATTCGAAATGGGTGGGAAGCCAGTACGTTAGCCACGGCACCATTCCGATCCCGTTTTTGTTAAGGGAAGCAATGGAAACCTCGTTGTAACGTTTGGTAGCTTGTGTCCATCGGAAACTACCTTGACTGGTAGATTACCGAGTTTAATGATAAAATTATTTCATTGACTTGCAATAAATGGAACTGTGCCTCTGTCATGAGATTTTTTTTCAGTAGTCCTTTGAAATCTTTGAGTTCGAGTTCACAACGGTCGCGCCTGAATTTATAGAAGCTTTATTACCTTCGATGAAATTCCTACCACGCGCTACTTTCCAATGCGCATTCGCCATGGAGGAAAAAAATGGTGATCTTGAATTTTGCTCGGGCAAGGTTTAGGCCTGGAAATGAGGCGAAGGTCAGCCGCCCTCGCTACGTTCAACACCCAGAGATATCGGGGATCATTTTCGTGATCCATCGACTCATTTTGCAGGAGCACAAAGGCTTGTTACCGCTTCGCCTCTCACACCCCGTCCCGCTTTCTCGGGCTGGACGTCAATGCCTTTTATAACTTACACGAGTCCATAAGATGCGCCTCGGATCCTTTTGGTTCTCCACCCCTCGCCTCTTCCCAGCTCCAACCACCTCCGTCCCATTACTCTTCCTGCTCCTTCCCCATTTCCTCCCCCGCCTTCTATCACCACCCAAGACGGCCATCATTTCGTACTCTTGCCATTCATTTTGAAACCTTCTCGACTGCACAATGCTTGTTTGATGACGCCGTGCACGATCAGGAGTGTTTGCAGCTCAGGTTTTTCCTCCTCGAATTGGCTTATTGATTACGTTCTATCCGAAATACGAAATCATATTTAAGTTGACAAAAAGTTTAAAATTAATTTAATTTGATACGCTAAATAGTAAACGTTTTAATCAACAACTACACAAGATTCACATTAGGTAAATTTCAATGTATACGCGTCACTCATCCTGTTAATAGCTTCAGTTGAATCATGAAGCGCATTAAATTTTGTGGAAATATTCAGAATAAATAAAATCAAATGGATATTTGAGAATTTAAATGCATATGAATATAGTTCTCATTTCAAATATTATATTTCCCTTAAGTCGTCAGTGAACCTGCGTGCAAAAGTACCAGGACAACGTCTAATACCTTATCCAAGGCTAAGGCGATTGCTAAGACCAAACAAATTTCCTTTAAGCTTTACCGAAGCTGAGGTTGCAAGCGAGCTGTTCACTGTAAGCGAGACGAGGAATGATTGCGTTTTCTCGCTAATATTATAGCTGCATGAAGTTACCACACGCTTGGTAGAACTAGAATTCATGCGCGGCAGAGTAAAGAGAAACGGCCGGAGAAGCCCTTTGGAGCGGATTCCGAGTGCGTACCGAACCCTTTGCTTCGGGCGTCGGATGTGACGGCCTCCGCGTTCGCACCTCATCGCCTTTCTATTGCACACACGCGCACTCGTCCTACTTTGTCTCGTCAAGCCACTTCGTCCTCACCCTCACTTCCGTTCTTTTAGTTGGAATGTATCTCTCGTGCGATCGCCGCCAGTCGTCAGCTTGTCATCTCTGAATCACTCATGCCTTCCCTTCGATTCCCAACGGTCGAGAGGTTGAAATGGTCCCGAGAGCAAACGAGCAATCCTTATTGTGTCGTCGAATATAACATCTTGAGGTTGCGGGAAATATTTCCTGTGTCACTCGTGACCGTGGAGATTGCCATTTTGTGATTCCCATAAAGCCCTCTTGCGGAAGTTTGACGCCGCGACGTGGAAATGTTTGACGTTGGCTTCTTCAGTCGCCCGGGTTAGATTAGTCCCAGTGTTGTACAATCTCATCAACTCTCGATGGGGCCATCAACATATGTTAACCCGGAACATTGAGTTTGAGAATATTCAAATCTGATCCTGCAGCCTTGCTGAATAAAAAATTATCGTTGGTCCTTTAAGCTCTCGAGAATCCAAAAGGGCACATGAGTTCGATTAAATCGTTTTGTTTAAAAATATATGTGATATTAATTATATTTTAAAGTATTAAAATACCGGTATAATCAAGAAAAGGGCTCAAACAAAAAATCAATATACGTAATTTGAATGAAGTATTTAATGCAGTTGAAATAATGTTCCACAACGAATTTTGGATTGAATTCAGTGTTTTACAGTAAGCTAGCTTCTTATCCTTATTTTATGAGCATAATTTTTCACAGATTACTTTTATTATTGCATAAATATGTTCAGAAATAATATTTTAATGATATTAATTATGTAATTTCTGGTGTCCAAAAGGAAATCCATGTTAATACTGAATAAATAAGCTTAAAGTATATAATAACCTATTATTTATCCAATAATTCATCTTAGTATGAAAGATCACGATTGTTTAGACTATATGAAAATGATATATTCCCAAGTGAGAATATATTAACCAACACACTTGAGAAGTTTCAGGTCTAATATTGTATAAGTGTATGCATCTATAATACCTGTAATGCGTCCCGTGCGTAGCAGAAAAGTAACGAAATACTTATTAAGACTCCTCCGATGATTATCGATCTACGTGGTTTTATACAACTGTAGTCTTACGGCGATCAAATTCGAGCTGTCGTTGGAAACCCGCAGCTAAAATGCAGTGGCGTATTTTTCTGAAATCACATCGTTTTGGAAAACCGCGTGGATCCCCAAGTTAAGTACTTCCCTTGATGTGATGTCAAGAGCCGAAAGACTAGCAGTAATTCGTGTGGGGCGAACTTGATTCTCACTGCCGATATTTGACTTTTCCTCGCTGTTTCTTTTCTTAACATCCTTTACGCTCCTGCCATCAAATCCCTCCTTTTGAAAGCTTCTTTGTCCCACGCGATTCCCACTACTTTAAACCATCTTGGTCCAAAATATTTCCAATATATTTATTTGCTCTAGTTTATAGCTTCTAATTTCGACATTTAATTTAGTCTTCCTCTTTTTCGGAAGCCTCATTGACACAATTTTGTTAACATTGGTTTCCATCTAATCCCGATCACGCTGGTTTTTTAATGCGCTCTGCAATATTTACAACCATCATACCAAGTGTCCTGGTTCACTGAAGCTTGAACCAAAGAATTATCGACACAGCAAACGCCAGACAAAAAGAGGAGTTGGAATGGGTAAGGTAATTCTTCTTTTGCATCGCGAAGTCCCGCGACTATGGGGCGTGTCGGCAGGAAACATGGGCGGTCTCTGGCGGGGTGAGAAAGGCAAGCAGGCTGCCCCTCTCCCTCGCCCCGCTTTCTTTCTCGAGGGGTGGCCCTCAGGAGCTTCCGGCCAAGGCGGCGACCTGTATATCTCCCCGATCGCGATATACAGCATCCAGAAGTGTGGGTTATCGGCATATGTGTGAGGCGGACGGACGGGCATTCTTGCTTCGGTCATCCCCGTGTCAACAACGGCGTGTTGTGTCCCCCGGGGAGGAGAGGACGATAACAAAGGGTTAAGGGATTGAAGGATGTTTCTTCGAGATGAACATGTGGGGGGGGGGGCGTCGAGAGGAGAGTGGCCCTTCATCGGGAATGAGCGGCGGAAGGGGAAAGTAAAGAGAAAGGAGATGGCAAACAGCGTGGGAGTGACGGGACGTTATGGAAGAATGGCAGAACTCCCGTACTTTCCGATTGTCTTCCACCTTCTAATTTTCGGCGTTATGGGGATCAGTTGAAAATGCCCCAATCGAGACACCGGGGAAGTTCAAGCGTTCGAACTGCGTTTATCGCGGGCGTTGGTAAAATTCACGAAATGGGTTGTTTTCCAGTTCTTGGTAAATGGATTCGTTATCAGCGTTTGCAATTTGGAGTGGGTGAGGGAACTGCAGATACGTGCCGTTGGCCGGCGAGCTGGAGTAGGTGGACGTGATAGGAAGAGGTTGGATTGAGACAAAGGCGTTCGACTGATTTCTATGGATCGAAGAGGGAGATGGAGGAAGGAGGGAGAAAGTGGTCTCCGGGATTGCAACGGGGGAGGAATGAGAAGAGAGGTTCCAGGGGCAATCGCGTAAAAGGCGTGGTTGGAGTTATATTTTTTCACGCTTTCTGTTCTCCAATAATGCCTTATATTTACAAAATACATGTAACATGCATATAACAATATGGGGATAAACACCGTAAACACAGTTATCAACCCAAAGGTCGGTTTGATTGGTAATAGTTGAGTTTCCTCAGTACTAACCCCATAGGAGTGTGAAATTCACCCATCAGGGTAGGGGGACGAGACCCCTTTCCCTGTGCCGCCTATGGTTTCCCAGGAAGTTCTGGTCCCCGAAAAATTTTACAGCTTGGGTGAAGCTGAGGGTGCCCAGAGGAGTGTTCTGGAATCGAACCCGCGCCCTACATAGTCAAACGCTCTACCCCTGGACTAACACGTCCCCAAAATATTAGGATACGTCTCCATAATTAGAAAATGATGCAGATCTCCTGGACACCATTCAGGACTGGGTGCCAATAATCTTCCCCAAAACACCGTTAATCAGCTGCGCAATGAAAGCACGTATTATCGATGTTCCCTAACGACACCATTTGGACTACATCCGGCCAATGAAAGCTTTTTATGTGGACTACATGGGATACACGCAGTAATTACTTACAGTTATTTTTTCACCGTGATACCGTTAGATAGCACCGGAATTTTATTACGCTCTTGGTGTGTTGCTAAGATGTATTGATTACCTAAGTTAAGGCAAATTATTTGAATGGGTAACGGTAATCAAGTAAATTTAGTTCCGTGTAAGTAAATGCGGCTTCCATATACGATAGTACCTACAGTCATGAACAGACGTTATCAATAATTATATTTATTATAAGTGAGTTCCATTGAAATTTCGCACAAGATTGAGCGATATACTTTTCAAATATTAAATTTTTTTTTTAAACTTGACTTCAAGTATTAATAAAGTAATTAAAAGATTCAAAAATCAATTAATCCTTCGCATTGGTGCTATTTAATATTCTTATTCATTCATGCAGGTTTGACTTGATACTACCATGACTACAGTCTTGAGGTGCTTATGTGCTTTAAGTTGTTCGCGAACATATGTAAAAATGCTTTCTTTTGCTGTGCTAATGTTCTTGAAAAATAACTTCGACTATTCATATTTAAATATTCTACACATTACTGCGTCTCTAATATTTGATATATTTATACTCTTTGATTTTCTTACGAATAAGTTCTAGTCTAAAATCAGCAAAACCTATCGAGGGTAGAATGTGGGCCCTGCGCGGAAACATTTGGGGTCCCCCGATCTGAGGTTTGACCCTGAATATGGAAATAACGGAATTGAGCCTGGAATAACCAGGAAAAGGGATGTAGCCATCGTTTTATTAAGGCTTTTTTGCCAAACGGCCGAAATTTATTAAAAAGCATTATTTTGATACATAATTTGGAGTCCTTCAATCAGAATTTTTGTCCTGCTCTACATTCTTCCTTACCCCTGGAAGTTCTTCTTTCGTACATCACTTTATTTGTGTAAGTATATATTCCATTTTCTTACTTCTAGGGTCTCTCCTTCTATTCTGTTTAATATTATGTTGTGCCCCCATTCTAACAGTTTCTTATTTTTCATATAGTCTTACAAAAGATCATTTCCCCTTCCACTTATTTGCTAGTATCCTCGTTTTTCACTTTATCAGTCCGTTCGATCTTCGGTATTCTCTTATTCAGGTCCATTATAGAAGGCTCTTATTCTTTTCCGGTTCAATTTTTCAGCGATGCCATTTACTTATACGCACGTAAGGATTTCGCACTCCAAAGGAGTGGCTTCACCCGCAGTTGGCTTTACAGTGGCCATGTATTCTCTGAGCATTGTAGTATTTGCTTTTTCATTGTAAACTCAGCGAAGTTAAAGCTGTTTTACTCTTGAGGTTGAACGCTTTAGGCTACGTTGAAATTATTTCCTCCCATATTTCGCCGCATCCAATTTTGGTCTGCGGCTCCGCCTGGCCTAAATTTTGCAGACTATGAGATTGAAGATTCTCCGTTCCCCATTGACTTTTATGTTACATACTTTTGAGCAATTGAGTCTTTGCGTACATAAAGGCGCGAAAATCTTCCCAATTCTTTGCCATAACTTTAATGGCATATGCAAAATGGAATAAGCTAATTTCTTCTCCATTCGATTTTCGACGCACGCTCTTTTTGATTATTTTACTCTCCTTGCCATTTATGAGTAATTGGAAGACGACGCCTTTTTATAATTCAGAAGATTGTTGTCTAAAATAATTTGCCGTATTTTCGGAATTAAGATAGAACCATAGGGAGTGATTCGTCGAGAACCATGGGCCCAGGAATATAAGGCCAATGGCATTTATTGCAGAAAACAATGCGGTTAAAGCTTACCGCAAATGTGACGATTAGTTGATTGTGGATTCCTCGCATTCGTTACGTAAAGTTAATGGAAAAAGTCTTCGCAGAGGGGAAGACATTTTTTCTTATTTTAGCCGAATACAAAATTATCATTTAACTTCAATGTGGCATCAAGTGGCACAGGATTCAAAAAAGTGTGTTTCAATTTTCTAATGGGTGTATTTCGAAATCTCGTACGCATGGTTACTGTGTTTTATTTAACGTTAACATTCAACGGCAAGTGACTCGGGAAAGATGATTAAATATCAGGAAATTTTGGACAATCCTTAAATTCGAACCAATCATTTTGGGATATATGAATAAATTCAGTCACTCTAGCATTTCTTCTAGACAATCATTTTAGTATCTATCACCGGAGTACTTGTAAATGGCTTTAAAACAAGAACATTACATCGTCGCGGGTATTTGGCGTATTTGCATTTTATGATTTTCTAATGAATAAATATTTTAGTCTCAGCTCACCAAAAGCTTTTGAAAGCACCGATGGACCTTCTGGGTGTGCCAAAGTTATTTCAAGCAAGAATTTTTTGTGATGAGTGTAAGAGCAACTGCGTGTAGTTCGGATCACATCGCCTCTCTCATTTCTAACGCACGTTCCTCTTTTAAACCGCTGAGCCATGTGTAATGCACGTATTTTCAATCCTTAACGCCTTCTGATCCTTGCATTCATTTCTCCTTTTTTCTCCCACCTTTGCTTAAATGGGAACCAAAGCTGCGGAAGCTTAGTTTACTGTGAAACTATGGTGTCCTTTTCTCACCGAGTATGGCTAGCTATGGTTTCATGTTTAAGTAAAGCCGTGGAGACTTGTGAGAGGATGGGGTGAGGAATTTGGCAGCAATGCCAACGTTCGGGTGGGAACAAAATAGCAGATGCGCTATTATGACAATAGTAACTTCGAGTGGTGAGGATGGGTTGCATAAAGAATGACGGTACGAGGGTGGTCCCAGAAGTATTTGGAGAGAGATGAATCAGAATCATAAACCAGCTTTAAAAAATTGCATTCAAGCCCAATGCAAAGCCAAATATATTTTACCAGGGTGGTCCCACAAGTACCCGGCCTAACCTAGAGATGGCAGTAGTTTTTTGAAAAATATCACTGTAATAGAAAGTACGCAATCTATGAAGCATATCTTTCAAGTTTGAAGACCCCACGTTGTTTAGTATTTGCTTGGCAGCCATCAATAGTGAAAGTTTCAGTGAATTTATGAAAATGGCGAAAATTCGTAACCGTTATGTGGAAAAATACTTTTATTTGAAAGGCCTCAGGCCAACCAATATAAAAGCTGAACTGGATTCTACTCTGGGTGAGTCTGCTCCTTCGTTTACAACGGTAAAATATTGGGTAGCAGAGTTAAAACGTATATGGCGTTGATTGGCAAACTCACGTAACTTGATGAAAGAAGTGGGATACCGGGAAAGAAATAATGAATGCAGAAGGCGATCAAACCCAAAAAAAATGATAACGCTGAAATAAGTTGCCCCGGGGTAATAGGCCCTGAACTTGAAATATTAGTCTGCGCTTTTAGATGAAGTACAGTAATTGGTCTGTCATGGGAAGCCATCTATTCTTTCTGATTTCTCCTATGTTGATGATTTAGTCAATTAATTTCTGTATTCCTAATTTCTTTATTTTAATTTCTCTGACTAACAACATCAGACAATTTTCTACTCTATTAAAATATAATAGCTTAAATTTGAATATATTTCTAAAAATTTTAATGGTTTTGTGTAGGTAAAATCATCCTCACCCGCAATAATTACAAATAGATTTGTTTTGATGAAGCCAGTCATGCAATCATTTCAACTTTTTGTTCCATGCGTTAATATTCACATCGTCCATTATCTGTTTTCAATTCTTCTTCCAGTGACGTCTCTTGATGTTTACGAACGCCCAGGTGCCCAAAATTGTCTTCCGCAAGCTTCGTAGCTCAAAATACAAGTTTTGTGTTTACTCGGTCCTTATCGTTTCCCGAATACTTCTCTGTTCGCCCAGAAATAGAAGTAAGGGCACTGCAGAATATCCCAGCCCAAGCACTTTTGCATAGATTTTCCCTTTTAAATTGTTGCATCCTATGTTGCCATCAGGATTTCTTCTTTTGATATTATTTTTTATTAATTTAACGAAAATTTCAAAGAGTTGCCTCCTTTAAATTTAGTTTGATCGTCTTCTATCTTTATTTTGGAAAAAATTTAAAATTCTAATCATTCAGAATATCAGCAATAAAATAAAAAATATAAACATGACATTGGTCAATAATGGGATCCAATTTCCAATGGAGCAGTTCCTAATGCAAACTGATAAATATGCTGAGCTTCCGAATTCTGCCAGGCGCTAATAATTATATTCACCGAATTTCATTCCTCGAAAATTCTTTCAGGAATGCCTATTAATAGAATAAGCCGGATTAAATTTATTAAAATGATCTTTTCCAGAGGGAATTCCGTGCCTTAAACTATGGACCAAATTTTTACCACAGAAATTTATTCCACTCATTCCCTTATCGCCTCGCATATTCTCCGTCTTCGGCTTAGCCTTGGATCCGCTTTCATGGCATTCTTCCGATTGCTAAAGAGAAAATGCACATTGCAATTTTAAATAAAAAAAAAAGATATTAGCACATAGATTGATCGATGAATAAAAGATGATTGAGAACATGGGGTAAAGTAATGAGTTTGATTCCCGAGTGTCAAACAGTATGAACTGTGAGAGATCTACTTATAATAGAAGTACATTGAAAAATGAAAGCCATAGTTTCGATGGATGTGTGGTCACTTTATATTTCACCAGTGGAGCCGCAGAATGCTACAGGATCACTAAATTGAATATAGTTAAAAACAAACTTTAGAAGATTGGACCAGTCCAGAATAAGTGTCGCTATTTCCGCTTTTCCTGTTTCCCTCATATCAAATCGTAATCACCTGGGAAAATTCAAGTGGGAATATACTCGGCAGTACTCCAATATCTTTACAACGATTATGGAAGATCCCGTGGGGGATTCCCCACCGAAGTTACCAAAAGATAACACCCGCGAGGGGTAAGGAATAAGATGGGGGAAGGTGGCACGGACGTGGGATGATGGTCCCTAGGGTTCTGGGGAGATAACGGTCGTGTGTGTTCGCCTGTAGGTGAGGAGACAGGAGGAAATGTGAAGTTCATAAGGGAGGGGGGTGAGAGAAAGGAGAGTCGTTGGCAGGCAGGGAGGGAGAGAGAGAGGGGGGGACAGAGACGGAGGAACGGAGAAAGGAGAGGTGGTGGAGATGAGAGGTGGAGCGGTGTGGAATTTTCATTCTTGGATTCGGGCCACTTCCTTGTATGCATAAGGAGATGACTGTGAAATTGCTTCGGCGGGGATATTTTGAGAAGTTTCGGCGGACAAGGGCAGAGGGAGGGAGCAGAGGAAGGAGGTGAGTTTTGGGTTCGCACTTCACTTCCTCGGAATAAAATAAGTTGGCGGAAAAAAATGAATAAGTAATGCCTTTTAATACACTCGCTCCTCCCGTTCCTTATCAACCAATTCCCAGGAAGCATCTCATTCTCTCCCTCCCTCTTACTCGCTCCCTTCCAACCATTCTCTCTCTCTCTCTCTCTTCCTCATCCTCTCTCCTTTCATGCCCCTATATCTTATCTCCTTGAGTAGTTCGATTTTCTCTTTTCTCCTCCGCGTTTTTCGGTCTCCCTTGACGACTTTTCCATTGTGATCGTGAAAAATATCTTCTACTGTCGTCGCCGGCGTTGGGCGGAAAACTATCAACCTATTCTTTGCTGTGGAATACCGTTAACTAATGTTGTTGCGTCATTTTCCACTAGATGACCTGCTCCCGCTTGGCTCCGCGTCCGTCGAATTAATTCGTAATTTCACGCCTGTTTCAAGCAGGTCTTTTCAATTAATTTTTTCCTCAAATGCCCACTTAAATACCTAGGGTGCCTTTATACCGATTGAAGAGTGGATATTGTTAATCAACGCGAATCCTCATTGATACTCATCATTCGAAAGTGACCTGACAACAACTTCTCAATTGTCAGCGGTTAACGAGCTAGGCTCTCTCGTCCGACGTAGATGGAAACGCTTCCTAAAATGGTTTTTAAAAGTTGCCTGGGTTTTTTTTAGAGCGCTGTTCACAATGGTGGCCATGTTGGTAATCTATTATCGAAGAGGGGCTGTCGAAGAACTTTTTTCACAAGTCACGCTCGTGAACAAGTTTCGGAACTTGAATGAACGAATGCCAGTCAGATTTCGACGCAACAGAAGATTTCCAGCCGTTATGCTAATTTTGAAAGAAATTTACTCTTTTATGTATGTAGGTACCTAACTACACCGTTTGATGAATTTTCATGTCGAGTCAAGAAATGCGCCAATTTTCCGGCTCTTGTTTCATGAGGACCGTGAAGCCTCAGTATACAAAATTTGCGTCGAGAAAATTTGTTTTGGTCCCTCTTTTCATTTGCAAATGTGTGCGTAAGTTTATGTGCATAAAAACATTGATATTGCTATTTTTGTTGCTATTCTGTGTTTGTAGAGCGCCAAAAACTGTGTAGTTAAAAGAAATTGAATGCATATTAAGCCCCTTATCGTGATAACAAATTGTCTGTATTGGTAAATGTTACATTCTATGATAAATTATATTTCAGTACATATATTAAGGAATATAAATTCAATTTAATTGATGAGTGATTTCTAATTTATTCTTTCTATGTGAAAAATAACTAAAATTTACTGCTGAATTGCAGTCACACCTCTTTATCAGACTAGTCCACATCTTTTACTTTTTAGCCTACTTATATGAAGATTGAGTCTCAATCATCGACGTGGAAGTCTTCTAATAGTGAATAACAACCACCAACAGGTCTATTGGCTAACCAATGGAGTTATAAGTGATAAATTTGACAATAAAATGTCTACATAAATCTTAGTATGTATGTATACTGATTGATAACATTATGTGGCATGCCATATATTATCTGAATCTGCTGTTTGGCGAATAATGCTTAATTGCTGCGCCTATAATCGTTGAAGATTACGGCCAAAGATGAAATATAATTCCTATATTAGTCAATGCGATGTCTGCCATTATTTTCTATGACGTTGGTATTCATCTTGTATCTCTTAAAAGACAAATATACTGAGTTTCGCACTCTATTTGAGTGATTATCATTGAGGTCTCCAGTATTATTTTCTGTTAATTATGAATCCCTCTCGAAGTAATTTCTTGAATGCTCTTCATTGAGTTGGGATGAAGATTAGTAGCGTGAATTACAGATCAACTTTGATATCTTACCAGATATATGCTTCACCCAGAGAGAATCATTCAATATTTTGTTCGCTATCAAACTCGGTAAATAATTATCTAAATCTATGCTATTAAAATGAGTTTTCAGCAGCATTCCTACGAACAGCATGTCATCAATAAGTGATGGTGACCTATCATAATGAAAAGAAATGGAAAGTTTCATTTTTTATGGCATCAAGATTTTTGGAATTAATGGTTATTGGAGTAGTTCGGAATCATTTCATTTAAATTAAAATGAGAATCTTTAAAAAATAATAGGCATATGTTCTATCTTCTAAATTAAGACGATAATAATAATAGGTGTGGCCGTGAACAAATAAATGGCTTACTCTTAAGCAATGATCAAGTATTTTTGTGCCAAGAAAGTCTTAAGCTAACCTAGCATTTGATATTTTAGCATATCGAAGAAATGAATATTTTCAAATGAGCTGTGGAGTTTACGTTATGCCATCTTCGATCTCAAGCTCGATGAAAGGTTTGAGCAGGCTGTGAAATAACTGTGTGGCAGTGTTTCAATTTAAGAAGCCACAGTGCCCGTGTTTTCCTCTCAGCTTGGTTTTTGGGAAGTCACATGTATCCATCTGATTTGTCGCCTGTCTCCTGGCCCCAAGCCTCTTGTGTTCTCTCACCACCATCTCCCGCCCACTCCTCCCCTCCCTCGCCTGACATCGCCGGTAACGGAAGCTCCTTCCGTATCTCGGGGAGCGATCGCTCGGCGGTTTGTGGTGGAAGGTATATCCATGGACACCAGGGGCGTGGGCGGCGGCAAAGGGTTAGTGTCCAAAGGGGCCCGGGGGGAGGGAGGCTCTTGTGGTTCCGGAATTGGGGGATTCGCCCTTGTCTCCGGGTCCTTCTCAGCCCCAGCGACAACACATGGTGGAGACTCCCCCGAGCAAACACGGATGGTTATCTTCAGCCGAGGTACATGGCTCTGGGGTCCGCTGCCGTGTCGGCATTGTTCTCCGCCGATTCCCTGCCCGGCGAAGGATCATGGGAAAGGGAAATGGTGGGTGGGTGCAGGGAATATCGGTGGCACTTCACGTCGGCATGCCGGATTGTCAGTCAGTTGAAGGCATTCTGGGCAGTCTCGGGATGGATTATGAGTTGGCGCCGTTGTGTCTGGCCCGAAAAGTGAACTCCTTGGGTGCCGGGTATGGGGAGCGGAGAGGGGAAGGCAACGGTAAATTTCATGCCTGATAATTTGATAATATTCAGTACATGACACGGTCAACTCAAGGTCCCACCGAATGCAATGGTTGTGAGTGGAAGTTGAGTTGTGAGGTCTGAGAGGAACAATTCTCCATCAGCTTTCATCTTGACCTTGTTCGGGTTGATCGATTAGGGAATGTTAATAGATATTCGAAGATGGCATTGGTACGTCTATCGCTAGCGACTGGAAGGAAGAATAATGAGGCATGCAGTTTGACTGAGGTATAACTTTCTTATTGCTGCTTTTGACAACTTCATCAGACTTTTTCATTGGTGGGCTGGGCTGGAACATTAATGCACGCGCGGCGTCACTACTTGATTATCTTCGAATTACGTTTGGATTCATAGACGTATGCCCAGCTTTCTGACGAGATGGGTTAACATTAAAAAATGCTAGCATTAAAAAATGCTAACATTAAAAAATAAATAACCCTAAAGATTTCTCCATTTTGAGACCGTGGGAAGGTTTTGAAAATAGTAATAGTTGCACTTATTAGAGGAGTCGACCAACAACTAGGGTCATTTGCACCAATAGGCATAGAAAGGTGAATGGTTGAGATAGGAATTTCAGGGGATGGGGATCGAGGGTAGAGAGAAACCCGGCGTCGGCATTTGCGCATTATTAATTATAGGCAAACTAGTGGTGTAGAGTAACGTCCCATCCGGAAGACGGTATACTCATTGGGAAGTGCTTTCAACAAAGCCCTCTAAATAAGGATCGGTGTCCCAATGATTCCTCCACTACCGGTATTCGAACCCAAGCCCTCAAGATAGGGAGCGATTACATTACCCGTAGTACCAATCCAAACCCCCTTTTTGAAATTAATTGATTCAAATTGATTTTTGCTCATCCTATTTCACGTTAAAAAAAAGGCTCGAAAGATGGACTAATCGCCTATACAAAGCCATAATTAATTAATGTTCTCCGTAAGTTTTTTTCTATTTGCGGCCTATCAGGACCTTTCGGGTTTAATCTCAAAGAAGACTCGCTGTGGAGAAATTTCGGATCAAAGCAGCTGAGGATTGGCACATACTTAGATCATCCCCGGGAAAATGCACATGAGATGTGAGTACTGAGGATTAAGCGGAGGGAATCAGAAGTGCTGCTCTTGGTTAACTTAATCTACATTTAGGAAAGTGAAACTATGACTTCCACTCCCAGTGAACGGAGAATTGGTGTCTCACGAAATTTTTCTTTGATCTCTGACAAGAGCAACGCAATCGTTCGTTTCTTAGGCTGGTTTGCGTGGGTAGGTGCCCACGGCAGTCTGTTGTGCATTCCTTTTAGGAATACGTAAGCCATTCGAAATATCACGAACCGGACAATGGTCATTGATTTCAAATCTCCGAGGCTTCCGGTCATTCTCTTTCTCTTCTCCACTGTATTCCTCGTCCCGCCCACATTTCCCGGCCCCCTTTTCCTCCTCTTCCCTCCGCTTATCCTCATTCCTTCCCTTTGCTTCACTTTCACTCCCTCTCTCTCTCTCCCTCTTTGTCCGTCCTTTTGATCTTTTGCCCCACCCTTCATTTCCTCTCGAAACAATTTAACTCGGCGACCCTCATCACCGGTGCACAATTGCGTGCAATCATGAAAGCACTCTCGGGTCTTGTGTTTCCCCGTGGGCGGTCCGTGGCATGGTTTGCGTTCCATCTTAAAAATGCCGTGTTTTCCATCCCATTGAAAAAAATGCTTCTCGTTTGTTGCAATTTTAGACCGTGGAGTAGTTTTCACTGGAGCGAATCGTCACAAAAAATTTAGGGTGTGTTCAAATGTTGGTCGTTTTTCATCCAAATAAATAGCACCAGTCAAAGAGAATATTCTGTTTCAGAACATAAATATGACAGTAAACGTCAAAATCGGTGAATTTCGTCTAATTAGTCTATTTTTTCATCGAACAGGTAAATCCATCTGTAATGAAAGATATGCCTAAATTGAAATATGAACTTGATTTTTCCTTATGAGTAAAATTTCCGCTGGCTGAATATATCTTCCTTCTTAGACGGACAACTTCGAAGCACGACCATGATAACTTCAATGGCTGATGATAATACTGACTTTTTAAAAATTAGTCCACCCGTCCAAATCTTTTTTCCACAATCATGCACTTAGCCGTTGACTATGCAAACTTAAGAATCTTATTTCATTAACAAAAATTCAATTACGGCATATTTTAATGTGATTGATCGCTCCGAAATCCAACGAATGAAATTTAAATGTGAAATTTGTCATGAAATTTGAGTTCGACAAGGGAGTCTTTATGGGAAAATAGTATTAGCTTTTTAGATGCAGATTAGACTCAAAATCTCCGCCATCGTGGCAGTAAATCTTGATGACAACAGGACCCTCGGATATGGATATATACAAATACACCGCTAGGTAGCTTACGTAGCGGACTTTAGCCCGTTTATATTTCATCTTTTTAAACTCTATTGGCAGATGTAGTGTGTAAATGTTTCAATTTAAGAAATTACGTTATGAAATCAATGAAATTATTTGATTTAATCAATTATTGTGGTCGACAACTTTATGCTTTTTACACGCATAGTTTTTGTCCTCTAGTTCATGTACAGTTTATTTACATATATACCTGTATCTGCAGTTCCCCTGTAGATAACCATGCTGTGGCATCTAAAAACATTCCTTCGCTTGGTTTCATTCTTCATTATATGTACATAAATGCCTCTCTCCTTCAAGTTGTTATAAAACGAGCTTTCATGCAAAGCAAAACCACCGATAATTTGATTCGTTTTTCCGTTTCATGCTGCAAAGGATTCCTTTGCACCGGTATAAGCCGCTCTTCGGAAAACGTTTTCGCCTTTCCTTCACTCCTCTTTACCACTGCCGCTCTTGTCTCCCACTTTCCCACAGCCTTTATCCTTCCTCTTGAGCGAAGCAGGAAATCATTGTCTCGCATTCCATTGACGCCCGGATTCTCTCGAGCCCTCAGTGCGAGGAAGGAGTCGAGTAGGGCGGGCGATATGGGTTTGGACTGAAGTGGGCGCAAAAGGGCTCTTTGGGTGCCCGCGCCGTGGAATCGGGCGGAGCATTTATGTGGAGAGAGGCATGTGGGCTGCTGGATGAATTGCTCCGGAGACAAGAGCGGACCAATCTGTTGCCGTTCGGCTTGCCGCCAAAGCTGCTTCCACGCTCACAATTCGGACGGAATTCAGGTTCAGCGTGTGGGACAGGGTAGTGAGAGGTGAGAAAATTCGTCGGTATTTTGAAAGTGAAGGCATCCGGGAAGGGGGGGCGAGGCGGGAGGCAAAGGGATAGAGGAAATGAGGGTGGGATGCGGGGAGGATGCAGGGTTAATCTTTTTCGGAAGGATCGAAAGCTTAGAGTGAACAGTGGAAGGAGCAGCTTGCGGATAAGCGTGCGTATTATTGCGAAATGACAATAAAAAAATTCTGCCATCCACAATTTTTTCAAACACTACGCGTTTCGACGCTTCACGTCATTTTCCCTTGACATATTATTAGTATTTTGAACGTGTTTGTGGTAAATAACGGACAATTCAATTAATTATTTATTTCACGGTCTAACACATATCTCTCAAAACAAACAGGAGATAAATGTAAGGAAATAATTCGATAATTTCTGTTTACGAAATCCTCAACAGCAGCAATATTAAGATCGATATACTTACCTGTTACTTGGAGTAATTGACAATTTTGGAAAAGAATTAACTTTTTATCCATTTCCCTAAAGACTTTTTATTTCCGGTTTCAGCATAATATTTCCATAATTACGCCTTAATTTTTAGGATTTACATTTTTCGTTATACAGGATAGGTGGTGGCAGGTAGGAGGAGGAGTATTTTTGTTAGAACAGAATTTTTGTCACATATCAAATGTTGATATAATGTAATCAGTAAAATTGTAATTTTTTGTCCGAGAAGTTTCAGCTCCACATAGGTTATTTTGAGCTTAAACGAAACATTCGTACTTTTGGAAGGAAGCCCTTCCGAATTCTTTCGCAATATTTATTCCTTAAGAATTTTTTTGTCTAATTCCCCGAAATATCGTTTTTCGGAGGACTAACCTAGTTGCTCTCCAATTGAAATTTAAAAACTGGCTTTTAGAAATGTTGTTGTTTGTTTCTGCCAAAGGAATATAATTATTCGTGTTATATTCTTCACACAGGTTCACGTAGTTCATTGCATTAGGATAAAATGTCTATAGTCTTTGTATATCTCTTTTTAGAGAAGGAGTAAAATTATAAGGGAATACTACTGACTTGTAATCTGTGAGTGTGAGCAGGCATAATTGCAGTATGCATGAAAGGGAAGTCGGGGAATGGATATCTTTTATTTCCCTCTTGATATTTGAGCTATTTATGCCCACAATTTTAAAATATTTCTTTTTCGAAATCGTGTGGAATATTAAATAAAATTTTGCTGCGTATAGCTTCGTTTGAAATTCAATTCTGAAATAGCATATTCTCTTTGTGGAAGAGCCCGCAAATATATTATTCTATATTTGTTTTCCAGTGTAAACATTTCGATAAAAGAAAGTCTGTTTGCTTGTTTGGACATTCACGATTCAACACTGAGTTTTCTCGATTTTCAAATTTCAATCTCATTGCTGTGCCTACTATTTATCAAGACGAAACACTGTTCTGTCTCATTCTGAACGGAGCACCGCCAATCATGTCAATTATATTCCAGAAAATATTCTGTTCCTACCCGAAAAGCCTGTTACTTTTATTTTTAGTGGTTTGAACATTTTACCATGTAGAAATGTTTTGGCCGTGTCATTATAAAAATTGGTTAATTTAGGTAAGCATTTGATGGCAATAACCTGTTAGGGCTTTGTTAGCTTCGGAGCACTAAAGGTAGCTGCTTTAAGTAGAGGGATTAATCTTTCATGTTATTTTTGAACCGTACATTTGAAGGGATAAGCGCTAGTGGAAAAAGCATGGCTTTCCCTGTTGACCCCTCTCGATCTAATATTCTACAGCCTTATTTCTATCTAGATCGTACAGCGTGATCTTAAAACTGTCTCTGGGAAATGTCATGTGCCAAGTTGGCCATCTGGCAACGGGGATCCAGAAAAAATAGAGATAAAAATTCAATCTTCTCGAGGGTAAAAATTTTTGAATAGTCAACAGAAAATTATTTATATTAAATGTGTCTTTCATTGGCACAAATGTACGCGCCAGATGATTATTTATGTCATTTTTGCCGTGCATATTTGAGGTTCCGTTATCCTGGGAACCCATGGGATATTGGGTAGGTTAAGCCACCCTCGGGTTTTCACCAGATTTTCGATGGGCCACTGAGGACTGTGACCTTTTCGTGACCTAGCGACCGCATTACCCCAATTAATTATCCGACTGGCAGTCATTTAAGTATGCTGGTGTAACGAATTTGCATATTTTTAGTTTCAATGATATCTCTCTGATTTTAATTCAATGTTTATTCTTATTTTACCAGAGATTACTATTTTCAATTGGCTTACTTACATTCCTTCGTTTGCCATTACTTTACCTTAAAGTTAACAGTTCTCTTTTGAATTGCTGCGATTACTCTCATTTAAATATATATTGCTCTTCCTTCCTCCTAAATATTTAATTTATTCGATTATGTGTGTTTTTAAATTTTTGTAAACTATAATATCGAAAATGTACTTAGTAAAGTTTTAGTTTATCAAATTTTTTGTATTATAAGCGAAATGCATACACATTCTGCAAATAACAAGCAAAAGTCTGGGTAATATGTTTTTTAAGATTTGCAGTTTCTGGTATTTTGTGTACTTTTCACTTCAGAACCTAAATTTATGTGCTTCACATGCCTAAATATATTTAACTATTCAAATCCTTTGTAAAAAAATAGGAAAAAAAGGAGTATTCATTTCATCAAAATATTTGCTCAACTTGTATAATATAATACAGATTGTTCACCGAATAGTTATATTACGTCCCAGCATTATCTCTAATTGTCGTTGACTCAATTACTGAAAAAAGTAGCATGAAATCGCGTACTTTGCGGCTTGTCAACAAGAGAAACCGTGGTGACTTTTCTTTCAGCGTTTGTTCCATTTGCCTTTTATTTGTTTTTATTAACCGTTATCACACTTTATATGGTGGGCTAATGTCTATTTTTTGGAGCCAGAGAAGAATTTTTGGACTCAAGCCACAGCTACTCTTCTAAAACGTGCTACGTGAATTATGGATTGAAATTTCCTAATTCTGTAAACCCACTCATTGGTTTACTTAAAGAATAATAGCGAGCAAAATTGTTTGAATATTCGTGCACTATAAACATCTGAACAATCTATAAACAAGAGACGTTTTCGGTGGCAAAATATTTAGTTAAATTGGATGATTGTAATAGATTTCGCCTTCCTCTCCACTCCCTTTTGTGATCCACATTAAACTTAGAGTTTTCTCGTACCCCCGCGTCATTAGCACCATTTTTTCCAATCGTCTCTCGGCTCATTTCATCTACGTTCCTAATCCCTTCACCTTCCCTCCGTCTCTTTCCCACCTCTCCTCATCTCATTATTATTTTCCTCTCCCAAATTCCAGTCTCTCTTCGTGCACAATTAGGCCGCATCCATCTTAGCGTACGCTCAAAGTCGTACATTCAGTCCTCGCCGCGTAATCAATCAATTATATAGGCTGCCCGACTGGTGTCTCGTCCCCCTGGGATTCGTAAATCGAGGTCACATTCTTCTGCAGCCAGGTGCTCGGTGACCGTGACTATTTTAGTGGATTGCTCCACTACTTCTCCCCCAGTCTTCACCACCCATCCCCTCCTCGAAGATTTCCTCTCCAGTTTCTTCTCACAATGCATAGAAATCCATTTAAGGATCGGACCCTTTGTTTAGCTCACCTCTCATTCGGAAACCACGAGCGGGCGCTGTCGGGAAATGATACTCTACGACGGTTTTCGAGGCCTAGAAATAATTTTCTCTAACCTGTTTGTGAACCAAAAGAGTCTAGGGGTCGGCGCTAGTACTTCTTTCGTATTATTATCCATGTCTAAAATAAGGGATCTTAAATTTTGACAGAGAATTCGTTCGTGCTGGAGGTATCCACTATATGGTAAATGTGCAGGAAGGAAAACAATTAACAATTTGTTTCCAAGAGAGATATATATCTGAAAGCTTGCACTGCACTGGGGTTGCAGTACATAGCACTGAGTTACATTCATATCACTCGAAAGGCTAAGATGTGCCCAGGGATCCAGTTTCTCACTCTTTTGCGGTTCTATGCCATGGTTTGTGTAATGTTGACAAAATATCTACGTCCTTCCCTGTGTGCAGCGACGGGGTCACGTGACAAGGGACAAGAGATCACCAACATTAGGGTGATAAGTGGTTATTTCGATTTACGTGTACATATATCGTTTTATTATCCAGATCTTAGCATTGTCGTGAGTTATTTCTCTCACAGTTGTGAAATTTGCGAGGGAAAAGCTAGCCTTATATTATTATCACTGCCATTATTATGATATAAATTTCGTTGCAATTAGGCAATTGTCCTGGTGGCAACGGTCAAGTCTGGTCAACGGCCACTCTTACGATACACATGCGTGCGTACACAAGAAGAACAGATATGAGGCAAAATGCTCTTATATACAATGACACTTTAAGATTACCAACCGCACCTTTGCCATCACACAAGGGCTAGATGCACACCATACATGCACCTACAACGCTCCGTCCATCGCCGCACTCCGTTCATAATCACGCACACTTCAATTTCAAATGTCGTGTCAAATCACACACCGTTAACACATCTTTCACTTTAGTAATACAACTTCTCACGCCGTTCACATCACATACCAACAATATTTTAATATGTACAATAGCAAAATAATCACCGGTCAATGAAGTTTACCACCCAGTAGCTGCTTTACACTCATTCTTCAAGCTCCTAAAATTGGATGAAAAGGGCTCAAACAAACCTCCTGGCAGCTGGTTACATTCAACAGTAGTTCTATTTAAAAATAAGTATTCTCTCTTGTAGGTATTTTACGTTCTTATTTTTTTTAATACTGTGGTCGTTTTTTCCCTTAAAGTTTGCTTTTGCTATATTTTTCCACAAATCTTCCCACGCTTCGTCATTTTTAACAATTCTATACATAGCGCCTAACCTACTCTTTTTTCTTCTATTTTTCAAACTCTCCCATTTCAGTATATCGGTCTGCCCATCCGCCAATTACCCCAACTCTTCGTTTTGGCCTCGCCTGCCAATGTTTAACAAAGGCTAAACCTGTGGCAATGTTGAATCCAAATGATTAATTTACCCATTAATGTGGGTCGCGCGTGCAATTTTCAAACTTCCCTTGGCTCCTCACGCCACGCCGGAGCTCCAATAAAATGGTGACCCTTTCTGTTCGTTAGCGATTTGTCACGAGTAACCTTTTATTTCTATGTTATTTAATTCGAAAGGAGATACTTCTGCGAGGGGTAACAAATGCTCGGCTCATATTCAAGTTTGAGGTTCAACCGACGCGAAATAATGCCTCTCCTTGAATTTTTCCATCGAATATTTCTCTGCTATTTGTTTGATTAAACCAGGTTTCTTTGATGCTCCCCCGCACACGTTTCAAACGTGCTCTCCCCATGTTGGGTCCATATTATTTGTGCTACAACCAAATATTTTACTTGGTCCGATTTGTTTATGTCAATCCATTCAAGTCCAAGGGCGATTGAATTTATTGTCCCTGAAATGTATGAATGCACATATTTTCATGTCTCATTGGAGACACCATTCCTACCACAAATCAATAATTTTTTTGCTGTCTCTTGAAAGGGCCTCGCTTGCTAATATGTATTCAGATGACTTGATCATCAGCGAATAATATTGCGTCGCAGGTAAATTTAGAATTAATCATTGACGTACTTGAGGAAATGGAGGTGGGTTAGTTCAATAATCCCGACTGCCACACGGCCGACGACTTGGGCCACATTCACAGAATCGTAAATAATTCTATCATTGATTAGATATTGTTTGAGTTCAAAGCAGAAATAGTGAACTCAATTTCCTACTCAAATATATGTAATTTATTCCACGAATTGCAATTAATTTGTAATATAAGTATTAGATCTAAGGTTTTTTTTATTTTAGGAATATTGTATGAAGTTGCTTTATTGATTTCATGGAAATAGAATTTCAAGGCTGAATAATTGCAACTGTATTTCATCAGATCTACATTTTGGAACCTCTGATATATTTTCTTGTAATAATATTGACCATGTAGGAAGTGCGTCACGTCATTCCAATTGCATACCCAAGAAGTTTACACGGATGATTATTTATGAGAATGATTTCCAGTATCGTGTTTATTTTCATTTTTATGCGTGAATTGGAGTAAAAGTGGACTATTTCCCGGTGTTTGGGTCGCATTCTCGTTTGAAATGGCATATATATATATATATATATATATATATATATATATATATATATATATATATATATATATATACATACATATATAATGTATAAATTTCCTAGATGGGATGCAATATCTGTTGCCAACTCATTCTATAATTGCACTAGATTCCTATCCGAAAGTTGGGGTCTGTTAGCTTCAATATACTGCAGTAGTTTAATTAGTCCATCGTGTTTTATGATTATTGGCTTATTGATGTCGTAGAGATTTTCGATTGGCTTTGAGTCATCGTCGCATGTAGATACTTTTTCCAATATATCTGTTCGAGGCCTTATTTTCGGCTCGATCTCTGAAAATAAACGTGGCTATTTTAGTCACCTTCCGGTTAGTGTTACCCTACAACTCCATAACTCAAAACCAAAATGTGTTGCTTTATTCATCAAGGTATTCACCAAGTTTCTTAAAAATTTAAACATTTTTGTTTGGGTGCGTTGGTTGGATTGTTTTTCCCTTACTTTGAACTAGAGTGATTTAGTACAAGATTTGTTCGCGTTTTTAAATGCTAACTATATATTCCTGTTTCCTTAAGGGCGTCTTACTTCGTCTTCATATCGTGAATTCTTGCTGCCTTGTTTAACATTGATGGGCATCAAAGCGTCAATTACGTATTATCAAGCGACCCACTGCTTCTTAAATAGAATTACATTTATTTTAAAATCTATTCTTTACGTTCGTTGCTTAAAGATCTTGGTTCGTGCATGCTTTACAGTTCTACTCCGAACTCTTTAAAGTGAAAATTATCGCAAAGGCACAGTTTTTGTTTCTATTTTATGATAGTTTTTTACTGTTGTTTTCAGCTTGTCAAATATGGCCTTGTGATCACCAAACAATGCCGATTACACCGATATGCGTAGTCATTTTAGAGTCACTGATGGCTAAAAGATCTGAAATTTGATGGCCTCTGGTTGTTTTGCTAACGAATTTATACAGTAAGTGGTTCGAGAGCACATTGGGTGGAGTCATGGTATCACATGACTCTGCGTTTCGATGATTTGCGTCAATACTTGTCTAAGTTGTTCCAGTTACTTATTGGAAGATTATTCTCCACCGATATTCAATTATACCCTTGCTGTTATGGTGGGAATAATAAGGTAAATTGTGACCTTTATTCATCTTTTTCAAGAGGTATTCAAAACCATATTTCTGTAGTAGAAATTCTTTCCAGAAATTCCTTAATGTAGCTGAGAAAATCAGACCAACACTACTGTTGCTATTGTATATTATTGCACGATGCTATTTTGTCGTTTTTAAAAAATCAATTAAACCATGATCCCTGCTTTTTGATGCTGAAATGTATAAAGGTTTCTCAAATATATCCTCAGTTGGATTTCATCTTGAATAAAAAATTAGAGTCAACGACAGAATTTTTAGCCTGCTGGTACATCAAAAGAGTTATATCTTTTATTCGTGACTTAAGGGGCTGCCATTTTCCCGCTGGGCCATATTTTTGCTCTAAAGTGATGCTATGAAATGATGTATTTATGTCTTTTTTTCATATTTGCATATAATATTTAATCTCTTTTAATGAGTTTGGCGAGTGTTTATTCCTCCCTTTTCTGCTTAAGCACGGGCAAGCTGTATTGTTTGGAACATCAAAAAAGATCAGTTCTAGACGTAAATCTCACAAAAGCCCTGAGGGGGTCAAGAATAATTCTTCATCCGTGTAAAGTTTTCATCTTCGAGGCGTAAATCTTTCAAGTGAAGTACGGTAGCTTGCCCGTTGTTTCTCACAATAAGGTCGCGAATATTACTTTTTGGGAGCATTTTTAAAGTTGTTCGGTGGCCCTCGTAGTCACATTTGTCGCGTTAGGTACAATGGAGGTGGATGTTGTACTTTTTTTTCAAAGTTTCTAGTTCAGTTGTATTTCTTAGCTCGTAAAACTTCATGATCAAGTTGAGATTAAAATGATCTATCTCTCTCTCTAATTTTTTTATTCGTCGGTACTTGTAAGTGACATTTGAAGATGTACGGTCTTTGGCCGAATACTTTTAATAACCACCCATTCCATCGTTTTGGTTACTCGCCAAACTTGGCTGATTTCCAAAAAAAAAGAATAATAGAGAAAATTATCTTGCCTTTTGCAAATTAATATATTTATTGACGAAGTACCTTGGTATTTCAGATGTTTACGGAATTGCATTTATATTTCTTCAATTGGGAACCTTCTCTTAACACACTCTTAACACAATTCTAGTATGAACATGATTGGATGTGAAACATGCTGTGATTTGTACGGCAGAAATAGTAACTTCGGGGTGTCTGCAAACCTAAAAAACAGGAAAAACTCGAGAATTGCGCTCCACTTCAACGAATACGGTGAATATTCTGAAATAATTGTTTTTGGAACTATGTTACCCAGGAAAAGTTTCCTGCATGTCATTTTGAAGTGCGTTCGACAAATACTACTGATCCACACACAGGGATGTTACCTGTAATTTTTCGTTGCCCTTACCCTACTTGACCTTATGGTTAGAGGCTTTCAATTAATATTGATCTAGTGGAGGTAGTGGTTCCTTCTTGTTACTGAAGCGAATCTCTCGAAAAGATTCTGTAGTCTTGCTTTAGCAGTACGTACGTACATGCCTTTTATTTATCAGAGAACTTGAAAATATTCTCACTAATCCGTCTTCTACTCGAAAAATTACCACAAGGATCGCGACTGATTAAGTATTACTAAGGTTGATAGTCCTTGATATATTTTTATTCACAGCTCTAATTAAATTTTTTAGGTGAACTCCCTAAACTAATTTTATTCACTAATATTTTTGGACCCTCTAACGGTGGTTTTTACTCGGTAAAAGTGGCGTTTACATTTAGGGAAAAACCATTAATAAAATTTATTGCCCTTGGGTTAACAATGTCAGTACATAAGAATATTTTTAAATAAAGCACAGAAATCTTGAAAGTTCACAACGGATGCCTTATCAACTTTGTGATCCATGGAGGAGTATTGTCATTTTTGTTCATTTCACCCTTTGCCGTAAGAAATGAAAGAGCGGGTCGTATTTCCGTCAGTCTCCTCGACTGCCTCAGTTGCCGGAGGGACATTCGACTGTTCTCATCTGTCCGCTCATATCCTGTTCGTCCGCCGTCAACTTCACATCCAGAAGCAACGATTTCAGGAGAGAAAAACGGAAGTCATATCACTCTTCCGAGGTTCCATCCTCCCTCGCCCATCTCTCATCTCTTTGATCTGATTGAGCAGGCGGGAAGGCACCGAGAGAGGGCGATCCCTTACCCCTCCCCTACGTCATCTCTCGCGTGAATTTCCTCGACGTGTCCCCTTTATCGTCGTCACGTTTCCCCCGTCCGAGGGAAGGAGAATGGCCCGCAGGCGACGGCGATTCCGGGATTAAACGCCGGCGCTTTGTCGCGAGGCGGGACGTCGCCCTTCACGCGCCAATCTCCCGCTGCTCTCTCTCCGTCGTCACAGTCCCTCGGAAGGAAATGACTTCCTTTCCGACTCTCCAGGACACTCCCGCGGGACAAATGGGGGAAATGAAAGGTCTTTGTCTTGACTATCTTTGGCACGTGACGCCCCTGGGTTGGTTGGAGCTAAATGCGGCCGCATGTTTTTTTTTATTTGGTGCATTTCGTGCAAGTCTCGAGGCAAACTGAGATGGGCGGTCTTTGTTATGAAGTCGTAGCTTGAAAATTATGGCCATAATGTTGCCGATTTGTTGATGGAAAATGCAACAGAGGTAATTGCACTCCTGAGAGATAGCGTGTGTAATAATAATTGATTTCCATCTCTCTGCTCTTTCCTTTGATGTTACCACAGTCCATGTCCCGTGTCCGCAGTCTACTTTTCTTCGGATATGAGACGGTGAGATGAGGAAAAGGAAGAATAAAATCATGTTGATACAGGAGAATATTTTTGAGAATACCAAAGACGGGTATTGAATGAAAGTTGAACTCCAGGAACGACAGAGGAGTACGTATGAAATGCGAGACATGTGGAGAAAATAATGGTAGACGTGAGCAAAAATGAGTTGGCCGATATGAGATTTGAGTGGGGGGTTAGTGTTAACATTAAAATTGGTGATTGATCAGCCAGCATACTTAAGACGATAACGGCATGCGGGAATAAGAGCATGTTTCTCGTCTAAATTCCTTTGAAATATTTCCTAGAACTAATGTCTGAATGGTATACATATTTCTTTCAACGCTTTATGATGCAACAATCGTGAATTCACTTCACGCCTCACGGTAAGCCTCCGCTAGTGGTAAACACGGCGAGGACTATAATGGCTTCGTCGATTGATATGCCCTCCACAATTCATTCAAGCCGCGGGTCTATTAATAGAACACTTCCTCGCGTCATTATGATTCTCCTTCCATTTTAAACTTTCAGGACCTCTTTCCATATTGCTTTCACTGCGATTTCTCTCTTCACCATAAGTCGTTGTAAACCATAGGTAAAATAAATAGATTGTAAAAACATCTAAATACTCGAAATTGCGCCTAAAATATATCGTTTACCTCCCGAAACGCATCGTATAGAGATAACGAATTAATTATGTAACCGGAAATGCTCGTTATATTTTGACTATTCTCGTTGATTGGAGGTAAAGCTTCAGAAACTCAAGGAAGGTACATTCCGTATTGCATTGAATTTTCATCTCTTGATGGAAACACCTTATTGTAAGTTTGTGAACCAGATAGGCTTAAAAAGTATTGCTTCCTCCCTTGCAGGTTTAAACCCGTGGGAAATATCATTAAATAAATGGTAGCTTATTTATCTAGATTATAATAATAGGTTGATTGTATCCACCAGGCATTAGAATCAGAAGTTACTCATTGGAAGGCAGTAAATGTATTTTTGCGCTGCCTTTTAATAACTTAATTAACCAGTAAAATACTTCTTCAGTTATCATAGTTTTTATTTAAGGCTCAGCGACTGGGTTGACCCTGATGGGGCGTAGCATTTTCATAATTCAAATCATTTACGTCCAATAAGTTACGCCCAAAACTACTATGTTCTCGTATAAAAATTTTACTCGATAAGGCCGTGAATAATTGTCCAATATTAAAGCAGACCGAGTATTGATGTAGCGAGCGCATCGCCGTGCATTGCCAGCACCTCCTTCCACCTTCCTTCACGCACCATTGGCTCTCCTCCATCGCACCCCACAATCGATCGTCGATTGTATTAATCAATCACGATCTCTCCTTCCACGTATTCCTTCCCCGCACTTGACTAAGTGGAGTTTATTCCACCCTCCCTGGTGACCGTGGTCAACCCTTTCTTTTCCTTCCAGTCTTATTGCTCTCAACTTCCCTTTGGGTTTGAACAATAGGCGGCGATGCACGCCGCAAGTGTCTGCATGTGCCTGTCCATTGGCGCGCTTATGCGTGAATGAATTTCCGGCGGTGTTTTAATTGTTTGGTTCCCTCACCCCAATCTTTCCACTTCCTCTCTCTTCCTATCTCTTTCCACTCACTGCATTTCCACCGACTCTCATGAATCGGTGCGCGTGGGGATTTGTTGGCATTTCTATTATCATAAAAAGAGAGAATAGTGGAGGAAATCATCATCAGTGTACCACATCGCTGAGTGAGTGACGGATTTGTGTGCAGGGGTCCTTCGTATAGATCCGTGTCTCCTATTCTCAGTGTGTGTAGAACGACTCACTCGATTATTTTGTTACTCTGATCCTGCCCCGAGGATCAAAAGTATTCGTTTGCCATCTCGACTATTCCGATTGAAATCTGAAATTGAAAAATTGAAACGGAGAGCGTGAGATACTAGCTACAGTGAACGAGGACCTGGGAATCGTGTTCTCTTTTGGCGTCCCTGTCATCTTATTCGATTTACGAATCGCAATGTTGAAGACAATGGACCTGGAGATTTGGAAATGCCTTTGCACGACTAATAAATGGGAGTCACCTTTTTTTTCTGCACAACGAGAGGCATTTCAACAATTAGAATTAAGAATTTTTGTGTGAATCGAGGCTGGTAGTTGGCTGTCATGAATTGTGTATGAATGAGTGAAATATTTTATCCGGGACGAGTATCATGAACGTGATTGCTATCGGATGTCGATATCAGTTTTGAATGGATGGCAAGCTATCGGTTTCCCATGCTTCCTGCATCCGCACGCTTATAATATAGTATGATCGTGACTTTGATTCGAGCCAAAGAACTATTTCGTTTCCGTTTTTACTATTGGTAGTCTTCTGACTTGCCACGGAGTGCTAAGAAACATTTTGGAAAGTACGGATGAAAAGACACTCGATAAGTCATCAATGATTGAGCTATTGCTGATTGTTCATTGTGCCCCTTACTTAATTATGGTAATATATGTAGCTGTTTGGAAAAATCCTCATCAGAGGTTATGAGTTTTGGGATCGGTTTGACGCACTCTCCACTTGATTCTTCGATCGACTAGCATCTTTGCGCCGTCATAAGATTTCGTTTTTCATCCAAATTAACACTTTTTTGGCGATAGTATTAGTATTTATTAGAGGAAACATCTAAGGGAATGGGAGGCAGAAGGACGAAGAAGTCGGAATTTGTCTACTCTTAACGAAAGACGCCAAGGAGTCCACAATATAATGTATTGCCACGAACCTTCGAACCCTGGCCCTCGAGGGGCGGGAAGCCAATACATGATCCACCGCGTCAACCCGATCCACATTTTTGTCCTATTATATAACCTAGGTCGTCCGCTATGAGGAAATATATCGCCAAAATATCTCTTTTACAGAAAAACTCTCCTATGCACAGAAAGAGATCTGGCAAAATTGTATTGATAAAATGCAACAAGTCAATTAATCTAACCTCGAATTTTTATTTTAAATGTTGAAAAATTAGTTGCAGCTTCATGTCCTTTGTAAATAAATCATGCATAATTATTAGGGGTATGCAATCGAGCGCTTTAAGTTAGTCTCCCACTGTCCTTCTTCAGGCAGTTTTCAAACAGTGAATAAATGTGGCCCATGTACTTCAATTTCTGTGCAATTGTGACATCAGGTAATCGTCATAATGAATTACTGTGCATATTTTTCGAAAAATTCGTTGAATATTCTGGTCAGCGTTTAGGTATATGGGCAATGCGAGGAGTGGACATGTAAAATATTCAATTATTGGTGTATATATAATCACCCTCCGCCAACGATTATTGTTAGCTGAAATGATGGGCAGGTAGATTGTCTCCCAGGCGGTAGGGAGTATGATGCCATTGTGTACTTTGATAGCATCATGTTCGACCAACCGTCTATTAAAGGTCGGTATGTAAATCATTTCATTGTGATGAGGCAGGAGGTAAGAGGGTGGTTGGACTTCGTGAGACGCGTTATTGCGAGGGCGGTCGGGGGGGGGGGCCGAGACCATGGGAAGAGAAGGCCCTCATGGACACCCTTCCTCCCTCCCTCTTGTCTCCCAGTCCGCATCCGACCCACACCCCTTCATCTCATCTCTCTCTTCCTCTCCACAACGGACTGATTTATTGCCTCGCTGCAAGATGGCTCTATTTCCGTCGCTTAAAGCAAACCAGAGTACGAGACTCTACACGGAGAGTGAGCGAGAGCGATGGCCCTGAGGGGGGCGTGAGAGGTTTTCGGGGATATCTATTAAAACTGTTGTGATGGTGTTGTTCGGGTGGGGGGCATGCCTGCCTGCTGTGGACCATTCTGTCGAGATCTTCCATTCTGTCCATCTCCCCACATTTCGTTCTCTCGGCCCCTTCACACACTCCTCCTAACGGGCTTATCTATCTCCAGTCCTTTCTCAAGAGTCCAAATGCAGGGGAAAAAATTGTTCTTTATAGCTGTTTCTTTCGAAAAGTTGAAAGTAGGGCACATTTTAGGGTGGCTAATTTTTTTCAGGTTTTTAGTTTTAAGGACTGAACATTTTATGTTCACTTGCGGAACATCTAGATTGAAATTAGTGGCAGTCGATGTGACTTGAATCAGGTATCAGGTTGACATTTTTAAGCAGTGTATCGGTTCCAGGAACTTGCTCTTGGTATTGATGTATTAAAGAAAGCAAACCAAGGATTACATAGTATGGAAGGGGAGGAGAGAGATTTGTTATAATAAATCCAAAGTAGGCAAGAAATGTGGTGGTACAGCATTTTGATTGGTAATGTAATGTTTTAGACTGTGATGGAGGGGAGAACGTGAGGTAGGAGAGTTAGGGTGAAGAAATAAATAGGTATGTTGGATGGAATAGAGGGAGATAGTATGCGGAAATGAAAGGGAATTTATTGAAGAGCAAGGCGTTTTCCTTTGTCTTATTAGGCGAGGTATAGAAATTCAGTGGTAGTTTGTATGCGTTCATCTAAAATCTACGTCTAACAGTAGAAAACTGTTAATATAATCTGCATGATTAGTGCAAGTGAAATTACTGTCAATAACAGTACATAAAAACTCTTCGCTCGTCGAGTTTATAGAAATAGACGCCCCTGCTCGATTACACCGTAAAACATTACCGTAAGGATTTTGTTTCGGCCTTCCACTCTTACTGTGGGGTTAATACGTTTTCTTTTAAAAACGACTTTTTAATGAGGATAAAAAAGAAACTTTACTCTTCCACAATAAAGATTTAATATTTCACGACCATGGTTTCAATGCTGCGCATCATCATCATCAGGTGAACGACTTTTTGATGTCACGACTTTTAATGCCTACACGAAGAAACTAATGACAGTCGTCGAAGAGAATAACACTGCAGAAACGAAGAGGTCAACTGGTGGAATGTTGAATAAAATTTGCATCAAATCAATCCTAGATTTGATGACCCGTAATGATGATTTCTAATGTAGGTCACTGAATTAACACTAATTGTGTACTAATGAAAAAGTTTTCTCAGCCACTGGAGAACCAAAGAAAATAAACTTTACGAATAAATAGGTATTAGTTATAATTAGAATAAGTTAATTTTAATGGGGTATTGTAAAGGCACTGGAAAAATTTGGAAGCTTTTTTAAGAAAAACGAATATCTATTCAGCTTGAAAAATGCCTTGGTTAACTCTTTGACTGAGGGTTGTAGGGGCACGCTTGAGTCGGTAAGCGCACTGTTAAATTCTCCAAAAGAATATATTTTAACTAGGCAAGATGACGACGGATTCCTTTGGCAGAGATTTTCCGCGTCTATTTTTAAATTTTCGCATCTATGCATTCCCAATTTCTTTGATCACTTTCTGAGGAATTTAAGAGAATCTGAAGCGAGTGTGTGGTTCTGTTGATCCCGAAGATATCGTGCCTGACCCGGTCTCCTCGACACCCTTCCTTCCCTTTGAAGTCGATGAGAGATTATTTTTTTTCCGGGCGTCGTCGTCGACGCGGGGCGTTAATTAGCGCTTCGCCTTCCCTCTCTCCCACCCGCGATGGACCACCCTCCGTGGTTTTTCCGAGAGTGGAGTGTACCACTGCCCTCCCTCCATCCCTCCCTCCTCCTCGGGGGACGGGACGGCAGGGTTTCCATCTCTTTTTCCATCTCACTCCCTTTCCAGACCACTCCTTCCCCTCTGAATATCCTGAGGACCAGGAGCGTAGAGAGACAGAGAGAGATAGAAAGAGAGGGATGGTGAGCGGGGCATGAGGCGGGGGCAGGGGAGGGATGCCCGGCTCAAGGGATACAGGTGAAGGCCGCGGGCGACGGTGGCGCTCTTTCAAGACGTTCCCTTCTCAGGATTGACCCCTTTCATTGTTACCCCTCCCTCCCCGCCGCCCCCGACCGTGCGCAACTCGTTTTTATTTCGTGCATGTGTGCACTCCCATCTTCTCCAAACCGCCCGGGCTCTTCACACGGGCTCCCCCCGTCTTTTCATGCGGCCCAAGGATAAATAAAAAAATGAGTGTGCCCAGGGTAGAAGGATGTTGGGCATATGCCCTATTCCCTCTCCGTGTCTCTCTCGCGCTAGTTTTTGATGATATGCCTCTCTTCCTTTCTCTCTCCTTTTATCTGCTTCCCTTGGATTCCCATTTCTTTTTTTCCCTTCTTCTTCTTCCATCCCCGATTCCTTCGCCCTCGCCGTTTTCCTCCCATTGTGGGGTACCCCACCCACGCGAGGTGCAAGCAGTGTATCGTGGAGGTGTCAAGGGTTTTTGTTAAGTCCCAGTCTCACGTTGAATTTCTTCGGGGTTCTCTTCTATAGTGCCCACTGCATGTTTTTCTTCCTACTTCACGGGGATTTTTTTCCAGTTGGGGGAGGCTTGGGGAGGAATAATGACCGGTGTGCCACGAGCGAATTATGGGGGGAGGGTAATGCATGGCGCGGACGGAGCGGCGCATCAGGCCCTCAAATCATTCGTCAAAAACGAGAGGGTGTCCGTTTTGAGATATGGTGGCGTCACGTGATTTAAAAATCCAATTTTCCTCTGTGCATTGCCTTATGCTTTTCGGCGGAGATTTGGTTTGTTTCGGAGCACGTAATTTCAAAGGCCTTAAGCATGATTACACGGCAAAATGACATTTTGTCATTGCTCATGGAATAATGTTGACGGCACTTGTACATCAATGATTCATGCATCAGTGTGATGTTTCAACGGGAGCTTGTTAAAATTTTGCCTATCCGCCTCAGCAATGAATTAAAACTATCATTGTTAAAACAGTCAATTGCAAAGAATTATTCATAGCGATCTGTATTCTGAACGGACTAAATATCTTCTTAATTCATTTTATTGCCATTATTGGATTATCCGAATATTGATATATAGTAGGATACTGTAAAACTGCCTTATGGTTTTACTAGGCAAACTACGGTAACATTTTCGTCTTACATTGAATGGGATATATTCTTTGGAACTAAAAAACGAAAGTAAAGCTATTTATTTATCTGATGATTTGTCTTCAGGTTTTTTCCTGAAAGCCTCTTTAAATGTTTTTAAGCAATTTTCTTTATATTCTGATTTAATCTTTTAATCATTTGTCAATTGAGTTTGACATGATATATTTTTATTAAAATTTTTTAATGTAGTCTCCGGAGTTCCAGTCTTAAAAGTTCACCAGCGACTGGGCAATGCAAAATTTACATAATAACAGTCGTAAGTTTCTTAGTCTTGATTATCGTTAGAATTCAAACAAACGGGCCATCAATGTTTTTGCTTACAACATATCTAGAAAGGCGTGCAAGCATTTTGTCATGGAAAGTCGAAATTGCTTGCAGGAAAGTGTCCCTTTGTTCTACCACCCTTCCACTTCAACCACTAATTTTATACTCATTACGCTCGTCCCCTGACACTTCCGATATCGCTATTTTCATTAGCGACGCCTCAGGCTTAACTGGCATTTCACGCTCGCGGCCTGAACCTCAGGTCCACCTCAGCAGGGATGAATTGCAGAACTGTCTGTGTTCGCCTCCTTCCCGCTCCTCCGCGGACGAGGGAATGCGGTCAGGCTTGCTGGCCGCTTTGAAGGAGACGGGCAGCCGGAAGCCCGGGGCGCGCCCTCCTTTTGTTTTTTTTTCAACCGCGCCAAAAACAAAGCCTCTCATGCCAACTCCCCGCTGCCACCCTCCATTCCCTCGCTCATACATTTTCATTAATCTCGTCCGGCGCAGATGCTTCAAAAGTCATGCATTCACCACCCGCTCCGTCGATTTTCGAGAGGTTCCCCCCTCCTCTCCCCTCTCGCTTTCCTCGTGGGACTGGTCGGGAGGGGGTTGTTTTTCGACCGTCATACCTTGCGCATTCATCACGTTCACTTGTTTCACATCGATCATTCCTCCTCATCCACCGATCCCATCCCACACCCCGTTCCCAACGCGCTCCGAGCGACTTCATCCCTCCGCGGTCTCACCCCATTCCGGCATAGTGATATAATGGTGACCGTGTAATCGGTCCTCTCTCACAACGAAACCTACGAAGTTATCTTTCGGGCGGCGTAGACATTCTCACCGCCTCCACGCCGCCATACCACGGGATTATTCATATTATCATCGTTTCACCCTGGTCGCCCACTCGTTGATGAGACCCGGGAACCCGGACTGAAGTGGACTGAGACCAAGTGTGTAATGCTCCACACCTCCCTCCTCTTTCAACATTTTCATCGGCGTTCGACTGTTTGGGATTCATCGTCGCCGGCTCTCGCACACACATTTCTCACGATCGGGACACCCACCCCCTTCCCGAGAGCCAACCTTCGGTTTTCGTCCTCCGTCTTCCCTCACGAACGCATATAATGGTGAAATAGCCGTTCGTCCAGCTTAATGGTCCGTTACTTATTTCGTTTTTAAAAAAGCTGCTTTCTTTGTCCACGCCTCTTTTCGTCGACCGCTTTGCCATTTTCGACAAGTCCTGGCCGTAGGCGTCGCGCTCACTTTGGCCTCCATCTCCTCTCTCTTTCTTTATTTCTCATCCTTTTCTCAGCCTCTATTTTCACCACTTTTTGTCCTTCATTTTTATCTTGTCAACGTGCGAACTCCATTTCACAAGTTCTTTCGTGTCGCTCTCGCTTTTCATTTCCAGCACTTCCTCCTCGTTTTTCTTTTGAATGAACATTCTAGTTTTTCATCGTGCTCAGGGCAATCACATAACAAGTCGAAGATTTTTAATCATATTGGTTACATTGGTGCAGGCATACTTACCCTCGGAAACGGACAAACATCGTATTTCCCACCTTGGGAGTTACCGAGAAGGGAGTCTTATTTTTGATTTTGGCGCCGCTTCCAAGGAACCTCAAAGCGGTTATTTCATGATTTCGAACAAAAACTCTTGCACTGTTAAACACACCCACCTACATCTTCATATTTTTAATGAGAATTTTGTGCATTCTATAGCAGAAATTTACACTCATCAGGAGATGGATTGGTTTTCTTTAGCTTAATAGCTTCCGTTTCCCCTTCAGATAATCTTTTCATTCTTTGTTAACCCCCTGCATTATCCTGTCGAATTGTCTCGTTAGGCATACTTGCTTGCAACAGGGTCCAAGCAATGTGCAGGGTGTGGTACCAAACGTGCTTAAAGAGGAATTATTCAATACTATTATATCATCACATATGAATTAACTTATGTGATGATTTACGGGGAATTGAGTCCTTCGCCTGGGATCACCTCAGATAGGGGACGCCCAGGCAATATTTTCTCGGACTGGCAATCTACATTTACTGTAGTAGTTTACGTGAAAATAATACCCCGTCGTGGATAGCCGTGATAAGCCTTCAAACACTCTTTTTTGGGATAACACCGCGGTGCATTAGTAAAGGTCTGTAAAAGTGTGGTATCAATACGTCAAAAACACTCACTGGTGTGGAAAAGTGAACGACGTTTCAGATACAGATTGCAGTCACGCTGCTCCAAATCTTTTATCAATAAGTGAAGTCAGATAATGAATAAAATATAGCCTTTGCCCGAGTCGCAAAGGAAAAAGAATGACAGTGCGGTCTTTAGAATTTCGAAAGGAAACAAGGAAAGGAATTAGTGAGCTGGGGATGCTCATAGTTTCTATTCCATCTTCAGGAGCTTATATTTTGTTTAAAATGGCCAAGAAAGTGTGCCTAGGATTTTTAATTTTTCCTGTCTTTTACTCTTCTTTCAATTCGTAGAAAAACGTAAATTGCATTAAAGTGGGCCGGGCGTTTCATTTCACTTTATTTCGCTCCCTCTAAATCGGAATGGTTCCCTAACACTGTGGAAGAAATGACAAGAACGCGAGGCAGATACAGCGAGGATAGAGAGGGCTAATGAATGGGATAGTGAATTTAAGAGGAAATAACGGGAGAAAACTTTCAAATTCTGAACTTGCAAGGGTTTTCGCCAAATACCTATGACCGACGAACATACAGGTTCGATTCCTGTAGTTCGTTTTTTCCGTAAATGGCGAGTTGATTGGGAGCATGTTTGTTTTCTGATGTGATGGTTTGTCCTTATTCGCTGCTGCCAGGTTTACAATGTGGAATGTGTTCCTTGAAGAATTTATAGCACCGTTTGATATCCCGAATACAGAAGATTTTAATTTTTTTCTCTTCCTGAAATTTGGTTGATTCCTCAATTCTCTGGGAGTGCCTGCGTCTCTTTTGTGTTTTCTAAAAGCATGACCTAATTTCTAATTGCTAGGTTAATTGGATATACCAATATTAAAAATTCAAACGATAACTAAAGCTAAGTTAGGATAAAATAAAGCAGTATTTCATATTTTTCTTTCTAAATTTATTAAAAAGTTTTTGTTAAAATGTCGCGTATTTCGATAGCCAGGCATACAATATTATTTACAGATAATTTTACCAATGTATTCGTAAAATCTGAAATTTTGCAAGAAAAGTACTCCTTTATTCTCCATGTTAAAGAAAATTTTACCCTTTAGAAATATCATTATTCATTCCAACTTTTTCATTTACCTCATTAATGGTCGGAATGAGTAGTCATTTTAGCAGCAGAAATTATGGTTGGCTAATGAGCTAAGGTCATTTGCGCCTGCATGGTTATTTTAGTTAACAATTTTGTAGTAATAAAAAATGTTAAGACTATAGTAAAACCTATTCTTCTGAATATATTCTCATTAATGCGCGACTCATTCGTAAAAAATATGACACCTTGTATCTTAATTACGAAAAAGATTATATGAGCTTAGTTGAAGAAATATAAAAGTATTTCCGTGAGCTTTCGTTAACCATTAAAGGTATGAAAAGAAATTTTAATAATGTTCACGGTTGAAATTGGGCTGAAATACTTGTTTGCTTTACTAAAGAAGCGAATGAATTAACTCAGTTTGATTAAGTAAACGAAATGAAATTGAAGGGAAACATTCTATAATTAAAGCAGGAAGTATGATCACTCAGGGTATCACCGTGGAACAAAAATGATCGAAAGACTTCCGAAGGAAATTAGTTCGAGGGAAGAGATAACTATTTGTTTAATAATACCATATACGGAGTGTTAAGTAAATAGTGCTGTAGCTCCATTAAGCTCGCCTTTATTAAGGTATTATAGTGTTAATTTGAGTAGATGTCTACCGGCTTAGGGCTAGTCTTGGATGTACCCTGGGACTAACAAATCCTAACTTGCATTGCTAAAAATATTTTCAGACACCGCAGCACATATTACAGTTAGTCATTCATTAACTTCACTTTACTGCATTCTTTCTATCTTCCTTAATTCCATACAAAATACCTCTTCTTTTATTCGCCATGCCTCGTTTTTCCTGCATTTTTCCTTCTATTACACTCTAGAACGTCCCATTTCTTCTAAATATCTCCTCAAGCCTCATGTCCTACATTCGAATTTCTCTCTTCCCCTACCATGCCAAGAACTTTATCGTTTTTTTCCTTCCATTATATTTTTACTTTCTTATCCACGCCCACATCTCCAAATACTCCTATCTACGCTCATCTACTTTCCTCAACGTCTTAAGTTTCCGAAGCATCTAAATCTACTCTCAAATTAAATATTTGCTAGTCTATTCTGCATCATATAAGGTACTTGTCATTAACTCCCACCTATTTGTAAACGCTTCTTCACGTAATGCAATTCTTCTTTTAATGTGTCCAACACTCTGCTCACCTTCATCCAAAGTAGTTTTCATAGGTTGTAGTTGATGTCCCCCAACTTTTTGTCTCAGCCTACCTATTACTGAGAATCTCATTAAAATTCTTTTCCTTTTCATTTGTTTGTCATTGCATACCTCACACTGATTCTAAAATGCAACTACTCTAAGTAATCATTGTATCTCTTTGGCTGGCTTGCTAACAAACGCGCAATAAATCGCTAATCTAACCTTTTTTAAGGATTACCGACTTTCACTCCAGCCCTTCCCAAGCTTCCCCATTTGCTCCGTTAAAGTATCGAAAATAACAGGTAATAGTATATCCATTTTAATTATTAATTAAATGTTAATTTTTGTTTGATATTAACTTATGAAACACATAAAAGTACAGATCAGTGGAGTACTCGTATAATGCACTCGGAAGCAATATATTGTTCTATAAATATTGTCATAACTTGTCATTATCGTGATAGTGGGTAAAATAAAGATATTTCAACCAATTTCGGAGCGTGAGTTTTGTTTGACTTTCTGAACTGTGCACATGGCATCATATCATGGAATCGGTAAGTCAAGATTTGGTCATTCAGTATTTTTGTGTAAATGAATTCGATATTTAAGTTTCGGAAATCAAATGCCTCGGCGTTGGAACACAACAATGAAGTTTCAGTTGGGAATATGTGGTCATTTCTTTTACGACTGCAGGTTTGTCTCTCATTGTTGATTGTCCTCCGCTGTAATCGCTCCATCTCTTCCATTAGCGAAATCGGTTGTGGAGTAGTGCTTAGGTAAACTTTGCATTAAATTATTGAAGCGGTATTCTCCTCTACTAGAACTAATTTATAGCAAATCATCGTTAACTAAAACTTTCTCCATATGGTCTTTACTTAATAGAAGAATGAATCATGCATTCTTATTGCTGTGGGAGCTCAATAAAATATTCGTTCAAAGTTCATTCAAGTAATAAATGCATAGTGAACTTTGATGTTTTGTTTAAAGTGATGAATATTGGATTCCAAGGACATAAGGACATTTTTCCGGCTTAAGTGATCGGTTAATTTAGATAACGTATTCTTACTTAAGTTATTAATCAAGAATGGTATCCAAATGACTTGAGTCGATATTTTCATTATTGGATAATTCACTAGATTAAGCTAGCTAGACTATTCATTAGAAGCTATTGTTCCCTATCTAAAAGAATTGGAAATCTGATAACACATTTTCTTTTCATTAATTTGTAATTCTTCTAGACAATATGGATAGATTAGTCTTAAGCGTTTTAATAACATGACGATAAAACACTGGCGTTAAATCAAAGCAGTTGCCCGTACATACTTATGAAACAAATGAGTTTAATACTGATTTGTTATCGGGGGAACACCATGCCTGGAATAGATTGCATGGCATATGTTAAGAAATTTGGCAAAATTATGAATTAGATCTTTTTAAGGCGTTTTTAATTTTTTCTCTGGTTCTTTAACTTTCATTTTCAAACGAAACTTAAATGGTACGCCCAGTCTATGTCTGCGATGAATATTGAAATCTATCTCTTTAGCTTTATCCATCCTAAGACACGTAAAATCTAGTAAAGTGCAAGGTAGTATATGACCAAGAGCTTAAAGTTTTACAAGGATATTACGATGGTTTGTTTCAAGTGAGAAACTAGGGATCATCTTTGCTTGAAACAAGGCCTGGCCTCGCGCAAAACTTAGGTGATAATTTAAAAGTAGATGCCTTTGCTTTTATTTCTTCCTCCTGAGCTGGTGTCATTCAAGAGATATTGTATGTACGTATACCAGAATAGGTGCCCTGCAAAAAGCAAGGTTTTGTATACAGCATAAGGTTAGTAATCAACACATGGTGCAGAGGATTCGGACAGAATGAGTCGAGAACCGAAATATGTTACGACTCAGTGGAATTTTGCTGCCCAGAGAGAAAATAAGGAATGGCGAGGCAAAAGTGAATTATTACGATCCCAGAGGAAAATTGAGAAAGAGTAAGACGTATCGTCCTGGTGATGAACGCAGAAGAAAAATAAGCTGAGGTGTTAGTACTCACCGTTTCCTTGGATTGAAATTGCTTAAAGTGTGTGAAATCAGTTCGTGTGTGGTCAGAAGAAGGATTTATGAGTGTCTTCATTCCGTCAAGGGAATCATAGCTCTGTCTATAAGAACCTCTCCAATTGTTAATAGATATGATTCGCTGTTCACCGGAATCTTCGTAGTAAAGCCAGAGAACTTGGTCACGAGAGCGCACCCAGAATTCTTACGAATCCTGGTTTGGTAACTATAATATTGCGATGCATCAATTTTTTTGCAACGTTTCTGATAAGTGCCTTCGATATTATGGGAACGTAGGGGTTATAGCACTGCGATTAAAATGTCTCGAGACTAGATATGAAGGGATAAATAAATACGCACGTGCACGCCTTACTTTTAGGCAAGGGACATTAAAAGGAGTACGCTAGGTTAATAAGCTTTTATAAGGAGGCAAGAGATGATCGCAGACACCTTAGGTAAATACGCAAAGAAAAGACAAGTGAAAATCTCAATGTGAAGCGTAAGTTTGAATGGCTGACAGATTTTAGAATAGCTGGATAGAAATTTGGCCGTTGAGGCACGAGGATAAGCGTAGACTGGAGGTCTTTGAGGTGCGGGCGTGGGGGAGAATTATATAATGGGCAGAAAGGAAAACAATAAATAAAGTTTCCGGAATGGAAGTGAAGGAGAGACCGCTTTTGCGAGAAATACGAAAGCAGGATATGAGGTGGTAGGAGATACGTTACATACTTAGAGAGAACTTGATTATGTAGAGTGTAATGCACGTGGAAGAAATAATGCTGGGAAAGTGAGGCAGAGGGAGTTAAAGAATAGATAGGCATTTTGGAGGTCAATAAGGGAGGTAAAAATAGATAGAGCTAAATAATCAGTTCTTGTTATATGTAATTCGGGGTATAAGGCATTTCGTGTCATCTTAGTTAGTTTGGGCTAAGGAGATCATTAGTGGGTTGTGCGAGGGTCCATCAAAAACTTACCCTAACTCGCTAGACAACTGCTAATGACATCTTCCCATAATATTTGTTTTAATTTAGCCCAATACGCGCAATTTCGGATTTACTTAGTCGAGATGCTTTTCATCTAATCCGTGAGGCCCACGATAAAACTTAAATATGAGTATAAACAGTTCTCTACTTACTCAAAGGCAGTAATTGCCAAACATGCACTAACGTATCATGCATCGAATCTAGATGAATTAGCTGCAGTTTGCAAAAGCCATATGGCTCCCAGTGTACCGAAAAATATCAGACTTCATGGAATATTTAAGCGTTTCCTAGCTCTTTGAATTAGCCAACTGGCCACTCTGTAGTTTACCCTTTACGGACATAATGGAGAACTCCCTCTTGAGGCAAACCTGCGTCATCTGGCAAAGTGGGCTCTAGCTAACTCACTCTCTCGTCTAGGTCAGTAATGAAGTTTATCTTAATGCGCGTTTCGTGACCCCCTGTTCAAAACAATTACTCATCTCCCAGGGAAGGAGTGATCCACTCTCTTGTTTTGCTGCTACTGAGGAATCGTCTTTCCAAATCATGGTAGTATGCTTACAGGTCGACCATCAGAATGCTATACTTTTCACATGTTATTGTATGTTGATGCACTTAATACTAAATGCGCGAAAGAGTGCTAATGTTTCAATTGAAATGTAAAACTTTGCAATTCGTATGCATATTAGGCTAACATACTGACTCATAACAAGCACTTATCTTGTAAAGAATAGTGAACGCGAGCATTAAAATAAATTTTTATAAATATTTTGCAGCCGAACGAGTGGATAGAACTGAAAAAGTAATAATAATTAAGATATAATAAGAAGTAAGGAAGAAATAAAAGGCCAGAACATGTTCCTATTTACGCGTTTACTAAGCAACGAAGTAGAATTAATTGATGATATGCTTCACTTAATTGTTTTACTCTGTTTTTACAAATCTTCGCAATAATAATGAGATCCCGAGTTACTAAGAGAATGGTCAATACATTGAACAATTCTGTAACAAATATATATTTTCAGTTAACTCCCATATCCTACTGAGAAATTGATAAAACTTTTTAATGCATTATTTTATCATATTCCTTCGTGAATTCTTTCGAGTCAATGCAGGAACTAGGCCTTGTATTATCGTAAACGTAAGAAAGGTGCTAATTAGGGAATAGAGTTTTTTGTAATCGTTAGCCTTAAATAAAATCAGAATGTGAAAGGTGGTCGATGCCGATGCATTTTTACTCCCCTCATCCTTTGGTGTCTTATGTCTCGGGTTGCTTAGAAAAGGTCAGTATCCCCTCGCTGACACTATTCCCAAAATTAATGGAGTTATCCCATTAGATGTATGTACACTTCAGTACAAAAGTGCGAGAGTCATCCATTGAAAGTTTGCTTATTTAAATGGTGCAACTATCTTTGTTAAGGTGAGAGAATTGGCCCCGCAACTCACGCTTCAATAAAAATGAATTCAAATTTTCTGTGTGATTCAATAATGATTATTTTTGTGCGATTAAATTTTTGATTACCTTAACCTATTGTATATAGTATCCTTTTAAAACCTGGATTTATATTGCCACTTTTGCTCAGATCGTCCTACGTGAGTCATTTCTGCGATATATTTCTTATTGCAAATGAATAATTTTCTTCAAAATTATACCCGTTTTGATTATCTTGTTCACTTTTTCTAAACTGATACCTAATCCATGTTTCTTCAATTATGGAGAAGCTGGTATTTCACTTTTTTCAGACCTTCAGATGAATATTACGATTCACTGGAGAGATTAAAAAAATCGAGGTCAAGTTTAGTTTGGAACTATTCAAGTTACCAGACCAACCATGGTTCAGGGACGCTTCAGGCTAAAGGATTACTATATATCCGCCCTGGAAATTTTTGAATATCCCTTAGCCCGAAGCAACGGCGCATGGCTCCTTATGAAAACCATCAAGTTTTCCATCCCAGTCAGGAATTGAATGTTTCATTTAAGTCTCTCCCTGAGTACCCTCAACTTACCTTGTACTTACTAAAATAATTTTGAAATGACTGTTTCGGTGCTGCCAAAACAGTCAGTACTAGTAGTTGATTATGGAGAAATCTAAATTGTTGGCAGCGGCATTCATTTTGCCAACGTTTCATAAGCTAAGTTTTAGTATTATAGTCTCACCGGAGTCCCTTCGTGAAAGTCTTTGTTTTCTTTATGATAAAATGATAAATAGGCCAATTTTCACGCCTAATTTAATATGAAATTAGCATGCGAGATCACCAAAGCTGAATTTATCCTTGATGGTGACACTGTTATAAAACCATATTTTGTTAATTTGGTGTTACAATTAGACTTGTTATACATTTTAATTATAGTGGTAAATTATTAGGTCTAAAAATGATTCCTGATTTGGTGACAATCGGCCTGTGGTTCGTGGCAGTTGCAATGCCAAAAAAAGGAAGAGATTTTTCCCTTAAACGCACACCCACATGTCTTTCATGTGAAGTTTAAGTTTGCTTTCCCGTGCCGCTGCGACTGAAGTGTAATCCGGGGCGGTGTAACTCGGGGAGAGGGCGAAGTTTGGAGATATAAACAGAGGGTTTGAGTGTGGAGGAAGCAGTAGCAAAGGTTATTGGAAGGAGGGAGAAATAACCGTGGGGAGGGAAATGGCGGCCGCCGGAGTGAGCTCACAAAGTTGGGAGTGCAGACGTTTCGAGGGGCAGGCGGGAGGGCGGGGCGCACATTTTTCAGGGGCGGAATGAAGTGGTGACTGGGGATGTGTCGGAGGGAGGATCATCGGGCGGGTGCCGGGGAGAATGAGTTGATGAAAAGAGATTTGGATTTTGGGAGTTTGGGCGGCGGGGGCGGGGCGGGTTGGGTTTGGGGTGGAGGGTGGCGGAGAGTGAGAACGGGGGAGGGGGTGTGAGGGCTGCACCACCACTGCCGGGATAGATCAAAGTGAAAGGACGGTATCGTTAAAGGCTTCGCTTCCAACCTCCACCCCCACCTTTCCTCTCCTTTCCGCTCTTCCCCCTGCTCCGCATGTAGTTGTATCGTAAGGGGGGCACCGTATTATCGCGAAAAGTGGGCGTTGGTGACAGTTGAAGGAAGATGAAGGATACGGGGTGGGAAGAGGGAAGGACGGGCTGTATTTGCTATGGGAGGGGGCGAGGGAAAGAGATAAATTCGATGGGGTGGCGTGGATAGGTGGGAGGACGAACTTCATGAGGAAGGTGGAGTGGGAGAGCAAGGAGGAGGATTGCAAAGATGGATTAATTTGAGGAGACTGATATCAGTACCTCTAATTGCTAGATGCGTTTAAATTACTTACGCATAGGTTATCTGCAGGGTAAATTTCCAGTGGGTTCCTAATTAAGGAAAGTTTTACCCTCACGATCAGATTCTGCTACTGCACTGTTAGAAAATTAACCCCGTTAAGTGAACTTTGAAGAGGAAATTTCGTCCCTTGCGGCTAAACCTTGTAAAACGCCTGTCGGAACTGTAAGATTCCGACTGACGTGCCTGTATTCATTCCCCATTTTAAATTCTTATCGGTATGAAGATTAGTTCCCTGAATTCCGCTCTTCTGCTCCTGTTCCTTCCTTAGCTAGGCTTCTCAATCGTTTCCTTACACACTATTACTCTTATTATTTGTCGTACATATTCCGGTCCTCAGAAATTCACCTCATAAATCCTACCTTTCATCAATGTATTCAGGACGCCGTTAAATCGTGTATGCTAATTTCATTTATATCTTCTCTTTCGAAATAAGTCTAGTAGATTTACAACGTCCCAGATTCTTCCTGGAGCTTCGTAAGTTTTTGCCCCAAAAATACTTGTCTTGAATGGTTTTTCATGGGAATTTTAGTTGCTTAGTTTTCTTAAAATCCTGGGATATACGAGTATATTCTATTTCCATAAGGTGTGAACATGTTTAAATGCAATCTGTGAATGGTTAAAGACTTGAAATAATTAGGTCGGAATCGGAGTTTTTTTCATCGATGTAATATCATGATCTCAATTTGACGAAATGTGTCACTAGCAAATGTACTTATATAGATAACGTAGACGAAGGGAGTAAAATGAATGTGCGGTCGTTTTAAAAACCAAATACGTGTTCACTTTCCGGCCAAGGCCTGGATTTCATCATAAAGCTGGTTTTTCAGACCCTGGGGAAACTCTGTGCAACTTAAAAGAATCCCTGTGGATGTTCATGTTGTCAGCGGTGCCCATAAGAAAATATTTATGGAAATAGGCAGTAAAAATATCCATGTCATTGAAAGTGGTTGCCCTTCGTTGGCTGAAATAGGAATCTTAGCCTGTTTGATTGGTCGTTAATTATGGAATTCAGAGCCAGTGACATTTGGAAATGCAAATGTTGCTCGTAAAATAATAAAATTTGCGTTAAAAATATCCACCTTATCTTGGACTATGTAGTTAGTTCAATCCTTATGGAACACTTCCCAAAAAATTGGATGATTGTCTCTCATTATATGGATAAATTATCCAGTGTTTATCAGGTTAGGAAAAGAATCTACGAGTACAACAAGAAGAATCTCGTACAACATGGTTAATAAAACGAGTTAAGTTATGACTGGTTGATGATTGGCACTAATATTTTTGATATTTATTAACCATAACATGGGAATAATTCATACTTCTTCCTGAAAATGAGAATGATGAGATATTGATGGAAGTACAAAATGTGACTAAAATGGAAAATGGAAGGGAAAACAAATGCATACGTAAGAGAGAATAAGAAATCAAATACTAGAAGACAAATAAAATGTACCTAATGCCACATAATGCAGGAGGAGATGTTCAATATCATAAAAACCTGGTTGGGATTTTTAGAATTTAAAGCGCGTAGGAAGGGAAACCCTCGGCTTTTCCACAATTTATAACTTTCCTGCGACCTTTTTAGATACAGCGTATCATCATCGGGCCAGATGTGTTTGGACTAATTTAGCCCGCACGTACAATGCAAAATCTGAACACGACAGAACGTAAGATAATTCTGATGTTCTTTGAGAGAACCAGGTACATTTCTAAGGCGATGCATTGAGGGCATTTTCCCCGGCGGTAAATAAGTTGGGAGTGTAATACATTGTCGACTCGAGTCCAAATTTTCCGCGGAATATTATAACCTTATTTTTACTTAAATGATGTAATTTCCAATTTAAATTGTAAATATTTACAATCAGCTTGAAAATAGTTTGGCTTGCATTTAGTTACATTTTTACAAAAAATATAAAGTTTGAAATTGGCTTCCCTTCGACTCGGGGGTGTGACTGATGCTCAGATGTACTTTGAGTTTGGTAAGGAAGGAAAGGTGGAGGTGCGAAAAAGAAATCGGTGGATAGAAAAATTGTGGTGTTACGAGAAATGAGAAAAATATAAATAAAAAGGAAGGCATACCAAGAGGTGGGCGGTGAAATTTCGTCCGTGAAAGGGAAAGAGGGAAGCGGGCAGGGATGCCGGAGAATCCGGTGAATCAGAGGAAAAACGAGATTCTGCTGGTTGTTGCACGGGAGAGCGGGGACATGTCTTTCCATATCTCCTGGAGAACTGGTTTCCTGCGATCGATGTATCAGCCCAGGGAGGGATCAATTCCTTTTTCCCCGGCCCCCTTGCACTCCCTTTGGGAATGGGCCTGTGTCGGCTGAGGGTTTTTGCGGGTTGCGTCGTCAAGAGATCGACCCACGGGGTCGTGGTGGGGGACAGTGGTGGCAAACGGAAGACGCGCACCTACGAGAGCCGTCGTCAGCGTTTGCCTAAACGATCTCCCACGGATTCCCTTTCATCCTTACCGTCTTGTTTCCTGCGTAGTCCAGTTCGGTTTTTTTCAGCGTGCGCGGGTGCTTGTGGCTGTATGTCTGCTGGCCCAAGAGTTCGATTGAGTCATGGATGAGAGGCACGATGTGTTGGAGAGTGTCCTCTGTCTGCATTGATGATGGACACGCTACCGAGACGCATGCACCGTCTTTTTCTCTTGCGGTACAATAATGAAACAAAATTTTTAACCCCAGCATAATTGAGAAAAGGAGAAATATATTTGTTTTTGGCTACATTTGTGTTAGGATAATTAGAGTAGGTAATTGTATCAGGGATGTCGATTTGATCAGGAGATATTGTAAAAAAATGTATATGCGAGAGGTTGGAGGGACTAATGTTTTTCTGGGTTTATATTGCGTAGACTTATGCTGCCATGGAAGTGAAAATGAAGAATTAAACGCGGAGAATGAGGTATTTAATGGCATTATTAAATGGCATAGCTCATGGAAGATAAAGTGTAAGCCAGCAAATATGGGCCATGTGCGAATATGAATTTTCGTTGTGATATCGACCGTTTTTATAGCATGCTCTTAGAATGGATACTATATTCTAGTAGGAGACGACCAAAGGTATAATCATAGTTAAACAAAACAAGAGAATTAATTGGAAAGAAATCATCCGGCTCTCCATTACTTATTCCAAGAAACTGCGGGAGATACCGCACAGTGACTTTTAACGGAGGCATCCTCTAAATGTGCATTACAATTCACCAATTTCGGAGTGTAAAAATCATTCGCCTTGACCGTCGCGGAGAGTAAGAGGTCGCCTTGGCAGCTGAACTAGCTAAAGCATTCGACATCGAGGGATCTTAGTTCGAATCCCGGTCAAGGCGAATGATTTCTACACTATGAATTTATTGCATCTCCATTACTTGATGAATTCAAAGATATCGGAGTTAACCAGACAATTGTCAGTAAAATATTTAACGAAGAAGGAAACTTACGATAGCTTGCCTTAGGGGAGCCTTTTGACGTGAATAACGGGGCGTAAATAAACGCGGCATAAATATAATATAGTCTCCATATATTTATGGTTCATTAAAATTTAGCGCATGTTGTACTTTCATGCCTTCAGAGGACCCATTTGCTTGTAAGGAATAAGTAAGGTAACGTTGAGGGTGTTTTTTATAATTGGATCAATCGATATTTTTTTCAACAAAACGCATTCAAAGAAACGATCGCATCATTGGATTAGGAATTCATGATACTTTATGAGACCTAGAAAATGTTCCCACCAGTTCACGTTTCCTTCCTCAGTGTAACATAATTCACTTAGTTCCAACTCTTCGGCAAGAGAAAATTGATGTGCACTTCATTTTTCCTTAACGTAGCCACTCAAGAGTGCAAAGGCTCCCATTCTTTGCTCTCTAACTCCCTCTTCCTCCTTCCTGGCCTTCCTTTTCCTCTTTCCCCACCTCCAAGAAAACCGATGCCCGGCTTGGCCGGAAGGGCCGGACGGACCCCTCCGAATGGGGGTTGGAGGGTATCTCTCACCCTCTCGGATATTGGCTCGGACGCTCCGCTTCCTCCGTTTGATTCCACGCCATCTCCTCGGCCGGAAGCGATACGTGGGGTAGCGGAGGGCGGGAGAAGCGGACGAGGGAGGAAAAATTCTTCGCCGAGACAGATAGGGGTGAGGAGGGTAGAATGCAGGACGGGTGGTCTTTTGGGATCTTTTCATCCTTTTACTCAGCCGAGTGCTTCTCCCCCTCCTTTCTTTCCGGTCCTTGTCGCAAGGAAATAGGGATTTCTCTTGAGTGATTGTGTGTGTGTGTGTGTGTATATATATATATATATATATATATATATATATATATATATATAATGTATATATATATATACCATAAACACAGTAATGAACCCGAAGGTCGGTTTGGTAGGTGATGGTAGAGTTCACCCAGTACTAAGCTCTATACGGTGTGTGAAAGTCACACATCAGGGAGGGGATATATACCTGTATATAGATTTGGCGATATTTTTCTCGCTCTTTCATTGTGATCGTGGTTATTTAACAATATTATATTTCAATAAAGATGTGCAAATTACATCTACTACTCGACGATGTACCTTGGTATATTTTAATTAAAGTCTATTAGATTTGCCTTTCTCTGAAAGAACTTCTAAGGTTGATCAGACTTTGATTACCCATAATCGATACATGATCTTTTCGAGTGTATTGGTGTAAGTGTTCATATTTAAATATAGCATTATCAAAGAATCGTCACTTCTAAATTATTTAATTTAGAACTAATAAATTACCTTTAGAATGTGTAAAAATTCGTCAAGGGATCTTCAAAGAACTATTACTTCTAATCGATGGTTCTGAATGAGCCACTCTAGCGTTACGCATGAAGAATAAAAACGTCAAACCATTGATAAGGACTGCCAGACGAATTTAAGTTTCGGTATTAAATTCTTGACGAAGAGATAAAGGTTTATGCCAACATTTTGGGCATTAATAGAAGTTTTGATGCAGTAGGAAAGAGAAGATGTCCATCCATTCATCCATTTTTCGTGGTTATCACTCATAAGATGTGGTATCTATATTATAGCTCTTCGATAAATAGATATAGTTGATTTTCGCATATCGAGATAATGACTTCAGTAGAGTACGTATATGATAAAAATCTCATAAGTTTTGATAATCCGCGTTGTTCAAACTCCACCGCGTTCTTAGATGCGTTAACAAATCAAGTTATACTCTCGAAATTACCTTTATTATAACGACCAAAACTTCACACATTACTCAAGAAAATATTTTACACGTAATTTTTTACTTCGAATGGGTACAATTTCAAAATCCGAAAACGACCCAGTAGAGAGTTATTATTCGTTGTCGATTTAGTATAGTGACAGTTTTCCCCGCTTCTGTGTGTTTTTTCTCGTGTTAGATTTGTATCCGTGATTTCGATAACCCTGACGAACTTTTTAGTGTGTAAGGGTTGTTAAAGCTGCTTATTCCTTTAAGAAAAGACCTTCGGAGATAATTTTTGGTGTCATTCGGCTGTCTAATTGGTGTGATGAAAGCGCTCTGGCTTTAAAAGGTTTTCTCGCCCCGAAGATAGCAGTGCTTTAAATGGCTAAGTGGTGACGTAGCCGTGAAATAGCTTAGGGACGTTGATCGTTTTATTCAATATAGTTATGGTAATAAGAATTTCTGAAGATTTCGTCGCGACAAGTTTCTGGGAAAATCGAGGGAATAGGGAAGACATGTGTTTCATCTCGCAGTCCCGTTCCATAAAGGGAACCACTCGAAGTTGCTGGCCATTGATGTGCTTATGTTTTTAATATTCGTGGACCTGGTGGCAGACGATTGATTCCTGGGAAGTGATGGAGAGGTGTATAATGCCAGATTAATATTGGGTTTGTTTCTGAAGCGTCGGAATTAATCGAAAATGACGTTTGTTCTTGTTTCTCATCTCTATATATTTGTGTTTGTATACGCACACACACACCTATCTCTCTAGGTGTGAATAGAAACATTTATCTGGCGTAGTAGGTGAATAACTGAAAATAACACAAATGATCTTAAGAAGATAAGTTGGTTTATAAAAAAAATATCCAAGCCAATTTTTCTTAAATGCTCAATGGATATTCTCCCATTTATGTAGAACTTTCTAAATAATGTCTTTTCGTTTATGCTCATGTTTGAGTGACCTTATTACGGAAATGCTTCCCTAAAATCCTTGTAAAATCTGGGTGTAACGGGGAAGATTCATTTCAATTCATTTAATACTTTTTACAATTAATTTTCTAATTAATTGGCTTTGATGAAATATCGTGTCGTCGATTAGGATCCAAATGGGTTGGCGTATTTTTCCCGGAACGGTAACCATGCTGTAAGATGCAAAAACTTGAAGTTTATCCGCTAGTGAACCAGCCTCTCTCTTTTCCACCACATACATTATCAGCTGCCACCCTCTGCTCTTTACCATGCTAGAGATTGTAGGTTCAAAATTGATGCAAGGAAAACACGAAAAAGTACATTGTGCAACGCTAGTGTGATATTCCGGTGTAAACAACACATTAGACGGAGGTATGCTTAAATGGCAAATACCTCGGTTATCGGAATAAATTAGTGAGTTTAAATAATGTCTTGTGGCAGAAATAGAAACAGCGTCGACATTTCGCAGCTTCCCGGAAGCCAACATGAACTCCAACATCCTTTGGTGCTCATATACTATAATATCAAACTCAAGAGATAAATAGGGAAAGTATAAGAAATGGATTGTTGAGGCTTTGGACTGGGACAGAAAAAAAGGAAAACCAGATATCAGTTGAAAATATCCCGAGGACCAGGGGATGAGACAGTAGAAGAAGGATGGGACTCTCTAAAATAAGGAACAACAAAAGATGAAGATGAAGCAATTGGAGCGTTAAATAAGAAAAGGATTAGGATGAATTAGATTACAGAATAAATGATGGAAAAGGCATGTTAGAATGAAATAGGAGAATGAAAAAGTAGAGATTGGAAGTATAAAGAGTTAAATAAATACTAGGGCGATGCATATTTGGGCGAAAGAAGCGTGGAGGAAGGAGCGCGTGAATTGAAAGGTGACGGAAAAGTGTGAGATGCTAAAATAGGCACGGTGGGTTAACGACCTGCCAGGAAATAAAAATATACGATCTGAATGTATTATAAGAGATACAACCAAAAAATATTAATCGAAGCGGAAAAAATGCGGGCAAAGTGAAAATAATACATAAAACATATGGGAAATATATTTGGCTAGAATTTTTATGCGTAGAAAGAGTAATGGATTTGATAAAAATAACTTAGGTTTAGCATACTAGATTGTGAGACAGAAAAAGATAATTGAAACGAACAATGCCGTGGAGTTAAAAAAGACAAGGCGTCAAGGCATTAGGAAGAATTTATATAGACTCATTCCATTTATGAAGGAAGAAATTAGCCAGGAGACTTTCCTTGCCAAATTTGATTCCCATTCCAAAACTTAGGTTCGCAAAAAAAGAGTGCGAAAAGAGGAAATTGGGAAGGGACAAACTGGACCATGTTGAAGAGGTCACATATATAGGAAGTGAATTACCTGTAGACGAAAACACAGAATATGAATTCAGTCAAGGTTTATATACATTTCCTTATTTTAGTGTAGTGGGAGCTACATTTCATAGCTTTCGGGTACTTATTTTTGGCCTCTGTTACGTTTCTTCATGGCTGCTTACAAGGAAATATGTAGATTTAATGATACCATATGCAAATAGGTTTGCCGGCGGGCATGTTTGAGAGCATTGAACTATTCATCAACAGCCCCGCTTAGTCTTGTGATTGCTGTGCTCATCCCCTATCCGAAACATCGCGTGTTCGTGCATCAGGTCTCTGCATGTTATATCATGTGCTATTCTCTGTCACTGCCCATGAAACCGTTAGCAGCGAAGGTTTCGATCGGGTTAGCTGAAGATTGGACCGACCGAAGGACGTCCTTGATTTTGTACTCGTAGTTACAAGTTTGACATTTTAGAAGCGGAAGAATATTGTGGAATGCTAATTTCGGAGTTAGTTGGCCAATCGGAAGTTTAAAATTTACTTGTCCAATTTGTGTGATAAATATTTCAAAAATGAAGGTTAATTTTCCATATTTCAGCACCTATCAATCGTAGAGCTTAAAGTCGAAGAGCTATAAAAAGAATTTCCAAGAGTATAATTTACAGCTCAATCGATGGGTGGCTTATTGTTATAATTTCTGATTTAAAATAAAATAAATGAAAATGTACCTAATCAGCACATACAATGTTCTAATGACAGAGAAAGGATTTTTTCTTGCTGTAAAGTACATGCGTGCAAGGCTGTTAAATGGGAAAAAATTGATGTTCCATAGCGTTCGTGATTTACTAGAATTATGGAAAGAAACGATAATAGTGGGCAGACAAAAGAGACGATTCGAAAGCAGAATTTGAATTCGAGATTCATCCTTAAGTTTGTTTCCTCTATTCACCCTTATCATGTGAATTATGAAAGTTTTTGCGTAGACCGCCGAATGCCAGAGTTGGGGTGTGATGCTGGTTTGGCCGGATATGTGGTAGTGGATCGATTTCCTCTTGAGAGCGGGGAAATTATTGCTTCTTCCGTCAACCAAAAGAATTCGGTAAGGAAGCAAGGAAAATAAATGTCCCGTGATGTATTTCCTCCGACAGCAACGTCTTGGCGTAAGAACCAATCGTCCTCTTTTTCTTCAATTCAGCCCCTATTAACCGTTTATGAAATCACTTAGCATGCCTGTCCCCATGTCACTTGTTTGCCTCAGTATTGATGCTAATTGAAATTTTATTTGGCCGAAATATAATTGCTCGAGGTGTTATGTTTTCTGGGAGTATCGCTGAACGTGTTTCCTTTAGATGTAAATTTAATTCATTCCAAGTTTTACGTCCTATTTCCTGTTTTAAATTCGTTCGTAAATGCGTTATGATGAACGTAAATAATATAGTACCATGAAGAAGAAGTTTTAACCCAAGGATGTTTTTGGCTTTATGGTTTCTTAATGGTTTATGATGTGATTGAGAGTAACTTACGTATGTGGTCCCCTTAATAATGACTGTTCATAATCGACGAATTGTTAATGGCGTCATTCGGCCGGCTAAGAATACCGTTATTTTTATTGTTCGCCTTGGATATTTTGAAACCGTTGTAATCTATTCATTAAGTCTAATAACTTAAAATGTTACAAACACGATGATAAAAAATCGTATTTGTCGGAAATTAAAAGAAATACGTAAAAATGAGTCCGTGCGCTCCATTTATAGTAGAAAGAATAATTTACCCAGGACCAAATATCTGTCTGCATAGAGGTGAAACCCCCCTCGGAGTGATTTCGGTGGAATTTGGAAGCTGGAAATTTTTATTTTTAGGTATTATGTACGCCTCAAAAGAAAATAAACCAATGGTGTTATAATGTTATGCTATCTGCGGCGGTGGAAAGCTAATTTTATATGAGAATAATTTAGTGCAAAAGACGAACACCTGCTCGGATGCATCCATAGAAATGTTTCAAAATATTTATTCCTTTTGTTTTCCTATGAAAACACAGATTTTTTATTCCTTTGATTGATCCTATTCTGCCTTGATTTTTATTTTTGAAAAATCTGCCCCTCTAAATCCGACGACTTTGCTTTGGAACGTATCTTATGGATAATCATTGGAATCTCATTAAACAAGAGATCTGTAGTGGTAATCGAGGATACTCCGAAACCCTGATGCAGTACTGCTGTGGGTGCGAGTATTTTCGTATTCCATCTCTTCGTGCCGCGCTCTAGTGTGTCTTTTGTGCACACAGAATTTAGTGCGTTAAAATTTGAATTGTAATAATCAATGCCAGCCTTTCCCTTATGAAGGTCTCCTCTTTCAAAATCATCCTTATTTATAAAGTTCATTTGAAGAACAAAATAAAATATTTTCGCCGACACATCATACCAGTGCTTTAGAAATACTGGAAATTGTTCCTTGTGACTCCAAAACGAATATAATTGAGCGCTTATTGTTAGGTATTATACGAGTATTTACCCTTGCAAAATAAGAGATTTAGGAAATTATAAGAGGTTATTACAGTGAACATTATTTAATTAATATGGGTAATACTTTTCTAGCCTATAAGATAATTGGATTTAATTAGGTGATATTTTATGTAGTTTTGTACGGCGCGGAAACTTATTTGATCATTGAGGCAGTGATTAGCGTAAATTAGAGAGTTTTGAGATGCGGGTGTGTAGAAGATTGGATAAAGTGAAATGGACAGAAAGGAAAACAAACAAGTAATAACTAGATAATGCAGGGAAGGACGTAGGGCTCCCGGGAGGAATCCAAGGGAGACAGGAAAAATGGATGCGGATCATTTCGATTGGGGATGAAATGTTGAAGAATGTGATAGAGGAAATAATGTTGGGTGGACAAAGTAGGGGTGATATGGAATTGGCATGCGTGAGGTAGAAAGTATGCGTAATTTAAAAAGACTATTATAGTTTAGGGTGTCACCTTTTTTATATCTAGGCAAGGATTAAAAATGCAATAGTAGTTAATCAGTGTATCCAGTCAAAACATAAACTTTCTATTGATTGACTGTTGTTGCTGTATTATTGGTTATTATGTTATCGATTGTTTTTGTTGTATGATTGATTTTTATATTATCGATAGTTGTTTTTGTATTATAGATTATTGTATCGTATTATCGATTGTTTTTGTTGTATTATTGATTATTGTATTATCGATTAGTGTTTTTGTATTATTAATTATTATGTTATAGATTGTTGTCGTATTATAAATTATTATATTATCGTACAACGAACTTCACCACGGTAGTTCTTAGGATTGACTTACAGTATCTATCAAGTCACATAGCCATTTTGATTTTGCCGCGATTTCTTGTGATGGCATTCTGGCGCAATTGATATTACTCCTCGGCTTTTACATTAGGCATATTTTCCGTTTGCTCTGTATGATTCTTTCATTACCTTCATATTTCTCTGAATAAATTCATTTATTCAAATTATTTTTAGATTTATATTTTCAATTCACGATTTCAAATTAAAGCAGGTGTTTATTTCATAGAAAGTGGAAGATGGTGTATATCGCCTAGTGACGCTAATTGCATTTTCACTGATGGAAATTCACATCGGTTTTTGTCGTGACCACGGTCACTCTCTTTTGGGGCTATTTAAATAGTCAGTTTTTCTCGACAATCTAGAGCATAAAATGAAACGGAAGCTTTAATTTTTTCATGACAAGTGTGGGGTTGTAATATTTTTTCAATGTGCATGCTTTAAGAGGTTCGAATGTTAACCGGATGAACTACCCCCGAAATTCAACTCCTAATGAATGCTCCAACGTCTGGAGCAGATTAAAGGGAAGAATTCGTGGGCCATCGGGGACACAGAAGTCGTAAATGCAAAGTAATTCATGAACACCGTTTATGATGTGACTGCGTGCATCATCTTGGAGAATCATGGGGACGAAAGGTCACATTCCTCGGGGTTAAATGGTTGGAGGACGTGCAGGTCAAGGGAATGACCGAGACTTACTTGCAAGTGCAGGACGGCACGGCCCCGTGAATGCACGTCGAGCACGATAACTCCGTAGTTTCACTATCAATAAATCAAGCCGGGGCAGTTGTGGGATTCACGGGAGAGGAAAGAGTCTGGGCACTAAAGGGGCGAACGTTAATGTCTACGGCTCGTAAAGAAGTCGCTTTCTCATGACTTTTAGTGCTCCTTAAGGGAGCGCGCCCCAGCGCAGCGCCTCGGTGAAGTGGCATGTGGGAGAACCAACCGGCATGGACACTGGCAGCGAGAGGAGCAGCAGTAAGTATGGAGAGAGGGGTGCAGGAAACAAGTGGCGGTGGGCCCATGCAAAGGGGCAGCAGGCGTGCACATCTGAAGCATGATACGAGTTGGGCGTGGACAGGCGTGGGACGGTTCGGTCGTCCACAACCCTGCGGTTCCGCCTTATCGGTTTCCCTGATTTTCGATCATTACTTTTTATACAATTTTAATTTTCACTGGGATGCAGGGGAAAGATTTATCCGTTCATCGGTGCAGGTTTTCCTCTCCATTTTAAAGTCATTCGTCCATTCAAGGTGTTCTACGTATCAAATATAGATTTTTGACGGTTGCCATCGACTATTTACTCCTACGTATCAGGAACACTTCCTTTTGTTTTCTCTACATTATTTCCGTCTTTAGTACTTCGTAGCTTCTCTCTGCTTTTTTGCTGTCCTGAAAAGCCTTTTCTCTACTTTCCTCTACCCAACTTACCCAACGTCCTCCCTTCTGTCACGTCCTTCAACATCCCGCTCCCTTTCAATATGTCTTCCATTCGCTTTTTCTACCTTTATTGGAACGCAGCCAAGAAAGGATATCAAAACTACGGAAGGTTACTTTGCTGGAGCTCAAATGCCAAAGGAATAAATAAAATCTTGCGTTCTTTCTCAACATTTGATGGCCATAAGTGTCAGTATTGTATTCACCAGTGGTGTGGTTGACAGCGATTCTCTTTCCCCTGCCGCTAGAATGGGAACTCCATGGAGATGTAGATTTACACGGTGGTGAAGCAGGGTGGATCGATTAAAGCTGATAAATTTGTCATCAGTTGATAATATTTCTATGGTTTCCTATAAATTATGTCACACTGGTCTTCATTTTAACTTTCTTCATAAATATTAGTGTAGTTAGTATTCTATTTATGAAGGAATACGGGATTTCAATGGAAACACAGATTATTCAACTCTGAAAATTGCTGTTAGTGAATCGAATAAAATAATTAAATTTTGAAAACTTATTAAAAACGGTTTGGATACTTTGTTGAAGATCGGATATCTATTATGACATATCACACGGAAATAAGAAAATTATTCATGTATTTACATATTAATTACAAGAGCCATAATCGCCTTTTATTTCTTTCAAAATAAATAGGGAAACACTCAAAAGCCCTAGATGGAGTGAAATTCACCTAATCAATAATCAATGAGGCGTCCTCTCGAATAGCAGGAAATCAATTACCAATGGTGAAACAACATGACGTTGACAAATATGGATATTCGTGGAACTGGTATTGCTGTACTCCAGTTTCTTAATCTGTAATTTTCCCATATTTTTAATCGGAAAGAGTACCTGCTTCATTTAATCAAGCTAATACATGAGGGAATCACTGATAATTTGATTTTTTAATGGTAAAAATTAGTGTTTGAAAAGAGTATAAGACTTGCGCACAATGCCTTACACACATCTGGCCCATAAACATACCGAACACTAAGTGATAAATATCATTTTCGGTGTGCTGTTACTCTTGGTGGTACAGTTTTAAAACATACTTTGAAGTTAAATCTGCAGTGACAAGGATAATGACGATGACGCAGTTGGGAAAAGAGCAAATGAAATAACGCATCTAAATGAAGTAAGAAAGCAAGTCGAAGACACCACAAAAAGGGGGCTCGGGGCATTTTTGTTTGGCAATTTTATTTAGGAATGAGATGCTACTGGGAGAAATACTAGATAGAAATGGTCGCACCCTTAACTAACCGATTATTTCTCTAACCGTGAGGTTGGCATAGGTAACCGTAGTGGGAGGGACCTGATGTCTTATTTATCGTTAAAATATTTTGCCGGTAAAAGACCGTGCACAGTTTTCTACCCAATAAATTAATATTTGAGATTTTATATGAGGCCTGTTTCATAAAGAGTTATCGCCAAATTGTATTCAAATTATTAATTGTGCAAAACCTTTATTTTATGATACACCATTACCTTAATATGTCATGTATTTGTGGTACAAGGTTCATTGATGGGACCTGCAGTGATGAATCGCGCTTTCCACGAGGGTGTTTTTTTTGTATTACAGCGCATTGTTTTGTTTGCAGCCTGTTGATCGACCCGTATTACCTCCGCTGTTGATGAAGGCAAACTTATTGGACACAAATTGATATTGAAATCTTGTACTACACATACATTATATGTTAGGATAACATTATTTCGTGTTTGAATATGTTTATGTGGATATATGTAACCTACATTCAAACACGAAATCCCGCCAAACGGGGAACAAATACTACAAATGTATGTATATGTATATACATATATATGTCTATTTATATATATATGTAAATATGTCTATGTATATATATATATATATATATATATATATATATATATATATATATATATATATAGTAGTATATGGGTCGCGGTAGTCCAGGGGGTAGAGCGTTAGACTACTGACCGGGGGGTCCCGGGTTTGATTCCCGGACAAGTCTGTGGGCACCTGCAGCTCCACCCAAGCTGTGTGATTTTTCGGGTACCAGATCTTCCAGGAAAACCATTACCGGCACAGGGAAAGGAACTGGCCCCCCTACCTGATGTTTAAATTTCACCCGCCGTTTGACTTAGAACTGGGTGAACCAAAAACTTGGGGGCAATTCATTTAGTCGCACTGCGTAATTATTGCCGGTGGATGATTAATTTTTACAAAATGTTATTTTGAAATAAAAATTATTCACTATGGATATAACTATTTGGGTGAAATATCAGATAATAAAAACCGTAAACGTAATCATTTGTTGTTTGGGCCAGGTACCTTGGATATCAGTATGAAATCCTAATGGCCATTTGCTCGATTTTGAGTGTCCAAGATAGGGGAATCGCTCCTTCTCCCACCAGCCTTGGATCCGCTCTTGTCACTTCCCATTTACGCTTTCCATGATGCGGCACCCTTCCAGATCTACCTCTTTAAATGGTCAGATGGGGTGAAGATTGCTTGCCTCTATAGGCAGTTGAAGTCGCAACTCCGATTTCGTCCCTGGAGAAGCCGGGCGGCCGGCATAATCGTCAAGAGCGTGCCGGGGCGAGGCACTGGTAAATGGGAGCGAGTTGTGAAATTTTCAGGAAGAGACTGATAGTCCTCTCCGTCTCTCTCTCTCTCTCTCTCTCCTTGTTACATTTTCTAAGAGGGAGGGAGGTGTTAATGGAGTGGGGAAGTGGAGGAAGGGGACGAGGTCGCGAGGCCCTGCAACACACACTTGCCTCCCGGAGGGCACGCGTCTCTCACCGCATGGAAGAGGCGGGAAAGAGGTCAAGTGCAGGCGCATCCCGTGTTATCCTGTTTGTTCATGGTTCTTTAAAAAAAAGTGAGGGTCCTGATGAGGTCATCTGGGTCCGCTCCCTGGCTCCCTCTCCCTTCCAGTCTCTCCGGGCGGAATGCGAAGGAGAGGAGCTTTTATGGTCTCCGCTACATTGATTCATGGATGGATTGCTTTATTGGTGGAAAGGTGGAGGCGATTAAAAAGATGTTAGCACGTGGCGCTCAGCCGGCATGAGTCTTTGTTTTCCGGGGAATCTTTTTGTTTTCCCGATAGAGAAATGTTTGCACCGTGATGGGAAAGTTATGGCTTTTAAACTCCTCCCCGTTTCATTCCCCGCCCGATGCGGTGTATCCATCGAGATGGGCAACTTGCCATGCCGGCCGGAAATGGGTTTTTTATAAGTTCGTGTCGTGAGATCGATTGAAGTTGATTGGATGAACAAATTCGGCTCCAGGGCTCACCCGGTGGTTGACTTATTTATTTCAATGGGAGCAGTCGGTCCTTTATTGCCGTAAGGGAAATATACTTTTGTAATAATGCGTTTTGAATGGAACTATTGATTCCCCATGTAGTTTAATGCGCGTTCTCAGCAAATCTTATGTTGTCAGTTGTGTTTATGCCGATCGTTTTTCTTAAGCTGCAAGTAAGATTATTAGCAATTTAGCTTAGCATGAGAATTTTCTTTTTATTAACCCTTAATTGTCTGAGTTTTCATACACAAAAGAAATGTTGATGCGTTACGGCATACTAAACTTAAAAACAATTCTTGTGCCTGGAATGGGACATACTAACACTTACGACTAGAATGTAATTCTAGCTAGTAGAATTCTGAAATAAAAAAGTGTTAATTATACTTGAATGCGAAATATTGTTTTCATTAATCTCTTTGAATTACGTATTTCCTCAGTGTCTTTCATAGCCATCGGATATCTATAAGAGGGATTTGAAACTCATGTGTCGTTTAGACCAAATGATGTAACAAGGAATTTACTCATTATGCTTGGAGTAAAAGCGCTCATTTGGTTCAATTTTCTTCCACAGTCCTTGAAAGAATGTATTTAAAGATTATATGGAGTCATTTGGCATTTATGTCATCATCTTATCATTCACCACGATTTCTATGTTTGTATTAAATGTTTTATTGCATGATCAAATTATTATTTAGCCCATAACTGCGTTTAGAGTTGGGCGCACTAATTAATGATTAAAATTCTGGTTTCGTCACTTTGCTTGAATTTACGCTGCTTTGATCTTTTCGCGAGATCTTTTTCTCGCTGGGGATGAGGGAATCTTCCTTGCGGTACGAGGTTAAGCTTTTCAGTTTCTCGTCAACTTCTCGTTTCCTGACTCATTTCTTGCTTGCGGTGGATTTGAAAGGACTTGGGGATTTCGGAAAATTCAATTCATCTTAGGCTTCTATTTGAAACTTAACCTACGTATTCCGCATAGCTGAACCGCGAGCTTCAATTTCTTCTAAATTTGATGAAATTTTTCGCGGATTATATGGGATAAATTAGTTTTTCCTTTAATTAAAGGGACTAATTTTAGAGCGAGCCTCTTTATGATACTGGTAGAGGTTAAATGGGTTTCTTTCCTGGATTTTTCAGTACGAGTTAGTTTTTAATTCAACAATTTTTATGCAAACTAATTTGGTTTAAAAAATCAGTTGGTTATGATATTTTGCGTTTTTTCCACTTAAGAGTTTTGATTAGTAGCTTTTAGCAAAGGCTTAGTATTACTTTTAAACACATTTGCGCCGTAAAATAAAAAAATGGAATGGCATGGTTAAACGTTCTTGCAGAAGCATTTATTCATTTTTTGATAGTGCTCTTACCCCGTTTGTGGTTTTCTTGCCATAAATGTGATCATTCATATTACTTTTAATTAATATGAACTAAGCTGAGATACCATTCCAATGTGTTCATCAGAATTTGATTCCAATCCTTTCACAACATCCCGGAGCTTTTTAGGCATCGGAAAATATTCAGCCAACTTAACTGTTCTTCGAGTATGCGTTGTAGGGTTAACGGCTTAGCTTATTTATCTTTTTTGTTCTAGAGCGTCATTACAATTATTCGTTTTTCTGCAGTAATATTTTTCTTTTACCAACATTATTTAACGCCTGAATATTTTTTTAACATTTCCAGAACAATCTTGCAAACCTATTTTCGTGAGACATTTTTACTGGGTCTATAGCTAAGGAAAGGCACGTCGAATAACAAACCCTTCGTAACAATCATAAGGATAAGTAGAAATCCAGTTGGGATGGTAAAGGTCCCCCTTATCAAAGTTTACGAGCATGCAAAGATATTAATTAGGCCGCGCATAAAATATTAGAAAAATCAAATTCGAGAGTCTAATCCGGAAGAGATAATGCTCACAGATGTCTGTAGATGTGTAAACATGGTATGAAACCAGAGTTAAAAAGTTATGGAATTTATAAAGGAAAGTTGGAATCTAGGCTCCGGGAGACCTGTCCCACGTACGCGTAGACTCTCAAGATTCAGTCTGTGCCGGCGACCCCTCCGCGCCTCACCCTCCCTCCCGGGTGATCTCGCCTCACCTTGAGACAGAAGGGCGGTTCAACAATGAGCCTTAATTGCGCCCCCACCCATCTCCCTTCCTTCCTCCGCCTTCCACCACCTGTCTTCCCCGTTTCTTTTCTTTCCATCACGCTGACGTACCCCGAGACCTCCTGGGTGCCCCTTCCTTCGCAATCCTCCCGACTCACTTACCGGTACACATCCTCCGACGTAGGTCTTCGGCTGTCTGCAAATACCCACCCTCATTCCTCATCACTCCCTTTCCCACTGCCACCCTCGCCACTTCCCTCTCCTCCTCCAACTATTCTCACGTCATCCCCCGCTCCTACCCCCTCCACCCCACAGTTCCCCCACACGGGGGTTTCTCTCCCGCCCCACCCCTCTTCTCTTCTGTTATTCACCCGGAGAGAAATTGCTCCGCCACCCAGACCAGCCCGATTTGGAGGCGTAATTTGCTAACGGAAGCAGCGGCAAATGGCCAACGCCTTATCCTCTGTCTACCCTTTCCCTTTCTCTCTCTCCCTCCCCTTCCTCATTTCTCCCTCTGCCCCTCTTTCCGCCCTTGCCGCTCCACCTCTCCCCCTCTCTCATTCTCTCTCTCTCGCTCCAAATTGGCAGTTGAGTCCGGAGCATTCGGATTCTCTCGGAGTGAGCACATTCATACCTCCCCTACTCATCTGACGCCTCGACTTCATGCACACCACCCAGTGTATGAAGTAGATTGTGGGGTAATTAACTTTAAAGCTCAAATTTAAATTAACTTAACGTCTTTAAAGCCGTTCAAGGTAAACATTAACGCGTACTGGCGCCTTCGTATGCGAAATTTGTGAAAGAACCACTGCTGTAAATTTCCGAGTAACTATTATTTTGCGTTTCCTACAGCGAGGTCAACTAACTGACCTTCAGACGGGCGAAAGAAGAGGAAGAAAAAGAAAATACAGCACCATCAGTGGCTTGCTTTTTGATGACCGTCCCTACAGGTGGTTGTGCTTAACTGGTTCTAAGGCAAAATTACTTCAATTCACAATGGATTCAAAAATCAATCACTGGTTATAAATATTCATGGAACTTGGGGCATGTAAGGAGAAAGGCATACATTATTAATCCTTCATGAGAGATTACGGATTGAAAATGGAATGTTCATTTGTCGCAGTCTGTTTCCACGCCATCTGCCTACATTTGCTGCTATTTCGTCGTTTTGTTTGGAAGGTGGAAGGAATTGCATATTTATAACCCATGGGTACAGTACTTCCACAATTTTCTAGTTCACAACATTAGCTATCGCAGCTTAATAGAGCTACTCGAATGGACATTTTTGTTCTCGGACGATTTGCATGGGCTTTTTTTGGAAAGGTAGAGGCAGCTTATGGAATTAGAGCCTTAAATTCGATCTGAAACTCGTTAAGATTTCACATTCGCTTGCTATCGTCAATCATATGCTCGTAAAAAATAAACCCCAAGCTGTAAACCACGCTACTATATTAGCCTCATCCTCTTGGGAAGAATGGGAAATCATGTGTAGCGATTGTGAGGTCGGAGCGTGTGAAATTTGTCTGTTGTCAGCGAAGGTACTCATTTCAGTCAGTATATAACCCCGTGTGACACATGCTGGTGTCATTGGGCACAAAAGTGCACTTCAGTTCTATTTCCGGTCACGTAAACGACACGATTCTGGTCGTCCCGGCGTATATTGAGGTCTTTGCAGGCGGGGTCATAAATAATGATGGGGAATGGGTTCATAAATCAGATGGTTTTGTGACATCAAAGGGGTCCGGGCTATATTTTTGTCAATTAAACTGCCACTATCACTCAAGAATTTGTCCCATTAGTCGTTAACAGAGCTTAAATAGTGAATTTCTTTCGAAACCAAGTGGTAATTAGCGTTTGCCAATGACTTTTTCGTCGATTCTGACCATATCTGTATATTTCTGAGATTGAAATGATCTTCATTTTGTAGTGCAGTGAGAATTGATGGTAAACTAGCCGAAACAAAGGTCATTAGATTATTTTCTTCAGTTGAAACGAATAAAATATTTGTATTCTATTTTAAGACATTGATATTTCCTAACTGGTGTTTTCCTTTTTGTCAGGTTCATTAACTGTTTGCCATGGTTTATTTCCGTGCTTTTCCATTTTAAATTGCTTTGGAACATACACATAATCCATATTATTAATTGAGGTATTAAACTAAAATTTGACTTTATGTTTAAGCCCATAAATGCAAGAGAATTAGCGTTTTAAAAATGCTGCTCGGCCTACTAAGGAATTAAGTAGCTTCTTCGTTGATCTTCAATAGTGACGACCCTTCGGTTTATGCATTCTGTCATAGCACTCGATATCATAGTAAAAGCGGAGTCGTTCTCGAATTGGAGTTTGAAAAATCCATAATTGTTTAACTTAATCCTTGAAGCCTATTTGATGAAAGATTTTCGTGCGAGCAATTTCGTGCAATTGCTCCTGGGAACCTTTCCCATTAGCCTATCACAATGTAACTTCTAAAGGTTAATGCTGACAATCACTTTTAAATTTGAGGTAATCATTAATAATTTTTAAATGGCAAAGTGAATTTATTCTTCATTGTTCTCAAAGAAAGATTTTCAGTGGATGGTGACTGCGAAGACCTGGTGCTATAAGAATCTTGCAAGCTTCTCGGTAGCGCAAGTTGTCTTAGTTAAAGTTAGTTTCTCTAATGAAACCCTGCCATTGATAAACTATATGAAAATGTCCTTCCACTTAAAATTTTGTTGAAAAATATATTATTTGTTATGTTTTTCTTTCACAATCTTATCACGACATGGTTAGCGCTTGTAGAAGACGGAAGTAATTTCCCTAGTTTGAATATTACATCATGCATAACCTAATAATGCAAATGGACAATGAATTTCCAGGACATATTGCCCGTCTAGCTTTACCTGGGTGTGATTAAAAAGTTTGTGATTTACCTTTAAGTACGAATTTTTTGTGATGGTTTACCCATTCTGTTTGATTTTCTGGGCATCAAACCTTCAAATGGGGAACGGCAAGCGGCGCCGGAATAGGAAATCCGTCCATATTTTGAATATTTGAATATCACCGACAGAAGGACTTAGCTTCGTTAGAATAATCGTGTTCAAGATTTAATAATCTCTTGGAAGTTTTGTTAAACAAAAAGAGAGCGTAAATGTAATGAAAGTACTCCTCAGAGGCTATCATTTTTGAGGTTGTTAATGCGAGCCTCAGTGAGAGGTTAGGTCATCCTTCAACCATCTAACCGAAGACCGGGTCGAAGAGTTTTAAAAATTTCACTGTGGTGTTAGCTAACCGGTGGAATATACGCCTATTGAAGTTCTCCAGGTCCAAATAATTCAGAGGGCATTTCTTGCCGAGAGGATTTTGAACTCATTCATGGTTATTGGTATTTCTCCCTTTTGGGCTCACACCACATCTCTTTGCGTTTTGCTTTAGCTACCCCAACACCGGGGAAATAAACGGCTCCATCTCTTCGCTCCCTATCTTTCATTTTCGTACAAACTGATGCAAGGAGTTTTGTTTCAAGAGAGACCTCGACGGGATTCGCTGTTATGAGACTGGCGAGGGTTCGTTCCTTCGTTGGGAAGGAAGCGGCTCAAGGGGTGTGATGTGAGAGATGTGTCGCGGGTGTGCGGCAGAATATGGGCGAGGGGGTGAGAAGGCTCGTTAAAGTGTGTGAGTGTGTGTGTGTGTAGGGAAGGGAAGTAAACAGGAAATTGAGCTCGTTTAAGGAGGAAAAACTCTGGGGAAGAGAGGGGTTGGGACTAATTTATTGGCCGGCGGACCAGAGACTTCGGTTGGGTGAGATTTCGATCCCAGCTTTGTAGCAGTTGAACTCTTTGTACTCTAATGTGAAGATTTTCAACAAGAATGACGCGATGACGCGAGGCGGCTCTTGTTTTTTCATTCCGCACGTACATTATTGCATATTAGTTGATTTCTTTCATAGATACAAAATCATCAAAATTCAATGATACATTTAAAAAGCAGATGTAATATCACATTTAGAAACTTTTTAGCTCTTCTATTTTTAAGTTTTCTAGCATTCATCAGGTACTCAGAAGTCGAAGCACGAATTTGAACGAAGAAACCTAGCTCGTGTTATAATAGCAAACTTTTATTGTTGCTCTAATATTAGATTAGCTAGGTATTTTATATGTATTCTATTATTATTTTTATATTATTTCAAATATAAGTGTGAGTATATATATATTATATATATATATATATATATATATATATATATATATATATATATATATATATATATATATATATATATATATATATATATTATATATATATATTCTACGTTATGAATGCATATTATTTTCAGTGTTGAATGGCAGTCTTAAAGGAAGAATAGAGATATTCTGTCAATTTATTTTGAGGTTTATATTATGTAAATAAATTTGTAGGATGCTTTCGGATAAGGATTTCGCTCCGAAAATGTAGTATTTAACGAATGCGTCCTGATTAACGATTTAATGAACGTATAAGCGCATGCAATGGTGGTAAGCATTTACTTACTGGACATTATTCCGTTAATTTATTAATGCTGGCACGAATGTGTTTAGCTTTTGCGTAATATCAATCTCTGTATGCTTCATTTGCTCGGAGTTCCCGTTAAAAATCGCTCTGCAGCGTAAAATAAAGCAGAGAAAAACTGGATTCCGAGTAGCCGGCCTAATAAAAACCGGGAAAATGGTTCATTATAATTATTGACTTCCACAGTGATTAATTATGTTTCACGGATTGAGTTTTAGTTGATTTTTATCTGTGGTACTTTCATGCGATACAATATTCAACAGTGTACTTTTTCGCGGGCGTAAAACCCTAACAAAATATATTTCACCGACATAATTTCATGCTGCTGTCTTTTTTCTAGAAGGTTTTACATCGGTTATAAAATTAGAACGTACAAGAGAGGGGAAGAAACGAAGTATATGAGCGAGGGATGGCGTGAAAAAATACTAGATTTTGAAATATGCCGAATAAATTAGAAGCAAATAATTAAGTTACGTAGCTCTAGAAGATATATTAAACATTTATTTCCACGATTGATAAAATTCAGCGAAGATGAAGTGAGTCTGTGTGAGGAAACAGGGTTAATTAGTCCTCTCTGAATGATGTCCTCAAATTTACACTTAGTGTTGAACTGGGTAAACAATTTAAATATTTTGATTTCGAAATAATTATTGAACGGTTTGGAGGAAAACCAAGATGCTGTGATTTAAACGGTGACATGAGACTGTAAAAATTACAGCATCAGCGATAAAAGGGAGGTAGAGCAGCGTATAGGATTGAACCATGGTGAGAATGACTTTGGGAGGGGAGTTGTTGGATAGGGAATGCCTTCCTTTGGCGCTTCCCTCCCCCTTGCCGAAGGGAGGTTATGACGCGGAGACACCGTCCTCTTTTATGGGCCTGCAGTGCCGTCACGTGTTTCGGCGTCTTCTCTGTCTGCCACCGAGGACTCATGTTCTCCTCTGCCCCGCTAATTCGCTCAAAGGTCGCCCTCGAGGGTTTTAGCGTCGCCGTCTCGCGCCCTTGCTTATGCAATGCCGTTCTCTCACTGCCGTAGGGCCCGCGCGGGCGTCTGCGGTGCTCGCCTCCCGGATTATTTTGATTGGCCTGTTTGATTCTGCGAGTGTTGAGGAAAAGCAGATGGTGCCGGTCCTTTTTTTGCGGAGCTTGCCTTTGGGATGTCTTAACGGGTTCGACAAGCAGGGAGTGCGTGTGCTTAGAGCAGCTAGACGCGTGTTCGTGCTCTTTGGTTACAGCTAGCGGCGCGTGAGTTTTCCCTGTCTCCCTTTCTCTGTGCTTGTCTGTAAACACAGCTTGTGTTGGGTACAGATCTGATGCGCCTTGATTCTTTCTTCTTTGTCGTTCGGGTATCTCATTTCTCAATTTGTTTTGCAAGGCAACATGTCAAGTTTGTCATGGCTCTTCGTTTACATATTGGCATTGTCATCCATGCCCTGCGATGGAGAGTGTCTTATATTGGCAGATTTTCATCATTTTTACTGTTGGAAATGCTCGAACACGAGTCGGTAATATAATCGTTTCGTCTGGAGGCAAAGAGTAAAATGGAATCCTGGGACGAAAATGTTTTCGGATATTGTGTTAGTGATTCATTTACACTGAAGCAATCAGAAAGTGTTGAATTTATTCTTTATCTCTCATTCATATACTAATTAATGTTTAGCAGAGCTTCTATTTCTTTACTGCCTACCTATGTTTAAAAATTGAACGGGATGAAAAATCATAACGCGATTTAGAAAATTGAATCATACGTTCGACTTGGAGTAGGAGTGCGCTGAAGTTCTTTTCTTGGTTGATGCGGGTTTGAAATACGCCGCATTGATTCGTCAGCCATTGGTAAACGAAATATGTATTAAAATTAAATGTAACACAAAGCGGAGTAAAAATGTTTCACTAGGAGTATGATTCGGTGACTTTTGAGTAAGCGGGTGAAGCTACCTAGGAAACCGATTCGAGTGAATTCTCCCATCAGCAATCAGCGATTACAATTTTCAAATGATTGACGTCAAACGAATGTATTTAATTACACTGTGTGCGCATGACGTTTAAGCTAGATGGAGATGATCTCTTTGAAACCATAGCACAGAGGAGACCTTGAACAAACTTTGAAAGCGCAAACCAAATTCACACAAAACCGAGGCTATGTACACGGTGCGTTCCAAAAGTAATACAATTAAATTTCTCTCGCCGCTCCTATCGATCGAAGTGGGATCAAACTACTTGAAATAGGTGTAAGCTTTGCCAAAAAATCAATTTCAGTGCTCTCCAAGCTGTGGAAGCGGCAGGAAGTCAGTTATGGTAAACCTCTGCACGCCGACCGTGTCACGAAAGAACAACCGAGTGGAAATTTCGAGTGAACTTTTGTAACGTATTGAAAATCAACCTGATTATTTGGACAACGTCATCATTGGTGATGAAACCTGGATTTCTGAATACGACCCAGAAACAAAACGCCAAAGCTCTGAGTGGCACACCGACCAGTCCCCCAAGCCCAAAAAGGCAAGAATGAACAAATCAAAAGTGAAAACATTGCTCATTGCCTCTTTCGACAGTAAAGGAGTTTGTTCCTCTAGGACAGACAGTTAACGCTGCCCACTACGTGGCTGTGCTGGAAAGACTCCGAAAAAGGGTCATCAGGACGAGAAAAGACATCTCCGCTACCTGGAAACTCCATTACGAAAACTCACCTCGCCACAATGCGCTACGAGTCTGCGAGTTCCTGGCCAAACACAAGGTGCCAACGCTGCCCCACCCCCTATAGTCCTGACGTCGTCCCAGCAGACGTCTTTTTGTTTCCTCGGATTAAGGCACCCCGAAAGGAACCCGATTTTCGTCCATTAATCCAATCAGCCGTAACGAAGACCTGCGAGAAGTCCCCGAGGATGCCTTCCAGGGCGCGTACTGGTCATCGCAGAGTCGCTGAAAAAATGTGTAGAGGCTCAAGGACAGTAATTTGAAGAATTTCGGGTGTCGGTGAAAACCTGTTCAAAAAATTACGTTTAAAAAATAATTGCATTATATTGGCCTCGGCTTCAGGATGATTACTCATTTTATGAGTCACCTACGGGTATACTCACTTCACCCACTTGTACATCCACTCATGATTTCAAGTTTCACTCACGCCAGGGATGTTGCATCAGATGAGAAATCATATGTTACGCAAAGTCAGAAGTGGAAAAATAACATTCATACAAATCTTGAATATTTAATGAAATAAGGGCAATTACCCAGTTAGATAAGAGGATTAGGTAAAATTGCGGTTGAAGTTTCTGTCACGTGATTTTCAGAAGCTTTAGCTCGAGGACGTAACTATTTTTCTGATGGTAAAAGTTTGAATATTCAAGAGAAAAAATGTTCACTGTTATTATTAACAATGTTTTCTTTCTTTGATATCTACGTTTTAATGCTCTTGAAATGCGGATAATCTTCTTTCGTAATGATTCCACTGGACGTGCCCAGCTGTTTCAAATATATGCTATTTTCTGTCAGGATCAAACAACTTCCTAGAAAATACAGGCGAAAGGGAAGGGAAATGTCCCCCATTACCTTAGTGGAGCATTTTCAGACACGGTAATGATTAGTTCACCTCACCAAAGAATGGTCACGGTGTTAATTACTCTGGTTTAAGGTGGAACTCACTAAAATTCAACATTGGAATCTTGATGATAATTTAACATAAATGATGTTTCAACAAGGCTGGCAAAAATATTGTTTGATCTAGATGTCTCAAAGCGTCGGCCTATATTTTATAGGTCTGTGTCATAGATTCCAAATATTCCAAATCAGTCTCTTCATAAGAGGAATTAGAAGGTTCATTCTCACTGCAATATTTTATTTTCTCTTTATTCCTATTCTAGTAAATGTCTGTGGCATAATGAAGGAAAAACTGAGTGACCAAAGAAGAGATACATGTTGTGAAATCATTATTATTGGCATTCTACCATTTAGGGTACGTTTTGAATGGAAACAATGAAAAAAGCTGAATATCTTTGCCTCTTCTCACATAACATAAAATGGCATCCGACACTACAATAAGCCCTTCGAACAAGGGCTTTGTAGAAGATAGGTTTTGCATGGAAAAGTTTAGCAAAAGGTACGGTGACAATACCTTTTTATCTCATGACAAACATAACCTAACATCCTATTCTGCAATAAGCCTCTTTTCATCTCCTCATACTTCCTTCCTCCCTTCATTCCGTCCAACACACTATCCTATTCCAGCCCCTTCCTTATATCCTTAACGTTCTCCCCTCTATCGCAGTCGTCATTATCCCATTGCCGATGAAAATGCTCTGCATCCATCTTTACTGCCTCCTTTGATTTTCTCCCCACAATGCCCCTTCTCCCCCACAGTTCCTAGTGAATCTTCCTTTGTTTTCCTTTCACCTTTTTGATTATTCTCCACTCCCGCATTTCAAAATTTTCCAATCAACGCCTATATTCTTGCTTCAATCTTCAATGACCATGTTCCTGCGTCGTACAAAACCACACTCAATAGCGAATTTTGAGGATGAAGCATATGCGTTGAAACTAGTTGTAATAAATGACGAGGTTTTTTGGAAACTGCACATTATTATTATGTTAATTACATATTCAGGTGTGATGTGGTGGAATTTTTCCATAATAACGTAGACGTAGACTATTAAAATTTTCCACTTTATAAAGATTTATTAAGTAAAAATTGTCTTAGGCTTTGTCTCTGTTATTGACACAGTATTAGTATTCCTATTTTATTCGATAATTGATTTTCACGTGGTCAATCCTAATACCATCGAGTGTACTTGCCCCTCATTTCCTACTCGCGCTAGTCTCTCCCCATTTTGCACTCCAACTGGTCTTTCCTCAATTAATCGTTTTCTCTCCTAATCCTAAATGCCACTTTAGCTGCGTGCAAAATCAAACTTACTATTCGATAGTGTTCTTATATGGTTGTCTTTCCTCTTTTGGGATGGAGCTAGGGTTAACGTTGGAGAAATATTCTAGCCAAATTCCTCCGTTATTAGATTAGAGAATTAGTCCATGCAAAGTCTGCCTTTCATGTGTTCCGGAACCCTTTTGTAGTAACGCGGGATTTTGTGATATATCTGCTTCAAACATCTCCACTCATCTCTGACGGTAAGCTCTATGCGTATGCTCCGATAAACAGGCGTGAACTATATATATACATACTATATAGCATACACTTTCGTTCACAACATAGTAATTAAGAGACGAGTATTTATTTTGTACAAAATTGAAAATATCGGCGTCAAAACAATAGATTTGAAGCATGAGATTGATTTCCGTGAAAAAATCCCCTACGGCAGACCAAGAAGTTACTTTTGGATGGAGCAGTATATTTTCCACTTGTCTTCTGGTGGAACAGTTGTGTGCCCTTGGAGGCATTCTTGAAGGGCTGCAGAGAGACGCACGTTTTCCCCGAGTATTTCTCCTCCACTTTTCCGCCGCGTCATCAATTTTCCTCTTTACAATCATTCCCTCCCTCAAACGGTTCTGTTTACTTACCCTTCCACGCGTTTCCAATCCCCCAGCTTAGAACGTCCAATCAACTGATGGCGTATCCTCGACGATGATGTGGTGATCTTTGATTGACAATATATGCCTATGGTGACAGTGAGCTTTCATCTCCTCCAAATGAATATTTATCCTGGCAGTCTACGACCAATGCTGACTTGACATTCCTAGCAGTTAATTTTAGGAGCCTTATACCCTGTTCATTTTTTTTGTGAAACGTAGGAAATCCCTATGTTTTCAATTCATGAGGCGAGTATTCATTGGGGGAGGGTAGAAAACTTGAAATTATATTTTCCATCAATCAAAACCTTCGAAAATTAAGACCCTTTGAAAAGATCCTGAAATGACTGAAAATGACGATTGATCTCCAGGCAATTGTTCGATCGAACTTTGGTTTATTGGAGCTCTTGCACTTCCGCTTAGGTGTTATCCTAGAAAGGAGCGAATTTCCCTCTTTTAAAGGGGATACAGCTACCCTGTATATGAGTACTCTACTGGTACAGTAGTTGGAGTGCAGTACTTAACTGGTACAGATACTTAAAGGTGTTCGCGGTTAGAGAAAATTGCTTTTGAGTCTATTCAAATAGAAAAATGTATTTCAGGGAACCAAACGGATTTCATCAATACAAGTTTTCATTTTTGTTGTAGAATGGTAGTTTTCGGCAGGGAAAATGCGATTTTATATTTTATCTGTAAGTATCTGTTATCGTGGTTGAATCCGAATTCATAATTTTAAGATCATTGGCTCATAACTCTGCTGTTATATTTTGCTAATTTTCAGTAATTACTGTTAGCATATAAGAACGACCAATACTTTTCTTCATAACAACATCAATACGTACATTTCTAATGACACTGTGTCATAGTGAATTCGTGACAATGATTGCTTTGCTGCCCACATTTACCGATTCGCTCACTTACCCATTGGATGATACCATCCAAGTGATGTAGATCATAAGAGATGGAACAATGGCTTAAATGCTGAATAATTGTTCGCAATTTAAGTAGTTATTGAAGTGCATATAAAGGTCGCCGGAGAATGCGTACGTAATGGAGAGAAAGGACATGAAGTGATGATGCAACTGGACACTCTCGTTCAACCTTGCTTACGCGTTTTGCGCATTCTCCATCCCACCAGGGATACTTTTGCGGAACACGCGACAAACATCTTTCATTGAAAAGAAGTAATTTTCTTCATGTCAAAATATAATGATAAAAGACGCACAGAGAGAAAATTGAGTATTATTTTGCCCTTTGTTAGCGAAATGGAATGAGAATAAATTTAACAATTGGAAAACTTTTCAAAGCCAGATGTTCATCCAGTAATGTTAGCGTTCAGGTTTCATGTTACAGGTTTCTCTCGTATGAAATCATTTTGCGTTGCAGGTAAATTGCTATGGCATCCTGCGATGACGAACCGGATTCATAAACATGCTTCGATCCCAAAACCGTTCAAAGGAGAATTCGTCGGAACCATAGACCCTGGTGAAACTCTGGGGTAATCTTTTTCCCCAAAGTTTCTCTTTGTCGAAATAAAATTACTGTGGATTTAGCTCATATTTAATTAACTGCCTTGATTGATAATACGTGGACAAAAACGGGGGATTTTCATTGCGTCCCTTGTAAAATTAATATCACGAATGATCGCCGTTTTATTTTCCCTTATTATTATTCTATCTTATGATTTTGAAGAAAACATGTCAACATTTTGAACTTCCTATTACTCACGTAATATCACGTAACATTGTTCTCGGTAATCCTGGAATCCGTAATGGGCCGTGTCGTTGAATGGGGTTGTGTTCATTACGGGAGCAGACAGGTATCAGACAGAGACGTGCGAAGCAAATACGGCGCTCGACCTAGTGTGATTGGTGTATGTTGTCCCTCCTGAATGTTATCCAAAACTGCATATCTAATTGATTGTAAAAATACGTCAAAGTGCTTTAATGCTTAAGAGTAAACTTAAAAAAAATTAGCATCACATTCAGCTTTTCGTTGCTTGACACTTAACGTAAAAAATAACGTCCGATTGGACGTTATTTTTAACTGGTTTTATCTATTGATGTTCCTAATTGTAATCTGAATTCTTAACCGAACTCAAACAAAACATTATTTTGTGTGTACTCATCTCTCTGTCTTCGTGAGTGTACCTTCGTCGAGATTTCGTACCTGAATGACGGAGTGGTATTCATTTGAGGCGAAGGCATATAATCAACCATTAAAAACTAGAGTATTCGACACGAAGCTTGGTTTTTATAGTTTAAGGTAATAGTGTGATATAGTTTAAGGTAATAGTGACCTCATATGCCGTGTGAAATTTACATATCAGGGTGGATGTACTATCAGTACAATTTACGCATCAGTACTCCAGCGAGTTTCTCAGTGTTGCCTGTAGTTTTTCAGAAAGATACGGTATCCGAAAAATTAGAGCCCAGAGGAGTCACGTGCCCCGGAATCAAATCCGGGGCTTCCTGTGAGTAGCCAAGCATACTAATACACCAGCTGGCCCTCAAGGCCTTTCTTAGGCCATTCAAAGCACTAATCACCTTCGAAGATCCAAGGAAGGTAGGGTCTTGTCTAGTTATCTGTTTTTCGGTCATTCGTGCATGATCTTGTGTTCAATGGGATAATACGAGGGCAGGCTGAAAACTAATGCGCTCATGCTTGTAGACCACAAACAAAATGACTTTCAGAAGCACTCCTTGTGATACGTTGAAATAACATTCCCCTCAACATGCTTGCGCAGGTTTGAGGTCGTTTCATTCATCCAGTGTATTTCGAGAAGCGGTAGTATGGAGACGTGTTCTGGTGCTCTGTCAACGCGAGTTAAACTGCGTGCCGTTATCGAATTTGTAACTGCTAAAAAAGTGATTCCTATTGAGATTCATCGCCGTTTGAAGGCTTTTTATGGTGACGATGCTGTTGATAGTTCTACTGTAATTTGATGGGTAGTAAAATTTCGTGGTTGTGAGCCCGGAAAAGCCATAATTGTTGATGAAAAACGCAGCGGACGTCCGATCACTGCCACAGATGATAAACATCGCTTTGATTCAAAATGACCGGCAAATCACTCAAAAGTGTATCGCAAACCATGTTGGAATATCTAAGGAAGATGTTTGTCGTGTTAAAGGCAGCCTGGTGCCAATAATCTTGCAACGTGACAACGCTCGTCCACACACCTCGCGCGCGACTGGAGAGGCTCTGCGACACCTGAAATTTGAACCCTTTCCACATTCCTTATTCCCCCGATTTTTTTCCTCAACTCAAGGGTAATCATTACACCTCGGACGACGAGGTGAAGGTAGCTGTCAAGCCCTGGATTCGAGAAAAGTCGGAAGAATTGTTCAGTGACGGAATGAAAAAACTTGTTACACGTTGGGAGAAATGTGTTTGCCTTAACGGCGACTATTTTGAAAAATAAATACACGATTTTGAAACTTAAGAATTGTACTTCAATGTACTTTTTACCCGATCTTACTATTTGTTTTTGTTCGCGCTCTTCAAGCATGTGTGCATTACTTTTCAGCCAGGCTACCCTCGTACTTTCACTCTCCAAGTGAAATATGAGGACGCAAGAGCAAAATTATAGTGAAATTGCAATCCAGGTTCAGGCAGCAACGTTTCTGGGACTAATCATCAACCAGTTATGCAAAATTAAATTATAACTCATTTAAATGGAATGCAAAGCAACTGCCTAGGTGAATATCAGTTTGGATTTAGAAAGTGGAGAGGAACCCATTGCATCAGTTTAGTGATGAGAACGTCAGTAGAAAGGAGCTTCGAATATAATCGGGATGGCTTTGTGTGCGTCGTGGAATCTGAGAATCGTGTAGTGTGGGCAAAGTTATCGAAAATATTGCGGAATATGGGAGTAGACGACTCATTCGTGACTTTTCCATGAATTAAACGGCACGGTAAGACTAGTAGATGGAGAAACAAGATGGGCATTCATAAGCTGGAGAATGAGGCAGAGTAGCCCATTATCGCCGGTACTCATCGACATATACAGGTATACTGAGCTTATCTTAAGGGTGGCTTGTGCTGGGAATAAAAGCGGGTGCTGAGATGACTAAGTCAGTTAGTTTTGCAGATGATAAAGGAATGATGAGTCCGACAGCTATGGAATTGCAGCTATAATTGAGTGCTTTACAGGAACCATGCGAAAGGTATGAGATAAGGATTACCACAAAAGAAAGTGTAGAGAGATTCTCTTTAAATAAGTATTATAGCTAGATTGAACATTAAATTAGGAGGGAATAGCCTAGATCATGTGCAGCAGTTCATATACGATATTTGGGTAGTATGCTACTGGAAATGAGTATAGTAATTCAGGCATAAGGAGAAGACATGCGCTAGCAAAACATGAATTTACAAAAGAAGAATAGAATTGATGATAGTTACACTAAGTAAAGAGGTGAAGAAAAGATTCGTAAAGATTTTAAAATGGAGCTTATTGCTTTATGGATGTGAGACCTGGTCTTTGAGGCAAGCGGACGAGCGTAGATTGGAGTCTTTTGAGATGAGCATGAGTCGGAGAATAGAGAAAATAAGTTTGGAAGAGGAAGACAAAAGCCTAGGTAGTAACTAGGGCTGGCGAACAGTGGAAGTTAGTGGAGGAAATCCGAAAAAGACTGAGGAAGTGGATAGAGGAAATATTGAAAGGTAGTGTGATGCTGATCGAAGTGAAAATGTTGTGTAGCGGGCTAAGGAAGGAAAAGAGAAGGTTTCCCAGGCGGCATGAAGAAGGCAGAAGTTACAATAAATGAAGAAAAATAATATAGAGCCCAAAGGGGAACTTTTCTTGACACGTAAATAGTTCACTTTTACTTCGGCCTATAAATAGGTAGGATACCTTAAATAATACGTATTTTAACCGGTTTATTGATTAAGTGATAACTTATTTATTAATCACCTCTAAGGGTTTTACGTCAATTAATTTTTTAATATAGTGGTTAATATCCACAAAAATAAGCTACATATGTTTTTCGTGAGTAAATACTCACGTTTTTGCTTTCACCGTAGTTTTTTCATAGCATATCAACGCATAAATTAAAACGGAAAAGAATAGTTTTGATTGGAATTTTTATTTACCTGACAATGGGATTTAATGGACAGGAAAATGAGAACTTTAGAGGTTTAAATTATGCTCTCATTTATTATAACCTAACTATAATTGATATATAATTACAATAATGGATATATTAATTTCGTAGGAAAATCAGCAGCCACCGCTATGAAAACCAAGGTACTTGTAGTCACTATTCCTATTAGTACCTTTGTGTATTTTCAGATCTTGTAGACACTCGTGAACCACCCGTTTCTTGCCACGGAGATTCATTTCCACGTATCTTACAATCACGTACACATATATTTCCCTCTGAAAAATTCGCTGAAATGTGGAGGCTTCTAAGAAAAATTGGCGAGGTGAGTGACATCATTCAACGAGGCATGTTTTCAACTTGTTTTGTCAAATTTTTCGGTACATGCTCTGGGCATTCGACATTCCACTGTAAACAACTTTTTCATACATCTCCCTGCCCCCACCTAGTATTTTCTTTCAACAAGTCTATCCTTAAACTCAACCCATCTCTCTAAGGGTACTCTATTTGGATAAACATCTGTCTGCATATTGTACCGCATAGCAGCTTTCTGGCTCAGAATCAAGTGCATTACTGGCACACCATTTCTTCGAAGAGCCTTTCTTTGCCAGAAAGTGGCCATCGTTTTTCTCTCTCTCCTTTCTAATTTGTCAGCTTTTCCCTACAACAGTCAGACTGGCCCCAAACAATCAAAACAGGGTATGGAGCAGGAGCGAAAGGAAAATAAAAATAATTTACCGGGACAAGTGTTACTTGACCAACACACAAACAAAGTATTATTTCTGAGAGGAAAGAAATTAAACACACTCCAACCGCGGTTGTTGGGAAATGTTTGAAATGGATTAAATGAAAGTATCAACATTGGTAAAAATTAAATGTTGTACTCACATGACATTCCAGAAATTGAATATGCTACCATGTTTCTGAACCTTAGCGAGGTTCAAAAATGTTTTACGATAGATTGATGGATGTATTAATATCCACTCTTAAAAATATTTTTCTTCGCGGCAACTATGTGCCATGAGGAAAGTTTCTTCCTGTTTTTAAATTATTTTACTAGTCGCTTATGACTCGCCCAAAGAAGGAATGAATGGTGCACCACGAGGAAATTACCTCACTGGTTAACATCCGTAGCTGAACGTGTGTTCGTGTTCACTTGTTCATGTGGACATGGATAATAAACTTCAATAAGGGTGAATGTAAATTCATTAATTCTGTAATATTCTGAATCTTCAAGAGGCGGACTTTCAAATCATCCATTTTCTCTGGCTTCCATTCCCTCGGCCAAAAGAGGGGGGCGGGTGCCACCCACTCTTCTGGGTCTTCTACTGAGCCATAAGCATTTGAGAACACCCCCGGGGTTTCTTCATATAAATTATGGACATACATCCTAGAAATGAGAAATATGGCAAAGCTATTTAAAAAATTGGATGGAATGAGGGCAAAACAAGTCGGATCAGCTTCTGGTCACCTTTCGAAAGGTCTTATTCCTAAGGGCTTTTTTGCCCGTAAATAAAATTCAAATATTTACCATAAGGGAAGCAATATCCAACAAGCTTTGTAACAAGGCTTTGAATTCTATTTATGATTCAGTGAGAAGTCATTGATCCTGTTTAAAAACCATACCGCAGTCACCGGTGTGAAGGTTGATCGTATCATAAGAAATTTCAACGCAAGAATTTATCGTAGCCATTGATTTCTACGCTGGGTAGAGCATGACTCATTATGAAACATTTATAGCCTCAAATCCTTGAAGCATTCAAAATAACTATAGATTTCAGTTTTTATATTTACTTAATAAGTTCTAAAGATGTTTAATTGACATTTTCAATGAAATCATCGAAATAAGGAATGGTATTATTTGGCTTGAGAGAGCGAAGTAGTCATTTCCTGTTCATCCATCGAACCCTGTGAATATGAAATTCAAAGTACGGTAAAAATATGGTGACATTTGATGAAAGACATGTAAAAATGTAAATTATCTAATATCCTATCGCCTTGCTTTTGCTTTAAGTATTATTAATGGTAGTCTACAAGTTAAGGTATATTTTGAATGGGCACAGAGATTAACCACATCTACACTTCTAAATTTCACCTCAGCATTAACAACTAAACAGCCAACACTGTCATTAAATCAGGATATTTTTCACCGCATTAAATTTCGTCCAACATGCATGATGTTTTCCTATCCCCCTTCCCCAACTTTCTGCCTTCCGTCAGCTTTCAATTTTTCATTGTCGCTCACTATGCCCTACAAACAAACGCCTTTCCTGCATTCCTGGATTTTTCCAAACAGTCAGCTTCTCTCTACCCCGCTCAGTACTTTTTCGTTTCCTTTATACTATCTTATATTCATTTTACTTTTTCCGTCGTTGATACCCAAATCTCAGAACCCTCCATCCTCTCTTATCTCCTTGTCCCAACAACCTAATTTCTGAGTCTGCAAAATTACGCTCCTTTTAAAAGTTACCTTTATTTTTTCTTCATACATTTACGCAAGGTCCGTGTCATCAGCTCCCACCAATTTTCAAAAGGTTCTTTGCCGAAAGAAATTCATATTCTTATGTCCCTATTAATTTGACCATCTACGACTAAAAAACTTAGAAGGTAGAAAGGTTTTACCAGCTCTGTTTAGTGCCCTTCAGTTTTGTTTTATAATTTAGCTTTTCCATTTATTGAGAACTCATAACCGTTGCCCTTGCATTTCCGGTTTTAAGCCGCGTGATCAAGGTCATCCTTTTTAAGATTTCCTCTTCTCTTTCCTTGCAGGGCCGCGGCATGATGAAACATCGAGCGGCCCAATCCGCCGCCGGCTGGATGGACGGCAATCCTAGGGGCGGCTGGAGGGGAGGCGGCGACGCGTCCTGGGGCTCCTCCTGGGGCCCCTGGTCCTCGTGGTCGCGGTGCTCCCGGTCATGTGGCGGCGGAGTCACCACACAGACGAGGGAGTGCCGTCAGAGATCCCTATATGACGGGGCCGCCAACAGCCTGGACGGGTGAGTGACACTACTTATTCTTCTCTTTGTCGCTTCATAAAGATTTTCCTGTGTAATATAATCGGTTTAGGATTTTATCTCAAAGCTTATCAAGAATAAGTATTTGTTATGCGTTCATCTCCTGGATTAAGTGCTAAAACGTCTATTGGCATTTAAAAATCGTCTCTCCTAAAAACCTTACTTTGGGATTGGATCCTTACACTGGATGAATTGACGTACGATACGATATCGTATGGTAATTAAGACATCCTAACAAATTTCGTTTTTTTAATAATGAAATGTTCGATACCTTTAAAGATACTTTTGGAGAAGCAAAGTGCATTTAGAATAAAACTATGAATGTCATAGATACATGGCTCATAAATACGTTCGTTCAGTGTAACATTTTTAGGGAAGGGTTATTAATAATGGTTCATTCAATAAAACTGAAATTTTGAAGGTCAAAAATTACGTTGAAGTTTAACATAATCCATAATGTACAGCCTGGGGCTATCAGTGGGCGACACAGGTGATATTTTCCGAGCTTCCAGGCGCATTATAGAAACTGTAGTGAACATGGACATTTTTTCAGGTTTAACGAATATTTTATTACGCAATGTATACATTAAATAAGGAGGAGACATTAAATTGAAGCAGCTTAATTATTTAATTTTTTATCCATTTAACCTGAACTTATTTCAAGAGCAAATTAATTAAAATTAATTTAAAATAACGGAAGTATAAATTGGAATTCAAAGTATCGTTACATTTAAAAAACTGAAAGCAGCGACCCCTGGCCGCAGGCGGGCCGGGGATTGAGTACTACTTACTTAGATATTTGATGATATTTTTCTGAAACTAAGGCCAGCCGTGAGCTCCTGGAAATTAATATCAGCAAATATCGGGCGTCCCCTGAGATATTTAGTCTTCCTTGGTAATAATCGTTAATATCAATTACATTTTCCTAATATTATGGATTTCACATTAGAATAATGATTCCGTTTTGGGTAATGAGAGTTCCATTCAGGCAGCTACGAAAAAACGATCGCTAAGAGTTATTTTCTTCTGATTTTTTCGCTGCTTACATGTATGAAAGCCTAGAAAATTTAAATATTCGAAATAGGAGGTATTGGTTGTACTTTTGAATTTTTTTTGATTCTTCAATACCTATTTCAATTTAGGTTCTTCCTCCTAATTTATCCCAGTTAACGTCCCACGAAATCACCCTTCTACTGCCTCATTGCAATCTCGATATGCTCACCCGTACGTACTCTAATTATGCAATTTCATCTCTCGATAACAAAAGGTTATGTGCTGTTGATGGTGCCATTTAAATCATTATTTTTAGTTATTCGGCAACCCCTTTCGTTTCCACTAGGAGAAAACACGGCTGGCATTTGATTTTTTTTCTTGCCTCCTTTATTATTTTCCCGTAAAGAACGCTCATGGCGTGTTGGAATCACGGTAGGAAAAAATTTTCTCGGTCGAAGAGAGGGAGGGGGGAAAATCCTTTCGGTTGGTTCACATATTCAAGCGGAAAATAAAATTTCGTCGGAATTTCGAGATCCCATTCATGGTATTTGCGCACGAAATGGATTCGCGTGGATGAAAGCGGCGAGGGGAAAAAAGAGACGAACGAAGAGACACTGGACCGAAAAAAATCGGAGAAGAAGATAAAAAAACAACGCCTGTGTTATTTCCGACGAGATGTGCCCACTTTTTTTCGGTTTATTCCCCACCGTGGGTACATACATACTTAGAGGAGGCAAGCGCCTGTCCCGGAGCGCACCTCGGACACGATTTGTTTGCCTTGTCATCAAAGCGATAGAGGAGGGGCGAAAGAGGTTGGAGAGGCAGACATCTCGAGAAGACGTAATCCTATTAGTGTTGGTGTAACGGGGTACGTGGCGGGGAGCCAAAGGGCACCCAAATGTATTTATTCTGGAACGCATGTGGGGAAAGGAGTGTTGTGGGAGCGAGAGGGAGGGAGGGTGGCGTTAGTTTAAAAGCTTCGATCGGGGTTTTGCGTCTGCGGAGCGGTCGTGTCTCGCAGACCTTACTCTACTTCGTTTGATGGTGGTTTTCGGTTGTGTCCGAGTATGCGAAAGAACCCCCCCCCCCTCACACTCCTCCACCCCAAACGGAAGTCATGGCCCCTATGATGGAAATCCACGTATGGTATGAATTATTCCATTTTGAAGTCGCTGTAATATTTTTAAATATTGCACTTCTGAACGTTATGAATAGTTATTTCTGGTAACTCTAAGACTTTGTGAATGTAGCTGAGAAATAATTATGGCTTACTTACGACAACATTGCGGTGCCTTTTCGAGGCGTCACTTGGTGCAACGCTTCCATGGTATAATGAAAACCAAACTTGTATTGTGTCACAATATTTACTTTTCAACCGCAGTTTTAACGTCTTGGCGTCATTTTCAAGGGTTACTGATGTTGAAAAATAAGCATTATCACCTGCTAAATATATTATTTAAGTTCATTATGGAAATAATGCCATGGAAGCTGTGACGGCAAATTAATCATTGTTTCATTGTAATCGTTGATTGGAGGAAGATGCAGCGGGAAAAGTTGTTACAAATGGTGCTACTACCAGCGCTCTATGATTGCTAGATAAATACATTTCCATGGCAAAAACCTGAAATTAGGCCTCGTTATAATTTTTTCTTAATATTATTGTATGATATATATTATAATATTTGTCCATTATTATCACAATAATTATTGTGTTTAAAATTTAGGACATCCTCTCCTGGTTGGTTTGTTTGGCGATGTCTTTCATATGTCCTGTCTCAAGAGTGGAGCGTGGAGTCGTGTGCAATCTAACGTGATTTTTCCAAGACAAATTTTAATTTTGTTAGTGAGTACATTTGCAGGGTGGAAAAAGTGTTGGCCAATGCAGAATGGAGGCTAAATTGTGATTAAAATAGGAATTACAGTTTTCAATCGAATCTGAGTGCTTTCAGAAGCTGTTTGAATGCTATTACTCTCTTACTAAACCAATGAACATATTCTCCTGGTGTTTAATCCTATATACTAGTTTTATTATGATTCATCTACGTTACGTCTTTTTGAATGAAGATTCTTTCCATTTGAAGAGAAACACTATCGTATATGTATGGAAACTGCTGAATAAAATATAATAATGAAATACTTCATACTCAAGTATGGAGTGCCGCCATACGTAAGCACTGCCACGAATAGTCTCTCAACAAATCCTTCACTATGGTAAAGAATACGAACAACGACCTTTTAATAAGCCTATTTTGTACGGAATTCACTTTCCTGTGGCGTGCGAAGCCTATAAAAATCACCACAGTTATCAACCCGATGGTTGGTTTAATAGTTGAGGGCAGTCACTTAATACCTGGTACCATCACCTAGACCCATGCCCAACGGCTTACACGTTTCACACGTCTGGCTACAGGTGCCAGTTTCTTTCCCTGTGAACACGTGTGGTTTCCTAGGAAGATATGCTACCTAGCTTGCGGCTTGGGTGAAGCTGAGAGTGTTCAGAGGCATCCCCGGGAAACGATCCCGGTACTCAAACGATCTACTAATTGGACGACCACGTCCCATTCGTGAAAAACATCAGTGAAAATAAAAAAAATCAAAACGCGTAATTTTAATTAATTAAATCGATTAGTAGGAAAGTATAAAAATGCTCGGTAAGTTATGTATTTTTGGAGGAGATAGGTGATGAGGATTTGCTTTTTGACGGTGGTTTCCTCTGCTTCCTGGAGAAAGGAGTGGATCTGAAATCAGCGGATACGGCCGCCGGACGTCAACCCGAGAAAGATGTGCAACGTCATCGCGCCGGAATATTTTCCTTTCAGTTTCGCGAAACATAAGCGGTCGCTGGACTGGAGGGGTGAGGGAGCAAGAAAATGGTAACGCGAAAGCTCAATTCCGCGAGTGCTTACACGGTAGAGAAGGGCAAGTGATCATATCCGCGAGGGATGGGACGAAAATCTATAAATAGATTCAGACGCCAGATGGCGACCAAAGCGTTGGCAGATAGGCCTTCAGAAGGGCTCGAACCGTTCCTTCATGAACAGTGCGCGTGCCAGTCACCGCGGCGTCCTCGCGGGGTCCCATTTAATCCTCTCCGCCCATAGTGGGCCTTCGCGGTGGAGAGATGAAGCCGAGGAGATAGGACGCTTTTTATGCTCCCAGTGGCTCGCGAAACAGTAGGAACTCTCCGGAGCTTACAACTCATCAGCTAGTTCCTCCAGTGGGAGGTGCAGACACAACAGCGCGCATGCAAATTCATGTTTATCGTCCGGAGAGGCGCGGGGAGAGAGGGAACAAATCAAACACCGCCATTTGGGCGTGCTTTCATTTGAGTGAGTGGCATGCTCAGGGGAACGCAATGGAAATATCGCAGACGTTCGAAAATATACCCCTCTGACGGATGTATCCCATGCATTTCCTCCCCCGAAGGCTCGCTCGGGTGAGTACGCACTATCCCATGAGCGGAGCATTCACTTCTTTTTGCGAATCATTCTGAAACACACTTTATGTACACTGTTCTACAATGCAACAGGGCAAGCTAACTCAACGATAATTTGATGGAAGACCTTAAAGAAATGTCTTTAAAACTTTTAGTTTGCAATCCGAAGGGCAGATTCAGGGAATAGCAATTGAAAAAGCGAAAATTTTCTGCTCTAGAATCACAGTGAGGAAATCCCTCGTGCAAAATGTTTATATTTATCTAATAAATAAATAAAGTATCATACTTTGCAAAATTGTCTTAAACAATTTGATCGAGTTTGGTTTAACATAACATGAGCAAAGAACTATTCTTGTTGAAGATGCAGTTAAGAAGGATTATCATATGATCCTTCCAAAGGAAATGCACATAAGAATTATGTAAACCACACCAGCGGCTATTTATTTCTATAGAATGGCAATATTACAACTATCTGTCCGTCCCGAAGCATTTACATAGATTTTGCAAGTAAATTATTTTTTCTTTTAAATTATTAACAATAAAATCTGTGGTTTTATTTGCGCATATACGTTTCTAATGAGTGGAAAATAAATATCTTATTGAATAGGATTTATTTGGAGCACCGTGGGTGGAGCTTTTGAATCAGTGTCATCTGCAATAAAATGTCCAACACAACGATGATCCTTCTAGAGGGTTAAGTCTTAGTATTTTTGCCCACCAGTCAACTCTGGATAGCCTTCTCCGTCAAAGTTATGGCGCAGAAGAAATAGCCATTACTTATACAAACAACTGTGCGTAGACTAGGTTAAACTTGGTTTTTTCAATCCAAAGGAGCCCCTCTAATTTTTTAAGAAAACTATTTACTTAATTTATGCATGTGATTAAAGGTATATCTAATAATGTAGCATTAAAAAATTATTTCTTCCTAGCATTGCGATTGATCCACACATGATTGTTCATTTTTATTACCAGATGCACTCCCGCATGGTCTGTAAGTCAGTAAATATTGGTTTCAATTTTCAGTATTAAGTTTTGGGACCTATCCTATTACGATGAGTCCTAATTCCAGTGCTCCGACCGAATGAGTTGTGGTTTCCTGTTCCTCATTTAAAAATCAGTTCTGTACATTCCAATGATTTGTGGGAATCGGCTTCGCAGGGCGTGGAAGTGCAGCTGTTTCGTTGACCCACAAATAAATACGGTGGGCATTCACCCGTTTGCCCAAGGCCCCTCCGCCCCCCACTCGAGTTTTTATCCTCGCTGCTTCCTCGTGCATTCGGATCCTCGGGCGCCCCCTCATGGGAGGGGTCCCCGTGACTTTTAATTGAAAGCGGAAGAATGTCATGGGCGGGTCGCAACGGTTCCGCTGTAGCCCAAAGTCCCAGGCGACAGAGTAAGTCGAGCGATTTCGATTCGTTGTTTTTAACTCTTGAAATGCAACGACTCTATCGTCGCGAGGGATCGTAGTCATTGGTACCTTCACAGCTTCAATCTTTCTACGCATCAATCTCCGTTTGCTTCTTAAAGAATATTCCTATTCACATGAAACATGATAGGTCTCTTTCTTCAGATTAAGAAAAGACCTGTGAATTTCAGTAAATAGAGTGTAACGATTCTGAAGGCGTCTCTAACCATGCTTTCCTTGAAGTAGATTTTTTTAGAACTACTCTTACTGAGGTCTTGTATTGCAAACATCAACTTAAATAAAATACCTCTCTGACGGAATACATGGCCGTAATTGGATTCCTATCCGTAATTCTAGTTTTTTTTATGATTTAAGGTTTAACTAACGTGCTTTCTACCATTGCAACAAAACTATGAATGTTATCCACGAATTTTTGCAAATTTTATTAGCCAACTCAGTTACTTTCTGCGGGCCCGGCCCCTAAGCGGAATGTATTTATCAAGCATTCCTAAAGAAAAATCTCAACTTTCATCAATTCGCCGCGACTATATGTAAACAAAACATTCTCAGAATTGTAAATATCTGTCCATAGGTGGTATGCTAACGGCTCATTTTTAGGTTTTGTTTAATACAAATTTCCAATTTACCTAGTAACCTACGAATTTTGATTTACTTTTGATCTGAAAGGCGTGAACGTCATGCTTCACGATAGTTATTGCGGAGAAACCCTTTCGATCCGCTGGCGTCGCGGGCCCTTCACGAACCTTACTTACGACTAAAACTAGTTATGACACTGTGCCAAGGCAACTTTTATTTGATGTATTGTGCAAACCTACTTCAGTGCAAAATGGACTAAAAGCTTCTCTAAGACTAATGCTCGAGAGAATCAGAAATGTTTTAATTGGACATGGAAGCAATCGATCTGTTTTAGTTTGCAGTGTAACATTTTATAGGAAGTGAATCACGAGGTAAATGTCATCCCGTGAACATAGAAAGCTACACATTTAATGGTATTAATGGGAGCATTGGAGCCTTATTCCATTCGCCTTTCCTCCTCCTCCGATTGATGGAACCCTTCGGAAAGAAGACAGTGATTCATTGAGGACGATTCCTCCCCTACGTCCACCGTGAAACTTTGGTTGTGAATGTTAGTCACCCAAGAGGAACATTGGCGAGCATGATATTTGATATAGACATTCAGCTTCTCAAAGAGGAACATATTCAGGTACATCTCGCATATTTGGATTCAAGGACAGTATAGTGAATCATTAAGTGCGGACGATTTCATGTTCCACTTTATGCTACTATAATTTCATCCCTCCGTGTTGCCGATTGGTTCGTTGAAGACATGGGGTCAAAGGGATGGAGTCTGCCAATTAATCTAGCTGTTTGTCTTTTGTCGGCGCCTTTTAAAGCTTGTAAGCGTAGGCATCTCTGGCACTATTATGTTATCCCAAGTAAGGAATGCTGTTTAGTATTTAAATCTCATCATTATAATGATAGACGTTATGCTAACATCGGTGTGTACATTTCACGGTGTGTCTAATGGCCTCATATTTTTACTATGGACCTATTATTGTTTAAATTTACTAGGTATATATGCTGTTTAAGGACCTCATTAATTTGAATAAGTCTGAAAGTATACTACCTACCATTAATTGGAACTCCTCCTTGTGTTTTTCATTTATGGCAGTTATAATTTTTCACTTAATTTGTAAGACATTTGGTGAGTGAAAAGTAAGACATGGGAGAAATGAAACGGACATTAGACATTGTGGGTCCTGAATGAGGATTAATGGTGCAAGAAAATTAGCAAGAGAGAGAAGTAAGAGTGTAAATGTATCATGCCTTCATGTTCAACGTTGAAGTAGAAAGAAAAACTTAAATTAGTATCGCACTCCTGTTGACTTCTATCATCATGTTAATGAATTTTCCTTCGAGACAAGAGGCAACCTTGCGAGAAGGTATTAAGGACTTAGGTTTGAATAGATTAGAGAGTTAATTTCTATTCTGCTCGTTTTTTTATTGATAGCATCGTGCCCTGAGAAACTTCGAGATTAGTTTGCTATTAGTCGAGGAGGCCTCTGGGTCGGGGCCAACTTAATTGCTGCTTTAATTTCAATTTTCGTTGCGGTATCCTCACTAGGAATTATGTAGGCTTGGCTCTGATCAAAAATAGGAGTAGATTGATCGCTTGAATGCCGTTTAGCAGATAGCTCAGACCGCTTCTTTAATCTTGAGATTTTGAAGAGAGATTTTGTTTGAGGTAATTTATCATGAGGCCCTGCATTCGCAAATCATGGTTGGTTTCCAAAAAATACTGACGAACATTCTCCTTTCATTTTATCGATTAGGTTTTCGGCTTGAATTTTTTTTATTTTTAAATTTGTAAGACGCGATGTGGAACACTTCGGAGTGAATCTAATGGTGGTAAAAACACAAAGGAAAGCAGTCAATCGACAAGTTTTTAAATGTCCAGAGTTTGCGATGAAAATGATAGTGCGAGAGTTTTGAATTTTTTGCATTTTCCCGGCGAGTAATTTATCCATGCTTCGTTTTACCGAAAGGTCGTGGGGTTGTAATCTTTTAGAAGGCATTGATGCTTTCATTTGGGTGATCCTCTGTGGTTGGACAACTAAGTGACATTATATCTTACATTGATAAAATACCCCACAGTTATCAACCTGAAGGTTGGTTGGGTAAGTGAGGATGGAACTCATCTATTACCAATTCCAACGGCGTGTGAAATTCACAAGCTCAAAGTATAAGGGGGGTGGAGTTAAGTCTCTTTCTGAGTGCCGCAGATCTGTACCCGGAAAATCACACAGCTTAGGTGACGCTGAGGGTACCCATAGGCGTTTCCAGGAATATAATTCCGTCCCTCAGTTCAATAGCCCAGCGCTCTGCCCACTGGTCTTCCAAGACCCCTTTTAATGTAATAGTTAATACATTATTCTTTTATTGTTAATTAACATCATGTAGGGTCCGTCCCGCAAGGGAAGGAAGTCTCTCGCTTTTATCTGGCTAATTACTAAATATACATGTGTATGTATTCATTTAGCGTGCATAAGGGTTGCAGAAATCCGCACAGGAGTTTTGATTTTCTTATAGGAAAATGTCAAAATGAAACTTCTCGGAATAAAACGCTGTCATCCCTTGTATCGCATCGGGGATTCATTTTTTTAGAAGTTTTTCTCGCTTGAAACAACGTTATGGCCAGTGATGCCACATTACACGACTGTTGGCAAAAAAATGCGTGTTGGGAGATTCAAATAAACGACGCTTCTTAACCAATGGTCTCATCAAATAAAATATCCGTTACCCAATGATGATTAAGTGTAGAATTTTTGCGAAACTTTTGTTATCCTCCATACGACTTACAGGAAAAACAAATGAACTTTTTCTATCTGCACCATGTCAACATGACGCTTTTGCAATCGTCTGCTGAAACTACGGTCGGATCACGGTCTAGGATACTGGTGTTGTCATACCTTATTGAATATAAAGCATATGCTACCTGCTACACTCTAAGCTACTTTGCTTTTGGTTTGAATTATTTTCAGAAACATACACTAGTATGTTTCCCAATGCATAATAATCTAATTGTTCAATGATAAAATATTTTTCAAGTTCTCTTCTTCCGTTCCAGGATAGCCATTTAACAAATTATTTTGAATGGAAGAGTACCCAATTGATTTTATCTGAATAACATTTGCATTTGATTTCATTGAGAATTACTTGTTCAGCTTTTCAAGTGCCATCAATCCTTAAACTGTTAATATTTAAGTTAATATCGTTCGGCTCTCAAGTAATCAAATTTGAAAATACGTCCTGAAATTCACTTCATGTTCTCGAAAATATTCACGCCACAACAAATAAGAAACATGTATCGTATTGATTAATTGGACGCATTGTTCATCAATAATTTAATTATATCCGTCAAGCTTATTTATTCACGATGGATATCTAATTCGTGATCTTTTGGTAATATTCCGAACTACCAGCCGATCATCTGCCAAATCCACGATAATCGGTGCGTGATTTGGGCGTGAGACCGTGCATTATCTGTATTTTGGTCAGTCCATCGTTGGCCCATTCTACCGATCAATGGGAAGTGTGTTGCAGAATATTTGAATATAGATGCACGACAGCCAGCTTTCGTGATAAAAGTTGGGTGCAAAATTGTAAATCTACTCATATCATTGCTTGGAATTAACTGTAGTTTTATTTTAATGCACAAGTGCTATGCCATCTTGTCGGATAAAATCACTTGGTTGCTTATGTTAATTTCATTTTAATGTAGTCACCTAAACACATTTCATTTACCTTAGAGACTTTTTCAAAATAATTACTCTCCTGTGGCCTGCGTTTTATCAATTGGCGGAAAAAATTAATCAACGTTGTAGGGAAAGTAAAAGTTTCACTTATTTCGTCTCCATTCTTCCATCAGTGGACCGACCCCTTCTTATCATGCATTGTGAGCAGAATGGAGGAAGTCAACGGAAAAATATAAATGGTCAACGTTTGATGTAAAATATTTTGAACTGCGTTAATTCAAAAACTTGAAGCTCCACAATATTATTTCAGGTAAGTTAAATCACAATCAACTTTCAAGTTAAAACATTACAAATATTTTTACTCCCGCCAAAAGTAAAAAACTGTACACTTCTCAAAGAATGTTTCAATTTGTTATACAAGGAAGCTAAATATCTGTTATATTTTGCATTGTTGGCTAAAAGTGTTATGTTAAGGTTAGAGTCTTCTCGTTCTCTCCCATTGAAACTCGCATAAGCTCGTGTACCAACCTGAATTAATTGCCACGTAATCCCTTTTGTCTGACGAATAAACGTTCTAGGTTTTCCCTAGTTTTCCCGATAAAATAAAGGTACTAAGTTAAAAATTTAACTGATTAAAAAAATAAATGAGGTAATTAAACAGTTACTCGAAAATTTAACCTTTTGGTTGGGCATATTGAGTAACATTTACAACATCATTATTAGTATTTATTTATTAGTCATTAAGTTTGGTGTCTAATAATGAATCGGGAAAGTCTGCTCCGGGATAACTTTCATTCTTAATGAACGATGAAGCAATGAAATAATGCTACTTGTGTTGGCTCTCCAAAACATGGGCAAAGCCGAATTGTACGGTTCATAGAGGTACGTACACGGGTCATCACGCGGTTCTAGCGTGACTGAAATTACTCATTCGCATTGGTGGGTACCAAATGACCATTGTCCGTGGAGGATAGTTAGGAGATGCAATTGAGGCCGTAGGTGGAGTGCTCTCCGCTTTTCAAGTGATAAGGCTTATTGCTACGCTGGAAAATCTTTGTGATTGTTATGACCCTTTTCTATCTAACCACCATGGAATCACCAAGAATGATTAAGATTCTTCAAACAAAAATCCCCTTTGTCTCTTTCTTTGTTAAGGGTCGGTTTCCCTGACGGCTACCATTGTGGCATCGGGCATGGCCCCCGCTCCAGCAGGGTTGTCTCTATTTCATCCCCTCGTCGAAAAATTTAACCCACACTCGTCCGCCCACCACGGGTCGTGCCTATCCCGAGAGGCTCTCGGGCGTAACGGGTAAAAAAAATGATGGTCGTGAAGGATCTCCTGTTTACCCTCAATGGCTACATAGGCGGTCCAGGGCCGTCAGCTGGCAATCAAACAAACCCCGCTGACGATGTGAAACCCCCCGCGGGCCCCTGGAAATGGGGCGGGGAGGTGCGGGGATTGGAGTTGTAGGGGCAGGGAAGGACGGGAGAATGGTTTTATATGTCGTGTCTAAGGGAGAAGTTCTTGAGGAATTAAGGGGCCTTGCGGAGCAGAAGGTGGAAATAGATTTAGGGGGGGAACATCTGTATGGGGTGGCGCACCACGATCGGCCGATAGGGGGGGGGGGATGTCTTGAGTGTATCTACTTGTAGGGATTTCCCAAAGCGGCCAATCCGACACTTGAGCAGTGATTATTACGTCGAATTAAAATAGAAATACCGACCACTTTGTTCCTTATTTTTTTATCTTGTTTCGTCATGCGGCGCGATTATGGCATCTGTAAGACCGTAAAAATGGAGTACAGAAGGAACTTTTCAATCATTAAATAGGAAGCATTATGAAAATGCGTCGCTCACGTACATTTGTGTAATACATAATCTTAACCAGCGTCATTAAAAGGCTGGAAAAAACATTCTTAACTTTTCCAGTCTTGTTGCATTCTATATAATATTTTGCTATCACTGTCATCGTCGGCAAAATGGTAATAATTTTGATGATGAACTGTTTGTTGCCGTAAAAAAATGGCTATTGTTGAATTAATTGCCCGTATTAAGGACAAAACTAAGAGTGAGTGTGATCACTATGCTTGGTAGTTAATTGTCTATGAATTATAGCGATGAAGTTTGCCATTTATTCCAGCAGTATCACTATTTGAACAATGGTGGCTAAATTAGTACTAGAAGTGACTTTCAGTCTCCTTAAAATAATCACCGCCTTAGGAAATGTAAACCATTTATTTCTAACGTTTTGAGCAATTATGGGAGAAAGATGAAGTAAATGGGAACCAAGTATTTACCTGTATTTTTATGGTTATAATTAGCTAAGAGAGACACACTAGAGTATGTGTTTCATTGATATTTCTCTTAAGTCGAACATGGTCTTTAGAATTTGATGGATTTTGTGAATTTTCCATACAGCTAACATTCGCATTTTTCTTACCTCCCATCCACCCTGCGCAGAATTTCATTACTGCAATTACAGTTTAGCTCGTCGGTCCTTCATGAGGTGATTGCTCCGTATTTGCATTTGAGCATCATATTTTCGACGTACCCACCCATCATAATTTTATGGCGCATCGTTAAACTTAATTAGGCACGCAGTGTGGAAAGTACGGGAAATGAATGGAAAACCTGTGCGCATGGCTGCACGTAAAAGTGTGCATGCAGACAGATGAAGCCCAAGAACGCCTATTAAATACCCTAGAGGGTTTGAGGAACGACGTCGAAGGAAGGCATGAGATTAAGCCGGCGACTGCATGATCTGTCATTAATGGAAAACGCACGGAAAGGATTTTTTTTTTCTTTGCGGATAACGGCCCGCCCATCAGATGGTATATTGCACGTTTATGCTTTTCATCACGCGGAAAGGCGAGTTCCTGATTCCTCTGAGCACACCCTCCCCCGTAATTGGGCTCTCTCAGTGAAACTCTGGCTCTTTAAACCTGGAAAGATTAAATTGGATCCTCAAGTCTCGACTAAATACCACGTACTTAAATGTTTCAAAGTTATTTTTTTCCATCGTTTTCATCAACGGTGGAATATGAGTTACATGATACCTTTTGGCTGTGACAAAACGTTATTCCCCAAGTGGACGTCTCGCGGACCTCAGTATCATCAGGCATGGAAATGTATTAAACTTGTCTAGAATGTGGCCATCTAGTGAAATCTCCAGTAAGACTTTTACGTAGAAGAAGCTAGTAAATTATAAGTGAGCTTATGAATACATTTTTATGGAATTTAAATGAATACTATCCAAGAGCGGTTTTGAATTTTCACGACGGTTACAATGTAGAATTTTTTGATTTACGAATCCCTTGGTTCAGCAGGACTTAAAATGTGTCTAAAATCAGGTGTACTAGAGGTCACGATTAATTTTTAGCCCGACCGAAGTTTAACCGAGGGTGTTTTTGTAATTTTTATATGAAATGAAATGGAGAAACTAATTATTAATGGCTGAAGTGTTTCGGCTGGCAGGACCTTGAAGTTCACATGAAAATACCCTCCCGTGATTCGAGCCACTTTTAGCACGTCCGTGCCATTATACCGCTCGTCGCAGCTCAACTGGAACCAATTACCCACGTGCAGGTGACTACGGCGAGATATACGTAAGTGACTAAATTTTAAATGTGAGATTTTCGCCATCCTCACAAAAGGTACCAATGTGCAACACCACATAAGACAGAATTACCGTAACTGGATTACGGCTAGCTCGAAATCTAACGGATTACTCAAAACCAGCCCGTCTTTTCAGTCTCCAACTGAGACCTTGAAATTACAGATTATGACGCGATATTCGGTTCCGCGTGCTCGTCCGCGAAGTTGCCCGAGCACGTTTGTAACCGAGTTGCGGGGTAATGGCTTTTAATTAGCATTGCCGCTAATATCAGAGACGGCGTGTTAGGTGGTGGAACTCGGCAATATTTATCTCCTCTATAGATCACCTATCGGAGGCACGTAAGATTTTACCCGCCAAGTAATTTTCAGACATGTGCCAGGAGAAGCATTCCGGGCACGGACCTTTATCATTCTTCTTTCCTCGAATGATCACTCGCGCGGTCCTCACCCGAAGCAAGGAGGGCGGAGAGGACATTAAGAAACCCCTGGGAGCGCGCGGGGTGAAATGATAAAAATTACCCCTGCGGTCGGTCGGATGTTTTACGCCGAGGCTAATAATAATTTTTCAACCCTCGGATGAACTTAATTAATTTTGCTGCGGGGAGATTAATCCCTCAGTTTCTCGGAAGGGAGTGTGAGTTGAAGACGGAAACGAGGGGAAGAAAAAGGGGAAAAGAAGGAAGGAGTGGTTTCCTAGGGGGTGGCTGAGGGGAGAACGATGGACGGGGTCGGGGGAGGGAAAGAAGGAGAAGGGAGTTACTGAAATGGGGAATAGGCAGTGGGATCACGGGGGGTTGTGGTTTCAACCGAGTTTCTCTTGGCTCGGGCGAACTAAGGAGTGAGGTGTGAAGGGTTCAGCATGCGTACGCGTAGGTAATATGCGGTAGGGAGGAGAGATAAGGAAGGATACGAGAAATTGGAATTAATACGGTAAAAATTTCACAGTATAATTTGACGTGGAATCCAAATAGAATAACGATATTTTCAAGCCCATACTTATTGTTGAGATTGTCGTTGCGATTATTGGATCGGTCATTTTGAAAGGGCAGTATTCCATTACGGGAATTTTATTTGAGTACACCTTCGTGCACTATTCAGATTCTGTCTATTTATATTGCGTCTACACGCTTTTGTAGTTTGAATGATATATTTCGTTAAATGTAGCATACCAATGTCCAATTACCCGCACTATCCTCACGAGTCTTTAAAATTTATTAGTGCGTAAAATCTTGGAAATGAGTGAAATTAAAATTGCTGACGATGCTTCCTTTAAAAAAACTTGAAGATAATCCTCCTTTTCTGCTCTTAAAATGACTGATTCACTTATTTGGATTAGTTTACCTCACCGGAGTTTAGTGATTTACTCATGGAGAATATAAAAAAAACCATCCACACTCTGGCATTTGAAGCAGTAGCATATAATCTTTTCATTTACAATTCGGTTATTCATAGTCATAGTCATAGTATTTAGTCATTGTCATTATTCTACTGTTTGACACGAATTCCTATTTTTCTCAGGTGTTCAATAGCAATATACGTATTCGCTCATTTATCAATCAATCCTGCTAGCGGTATTATTTTAATATCGTGGAAACATGCGTAAATATTTAGGGTGCTATCCCAAAGATATGTTTTAGACCCCATGGTTGATATTTTATTCAACATTTTTATTCTGTCCATCAATTAAGAAATTGACAATCACAAATTTTACGTGATTATATGCAGAAGGAAATTAGTTCAATAAGTAAAATTTCCATTGCAATTTTCGCATTTCTAATATGTAGTTACTCGATAATTTAATATCAATTTTATAACAATTCGGATTACCGTGGTCGAGAGGAGAGATGTGTGCACTACTATTCTCTACAAAAAAAGAGGCGGAGGCCGGGCTTGCGCGATTAAGGGTCACCAGCGAGGGTGATTAAAGCTATTCACATATTTTCGCGATGTTTCCGTATCACTCTCGAGCGCACAAACTTTGGACTGGGGCCGGATGTCATCCTGCTACCCAGACCGCGCGGTGCCGTTGGGGAGGGACCAGTCCGCTGGGTCGTTAAAAAAACACCCCTGTACATAAAGAAAGCCGAACAGGCAGTGAAAAAAACGAGAAAAGGGTGCGGTGATGATACGTGTCGCGCAGGATGAGGATGGTAATGCCGTTTATTCCCTTAATTTTCTTCTCTTTTTTCTTTTTTTCATTTAAAAGCCCGGGCGGGGTCTTAGTTGGCCCTAATCTCTTCTTTTTCCGCCACCCATCCCGCTCACACACACACACACCCTCTCCGTCTCACTCTCCAGGCCCTCGACCTGACGCCACTTGCGGTGGTTTGAGCAATTACCGGCGAGTTAAGGGAAAAAAAGAGTGGAGGCGAGCGGTATGGGATGGTTGTGGAGAGAGAGAAAGGAAATTCAATTTGCTCACGGGGCGCATTGCTCATTGTGAATTTTCCCTGGTGATGGGTAGCTCCCTCTGCGGTTCTGGTGGGAGGGAAACGGAGTGAGTGGGAGAGGGCTGATTTGAGAGCTGACCGGCAAAGGCACCGACCGTTCCACGGCTTTTGACGGGGGTTTGGGTGTGACCGCGTTCACGTGGTTGAGGCTCTTGAGCGCCCGCAACACGTTCCCGCCCCCTAACACACGGCTCCGAAGAGCGAGCGAACGCACCTCATCTCATTCGGGACCGTGGCGTGATTATCCGTGCTCTGACGCATGCAAGCTCGTTCCCCCATCTGACGCAGCTCGTCTTCCGTGAAGCAGGTCGCGACTGTCGCGCTACGGAGTCGACGCGCAGAGGCTTGGGGGTAGGATGCATGGGGCGGTCGACCGTTGCGTAGCCGGAGCCATTAACGGCCTCTTAGTTTTTTTGAGCCGAGGTATTTTTTCACGCCAAGGGGAAGGACGGGCAGAGAGGTAATTTTCCGCCATGTTTGAGGGATCAAACGGGGGAAAGCTACGGCGTCGGGTCCTCTATTAATTCCTTTGTTTATTTTTTACTTTGAACGAAATCATATTATTTATTCCGACCGCTTACGAGACTTGAAGCGCGGTAGAGAGGTTTTAACAAACACGCGTCGGGACTCGTGGGCATCATCGGAGTTTATATGATTTTAATTCGAAGTCATTTATCCGTGTGTGGAACGTGTCAGATGGTCTTCGAAAGGAATTACAGCGTCGCTCGTCGTGAAAAAATACGTTGAACTGGAATCGGGCGATTTTTCGGTACGTGATTTATTTCCGATGTGATGGAAACCGCGGAAAGCTGCTTTTGCTGCAAGTTACGATGTGAAAATATTGGTCGAGGAAAGTGGCTGTAGATGGAGAAAAATGGCTGTGAGGTTTATTTTCCTCAGCCTTTCGAAATAAAGCTGTTGTTTATATTTTAATTCAGTTTTAGTTTGATGGGGAAAAGGATGGTTGAAACTTGATTAAGTAAAATCACGGAAAAAAATACTATCGAAATTATTTTGAATACAATGCGATGTTAGAAATATATCATTTTTCAATGCACACTTCCAAAATTAAAATAATTCTTCGTTGTACTTCATTAAAGAGAGAGGTCGTGATGAGTGATAATAAAATTTAATGCTGTATTAAACTGTGTGATGCTCTTTTTTATTTTTATACATTAGCTATCCAATTATCAATAACAACTTATTTGTGGTTAATAACCGTTGACATACGTTATTACCTGTTTCTGCTACCCAATTGGTTGTAAATTAATATGGAACGAAAATATGTGCGTGGAATAAGAAACGTGTGAAAAGAAATTTTACCAGTGCAACCAGTTGAAAAGAAATTAAAAAAAACGTTACCAGTGCGGATAAAATGGAATAGGCCAGTAAAGCAAATAGATCACTTCAATCAAATAATGAGCGTAAGAAAATGAATGCAACATTTAAAATTCTGAATTAGATATATTTTCAACCAAATACGTATCAAATGGAAGCATTCCTAAATTTTCCTGTAACAGCCTTAGTTATTGCGATTTGAGTTGATTAACTGCTCTGCGTATAAGCGAGCGAGTAAACCTTCGAGTGTATTTTATACTTGTATTTGATTTAGAGTAATGAGAAGCATAACTTATATGTATGCTCTACAAAATCAATTAATATAACTTCACCCAAATCCACTTTAGCAAATATATTTGAGGGATTGCTGAGCCGTATTTCATTGTATTTCGTGAACTTATTTTCTGTTCAATGAAGTAATGACGAAGGCGTTGCACGATTTAGTTTATAATTGCTTGTTTACCTTTTAGACGAAGGCAGGCCTTGGACGTCTTCTGAAAACCATTGCGTATCCTTAAAAATTCGCAGAAAATACTTCTTTCAAATTAGAATGAGTCGATTAATTTTTTCTTTATTTAATGCGGCATTAAATCGTAAAATCAACTTTTTCCTGGTCACAGCGCTGCTAATGAAAACATTTCAATTTTCTCGTCTATTAATGGTTCTTCCGTGTTCTTGAGTTAATAATTCAACGTCATTGACTCTTCTGACCTCTCTGGCACTCAGTTGCAGCATCGAAATCTTTCGATTTTATTAATTGAAATTTTGATGCTTTATTTTAATCTTTTGACGAGCTGAATTCCTTTTTACAAATCCCATTTCCTCTTTACTTACACGTATTAATATCTTCTCATTACATGTCGTATACCATAGTTAAATTAAATCTGTAATTTTTTATTTTATTTTTTTAACTTCCATATATCTGTAGTTATCTTCATCATTCGTCTGTAATATTTCAACCCCTTCCTTATTTTATCTTTGATCATTCCTTTTAGCCTTCTCGCAAAACTCCTTCACCCAGCCACTGAAGTCTCCCTTCAACGGTAAATACATATATTCCTTGAGTACCAATAGTGGAGGCCGAAATATTCCTAAAAGGTACATCGGAGAGGTAAAACTTTTGAATTATATCCGAAATGATTTTTTGACGGGACAATAATCATAGAAACCCTTGCTATTTATCTATTTCTGCGTACGCACAATCTAAAATGCAGAAGGGAGTCAGAATGCCGATTTTCCCGTTTCCAATGAATTGCTATTAGTGAATAATGAGAACAACCGTATCGCATTCCAAAAGTTGAAATTAAATAGTTTATTGGTATAAATATTTGCGTAGGTACTCGTAGTTTTGTAAATTCTGCTAATAATTTTCGGATATATTATTTTCCCTTATTATTATTTAACTGCATTATAATGGTAATCGATACAATAAAATATGTTAATGCTGCTCGAGTGTTTTAGGGATGTGAATGTTGTGACTGATGTTGAGTATACCCGTTCCGACTATGTGGCTTTGCTACCCGAAAACCCAATAGATTGATTATGTTTCATGGTGGGTAATATCTTCAAGGGAATAACGGGGAGATTAATAGGGATTTAATGCTTCTCTACAAGAGTACTTACTTCCATATGTTGAGTAGAATTGGAAGAATGATTGTTTACCTAAAAAGTGTGAAATGTTTGATAAATTGCATTCGTTTGTACATCATGGCAGAATTTTTGCGAAATATTTGCCGGATAGATGAAGAGGTTAAATGGCATGCGAAGGGTTGCGCGGAGTATTTGTTGGAGGCTGCAGTGATAGCAGTATACATATTGCGCTCCTCCCAACATTGCTGTATAGAAGTGAAAATGGGGTCAGTCAAGATTAGCATAAATGGCGACTCAATGCGTTAATTAGCACTTGGGGCACCCGTGGAATATTTCAGTGAAAATACAAGTGATGAGCTGAGGAATTAGTTGGTTGTGAAATAATATGTTTTCGTCAATGTAAGATGAATATGAAAGAAGGAACTGGTTTGGTCATGTCGAGAGAAAGGATGATGATCGAATTAATGCGGAGATGAATGAGTGAATTGTAAATGGTTCGAGAATGAGGGGTGAACGGAGAAAGTCACGGATGATTATGACCGGATACTCTCTCTTGACGAGGAATATTAATTGTCTGAAGAACAGACGGTCATACGTGGAAAAATATGAATATGACAGTTAAAATAAACATGCAAAGGTGTTTAAATATGGAATAAATTACTAAGAGGGAGTCAGCTTCATGAATAATAACTAAAAATCAGGTTTCTTGAATTTGCCTTCTCCGAGAAGGGAAGGGCGTGACGGGTATATTCGTGCATCAGAAATTTGTTGGGTAAAATATCTTTAAGTTTCTTGAAACACAACTTGAAGAAAAGGTACGCCTAAATAAGGGTTTACTCATCGCAGAATATTGCGTCCACCAATGAAGACATGGCAAAAATAAACCATTTCAAATGGATACTGAAAGTTAATTCCCAATATTGAAATTTTGATTTATGGACTAGCCGAAGAAAGAAACAGAGCAAGGCGTTTGGGAAAGACGTGGATGAAGGAAGAGACGCCTTTTCGTATTTCTTTTACACCCCTGGCAGCGTGCTCTACGTGACTCGAGGCCTGTGGTGGCCTTAATTCTCTCCTCTGAATTTAAGTCTTGCTATTCACCGTTTGTTCTCGGTCGCCGCTCGTTCGACCGACGTATATTCCGTTGCCTGCTCGGCCTTCGGAATCATTTACCTTCTCCCGACCACGAGTTTCCGAGATTTGCTCCGAACCGGACGCACTCGGACCCTCTCGCCGTGTGCCTCGGTGCCCTTTAATGTCACGCGCGCAATTAAGCACAAGTTGTCCCATGTGACCAATCCACGGTACCCGTGAAAATTGACCTCCCGGCATGAATTTCAGTCGCTCCGAGTCCTCGGCACTCGGCGGGCTGTGCTCCACATACGGCCGAGGAATTTCAAATGCACAGCCCAAATCAAGTACAGCGGACCGTACACCCTTGCTCCTGCGGCTCTAGTAACTCGCCCAGCTAGCCATTCTCACCCTTCCACCGCTCTCCGCTGGTGATTGGTCGTGCAGGACTTAAACGCACCGTCGCCCTTTCTCTTGCACCACGCCAAAAAAGGGCAAGTTCTCGACACTCAGTAGCTACCAAAGAGACCCTGATAAATCATCCTTAGGGGGAAGATAGCTAAGCCAGGCGCATGCAGCGATTCGCGAAAATTTGATTCGACTTGAAGTAAAGTGTCAAATGGATTTGCTGCAGAAATGAATTCCCGTATTTTGAAGTGGGAGCTCAGTTAGAATGGATTGGCAATTACGTCAGACGGAGGAACTAGCGCTAAAGGCTAAAAAACGTCAATGAAACGCTATCAAATGACAGTACAATGCAATATGGAATATGAATGACGGGGGATATGGATATATTTATTTTAAAAAAAATGTAAACCGTAGAATCAAGGTTTTTATCGAGAAACCATGATACACAATAATAGTGAGAATGTGTGTGTTCGACAAAAGCTGGTAGGCGTGATGATATTCTGAAGTTTTAGGTAACACTCCGGGAGACGTTTAAATGAGAATATTATGGATTCCGAGTAGAATCGCGCAGCGTTTGTTTTTTTGGAAGTAACGGCTACTGAAAAAATGGAGCGGGTATAAAGTTTGCCGGGTGTCGATTTTAACAACAGGCACATCAGTCTCTTTTTTTTAAATTTCGTGATTGCGGAACCATAAAGAACCGTTATTTACATATTTTTTGTAAAAAAACATTTTCCTACTTTTATCATTATCCACTTATATACTGCAAGAGTTTTATATATTTGGTTTCGGTTTGGATTTTTACCGGTGGTCAGTACAGTATTTATGCATTAAAATACGGTGATCTTTTTCCAAGCAAGGAAATATATTAGGGTGAATATTCTGTGCTATGAAATCTCCTTCACAGTTTATACAATATTACTGCAGTTCTCAGTTAGGCGATATCCTGAGAAAAATCAAACAAGAATGCAATATTTGGAATATGTTATCAAAACATTTCACATCCATGTAATATTAACTCAATTTGCTGCTGGGATTAACTTCTCCCTACTGCAAAACTTGGAGAGAAAATATGCATAGTTAGTTCAAGTATTGATGCAGCATGATGTAGGTTGATAGAGCCAGAGGTTGCTCTACGGAGTACGTAAAACTAAAGAAATTTCCCTCTTTTCGTTTTCGTCACGTTTATTTTTCTCCTAAAGATTAGAGCGATGTGTTTTACTTAATACTTAACGTTAAAGTATAGGCACGTAGCCCGCAATTATGTTTTCGTATTTTGGATGCTTATTTCTTTTATGGAAGGACTTGTAGACATCATGATTTCGCGAAACAATCAATCCGAAATATTCTGTAGACTTATCTAGTATACGCTGACAACTTTTCCCAGAAAATTCCATCAGCATGAATTTTTCAAAACAAATAATTATTCATAGGCTCTATCTAGAACATCAGTTGATGAGATACTGACTGCACGGTAGAGCTCTTTGTGATCATTAAATCCGTAAAAATAATTTTAAAACATCGATTTCCACTAAAATACCACAGTTATGAGAGAATGAGATTCTCCAATCCAGCATTTCAGCTATTTTAATAAAAGCCTCTAACCGATTTTTTAGTCTTTTTTCATTAAATTCATGAGCAATGAGCCCCATACCTGCCAATTCCCGTTCCAATGACGCCCGGGGGGAGTGTGTCCGTAACCGCTCTCTAAATTTAGGCTCCATCGTTGCGAAAAAACCAAAAATTTTTATGATCATTCCCCTCGTTAGTGTCGGCGAGGAAGCGCGGAAAATAGTGTGAGTTTCCTAGGCCGCTGTCTCCTTTCACAGCCATCCCAGCCTCCCGGAACTCGTAATTTATCGTCTGCAAACCCTGTGCTAGTCAGCGCTTTCAGACCTCTGCGAACAAACCCTTGGAGGAAGAAGGCGGAGCTGTTTAATTAGTGATTATAAATTTGGAAGCGCGTTGCCCAGCTTTTGGGGTGCGAGAGGGATGGGATTTTATGGTCGGGGAATAAAAGGGTGGGAATCCGAGGGTTGGTGCTGCGGCTTCTGGGCAAAAACAGTTGGAGGGGTGCATATAAGGGGGGTGGGGTTCGGGGCTTTTTGGCCGATGGTCAGTTGGTTGACGGCGTCGATAAGAATAGCCCGGTCGTCCGTTCCGATCGCTTCCCACCACACGCCGGAGGTGGTGCGGGCGGCACGCCGGCGGCGATCGGCCCGTCGTTTCGTTCAAATCCATCCCCTTATAAAGGACGCCCTTCCCCTACGCTTTTTAGTCTAGGGTCCTTTATAGGTAGAGCCTCCGGCCTTATCCCCCGACCTGTGGTCATGCCACGCCAGGATCTTTTGCCCCACTCCCCCCTCCCCTTCACGGCCCAAATCAAACGGGATCAGTGGGGTTGCCCTTTGTGGGAGTCAAGGGCGACCAACGATAACGCTAAACGCGGGTCCACAATGAAAGAATAATGAGTCGGAAAATGGAAAATAAGGGGTTCCGCTAGGTTACCCCGTGTCATGGCTTGCGTGCGTCGGTAACCCTTTACCCTCCCCGGCCGACTTCCCATTCACTCTTTTGTCTTTCCTCTCGTGAGTCCACCCCTCTCATCCCCCCCTTCTGCCTTGTCCTCTTCTAATTCGATTATGTCTCGAAACGGGAGCGTCGGTGGCAGGTGTTTTGAATTGGAAGGTGTTTGGGGGAAAGTGAAAAAGAGGGTGGTGGCGGGTTGTACATTTTTGGGGTTAAGGTCGCTGGAATCGGAGACAAGAACCCCATTTTGTTGAAAGGAAAAAAATGCGAGAGCGAGAGACCGTCCCCTTCCGTTTGTCATCTTAACAATGGTCCTAACCTTGATTGCGGGGTGCGTGCAACGCTTGATGGCATTAGGGATTAGAGGTTGTGCGGGGTTGGTGGTGGGATAAATTGGTAGCGGGTTAGGTCCCCGGAGGGTAGGTTGTGTGGGCGGGTTTTAGGAGGGAAAGGGTTTAGAGAGAGGGAGAGAGCTCGGGGGTGAGGGGGAATGGTTGGGTGCGGTCGCAAAAGGGTTTGCGCCCTCCCCACAATCCACCCCGAGCTCCCATTTTCTACGTCCCCCCTTCTCCTCCCAATCCCTGCGTTTAACCCCTAATGCCCAAAGCTTACCACCGCTCCCTCCCCGCCTCTCTCTCCGCGTCTCCCTTCGACGTTTTCTATCCATCTCCCTCTTTCCTCCTCGGGCAACCCATCTCGTGCCATTATCGTTGTTCCCTTCCCGAGGAGCGCGCGCGGGGACCTCCCCTTTCTTTGCTTAGCTTCTAGAATGTTTGTCTGACGGGAGCTTCTTGAAGATGAAGAAGACGAGCGAGGTGAGGGGTCTTGTGGTGGCGGGAGTATTGATACACGGGGGCACGCACATTTTCCTTAGCCCGCCCCGCGAAGCTCGACACGAAACCATCCCGGTCCTTCCCTTCCACCCCCCCTTCAACTTCCCGTCCCGTTCTCCCCCCCCTCCCACTTCAATGCTCAAGTTTTCCCCTCTAATGTCAGCGGAATGACCACTTTTCGTGTTGTTTACCCTATTCTCTGTTCCCTCTTGCCGTGATTTTCCTCCCCTTTCCTCCTCCGGGTCCATTCTCATCTTACTCTCCTTAAGCTCTTGTACGAATCTATACTTCCCGGCGTATAGGAGCATCCACGAACTCCCGTAAAACGTGTTCAATATAACGAGACGTGACAAGGGTTACTTCAATATGAATAGTTTTGGCGACTCAGGAGATGATCTGCCGTTTTTTTTTCGTTTCAAGGTTGTGAATTTCATAAATTCTTCATGTACTTGGAACGCAATTTTTTACTTTCAATGAGATTATTTGTGACAAGGTTTTCTAGCTGACGGCGATGCTATCGTGATCCGCCGTATTTTCACCTCTTCGTTCAATGCTTCATGGCCAATGTTTTAGGAGTTATAAATTGAGACATCATTTCAAAGGCCTTCACCCTATGATATTCTTCTCTGAAAGCATGAAATTAGTAATCATATGAAATATTTTCGATAGCATGAGCTAATCTGTATGCCTATTTCATAAATCAGAGTATAATGTGTGGTGAAATAGTTGATAACTCATTATGTAATAGAACAGAAGAGATGGTAATTAACAGAGCAGAACGAAAAGGATATGGCGATGCTAATTAAACTTCAAAACACTCACACATATGTGCATTTGTATTTATATAAATATGTATAGCATACATATATGTATTAAGGTCGCCTATTTATATATATATATATATATATATATATATATATTTCTATATATATATATATTTCTATATATATATATTTCTATATATATATATATATATATATATATACCATATATTTCTATATATATGTCTGTATATGTATATATACTATATATTATATATATGTGTATATAAATAACATTTGGACGGCATAATAGAACACAAAAAATAGATTACACGTAAAAGGACACTCAGATTTAAGAAATTTTAAGCTTTCGGCTGTCCTTCAGCTTTTTGCCGTTTAAATGTTATAATTCCTGTGCCTGTAGTGTCTGCTTTTAATTTTATATATATATATATATATATATATATATATATATATATATATATATATATTACACGACATTGGGTGTAGTATTGGGTGAACTCTACCATCACCTGCGAAAACGACCTTCGGTATGATTGCTGTTTTTATGGTTTTATATGCATGTATTTTTGACGGCAGGACCACCGTATTCAGGATCTGTGACGCCCGTTTGTTAGGCATGCAGCGAGGAATTGGGAGAAAAGATATGAACGAAGTTTTCTCAATTTTGCTCCTAGTCAATCCTTTCTCCTCTCGCCTTCTCTGTTCTCTTTTACTCAGGTTTGGCTTATTTATTTCCTACTCTCCCTTGTTTGTTTACTTTTATTTTACCTTTCAATATTGTCTACCACCCCGGTTTCCATATATATATATATATATATATATATATATATATATATATATATCTATCTCGCGCTCCCATCTTTCCCAACTTTCACATTCTCCCACTCAGGTCCCATCTACTCCGACCGCTTGCAAATACGGTTTGGCCTTTACCTTGATATTTGTGGCATTCGTTTATCTTCGGCCCGTGTTTCATTCCCCGCTCCTATCCCATCCCCATCCGAGCGTGTTTGTGTGTCTTGGATTTTGCTCCGTGGCGAACTGGGGAGGGGCGATTCGATTTTGTTCTCTTTCCGTCATTTTATACAGTGAAATGCTCGGGATGATAGTATGTTTTCCTGATAAACTGGACGCAAACGCAATTGGCTCCCGCGCTTTTTGTGTGTTTATTCCGTTATTCCGACCATCGATCGTGTATTTTTATATTGGATTTATCCTCCTTTTGGGTTGCTAGCGGCGTTGAGGTAAATGGGATTCAGACCTTATGTTTCAGCATAGATTGCGTGGAATTTCCTCTCTCAAGTTTTCGACAGGTATATGTACTTTGCATCTACGGTACAAGGGAGGTCTAGTAACAATCGAGTGATCATTCGCTACTTCAATGTGCCGTAGTAGATTAGACGATGCGCGCCATGAATTTCCACTTTTTTCTGGATTGTCTACAAGCGATGTTCATTGGAATGAAACTCACTAGGTTTTGCAACAGCTTTCAATGCGAACACTACCCAAGATTCGCTTTATTCTGGAAACGAAGTCTCATAAAACGAGCATTAAGTTTAGTTATTGCTCGATATTCCCGGAAAATGTTCAGCGATATAAATTTGACTAAATCAAAAATTATTTCCTTATTTTAATAAATGGTTGAATATGTAATTTGAACACTGCTCCTGCAGGTAATAAAATGCGC